>NC_140581.1:744253871-745468471 GCF_964204655.1 Triturus cristatus | reverse complement strand
TGTTGTGGCACTGCTATTCCTCATGGACATGACATCGTGGGCTGACTCAGCGTTACAGGCACGGACACGTTTGGAAGTCTCCATGGGGTAAGGGATGCATCTGGGGTGTATTGGGTGTGGCAGTTGTTCACGATGTGTGCACACTGCCCCGGTCGGGGTTTGGTTCCTCTGCAGTCATGTGGCATCCCCATGGGACACGACATGCAGCTGGGTACACCTGAATAGATGGGCTGCCTGGTTGTCAGTCATCAGTGATGGGATAGTGGATTGTGATGATGGCATCAATGTGTGTGACACTGCCCTCGGACACATACGGTTAACATTGTCTTGACATGGCGTGGGACTTCCACATCAGCGGATCTATGGTGTATGTCAGGCTCTCCGTGTGCAGCTGTGGGTTTTAGCTGTTAGCCGACACTTGTGTGCCAGTTCCATGGCTATCACGCATTTGTGCTGCAGAAGGGGGGTGCCAGTGTTGGACCCACATGTTACTCCACATGATGTGTTCATGTGTACTTCAAGTTGCCTCTGCAATCCCAAAAACATGACTAATAAAGGTGTCCCTATGCCTCCAAGGTGCCTCTTCTCAGTCAATGCTGGTGTGTTGGCACGGTGCATCCTGCATGTCTGGCATGGTATTCCCTGATTGTGGCTATGTGTCAATGTGTCGAGTGGCAAGATGCAAGCTGTGTGTGTGTGCTGAGACTGTGTATTGGGCATGATGTCCATGACTGTGTGGGTATTGTGACATGTGCCATCCCCATGCATCCAACGTTGTCCATGACCCCATTCTCTGCATCCACCGGACTCAAGCTTGCAGGACATGGTTCTGCCACCTGTCTACACATACCTGGGTGCCCCCCAGGACACTGGCCAGGATCCCTGACCTCTGCGCATGACTGTTGCTGTACTCAATGTGTCTGTCAGCACGGTTGTTCGGCCACCCCCTCAGCTGGTTCTGCCCATCACGGGTGTGTATGGTGCTCCATGTCTGTCTTGCCTAATTAACTGTGACCCATGTGTCCTGTGCCAGACTCAGGCCCCAGGGTGTGGATGGTTGAAGTGAACAGATGACTCAGGCATGTTTAGACTGTACAAGACACATGTTAGGTAATAATGCTACCAGCAGGCATCTACTCTTAATAGTGTGATTTATTATTGGGGGGGGGGGGGACAAAGTGAGGGGCTTTCCGGGATTAGGGAATCCAAAGTTCAGTAGGGGAGTTGGTGTCCTTGCCATTGGAAATCCTCAGAGTCCATGCCACAGTCTTTGTCAACATTGGTCAGCCAGTGACCAGCAGGGCCATGTGGCAGAGAATGTCTCTTGATGCTGTGATGCTGTTGCTCCAGTGGGCCAGGTGCCAGGCCAGGTGTCCTGGGAGATGGTGATGTAGCAGCCACCCTCACGGTCCTTTCCGTGGACGACCCGGCTTCCTGCGGGGAACCTCAGCAGCAGGCCGTGACGACGTCTGGGATGCTCCGTCGGATGTTTCCTCCTCCTCCTCCTGATCCCTCCCTGTGGGTGGTGATGTTCTCCGCCTTCTGGCACAGGGAGGGTCGGCCATGTTGTCGGCCATCCGACGGAGTGTAGCGTGAATCCCCTGGAACGCCGTCACTTGCTCAGCCTGTCTGTCCTCCATCCTCCGTTGGTGTACCTGTAGACAGGCTATTAGCTCCGCATGTTGCTGGGCCTGCTGGACCTTGATCCCCTCGAGGACGGACACAACCTGGGCCATGCCCGTGGTGTCCTGCCGGTATGAGTCCAGGATGTTACGGACATGGGAAAATACCGGATCCCCAGCCAACTGGTCAGGCTCGCGCCTCCGCCGTCCTCCACTCCCACCACCCCTGCCCACTTGCGTCTGGCCTGCACTTGTGGGCACATCGGGTCTCCGGGACCCCTGAGGGGTGGCATTGGCATTGTCGCCTGCCTCCTCCTGGGTGCCCGGGACACCGTGTCCCTCCTGGCGAGCCTGGCTGCATTGTGGTGTTGGGGCAGGGATCCTGGGTGTCTCCTGGGATGTGGCAGGAGTGGGGGTGGTGGTTGGCACGGTTGTACCTGACGCAGGTGCTGCAGGTGGTTGGACACCAGAGGGGCCAGGTCGGTCGGGGTCGTCCGCAGAGTGGTGAGAGTGGTCGCTGCCGGTGGGATCGGTCTCCTGCAGATCCGGGTCCTGTGAGTGTTCCCCCCCAGTATTGGGGGGTGTAGCACGACGTTGACCTGTGTGTGAGAGAGAAAATGTTAATTTTGGTCCATGCAACATCCATGTTTCATCCGTTTCAAAGTTGGCACATTTCCTCTTGGAATTAGGATCTGTCTTGCATTCCACTCACAGTGCACTTGTGCATGGGTGTGTCCCTTGGGCACCAATTTGGCCCCTTTAACTATGTGTGGCACAGTCTTACTTGCTGCGTAAAGTGTGACTGCAGTCAGCAGTGGAGTGTGCAGGTGTGGCGAGCCATGCATTTGCGCCTTCCTTGTAGCACTGTACATGTGCACATGGAGTGGATCCACACACTTATATGATGCAGGTGGCTGTCCTTGTGCTCGTGTACAGGTTGTGACATGGCCCTGCGTTTTGCCATGATGAAGAGGGGGGGTTCTGGCACTGGCCACGCTTGTCTACATGCACGCAGTCCACCTGCTGACGAGCAGACATTCCCACACACCAAAGGACTGATTTGCTATCCCTGTGTCTCCCTCCTTCTCTGTCCCCCTCTCCCTCCCTCTCTGTCCCCCTCTCCCTCCCTCTCTGTCCCCCTCTCCCTCCCTCTCTGTCCCCCTCTCCCTCCCTCTGTGTGTCAGCCTCCTCCCTCTGTCCGTCTTCCTGTGTCTCCCTCCCTCTCTGTCCCCCTCTCCCTCCCTCTCTGTCCCCCTCTCCCTCCCTCTGTGTGTCAGCCTCCTCCCTCTGTCCGTCTTCCTGTGTCTCCCTCCCTCTCTGTCCCCCTCTCCCTCCCTCTCTGTCCCCCTCTCCCTCCCTCTGTGTGTCAGCCTCCTCCCTCTGTCCGTCTTCCTGTGTCTCCCTCCCTCTCTGTCCCCCTCTCCCTCCCTCTCTGTCCCCCTCTCCCTCCCTCTGTGTGTCAGCCTCCTCCCTCCCTCCGTGTGTCAGCCTCCTCCCTCTGTCCGTCTCCCTCCCTCTCAGTCCCCCTCTCCCTCCCTCTGTGTCCCCCTCTCCCTCCCTCCGTGTGTCACCCTCTGTCACCTTGGCCCAGCTTCCTGGGCACACACTGTTAGCAGATCTTTGAGTGGCCCTTGGCCTGTTGATGTGAGTTTGTTTCTGATCTCCAGGCACCCATTTTGTCTGCTGTGTGTCTGTGCGCTGCTGCTGTGGTGGTGTGTGCTGCCACTCTTTCACAATGTTGGCTGTTCATTAGCTGCTGTCATGTGCAAAACAGTGCCTTCACCCCCATGTGTTGATGCAAGGCGTCCGCCATTTGCTGGCAAGTCATTCCTGTGTTGGGACACAGTGTTTGTCTGGCTGTGACCTAGGCCACATGGGCAGAGGGCATTGTTGTCTGCTTTGGAGTCGCACTATGTGATTTTTGGTGCCCAGCCTCCCGCCATCCGGGTTACCGTGTCATGTGTTGTTGTCTTCTGTGGCCTGTGACTTGACATTGTCCAGCTGGGTGCATGGGGCATGGTGGCAGCAGTGGCATGTGCCTGCTCATGGAGTGTGGTTGAGTCATGCGATGGCTTGTGGTGGTTGCGTGCCTGTTAGTAATTTTGGTTGTGGTTGCAGTTCCCCCCATGTGAGGTGCGTTGTTTGTGTACTCACCCGGGTCTCGGAGTCCTTCTACTCCTTCAACTGCCTCCACCGGCAGTATGGCCATCACCCTCTCCTCCCAGGGATGGTACTGTACGGCTCTGCGGGAGGGCCCTCCTCCGGTGGCGTTGGCCTGGTCGTGTTCCTCCTGCCTCTTGGCTCTGACCCTCCTCCGCAGATCGTACCACCTGTTCTGGCAATCCTGCTTGGTCCTCCTGGTGTCCGCAACAGCATTCACAGCATCGACGATGGTCTGCCACATGACTGTTTTGGCTGCCTGGCTGGTGCTTCTGACCAATGTTCCAAAGATCTGTGGCTCGACTCTGAGGATTTGATCAACAAGGACCTCCAACTCTCGGTGACTGAACTTTGGATTCTTGGTAGTGGGCATGGTGAGGGGTGTGGGTGGGGATGGTGTGGGTGTGGGGGGTGTGTGGATGTTGGGGGGGGGTGTGGATGGTTGTGTGTGTGTGTGAATGTGATGAGAGGGTGTTTGTGAGGGTGGTCGTGTGAAGGTGTGCAAGTGTAAGGTGTGGTGTAGCTTGTAGTCTGGTTCTGTGGTGTCTGGCAGCAGTGAGTCTGTTGCAAAGGCTCATGGTTTGTGTGTGTGGGCCCTTTTTATTGGTCCATGGGTGGGTGTGGCAGTTTTTGAATTTTGGGTGGGTGTGTTATAAGGAGTGGTGGTGTATTGGGCCTCTGTTTGTTTTTGGCAGTTGCAGGTCAGTGATTGTGTTATTTCAGTGGTTGTTGGCCATGTTTAGTGGCTGTGTGCCTTTCGAATGGTGTATTCTTGTGTTGTTTTATTTTGTCCTGGTTGTGTACGTGCGTTTTGAGCGTGTGTACGGTGTGTACATGGGCCATTTGGTTGTACGATTATGTCCTTGTGTGTGGCTTTGTACGACTCGTACATGCGGTTGTGATGTTGGGGCATGGGGTGCGCTCCGTACTTAGGAGGTTGTGTTGGGGGTGCGCCAGGAACTACTGGGGTGTAGGTTCACGGTGGTACGACACGTACTGGGGTGGGGGTACGACTGGAACGTACTGGGGTGTAGGTACACGGGGGGTATGACACGTACTGGGGTGGGGGTGGGGCTCGAACGTACTGGGGTGTACATAGACGGTGGTACGACACGTACAGGGGTGGGGGGTGTACATTGACGGTGGTACGACACGTACAGGGGTGGGGGGGTGTACATTGACGTTGGTACGACACGTACTGGGGTGGGGGTACGACTGGAACGTACTGGGGTGTAGGTACACGGGGGGTATGACACGTACTGGGGTGGGGGTGGGGCTCGAACGTACTGGGGTGTACATAGACGGTGGTACGACACGTACAGGGGTGGGGGGTGTACATTGACGGTGGTACGACACGTACAGGGGTGGGGGGTGTACATTGACGTTGGTACGACACGTACTGGGGTGGGGGTACGACTGGAACGTACTGGGGTGTAGGTACACGGGGGGTATGACACGTACTGGGGTGGGGGTGGGGCTCGAACGTACTGGGGTGTACATTGACGGTGGTACGACACGTACAGGGGTGGGGGGGTGTACATTGACGGTGGTACGACACGTACAGGGGTGGGGGGGTGTACATTGACGTTGGTACGACACGTACTGGGGTGGGGGTGCGACTGGAACGTACTGGGGTGTAGGTACACGGGGGGTATGACACGTACTGGGGTGAGGGTGGGGCTCGAACGTACTGGGGTGTACATAGACGGTGGTACGACACGTACAGGGGTGGGGGGGTGTACATTGACGTTGGTACGACACGTACTGGGGTGGGGGTACGACTGGAACGTACTGGGGTGTAGGTACACGGGGGGTATGACACGTACTGGGGTGGGGGTGGGGCTCGAACGTACTGGGGTGTACATTGACGGTGGTACGACACGTACAGGGGTGGGGGGGTGTACATTGACGGTGGTACGACACGTACAGGGGTGGGGGGGTGTACATTGACGTTGGTACGACACATACTGGGGTGGGGGTACGACTGGAACGTACTGGGGTGTAGGTACACGGGGGGTATGACACGTACTGGGGTGGGGGTGGGGCTCGAGCGTACTGGGGTGTACATAGACGGTGGTACGACACGTACAGGGGTGGGGGGGTGTACATTGACGTTGGTACGACACGTACTGGGGTGGGGGTACGACTGGAACGTACTGGGGTGTAGGTACACGGGGGTATGACACGTACTGGGGTGGGGGTGGGGCTCGAACGTACTGGGGTGTACATAGACGGTGGTACGACACGTACAGGGGTGGGGGGGTGTACATTGACGGTGGTACGACACGTACAGGGGTGGGGGGGTGTACATTGACGTTGGTACGACACGTCCTGGGGTGGGGGTACGACTGGAACGTACTGGGGTGTAGGTACACGGGGGGTATGACACGTACTGGGGTGGGGGTGGGGCTCGAACGTACTGGGGTGTACATAGACGGTGGTACGACACGTACAGGGGTGGGGGGGTGTACATTGACGGTGGTACGACACGTACAGGGGGGGGGGTGTACATTGACGGTGGTACGACACGTACTGGGGTGGGGGTACGACTGGAACGTACTGGGGTGTACCTAGACGGGTGGGGGTATACATATACGGGGGGTACGTGTCGGACGTACGGGGGCTGGGGGGAGTGTTGGGCGCGTATGCGGGCACATGTCTCCATGGTTGATATAGGTGTTCGGTGCGGACGGTGTTTTTTCCATACGGTTGTAGGCTCGGACGCACGGGATGGATCGTGATTCCTCGGTCGGACTTGGATTTTTACGTTTGTAAGGTAAATCGTCCGAGGACGTGTCGGACACATTTTCCGACCCGAGGACGTGTGGGGAATGATTCCCAGTGCGGTTCGTATGGACTTTTTACCATGCGAATCGTGATTGCCAGTTCGTACGGCACTTGTACGATTCGTACGGTAAAAAGACCCGATACGAGTCGTACGGGGACATTTTTTACCGGATCGTGATCGGCACCATAGACTTTTAAACAACAGAAAAATAATTTATGAACTAACAAACATATAAACTACTAACAAAAATAATTAACATAAATAAAATAGTAAAATAAACATATCAAACATGTAAATATTTATACTGTATGCTAAATATAGCAAAACAAACTATTTATGTAACATATATTAAGAATAGTGTAATAACTGTGCACATTTTCTAACATAATAAGGCAAATAAATAAAGTAAAATAATGTATAGATAAAACATTTATTAACTTAAGAAATATAGTAAAAATTATTTGTCTAAAAATAATGTAAACATTTCTTTAAATAAAATATTTAATAAAGCATAATAACAATAAACGGCAACATAATAATACATTAATTATGTTATAAATCCACACTAAGCAACAGTAAGAAAATGGCTGAACTTCAGAGGAGTTTGATTTACCCTTCTCACTCCAGGCTAAGCAACATACTTGATAAATACACAATAAAACATAATACATTATAATACCGAGAAAAAAGTAATGATATATTAATTAAGAAAACAAATGAAATATAGATTGACAATGCAAAAAACAAAAATTTACCTAAATTACACTGACTTACCTATGTTTAAAGAACTTACAATAGTGCAATGAATTAAAAAGTATTTACTTTAAATTAATAATGATAAAAGCAAAAATAAAATAATATAACAAAAATCGTTCCACAGATAAAATGTCAAAATCACTTACAAATGCAATAATTCATAAATTAGAAATGGCACAGTAAGTAACAAAATAAATAGAGAAGTAAAATAATACATTATCAATTAATCAATCACATATACAATATAATTCTTTAACATAATATCATATATTTACATCTTCCCACCATATAAACTCGAATAAAGAAATAAAAAAATTATCAATATATTTGAATAAAAGAACATAAAAATGAAGAAATTTAAAAAGTAATTAAAATATATATATATATATTTTCAATAATTAATAATGAATTAGACGTTATATTATCATAAACATGTTATGTTCATTTTAAATATATGTTAATTTAATTTGCTTTCCACCATATTACCCTACAAACCCAACAACGAAGTACTAAAATATAACATACCATTACCAATAATACCATTAAAATATGAATTGAAATTACCAAAATGACTTTAAAAATATAGTATAGCAATTACACAATTAGCATAATTAAAATTCAATTAAATAATTAGTTTACAATACGAAACGTACCATTAGAGAGAAATGAATTATAATTTAATTAACTTCCCACCCTATTACTCTACAAACTCTACAACCCTCCACTAAAATATACCATAATATTATTATAAATCTAAATATACTGTGAAGAATAAGTAAATAAACTTAAAATATAATAAAACAATTAAAACAATTTGCATAAATGATACACAATTCAATAATTATTTTACAATAACAATTATTAACATAAAAGTTCAAATAATTATAATTTAATCAACTTCTTACCCTAATTGCCTACAAACCCAACAACTCGTTACTGAGCTTCAAATTTGAAGAAAATTGCTAAAGCACTTACAATTACAAACTATATTTTTCAAATAAATAGCAATTATTCTAACAATATCACCACGTAAAATTAATGTATTAACTGAAAAATTATATTTTTTACAACTTGTTTAATAAAAATAATGTTGAAAACAAATATATTTTTTAAATATATATATTTTTGTAAACAAATATGCTTGACAAATATATTCCATACCACAATATGTTTGCTGTAACAATAATTTTTAACAATATATATGCATCAAGATATTTAAAACGATTTTGTCCAAGTACCACAAGAGAGTGACAGATCTCAATTTGAGAAAGGCTTAGCATATGAGATTATACAGCAATTTAATGGCAAATAGCAGTCAGACAATCAGCTTACATTATTATCGGTAGGTAGAGAAGATTGAACAGGAGAAGAGTTGTGTGTTCCATTGCCATACATATGGTAGGACAAATCAAAATAGGATGTTTAGGGAGGGAAAGGGAGGAAGAACTGATGGAGCGAGAGAAAAAGAGTAAGCCTAAGATTGAGACCTTGCAGGAATTCCAGACTAAGGAGTGGTATGTAGGTAATGGGTTAATGCGATGATGAGAGGAAATAAAGATGGAATGATGTGAAAATATAGGCACTTATTACGATGGCAGTCAGCCAGACCGCTATCCGCCATCGCTTCAGCAGGAGTTGGCCCGGCAATGGTTCAGCAGTCCCATCCACCAAACTAGGATGGGACCGCCATGCTGTCGGGTGGAAAGTGCCGTTATCTACTGCGGCTTGTGCTGTGGCCCAGGAAAAGGCCTTTGTAAACAGACAGCCATGTGGTGCCTGGCACTTGGTGCATCGATGTTTGGGGGGCACTACATGTGCACCCAGACCACCTGGCAGTGGCTGACGGGGATGAGGGACCTCCTTGGGGGACCTAGAGTCTATTTCTGTCTGCCTTTTCATCCCATCTCACAAATCCCTTAAGTCAGACTATGCCGACAGGCAATGTGGTTCCCCCTGTAAGTTTGTCATGCCACTGATTTTAACCCTAGAACACGCCAGATCATAATTATTAACTTAGGGGCTTATTATGATGCGGTTTGGAAGGCCTCCTTACGGCATTTGCTCTGTCCAAATTTATTCGGGATTGTGTCTTGCCGAACGAATTGGAAAGTTTTCCGACCGACCGATTACGATGCGAGTTAGGTGTTAGGAATATGCTGATCTGAACCCAACGGCATTCCGAATGACTGAGACGTATAGAGCAGACTCGAACGTCTCTACGGTCTGCATTTCCGAATGACCGATTACGATGCTGGATTCGGACAGCCTTTCCAAATTGTGCTGTCTGACATAAATCAGTAGTCAGAATCAGACTATGAGGGCCTGTAGCTGGCCCCCTGCACCCAGAGCCTTCCCAATAGGCTCCGTGGGGGTACCCATGGGTCCCCCCTTACCAGCCATGCACAATGTGGCAGGCTCTAGGGTGTATATTTAACCACAAATGCCCGGGGGACCTGGGGGAGAGAACCAGAGGCACAGGGTACTAGGAGCAGGGAGCCTCTAAAATATAATGTTTAACACAAATGGGGCCGCTCCCAGTAAAGTGACCTAGGTGCTAAAGTGTTAAATTGTGAGTGCAGGCATCTCACTAAAAGTGAAAGACTGGTCTCACACACCACCTGGTGTTATGCTTCATCATTGACCAGTCCTCGCCCTCTAAAACCTTGGTTTGATAGAGGGCAGGCATACACCTGACGACAGGGATGCACTTCTAAACTAAGTGGGGGCCCTAAGAACAAAAAGTGAGATTAAAAAGCTATTACAGATGTCTCATCAATTTTAATATAACTGGCAACTATATGGTGATTAAAATCAGTGATCAGTGTGTTGGGGATTCTATTGTTCCCCCACCATGGTGAAAGTGGTCTACATGTTTCTGCCAGTTGGCCCCATAGGGTCCATGGCATTCATCAGGACCTAAAGGAAAAAAGGTGCGGGCTCTACTCTTACTAGACTTTGTGAGATGGTTCCACTGCGTGGGGTGACCTGTGTCACGCTCCACTTGTATGCGGTATATATGTATCAGGGCTGAAAAGACAAAGATAAATTTGGTAGGTGAGATAAAATTAATAGTAAAAGCACCAAGGTCATTATTTGCATCGCTCTTCATTCAGCCACATGCACGGACATTTATAGTGAGTGGCTATTTGTGAAAAAACCGTGGCAGTCATCTGTGCCCACGTTTAGTCGTGGTAACACTATCCCACACATCTTACCCCAGACAAGGGACCAAATTGCCCCATAGGAGGGTGAGGGAGGAAGACCCCTGTAGTCAGACTCTGTTTTTTTTGGGAAGGAGGCAAAAAGAAGTAAACATATTCAAAGGCACCAGTCCAACCATGAGAATCTATGAATTGTAAGGTATGGGAGCCTAAGAGCGCCCACTGCAGTATCTAACCTTATGTCACACACGCATTCACACTATCACTCTCTTAATGTATCAAGGTGGGTCTCCCTTGTCTGCACCTAGGTGTGTCCTCATCACCTCCTCGTAGATGAATGAGAGGAGCGAGTACACACTATTCATAGTGTAAGTGTGAGGTCGTGGATGTTAATTAGCGTTGTAATTGAATGAGAGTGGCTGCTATATATTGAGATCCGGTGTCTCCCAATGTGCCGCTCGAAATACCATGGTGTCCCCTGACCTGCCTGGAGTGCGGTCATCTGATTTTAAGGCCTTTTATGGACATCCGGTGTCTGAATGAGAGCCGTCGAATAAGAGCCCGGCATCTGCCTGTCAGATTCAGAGTTCTGTTAGCCCATAATGTATTGCTGAATGCCGGTGGAAACGGCGAGTACCCGCCCTCCCCGATGCAGGCGCGTTGTATTGTCTGCGGGCTGCGCATGCGCATAGGTGGTGCGTCGCGTAAGGATCCTTGCCATTCGTTTATACTTCACCAAGGTTGTTTCATGTGATATGAAAACGCCCATAAGTAGCGATTAAGAATACGCTTGTGAGTAGTAATCAAGTGCCCGATATTGGTGTTTCTCAAATGTGTATATATCACCAAATGGAACAACTAAAAAGGGAGATTTTCTGTGCTATCATGGCCTTTATAACGGATCCATTAAGGATGACATGGTTATAGGGGAGTACCATACATTAACATGATTTATAGACTATGCTACGTGGTGTACACTTAACGCCCCAACAAACGTGTTGATAAAACATTATGCTTAATATAGAAAGCGTTATGGTATTATGCATTTTTTTTTTTTTTTTTTTCAACAAACCTTCATTCAGCATGATCACAGAATACACAGCCCCATGCCTACAACCATCTTGTGGCCGGCGGCTTAATATGAAAATGAGAGTGAATGTTGAACACAGCTGCCTGCCTACAACCCACCAGGGGCCGGCTGCGGCGTAAGGGAGAAGGATGATCAGAATGTCATCATGTACGAACACAACCCATCAATCACTGAACATTTTGCATTAAATGAGTTTTCCACAGTAGTATGCACCAGTTGTAGCGAGGAACCCCACAGTTGCGCGCACCGCCCGCTCCACCCCACATCCCAGTGTGTTGTCTGGTCGAGGGACAGAGGGAGAGCCACCCACCGCGCAGCCTCAGCTAAAGTAAGGGATGACACCCATCCCGGCCCATGACGAGCAGTCCCCGTCTCCGTCCATTCAGTTGGGTCCCTTATCGTAAAAGTAGTGGCGTGGAAGGGTAGGGGCTAAGCGGGCAGGAAAGCCCGTCATGTCTGTGGGTGCGACAGCAGATACGTTCGTAGGGGATCCCAGACATCAGTTGGCCTAGATGCGGAAGGTAGTAATTCTGCATATCAAAGTAAAGTGTCTTGACAGTGTACCATGTCTCTGACCCATTCCTTAAATTTGGGAGCTCTGCCCCGTCCCCACCTACAGGCTATCAGTCGTTTTGCTATAAGGAGGGCAATAGTGGCAAATCTGCGTGTCGGTTTTTGTATAGTTTTGGTGTAGCCCAGAAGCGCCTGCGCCGGAGAGGGTGCCAACGGGACATCTATCATTTCTGAAATGCCGGAGTATACTTGTTGCCAGTAGTTAGCTATTTCCCGGCATTCCCACGCCATGTGGAGAAAGTCCGCCGCCGGAGCGCGGCACCGCCAGCAAAGATCGTCCTCCCGAAGGCCCACCCTACACATGGACCTTGGAGTACAATAAAGCCTATGTAGGAACCTATAATGAATCACCCTGAACCTGCTGCTGGAGGAGATTTGTTCTGTTTGTAAGCAGCAATAGCTCCAGAGTTCGCCAGCTATGGGCAGTCCCAGTTCTTCCTCCCATTTGGTACGCGCCTTGCAAGGCAAGGGGTCTGGTGTAGAGCGTATAGAGTGGTATAGGGTGGAGACCGCGTGTGCCGGAGTGGGAGCTTTAAGTATCCGGTGCAAGGGTTCCAATGTGGGTGGTTCACTGGGAAACTCCCCCGTCAGTGCACGAATACCACTGCGAAGCCTAATATAGAGGAATGTGTCCATGAGAGTGGGTGCAAGGCCAGCGAACATGTGCGATTGGGAACGGAATTGGCCGTCATGATAGAGGTCCCCCCATGTTGTAATGTGGAATTTGGCCATAAAGTTTTTGAACAGTTGTTCCTGTAAAAGGGGCAAACGGGGATGGTATGCCAGGGGAAGCAAAGGAGAATAAAGTAGCGGTGTGTGGGTTATCCTCGCAATATATCGCCACGCCAGAATGGAGCTCGAAATAGTGGTGCGGTACGCCGCACGCGTCTCTGGTGTACTGAGTATCGCTCCCTCCAGTGGGATAGGCGCAACCAGCCAGTGTTCCACAGCCGTCTGTGGCATGAAAGGAGTGGGGCGAATCCAGTGATGAATGTAGTGGGCCTGTGCACTATGAAAGTACATCTCAAAGTTCGGCAGGTCGAACCCTCCCTGCGCGAACGGACGAGTCAACACCTCCCAACGTAGACGCGGCCTCCTTCCACCCCACACCAGACGAATAAGCTCAGACCTCAGAAGTTGAAAGAAGGACTTGCCTGGATAATAGGGAATATTCATGAAGAGGTACAGGAGTTTCGGAAGAACCACCATCTTGATCAGGGATGCGCGGCCTGCAAAAGAGAGGGGCAGCGTGATCCATCTGGACACGCAGGCCTGGATATGGTCAAACGTACGGCCATAGTTCATCCGCATTAGCTCTTCGCGGTCATGGGAGAGAAGTATGCCTAGGTAGCGAACCTCATCCATGTCCCACCGTAGGGGGTAGTCCAAAGGAAACGGTTGAGCGGCTGCAGTCAGCGGAAATATAGTGGATTTTCCCCAGTTGATATGGATACCCGACATACCCGCAAAGCGAATAAACTCCCGGAGGACAGGGTTGAGGTTGGTAGCGGGATCACGGATGTATAGCGTGATGTTATCCGCGTATAAGGATATGAGGACCTCACGCTGAAGACAGCGCAGAGCCTTGTCTCGGTGATGCTGACGGAGCCGGGCCGCCAGTGGTTCCATCGCCACCGCAAACAGAAGCGGGGATAGGGGGCATCCCTGGCGAGTACCCCGCGACACCACAAAGGGGTCCGATATCCGCCCATTCAACCCCACCCTAGCGAACGGCCGGTCAAATGGGATGTCAATCCAGCGCGTAAAACCCAAAGGCATTCCCATATTGCGTAAAATACAGTGAAGATAGTCCCATTCCAGAGAGTCAAAGGCCTTGGTGGTGTCTAAAAAAACCGCCACCAATGGCAAATCCGGGTCTACATTATGCATAATGGAAAATAGCGTCCGGAGATTATTGGAGGTGGCCCTACCAGGGACAAATCCCGCTTGATCAGACAACACCAGGCCCCCCAGTAATAACTGCAAACGATTAGCTAGTATTTTAGTCAGGATTTTGGCGTCACAGTTAATTAACGAGAGAGGACGATAAGAGTCGCAGTATTGGGGTGGTTTTCCAGGCTTTAATAAGGAGGTAATCAGAGCCTCCTGCATAGACGAAGGAAGCGTGCCGGACTCATGTGCCTCCATGAATACCTCTCGGAGTACCGGAGCTAGGATATCAATAAACGCCTTGTAGAAATCCATGGGCAGCCCGTCCAGCCCCGGGGCCTTCCCCGGTGCCATCTGATTGATCGCATCCCTAACCTCGTCCAGGCCTATCAGCTCCGCCAGAAACTCCCGTTGACGGTCAGAGAGCCAGCCCAGCGTGAGCTCCTTAAGGTAGTCGCCCATGTCCAGTGCGCCGACCCTAGTAGTAGAGTATAGCGTAGAGTAGT
Organism: Triturus cristatus; assembly: GCF_964204655.1. NCBI lineage: Eukaryota > Metazoa > Chordata > Amphibia > Caudata > Salamandridae > Triturus > Triturus cristatus. The sequence goes on along the minus strand of NC_140581.1, from coordinate 745,453,925 downwards.
GTGTAGTGAAGGCCGCTAAAAGCGAGTGTGTATCACGGATAGGGGTCCCATCCTCTCCCTCCAGCTCCAGCACAAAATTGGAGCCCCGCGGCGGGCGGATCGCTCCTGCCAGCGATTTACCGGGTCGCTCCCCCTCTCCGTACACACGAGCCTTAAAGTACTTGCCCCGGAAATTTACCTCTCTTTCAGCGGTGGAAGTGTAGTCTGATAGTGTTTCGCGGTACTTTGCCTGTGCATCTGTGTTGTCGGCGTAGTCAGGGCTGGTTTCCAGGGTGTGGAGTGTGGACTCCAGTCTACGTAATGCATCTCGCAGGGCCCTCAGCACCCCGGAGCTCTTAGAGATGCAGAACCCCCGTATTGTGACCTTCAGTGCTTCCCAGAAAGTGGCAGCCCGTTCCACCGATCCCTTGTTACGGGATATGAAATCTTCTAGTTCTTGACACAATTCGGCTCGAAACAGATCATCAAGTAAGATGTTGGGTTGGAGTCGCCACGTCGGGGGTCTACCCATTATATCCGGTAGGCGAAACTTGGCTAGCACCAGAGAGTGGTCGGAGTATGTACGGCCTACATGATGCACCTCTACCAGGGAGGGGGCTAAGGCCCTATTCACCATGATGTAGTCTAGTCTGGCCCATGTTGCATGTGCAGTATTCCAGTGCGTGCCTTCCAGAGAAGTCGGGTGTAAGTGACGCCAGGCATCGACGACATCTTGAGTGTCGCTAATGTCCCTCAGGTATCTATGTGTATTAGTGTAATGGTGTATAGATGGGTTTGACCTATCCAAAGCGGGGTCCAATACAGCGTTGAAGTCTCCCCCCCAAATGAGGTGTGTGGAGCCCACGTCTCTGATCTTGTTCCAGAGAGCCATGAAACTGCTCGGGTTATCGCAGTTGGGGCCATAAGAGCAGGCTAGGGTGATAGTCTCGATACCTATCCTTCCCCACGCTATACAATATCGACCCTCGCGATCTGCTGTGGTGCCCAGAGGAACATAGGGAATACCTCTTTTGATTAGGATGGTAGTGCCTCTCGCATAAGACGAGTAAGGTGCATGAAGCGAATGGGCCGCCCATCTGGCAGCAAAGGTAGCCGTGCGGAGGGGATCCATGTGGGTCTCTTGAAGAAATACCACCTGAGCATTCAATCTGTCTAATGCACCCAAGATCTGCCGGCGCTTCCTCGGATTCCCCAGCCCCCTCACATTCCAGGTGATAGCAGTGAGCTGTCCTCCCCCCCCAGCTCAGTGCACGCGGTGCGGGTCATATTCGCTAATAGATAGAGTATGGGTTAAGAGGCCTATCTGGCAGCAAGGCCATGGATGTAGTTGTCTAGTGAAGGAGGCATGCTGTGCTACCTTGACAAGTATATATGCAGTGCTCATGCTGAAAAACAATAACAACTTCAAAACATTCCCTAGAAATCCCACCCACCCACCCACTCCGACATCCCAATCATGTCGGGCATCTCCCCCACCCCATACAACCCTACAATGTCCTGTCATGTACTTATTGGGGAACACCCAAGAGGGGGACACTAGGGGTCCAGGCCGGCCATCCCACTCCCCCGATATCTCACCCGCTATCCCCTGGGTTGAGGGCCCAGCGGAAAGTGCGGGAGGGGGGGGGTCAATGCCAGGGCACAAGCAAATTTAAACACATCGAGAGACCATCGAAACCATCAGGACCTAACAGGTAGTAGCTCAACCATACAGGAGCAATGTTCATAGATAGTTATGTAACCAGCAGTTCAACTTGAACGAAGGACATAGGCGTAGCAAGCCAACCCACAACAATAGCAATATTGGAACACGGTAACAGCTAGACATCCCATATCAGTCAGGGGCAGAAGTGGGTGATCGGGACCCTGCCCTCTCCGAGTGGGATCGGGTGGATTCAGGAGACTTTTTGCAGTCCTTCAAAAATAGTTCAGCCTGAGCCGGATCCTGAAATATATGGGGCTTACCATGATGGACCACCCGAAGCCGGGCCGGGTATAGCATGGAGTATTGAAGTCCGGTTTGAAGCAGACGTTTCTTGACCGGTCCAAATTTGCGACGTGCATCCTGCACTGCCTGTGTAAGATCCGGGAAAAAAGGAGAGCGTGGTATTTTCAAAGAGGACAGGTTGCTTTTCCCTGGCGAGGCGTAGCAGGGTGTCCCGATCTCTGTAGTTTAAGAAGCGGATGATCACAGGCCGCGGGGGTGCTCCGGGCACCGGACGGGGGCCCAAGGTGCGATGAGCCCGCTCCACCACCAGCTGCGTAGAGAAGGCATCCGCGCCAAAGAGGTCAGACAGGAGTTTTTCAATGAAAAGTTCCATTCACCCCACTGAGGTAGTCTCCGCCAGACCAAGAAGGCGTACGTTATTGCGGCGTGATCTCGCCTCCAAATCCTCGTTCTTGTCGTCGATGACTTTTAGTAGCCTTTCCATTTGCGAGACCTTGGACTGGGTGGTCGATGCCCCATCTTCTAGCTCCGAGATCCGCTGTTCAGCCTCCTTAGACCGCTCTTCCTGCTGATCAAGTCTGTGTATTATGGAATCGAGGCGACGGGACATGCCGTCGATCTTGGAATCAATGGAGGTGAGGCTGGTCTGCATGTTCAGAAGGAGTGCCTTCCAATCCACCTCTTCGCTGTCGCCGCCATCTGAATCGCCATCTCCCGGCAGCGGGGCCCGAGGTGTTTTTTCTTTTTTTTTGTGGGATTCGAACGGGAGCCGGGATTGCTTGGCGTCCGCCTTCCCCATGATGGCTGCCAAGGGCCCAGCACGAGTCCGATCAGTCTCCTTTGGACAGGCACCCCCTAGGCGTATCGAACCCTATGGAACCAGAGCAGTACTTTAAACTCCTCCCGCCAGGGTGCGCAGTCAAGGGCCGCAAAGCGATGTGTCCAGCGACTTATGGAGCCAGGGAGAGCCCACCAATTCAATGCCTCGAAAGCAGGGGCACCCTACAGCCTCAAGACCACGCTTTCCGGGGGCCGCCCCAGCTATGTAGCGTCCATAAAGCTATCCAGCCAACTGCTCCCGTCGGGGCAGGCGAAGATTCAACCTCTCGGTCAGCATTGCATTGTACCCTCCGTCAGGGGCACCAGGCCAGGGGGAGAGCCAAGAGCAGGCCCCGCTGCGATGCTCCTTCGCGAGGCGCCACGGGTAGCAAGCGACCACTGCACCCCCGCTAGGACATCCCGCTCAGCCACCCCCGCCCCGGGGACCAGATCGGAGTCAAACAACAGGTAAGTCCCGTGTCACTCACCGCCCTTGGAATCGGACCGCGCCGCAAAGGATCTCTCCACGATGGCCCCCTCAGCTGAAGGCAGGTATTAGGCGGCAGCCTCTTGTCCAGCAGCTCCCTGTATAACTCCGGTCTGCCTGCGTTCACCGGCTCTGTGTGGGCTCCGCCTGGTCGCTTGGCGCCGATCTCCCCTCCCCGCAGCGGCCTCGCCGCGCGGCCCGGCCCACACGATGGATCCCCACCGTGGCGTACTCGATGTAGCCGGCCCCTGCGCTCCAGCCGCACAGCAACCCCGGCCACGGGAAGTTCCGGCCGCTGCCGCAGCCGAGCCGCCGAACAAATTGGGCTACAAGTCGGTGGGGGTGTTCACTGGCCTGAGCCCCACAGATCGAGCTGGGTAGAATGGCGATCCCTCGATGGAGGATGGACTTATGGAGCTTCGAAGCGCCCGGCTGGCGAGAGCCTCACAAAGGTGCGGCCATTACGGACTGGCGCCCTCTAGCGCCCCCCGTTATGGTATTATGCATGCAATATCCTACAGAGGAGGTTCTTGCTAGGAATGAAGTTCAACCTCCTGTTCTGCTCCAACAGCAGGAAAATATGCTAATGCTGACTGCAGCTGTTGTCCACTTTGCTCTGTTTCCTGAAACAATTGTGTACTAATTTCCAGAAGTGAATGCTAGCAACCAGAGGGTTGGGGCAAAAAACAATCTGCACTTGCCAATCTATTGTGTGGGCAATCAATGCTGGTGCAGGAAACCAAGGAGTACACCCCTCTCTACTCCACAATTGGAAAAAATCCAATTAAACATAAAACTTGAGAATGGTTCCGCACACAATAATGAAGTTGAGCTAAATACAGAAACAGAAAGCAGTATTAAAATGCACACTCAAGGATTTCGGATACCACAATGTATCTTTTTCCAAGAATAGTTCTTTATTGTGGGTTTACAAAGATAAAATCCAGTAGCCTACGTGTTTCATCCCGAAAGGGACTTCTTCAGGGCTATAGAGAAACGTATAAGTACATTTTAAAATATGTATCTGTACATAAGCAAACGCACAAAATCATCTATTAATATAATGTGAAATTTAAATACAGAGGCGGAGTCAGCTATATCTCTTCAATTAAGTGGATTATGGCTGTTCAGCCTATTTTATCTCATACTAGTTGTATTTGCACTTTCATTTTTATATTTATGTTTAGGCGGAACGGAAAAGTATCTACAAAGCACAGGGGTAAGAGAATTAACATACCTCCACAATATGAAAACATTACAATTTTATCATTGTTTATTCTGAAGCCAGCACCATTACGATTATGTTTTTCTGTCCCTTTAATCTAGGTTAACACCAATAGTTGTTCGGTTCGAACAAATAAATAATAAAAGGAGGTAATGCACACTGTATATATATATATATATATATATATATATATATATAAATATAGAACACAGTTGATACAGTACACGCTCTAGTGATTAGGGGCAACCAGTGCAACATTAGAAAAAAAACTGACAGTTTCACTCGGTATTTTAAATATTGCATCGCCCCCAAGTTTCACAAAACTCGGGTTGCAGGTTTGGACCGTATATTAGCTAACGCTGTATAATCAAAAACATTTTATAATGGAAAAATAATAAACATCATTTAACATTTGGATGAGTATTTATTTGTTGGAGCTACCCACACCTAAAGGTGAGTTATACCGCATTTGCAGCTCGTGAACATCTCATTTTAATGATGCACCTGAGATTCAAGAACTATAACCAATCCCTGGGTCACCAACAGTTGGCTATATTAAAAACCGCTGTTCATACAATACTTAATAGCGATTATTGGAAAATCTCTTTTATGAGCTGCACTTGAAAACATCTAAAAACAGTAGATTCTTAATTATATCTGCAGGATACTATGTATTCTTATTAGAGTATTTAAAAGATAAAAAGAAAAGTTTCAAACAGTTCACCTCACATTCAAATCTATTCACATGTTATGGCCTGACAAACGTACTTGTTACCTGTTGCTCCTCGATACCCGAGCTGTCAGTTCATCGATGCGTCTGCTTCAAAACGTTGAAATAGAGTGCATCCCGACGGACATTTTTATACCTGTCTTTTGATATATGAGTGTTAGACCTGGTACCATTGGCGTGAGTCTCTCTTCAGTTTTTTCTGAATGCCTCCTGTTTTTGATATGTTTTGCTGGTTTAGATGCTTTGGGCACTGTGCCACTGCTATTTAGCGCCACAGTGCAAGTGCTCCCTATGTTAAATTGATGTATTGATTAGTGACTCCATGATTGGGTTATATGATATACTTGTCAGACCCTAGTACAGTGCACCATGCCTCTGGTGGGCTTGCAGCACTGGTTGTGCCACCCACAAAAGCAGCTTGTAAAGTGTGTCTCAGGCCTGCCTTTGCAGCACCTATGTGCAGTCTGGTACTGCTATGCTGACTGACCAAGTGCACCCACTTGCCAGTCCCTAAACCTTTCCTTATCTTCATATCAGACACCCCTATGGTAGGCCCAAGGGCAGGGTGCATTGTAAGTATAAGGTAGGACATGCCCTGGTGTGTGTGGCATGTCCTAATAGTGAATTACAGCCATTTTCGTTTTTCACTATTGCAAGGCTTCCTGTTCCCCATTGGCTACAATGGGCAGTTTGATTATTACATCTTATAATCCTAACTGACTCAGGGAACATGGAAGAAATTAGAAGAATTTAGTATGCCTGAACTCAGAATGATATAATACATCTTATAGTAAAGTTGGTTTTAACATTCTGTGTTTGAAAATACCACTTTCAGAAAGTAGGTATTTTCGTGCTTAACTGTCCAAGCCTGCCTCTGCTAGGTTGTGTATTGTGTGTCTGGTCCTGTGAGTGACAGGGGCTGGGGGATTCCAGGGGAGAGGGTGAGTCAGCATAGGGCTGAATAGGAAGATCTGCATGTAGATGGGTGGGAGGAGTTGCACCTGGGACGGGGAAATACCTTTACAACGCAACTTTTACAACGCTGTGCTATTACAACGCATTTTTTACAACGCAAAATCTTTTACAACGCATGCTTTTACAACGCGTTCCATTATATGGTAAGTACTGTTACAACGCATATACTTTTACAACGCATTATTTGAAAATGCATTTACAACGCATGCATTTACAACGCATGCATTTACAACGCAAGATGTTATATGGTAAGTACTTTTACAACGCATATACTATTACAACGCATTTTTTTTGCAAAATATTTATCTTGTTTATTACTTGGGTAGCAGTAAAATTAATACTAGAGTATTATTATTTTTTTAATATAGCAATTCTAATTAAAAAAAGGTGAGTAGTTAATAAAAAAATTAATACTTGAGTATTTTGTGTGGTAGAAATGTTTGGTTGGCAATTCTAATTTAAAAAAGGTGAGTAGTTAATAAAAATATTAATACTTGAGTATTTTGTCTGGTAGAAGTGTTTTGTTGGTTAGCAGTTAAATAAATACTTGAGTATTAAAATATTTTTAAAAAATGCAATATTGTTTTTAAATAAGTGAGTAGTTTATTAAAATATTAATACTTGAGTATTGTGACTAGTAGAAAAGTTTGGTTTGTTTGCTGATAAATTAATACTTTAGAATTTTTAGTTTGGTTTTATCTACTAAAAAATAAGTTTATAAAAACATTAAAGAGTATATAATATTAAAATTTTAAGAAAAATGTTTGAGTACCTAATTTTAAATACTATAGTATTTTTAACACATATGAAAAGACAAGAGTATTTATATGTTGTAAAGAAAGTGTCCTTTTATGTAGAAATGGAATTGAATTTTTGAATTATTTAATATATAAATACAATAATAATATATTACAAATATTAACACAAACATTTAAAAATATTTACAGTAATAAATATAACAATATAACATTATTAAAATTTTAAAATAAGAAATAATAATTATAACTTACTGTTTTAATTTATTTCCCACGGTTTTCCATTTAAGTCTATGAGCGTGTTTGTCCTTCATTTATTTTGGCAGCCTCAGTATATGCAACCCGCGGAACAAGAAAAGAAGGTACAGAAAGTGAAGTAAGAGGAAGTTTTGAAAGGAAAAGACAATAGAGCCAAGGTAAGGAACATATTTAGTAATTTTACTTTTATTAAATTACAATATTGGAGTTTATAAAACTTAATTAAAAATAATGACAGCAAACAATTATTTATTTTACAATTTTATTTTATTTAAAAAACATGAAAAAAATAAACATATTTTTAAATTAATTTTGCAAAGTAAGTTTCATTTTTATAACAAAATAAAAATATTTTAAAAACATATATTAACATTTATTTACAGTTGAATGTAAAAAAGTAGTCCGCCATAAATAGAGAAGCACGCGATGACGTAAGGACGTGTGCGTCGACGTAATGCGCCATTTTGCAGAGCATCGGAGGAGGAAGCAGCAGGAAGCTGATCTGCGTCCAGGTAGGAAATATTTTCAGTTGATATTATAGATTAAACCTTTTAAAGGGATAGATATATAGTAAGGAAAGAATAAGGGGAGGTTGCTGGAAAACTAATAGATGTTTTAAAAGTTGGAAAACATGTCCACATTAATGTCATTAATACAGGCCTATGTCGGGTTATTAAAAGTAAGTTAGTTATTTTAAAAAAGTATGTAACTCTTTCTAAATTAAAAGTTACGGTTCAGACAGTTGATTTGTTTGTTTTCGAAGAAAAAAATGTACTGTCGATCTTCATTTCTTTGTTCAAAAATTGTGCGTACTTTTATATTTTGAATATCTAACGTTGAAATACAAATGATGATTCAGCTGCAATGTGCATTAAGGAATATGGTTTTATTTGTATTTTATACATCGGATTGTGTTTTGGAAATTGATTTTGACGGAATTTAAATTGGATTTTTTCGGTAATTTGAAAAATGGCGTACCGATAATGATAAATGGTTCAAATACTATGGAACAGTAAATTTGTCATCATTTGTTTATTTTGGATGAAATGAAGATTTGTTTTAAAAAAAAGGAAAAAACCCGACTTGTTAATTTGTAAAAAAATTTTTAAAAAAAATACTTTATATGCAAATTGAATTATTGTAATTAGTATAATTTTTGGCAAAGCAGGAAAGTAAGCAAATTCATTGTTTTAAAAAGAAAGAATGATAGAAAGATTTTCCAGGTAGTCTATAGCCACACACAACGAAAACTGTTGTAGAATTGCCAATAGTCTCTCAGACATTTCCCTTGTTTTGACTGTTACTCGTGGGTTTAGACTACCTGCGAGTGTTTGTGCTAATCTCATTTCTTGGAAACTTTGCTCCTTCTTCAAAGTTTCCAAAAATGAGTAGAAGTTAGGATGTGGTTTTCCAATTGTATGATTGAAGGAGTTATGCCACCCCTCAATGGCATTGTTTGTTTTGGCCTCTCCCTCTAAACAACTCGTGTAGCAGTTCCACCACTCCACATGGAATCGTGGCTTCCTCCTGCGACCCGATCTGCTTAGGTGTCCAATCCATGTGTCCTCAAAATAATTTAGAATGGGTGCCAATTTTTCCTCGTTACTCGTATAATAAACAGATTCTATAATTGCAGTGTAGTACTCGTCCACACTATCGGGAGGAACAAAACAAAGTGCAGTTAATTTTTTTAGTTCAAACTGTAATTTGCTATCCCGAGAATATTCTGCAACTAGGGATGTTTTCTGTAGTTTACGCCAAAATGCCTGCGAAAAATGGAAGAAACATCCCTGAATTTGGGTATCCGTGTACGTTTTAGTGATCACATTGATCATGCTCAATTCGAAATCAATAATTATTTTTCGAGGACTTGCAGATGTTTTGCTTTTAATCACTGATAAAAGTTCAGTGTATGTTGCAGAAGTCTTATCAGGTAGCAAACTATACACTAAGGGAATTACACTATTGTTAATTTTCGCATGTATAGTGTAAATTTGAGTGAAAGGATGGGGTGTACTTTTAAACGTCCCATCCATCATCCAAATTTCACTACTTTCTAACTTAGCAAGGTTACGGGGGGTACTAAAAATTAAAATTCTTTTCTGAGGGTTTTCATTGTCATGCAGAAGGAAAGGTTCATCAGAAAAAGAAATAGAAAGATCATGAGGAATTCTAATGTCAGAAAATGTATGTGGTGTAGACAATTGAATATTACTTGCCTGCTTTTGTCTCTGAATAATTCTTCTCAAATTGGGTATTATAGGCATGTTGCTAGCAACATGACTGGGGACATGCTGTGCAACCTCCCTTAAAATGGATCCTGTAGAATCATTGGAGGTGCTTGCAATAGCTTTCATCTCATTAATTGTCTCTCTGATTTCTACATCCATTGCAGAGGCAGAGTGGTTATGTTCTGTGGTTTTCACAACCAAATTATCAACAGTAACCGCTCTGCCACTGCAATGGGTAGTGTAGTATTGCACGCACCTCCAATGATTTCTAGTTAAACTTATTCTTTCCTTACTATATATGTATCCACCATGGTTTAACAAATTTTTGCCCTTCCTGGATTTAATGAAGTTTGCTGCTGCAAGGCTAGACATTTTCTGAAAAAGGAGAAAAGTTAAAAAATTTAGCCTGATATTTTAAAATATATGTATACAAAACATAACATGTACACTATCCAACACTTTCCCTACTGCTGCACCTTCCTGGAGTTAGAATAGTAAATTGATACCCCTACACTATCCAACACTTTCCCTACTGCTGCACCTTCCTGGAGTTAGAATAGTAAATTGATACCCCTACACTATCCAACACTTTCCCTACTGATGCACCTTCCTGGAGTAAGAATAGTAAATTAATACCCCTACACTATCCAACATTTTCCCTACTGATGCACCTTCCTGGAGTTAGAATAGTAAATTGATACCCCTACACTATCCAACACTTTCCCTACTGATGCACCTTCCTGGAGTGAGAATAGTAAATTGATACTCCTACACTATCCAATACTTTCCCTACTGAAGCACCTTCCAGGAGTTAGAATAGTAAATTGATACCCCTACACTATCCAACACTTTCCCTACTGCAGTACCTTCCTGGAGTTAGAATAGTAAATTGATACCCCTACACTATCCAACACTTTCCCTACTGATGCACCTTCCTGGAGTTAGAATAGTAAATTGTTACCCCTACACTATCCAACACTTTCAATAATGCTGCACCTTCCTGGAGTTAGAATAGTTAATTGATACCCCTACACTATCCAAGACGTTCCCTACTGATGCACCTTCCTGGAGTTAGAATAGTAAATTGATACCCCTACACTATCCAACACTTTCCCTACTGATGCACCTTCCTGGAGTTAGAATAGTAAATTGATACCCCTACACTATCCAACACTTTCCCTACTGATGCACCTTCCTGGAGTTAGAATAGTAAATTGATACCCCTACACTATCCAACACTTTCTCTACTGCTGCACCTTCCTGGAGTTAGAATAGTAAATTGATACCCCTACACTATCTAACACTTTCCCTACTGCTCCACCTTCCTGGAGTTAGAATAGTTAATTGTTACCCCTACACTATCCAACACTTTTCCTACTGAAGCACCTTCCTGGACTTAGAATAGAAAATTGATACCCCTACACTATCCAACACTTTCCCTAATGAAGCACCTTCCTGGAGTTAGAATAGTAAATTGATACCCCTACACTATCCAACACTTTCCCTACTGAAGCACCTTCCTGGAGTTAGAATAGTAAATTGATACCCCTACACTATCCAACACTTTCCCTACTGATGCACCTTCCTGGAGTGAGAATAGTAAATTGATAACCCTTCACTATCCAACACTTTCCCTACTGAAGCACCTTCCTGGAGTTAGAATAGTAAATTGATACCCCTACACTATCCAACATTTTCCCTACTGATGCACCTTCCTGGAGTTAGAATAGTAAATTGATACCCCTACACTATCCAACACTTTCCCTACTGATGCACCTTCCTGGAGTGAGAATAGTAAATTGATACTCCTACACTATCCAATACTTTCCCTACTGAAGCACCTTCCAGGAGTTAGAATAGTAAATTGATACCCCTACACTATCCAACACTTTCCCTACTGCTGCACCTTCCTGGAGTTAGAATAGTAAATTGATACCCCTACACTATCCAACACTTTCCCTACTGATGCACCTTCCTGGAGTAAGAATAGTAAATTAATACCCCTACACTATCCAACATTTTCCCTACTGATGCACCTTCCTGGAGTTAGAATAGTAAATTGATACCCCTACACTATCCAACACTTTCCCTACTGATGCACCTTCCTGGAGTGAGAATAGTAAATTGATACTCCTACACTATCCAATACTTTCCCTACTGAAGCACCTTCCAGGAGTTAGAATAGTAAATTGATACCCCTACACTATCCAACACTTTCCCTACTGCAGTACCTTCCTGGAGTTAGAATAGTAAATTGATACCCCTACACTATCCAACACTTTCCCTACTGATGCACCTTCCTGGAGTTAGAATAGTAAATTGTTACCCCTACACTATCCAACACTTTCAATAATGCTGCACCTTCCTGGAGTTAGAATAGTTAATTGATACCCCTACACTATCCAAGACTTTCCCTACTGATGCACCTTCCTGGAGTTAGAATAGTAAATTGATACCCCTACACTATCCAACACTTTCCCTACTGATGCACCTTCCTGGAGTTAGAATAGTAAATTGATACCCCTACACTATCCAACACTTTCCCTACTGATGCACCTTCCAGGAGTTAGAATAGTAAATTGATACCCCTACACTATCCAACACTTTCTCTACTGCTGCACCTTCCTGGAGTTAGAATAGTAAATTGATACCCCTACACTATCCAACACTTTCCCTACTGATGCACCTTCCTGGAGTGAGAATAGTAAATTGATAACCCTTCACTATCCAACACTTTCCCTACTGAAGCACCTTCCTGGAGTTAGAATAGTAAATTGATACCCCTACACTATCCAACACTTTCCCTACTGATGCACCTTCCTGGAGTGAGAATAGTAAATTGATAACCCTTCACTATCCAACACTTTCCCTACTGAAGCACCTTCCTGGAGTTAGAATAGTAAATTGATACCCCTACACTATCCAACACTTTCCCTAGTGATGCACCTTCCTGGAGTTAGAATAGTAAATTGATACCCCTACACTATCCAACACTTTCCCTACTGTTGCACCTTCCTGGAGTTAGAATAGTAAATTGATACCCCTACACTATCCAACACTTTCCCTACTGATACACCTTCCTGGAGTTAGAATAGTAAATTGATACCCCTACACTATCCAACACTTTCCCTACTGATGCACCTTCCTGGAGTTAGAATAGTAAATTGATACCCCTACACTATCCAATACTTTCTCTACTGCTGCACCTTCCTGGAGTTAGAATAGTAAATTGATACCCCTACACTATCCAACACTTTCCCTACTGCTGCACCTTCCTGGAGTTAGAATAGTTAATTGTTACCTCTAAAGCATGGTACATTTTAAAATCTGCTGCACCTTACAATGTTGCTTGAAATTACCTTTTTCTTTCGAAATTGCTTTTCTGGCTGACTCTTGTTCAGTGGTATTGGTGTGTAGGCTTGTGTAGACACTTACAAGGTGATTTGTTGTGGAATCGATAAATAAATGTCTGGAAAAGTGAAAAAAGAAAAAAATTTGGAAACAGAACGATGTTGAGAAATGTGTTTTTTTAAAATTTCCTTTAAAAATCGCACATGTGATATAAGTTGCAGCACATAACAATTTCCGTAATGCTAAACCATCCTTTAGACATGAAATATAATTCTGAAATGGGGAAATGTAATCATAACTGCATTGATTTTTTTTGGAAAACTTTAGCAATGCGATAGTTAGTGTAGTATTTTTAAGGTTAAGAATCCGTGCTGAAAATATATACCTTGTTTCGTAGAACTCGCTTTTCTGGATGAGGTGGCTGAAGATGATTTCCTTTGTTGGCTCAAGATTTTAGTTGTGATTTAAAGTTGTTTTCTTTGGGAAAAAAAAAGAGGAAAAAACAATAATTAACGGTGGTTACAAATGTTGAAACTGAGTATCTTTATAATTATACTGACATACAATATAACTAGTACTACATGACACTGTCCTAATCAATGCACCTTACTGCAGTAGAAATAGAGATATGTATCCCTACCCTACACAGAAATATCCCTAATGTTGCTCCTTCCTAGAGAAGAAATAGTATATTGTTTCTCTAAACTATCCATTAGTTTTCAAATTAGGTCCGTTAGAGGAGGAATAATTGCAAAAGGAATGATTAATAATGTATAGTATTAAAAAAATGGAAAAGGTTACATACCTTTTCCAGTGGTTTTTTTGTTATCGTCCCTTTAACCTGATGCTTGTAGGAGGTTGAAATTTTTTGGGTGAAAAGATGTTCACTGGTGGAAAAAAAAAAAAAAAATATTTGTTCCTTTGTCAACGTTGGTTAGAAAAAAGAAAAAAAAAATCACTTTTGTAATATGAAAAAGGAGTATGAGTAACAATTGGTGAGAGTAAACATACTACACATTTGATGCATTTTTCAACTAAAACATAACAGGTAATTTCGAAACTATTACGAAATTTGTAAAATGCAGAACATTCATGGACTTAGAATACAAATATTTGCCCTAGTAATATGAAACGCTTTTGCAGATGTGGTAACTAACTGAAGTCTTATTAGAAATTGTTACTCTAGTATCATGGTAATTTTTCCTTTATTATGTGGTGAGATTGAGTAATAATAAAAAAACACCTTTGCCAAACATGACTTTAGGAAATTTTTAAAAATAAATTTTACAAGTAAAACCATTACACATAAATAACATTTACCTGAATAATTGAGTTTGTCAATCGTTAACGTGGTGAGGATGCCAAAATAGGTGCTGCTATTGTGGAATGTCAAAATCTTCCGATTTTCTGGTTGTGGAAAATAAAAAATTTGTTTTAATTTTGAGTTTAATTTTGTTGATAATATATTGGAAACATTACATTTGTAAAGTTTTTATTATTAATTAAAATTATATTTTTAGTGGGTTATGAAAATATATTGTTCTAAAAACTAACGTTTAGAAATATATTAATAACTTACTAGTAGTTGTTCTGCTGTTATGCTTTAACGAGTGAATTCTGTGCTATCTGTGAGGAGGTCGCAGTGCAGGTGACAGAGGGTCAGCTTATTACGTCTGCTCTCTCTGCTAGTTGATAATCAACTGAGTGCAAAATGGTGTCTCCCTTGTATTTATAAGTTTTACTCTGTGTCACTATTAATTTTTTAAAAAACTGCGTTCGATGTGTTTTTTTTATTGCTTTGTTTTACTGTGGAAAATGATAATTTAAAAATGCTTTTTAACAAATATTGTTTTGATTCATTTGCTCCGTTTTGGCATCCATTTTGGAACATGTCTTTTGGTATTGTTTGCATAGAAACTGTGGTAGGACAAGTTTTACAAGTGAGATGGGTAAAATGGCGCCTATGTGTATGTGTGTTATGTTACAGTTGGTTTACTTACTTTGCGATCTAATCATGTTAAAAATGTGTTTGTTATGTTATTTATAGTTTCGTTATTTTTTAAAAGCTTAGTAATGTGTGAAAACGGATTTTTTTGGGGAATTTTGAGTATTAATTTTAATACTCGAGTATTAATTTTAATACCCGAGTATTAATTTGGTAATGCGTTTCAGACGATTTACGTACAGTTGTTCTCCACGTTTTAATACACTTCCCCACCCTAAAACCCCTAATTTCCCTGCATCCCGTGCCAGATTTTATTGTACTTTTAATTTAAAAAAAAAAAAATCGCGTTGTAATGGTATGCGTTGTAATATACTTCGTTGTAACAGCTCTTTTCTGTATTGTAATAGGTTTTGCGTTGTAACAGAATTCGTTGTAAAGTAATGCGTTGTAGTAGTACTAGCGTTGTAAAAAATGCGATGTAAAGGTATGCGTTGTAATAGCATGCGTTGTAACGTCATACATCCACCTGGGACCTGAATAGGTCTGTGCCTTCCCTCCACAATGCTGGCTCCACCTCCTGTGGTGTGTCTGATGTCTCTGCCCTGCACTCTGAAAGGAAAGAAGGAGTCAGGTAAACAAAGTGCTCCAGGACTAACTAGAACTGGTTTGGACTAGGCAAAGGCCTCTCTGCCTTCAGAGAACAAAGAGAAAAGTAGTATAAATATGGGGACCCAAACCCCAAGACTTTAGATCACTTCTGGAACATCAACAAGAAACCTCTGCCAAGTAGAAGAACCAAAGGAAGCTGTAGGAGTTGGACTGCCCCCTGCCAGTGTGCTGTGTTTTTGGGTTGGCCTGCAGTGGTGTCTTCATTGCCACGGAGAGGAGAAGGAACTTTTACAGAAATGTCATCATCTTGCAGAATATTTCTCCAAGGGCTTGAACTTGTGCTTGCCTCCTGCTTTGTCTCAGGGACAACAGACTTCACCACCAGCTCCCCTCTGAATTTCCTTGCTGGGAATTCTCTCTGCAGAAGCCTGCATGTCGCTGGGAGCTGGAAGCGCGACGCAACGAGAAGGAGCGTGTCACCGCCGCAGCTGTAGTCATCGCATCGCCGGAGAAGCGTGCCGCTGCTGCATCTCCCAGAAGCGTGCATTCGTCGCAGCTGTCTGCCGTCTCATCATCGGAGAAGCGTGTTGCAGAGCCTGTCGCGGCTCCAAAGTACAGAGTCGCCGCAAGGCTGCCTGGGCGTGTCGCATCGTCTCAACGTCATCGCAACGAGGCGCCATCTTGCCGCATCGCAACCGGGCTGCAGCACGAGAATCTACGCATCACCTCCTCTCCGGTAAGGATCAAGACGCATCCCCTACTCTGCGCAAGCATTGAGGCGCGATGCATCGTCTCCCCTGAAGCAAGGAACCAACGCATCTCCAACGCTGTGAGCCTTTTGTTTATTTGCATTACGCATCCAGGTATTTTTGTGAGAACTGTGTCGCATTTACCAACAACTTGAACTAAGCTAATTCTACCATCTTTAAGTCAATTTTGAGTACAGTATTGTGGATTTTTGTCGTTTATGGTCTTGTGTTAAGTCTATATAAAGAATACTTATTTTTATAAAACCTGTGTGGTGTCCATCTATAGTGTTTTCACTGTATTACTGTATGTGTCCATAAATGCTTAACACACTGCAACCGAGATAAGCCTGTCTGCTCGTGCCAAGCTACCAAGGGGGTGAGCAGGGGTTATCCAGTAGTGTAATCCCCTTTCCCTGACTTAGAAGCAAGGGTCCCTATTTGGTCAACGGTACCTACCTCTGCCAACTAAAGATCCCCAGTTCTAACAATGAGGCACCTGGTAGAGTAAAGACTGACGACATTCATAGAGTAATGTATTCTACACAAAAAACAGCATCCATTTAGCAATGGCAAAAACAAAAATTAACTGGGCTGAGAAATGTTACAACAATACACATCCTCCAAAGGCATCCAATATAATGACCCCACATATACACTATTTGCAGAAAAAAACATGAAATACCCAAATAAACCACAATTTCTAATTTAATCCTATGACATTCATTACTAAATGATGTTTAAATTCCATAGACACCACAGAAACCAATGCTTCATGCACCCATGACTACTACTGGGCCTAATGGCTGGAAGGCCCATTGGCAGACTAGGACATATAGTGAATTAAATTAATATTGCTAATTTATTAAAAACATGGCAAACATATAGTAAATTGTGCAACATTTTTCCTTTACAAAAGAAGAAAAATGACACGCAAAAAAATAACTAAGCCCCTACTGAAACTGCAGGCCACCCACCACAATAAATGTTAAAATCTAATAAAACTACAAATAAATCCTGGTGCGTGCCCCAATCGAACAAACAACATCCCTATACACCAGTTTTTCAAATTACTTGTGAAATCTCAACTACAAAGTCCTTAAATCTAATGGTATATATGCAGGAAGCAAGGAGAATGATCCTTCCAGCTCCAAATCCCAATCAAAAGAGACCAGGAGATGGACAAAGCACTGGAGGAGACTGCTGGACAGGAACAGTAAGTTGGAGTCTCTTTGACACGTTCTTCCTGTTGTAAAAATTGTTTTTAAAAAAGTCTTCTCACAGAAAACAAAACAACTTCAAAGGCCAGTTCGAGGAGAAGATCCACTCGAAAAGCATCTCAGCTGCTTCTCAAGCACAAAAGCTGCTTGAGTGGTCCATTTGTGATCAGCACTACATTGGCGCCAACACGGCTGAAAGCAATGCAAATGGCCACAAAGTATTGCATGAACTCGCTAGTGACTCGAGATTATCATGGTGCTCCAGAGCGGCAAAACAAATCTTGAATGCCAAAAGGAAAAAAAACTCAGCTTCACGCCTGGGGGTGTTGGAATTCATGAACTCCCTTGTCCACCGGGGAGCTCGAAGTGCCTGGATTCCACAAATTCTGTGAGTGGAGTGAAGTTTAATGGCAGGGCTTAAAATAAAGGTCAGCAACATGTAGAACGTGACAAAATAGAGATCAGAAACTAGCAGTAAGAGGCAAAATAAAGGTGACAATTGAGCAGAGACAGGAAAAATAAAGGTCAGATCAAGGTCTGATAAAGCTCTGATAACGGCGAGAAATGAGCAGAAAGAGGTGAAATAAAAGTCAGCAACGAGCAGAAAGAGCCAAAAAAAGGTGAGAAGCGAGCAGAAAGAGTCTAAATAAAGGTCAGAAAGAGGCAAAATAGAGGTCAGAAACGAGCAGCAGAAGACTGAATAACTGTCAGAAATGAGCAAAAAGAGGCAGAAAAAAGTTTACCAATGAGAAGAAAGAGGAAAGGTAATTGTGAGAAAAGAGCAGAAAGAGGCAGAATAAAGGTCAGCAATGAGCAGCAAGAGGCAAAATAAAAATGAGGAACAAGCAGAAAGAGGCAGAATAAAGGCCGGAAGGGAGCAGAAAGAGGCAAACTAAAGGCAGCATCGAGCAGAAAAAGGCAAACTAGAGATCAGAAACGAGGTGGAAGAGGCAAAATAAAGGTCGGCAATGAGCAGAAATATATATATATATATGTATGTCCACACATATATTCACTGAAAAAAATAAAGGTTAAAGTAACATTATTGTGAGGTGAATATGTCAGTGGCAACATTGAAGTACTTCCCCTCATCTTTCTGTCACAACCTCAGTTAACTGTTCCATATATATGTATAAGATTTATTGGTAATATTTCATCCTTAACAGTGACCCACAACCCATCTTGCATTTGACGAATACTTCCATAAAAAGTACTAAATGACTGCTCCAAAACATTCTCTAATTTAGTGATTAAAAAGTGGAATTACCATGGGTTTGTTATCACCCATCAGGCCATTCAAAGTCCTGCTCCTCTCTGTAAGGTTAATCTTTAGGACATATATTTGATCATGACATAATAGTGCCATTTTGCCAATCACCTCAAAATTTTTAACAGTAGAAAAGTGCGCTTTCACAATCAGAATTTTGTGGTATTTTGGGCATCAGAGTGCCCAAACAAATAAAGCAAGCAACTTTAGTTTGATTATATTTATAATGCATGTATGCTTATGTCTAGCCATTGCGACATTTCATTGCCCATCATTAAAATATTAACTTTAAAACCTTGGGCATCTTACACACAGCAATATACAAATCTAAACCTGCATATGTCTATTTATTTAATCATTTACATAATGTGCATGGTAAGTAAGTAAGTAATTTTATTAGCATAGTTACTTAAAACCATTGCTGTACAAAGTTGATTAAGAACAGGTATGGTAAAAATACAAAAATGACAATTCTAGGTAAAAACAGAATTAAATTTGCACCCTTCATGTTAGTAGGGTTATTTCTTCTTTCTTTGTTTTCCTCATGAGTTCGTATGGTCAATAATGTCAGTCGACAAGCAGTGTTGAGTCAGTGATACAGGACCGTTATAAGTTAATTTTTGGCATCTTTTTGTCCACTGCCTTCATAAATTTTACAAAGCTGCAATTCATGCGAGGATCGTGGGAAGAAAAGCAAGCCAGAACTGCCTTTCTACGTGTGCGAATCCCTTGCTGGTTGAAGTGATGTTTCAACAAGTGTTTTCGTTCGTCACATAGTTTCTCGCAGGAGCAGATCAGGTGCAGCATATCCTCTTGCCCCGATCCACATAGCCGACAGAGAGGATCGGCTTTTGTTTTGATCCAGGTTGGAAGATTTTGAATGCAGGGGAGCAGGCCCAGTCTGTACTTTAAAAAGCACATTTTGGTGGATTTAGAAAATCCCTCGCCAAAATAGTGCTGTGGTGCCTTCTTTAAATACGAATTTAGGATCATCCATCCATGCGTTCTTTTGGAAAGGGCTGCCTTGTCTTGAATCCATGATAGCTGTTTGATCGATTTTTTGACCAGTTTTTTGAAAGTTGTATGATTTGATGGGGTATCCCAAAGCTGCTCTAGACCAGTGTTCTTCAGGCTGTCCCGTTGGAACTTGGCTGCTGCCGAGGACGGGTGTTGGGCTAACTCCATCCACAAATATTCATTTAATGATCCTTGTATCGATTTCCTCACTTTATCCCAGGCTATCATGTAGGCTCCCTGCCTTGCCAGGATCTGTTGGTCAATGCCAAATTCAAGCCTAATTTGAGCTGGTGAAGTTTGCTTGGGCAAGCTGAAGATGATCCTGTAGGCAGCTGTTATTGTATTATCAAGGGTCTTGGCGTCTCTTCCTCTAAGCACCTCGCTCCCGTAGGTAATTGTTGGGAGAAGTTTAGCGCAGATTACTTGCGTCAAGGGCAGGAGAGACGGGCCAGAAAGTTTGTTATTTAAAGATTTTAGAGAAATTGCCAAAGATATCCCTTTCCCTCGAATACTTGTTCTTTGGGCGGAAAACTGCCCTCCGTTGTCAATCTTCACTCCTAGATATTTGTATGTTGGCGTGTCTCCGATTCTTATTTTATCCCAGTACCATAATGTTGATTTGTTTCTTTTCTTGCTGATGGTCATTGACTGGGTTTTCTCCAGGTTTGTTGTGAGATCGTTTTTGCTTGAATAGCATTGTGTTGCGTTTAGGAGGTGCTGAAGTCCCACCTTAGTGTAGCATGGACATACGAGTGTGAGAGTTTTTTCAACAGTTCATGCAAAGAAAGTTTTACAACATGATACAGGGTAATGGTTGAAAGTTTGAACAAGACCTTGTGAAACTATAATGAATTTGCTATAGAGGTCCGAGAGCCTTCACAGATATAGAAGTAGGTTCACTCAAGTTTTGTACAGGTGCTCAAATTGTGTGACGGTATGCAGCACGTAGCATGTAGGGCCTTCCAGTTTTAGCAAGTCCTGATTTTAGGGGTGGGCGGAAATTGTGAAATTAAATTTCGCAAATTATCACGAAAATGCTGAATATCTCCGCAAACACGCCGGAAATATCGCAAAGACGCGGAAGTTTTTTCCCGCCTGTTCGCGGTATTTTTTGCGTGATCGCGGGTCGCCAACTTACCCATGCGGTTGCTCACGGGCGCGGCCATCTTGTTTTCACTTGCCCCGCCCTCTCGCGATGCTCACTTCCTGTTCCGGGTCGCGCAATGCATGTTCGCGCCCGTTCGCGGTCGATATTTCCTGTTCGCGACCGCTTTTACTTGATCGAGTTGCTTTTTGCTTGCTCGGGGAGAAAATATCACGCGAACTTGCGCACGTGGTCGCAATGGGCGTGGCCATCTTGTTTTTCACTCTATTGTATGGTTCTGGGGCCTGATTTTGAATCCTCCCAAAATCTTTTCAATCCTTTGTTTATAGCCACTTTTTTTGGATCGTTATTACTTATTATTTCTCTAACTATTTTCCTGCTTCTATATTTTTGGTTTTTGTCTACTCTTTTTTTTGTTTTTTAGCTACTTTTTCTCTTTCTATTGCCTGCTATTTATTTCCTTTACTCCTTTATTTATTTTACCTTTTCTTTCCCGCCCCGTCCCCAGAACCATGTCCAAGGGTAGGGCTGTTCGCCGGCGCAGCCAGAGCCGCGACCGCCTTCCTTGGGGAGGTGGAGTTGGCTGCACTAATTTTCTTTGTGCAGCGCCACCTCCCCTCAACCCTGGCAGCAGGTGGCAGGCCTGGGTCCGGGTGCGGACTCCGGGAGCGTCGGCAGCGGTGGGGGAAGGTGCGCCGGGCAGTGTCACGCTTCTCTGGTGTCCGGCGCACCCAGGCGCAGCTGACGCACCGGTGGTCTGACATCTTGGACCGTGAGCAGGACCTGCTGGACCTGCTGGGAGTGGAGGTCCCGGGGCTTGGTGAGTACCTATTTAATTATTACTACTTTGTGTCTGTTCTTCTGCTCTGTGTTATATATTGCGAATATCTTTTTTTTCTTCCAACCAGCTAGAATGTTGCTGCTTACATTCCAGGTTAATTACGTTTAAGAGTCTGTGATTTTTTTTGACACAGGTGCTCTTCTGCGCTACTACTAATCTTACTTGTTTGCAGCTTTGCGTTTGCGCTTGCTTAGCGTGATTCTTTACGAGTTTATTTTAGAGAAATTAAGTTACGTAATGCTACAGTGACTCTAGTCCACTCCTTACTTTGTCCTGTCACCAATAGATAGGGGCGGATTGATACTTAGGTTTAGGTACTTTGTATGAGCTTCTAATTTGTTTGTGGTATGCGTGATGCCCCCTCACTCAGTTACGTGACGTGCTGCTAGTACGGCAGTCTTTATCAGAACCTATTCTAGTTTGTTCAATGAGTGGTGGTAGGCTTAGCAGTTACTTAGCACTAGCAGATCAGCATCAATCAAACCCAAATTTGGTGTATACAAAAAATGTAGTCATGTTCATGTGTCCTCCATGATTTGACCATATGCATTGTTGAGGAATACAGTGGAAATGCATACTTAATGTACAATTGGCATGCCTGGAATAGGTGGGCTAGGTTGGGTGGTACGTTGTACTTAGGCTTAGTTGTAACTTAGTATTCTGGAATCAGAATGGAAGACTGGATTACTGTTGATAAATAGTAACTTAAGTAGTCGAACTGCAAATCCCCCGATATTACTTGTTGACCAGATGAGATCGGTCAATTTAGTTATTGCAATTGTTGTTTACATAAGTGTTTTTTGACCGTTGTTGAAAAATATTGTATGTGTTTGACACCATCCATCAATGTTTGTCTCTTTCTTATATCTTTCCTGTTCATCAGCACCCAGGGGCAGACCGACAGGGACTGGGCAGTCGGCGGGACACTCAGAAGAACACCACCAGGAGGACACCGCTGAGGGCTCCTCTGCTGGCCCCAGTAAGTCTTCTTGTTTTTAATAATATTTCTTATTCCATAACTTTTACTGCCCCATATTTTTCCTGAACTATAGTTTGTTTCCAAATGCTATTTTTTTTCCACCAATTATCCTTCGATCTGTACGGTTTCAAAAATCTTATCCCTGCCTCCGCTATGATGACTCTGAGTACTACTACTACTACATACTATCAGTCTGTCTGTACTGTAGTAGCTAGTCTTGCCCAGTTGGCCAGTGCCACTCTTTGTGAAAGGTTGTAATATAAAACTCATATTCACCAGTAGCTCGAGCCATTGAGTCCAATCTGTTGGGTCGTCGTCTTCTACTACTTTTACTCTTATTGATCTTGAGGCTTTGAAAATTCACAGCAACAACAGCCCTACCAGATTTATTACTATTTGATATGATACCCTATAGGACATACTACTGTTGTAGGGATCTTGCACATACACAGACATTTGCACCAGAAAATAGGATGTTGGTGATGGTAGGTTGGACCTTCCTTGCACATCTCAATCAGAAATTCCGCACCCACCACAATTCCACTGCTTGACTATAGTACTGTCTTGTCATAACTATTAGGTCTTGGAACCCTCCCCCCAAGTTACCCAACAAGTAGACAACCCAGAACATAACACACCCAACCTCTCAGTCGTGGAAGCAATTCACATGCACACCCTTACTTTAATTTGCTCACTCGTGTCAGTTAGTCCACACCAAATAGCACCAAGTCTATGTAAGTTCAAAATGTTTATTTCAATTTGAGAAGGTCTGTACACTGGTTTCTTATAAATGCAGCACCAACCGGAAAATCAATAACATTAAAACAATATACATTGTTACACTTATACAGTTGGGAATTAAATCATGATAACTGAACAGTGGTGGAAGGCAGCACCACCATCCCCTAGGAATTTAGTTTATATACATTTATAAATGAAGATGTGAGTGAAGGGACCCCTCACCTTAGAAGAACCTAGTACTGGTAGTTGTTGCATCATTCAGAAGCTCTGGTTCGTAGAAGGGAATCTTGCGTCTAATACGAAAAATGAAATGGTGTGCGTTAGTATATTGCAACTTGCAAGCATTTCTCAGCCATGCCTAAAAGTGTAGCATTTATGGATAAGCAATATGGACTAACAGTAACAGTAGTACACCAGTATTTCCTAAAAAAGTGGCTTGTTAATGTTTGTTGACCGCTTGTACGCAGCGCGTAGACTAGACAGTAGCAGTGTAAGGCAGGTCATGTGGGCTCAAAGGTGTCTTAAGAAGCTGCAAGGTAACGTCACATGTGCAAAAATAAAAGACACAAAGGAAAAATGGTAGCATGGCTAGGTCTATTTAAGCAAAGGCTACAATGATCATATATAACTATTAGTGTCTACTCTACTACTACCTGATTTGTACTAGTGATGTATGTTAGTATTAACTCATTTTTCAACCTTGCTACTGATCAATAGAGGTGAGGTGTATATGACGCCTAATAAATGTGTAATGTTTTCTAGGCGCACTACCGACCACCATTGCCGGGGCCAGCGAACAAGGCGACGCGGAGGGCGAGGATGCGGCAGTTGCTGCCGATACCGACGATGGAGCGATAGGGGGAGTGGCAGTACCAGTGGCAGGCGGTGGTAAGTTAGATTCATAATCCTTAACTATTGTTGAACTTGACAGTACACTCACTGCAAGGGTGTACTGTATGTATATGTATACTGTACAGTTGTGACTTAGGGCCCCATTAGGATGGTGGGCGTATTGCCCCCGCCGGGCCGGCTGGAATTCACTGCCGACACCGCAGGGGCAAACCTCCCGCCATCACTGTAGAAAATATTCAGACCCCCCACATGTCGACCAGGCGGAAAAGGGTTCAATATGCCGGTGGTGTCTCTCTGAACACACCGCCAGCCATATAATCTGCATTTTGGAATGCCTTTGCGTGGCGGCATTGCCGTCCGCCACGGAAAGGCATGCAGACATTGCAGAGTATGCTTGGGTGCCCCCATGGAGGGTACCTACCTATGCTATGGTACCCCCCCACCTTTCAAAGCAAAACGTGACAGGCTCCCGTCATGTTGTGCTTGGAAAAGCAGCACAACATTTTAGCATTGCTTTCAGCAAAGCCAAACAGAATGTAAAAAAAAACAGGATGCGCCCGCCACTGTGCCGGGCCCATCATCCTAATTAATTGTCCCCACGAGACCCCCACCCTTTTTAGCATGAGGATGGCGGGCGGACAAAGTCCGCCCGCTATCCGATGTCGTAAGTAAGTATGAGTTGTTGGGGACGTTTGAAGAGTGAACTAGAAGACTAGAATTCCCTTTAATTGGCATAGGAGCCGGAGTATTGAGTAACCAATGGCCTCATCTATCTGATTTCAACTCCGCTTTGAAAGTTTTATGGAGAAGAGCACCTGGTGCACTGTTCAACTAAAAAGTGAAAGACGGATGGAAGGAAGAAGGACGGGCGACATTTAAAAGCTTATGTACTGCTGTGCTTTATTTTATAGTGCTACTCTACCATGCCACTATGTGTATAAATAGTTACCTTGTCCTACTGTTTTTCTAAGAGTATATTTTACAATTGTCTTGTTTTTTCCTTTTTGATACACAGCTACTCCGAAACAAAATTGGAAGGAGTTGGCCGCCAAGACACGGCGCCGGAAGCTGGAGGCAATCCAGCGAGAATACCGGCGGCTGGTGGTATTAGCCGAGGAGGAGGAGGAGACTGCGGCTGCAATTGTTGAAGCCTCCTCCAGTGGCCCGGTCCGCAGCCACCGCCATCCAGCGGTACAGCGTCACTGTCTGGCGGCTGCCCGCCGCCACCGTGCCATCTTCGGTGCCCCCCCCATGTGGCTGCAACTGCCGCACCCTTAGATGCCGCGTCGCCCATTTAGAGGGCGAGATGCGCCAGATGCGTGTCCTCCTTGAGTCCCGCCCCACCACTTAGTCCCTGTCATCCTGTTCTGCCCCTTTTTTAATTCTTTTTTGGGTGGGTGAGTGGGAACTTGTTTGGGCGTTACGGACTTCTATGGACATTGGTTGGGGTTAGGGAGGGGGGTGGGTCAGCTTTTGTGGGTTTAGTTTATTTTTGTTATGGTAAATTAAATATATTTTTCTATGTTACATGCAATGTTGTTAATGTTTTGTAGGTGGGGTAACTGTTTTACATCACACTGTTTCCTTGCTGGTGCATGGCCGCCCATAGCCTGTGTTTGATTTCAATAATTGGCTGACTGTATAAGACACAAACAGATAGATGCGACACACCTCACTCATTGACTGGTCCTTCTAGTACTTTCAGTCTGTTCTCTAGTCTATGCATTCTTTGTACTGGTGTGTGAAAATGAAATCATTGACAACATGTCCATTAGTAATTCTGCATCCCCCAAACTTCTCTCTTACCGGTGCTTGATGTTTATGTCCAACTGTGGCACAGCACTGGCTGTATGGTGAAGATGGTTTCCTTTTTCATACATGCCATGATTGGGGTGGTGGTGGTGGTAGCATAGTAGTAGTAGTAGACACTGGCAGGGTGGCAGCATTTGCAAAATAAGAAAAGGAGACAGTCAATGAAGTACAGTACAGAACTTACCGAGCAACAATAATATGCTCAAATATTTGACAAAAAAACAGAATGATGGTTAGGATAGCCTACTAGACAGAGTTACAAACTATAGTTGTGTCGAGTCACTTGACTAGGCCTACAGCCTAACAGTTAGTGCTGTATAGGGGTGGGCGAAATTTACGTAATCCCGTTACGCAAATCTCCGCGAAAAGGTAAAAAATCTCCGCGGACACGCAGAAATTCCGCGAACACGCGGACTTGCTTGTTCGCGATGCTTTTTTCCTGTTCACAATCGCGACAAATATCTCACGAACACGCATTTTGAGAACGCGAACAAGCAAAAAATTTCGCAAATTCGCGGAAAGCAGAATTTTGGGCAATTTTGCGTTCTCCGCGGAACGCGAAATTACCCATATTCCGCAAATTCCGCGAGTGGAACGGAATTTACCGCCCAGGCCTAGTGCTGTATATGAGGAATGACAACAAACAAATCCAATCAATGCCGGCAATTCATGCTGAGGTATATGTTCCTTTGTTAAAAAAAATAACCTCCGAAATATCCTACTCATGGGTAGCCAAGCAGAAGAAGATCATCGCTCTGCCTTGAAATTGAAGTAGTGTTGCTTTCACCACATCCGTCCCAGCAAGTGTGTGATTAAGTATTGGTGTACATTTAATTTAGTTACACCTCGACAATAAGTCACACAGCCCAGGGGAAGAGGGTTAGGGTTTGTTGAATGGATGGGAAGGGGGTTTTTGGGAAAGGTTTGACATAGAAAAACAGTATGTATACATAGACAAACAAACAACAATCATTGAAGACTGCCATATCCATATGTTAAGGGAGAAAAAGGCAATGCATGCATGATGATGAGACCCGGATTACATACACTTCTAGTTCTTGTTCTGTTGTTCCGGCCTTAATACTTTTACAGATAGCAAATAGAAATTTTAAATATTGGTAGGGAAGAATCGTAAACACAGAGCAAACCTAATGATGATAATAACAACTCTAAGAACACACTGTTGTAAAGATTGTATACAAAATATTAATCAAATTATTTAAAAGAAGATTAAAGTGGATACTGTTACTGTGTTATCCTGGTAAAAAATGTGGACTGGATTTGCATCTCGGCATTCCTCTTGCTCCTCTCGTCCATCAATCTTGGGTGTGTCGCCTCGCCACTCACCACTGCCCGGCTGGAAAAAAAATGTTGGTTTATTGGTAAGGTAAGAATGCATTGTAATGTTTTCCAAAGTATAGGGCAAGGCCCGGCCTGTAATTGTAGATGGGAAAACCAAAGGGGATATAGAGAAACAAACTTGAAACAAATGCACAAGTTACGGTGTAGTGCAACAAGAACACTTTCCGAGGTGGCATGTATGCATCATCTCTACTCTAGACTGTTTCCAGCATTGACCTTCAACAGTAACAGGAGAGAGCAGGCCCACAGTGCTTAGCAGTAGCACATCCTACGTTAACACTTTAGAGTCCTTTTTTTTTCTCTCAAAGAGTTGGACAAACGCAAACCACATTATCCATTCCAAACATAGCATTTTACAGTTTAAGTTAGTAAAATCAATGCACTGCAGTCATCCCACCGCTACACTCTATTCAACTTCTACACAGACATTTGGGTCTGCTGTGGTTGTTGTTGACGTGTTTACCTTTAGGCTTTTCCGTTTTATGCCACTCATGAAACGTCCTCCTGACTTCATCATCATCTCTGATACTTTTACTGACTGACTGTGAAGATCGGCCTGCAGTATAAGTAAAATTTTTATGACACAACACAACAAGAGTAGAAATATAAATATTACTGACTTGAGTCATTCTTTATTGTGTACAGAAAGATAGATTACTAGTACACTTTGACATCACTTTGTGCACAACAAACAAACGGAAACACAAAGACCAATCGCTCAGAGTCAGATGCCCAATGCATGCCATTAATTGTCATCATTACCTGTTCCTTCTCATCTTAAGTTAACGGGCCGTCTTTTCGTCATCATCATGATGGACGGTGCTGTTGTGTCAATCATACTCATTGCGCAGATTGAGTGAGTCCCCTTCCTGTATTGAATTAAAAGCAATGTATCACCAAGCTGCAGGAGAAGTACCAATTTCTTATTTGCAAGAAGGGGAAAATTGAATTCACCTTGAGTTAAGTTTAGTGTGTTCTGTAGAAAGTTGATTAGTGGCAGTGCACAATTACATAAATTCATGCACAACAAACACAACAAAATCTAAATCATTCAGTCTGCGACTCTGCGTCCAATGCATGGCATCAATCATTACCTGTTCCTTCTCATCTTAAGTTAACGGGCCGTCTATTTCGCCATCATCATGATGGACGGTGCTGTTGTGTCAATCATACTCATTGCGCAGATTGAGTGAGTCCCCTTCCTGTATTGAATTAAAAGCAATGTATCACCAAGCTGCAGGAGAAGTACAAATTTCCTATTAGCAAGAAGGGGAAAATTGAATTCCCCTTGAGTTAAGTTTAGTGTGTTCTGTAGAAAGTTGATTAGTGGCAGTGCACAATTACATAAATTCATGCACAACAAACACAACAAAATCTAAATCA
Source organism: Triturus cristatus (assembly GCF_964204655.1). NCBI lineage: Eukaryota > Metazoa > Chordata > Amphibia > Caudata > Salamandridae > Triturus > Triturus cristatus. Next base: position 745,425,267 of record NC_140581.1, on the reverse strand, counting down.
TTCAGTCTGCGACTCTGCGTCCAATGCATGGCATCAATCATTACCTGTTCCATCTTATTTTCAGTTAATGGCCAGTCTCTCTCGGCTCTGAAAGGAGGATAGCTATAGTAGTCATCTGATTCATGCTCCACTTCTTTTGGAAGGACTCGGAAAGTTTGAATTTGTTGTTACCATCATCCAATCATCATTCATGAGGGAAATGGAATTGAGCAGGAGATTCAGTATGATGGAGCGGAGGAGCTGGATTCGGAGGACTGTACTGTCAAATAGCAGACACCTGAAACGTGTATATTAAATTAGAAGAGTAGAAGACGGTGGTAATGGATTTGTTGTGATTCACAAGTTTATAACCGGAACGACAGACACATAAACAAAGGGGGAAAAAAGGGAGGAAGACAGTAAGTGCGAGCCTAATTGTGAGGGAAGTATAGCTCGTCCTCAAACTCTGGGGGTTCAGCCAGTAGTAGGTAATCATCTGACCCAATACTTCCGTCACCTGAGCCGCTGTCCTCATCTTCCTCCGTTGATTCATGTATTGTGTAATTCGGTGGTATGAAGTGCTGATTCATTTTGATCATTGTTAACCTCTCCACGTTTTTTGGAGATAGAATGGTCCTTCTCAATGTTACAATGGAACCAGCAGCACTGAAAACACGTTCGGAAGAGACACTTGCGACAGGGCAAGCCAGATAGCTTATCGCCAGCCTGCTGAGGTGTGGCCATTCAGAACTTTTCCTATACCAATACTGCAATGGGTTTTGATCAACGTACACCTCTGTTGGGTCGTCCAGATAGGCCTGGACCATCCACTCAATGTTCAGGGTTGCTGCTGGTAAGCTTTTGTGCTGTTTTTTCTGTGCATCAACACTGTGCTTACAAATGCCCATCTTTACATACCAATCCTGTAATGATAATGATTGTACTCGGCCTAATGATCCAGTTATTGTTTCTGTAGTCAATAGTGATGGTGAGTGTTGTGATTGTGAGCCAAACGCACTTCCCTCAGCCGACGAAGTTGCACTTGATTCTGCATGGCCTGCTTCAGTACTTGTTGTGGGTTGATCTTGTGGGCTTTTAATTAGCAGCCCTTCGTTTTCCAACTTACTGGCTGCTTCAGCTATACAACTTTTGTAGCGGGCAACATCAATGTCAGAAAAAGCAAGGAATGTCTTCAGTAGTCCTAATTTTGCACGTGGATCCAGAATTGTGGCACAAATGTAATGTTCTTGTGACAAAATTTTATTTTGTATCCTTACATTTTCAGCTAAGCACCGGGATAAGCTCTCCACCAAGTCATGGGCTTGCCTTCTGTCCTCTACACCTTTGTATGATTCAGACACATTATTCAGCTCATGCTCTAGCATTTGCAATAATGGGATAGCTTGGCCCATTGTACAGTCCTCCTTGCTGACTTCACTTGTGAAGACCTCAAAAGGAGACAGCATCTCAGTCAGGCATTTAATTAGGGTCCATTGATCCCTCTCAAGGTTCATGCCTTTAACACTAGCATCCCTGCTTCTGTACCAGACATATTCATGGAGTGACCTGTGCTATTCGTACAGACGATCAAGCATGTAATACGTTGAGTTCCAACATGTTGCCACCTCCTGTATGAGTGCCTTGACTGGCATCCTAAGTTCACGTTGGATGATCCTCAGCTGCTTCCGAGCTTTAAAAGAATGGCTGAAATGAGTGCATATTCTTCGGCAGACTATGGGTTCTTTTTTCAGAAAGTCTTGAACTATAATGTTTATGCAGTGCGCCAAACACGGAACCCTGAAATAGGAACCAAGTTCCATGGCCTTAAGTACATTACTGCCATTGTCTGTGGCAACAAAACCAATACCAAGCTCTCTGGGCCGCAGCCATTCCAAAACCTTGCTGCGAAACTCGTGTAAAATGTTTTCAGCCGTATGAGATTTCTCCATGGCGAACATGGCTACAGTTGCATGTTTCCGAGTACCTTCAAAAATCGCAGCTGTATCAACAACACCTCGTGCAGATAGTTTATCTCTAACCCCCACAAAAGAGATCCAGTGTGCAGTGATGCACATGTAATCTGTGTCTTGGCAACTGCTCCACATGTCTGTTGTCAGGTGGATATTGTGCACAGCACTCTGCTGCAAAGCTTGTCCAACCAATTCCAGCACATCATGATGTAGTGCCGGAACAGCAATTCTTGCGAAATAGGACCGGCTGGGAAATTTCCATTTCGGGCAGATGGCAGACACAAATTCAAGGAAACCCACCCCTTCCACAAATGAAAAAGGAAGAAGGTCCAGCGCTAACATTTTAGCCAGCTTCGCATTGTACAATCGTGCCGTTGGGTGGTTGCGTTGGAACTGCCCCTCCAACCTAAACATGCTCTCAATGGTAGGCTGGCTTACTTTCCTTAGTGGTGCTGTTTTCATTAACCCACTAAGATTGTCTCATTGAGGTACTCGCCGGTCGCCTTGGTGTCTTACCCAGACTCTGAGTATGGCTCTTACTGCGGTGCCACTCTGATGTTACTGAGGAGGATGTGGGCGTTACCACTGCACTACTGGGGACAGGGCTAGAAATGCCTCCCTCTTCTTCACCTGCCACCGCAATAATATCGCTCTCTGATTCATCCTGACCAACTTCAATGGATTGAGTTTTTCTACTTTCTTTTAACTTAAGTAGGTGATCATCCCACACAATAGTGTGGTGTATTCTTAGATGACTTGCTTGTCCTCCGGTACCATAGTTTGTACCAAGCTTACCACGCCGAACACCTTGCCGACAAATTGAGCATATAGCAATGTTCTCCTCCTTGGCGCTAACAGAAAAGAAGTCCCAAACTGGGGAGGAGAACTTTCTGGCACTGCTGGATGTGCCACTTACAACACCAGATGAACTGGAGGGGGTGCTTGAAATGTGACCCTGTGCACCTAGACTGTGACTTTTACTACCACTACCTACTGAGATGGTTGAGCTGGATGTAGGTCCCTGCTGGGCCTTGGAAAATATGGCAGCTGGAGGTAGTGGTGGTGTAACCTGTGTTGGTGAATGTTGGTCTCCAATCCCTTTGGGGCGGGAGTAATGTGCGTGATGACTGGCTCGTCTTCATCAACATCATCACCCCCCTCTTCTACACCTACCTCCATAAATCTAAGTTTTTCTGGGACCTTCCTTTTCAGAAGCATTGTCTTGTGGCGTATATCACTCTCAGACTGAGCTGGTGGGAGCCAAGTGGCATCACGATCATCAGAAGCGGGGCTTGAAGAAGAAGATGATGGACTAAGCCTCCTTTTCCTTGCTGGTGGTCTGGAAGACAATAGATCTTCTGAAACAGTGGTTTCACGTTGCTCCACTTTGTCTGCAGGAAGCTCGATTTCCTGAAATGCCCCTACGTCAGGAGCAACAAGTACTATGGTGGGCTGCGGCGGCCGCTGCTGTTCTTGTTGCGGCGGCCGCTGCTGTTCTTGTTGTGGCGGCCGCTTCTGTTCTTATTGCGGCGGCCGCTGCTGTTCTTGTTTCGGCGGCTGCTGCTGTTCTTGTTGCGGCGGCTGCTGCTGTTCTTGTTGCGTCGGCCGCAGCTGTTCTTGTTGCGGCGGCTGCTGCTGTTCTTGTTGCGGCGGCTGCTGCTGTTTTTGTTGCGTCGGCCGCTGCTGTTCTTGTTGCGGCGGCTGCTGCTGTTCTTGTTGCGGCAGCTGCTGCTGTTCTTGTTGCGGCGGCTGCTGCTGTTCTTGTTGCGGCTGCACACTGATCTGCTGAGTTTGCGCCTGCGTTGAACTTGATTGTGTACTACTTTGCGATAATGACATTTCTTCAACATCGCTGCTCGTTAGTAGACTGGCTACCTCTGCGACACTAAAGCCCTTGTGCCTAGGTTGGTGTGGTTGGACCGCTGTGCTGCTCCCAGCTTGGTTCCCGGACAACGCTGCTGCAGGCGTAACTTTTTGGGTGGCAAAAAAAACATTGGCCGGTGTTGGAAGGCGGACCCCGAGGAGTCGGCGAGACCACCAAGGGGGGCCCTCACACTGTACGAAGTAGCCGAACGCTGCCGAGAAGTCTCCTGAGAGATCCTTCTCCTATCACGTACTAGCCCAGTAACACCACCACACAGGACTCAAGGAGGTTGTCTCAAGACAAGCAATTCTTTATCAGCAATAAAACGGTTACGAGGTCAATATTTACACGAAGGGATCAAGGGATCCACCAAAAGTCTCAGTGTCTCTTTGGAAGGGTAGGGGTAGCGGGACAGTCTTTGGCAGGAGTGCGGTACGAGGGTACCTGGGGCCCAGTTCTTATCCTCAAGCTGGAGGACCTCCGGATCTCGGAGGGCTCGAGCCGCGACGGCGTCAGCAGGGCTCTGGCGTACAGTTCGTAGAGAGCCGCGATCCAATCAGCAGGGCTCTCAAGATGGTTTCTGCTCAGCTCGAGCCGCGACGTCGTCAGCAGGGCTCCGAGGGAGGTTTCAGCGAGGTTGGGCCGCGACAGCGTCAGCAGGGCTCCGATGTTCCAGGTGGCTTCAAAGTGTTCACAAGAAGGAGCCGCGACGCAGTCAGCAGGGCTCGTGATGGTTCCGACAAGAGTTCTTCTCCGTAGGGTCAGCCGCGATTCAATCAGCAGGGCTCTCGACTCCGGGATACAACTGCCGATCTGTGGTGGGGTCGCCCCAGATATAGGTCTGGAGCCCTTTGATGTCCGGACCCAGGCGCCCGGTGGGGGCGGAGAGGCCGGGTGGAGGTGGCCAGACGCCCAGCAGGAGAGGCGCCAGGCCCAGGGGAGTTGCAGGGCGATCACACCTTGAGAGGGGAGGACAGTTGGGGGTCCCATCGATACTGTCCTCCGCCGGGGGCGATGAATGGTTCCTGCGGCACCCCCTGGCCAGTTCGTGGTGCCTCGATGTCGGGGCTTCGCTGGGGTCGAGGCCGGGTTGAGCGGGGTCGCGCTGGCTGGCGCACAGAGTCACGTGGGTGCCAACAAGATGGCGGAGCCACGAGGGGTATGCGACCTCGTGCAGCTCAGGATGAAGGGCCTCGGTGCAGTTCAGAAGGGTGGCCCGTGAAGGCCGGGGCGGGGAACGGGCACAATCCACGGGGGTAAGGACCATGCCACGAGGCCGGGTCCAACAGGCGTCCCCCCCAGCCGAAGGCATGGAGAGTCACCCATCTCCTTGGGGATTCTCCTTGTCAAGGCGGAAGAAGCGGGACAGGCCGTCGGCGTTGGCATGGTCATTGCCGGGCCGGTGTTCAACGTCAAAGTCCATCCCTTGTAGCGAGATGGACCACCGCAGCAGCTTGGGGTTCTCGCCCCGCATTTGCATTAACCACCGCAGGGGCCGGTGGTCGGTCTGGACCCGGAAGTGGGTACCGAAGAGGTAGGGCCGGAGTTTCTTAAGGGCCCACACCACAGCGAAGGCCTCACGCTCGATGGTGCTCCATCGTTGCTCCCGGAGCAGTAGCCGTCGGCTGATGAAGGCCACTGGTCGGTCAAGCCCCTCTTCATTGGCCTGGGACAGGACGGCCCCGATCCCATACTCGGAGGCGTCCGTCTGCACCACGAACTCCTTATTGTAGTCAGGGGCCTGTAGCACCGGGGCAGTACACATTGCGGTCTTTAGGATGTCGAAGGCTGCTTTGCAGCGGGGTGTCCAGTGCACCTTCTTGGGCTGCTTTTTGGACGTTAGCTCTGTGAGGGGGCCAACAATGCTCCCATAGTCCCGGATAAACCGCCGGTAGTATCCAGTGAGACCCAGGAAGGCCCGGACAGCGGTCTGGGTAGTGGGGGGTTCCCAGGCCTGGATGGCATCTATTTTTGGTTGGAGAGGGGCCACCTGCCCGCTCCCCACTTGATGGCCCAGGTAGGTCACGGATCCGTGGCCGATCTGGCATTTGCTGGCCTTGATTGTGAGCCCGGCCCGCTGGAGGGCGGCCAGGACGGCTTTAATGTGAAGGAGGTGCTCTGCCCAGTGGTTGCTGTACACGGCAATGTCATCTAGGTAGGCCGCGCTGAAGGCCTCAAGCCCGGCCAAAACCTTGTTCACCAGTCTTTGAAAAGTGGCCGGGGCGTTCTTCATTCCGAAGGGCATCACCCGAAAGGGGTAATGCCCATCCGGGGTCGAAAAGGCGGATCTTTCTTGGGCGCCGGGGGTGAGCTGGATCTGCCAGTACCCGGCGGTGAGGTCCAGCGTGCTCAAGTAGCGAGCGGCCCCTAAGCGGTCGATGAGTTCGTCGGCCCTGGGTATAGGGTGGGCGTCCGTCTTGGTCACAGCATTCAGGGCTCGGTAGTCCACGCAGAATCGCAACTCCGGGGGGTGGCCGGGAGCTGCGGCCTTTGGCACCAGGACGACAGGGCTGGCCCACGGGCTGTCGGAGGGTTCGATGACCCCCAGGGCCAGCATCTTCGTTACTTCGGCCTGGATGCATGCCCGCACTCGGTCGGGTACCCGGTAGGCTCTGTGTCGCACGGGGGGGGCTCTCCCCGGTGTCGACGTCGTGGACACACCAGTGGGTCACCTCCGGGGTGAGGGAGAAGAGGGCTGCGTAGTCCTGCAGCAGTTGCCGGCAGTCATTGCGCTGTTCCGGAGTCAGGGAAGAGACGAGTTGGACACCCTCGATTGTTCCATCATGGACGTTGGACTGCAAGAGGTCGGGCAGAGTCGTCCTCGCCCCCCTCGTCGGTCGCCAGTAGCAGGCTCAGTTCGGTCCGGGCAAAGTGGGGTTTTAGCCTGTTAGCATGTAGGACCCGGAGGGGGCTCCGGGGGGACTCCAGGTCGACCAGGTAGGTGACGGGACTTTTCTTCTCCACTACCTTGAAGGGCCCGGTCCACTTGTCCTGGAGGGCGCCGGGTTCAACCGGGGCCATGACCCATACCTTCTGACCTGGCTCGAATTCTATGGTAGAGGAGTTCCGATCGTACCACCGCTTCATGTCCTCCTGGCTGGCCTCAAGGTTGGCTTCGGCCATGGCTCGGAACTTGCGGGTCTGGTTTCGGAGGGTCAGGAGGTATCGGTAGACGTCAGGAGGGGCGCCTTGGGGCTTCGTCTCCCAGCTCTCTTTGACCAGGCTGAGCGGTCCGCGGACCGGGTGTCCGTACAATAGTTCAAACGGGCTGAACCCCAGGGACTTCTGCGGGACCTCCCGATAGGCAAACAGGAGGCACGGCAGCAGGACATCCCATCTCCGCCTGAGGGGCTCTTCTAGGCCCTGGATCATTCCCTTTAATGTTCTGTTGAACCGCTCAACCAGTCCGTTCCCCTGAGGGTGATAGGGGGTCGTGAACTTGTATGTGACCCCGCACTGCTGCCACAGGGACCGCATGTATCTGGAAATAAAGTTTGTGCCTCTGTCGCTCACCACTTCGCGGGGAAATCCCACTCGGGAGAAGATCCCCATTAAGGCCCGGCCTACCACGGGGGCCGTTATAGTTCTTAGCGGGACTGCCTCCGGGTACCTGGTGGCGTGGTCCACGAGGACCAGGATGAAGCGGTGGCCCAGGGCGGTCTGGGGGTCCAGGGGCCCCACGATATCGATTCCGACCCGTTCGAACGGGGTGCTGACGGCTGGAAAGGGTTGGAGGGGGGCCTTGACCCGACCCCCCGTCTTCCCGCTGGCTTGGCAGGTCTGGCAGGACCGGCAGTGGTTGTCCACGTCTCTCCGCATCCGGGGCCAGTAGAAGTGGGTCACCAGACGGCTGTACGTTTTGTCTTGCCCCAAGTGTCCGGCGAGGGGCACATCATGTGCCAGGTTGAGCAGGAACTCCCGGAAGCGGAGGGGGACCACCAACACTCGGCTGGCCCCGAGTTCTGCCACTTTCTGCTCACTGTATAGCAGGCCCTCGGCCCAGTAGACCCAGTGGGTGCCGGTCTGGTCCCCGTTGGTTTGGGCGGACGCTTGTTGGCGGACCCCTTCGAGAGTGGGGCAGGACTGCTGCTCTTGTTGGAACTGCTCCCGGGTGGGGCCCCCTTCGTGTCGCCATTGTGTCAGCTCTGGTAGGGCGCATGGGGAAGCCATCTCTTCGGGGGAGGATTCACTAGGTCCAGGGTCGGTGTCCGCCTCCCCCTCGCTGCTGGCGGGAGGTGGTGCGAGCCCCTCGGGCTGGGCGGCCCCGGAGGCCGAGGATGAGCGGGGGGCCCGGGTGGTCATGGACCGGGTGATGGCACAGGCCCAGTCAGATAGTCCCAGCATTCGGAGGTGCTCTCGTCGCTCTACTTGAGCCCAGGGGGAACTCTCCAAGTCGTTCCCCAGGAGGCAGTCGATGGGGGCGTCGTTGCGTACCGTCACCTTCAGCAGGCCCGTCACCCCTCCCCACTCGAAGGGGACCAGGGCCATCTGGCACAGGCTTTCGCTGTTGTCGGCCGTCCGGACGGGACACAGCACATTCGGTAGGATCTGTTCGGGGGTCACCAGGTGGCAGCGGACAGCGGTGACACTAGCGCCGGTGTCACGAAGGGCTTCGGCCCGTTGTCCATTGACCGTGACCTGCTGCCGGTACTTCTGGGTGTTGCTTGGGATGGGGGTGCAGGGTACCATTTCTCGGCTACCCAGGCAGACCAGGGACATGGCTGCCGGCTCCCATTCAGTGGTCCCTCGGTCGAAGGTCTCCTCTTCCTCTTCTCCTTCTCCCAGGGCGGCGGCCGCCAGCTGTCGGGGCGGGGGCCCGCCGGCCCCGTTTCTTCGGTTCAGGGGGCAGACCGGATCGCTGGCATAGTGTCCTGTTTGTTGGCAGCCGTAGCACGTTACTGGTGGCCGTGGTCTGGGTCTGGCCGGGGGCGCCCCCCTTCGGGCTAGGCTCGGGGAGAGTTGTTGCTGCGGTGGCCCTCGAGGGGGGCTCCTGGGGGCCCCGGCGGGAGGGTCTCGGTTCCTGTTCGGCCCTCCCCCTCCACTGCGTTGGCGGGGGGGTCCGGTGGGGTTCCTCTGGTACTCCCCCATTGAGTTCCAGGGGACCCGGGAGTTGACCCATCGATCGGCCTCGACGGCGAGTTTTCGCGGGTCGGTCATTTTGCTGTCGAGGAGGTGCTGTCTCAGTTCCACAAAGCAATTGTTGGAGAGATGTTCCCACACGATGAGGTCGACCAGCTGCCCGTAGGTGGTTACTTTGCTACCTCTGATCCACCCTTCTAGGGCCCGACTGAAAAAGTCCACATATTCCACCCAGGTGGTGCCCGGGATTTTCTTGCAGTCTCTGAACCGCTGGCGGTACATTTCTGCGGTTAGCCCGTAGCGGGTGAGCAGAGCCTCCTTCATGTGATCGTAGGAGGTCATCACCTCCTCCGGCAGCTGGAGCAGTGTGTCTCAACCCTCACTCAGGAACCGCCCCCACAGGCCCGCGCCCCAGTCTTTTCGGGGCACCCGATGAGAGGTCATGGCCACCTCGTAGGCCTTGAACCATTGTTGGATGTCGTCATTCTTGTAGTACTCCTTGACGACCTCTTTCGGGATATGTACCTTGGTCTCGGCAGGCGGTAGAGTGTCTCTAGTACTGGGGGCATTGGTTCCTCCGTTCTTGGCCTTGATTTCGAGCTCCTTGAGGCTGCGCTCGTGCTCAAGGGTCAGTTTCTTTTCCTCCAACTCCCGGTGTCGCCTCTTCTCCTCTATCTCCTCTTGAAGCCGTAGCTGCTCTAGGGCCAGTTTCTTTTCCGCCAGCTGGAGTTCGCCGTCCAGCCGCAGTCGTGCGAGCTCTAGCTCGTGGTTCCGGACCTTCTCTCGCTCTCGTATTTCTTCTTCGGAGAGGCCGGTTTCTAGGCTCTTTCTTCCTCCGGTTGCCGGAGTCAGGCTGTCTGGCGCACAGAGTCACGTGGGTGCCAACAAGATGGCGGAGCCACGAGGGGTATGCGACCTCGTGCAGCTATGGATGAAGGGCCTCGGTGCAGTTCAGAAGGGTGGCCCGTGAAGGCCGGGGCGGGGAACGGGCACATTCCACGGGGGTAAGGACCATGCCACGAGGCCGGGTCCAACAGCCGGCACACCACCAGTCGTGGTTAATGGCACTTCCTTTTTCTGTTCCTTCTCCTCACCGGCAACTTTTTTGGTACTGGACCTGGTACCTTTCTTTGGGGCCATCTTCTTCAGATGTCAGGCAGGATGCAGATGCACAACAAGTTCTGGTCACACGTGGACGTGATGCGTGGCAGGACTTCTGTCTGGCTGGCAGTACAACGGGTAGCCGGGTGATGCTGATGACACCTCCTACTCTGTCTTTTGTGCACCTAAAAGCAAATAAGCCAGGAGAAGAACATCAGTGAAATGTTGCATTTGTTGTTGTGGTTCAGTTACTTAGTACTGTACTAGTGCAAACAAAAGATTGTCTAGCCGTTTATGACTTTTTTTTTTAACTACGGCTATGTTATACTACTGTGTACAGCCACACACTACACTCTCAGTAAGGATAGGAAAGTTAATAATAACCACCAAAATACAAATGTAATGGAAGTGGGGGGGACCCTATTTGCCATTAAATTATTTGAACATCTCAGCATCCATGGAGCTGCTGCTGGCAAAGGGGGTGGATGGATGGAAGCAGTAAGCCAAATAGCCAATAGGAAAAAAAATGCAGGCCTATGGCAAAAGCAGGACACTAATAACTCCCAGTCCAAACACCAAAAAAGGCCACCACCCACATGGACACTCACAAATCACAAACAAGCCGGGGGCCTGGAGAACAGAACACCAGGAGCTGACAAAAGGCCTATAAAAGCCAGGTAAAGGATGCATGCTAAAGCACACTGCTCTGCCTTTTTAATGCAACAAAATGTAAATACGAACATTCACAGGCCCCAAAAAGGTCTGCAGGGTGCATGCATTGCACAGCAACAACACACCAGTGACCAGACACATACAACAAAAGCATGTCTTTAAGACACCCAACATCAGAAAGGCCACCCCCAAAAAGCACACTTCCCCAACTCAATCCAATGCCATCCATGCCCTAAATGAAGTCTAAATTCAACGGACCACACAGAAAACACTAGATTAATAAAGCTGTGGCTACCTGCTCTGATCCTAGTGGATGAAAGCAGGCCTGTTGGCAGACAAGGCCAGGCAAGCTTGCAGGCCTAGGCTTCAAAATGGCCACCAGCCACATGGCCAGGCCCAACAACATCAGAAAGGCCACCCCCAAAAAGCACACTTCCCCAACTCAATCCAATGCCATCCATGCCCTAAATGAAGTCTAAATTCAACAGACCACACAGAAAAAACTAGATTAATAAAGCTGTGGCTACATGCTCTGATCCTAGTGGATGAAAGCAGGCCTGTTGGTGGACAAGGCCAGGCAAGCTTGCAGGCCTAGGCTTCAAAATGGCCACCAGCCACATGGCAAGGCCCAACAACATCAGAAAGGCCACCCCCAAAAAGCACACTTCCCCAACTCAATCCAATGCCATCCATGCCCTAAATGAAGTCTAAATTCAACAGACCACACAGAAAACACTAGATTAATAAAGCTGTGGCTACATGCTCTGATCTTAGTGGATGAAAAAGCAGGCCAGTTGGCAGACAAGGCCGGGAAAGCTTGCAGGCCTAGGCTTCAAAATGGCCACCAGCCACATGGCCAGGCCCAACAACATCAGAAAGGCCACCCAAAAATCACACTTCCCCAACTCAATCCAATGCCATCCATGCCCTAAATGATGTCTAAATTCAACAGACCACACAGAAAACACTTGATTATTAAAGCTGTGGCTACCTGCTCTGATCCTAGTGGATGAAAAAGCAGGCCTGTTGGCAGACAAGGCCAGGCAAGCTTGCAGGCCTAGGCTTCAAAATGGCCACCAGCCACATGGCCAGGCCCAACAACATCAGAAAGGCCACCCCCAAAAAGCACACTTCCCCAACTCAATCCAATGCAATACATGCCCTAAATGAAGTCTAAATTCAACAGACTACACAGAAAACACTAGATTAATAAAGCTGTGGCTACATGCTCTGATCCTAGTGGATGAAAAAGCAGGCCTGTTGGCAGACAAGGCCAGGCAAGCTTGCAGGCCTAGGCTTCAAAATGGCCACCAGCCACATGGCCAGGCCCAACAACATCAGAAAGGCCACCCCAAAAAACACACTTCCCCAACTCAATCAAATGCCATCCATGCCCTAAATGATGTCTAAATTCAACAGACCACACAGAAAACACTTGATTAATAAAGCTGTGGCTACCTGCTCTGATCCTAGTGGATGAAAAAGCAGGCCTGTTGGCAGACAAGGCCAGGCAAGCTTGCAGGCCTAGGCTTCAAAATGGCCACCAGCCACATGGCCAGGCCCAACAACATCAGAAAGGCCACCCCCAAAAAGCACACTTCCCCAACTCAATCCAATGCCAACCATGCCCTAAATGAAGTCTAAATTCAACAGACCACACCGAAAACACTAGATTAATAAAGCTGTGGCTACATGCTCTGATCCTAGTGGATGAAAGCAGGCCTGTTGGCAGATAAGGCCAGGCAAGCTTGCAGGCCTAGACTTCAAAATGGCCACCAACCACATGGCCAGGCCCAACAACATTAGAAAGGCCACCCCAAAAAACACACTTCCCCAACTCAATCCAATGCCATCCATGCCCTAAATGATGTCTAAATTCAACAGACCACACAGAAAACACTTGATTAATAAAGCTGTGGCTACCTGCTCTGATCCTAGTGGATGAAAAAGCAGGCCTGTTGGCAGACAAGGCCAGGCAAGCTTGCAGGCCTAGGCTTCAAAATGGCCACCAGCCACATGGCCAGGCCCAACAACATCAGAAAGGCCACCCCCAAAAAGCACACTTCCCCAACTCAATCCAATGCCATACATGCCCTAAATGAAGTCTAAATTCAACAGACCACACAGAAAACACTAGATTAATAAAGCTGTGGCTACATGCTCTGATCCTAGTGGATGAAAGCAGGCCTGTTGGCAGACAAGGCCAGGCAAGCTTGCAAGCCTAGGTTTCAAAATGGCCACCAGCCACATGGCCAGGCCCAACAACATCAGAAAGGCCACCCCAAAAAACACACTTCCCCAACTCAATCCAATGCCATCCATGCCCTAAATGATGTCTAAATTCAACAGACTACACAGAAAACACTAGATTAATAAAGCTGTGGCTACCTGCTCTGATCCTAGTGGATGAAAAAGCAGGCCTGTTGGCAGACAAGGCCAGGCAAGCTTGCAGGCCTAGGCTTCAAAATGGCCACCAGCCACATGGCCAGGCCCAACAACATCAGAAAGGCCACCCCAAAAAACACACTTCCCCAACTCAATCCAATGCCATCCATGCCCTAAATGATGTCTAAATTCAACAGACCACACAGAAAACACTTGATTAATAAAGCTGTGGCTACCTGCTCTGATCCTAGTGGATGAAAAAGCAGGCCTGTTGGCAGACAAGGCCAGGCAAGCTTGCAGGCCTAGGCTTCAAAATGGCCACCAGCCACATGGCCAGGTCCAACAACATCAGAAAGGCCACCCCCAAAAAGTACACTTCCCCAACTCAATCCAATGCCATCCATGCCCTAAATGAAGTCTAAATTCAACAGACCACACAGAAAACACTAGATTAATAAAGCTGTGGCTACCTGCTCTGATCCTAGTGGATGAAAGCAGGCCTGTTGGCAGACAAGGCCAGGCAAGCTTGCAGGCCTAGGCTTCAAAATGGCCACCAGCCACATGGCCAGGCACAACAACATCAGAAAGGCCACCCCCAAAAAGCACACTTCCCCAACTCAATCCAATGCCAACCATGCCCTAAATGTGCTTGAAAAGGAAATACATTCAAAAAACACCAAAAGGAACAGTTGCTTCATCATGCACACACCCATGAGGCCATGCCCATGGCTAGCTCGGGCCTACTACTACCACCCACAAAAAATTTTTTAAAAAACGAATGATGATAATTATCAAAAATAAATTGTAGTTACAAGTACAACAACTGCAATGCTCACAATCAAACAGACACAACAACCACTATAAAATATCCTATTCCAAAAATCCTCAAATCCAATTGCAATGATGCAGCAGACAAAAATAGTGATCTTTCCAGCTCCAAATCCAAAGGCAGAATGAGCAGGAGATGGACAAAGCACTGGGAGGAGCCTGCTAGACAGGAACAGGAAGTTGTAGATTCTTTGTCACTTCCTCCCTCTTTCCACCTTTTTAAAAAAAGGACTCCTTGTACAAAAAAGGACAGCAAAATGTCAATGTAAGGAGTTGTTTTCATCCAAAATCAGCATTTGCAGAAGGTTTCATGCTGCTAGAGCTGATATTCCTCTCCAAATTGAAAATTTTACATGTTCGAGTTCTCGAGCTTCACATTACTTCCGCCGGCGTGTCGAAAATGACATGATCGCGTTCTCTTCGTCCCTGTCGCGTTGGATATGACGTGTTCGGGGTCTCTTTCTCCTGTTCGCATTCGATTAGACGTGCCCGCGTCCTCACCCTCTCGCTCGCGATGTAGAATGACGTGTTCGAGATCTCAATCTTCTCATACTCGCGCGGTGCATGATCGCGAGAAGAATGACGTGTTCGCGCAACAAATGACGTCATCGCGCGACAATGCGAGCGCAAACTGTTGCGAGACTGTGCTAAATGGCTACCAACAATCCAATATCTCGTGGAGAACGCGACCGGGTCGGGAAAACTTGTCAGCGAACGCGGGGATTCAGGTAAGGCGATCGCGCGAACGCAAGAATGTATTTTTTTACAGCGCGAGCAAGAAACAAATTATCGCTAAGCTGCGGAATGCAGAAATTTTGACATTTTCGCGCTTTCCGCGGAATGCGAAAATGCCAAATTATCGCAATTTCCACGAACGGAACGGAATTTTGGCCCAGGCCTACCTGATTTACCCTGCAAAATGTTCAATGATTTTTTAAAAACTTAATTTTGTTTCCTAAAAAATGCAGGAGGATATAATTAAACATTACACCATCATCTCGCTATTACCAAATGTCCCAGCAATCAATAGTATATTGAATATTAGCCAACAAAATAATAGGAGAATAAACCACATTACTCAAAATTGCAAGACATGCCACACACATGAATACACACTTAGGCAGTTAAAGTACCTCAGATATTACCAATGTTCTGGCCATATAAATATGACATAACATGACCTTGTGGTAAAATAGTCGGATCCTTTGAGCATTGTTTTGTTCTAGATTACAGCTCAGGGGGGTCTAAATGTATTTTGGTTACAGCTTTGTAGGCATCATTGTTGTGTTTGTTGATTCATTACACATGGCAGCATCTTTCAACCATATCTCTAACTTAGGTAGCAGCTGTCTATATCCTTTTTGCATTCATACTTGTTCAATTTGATATATCCCTTTCCCATTATCTCTCCAAAATGTAGAAATATTTGGGCAGTGCCAGGCTAAGGATTCGTTCTCATATTAATTCATTTTTTTAAGTGTGATATAAGTGATGTAAGAACTTTAAATGAATCAGTCTATGTCTGGAGTTTGAAGATTTGTTAGTTCATAAATGTATTGCCATATATTGTGTACATCCATTACTAGGTCTTCTTCCCATGTTTTTATTGTAGTGAGAGTAGAGTTGAATGGTTAATTATTCATATACATTTCCCATTACCCCCAGATCCAATCAGTTGAGTCAGTGGCACAAAAGAAGGCAGTTCCTGAAGAACTGTTGAGTACACTTTCTTCATCGCTTATTGTACTCTATGGTATGTGATTTTATCTACTGTAGTATTTTGAAAGATCATTCTTAAATTACTCTATTGTTGAAAACACAGTCTCTCAAAACCAGTGACCCAGCTGAGTGATCTCATGTTTTCTTAAGATTTCACCTTTTACCTCGCCAAAGTATGTGGGTTAATGGAGTTATGAAGCATTGGTGTACCAGACAATCCTGACCTTGCCTTTCTATGGCTTTCGGTTTGGTGGTCAGTCTGGGTTGTTTCCTAGCAACATACTTTTTTAGAGTCCAGAGTTCTACCTGGTAACATTTAATTGGTTTGTGATTGAATGCAAATATTCACTTGTCACAATCTTCAACTTAGGTAGCTTCTTGTGAGTATGCACATACAGCTATCAGATGTATTTTGTCTGAGTACAGGTGCCACTCAGCACATATGCACCTCTTTGCACCTCCAGCAATCACAGTGGTGCCCAAAATCCAGTGGTGTGGGAGCTGGATCCATCACAGACAAGAACAGAAGATCAGGCCGTGCCAAAGAATCCAGCATCAGGCCTGTGACTATCTTCCCATTCTTCAGCAGGAGCACTGCCAGTCATTGACCTTGCTCGGGTGGCCAGTAAAGAATTCTAGATCATTAGACTCACTTCATTTCTGTCAGAAGGCCTCATTCATAGGGTCACTCTTACTTCAGAGATTCCGGGGGCTTGGATTGTGGTTAGGCATTTGATAGACAAGTTAATTCACTGTGTTGCAGTGGATGTCTTTATGGTTGGCTAGAGTTAGAAAGATTATAGTGTGGAGTAGAGGAGCCTGACTATGCAGCCATCTTAGTGGATGGCCAAAGCCATGCCTCCCTTGGATGTTGATAGGCGAATTCTAACTTCTGGGAGTTTAGAAGAAGGAAGTTCTTTCACATCTATGTTTGTATTTGGGATATGCATTTTGTGTAACTGACTGCATGATACTTAAGCTCATGAACAGTCTATTTTTGTGTTGACATGGTGTCCTGACTAGGAGTAGTTGAAGGGTGAACACAGCATAAATGGAGCCTTAAACCTGCCCTGAACACACCACAGATCTTCAAGAGAAACAAAGACTGGCTCTGCAGTGTAACTTCACAAGTTGCAAAAACGTTATGATGGATGCTAAAGTGTTTATTTCAAATTCTCAGGTCCTGGGTCTATGTAAGAAATGTAGACTTATGCATTCCCAGTAGAAATAAAAAGGTATCTCTCTTCCTATATCTTTATTGCCATTGAAATAATAATCATTTATTAATAAGTGTTTTACTACCCAATGGAACTCATCTTATGTATGATTAATACAATCAGTGACCAGAGAGTGCATACAGGTCACTTTAGCAAAGGAATTAACTACCACATTTATCTTGCCAATAATATTTCCTTGCTGGCAGTTTATTCATGGACAGAGTTTATACAAAATGATGGATAGTATGTCTATCATTCACGCCCCTCTTCTTGGCTCTCACTCTCATGACTTCACCCCTTGTGACACTGCCCCCTTCTCTTCTTCGAACACCACCCTCAATTATTTGCTTCCCAAAGCAATTTATTTGTAATCTCCAGTAATGTCCATGGCATGCATGAAAGCAAATAGCACAACAAGAAGACATGTTTCCGAGCTGGATAGGAGGTATATGGAGAAATAGCATGATGCATCAAGTGATTGTACTGACTCAGGAGGGCATTGGAAAATCATGAAGCTGCTTTATTTCTTTCTATTTTTTTTAAACAAATTCTGGAGATGAGAACATGATTCAAACCTATACATTTATCTATTTACTAGTGTTAAGTTTTATATGGTGCTACATATTATCTTAATTCAAAGCACCACATGAGTTGGCAATATCCAGTTTAAATGAGAAAAGCAAGTCATGAGAAGTTGGAGTTAAACCAGATGAGTGGAGCCCCTAATAATATCTATTTGGTCATTTCCCTGGAACTGTGAGGACTTATAAAACATAGAATAGTTCACTCTCTAGGAGTTTCAGAAATAATTGGTTGGGATTTGATATCAAGGAAAGATATCCCCTAATTTGAGGCATTGAAATCCCTAATATCTGCTTCCATGTTTCAGTCTACTAAAAGCTTGTCGATTGATCAGTTTAAAAGATGATGATATGAATTTCATGGCAGGATTGCAGTCTACTATTTATTTCTACAAGTGCTGTGGACCTTTGCAACAAGAGTACTTTGAGCTGAATTTGCTCCTCCAAAACCAGTATTTAGGCCTTGCTATTTCCCTTTCCATGTTCTTGCTTTTACATTGAAATTTGGAGATAATACTTTTTTAATGGGAACACACAGGCAATTGCTGATTTTGTTTAAGAGGAGAGGGGTCCTGACATATTTCAGAGAGGCCAGGCACAACTCTCAAGTGGACAGAGGCATTTATTATATTTATCATGTCTACTGAAAGGAATAATAGGAATTGTTTGAAGCAAAAGCCTGCCCATGGTTAAAAGGGTGAGTTTGACGTCTTTGCCTGAGTCACTTGACTTTTCAGATTGGCTCTAGTGTTTTGAGTGAGAAGAAGGGATTCTGGAGATGTGGTTAAGAAGTGGGCGGGTAGAGTAGCAGTATTATGATATTGGTCATTGCCTCATGGATTTTAGTGATTTGGGCTTTGAATAGCTCAAGGAGTTCTCCACACCACCGTGTTATTTGGTCACACATCTGTTGCATTTTCTTGCTTTGCCTGGGTACTTGATTGATGTATTTGCTGAGGTAAGTCATTTTAGCTCTCTTAATTGCTCCATAGTAGTCTCTCAGAGCTATCTTGTAAAAGGTTTTGCCTTCTTGAGCGTTGATCTTGCAACATTTCTTTCCATATTTTTGGTTAGCTCGTATCAGTCCAGCTAATTCATTTCAGAATCATGTATTGAATACTTTGATATCTTGTTTGGATCTTCACAGTTTGTTTGATGTCAGGCCTTATAGCGAACACAACATGTCATCATTGAGGTGGCCTAGCATTTAGTTTCAGTGTCTGTTGATCAAGCTGACATGTTACCCGAGGTCCGCAAAGTAGATTCGAAGGCTCCATTGTTAATTTTTCTGAAGTGCATTAAGTAACTGGTGTGAGAAAGAGGAAGTTGCTTTAGTGGGTGTAAGATTGGCCAGATTGGTGAAGCAGAAAGAAGGAGTGATAACAACAAGATGGTGATGTAGTACTTTAAGGGACAGAACCACTATGTATCAGTTCTTGTGGCATTTTACTTTACTGTGACTCTGTTTATCTTTCTTAATATGTACTTACTTTTTTCAAAATGTATTTTGTTCGCTTTCCTATGATATATTTGTTGTGCTATATTTGTATCTTATGGTGTTCTACAGTCTTCAACTTCCTCCTACTGCACTTCATAAATATTTTAAAAACGTACTTTAAATAAATAGCATTTATGATTGCTATACTCTAAGCAGGAGTCTGGGTTGCGAAACATTATACTAGCAGAGAGAGCGAGAGAGGGAGAGGGAGACAAGGAGAGAGAATGAGAGAGAGAGAGAGCACTATTAAGAAGTCTGTATTAATGTCACTTTGTCAAGGCCTGGGGACGCCCTGCTTTGAAAAGTATAATAGAGATAGACCATGAAGTGGGAATTCAGGGAGATGTAATGTAATGACATTAGTTATATGCCTTGTAATATATTGAACATAGCCCTTTTTTAAAAAGAGTAATGAGTGCGCTATAGCAATCGCTCCCTCCCCGATGCAAGTAGTGCATTATCTGTCATGAGCTTTAGATTTTCGTACTTTCAAGAGATGTCTCTGTAGAAATATTCAACTGGAATGTTACTCTGTCCAACATTTGAACTTCTACATATGTCTCACATTTTATAATACACATAATTCTCTTCACGTTGTCAATTTTACAGCCACAGCATTGGACATGTAATCTTCACTGACCTCAAGGTTGTCTGCAGCAAAGCTATTTTTGCACATTTGCTACGGAGGCTTGCCACTTTTTATTTAGAGAAAATATACAGCAGTGTTTATATTGGAATCAATCACCATGTTTACATGTTATTCTTTGGACAGGCTGCCAATATTGAGGTGAGTGTGTAGATTTATAGCCATTGTATTTTTCATGCGTTATCATAACTCTCCCATTTGGCAACCTTTATAACGCGTTAATGGCCTGCTGCCTCAAGATGATAAGGAACCAGAAAGAAAGGCACGCCTGTGTCTTTTCTGAGCAGGGTTTCTATAAATGGTGTAATGTGTCTGCTTTGTGCCTGGCAGTTGGATAAACAAGATAACCAGTCAGCTCAGAAATAAAAATAGTTTGCTGAACTTAAGAGTTTTAATTGTGTATACAATCCAATATTAAAGCCATTATCCGGCCAAAATGACTCCGTTGATATTTTATGTTCTTTTTTCACTGAATAATATCTTGTGTGTGACGGATTTATTTTTACTCAGTCGCGCATTTTATGATCCTTTTAGCAGATTCAGTTACTTTTCTGCAATGCCTAATTTAAAATAAATAAATAAATACAATACAAAACAAGCAGGTGCTCACCTCAGTTGGCCCACTGACGCAACAGCTCCCCCACTGATGCCAACCCTCTGCCTGAATGGACGCTACCCAAATCTGGATTGCAGCAAGCCTGCCATCCTGGCGGAGGGTTGTGCCAGTTATCTCCTCAAGAACATCTTTAAAACAATTGGGTCAAAAAGTTCAACTTACAACATGATTTTCACTTAAATTTGCTTCACAGCTGTAGGTCCTAAAATAGACTCTGAAAGAGCACTTTTAGCACTTATAAATATTCCTGTAATGTTTCTAGTTTGAGGAGAGACACAGCTACACCACACCACACCACTCACTAAACTAGAACACATGACATAAGCCTATTCATGTTTGAAAGAGCTGTTTTCCTTTACTCGCTCACTGCAACAAGCAATCGTCATTGAAATCTGGCTTCATCACCACCACGTGGATCTCCAGTCATTTCTCTAGAAATGCTGTAATGTAGTCGCCACTTGGATTTCAGCTTTGCTCTTCCTTGTGGGGAAAAAGACTTTGTGCAGACCCTGGAATCGCTGGCATTACAAAATGACAACAAGCCTGCTAATGACACAGGGGGTCATTTGCAGAATGGGGGGGGGCTCCGCAGGTCAGCAGAAGCTATAACCTCCACTCCCCAAGTAGATGACTGCCCAACATATTTTGAGACCACCAGCACACAGAGGTCATTTAGACTTGAGTGGCACTGCCACTGCTACGTCACAATGTTCAATGTGCTTGCAAATAAAATGTTTTTGTTTTTAATAACATCCACCAAAGCAATAGATTGTTATTAAAAAGCAACAAAATAAATTGTAGTCCGAGGTGCTGTGATTTTTCTTCCAGTGAGTGGGGTTAATTTCTCTTGTTCTAGATCAGGATCACAAGGCTTTCCCTAGAAGTCAAACAGGAAAAATGTATGTCCAACTGACAGTCAAACATGTGGCACACATTCGGACATTCATTGCAGATGGCTGATTGAAGCATGGGTTGTTAGGTAAGGATTTCTCGCCAGTGAGCTGAGGTTTCACTGTTGGAAACCTTGAGTGTCCCCCGAATCTTAAGAGAGTTAAGGAACCTCAAGTTTTCAGATCGGGCTTCTTGATAGATACTTCTCATCCACCAAACTGTAGGGACCCCTATAGGCTGCTGTGACCCCCCGGCGGAATGAGCTAGTTATTATTAAAGTGGCCTCTGATGCACATTTCACATATACAAGTGTGTATTAACGCTGAAATTATTGCTGTGTTGATTGTTCATCTGTTGCCCACTGTTACTGTCAGTGGACCAAGACGTAGCTGTGTAACTGGTACATAGTCCCAGAAAAAAGAGGAGGAGCCAGTTTACCTGTGAAGCACACTAGTGCTGGAGAATATTATATTATATGCGTATATTATATATATAAAATAATATATGCATATTTACTCAGCCCTTCGGTATGATCCCACAAATGGGTAGCATGTTGACTTCTATGGTAAAATTCTGATCTAAAATTGGGAAAATGTATGTAATTAATCATAAAAACTCCATCAGATAAGCATTCCTGTAAATATACACAATTTCTCTTTGTTCCAATGGCTACATCTTAAAATTAAAACAGAAAAAGCAATCATCAGCAAACTGCTGCTTCTCTATCATCCTCCAGAAAGTACTGAAACATTTGTCAAACAGATCATTGAAATCATCCTGGAAAAGCAGACATGCTCGTCCAACCACATATTGTTCAGGGATTTAAATTTAAACTAGATAAACCGAAATGTCTCTTGTGTCTCTCAACTGATGGCATTTTACTCAACTTTGATACTATACAATACTCGAATAACCCTATATGAAAAAGAGGCGGTTCCTGTCTTCTTGATTGCTAGCACAGAATCAGTTAAAGCACACTTCCAAACTCTGCTGATTGGTTGAATCACCTTTCGGAAACATTCTACCCAACCTCCTCTAGAATAATAACAAGAGGCCAACAGATTAAACCCAAACAATGGGTAAGAGAGTACAAAAACATAAGCATAAACTTACACTCTCTTTCTGCCAAATATTCTTGACTCTTCTAGACATATGATAAATACAAAGGGCCTCCAGAATAACGGAACAATTGACAAAGAGCGTGACTATGATTATGAATATGTGTGCCCTTTTTAAACTGATATGACAGGAATTTAAGCCTTTGCACGGTCATAAAACTTTGCAACCAGAATAAAAAAAACACTCAGAATGGTGGGGCGGAAATTGCACTTAAAAATCCATCTATGAGAAAATATGCAAAAAAAAAAACTGCAGAGCCATTGCTGTTGAACGAGAAAGCAAAAAAGAGCTCTGGCACAGCCAGACCCCCACAAACCATGTAAACTTGAAAAAAATACATAAAACCCAGTCCACCTGGTTGAAGAAAAGAGAAATCTCACAATCAGAGTTGCCCAAAAATTACAAAAATCTGATACCCTCTTCCAACTTCAATGATCTCACGTCAGCACCTAGCATCAAAGTCACCAGACATTTCCTAATGCCATTCTGGGAAAATTTGAGATACGGTTCACTTGGTCAAGATGATGTCCCAGGCTGTTGAAAAATGTGCCTAGTCAGATACCTTCTGAATAGAATGGCAACTGATACCGAAGGTATGAACTTCCGACTGGTGTAGAACCAAACCTTGCTGGCCAATGTTCTGTACAACTGTGGTGTGATATCAACATCAGCCATTTTATCCTCTTAAAGATCCTTCCCAAAAATGGAATTCAAAGTGACCATTATGAGTGGGTCCTTGTCTCACCTTGATTATACAAATCTCAAATTTCCTATTTAACTCTCCACCTTTCCACCAAGGTCTATCCAATGGCTCTATAATATCATCCAATCTCTCCAGTTTATACATTCAACATTGTGGTTCTCTTCTAAAAGATTACATCTCCTCTCATTTCTGCACTGATGATATGCAATTATACTTGAAAGTAGCTGAAGATGTTGACATTCTTGTACAGATTCTGGAAAGAATGACACCCCCCAATTGAATCTTTTTAACATCGAGGGCCTGGTTTTGAGTTTGGCAATCTGATTTAACCTGTCAGGGCAACAGAGTAAAGTACTCCATTGGCGTGAGGTGCCAAATTTAGGCATGTCCACTGGCCCAGCGGACACCTCTTGTAATGGCAGGAACCACAACACAGTGATTCCTGTCAATGCACTGAAAGTTTGACTTCCAGCTCTGTCAACATGACAGTGCTGGGAGGCAAACATGAAATTCTATTTTTCTTTTAAAAAATGTAAACCCAAAGCAGGGCTTATTTTTGAAAATAAAAGAATTGATCCCTTTGCCATGGGAGATTTCTCCAATGGTAAATGGGTCAGTCACAAGTTTTCACTGGCCCTTCCCACCAGGTTTACCTACTGGTGACAAACAGTGAAAACTGCTCATATGACAGTACAGATCCTTAGCCTTTGTGCTGGGTGCTAATAATATAAATGTTCAAACAAAATTGATTTCTCAGGTGGGCTGTCAACTACAGAGAATATAGTCAGAGACTCAATTATGCTCAAATTATCAAGCTACAGAAAGAAAAGGACCCTTTAACAATATGTCTCAGGGAGTGTGCCTAAGCTATTAAATTCCATACCACCTGCTATCAGAACAAACCTTTTAACGAAATCTTCAAAAGTGAAATGGGAAAGCTATTTTACCAACTATAGTTTCCAGTTTGATTTAAAATTCCATATCTTATTGGAATGCCTCCACATGTGTGCACCAATGTGAAGCTCTCTCAGGGCCTCCACTCAGAAGAAGAGATGGGTCCCCTTTCTCTGTAAATTAGGAAGCACACAACTATTTTTGTATAGCTTGCACAGTAGAATATGATTGTCTGGCTGGCATGACATTATAAATATAAGAACGGCACCCCACATATTGTCCACTACTTTTCACTCTTCCACATAAGTGCATTTATTTTGCCTCAGAAACTGCTACTTAATGTTATACTTTTTGTAAATTAAATTATCTCCTCCTCATTTTTAAGATAACTGATAATCTTTGTATATTATAAGCCCCTTGGAACTCATGCAAAGCATTTTGTCAACCTATGGATTTCCACTCTACAAATGACCAAATAAATAAAACAGTAAGATAGGGCCTGAAGATGTTAACTTGACCCTTTAGTCTATAACCATGGTTACAAATGCTGCTATACAGATGAATATCCAATCTCAATCCCTTTCAGTCAGCAGAATGCTACGGTGGGCTGAAGTCTAAATGTGGAGATTAGTAACACTCAAAATATGTGTGCTCAGATGAATAAGTGTCATCTGTGTCAATTGGAGGCTCCTCTGGATCAGTGCAATGGTCAAAAGGGTCCACCTCTCAACAACTCCAATTCCGATTGCCATAAAGGCACAGAAGCTTGGAGTGGTCAAGTGAGGGAAAGGTGTTGGGGATGTGAACAGCTGGGAAGGATACCTGCAACAGAGGGTAAGAACAGGTTAATGTCCTTATGCCTTCAATAATTGGTACCTCTCAATACTTTTGTAATTGCTATTACAGTATTCACCTGTATGGTATGTTCCCCTATGCAATGTAGTTACTTTAAGTAAGTCAGAGTTATGGGGAGTTATCTTTTTCCCATATCTATTATGAACTGGTGCCAGCTCTCTCTCTTTCCACATTCTTCCTTGTCTAGTGAGATTTTCTTTTTGAAGAGTCACCTTAATACAATTATAGAGAGTCTCTAACGTGAATGTTGGTTACTGCACCTACCTTGATCACCTTTAAATGTGCCTTCATTTCAACAAGTGTTAGTTTTGCAGCAGATGCTTATTTAGTACCCTATTTGCAGAGTGTGGGTCGATATACCAAAGTACTCAAAAACTTTACGAGACTTATTACGAGCTTTGCGTGGCGATCCAACTGGAGTGAGCTTGGCAATATGACAGCCGTATTACGAGTTGGACGGGTTGGCTTTCCGAAGACCGATGCCACACCGCTGACACAACCAACCAACTTTGAGTGCGACAATCACGGAGCGGACCTATGAGGTTGTGGAAGGTCAGCCCTCCAGTGAAACCCCCTGCCCTATTCTGAGTTGCTTTGCAGCCGGCGTGACTATGGTGGTCCAGCCACTAGGGGTGGGCGGAATTTGAGAAAGTGACTTTCGCAAATTATTGCGAAAATGTTACAATTCTCCGCAAACACGCGGAAATATCGCGAAAATGCGGAAGTTTTTTTCCCGCCCGTTCGCGGTATTTTCTGCATGGTCGCGGCTCGCCAACTTACCCATGCGGTTGCTTGCGGGCGCGGCCATCTTGTTTTCACTCTACTCGCGGTGCATGATCGCGAGAAGAAAGACGTGATCGTGCGACCAATGACATTACTGCGGGCGCGAACTGTCGCGAGACAGCGCAAATGGCTACCAACAATCCAACATCTTGTGGAGAACGCGACGGGATCGGGAAATCTTGTCGGCGAACGCGGGGATTCAGGTAAGGCGATCGCGCGCGCGCAAGAATGTATTATTTTACAGCGCGAGCAAGAAACAAATTATCGCTAAGCTGCAGAATGCGGAAATTTTGACATTTTCGCGCTCCCCGCGGAACGCGAAAATGTCAAATTATCGCAATTTCCGCGAGCGGAACGGAAATTTAGCCCTGGCCTACCAGCCACCACATCGGAGATGGCAGAAAGGGCTCAATATAAGGTCAAAACTCACCTCTACTCATTTTCTACTGTCATGGAGCCCATCAGAAATGTCATGCTGCTGCTCTACCTCTTCGAACACCTTCAGAACGCAGTCTGTCACTGATAAAATCATCGGTAAGTCATAGAACTACTTGTTTCCATTGACCCCTCTGCAAAACGATGCACCACCATGTACCAGGCAATGTAGTTGGGGTCCCTAAGTAATTTACACATATACAAGGACCCCGTTTGGGATTGTTTCTTATCAATAAAATAAAATACATCTGTAGGATGCCTTCCTAGGCCAAAACATTGGTACTGTACAGGCACACTGTACACAAATGGACATGTGTTTGAAAATTATGTACAGTGATAGTGTTGTGTGCGTTATTTTGTGTTCCACAACACCACCTCCGCAATAATATCATACCTATTAATCTCTGTCACACATCTTTCTCCCTTTCTCAATTGTCTTCCATGTCACAACTGAAGTTTTCTTGTCATGCAGGTTACCATTACTCAAATGTTGCTAAAGTAACATTGAAGTGACTATAACTATCATGAGGCACTGTCACTCCAAGTATAACCAAGATGCTATAGTGAATGTGACACACTCACATTGCACGCATCCAAGGTCCTGTTTTGATGTCAAAGATGCATCGGTATGGTTGTGCCAATAAAGTGAAACACCTTCTCTGCTACAACTCTGTATTGAACTCTAACACATTACATACATGAAAAGGCAATGTTAGTCATTGGTATTACATAGAATCCGTATGAGTACAATTCTAGGGGCATAATGAAAACACTCTCTGCAGGATAGCTATGCCTCTATCAGGAGGAACCCTGAAAGGCTGGGGCTCTCGGGCACATGTGTGGCTTACTCCATGTGCACTGGACCTGGAAACTGAAATATATGAGGGACAACCAATAGCATAAACAAGTGCCATGCATGTGTAGGCATTGGGTAAGTGCAACTTATGAAACAAACACAACACTAATATCATCTCACACACATCTAGATGAAGCAGCTGTAATGTTTACACTGCAAAATGGACACATGTCCATGCAGAACTCCACAGAGGTATGGCAAGTTGACACCCTCCCTGTGTTGATACACAAATATCTAACTTCAAAACATCAAACACATACACAACCTACATCATAGGGAGAAGTGCAACGTAAATTACATTGAACGTGGCCAGGCCAAGCTGAAAACGTACACATAACACGTCACCCAATGCAATGTCTGCCCTATCAGGATGTCAACCCACAAAGACATCCATCCAACAGTTCCACATGACCTCTTTTACTCCAGCACTGGCTGCTAGGGCACATAATATTAACCACTTCAACTAGATCAGCAATCAGGAATCAAACAAACACATCTGTACTCACACATCACTAATTATACAATAACATCGAATAAATAGAAAAATATTGACAGGATTAATGTCTTGTCTTCCAAGCTGTGATAGGTTTAATGAATGGATTTAAACCAATCCAAAAAAGAAACAAAGGCCAATGGCCAGTCCATTCATTGCCCATGTGCCACAGCACGATACTTTGCCACCAAACGTGCCATTACACTGCCAGGGAACCTCCTCACCCAGGGGCATCCCTTGAGTATAGCTGGCACCTTGAAGATGGTATTTGGGAAAGGGGGGCAGAGGTTTAGGGAGGAGTGGGTTTGTCCTTGGTAGGCGACTTTTGGGTTTTGGGTCTTTGGGGCTGGGTTTAGGTTTAGGAAGATTGTTCTCTTTCTTTCTTTTTTTGGGCAGGGTACAGGGGAGTGGGGAGGCTGTTTTCAGGGGTGGAGTGGGAAGAATAAGGGATGGGTTTGTCTTTGGGAGGGGTTTTGGGGACTTGGAGGGTCAGGTATCAGAGGGTTAATGGCAGGAGAAAATAAGAGAGATTAAGAGAGAAAACAAGTAGGGTGTTCGGAATGGAGGTCCCATTGGGAGGAAGAGGGAGTGAATGTATGAGATGGGCCTGCTGTGTGCACTGTTTTGTGTTGGTGTCTGTTGTGTGGGTGACTGTGAGAATTTGCATTTTTTTGGTTGGGAGTGTTGTGGATGTGCTGGGTGTTGTGAGTGATCTGTGGCTGTTGGGGCAGTGTCTGGAGATATGGGTGTTGTGGAGAGGTCTGTGGCTGTTGGTATAGTGTCTAGGGAGATTGGTGTGGTGTAGAGCTCTGTGGCTGTTGGTACAGTGTCTCGAGATATGGGTTTTGTGGATGGGCCTGTGGCTGTTGTTGCGGGGTCTAGGGATATGCGTGAGTCTGTGGAGGGCTCTGCATGTGTTGCTGTGGTGCACGGGGCTTTGCTGGGGATGAGTTTTTTTGAAGTCTTGCATTTTTGGGGGATGCTTGTGTCTGTTGAAGTGTGTGCATGCTTAGGTGTGCGTGTGCTTGGGATATCAATCAATCAATTAATCAATCAATCCATTTGTAAAGCGCGCTACTCACCTGTCAGGGTCTCAAGGTGCTGGGGGAAGGGGTGCTGCTACTGCTCGAATATCCAGGTCTTGAGAAGCCTCCTGAAGGTTAGTAGGTACTGGGTCTGCCGTAGGAGGATGGGGAGGGTGTTCCAGGTCTTGGTAGTGAGGTGGGAGAATGATCTGCCGCTGGTGGTCGCTCTTCGGATGCGAGGGACGGTGGCGAGGGCAAGGTCGGTGGAGCGGAGCTGTCGGTTCGGGGTGTAGAAGGTGAGTCATCTGTTGAGGTATGCCGGTCCGGTGTTGTAGAGCGCCTTGTGTGTGTGGGTGAGGAGCTTGAAGGTGATCCTCTTGTTGATGGTAAGCCAGTGCAGGTCTCTCAGGTGTGGTGTGATGTGGCTGTGGCGCGGGTTGTCGAGGATCAGGCGAGCAGAGGCATTCTGTATCCGTTGTAGTCGTTTCAGGAGTTTTACCGAGGCTCCTGCGTAGAGGGCATTTCCGTAGTGCAGCCTGCTGCTGACGAGGGCCTGGGTGACCGTTCTTCTTATTTTGGTGAGGATCCACCTCATCTTGCAGCGCATGCGGAGGGTGTTGAAGCAGGAGGATGAGACGGCGTTGACTTGCTTGGTGATGGAGAGTGTTGAGTCGAGGATAAACCCCAGGTTGCGTGTGTGGTCAGTGGGTGTTGGTGCTGCTCCCAGTGCGGATGGCCACCAGGAGTTGTCCCGGGCTGAGGGGGTGGAGACGAGAATGAGGACCTCTGCCTTGTCTGAGTTCAGCTTCAGGTGGCTGTTCTTCATCCACTCGGCGACGGCTTTCATTCCTTCCTGGAGGTTGGTTTTGGTGGTGAGGGGGTCCTTGGTGAAGGAGAGGATCAGCTGGGTGTCGTCGGCATAGGAGGTGATGTTGAGGTCGTGCAGTCGGGCGACGTGGGCGAGCGGAGCCATGTACACGTTGAACAGTGTCGGGCTGAGGGATGATCCTTGGGGTATGCCACAGATGATCTTGGAGGTTTGTGAGTGGAAAGGGGGAGGCTGATGCTCTGGGATCTGCCGGAGAGGAAGGAGGTGGTCCGTTCCAGAGCCTTGTCTCGGATCTCTGTGTTGTGGAGGCATGTGCATAGGGTGCGGTGGCAGACAGTGTCGAAGGCGGCTGATAGGTCCAGGAGGATGAGGGCCGCGGTTTCGCCATTGTCCAGCAGGGCCCTGATGTCTTCGTTGGCGGCGATGAGGGCAGTCTCGGTACAGTGGTTGCTGCGGAACCCGGACTGGGATGGGTCCAGGATGTTGTTCTCCTTAAGGTAACGGGTCAGCTGTCTGTTGACGGTTTTCTCGATGACCTTCGCTGGGAACGGAAGCAGGGAGATGGGCCGGAAGTTCTTGAGGTCCCTTGGATCTGCCTTGGGTTTCTTCAGTAAGGCATTGATCTCGGCGTGCTTCCAGCTCTCCGGGAAGGTCGCGGTCTTGAAGGAGATGTTGCTGGCCTTGCGGAGATGGGGTGCGATGGTGGCGCTTGCCTTGTTGAAGATGTGGTGTGGGCATGGGTCTGACGGAGAGCCGGTGTGGATAGTGTTCATGATTTTGATGGTGTCATCGTTGTTTATGTTGGTCCAGGTGAGCAGGGGATCGATGTGGGTGGTGGCCGCGGGGTCTGAGGTGTCGGTGATTGTTGGGGCGGTCAGGTTGTTGAAGCTGTCATGGATGTCTGTGATCTTGCGATGGAAGAAGGTGGCGAGGGAGTCATACAGGTCTTGTGATGGTGGGATGGCGTTGGTGTTGGAGCTGGGGTTGGAGAGTTCCTTCACGATGTTGAAGAGCTCTTTGCTGTTGTGTGCATTGTTGTCGAGTCGGTCCTTGAAGGAGGCCCTTTTGGCGGATCTGATGAGGTGATGGTGTCTGCGGATTGTGTTCTTGTGGGCTGCATAGCTGTCTGGTGTCTGTTCGCTTACCCATTTCTTCTG
Organism: Triturus cristatus; assembly: GCF_964204655.1. Lineage (NCBI taxonomy): Eukaryota > Metazoa > Chordata > Amphibia > Caudata > Salamandridae > Triturus > Triturus cristatus. The sequence goes on along the minus strand of NC_140581.1, from coordinate 745,395,072 downwards.
TAGTGTGCGGCAGGTTTGCTTGGAGGCCTGGAGGTCTGCGGTGAACCAGCTGGCTTTCTTGTTAGTGTGTCTGTTGGAGAGTTTCTTGATCAGGGCGAGAGTGTTGGCACAGTTGTTGATCCAACGTCTGAGGTCCCGGGCAGCGGTGTCAGAGTCGGTGGGGCCGGCGGGTGGGCTTCGGGCGAGGGTGGTGTTTAGCTGGTCTTCTGTGATTTTGCTCCAGCTGTGGAGGGGGATCTGTTGAGTGTGGTGGTGCGTGGTGGTGCGTGGTGGGTTTCCGGAAGGTGAAGTGGATGCAGTGATGGTTGGTCCAGTGAAGTTCGGTGGTGTGGCTGAAGGTGACGTGGGGGCTTGCGGAGATGATGAGATCAAGCGTGTGGATGGCGGAGTGGGTGGGCGTTGTGATGAGCTGTTTGAGTCTGAGGTTGACAAGGTTGTCAATCAGGGTTGGTGTCGTTGTTGTTCTCAAGGTGGAAGTTCAGGTCTCCGAGGAGGATGTAGTCCATGGAGGCGCGGGCGTGGGTGCTGACGAAGTCGGCGATGGAGTCGCTGAACTGAGGCCGGGGTCCGGGGGGTCTGTAGACGAGAGTTCCTCTGAGGGTGGTGTTGGGATCGGTGTGGATCTGGAAGTGCAGGTGTTCGGCAGTGCTGAGGGTGTCACCGGTGCTGGTCGAGACCCTGAGGGTGTTCTTGTGGATGAAGGCGATTCCACCTCCTACTCCGTTGGGGCAGTCCCTGCGGGTGATCTTGTAGCCGTCCCGGATGGCAATGGCGATGTCGGGAGCCAAGGAGGCGTTCATCCAGGTCTCTGTCAGGAAGGCGACGTCCAGGGCAGATGTGTCGAGCAGGTCCCAGAGTTCAACAGTGTGTTTGCGTGCGGAGCGGGTGTTCGGTAGTATGCATCTGAGGTGGTTGCGTCCTGTCACGGTGGGCGGTTTGGCAGCTCGGAGGCTGGTGAAGCTGCAGCTCCGGCAGAAGAAGGGTCCTTTGGTGTGCTTCGGGGTGGCCAGGAAGCAGGTGTGCGGTCGTCTGGTGTTGAGTGCGTGTGGGGTGTTGGCGTCGTAGCGGCGTCAGATGTCGTGCATTCGCGGGGCCAGGGGGTATGGTGCTGGGCGCGGACGGGCACAGACGGGCTTGCCTTAGGTTAGGGGAGGGTGGAATTTGTGAAATTCACTTTCGCAAATTATCGCAAAAATGTTAAAAATCTCCGCAAACATGCGGAAATATCACGAAGATGCGGAAGTTTTTTTCCCGCCCTTTGCCGTTATTTTCTGCGTGGTCGCAGCTCGCCAACATACCCATGCGGTTGCTCACGGGCGTGGCCATCTTGTTTTCACTTGTCTCGCGGTGCATGATCGCGATAAGAAAGACGTGATCGCGCGACGAATGACTTTACTGCAGTCGCGAACTGTCGCGAGACAGCGCAAATGGCTACCAACAATCCAACATCTCGGGGAGAACACGACCGGATCGGGAAAACTTGTCGGCGAACGCGGGGATTCAGGTAAGGCGAGAATGTATTATTTTACAGCGCGAGCAAGCAAAAAACTTCCGCTAAAATGCGGATTGCGGAAATTTTTACATTTTCGCGCTCTCCGCGGAACGCGAAAATGTCAAATTATCACAATTTCCGCGAGCGGAATGGAATTTTAGCCCAGGCCTACCTTAGGTACCTTAGGTACGCCGAAGCCACGCGCACCCACTGTGCGTGTCTGCTGCACGGCAACGCAGCGGTCGCCATATAAGGAGAGGTGGGAGGGAGGAGCAGCTGGCAGGCGGGAGTTGGGTGGCGAATGGGTGAGCAGGGAGGTGGGGAGGCAGCAGCGGGAAAAACGGGAAGGTTAGAGCGGACGGAAATAACAGAGGGCACAGTGCAATAAAAGAGGAATAAAGGGGGAGAAAAAAACAGAATAACATATAATACAACGCAATTACAGAATCAAAACAGAATACAAGACAATGACAGAAGAAAAGTCACAGCAAGGCTGCCATATAAGGGGAGGTGGGAGGGAGGAGCAGCTGGGAGGCAGGAGTGGGCGGCGAATGGGAAAGCAGGGGGGCGGGGACGCAGGGGGCGCAGCGACGGGAAAAATGGCAAGGTTAGAGCGGGTGGAAATAATAGAGGGCACAGTACAATACAAGAGGAATAAAGGGGGATAAAAAACACAGAATAAAATATAATACAACGCAATTACAGAATCAAAACAGAATACAAAACAATGACAGAAGCAAAGTCACAGCAAGGCAGACAGGCAGAAATGTGGCAGAGCGATCGCTCAGAACCTACGGGCTACCACTGGCCACCAGGGATGAGGCGCAGGTGGTAGCCTGCGGGTGGAGGCGGGCCTTGAACTTCTGGCAAGCGGCAGCTGAGTGCTCAGGGGCAAGGACACACAGGTGGTGCTGTGTGGTGTGGGAAGCGACCTGCCTGAAGAACAGGGTCAAGGGTCGCTCTCCTCACCGTGCAGTGGCCGCCATATAAGGGGAGGTGGGAGGGAGGAGCTTATGGGAGGTGGGAGCGGGGCTGCAAATGGGCGAGCAGGGGGTGAGCCGCAGGGGACACAGCGGTGGGAAAAACAGGAAGGTTAGAGCAGGCAGAAATAACAGAGGGCACAGTACAATACAAGAGGAATAATGTGGGAGAAAAAAAACGGAATAAAATATAATACAACGCAATAACAGATCAAAACAGAATACAACACAGTGACAGAAGCAAAGTCACAGCAAGGCAGACAGGCAGAAAGGGGGCAGAGTGAGCGCACAGAACCTACAGCCTACCACTGGCTACCAAGGATGAGGCGCAGGTGGTAGCCTGCGGGTGGAGGTGGGCCTCGAACTTCTGGCAAGCGGCAGCAGTGGGCTCAGGGGCACGGACACACAGGTGGTGCTGTGCGGCGTGGGGAGCGACCTGCCTGAAGAACAGGGTCAAGGTTCGGATAGGAAATGGAACAGGGAATGTGGATGGGGAAGGGGCAGGAGGCTGGTGAAGGTTGGGATGGGTGGAGGGATGCTGTGAAGGAGGAAGCCAAAGCCTGAAAAGATCTCTGTAGGACAGACATGGCAGTGTGAATGCCTTCCAGGTAGGCAACCACCTGGGTCAGCTTGTTGCCTTGCTCCTGGATGGCATTCAGCACTGCATTCTGACCCACGGAGATGCTCTTCGGGAGGGCAACAGTCTCCTCACTCAGGGCAGCAGGGAAAATAGGGGCAGGGGCTGAGGTGCCTGGAGCAAACGATACGGCCAACTTGTGGGGGGACAACAGGGAGGGTGGCAATGGAACTGAGTTTGGCAGACAAGGATGAAGGTGGAACTGATCCTGTTGGGTCTGCCATCACTTGGGAGTATCCACTGGAGGATGTCTAAGATGAGGAAGACTATGGCTGATATCCTCCGGGGCACTCCTTGCACCTTCCTGGTCACTTGGTCCCTCTGTGTATGATGTATCATGTTGAGAACCACTGTGATCAGCTGTATCCCCTCTGATGTTGACCCCTTATCCTCCACTTGCCCTGTATGTATCTGAAATGACATGGAACATGGGTTTATTGCAACTGCGTATTCACACCTGACCATCACAAATGACCAGGAAACATTGAAGAAATCCACACACACCATCTTTATGGTTCACTCCATAAGCTTCTGATTGAGCATGAACACATGCATGCATGCTAAAGGACCTACAAACAGTTGGGTCCACTCATGTCATAACCCCAGACAGGCCCAAATCCAATGATGGAATACTTTAAACTCCATCCTTATGTCCATACCATTGTAAAAACATGTAACCATATAGGATGGATCCAAGTGTGAGAATTACATTATGCTCAAACAAGGCCCAGAATGAAACAACTCTAACTATTACTCATGACACATCAGAATCTCGTGACGGTCAAGTGGTACACCAATGTATCATCATTTGCTGTTGTGGCAGACATCATGTCACATGTAAATCCTTCTTGCACACTGATGACACTTTGCACTCCAAATTTCATCATATGTCCACTACCTGAAATGTCAAATGAAAGCTGTACTCATGTAGATTAGCTATGTATCACATTAAGCTGATAAAGTTCCCCAAATACATTGAGGTCTTAACATTTGGGAGATAGAAACTCTGAATTCACACTGCACAGCACTCCATATACCCATATAAAAGTCCCCAATCCTGCTTGGTACAGGTGATGATGCCAGTTATAGTATGTATATCCACAAGTAAATACACCTTTGAAGGTTTTGGGTGTCCCTGAACATCTATGAAATGAAGAAGAGGAATCACTAGTGTCCCAATTGGCAGGCACATCACACCAATCTTTGGTATTGCATACTCAGATAGCCTTGGAAGGATCAATGTAGACACTCACAGTTCCACATCTCACTCCCTCATGCATGGCACCAGTGAGTGAATGAGTGCTTTGAAAGACTTTTGCAGATGAACAATCAACTGCCAAATGCACACTAGCCAACATCCATGCCTCAGCAGGTCTACAGGGAAATGTCTCTGTGCATCAGTTCTCCTGCCACAGTAGCTCTGACCCAGGCAGGGCCATGGCCCAAACTGCCCACATATCAATATCAAGCCTTGCTGTCTTCTGGCTGAAGCTACTTATCGTACATAGGCCTCACATTTCCACCAATTCAATACTGACCAGTCAAGCTTCTAACCATTCCATATGCAAACATATGCTTGTGTTGCACTCTGATGGGGTCTCCCAGACAACTGTCTTACAAGGTCTGATGTAGGCTGAGTGATCAGTGGGGCGGCACACTTGGCTAACATAATACTCAGATGGTTCTAACAGTACATAGACATGGCTTTTGGTGTGAAGCCTTTACATTATAATGCACATATACCATGATATGATTTGAAAACTCATTGTAGCTACTATGACCTTGAGCCCTTCATAGAGATATGCATGTAACACAGGTAGAAATCACCTTCATCACACATTGCAATGGTGGCCTTCTTGTCACAAAGTCCATGGCCCCATAATCCATTAATTTGTTAAATATGTATTTGAGAAATTACTTGTTCCTCTGATGTGCCATAGAGCTGAGTATAGAGGGGAAGGACCTCATCTACAAGGGTGTCCAGCTCCTCTGGAGTGCAGAGATTATCCCTATTCTCTTTAGTCCATGCCATGATTGCTCCCAGATGTGGCAAACAGCAGCTAAAATGGAAAAGGTGTTGATAGCAGCACTGTCAGGAGGCATGTAATTTTTTATTCAATCGCTGCGTACATGTACGCCACATACACACTCATCAGCATCGGTGCAGACAGCCATTGGACTGCACCGTCACTATCCCCAATGTTAGCCTATAGCTGTGACCATCGTGCATTTGACCGCCCACCGCGTGGTCCACTTCCGCCGGCAGTGTACGTTTGACTTGTCTTCTTAGCGAAGGTCAGGCATGCGCCATGTTAGCGATTGGTAAACCTGTACATAGGCAAAATGCGCACTGCGCATTGTACAGCGTGGTTGGCGGTAATACATGTTATGCTACCCTCACTATAGTGACAATTTAAAATCTTTGAATTGATGATGTGCACAGTTCTGTCACAGACCTGCGAAGGCCACCTTGGGGATGACAGGTGGATGTTAAAGATTTTACAATGATAATGTAAATAGTGTCCTGCTTCATGAAGCACTAATGTTCAGACACATGACTTTTGCCTTACTCTTCACATGTGCTACTCAGCAGACTGTGACCAAAATACATTTTTGTGTTACTCCTTACATAGGTACCCTGGGAGAGGGAGGAGATGCCAGCCTCCTCTGTACTGCCCATTTCTAGACCTACACACCATGGAAGAACGACACATCACCATAAAGTTCCATTTAAAAATAGGCAAACAATCCTGGATCTATGTCATCAGTTGGAACTTGATCTCTTACCTCACCTCAACAATCCTACATTAATACCACCGCTAGTGAAACTCAGGTCAGTTTTTCATGTTTCGGCCACATGCTCTTTTCTATTCACTCTTGCTATTTCTGGTAGAATGTCATAACCTGTGTTCAGTTGAGTCCTCACAGAGGTGCTAGCAGCACTTGTGAGCCATGTGGGCAGATACATCCGGTTCCCCAGTTGTGAGGCTTTAGCCACTGTGAAGGCAGATTTCTGTGGATGTGTTCACATCCCACATGTAATTGGATCTCTTGATGGCACCCATATTGGCTTTGTAACACTACATAACAAGGAGCAAGTCTACTACGTCTGGGAAGTCAGTCGGCGTGTTGAGCCAAATGGACCGCCGCTGCTGAGGTGCGTAGCTCCTCCCCTTCCTTTCTTCCAGAAAGCTGCTTCCGGGTCGTAATCAGTTGCAGGAGTCACACAGTGAGCCGTAGACCGTGGATTTTCGGTGGCGTCCCAAATGGAGTCTTCGTTACTGTGGCTGCATGGGGGCTAGAAGTGGGAACCGCAAATCACCAACTCCACTACCAATGTACCACCAAAACGGATATTTGTCCAGCCGAGGGTGAAGGACTGCCAGAACTGAGAGCCCTGTGGTGTGCTAAAGACCCCTTGAGAAGGGGGAAAGTCATGGCAGATACAACATACAACATAGTGGAGGCAGTGAAGTAACCTGGTGCTGGGTGGGAGCCTCCTTAGACAGTCATGTGCATGCATGCTTTTTGGCACTTGACATTTTATCTCTCTTTGACATTCTTTGGCAGTGAGGGGTAAAAAAAGGAAAAGGGTGATACCTTCTTTATGGCTTTGCTCCCTCTTTTTGATACCCAAGAGGCACGTGGGTCAAGGTGTGTGCTAGCAGCAGCAGCAGCTCATTGCAAAGGATTAAGAGCAAGAGCTACAGCTGAGGCTGAGGCTCCTACCCCCCAGCACTGACACTAAAAATAAAAAGAGAAGCACGTCTATCGGCGGCTAAGAGAGGAAGAGCCATAGAGAAAAAAGGCGAAGCAATGAGTACTACAAGCAAATGGGCATTTCCCCTCTGGCACAAACTCTCTCAGGCAGGTCTTCAGTCTCTTCAGGGTCCTCACCAGAAATTGTCGCCAGCAACGTCAACGGTAGGACAACTGGGGGAACAGAAACTTTGGTCCTAGGAAGGGTAGCAGATATGTAAACTCCACGCCTCATTAACATGCATCAAGAGAGTAATGGTGGGTGGAGTACGGCCCGGCTCCGCAGAATATCCTAGGAGCAGTAACTGAGTTGGATAGTGTAAGGTCAGAGTCTGAGAATCCCTTGAAAGACTATCCTGTTTGTAAAGAACAGTAAGGGTGCCCAGGCAGTCATTAAACTGCCCCCGGTGGACCAGGTTTCTCCTGATGTGTCAGTTTAAACTACCCGGGTACGGTGGTTGCTAGCACCACGGTACAGGACGGTCAGGGCGGTCAGGCTCCATGAGAGAGCAACTCCGAGGAGTCTATACAGGCTGCTTTGGGAGCAGGTGGTGATACGTTTCAGAAGCAAGTGACACCAGGGGATCTTGAGCTTCTCTCTCCCTCAGTATCCAGTGGTCTCCAGTGAAAATGCTGAGCTGATCCATCTATCCAGCAGAGGGGCGCAAGCACAAGCATAACTGTAGCTGCTGCAAAAGGTACTACTATGCCCCAATCCTCAATGGATTTGACTGATCAAATGCATAAGCTTTTCGAAACTATCCAGGGAGAAATAGGCGACTATAAATCTTCACAGGCCCAGAAATTATCCCTATTACATCAGAGATTGAATAAAATTGAGTTTATAGTATAGCAATACCAGAACGTTTCAAAGAACTGGAACAATGTGAATCAGATATTGAGACCACTTCCTGGTTTGTGACGCGGATATCGCGTCTCTCCAGAAAAAGCTACAGGCCTCACAGTTAAAGTTGGACGATATGGAAAATTATGTAAGACGATCAAACCTACGTTTTACAGGGATTCTGGAGGATAGTGAACATCCAGCTGGCCAACCCAATCCCCTAGCATACATAGAGTCGTTAATCAGAGACCCCAAACTTCATAAAGCGCCGGAGGACCTCACTATAATGAGAGCCCACCGAGTCCCCTTTCGGAGACCTTTGGAGGCAAGTATCCTATGACAATGATCGTTAATTTGACAGATTATCGGATTAGAGAGACTATCCTAACCAAAGCGATCCAAAAAAGAGACATCATTCTACCAGATGGAGCCAAAGTGAGTGTGTTCTCTGATATGTCAGCAGCTGCAGCACATAGACGGAGGGACTTTTTGGGCATGATGGGTCAGTTTAAGAGTGAAAGAGCACAGGTCTCTATCGCAAAGCAATCCAAGCTGAAAGTTATATGGAAAGGAAAGTTCCATCTCTGTTCTTTTCTGGAGGAAGCTCAGGAATTACTACAAATGAATACACAAGTTTGTGGCAAATAGGCAAAAACCTGGGCAGACCATGATTCTTTGGTCCCCCAGAACTTGGGGATTATAGATAGTAATTTAAAACTTGAAATAATTCTCATAGCCAGGGGCCTCTTTTCTTCCTGTACTTTGAGCACTTTATGCACTTTGTGATGCACTTTTGTTCACTTTAACTTTATGCACTTAATGATAGTAATTTGCCATTTTTCTATGGAGGTCATGCATATGCTACTTCTATTCCTTCTCTGTTTAAGGATTCCCTTTTTCTATGAGAGTAATCCCACTGTAACCCCATTGCATTTGCACTTTACGCTCTTGATGTACAGTATACACTTTTATTATGGCACTTTAGTTGTATCTCCAATAGAAGGAGGTATGGTAGTGGGTAGCCGCAGGTGGGCTCAGCTTTCAGTAATGGATTTCCAGATTAGCTATGGTACACTGCAAAATTGATCCCTACTTTTTCTTTCTTGAGTAAGATGGGCAGTATTTGTGTATTCTTAGATTGAAGCTCTATAGATTATGGCTAGTACAGCCAGTACAAGTTGTCTTAGATATATATCTTAAAGCTTAAGTCCTTCCTGTCCCTTGAGAAGGATATCATTTTTGCACTTTAATCACCTTAAGCACTATAAGCAGGGGAGACTCGTTAGGAATTACACCGGGGGTTAGAAAGAGAAATCTATATGTTATATGTCAATGCAGAAGGGAGGGAGGAAAGACGCGTAACCAGGCGCCAAGTCAAGGCACACTTTTTTGATGGGGGGTCTGAGGAGGCGAGGTAAGGGCTACCTCCTTCCTCCGGTAAGGTGGGGAGATCAAGGGTGGAGGGGTTGGGGTGTGAAGCATAAAACAAAAAGTGGGGGTAGCAGTAGCAGGCAAGCAAAAAGTAAGAATAAGAATCAGAATCAAATCAGAAAGGCAATCAAGACCAGCGAGCAAGGGATTTGGGGGGGTGGTATGCCACTAGCCGATGTCAGGTAACCACAACAAGAGGGATGTTGTTGCAAAAGGAAGTCGGGCAAAGGACAGAGTATAATGTGTTCATGTGGGTTGTGTCGAGGGTTATGCATTAATGTGAGGGATGTCTCAGTCATTAAAAGTAATTGCATGTAATGTAAATGGTTTTCTAATGCACAGAAAAGAGAAGCAATGTTGAATTGGATAGCTTCTTTCTCCCCGCAGGTGATTTTTCTTCAAGAAACCCACTTGAAATCTAATTCCCCCAACGTTTCGCTCCCCAAGAAATATGCTCACTCATACTTTGCCTCATCAAATTTTGTAGTTCGGGGGTGGATATTTTACTCTCTTCCACCCAAGAGTGGGAACTTGATAAAGTGATACGAGATGAAGGTGCAAGGTGGATCTGGATTGAGGTTTCAGTTAATGGGGTAGACCTGGTGCCATTGAATTACTATGGGCCGATCTTTGACAATACTAGGCACCTGAACTAGATTTATGAAGTGTTAATAAATGCCCATGGTAGTATACTAATGGTTGGCAACTTTAATTTCATTCAAGACCTGGGTCTGGATACACCAAATAAGGGTAAAAAACAACTAAAACCAAAAACAACTAGACTGTAAGGAACTATCAAAGAAGATTTTACCTTGATCGATCCATGGAGTCTTGATCGCCTTGGCCTTCCCCAGTTTACCTGCTTCTCAGCTAGATATAAAACAGCGTCTGCTTAGATTTTTTTTGTATTAATAAAAATTGGATAGAGGTGAATCCACCATCTTTTCTAATTCATTTTCAGATCACTCAGCAGTCTCTCTGGTTATATACATACCACCCCCCAAAAAAACATAACCGCAGATGGAATTTTCCAGACCAAAACTGGATCACTGAAACGTGCGATTTTAAACAATGGTTTTATGAGGAAAATAGTAATACAGTATCGGGTTGTGTGGTTTGAGAAGCATTTAAAGCCAGACTTAGGGGTAGGGTGGTTGCATATAGGGCAAATCTCTATGAAACCAGACAGGTGAGGATCTGGGGGGCTTCAGAATGCTGTGGCTCAAGCAAGGTCAAAACTTATGTCTAAGCTCTCAGGGAACTCTGAGTAAGACATTGCACTGCAGGACTTTATAATGGAAAAGGAGCAATTAAACATTTGTTTTACTCTGGAAGAGATCTCAGGAAGTAATGCATTTAAACAAAAGGTGTATGAAGAAAATCAACATATAGGTAAATTCTTAGCCTGGTCAACGAAAACACAGCAGACTAGGCAACTAATTCCTCAAATAAGGGACCCTAATACCACCAATCTAATTACCAACAAAGACAGTATTGCCAAGCTCTTCGTGTCACATTTTAAGAAAAGAAATGTGGAAAGCCAGCTAGTAAACACCAAGGCCGATGAGGATCATTTCAGCTCAGTCCAATTACTTTTGGTTACTGAGGACGAGTGTGAGGTTCTGGGTGAACGAATTCAAGCTACAGAATACTATAAAAGAAATGGCCAGCGGGAAGGCAAGTGGCAGTGATGGGTTACCGATCGAGGTTTACAAAATGTTTATAGATTAACTTTCTCCCATGCTAGTGTCTTTGTATAACCAGATTATAGATGGCTTGCCTGTCCCTGATAGATTTAAGGAAGCAGTCATAATTACTATCCTGAAGAGGGATAAGGATCCAGCCGATCTAAATTCCTATCGTCCAATTAGTCTACTAAACGTGGACTACAAGATTTTCATGAACATTTGGGCAAAGAGGATCTCAGGATGTAGCCATCATGTGATACATGTGGACCAAACAGGGTTTTTGCCTGGCAGACCAATGGCGGCGAATACCTTTTATCTGATGCAAGCTATTGAGTATTTCTCTGCCAGGAAGGGCAGCGCAGCTATTTGATTGATAGAGATCCTAAGGAAAATCTATATGGGAGCATCTGTGAGAAATAATTTTAAATGCAGAGCAGGCGGGAGAAGTATTGATAAGACGGGGGACTAGGCAGGGATGTCCTCTTTTATATCTGAACCCACAGAGGGCAAATATCCAGCTGGCATTAGGGGAAATTCAAGTTTTTGACAGAATTAGGAGAATACAAGGACAAAACGGACTTTCTCCTATTGAATTCACCAGAGGCCGATCTTCCTGAAGGGCTGGAATAGCTGCCAATAAGACCTATTAGATATCTGGGCCTTTTTGTCACAGCAGAATTTTCTCAACTGTTCCATTTAAACTACATAAAAATGGTCAGTTTTACCTCTGACAATAGTAGGCTGAGTCTCTCTAGTGAAAATGTTAATCCTTCCCCTGCTGATATTCCTGTTTTTAAATCTTCCTTTAAAAGTACAGTTTTTTTTATTTTAATGAAGTAGACAAAATTTGACAGAATTTTATATGGGCAAAAAAAAATGAAGACCAAGCTAGCTATCTTCCAATGAGAAGTGGAGCAGGGTGGACTTGCATTACCTCACCTATCTACCTATTAGCAAGCTGCTCTGGTTAGTTTACTAACACAGTTGGTGGCTCCGGCCTCGAAATTCGATAACTTCTTACTGAATCTGATGCTAATAGAAAGTGCAATTAAGCTACCAGCATTTCTGCGAACTGCAAAGCTACCTCAAAGAACAAGCTATTAGGTGGTGAATATAATTCCTAACCGTACACAACAATTTCATAAAGCTTATAACATTCCACTGTGCCACGCATTTACTCCCCTTAAAGACTGCGAGTTGTGGGGTCTCCAGGTTGCACAAAATTTACTGCAGTTCTATGATAGGCTAGGATTTTGTAAACTGGGAGATTTCCACAATGGCACCAATTTTATATCATGGGAGGCATTGTATTGCATTGTGTACCTCAGAGGGGTGATCTCTGGTTAAGTTTTAAATTTTTTCCTCATGAACAAGTATAAAATAATCAATGAGAGGGAAAGAATAATTCTGAAAGCAGAGTTGAATTTAAGCGGTATAGGTCATTGGTACCGTTTATTTCGACAAGGCTCGAAACAGACTTTCATTGAAACAATGCTTTTAAAATTTGCCCAGAAAACTAACTGCCCGTTCAATATAAAGGAATGGCAACAAGAATGTGAATTTAGGAATAAGACATTGAGGACAGTGAATTTTAAGAGGATGTCCTTTCTTTCGTGGTGGTTGGGCTATCATACCCCCCTCTGACTACACAAATGATTTCCTGTACTTCCAAACGAATGTTTTAGATGTAACCGTGTGGGGGGTGGAGATTGGATGCACACATTTTGTACATGTCCCACACTATGTCATTTATGGGAAGAGGTGTTCAGGTTTATTAGTGATTGTACATCTAGGATCATCTTACCTTCATCACCGCTTGCCCTTTTCGGCTTTTCCCACGCAACTAGCCAGCTGCCAAAATATAGGTAATATTTTGTCTTTTCTGCTATTGCAGCAGCTATATCTCTGGTGTTGCAAAACTGGAGATCTCAGAAGGTGTCTACAGTGGGACAATAGCTCTCCAAGTTGGCCCTGACCTACCAATTTGTAGAGGCATATGCAAAAAGGGTTGGAGCGCTTCATAGATTTGGGATAGCTTGGGAGGGCTATGCTTGGATTGCATGTGCAGAAGAGAATGTGTAAGACAAGCATTCTTTGGGGTAAAGAAGTGACATGAGACTTTCATTTTTTGCAAGATGTTCCCTCCCTGTGTCTGGCTTTTTAGAATGCTAGCCGTATTGAATGTGAATCTATTTATTGTTTACCGAAATAGGAATTTGAATATCAGAGAAGTTATGTTGGGTTCATTAGAATACTGGTTATATTATATGTAAATCTATTAATTGTCTACTGAAATATGAATTTGGGTATTATGAATGTTTGTTATACCATGTTTAACGTGTCTACTCTGTCTGCTATCTACGCTCAATAAAAAATAAAAAATAAAAAAGGAGCAAGGCTACGGGAACAAGAAGCACTTACATTCAATCAACGTGCAAGTTGTCTGCTCACCAGATTTGTGCATCTATAACGTCTGTGCCCAATTCCCAGGATCTTCACATAATTCCTTCATTCTGTGGAACAGCACCATACCACAGCTTATGTCACAATTATAAATGGGGAGGGCCTGGTGTGTAGGTATGTGTGATCTGTCCTATCTTTGTGTGGGAAATGTCAAGTAGAATTAAGGGGGGACTTATAATGTGCACAGCTACCCCGAGGGGTTTCTTGGCGCAAGGCATAGTATGATCTAAATGTGTATAACTTTATGGAGCTACAAACGGAACTCCTCAGATTTTTTAGACGTATCCGCCTTAAAGCCTTTTTTCAACTCCACCCATCCCCTACCAACACTGCTAATACCCCTTTCCATCCCCCATCTACATTTTCACCCACTGCTAGTATGTTACCAGTGGAGATTCTGACTTTTGAGAAGTTAGTACTTAAAGATCTGGCCAATCTGGAGATTCGTCCCCCATCTACATTTTCACCCACTGCTAGTATGTTACCAGTGGAGATTCTGACTTTTGAGAAGTTAGTACTTAAAGATCTGGCTAATCTGGAGAGCAAAAAAAGATTTATACCTTATAACATTACTCTCCAAGAGAAACAAGCGATTAATACGCTCAAAACCAATGAAACCCTGGTGATAAAGAGTGCCGACAAAGGTGGCGGCATAGTGCTCCAGGAGAGAGACACTTACACAACAGAAATCCTACGCCAATTGGGCAATACTGAACACTACCAGAGACTTCCAGGCAACCCTACCAAGGAAATTCAGGCCCTTATCTTGAAACTTACAACCGAAGCTGTCAGTCAGGGCTTTTTAAGCAAAAAAGAATTCATTTTCTTAAATGTGAAATCACCACGCACACCGGTCATCTATACCCTTCCCAAAGTCCACAAAAATTCTACCAACCCTCCTGGACGACCAATTGTGTCAGCCTGCGGCTCAATCCTTGAGCCTCTTGGTTCTTACGTAGATTTCTTCATCAAAGAATTTGTACCTGTCACTGCCTGCTATGTGAGAGATAGCATGGCTATGATAAACCTTATCGAACACCATCCATTCGACCCCACATCAGATACACTATGCACAATGGACGTAGAGTCCCTGTATACCAACATTCCCCAGACAGCGGCTCTATTGGTAATACAAAAAACACTTGACTCCCGCCCCCGCCCCGCCCCCATACTGTTCCAACACTATTCATTTTACAACTGTTAGAAATCTGTTTGACAAGAAATTTTTTCACTTTTGATAACCTGTATTACCAACAAATCAAAGGGACTTCTATGGGCGCAATTTTTGCCCCCAACTTAGCGATTCTGTTCATGGACCAATTGGAGATAGGTTCCATTCTCACTGACACAAATCCATTCCTCCCAGGCATTTGCCTATGGCGAAGATATATTGACGACATTTTTATCATTTGGAGACATGATATTAGTGCACTACAACAATTCCTTCATTGGTTAAATAACAACTGCTCAGGCCTATCGTTTACGATCTCCACTGATAAATCTGCCATTGCCTTGCTTGACCTGACAATCTTCCACTCTGAAGGCGAATTGCTCACACGCCTGTACAGAAAACCCACTGAGCGGAACACGCTGCTCAGTTACGGAAGTAACCACCCCAGGGCCCTGAGGGATTCACTTCCATATTCTCAATTTCTGAGAATCAGGCGCAACTGCTCTTCCAAAGCAGACTACTTCAGAGAGGCAGCCACTCTCTCATCTAAACTAAAAGATCGTGGTTACCCCAAGAGGATAGTAAAAAATACATCCAAAAGGGCATGGTACTGCCCTCGTGATGTACTTCTGACTCCCAAACCCAAACGTGAACTGGAAAGAATAGCCTGCGTCACTACCTTTTCACCAGTATCCAACCAAATAAGAAAGTCTATAATTCAGCACTGGCCAGTCAATAATGCAGTTAGTCTTAGCATTGAAAGACCGCTATTCGCTTTCCGTAAAAGTAGAAATTTGAAAGATCACTTGGTAAGAGCAGCTCTTCCCACCACTGTCCCCCATGTAACACTTGATTCTTTTTGGGGTCTTTCTCCTATCCTAGGACATTTCAAATGTGGTGGTTGTAATGTTTGTGATTTTACGATTGAAGGCAAAAGTTTCACTGCTAATAACATTACAGTTAATTCAAATGCCTTCTCTAATTGCAATACCTGCAATGTTATCTATTTAATACATTGTCCTTGCATGAAACTGTACATTGGCCAGACTACACAAAAAGTAAAGACAAGAATTGGACAGCACAGAAGTCGTATCAGGTGTAACACACCCAACGCACCACTGGTGGAACATTTCACGGATGCCAAACACAACGAAGATGACATCCGCTGGACGATTCTGAAGGTACACAAATTGCCACAGAGAGGAGGCAACATGACCCATTTGTTAAACCGTGAAGAACTAAAAGCAATAATCCTTTTTGATACAATCAAAAATGGCCTGAACAGGAATGAGGACTGGACTACCCTCTTATGAATTGACTAATACCATACTGCAACACCTTGGATTTTAATTGGTTGTTCTGGCTGATCTCTTGAGAAAATTCTTAACCTTGACTTGTACCTGTATATGCCACAAACTGTGACTTTCAACTGTATATACCACATTCGTCAGTACATGTTCAAATTTTACTTCCAATTGTGCAGGCCATTATCCCAAGCATGTTCTGTAAATAACTGTAATAAGTTAATGCGTAAATTACTCCTTTTTTGTCACACATTGACACTTACGCACGCCCTTGCATTGCACTTCACACTAACCGCACTTGGTTTTTCACTCACCCAAGATGGCCACTGCTGTTACACACAGCTATCACCCATCCATAGTCCTTCCTCCCTTTTGGCACCCCTCTGAGGTCCTTCAGTGGTTTCCCGCTCTATTTAAATGAGAGCACTAAGCACCAGCGCCCAGTGCCTGCCATTGAGCCGGTTACTACACAGCACATTGTTGCTGAGGACAGAGATCTCCATTGCTGTATCTCTCCACAGGTAAGACAACCCCTCACCCCGATGTAATTGACTGTTTTAAGGATTTTTCCTCACTTAGGCAGCCTTTGACTAAAACCTCCCCTTATTTTCAATTCCTTCAAGCTTGGACTGTAACATATTAGTATATTGAAGCAATAACTTGGCGCATTGAAATGTGGCCCATCTGCACCACAGTCTAACTACCCAACAGCCGATCCAGGCAAGGAGCAGCACGCTCCAGCGCCCACTAAGTTTTATAGAAACCTTAACTGCAAGGTATGTGCCCTAGACTCATTTACATCCCAACCCCACATCGATTATGACACACCAAATCCAACCACAATGTAACTTTTTTCACAGCGACCAAACCAAAAGCAACAACGCTAGTCTTCATTGTCAGTTTCCACTCTGACCTGCCATATGTGATACCCCTATGTCCTCAATTGGGGTAAGCATACATGTTACACTTACTTTTCTCACTGAGTCACGCGCAATTCCGTAATGGTTAACACCCCCGGTTACGTGTTTCTCATAACTTCACGTCCTCCCAATACCGGTTCTTATTTTTTAATAAATACGACTGCACATATATCAATGAGGCCCATGGTAGAACACAGCTGCCAGTCGAGCAGGTTTTTGGGCTCCTGAAGCCAAACTCATATGCCTGGACTGGATTGTGGAGCCCTCCTCTACTTACCGACGAAGGTGTATGAGATCACCATGGCATGCTGAATACACCACAAGATTACCCTGATACGGAACATACCTTACATCACAGAGAATGCAGGCCATGACGACTCACCGGGTGGAGACACTGAAACGCCAAATGAGGATGAAGATGATGAAAGAGGTGAAGAGAAAGAAGCTGACTTGCGTCAGGATCTCATCCAGAACTAATTCTCCTGAGTGTAAGTATGGCGTGAGATGTAATAGCAACTCTTGTAGTGATGTTATGATGAGGATGTTAACCTCTTCAGTGCCCGTGACGAGATAGTCTCGTCATGGAGCACGGTTGCGCCGTGCTCATGACGAGACTATCTCGTCATGAACCCCACCCACTAGTGCAACGCCCGGCACAGGAGGGGGAAAGGGCGTGGCACTGAAGGGGTTAATGCTAAATACTAGCAAAATATATGTCTGGAAATATTTGAGGAAAGGTGTTTGTATTGTAAGTGTAGGTTTGCCTAGCTGTAAACGTTGTGTTGGACTGTGTCTCTAGAAGTTGACACTGTGGCTTGTGTCATATGTATGTTTTCTTAGCTAATCCCTCTGTATTGGTCTGTTTTAGGTACCTTCACCATGCCAGCTTCATTTGGCCATTTCAGAGTTGTGACATTAAGAGGTATATGATGCTATTCATAGGTACAAAATGGACAAGGATTGGTCCTGGGAATGTCTTTCCTAGGGTATGGGTGTACAAAGCTGGTAACCAGACAGCTTGCACAGTGATAGAATGGAAATTAGGTGGCATCCATTGGACTTGTTCCTTGTAGTGCAGTTGTCCTAATGCAATATGTGTGCTATCTTGTGATCTAACACAATGTTATGTTGTGCCCAATTCATGCTATCCTGCCTTCAAATTAGTGAATTCCACATTGTGTACAAACTGGATGTAGCTGTTGCTGTGTCTCCTCATTGTAGGCAAACGTGCTTGTAGCACATCATTGACATTTATTTGTGACATTCCACAAGATGCAATCAACACTGGATTGAAATGACCCTGTGATCAGGAACTGCTGTGCTGACATGGGTCTGTTTATTTGTTTATTTGATGTAGGATTCCTTTTGTGAGGTAGGCAATATGGATCCAACTAATGATGTAGACCTAATTGATTGTTCTCGCGAGAAATGCGCATGCGCGGGCGTCCGCACATTCGCATTTGTGTGAAGAAGTTGTCGGCAAGCAGGAAGAGGGAGCCCCGGGACGCCGCACTGCAGGTAAGGTCATTTATTTACTTTTTACATTCTTTAAAGTATTTTAAAATGAGGGCGGATGGGAGGTAAGCGGCGCGTAGTGGGGCTACGCGGAGCGTGGGAGTGTGCGTAGATTTTGCCACACTACACGCTGCTCCACGTAGCCCCACTACGCCCACTACGCACAGGGTTAGTCTTCAGTCATGGTGGATGAAACCATTGTAGTAGAGTCCAAATGGTCAGGAGTCCAAAGTTCAACATACTCCTTCCATCAGATATGGACAAGTGGGCCAGAATAGCCCAACAAAGTGAATGTGTAGCACACAGAGGAGGACATTAGAGTTGAGGTCTCAGGCGGGGGTGGTTGTCTTGCTATCCTGAGCTCCTTGGTTTTTGCGTGGATTTCCCCTTGTTCTGATAGAGGGAGGATCTGGAGCTGCTGAGGCAGGGGCACATGCAGGTCTCTCATCCTCTGGCAGGGCCTCCCATCCTGTGGCTGTGGCAGATATTGATAGTGTAGATGTACCTGGACTATAGGAATGGACGGATGCAGGTGGAAAAGCCCTGCAGAGGGTGATGTTAATGTCTTGCAGCACTCCAACCAGGAAGGCCACTTCAGTGCGGATGCCGGCCACTTCAATGTGGATGCCAGCCACCTCGCTGTGGATGTCAGCAACCTCATGGTATGTGTCCCTCTGCAGCTCTGTCATGTCCCGGGGTTTGGCCGATACCTGGCCCATCACACTTTGGAAGTCCTGGTAGAATCCCAAGACTTGGGTGATGACAGCCTGGGTGTCCGTGGCCTCAGTGGGCTCACTCCATGGGCCCACAGTCCCTCTCCCACTATGCCTACCCCCAAAGCCCTGTGCCCTTGACACAGAGTGCACCCTCCCACTGGGTCTTGATTCCTCTGTGACTCGGGTGGTGATAGCAGTCTAAGAACCCAGGACTGGAGTGCACAGGATTGTACTGACTGTGCTAGGTACACAGGTTAGGTGTTCAGGGGTGAGTTGTGATGTTGCAGCGGTGGTGGACGGTATTGTAGTAGGCACAATAAGCTTTGCTGTTGGCATCTGCAGCAGCTGACTGGATGGGCCAGGTTTGTCATCCTTACCCACCTCTTCAGGAGCATTATCATTACTGAGGGCTTCATACTGGGATGGAGAGGAAGTCTGTTTGGTTTCCTACCTCTGTGCAGGTGCAGTGGTGGATCAACATGATGGGAGATAGAGAAAATTGTTAATGATTGAAGTGCGGTATCTACATCCACTTTGTTTGTGTCAAGGTGAATGGGGACCTAGAATGGAACAAAATAGATAGAGATTGGTACTGTCATTAATTTGCGTGAAGTAGAAGTTGGTTACTAGACATTTGTAGACATTCAATAGATGTAGTAGATGTTATCATCTCATTAAATGTTCAGATATGTGGCAGTTTGGCTTTAGGGATAGACATGACATTTTCAAAACTCTGCTACAAACACAATGTAGTCATAACACGTGTATTTGCCCATTCTAAGGCATAGTTGTGTCAAATTCAGGAACATACCCAGCGCAGTTGATTTTTAACATTGTTCAGCATGTGAGAAGAGCAGAGTCAAGGGGTAACCCAGCACTGCACATCAGCTGAGTTTCCTTCATAGCTGACATATATTAGGGGTGCACCGTTGCTATGGTGTTACTCATTTTTTTTAAACAATTTTTTTTTTTTTTTATCAGTTTATACATGCATCTATAAAGCACTTACAATGCAGAATCTTTGAGCTATATAGTTTACAGAACTCAGTATATTATTCTAGATTAAGGTCCTACTTATTGGGAGAACTACTAGCCAAGCCATCCAAATTACAGTCTGCAACAGGACTAATGATAATAGTTTAACAATTAACTTTGAGTGGGCTTGATCGATAAATTCAATCACCAGATATCTCATTTAATTCTATAAACAACATTCCCTCCCCTCTCCCTCACTACTCCCTCTTCATCCCTAGGCGCGTCATGGTGGTCCAGTTTTAAAAATAACAGAAGGAGGTCTGGTTCCCCCCTTCTTGTTCTCATCATCTGTTCACAACAGGTCATTTATCCATTCAATCCAGTAAACTAAATCAGAATTGCTAATCTTCTTGCCCCCATCTTTAGGGATGGTCATTGCTACTTGCCACATTGTTGTAAGCCCCCACTAGACCCACTCTGGAGGGGCGTTTCATCAACTATTGTCCCCAGGGATTTCTAACTGGTGGCCAGACCCATTTTTGAGTTCCCCGACCAGAGCTGTCGAGGCTCTGACCAACTCAAATGCGCCCTTCCCTCTATTAGCATTTCTAGTTATAACTGCCCCTTCATAGTACAGCAAGCATAGTAGCTCCCTTTTCCAGCTTTCTGGGCCAGGCTCCCTTTGTCCCTTCCAGTACCAGGCTATTTCTCTTTTAGCCAGGAGAAGTGCCAGGTCCTAGAACCCACTTGTGACTTTAGTCTTGGGAGTGTATGGGAACCAATGGAGGAGGCAGTGTTGTGGTGTACAGAAGACCTCCTTGTCTAATACCTCGGACAGCGTGTCAGTGATCATTTTCTAAAACCTCCCCAGGTGTAGGCAGATCTAAAACATGTGAAGGAATTCCACTCCTGTCTCAGCGCAGCGTGGGCATGCAGCATCTGTTGTCACAAAATACCTGTTCATCCTATCTGTGGTGAGATATGCCCTATGTAGCACAGAAAGGTTAATGAGCTTAGATCACAGGTTCCTGGAAACCTTGGGGAAGCGACACACCAGACCTTCCCATACTTTCTCCTCTATGAAAATCCCCTCCCACTGTGATCTCAATGTGTCTACGTGAGCCACATCTTCGCCTCGGAGACGACGGTATGAGCATATGACTGCTTTATATGTCCCTAAGGATAACACTATGTACTGACACCCAGTTGACAACGGAGATTCCTCCATCTTCAACTTTCTATGCAGGAGAAAATGACCCCTCTGGAGTTTGGGTTGATGGGGCCAGGACACCATCAAGAAAATTATTCTGGTGTATAAATGAGAGGATCATTGTCTGTACAGTGCACAGTACCTGACTAGTGTAGATCAGTAGTAACATGGCAGACAAGGCAGAAGGGGCAAAAGGAGTATAGCATCTTGGTTAGAGTTGCAGTGACAAGGCCTCAATGTAGTAGTCGTAGCTTTTCTATCTCTACTTGCCTGACTAGTGAAGATCAGTAGTAGCATGGCAGACAAGTCAGAAGGAACAAAAGGAGTGTAGTATTGTAGTATCTTGGTTAGTGATGGAGTAACAAGAGCTCATAGTAGTTGTAGTCAGTTCAATGTCATGTTAGCTACACCTGAGAAACAGTAAGCTGCCTGACTAGTGTAGATCAATAGTAACATGGCAGACAAGTGAGAAGGGACAAAAGAAGTCTAGCATCTTGGTTGGAGTTCCAGTCACAGGGCCTCATGGTAGTAGTGGTAGTTTTTCTATCTCAACTTACCAGCACTTGACAAATGGAAGCCTACATGATGAGTGAACATCAGCTGTAAGTGGGAAAGGGCAAAAGAAGTCTTGCATCTTGATTACAATTCCATCCCGGGGCCTCATGGTAGTTGTAGTCACTTCAATTTGACTTTACCAATACTTGTTGAACAGTTAGTGTAACATACCTGTTGACAACATGCATTTTGGGAGGACCATCAATTTATATATATCCTGGGTTGATATTTTATGGTTGTCCACTTAAGACATCACTCCAACATTTGGCGTGTTACGGAGTTTAATACATGTGCTCTTTTATGCAACAACACCCATTGACACGGATAAACCAACATCTCTGATTCTTTGAGTATTGCATGTTAGGAAATTTGATAAACAACACAATGGCAAAAGCAGAGTTGAGAGCAAACAAGACATTGTGAAATTGTTTCAGTTATTGAAGTGTAACTTACCAGAGTCCATTACCGCTGCTATTCCTATCAAGCCTTCAGTATGCAGGATTGCCAAGACCTTCTCCTCCCAGGTAAGAGTTGTAATGGTGTGCTGGGAGGGCCACTGCCAGTTCTCTGAACCTCCAGCCTGAGGTCGTTCCACCTCTTCCTAATGTTGTGCTGTGTGCACAGGGTGGTACCAACAGCATTCACTCTGTTGACTATTGTGTTCCACATTTCTATTTTTCTACTGAGAGGAGTCTGCTGGACTTGGGCTCCAAATAAGTGTGGATCCGCCATGGCAGAGTGTGCCTCCACCATGACTGTCAACTGTTGCTCAGTGTAGCTTGCTTTTTATTTTGTTCTTTTTTACCAGGCATAGTGAGAAAATAAAATGTGAGTGAGTATATGAATGAAACACCAACAATTGGTAGAGGGAGAAAGGTGGTGAAGATTAAATGAGAAGAAGGAAAAAGGGGTGCCCTATCTAAAAATGCAGAAAATGGTGGTGCATATCTTGCTGTGCTGCAGTTTGGAAGCAAATGATGCTGGTCAGGGAAGAAGTGTGTTTTATAGTATGATTTGCAAGCATGTTCACTTGCCAAAGCACAACAGGTGTGTAGTTTTTAAATATATCCAATGGTCACTGTTGTGTTGTTTTTGTTTGGCATGTTCCGCGATGGTGTGTAGTCGCAATGCGCTCCGCTGTTGGACCATGGACCTGGCGGTGTCAGAGGATGCACTGCCGACATTACAGACTGCTGCTGTCCCATAGATTATACTGCCATGGTTGTGGTCGACATGTCAGATGGCACAACTCTTGATACGGCAGGTGTTAGATCGCCAACAACCAGTGTAATTGATGACGTGGACGCGGTTATCGGGCGATCGTACCGCCAAACTCGTAATAAGCCCCTAGGTCTATGGTTCTTCAGTCGTTGTGATTTACAAAACTGTACAACATTGAATGCTAAAAATTATGAATGCAAAGAGCTCCATATGCCCAATAGGGCAATCCTTTTTCACTGAATAAGAAGTGGCAACTTAACTGTGAACAAAAAGCAATGTTTAACAATCATAAGTGAGCTGCACCAGTGTTGCAACTCTGTTTTTCCCTTTGTTTATTTTGACATGTAACAATGTTTCTATAGCAGGAGTGTACAATTCTCCTACCTGGCTCTCTGATTGGTGAATGGGCCTTTCTGCCATCCCTCCTGCAGAGGAGACACCTGCAAAAGACTATAAGCCGCTGCCGCTCTGAAGATCTCCCCTCGACAGGGGCTGCTTCTGAAAAATGTGCGTCAGCTATAGGGTGGGGCTTCCTTTTACATGTGTGCTCTGCCCAAGATGGCTGCACACTTTCCAGTAAACTGAGACACGTATTCCTGACTTCAAAAACCTGCACTCGGAAAAGGGGGCAACATTAATACAACCCATTGTGCATTGCCACAACAGTTATTGTGTTACTCATAAGGTTCCCTCAATGACACATGGACCCTGACAATGAGAAGACTCAAAACCCTTCATAATAGCAACAGCGGAAATGCGCAGAACTTGACTGCACCTACTTTTCATGCCTCTGTCAAACCAGACGTTGCATCACAACCTTATACTTTCTCATGCCCCTGATATTAAGCAAGAGTATAATAAAAATACAGTTGAGGTATTTCCAGTGTGTCAATGTAGTCAAACTATGTCAAAAGAATCTTGTGCAGTAAAAAGGATATTCTAGCTGAAGCAGTTGCAGAAAGGCCCTTATTAGTATCAGAAGATATAACTCAAATTCCTCTACACCCACCCTCTCCTCCTCATGAGCACTATATGCTATACCCTATTGATCAGGAAACAAGACCAATAGCTGCGCTAACAAAATCAGGGTCGATATAAGAGAAGCCTTTTGAAATTCTTAAGGGTTTTTTGGGCATAACTAAGCAAATTACGCATTATCAGATGGAGATCACTGAAGAGGAAAAGTAGTGACTTGATAAAAAGATGACAAAAATACCCAGATTCTGGCTGGGATTGAGAAAATGAAGCAATAAATGCCTGACTCTGAAAATCACTGTTCAAAGGCATTGATAAGAAGTCATTTTGTACCAGACTACTAGCAAGATTCAACAATCATGCCGGCACATAAGGTTTGCTGAGTAAAACAAAGATAGGAATGCAAAGGCTCCTGGACGCCACTCTTGAATATTCAAACAAGAACGATCTTGTGATCAACAATAAAAAGACCAAAATTCTGGTGGTTCGTCCAGGGAAAGCCAAGAAACTGTCCTGGACCCTGAATATGGAAAGCATTGTCGAATCCAACTGCCATAAGTACCTTGGAGTCACATACAACAACACTGACAAATATAAATCTCAATTAGAAGAACAAAAAAGGATGGGTGCTGCACTTGCCTTCGCAATTGGCTCAATTCAAAAGAAACTACAAGGTCCAACTCTTGCACCCACACAACAGGTCGCCCAGGCGAAAATCATTCCTACCCTAACCTATGGCAGTGAAGTCCTCAAATGACTAGACTGCTGCCAACTGGAAAAAATAATCTCAAAGATCTACAGATCAGTGTTCAAGCTACCTCTACCTCCTCAAACATCTCCGGCACAAATCAGGCTGGAATTTGGAATCTGCCAGCAAACACTTGCAAGAGCTATGACTTTCATTGTGTGCTGTCACAAGCTACGGTCATCTAAGGAGGGAAGTCTAGGCATCCACCTGTGGGCTAGTCTTGACACAAAGAAATGGCGAGCAGGACACAACTACCTGGCAAAAGGCCTAACTACTTTAGGTCTAAACGATCTATGGAATATGCACATAAGCCAGAAGGAATTCAAACGGCTAGCGAAAAAAAGTACAAAACATCTCTCAATAGTGGAAGACAAGGCTCGTCTAGCTAAAAGAAGTCACGAGTGGCTGATGCTGCAATCATACGCCTTGTTGACCTCACAACAGTATCTAATCATACCCTTTTCTGTACAAACAAAATTAAGTTTCCTAAAATTAAGATTGGGAGTCATTAACTTGTTGGTTCATTTGCCCAAATGGAAAAAAGAACGTGGACGAGTTCTCTGCCGACTCTGTGGGGACCAAAAAGAAGACATCATACACATCTTATGTCTATTCCCAAAACTACTGACCTACAGACGGGCCCTTCTCAAACATTACTGGAACACAAGAAAGATCAGAACTTGTAGAGAAGCAGTGTTGGCTTGCTTTGACCCCAAGAACACCAAACTAAACTGTGCCCTGGTAAGGTTCATGGCCTACGCTGAAAAAAACTATGTGAGGGATCCCCAGTCAGCAACCCTCTGCCGGCATAAGGTCCTGGCAGGCACAATTTGACATCTCTTAGCTTACAGGACTAAACTAGTCTTATCTTAAATGACATTTTCTTGACATTTTAATTTTGCACTTGCAATGGTGTTTTTAAATCACGCAATAAAGTATTATTATTATTATTATTATTATTATAAGGTTTGGGCACACAACATTGCACCAAATGCTAAGTACTCTAGAAAATGCTCATCAACACTTTTAACTATAGGGTTAAGAAACTGATACTTTACAAGGCAATTGGAGAAAGAACTTTCAAAGCTCAAAAAGAGATTTTATTGCAATTTTTTCAGATATGATGGCAGAAACTGCCTGATGATGCAGCGAGATTAAAAACATGCCATTGGAATTTTGTTGCACAGGTTCTCAAGCTTCTATTGTTCAAATAGAATGACTAATGGTTTTACATAAGGACAATTTCTTATGAATACTGCAGTCAAGGAGGTGCTGGATTTCTGAGCAAAGTTTGCTGCACTGATGTTTTACAAAAAGCTGGTCTAGGTATTTGAAACTTCAACTCTTGGTGGTGGGGGGAGCTTATGGGAAATGTGGAGAAGTATGGGGGGGCCTAAACCCAGTGTGACTATGCCAGATGGGATAACAAGAGACCCTGTTCTGGGATTGGAACGGGGATGATCAATGAGAGCATCATGCATGACGAAGTGGGGGTGCATGGTGAACATATTGGATGTTAGCAGAGAATTTTTTTTTAATTTAGGTGTTAATGAGTGGTTAAGTTCAGATTTGTAGATCGTCATAAGAGATAGACAATTGAATGATGTTTCACCATATTCATATTCACAATTTATTGTTGATTCTGGAACAAATGCATTGTTGTATATATTTTCTTCCAGATCTGGATTAGATGTATTTTAATGCACTTTTCTTTTTTTTAACCTGTCATATTTTCCATTCACAAGGCATTTTTAACTCCCTTACTTATATTGCCTATATGCCTGATGAATATTCATCTACTTGCATGCATTTTTTATTAGCCTTGAATGTTTCCAATATGTAAGGGATTGTACATATAAGCACGGCTTGCACTTTAACTTCAATTTTTAATTTATTACTTTCTTGTAATCCCATGGTTGCATGATAGTTGATACGGCTGTTAATATTGAAAAATAGAACACAAGTTCAAAGTTCGATGTAATAGATTGAGGCAATTATGGTAATAGACAATCTCAAGATACTTTAATTTCATGTAGATGGCATCAATAACAGGCGTAAATTAAAAGTGTGAGAAATTGGGTTGTTGATCCTGCTCAAGCACCAGCCAAAATCCCTGTCCAGGTGAACCACAGAAGTCTCTAAATTAACGTGTGCTGAGCACTCAGGTAGCTTGGCACAAAAGAAGTCAAACTTGAATTACAGGCATGTGTAAAGTATTCATGCAGCACACAAACACTAATAAAGTGAAAACACAATATAAGAAAAATCCCATATTATTTTAGAAAAATACATTTTGATAAATTATTTGACACTAAAATAACAAAAAATCCAGTCAGTAGAACTGGAGTTATGAATGTTTAAAGATTAAGTAACAATCTAGTGCCTAAAATATCAAAGTGCCAACCGTAGAAATCTCATCATGTAAAACCAGGGCAAAGTAAAAAAAATATGGTTGACCACACTGGAGTGCTGGGATCTGCTGGCTGCTAGCAGGACTTATGTTCATCATGGAACCTTCTGGCACCATTTTGTGTGGTGACGGCAATCGTGAGCTGCTACAAATGCTTTTTGAGCAGATTTTCCACTCAAGAAGCAGCTAATGAACTCAAAGATACCTTTCTCAGTGAATAGTCTACTCAAACAGACTGTTCGGGTTGTTTTTAGTGCGGAAAGAAGGTTTTTTTATCTTTTACTTTTTTTTAAGCAGGAGGGAAGTGCCCCAGAGACTCTAACTTCCTCTTCCTGTCCAGAAGCCTCCCCCTAGTTCTTTCTCCAACTCCTGGTCACTTTTGATTTGGATTTCAAGGTGAAAGGATCACTCATTTTCTCTGCAACTCACGCTGCATATATGTACTACTGGATTTCAAGGACTTTGTTTTCGTGAAAAACTATTGAATAAAGGAGTTGTTTGACAGAGGGCATGCAACAGTATTTATTTGTAATGTTATTCAATTATACATTTTATTGTTTTTGTGGTGGGTGGCCTTGAGTTACAATAGGTGCCTAGCATCTTTTTTTGCATTAAAATATTTATCATTTGGAAAGGGTAAAAGGTTGCACAGTTATGTACATTTTCTTTTTTTTGTTAAATTTGCACTAATAATTATTTTACCATATGGCCTACTCTGCCCACGGGCCATCCAGCTTGTACTAGTCATTGGGTACATAAAGCAATTGGTTATGTGATATATGGTGTTTTAAAGCATAATTTAGGCCAGGGATGGCATTGGGTTAATTTAAAAATGTGTGGGGTTTTTGTATTTTATGATTTTTTTCCAAAAAAAAGTAGGGTTTTGTGTGCATATATTTGATACCTTGGGAGGATGTGTGTTGTTGTAAAATCTTTATAGCTCATTTAATTTTAGTTTTTGGCATTGCTGAATTAATGATAGTGCTTTCTTCATTGTTTACCATATCTCCTGTGTCTTTCCAGTATGTGTGTGACTGCATGTGTTTGCCATAGGCAACCGTTTTGTCTTTGTTCTCCCTGCCATGTGGCCAGTAGCCATTTTGTGAAGTCAGTGTCTATAGGACCCCATGTGTTCTTTGTTATATTTGCCATGCATGATGCTCTCATTGGTCATCCCCGTTCCAATCCCAGAACAGGGTCTCTTGTTATCCCATCTGGCATAGTCACACTGGGTTTAGGCCCCCCATACTTCTCCACATTTCCCATTTGTTGTTTGACCATGTGGCCATTTTATGTAGCCAGTCAGTGTGCTTTTGCCATAGACTTGCATTTCTTCTTTGTTGTGTCCATTCCTCCTGGCTTGTTTTTGTAGTTTGACCATATGGCCAGTGGCCATTTTGTGTAGCTAGTCAGTGTGCTTTTGCCATAGGCCTGCATGTGTTCTTTGTTGTCCATGCCTCCTTGCTTGTAATTGTTTGATCATTTGGCCGGCAGCCATTTTGTGTACTCAGACAATGTGCTTTTGCCATAGGTCTGCATGAGTTCTTTGCTGTCCATGCCTCATTACTTGCAGTTGTTTAACCATGTGCACTGCAGCTATTTTCTGCAGTTAGCCAGTGTGCTTTTGCCATATGTCTGCATGTGTTCTTTGATGTCCATGCTTCCTTGCTTGTTGCTTGTCCGTTTGGCTGGAGGCCATTTTGTGTAGCAACACTAAATGAATGCTGAACGTTGTTAAATATTCACCCTCAGTCACAGATCTGGGTTAAATCCATATTTTGTTGCTCACTGTGCCACCACAGTTTGGACCCAGCCATATGCAAATCAGTCTTGACCCTGCTCCCCATGGCCAAAGCCAGGTCCTCAAGCAGAAACAAGCATCCTGGGATGGTTTTGGGGAATCATCCCTCATTTGCCAGATTAGCTTGGATTCAGTGACAAAGTGAGCACGGCACCCATGGCACCCATGTCTGGTCATACTCTTCCTACTTAGGGCAACTATAGCAACTCAAAATGATGATAGATAAAATGGTGAACATTGTCAAACATTCTCCCCCAGTCGCAGATCGGAGTTACGTCCATGCTCACCATGCCACCCCAGTTAGTACCCAGCCATATGCAAATCCGTCTTGACCCTTCTCCCCATGGAAAGAGTCCATCATGGACTGCCAAACCAGGTCCTCCCTGGAATGGAAACAACCATGCCAAGACCCGTTTCAGGGTATCACCTGTCATCAGTCATGCTAGCATAAATCCAGTGGCACAGTGAGCACGGTACCCACATCTGGCTACACCTTTCCACTTAGGGAAAATATAGCAACACAAAAAGATGATGGAGGGAATGCTGAATGCCATTTTATGTAGTCAGCCATCATGCTTTTGTATTAGACCTGCATATGTTCTGTGTTGTCTATGCCTCCTTGGTTGTTGGTGCATATGACTAGTGTATTAAATAAATCCCTTTTCCCCAGTTATCATATCCATTTTCTAGGGACATTGAAGAGGGCTATGCTGTTTTTGTTGGTTTTCTTAATTGTTTTACTTTTTTCCCTGATATCAGTATAATGTATTTGTGGATCATTGTAGTATGTATGTACAGTGTGTATATATTTTTATATGAATGTTTTCACCTTTTTAAGGATAATTCCACTACTTTACCCTGGCCTGCCCATGCCCCCCCCCACGCCATATGTCCCTTAGGCCAAAGGCTTCCACCAGCATGCACCTCTTTAAGGATTATTCTATTTTGTTCTTGGCCTGCCCCTGCACCCCTTGCCTCAAAAAGGTCTCTTAGGCCATAGGCGTGCACAAGCATTCACCTTTTTAAGGATTATTCAATCTTGTTCCCTGGCCTGCCCCTGCACCCCCTGCCTGCCATAAGTCTCTTAGGCCATAAGCACACAAACAGCATTCAACTTTTTAAGGATTATTCCAATTCTTTCCTCAGCCTACCCCTGCACCCCTTGCCTGCCATAGTCATCTAAGGCCATAAACGTACACAAGCATTCACCTTTTTAATTATTATTACATTGTTTTCCTTGGCTTTGCTCCAGCACCCCCTGCCAGCTATAGGGCTTTTCGGCTGTATGTGCGCACTAGTATTCACGTTTTTAAAAGACTATTTAATTTTTTTCTTTGGCCTGCCCCTTCACCACTGCCTGCAATAGGTCTCTTATGCCAAAGGCACACACCAACGCTCACCTTTTTAAGCATTATTCCCAAAAAGTTCCTGGACTACCCTTGCACCCTCTTCCTGCCATAGGTCTCTTAGGCCATAGGAAAATGCTGGCATTAACCTTTTTAAGGATTTTTTCATTTTATTCCTGGCCTACAATCCCTGCCTGCCATAGGCCATATGTGCACACTAGCATTCACTTTTTTAAGGAGTGTTCCATGTTTTTCCATGGTCTGTCCCTGCACCCCCTGTCTGTCAGAGGCCTCTTAGACCATAGGTATCCACCAACATTCACTTTTTTAAAGATTAATGTATTTTTTACCTGGTCTGCCCCTGCACCCCTGGCCTCCCATAGGTCTCTAAGGTCATATGCGTACAAGCATTCATTTTTGCAGGAATTATTAAATTTTTTCCCCGGCCTGCCTGTACCACCTGCCTGCCATAGGTCTCTTAGGCCATACGTGCACACCAGCATTTACAGTTTTAAGAATTATTCCATTTTAGCCCTGTGCTGTCCCTGCACCCCTTTCCTGCCATAGGTCTCCTTGTCCATATGCACACCAGTATTCACCTTTTTAGGATCAATTAATTTTTCCCCTGCCCTGCACCTGCTCTCCCTGCCTGCCATAGGTGCACACCAGCAGTCACCTTTTTCAGGAATATTATTTTTTTTCCTGCACCCCCTACCTGCCATAGCTCTCTTAGGCTATAGGCGCACATCAGCATTCTCCTTTTTTAAGGATTATTTCATTTTTTCCTCGGCCTGCTCCTGCACCCTTTGCCTGCCATAGGCACATATGAGCATTCACCTTTTTAATTATTATTACATTTTTTCCATGGCCTGCCCCTGGACCCCTTGCATGCCATAAGCCATTTGGACCATAGGTTCACAGCAGCATTCACTTTTTAAAAAGATTATTCAAATTTTTTCGCCTGGTCTGCCCCTTCACCCCTGCCTGCCATAGGTCCCTTATGCCATAGGCACTCACCAGCATTCTCCATTGTAAGTATCATTCAATTTTTTCCTGGCGTGCCCCTGCACCCCCTGCCTACTATAGGTATTTTTGGCCATAGGCCTGCACCATCATTTACCTTTTTAAGGATTATTTCATTTTATTTATTTCCTGCCCTGCCCCTGCATCGCCTGTCTCTCTTAGGCCATAGGCACACACCAGCCTTCAACTTTTTATAGATTATTCATTTTTTCCCCTGGCCTGCCCCTGCACCCCTTGCCTGCTACAGGTCTCTTCTTAGGCCATAGGCTTGTGCCAGTATTCCCCTTTTCAAGAAGTTTTCAATTTTTTTCCCCTGGCCTGCCCCTTCACCCCTTGCCTGCCATAGGTCTCTTAGGCCAAGGGCATACATCAGCATTCACCTTTTAAAGGATTATTCAATTTCCTTCCTTGGCCTGCTCTGTCACTCCTTGTCTGCTATAGGTCTCTTAGCCCATGGACTTCCAACAACATTCACCTTTTGATGGTCTATTACATTTTGTTTCCTGGCCTGCCCTTTCACCCCCTACCTGCCATAGGTCTCTTATTCCTTAGGCGTGACCAGCATTCACCATTTAAGGATTATTACAAATTTTTTCCTGGCCTGCCAGTGTACCCCCTGCCTGCGATAGGTCCCTTAGGCCTTAGGCACGCACTAGCATCCCCTTTTTTAAGGATCATTCAATGTTTTCCTTGGACTGCCGTGCACCCCCTGCTAGCCATATGTTTCTTGGACCATAAGAGCACACCAGCATTCACCTTTGTAAATATTTAAAATCTTTCCCTGCTCCCTCATGCCTGCACAAGTGTCTCATGTTAGAGGGACATAAAGCTAACTTTTACATCTGTATGAAGTTGTTATTAAAATATTATGTTATAGTTTGGATTGGAATGGTCAATGGATACACTAACTGATGTTAATTACTATTTTGGTTGCTTTTAGGTGCACAAGAAAAATCACCCACAGTACTGCCAGGCAGAAGGCCGGCTTAAGGTGACACCACACCCCATCAGTCCTCCTCTGCCTGCATCCGCTTGTGCACTGATGTGTCAACTGACAGAGCTTGAAGATGGCCCCAAAGAAAAGTGCTCCTGCTAAGACAGTGGCCAGTGAGAAGGAGAAGAAGAAGCTGATTGCCACCACTGACATGACACCTTCCACTTTTTCAAGGAAAGTTGGTGTGCCAGCCACACTGTCCTCCAGGGAGTAAGCTGGCAGCAGCACTCTCTCCTCAACGGCACCACCCCAACTTAAGCCCAAAGCCATATTTTTAAGCAAAGCAGCCACTGCAATCATGGCGACGAGCAGTGAGTTGCAATTGGACTTGTCTCAGCCGCAAACTAGGAGACACAGTAAGCAACAGTTCTTGCAGAAGCAGAAGCAGAACAGGAGGTTGAGCTTCCTGCTGAGCAAGTTATGGCTGAACCATCTTCTCCAAGTCCCCTTCTAAAGATCTACACATGGACTCGACCCTGGCTGAGTTCGAGACTTGGCACGAGAGACAAGGGAAAAGGAAAGTTCTCGAAATACCATTATGGAAAGGGATAGTGATGAGGGCGAGCCAGTGATTTTCGGTATAGGAGCTGGCTCAGAGGGCACCAATATTACACCTCCTATACAACCTGCTCAGAGGGATATGGCACTGGTACCACCACCACCACCTCTAGCTTCTATATTTGTAAGGCCCCCACTGAGACCTGCATCCACCACTACCTCAATCGAAGTACGCACTGCAGAGAGCCAATCGACAAACCCACTTACCTTAAGTTCTTCTTCAGGCATTGGCCCACTAAAAACTTTCTCCTCCCCAGTTTGGGAATTCATTACGATTAGCAAGCAGGTGGATAACATTGCAATTTGCTCCATTTGCTACGCTAGTGTTCGTCGAGGTAAGCCTGGTTCACACTATGGTACTGGAGGCCAAACGACGCAGATGAAAAAACGCTACACACTCGGTGGGATGAGTGCCTTAAAAAATTGCTGGTGGTGGTGATGGGATAGGGAATCAGCTCTGATCACAGTGATAGGAGAAGGCCAGGGCTGAAGAGTTTTGTTCCACGGAATTCTGTGGAGTTCCAAGAAAACTCTGAAAGAGTCCTCAGTATTCCTTGAATGGACGTAACAATGCTCTGCCACCTGTTTGTGCTGCTTTGTGCCTGTAGGGCATTCCAAGCTGAAAAGCCGCACAACTGGCACAACGCGGTTTTCATGGCCACGGTCAGTTTGTTTTACCTGCTTTCTTTTCCCTGATTTTTTGTATCCGTCTAACAGCTTATTAAACCTCCCCAACACACTCATCCACCACACATTTCCTTTTTTAGCAGTGTGTGTCTTTGTGTATTTTGTTTTGCCTTTTTTCTTTTTCTGTGAATTTTTGTCCTTTTTTTGTTTTCCTTTTCTACATTCTTTCTGCTTCTCCCTCTTCTCTTCCTTTTTTCCTACTTTTCCTATTTTTTACCTACCCAGCACCATGTCAGAGGAGTTGTGCCTGGCAGGAAGCGTTGGCACCAGTGCAGCTGCTAGCCACACACCTAGCAGTCGCCTTCAAGGGGTGCAACCCTGTCCCATTTTTCCATTTTTTCTGAGACAGAGGTGGCCACACTTATTTTGTATGTGCTGCAACAACTCCCCTCCATGCTGGCAACAGGCGACAGGATTTAGATAGACCCTACGGGGACATTAACTACTGTGGGGGAGATTGTGCCGGGGTGCGCACTGGAGAACTGGGGTCCAGTGAAGGCCTTGCCATGAAATTCCACTTTGCTAGATGAGTTTTTCTCACTCCGCACTCAACATAAAGTACAGATTTCTGAAAAACTCCGCTTTTTCCTCGCTCGTGCTTGCCAACAATAAGAAACATCTTACTCCAGGCCACCTTCCGATGAGATTCCCCAATGCTAGCTGTCGCAAATGGTCGCTACAGCTTGCGTTGAGAAACCTTCCATTCGCGTTGAGGAAGCTGTCAATCGAGTAGAACCCCTGGCGCTAAGAATCAGAATGGCACAAAGTAACGCACTCCAAGCTTGCAGAGGTTTTTGGTCACTTCACGGAGTTCCACGTAGCTGAACTCCATGAATACCACACAGGCCTTTTCCAGTGCCCCATGCAGCAGCTGATTCACTGCTTGGCTGACATACTCAATTAGGAACAGGACCTGCTCGATGTGCTGTGTGTCGAGTTTGACGGGCTCGTTGAGTAAATTATTTATTTTGTGTTCTACAATGCTAATATGTTTTTTCAAATAGCATGCTACTCACACTCTGAGGTAAGTTAAGTTTACATAAAAAATATTATGTTATCCAGTTTGAGCTAGCCAGGTGCTCTGCACTACCTAATCATACCCGTCGGCGCTCATTTGGGATGATTATTTAAGAAGTCATGCAGACTCCTAGATCCTGTCACTAAGATAGTGGTAGGAGTAATATAAGTTAGGCAGTGTTCTTAGTGCCTTTCATTATGTAGCTCATACAGTCCCAAGCCCCCAGTGATGTGCAGTGTGTGTCTGTGCATTGAAAAGGGAGACTGAGGTGGCCATCAAAGGAGGTTGAGAAGCAACAATCATTCTTTGCAATGCATTAGTAGTTCCAAATGAGGTTACGTTTAGGAAATTAGGATTAGGGGTTAGGTTTAGGAAATTAGGAAATTAGGAATATGTTAACTCAATAATAGCATAGCATGCAATCTGATTTAGAAAATTACAGTGCTACTGTGTTTGCCTTTGCCTGTCAAAATACTTGTGGGGAGATTAACTGTCTCACTAATCCATTTTTTTATATTCTTTATTTCTCACATCAGCACCCAAGGGCAAGAAGAAGGCATCAACAAATGCGGGTCATGCGGAAGGGGCTGCCACCACAAGTGCTGTGTTGGGTGGAAGTACCACCACCATGGCTGATGGTTCTGCTGGCCCCCTTGTGTCCTGTTATTATTATTATTTCCCTGACTTTTATCTCTCCCCACTATTAGAATAATTTTACCTTGTTAATTTTTTTATACTATTTTTTCAACTCCTCTTCTATGTATTGTTTGTAAAATTCTTGTTATCCCTGCAGTATTCTTTTTTATATATTTCATGTTTCTGTAGCTGACCCCACCTGTACGTGCTAGTATGTAGCTTTCTTCTGCTTTGTAAGTAAGCTTTCCCGCTCCCCTTATATATCTTGTAGACTAGGAGAACACATTTTAGGTACTTTACTGTGAAGATTACAGAGCCAAGTAAGCTATTTTTCTCTATGTATGTTGGTTGAGAAGGCTTACTTTTACTTGCTCATGCTCAAACAGTAAAAGGAAAGAGTGGACATGATCATGGTGGACGTCTCCCCCAATAATATGTTCTGTTACCATTCATTTCTACAGTATACTAGTAGTTTCCATGACAGTGCAGCATGGCAGGAAAGTAGTATGGGGTCCCAGTGCATTTGCCAACCAAAACTATATGTCCTTCATTGACATACTTATTCCACCCTTTCATTGCACTTCAATGACTCAGAATCATCATATATCTGCCCCTCCATTACGAAATGTTTTTAGTTGGCTTCACTACCTGGCTTTTCTAACACTGTCAAACAACATAATGCCTATAGTAATTTTTTCATTAGATGATACTGCTAACCAAACTGTAGTGAGGTATTGTGGTTGTAATTGTTAAAAAAAATAATACAGGAAGACGTATCTGGCATCTAAAATGTATAATGTCTTTTTCTAGCTACACAGACCACCAGTGCTTGGGCCAGTGGCAGCGCCAGTGCGCCAGACATGGCAAAGGGGGAGGTTGGAGGTGGAGTCCCAGCAGTGGAAGAGATGGGTAATGGTAAGTCACATTGCTTGCTTATTGACAAATTATTAGTATACTCACTGTAGTTGTTAAGCGAGGCTGATCTGTATCCCACCCACCATCATTCATCACCACCCTGCCAATGGTATTTTGCCACTCATGACCTAACTGAAGCATGGTTCAATGTTGGCTGTGTAATGTGCATCTTCTTCAGTCAATGCAGCATTTACAAAGTTGTCAATGCACTGCAAACAGAAAACAAGGTGTGCTTCCCAGTGCCCACTCAGCTACCTCATAGTACTTCACTCCTTTATTCTTTCCTAAGTTCTGTCCCAGCCTATCAAAAACATTTAAAAAATCTGTTCTTGCTATGCGTGACAATTTAATTGATTTATGTACATATATTTCATGGCTCCCATAACAGATTTAGGCCTGTTCAAATATTTTCCTATCGACATTTGTCAACTACAGAGACTGATTTAGCAAAAACTATGCACATGATGATCAGTAATACCCCACTATTCTATAGCAAAACATTCCTACCAGGCCTAATCCGTCTAAATTACCCTGCAATAGAGTAAGTTAAGTTTCCATTCCTCACTGCCAAGCAAATGTATTTGTTGAATATAATTTGTGGTGGGGGGCAAGGTCAGAGAGCAAAGTGGGACTAAATGCCTGATTTTGACATTTAAGGATAGGATACTCTGTGACAAATGTGATAATGAAAATCTATATCCTATTTCTTTCCCTGTACTGCAGTGCATAATGTTTCCCACTGTCTAGTTACGGCACGCAGGTTATCCGTGTTTTATACATGATGTGTGTAACATAGTATCACTATTATTCATATGCCTCTTTGACGTTGGGGTAGAATGGAAAGGTAGTTGAAAAAGAGCAGGGCCACTGGAAATAAAGTAAGATAATTGTCCATCACAGCTGCCTCAGCTGTAAACTGCAGAGAGTAGCAAAGTGCCTGACATGCTAACATGCATCCATTAATTTAGCACAACAAGAATACTTCTACTGAATAATGCATAATGCCTTGCTCATTAATGAGAGGTAATTTATGTTTCTTTTTACACAAAGGGGATGATTATGATGTCAGTCATAAAGCCTCTGACCTAATATGACTGACATTGTTGGTTTCAATTCCAACCAGCTGATTTTGATACAGCTGGTCGTAATTTAAACTGGCCGGTCATTCAGGCTGGTTTGGGAACCGGCCCGTAATCCAAATGGAAGGCAGGTTACGCCATTCAGATTACAATTCACGGTTTCCAGCAGGATTTTCATGCCGGCCTTTCTGACAAGGAAACCCTGTCTGAAAGTGTGTTTGTGGGGCCCTAGTGGGAACCCTTTTCCCTTGCGGCCTCTGGTTGGGGCCGTGCCTCCTGTTAATCTCTGCACCTTGTGGCAGACACCTTGAGGTGCCTGCCATGGGGTGCAGGGATTAACACAGCTTCACCTTTCCCGATGGGAGCATGTACTACGGCCAGTTTACAACCGTAACATGTGCTCCCATAGAGAAATGTAGGAATGGGATTGCACCATGTGTGGTTGCATCATAATCAGTTGGTCCAGACTGCCGACTGGTGGTTGGCTGGGTCCCGTTTCCGCCTTAGTGTTTGTCGAAGGATCCTCCAACTGACATCGTAATAGGCCCCGAAGTGTCTCTTCAGTTTTTTTACAAGGAAATCCTTTAAAAGAAATGTTTTTTAATCTAGAGGTATTCTGGATTGTTTCCTTGCAGCCAATCAGTGCTTTTACGTGAGGCATTTGTGGGTAAACAATGGCCCTGTGACATCTGATCACATCAAAAATTCCAATGACTCTAGGGGACCAGCTGTGTACTGCCACTATATAATTTTAAACAAGTGTTTGCGCTGAGTGTTGTTTACAATTTGTCTTTTTTCTTTTTTATATATAGTTACTCCTGCTGGTCCTCCACCACCAAAATCTCAGCAGGAGATAGTAGCCCTGCTGCAGCAGCAGAGGATGGAGGCCATCCAGACCAAATACCATTGACTAGTTGCTCTGGAGGAGGAAAAGGCAGGCAGTATCTGCCTCTGCCCCTGGCCACAATTCCTCTAGCCAGCCACCACCACCTCCATCCCGGCCACAATATCACAGGCGCAGCCGGCAACTGTGATACACCTAAACCATCACTGCAGTCCCCCTCCTACCCAGACTGTTTCCAATGCTGCATGCTGCGCAAGCTGGTGTTGCTTTGCCAGGAAGTAGCAAGCCTGCACCAGGAATTGGGAAGACTTTGGACCCGAATTCATGAAGCCCTCTTCTGAACTTTTTTGTACATTTTTTGGAAGGTACTTTAGTTGTGCATAGAGAGGGTGGACATTGGGAAGGGAATGGGACTTTGGACTTTTCTTTGGATATTGGTGCGGGTGGAGAGCATGGGTTTTATTTATATTGTTGTTCATAAGAAAATGAAAAGAGAACAATTATTCTGTGTTTCACTTTTACTTTACACTGTTACCTTTTGTGCAGCCTGTTTTCTTAATCTGCTTTTCAAAGTGTATACCAGTTATGGTTAGTTATACCTTTGTCCTACTACCCTTTGTAACTATATTGACCATTATGGTCATATGTGTACATTGACTATATTTTAATCTCCACTACCCTTTTATCGATTGACCCTTACACCATCTGGCACAATATTGAATGTTGCTGTTACACTGAGATGTTGTTAATACACTGGGAAATGATGGAATAGGAATAAGGTATTGACTTACAAAAGTGTCTATCTTATGCAGATCCACAAGTATGAGGAAATACTTCCAATGCTGGGAGTGAGCATGAAGTAAGTTCTGACAATGGTGAACTAGTAAATATTTCTTTTGAATGGAATTAATTTTTTCAATGTCTTGACCACATTAGTTATTGTTTTTGTGTGTTACTTTGCAGATTTCCCAATATTGTTCTCACCATAGGATATGGTGTCAATCGTTTGGTTTTGATAAAGTTGGTCTAATACGATCTGTTTCCACTGAAATGTGCATTGACTGTATGGCTGGCAAACCCAAGACCACAACACAATAACAAAAAGAAATTGGAGATCTTTCCCAAATCTAATTTAAGGCGTATGTGGCATAAGGTTGGGGCATGAATGTGAGGTTGAGGTGAGAATGTGTCTGTTTGGTGATTGAAAGGGTGAGTGAATTAAGATATGGGGGAGTGTACAAACATCTATTGATGTAAATCAACAATGAGATGTACAATATAAAAAAGTGGATATTTATTAATGATATTATGTGTTTTGTTTTTTGTATATATGTAACTCTGAGAAAAATATTTTGGACAAAACGTTTGAAATATGTGGTAGAAGTACCATCAAGATAAAAATGACTAAAAAGCAAAATAAAATGAATAAATCAAATCACATGGTGTTGTCTCTGTAGTAGCTGGTGGTCGAGACATTTGGCCCTTAGAGCCAATATTATATAAGTAATATAGGTGAAGTGGGAATTTTTTGTCCTTTGATCATTTGACTCCCCCTTTTACCACACCTAAAACAATTTCCAAGGAGGTACCTTTTTTCTTCATTATTCACTATATTGCCTACAACAACCTAGATAAACAAGAATTTATCTACAGCAGACATTAGCTCTTTCCTAAGTACACTAGTTCACTTCACTCCATAGTTCTCTTACCTGAATAGCAATGCAGCTATCTCTCTCAATCTTCCAAAACCTTACTTCAGGGTTTCCCCAGGTGCCCTTCTAATGGTGGCGGTAGTAGTAGCAGGCTAATGTGATAACATGGAAGACATAACAAGTGATGTCCCACTCCAGTCCCACCTAGGTGAACTTCAACTGTAGGATTAACCAAAAGAATTATTCATCACAGGTGACTCAATTGAAAGAAAATAGAGAGAGTCAGTGGGTTATATTTACATTATAACTTTACAAAGACTTAGACCAGACTACCACCATGGCACAAAGACCTGATATTATTATAACAAAAACTAGCAATAGTAACTTCTTCTGAGTAATGTGGAGCTACACTAAATTTATAAAAATCCTTGAGTCAGGAGAAGTGGACTTAGGAGCAGACAAAGTTGAGTGTTTACGCAACACAAGGCCTGATGATGTTGATGAAGGATGTTATTTCTTAATTATGAATCCCTTTTATGGGTGGGTCAATAGTAACTTCTCTTTGATACAAGCAACAAATTGCTTTTATTGAAAGGAATGGGTAGGCTTGCACACTGGTCCAACTCCAATCCGGGCATACATGTGCCTAAAAATGGTAGGGCTGCATAAGTCAGGCACAAACAAAACCTATAATGTTCCTCTAGCTATATAACATTTTTTTGGGGGGGCAAAGTACGAAGCAGTTTGAGAATGAATAATTTAAAAGTTCTATGGTGGTCTACTCAGTCAGAAAAATAGAGTTTGCCCTCAAACTCAGGTGGTTCATCCAGAAGTTGGTCAGCTAACACACTTGAATCTGGCTAATCCTCCTCTTCCTTCTCCTTTGTTATTTCAGGAATGGTGTATTTGTGCTAGTTAATTTTGATCATTGTCACTCTCTCAATAATTTGATGCAAGATACTGGTCCTTCTCACTGAGACAACTGCCCAAGCTGCACTGAACCCACACTCAGCAGACAGCCTGGCTACAGGACAAGCCAGATACTTTATTGCCAGCCTGCTGAGCTGTTGCCATTGGCCCATCTTCCTAAACCAATAGATTAATGGATGTTGATCTACGTAGCCTTTTCTTGGAACATCCTCTGAATGGTCATTGGTGCTGCCACTGGCCCAACCTCCTTTGCCTTTTCTGCTGCACTTGACTTAAGCCCTGTCACTTGAAACTAAGCCAATGTAGAGGTTGGGTCCAATTCTTCTGCTCCTGTAGTTGTTGCTGCCAGAGTTCTTGTTGCTGGTGTTGACTGCTCTCAGACAAAATCACTGCCCTATCTAAAAGTTGAAGGCTACACCCCAGAGCTTCAGCCTGTGACTTTAATTTCAAGCCATTCTTCTTCACGGTCTCTCACTTGATCAGCAATCCACGCATTGTATAGTGAAAAATCCATTTCAGAAAACGAAATAAAAGTCGCCAATATTTTTCTGTACTGCGGATCAAGCATTGTGCCACAGATGTACTCTTTGGATGACACAATGTCTCTTTGCTGCCTTGAATTAGCAGCCAAGTGAAGGATTAAGCTCTCAACCAAGTCATGTGTTTCTCTGTTGCCATGCACACCTGCGAACCTTTGCGACACCTTTTTTAACTGGTGCTGGAGGAGGTTGCTTTTACTGTGCACTCTTTTCTTCGGCTGGTGCTTAAAACAGGGAAACAGTATGGTCAGTTCTGTTAATAGTAATAGCATTTTAATGCACTACCATCTGTAACTTGCTTTTTTTTTTAACAAGCCTCTTCCAGGTAGACAGTTCCCAGGTGGAATTGTTTTAATCCTGTGTAATATTTTCTTTTCATGATAGATGCTTGAACTTTGCACAACTGTACTTGGAATTGATTTCTCAGGATTTTGTTATTATATGATGTACTGTTTTTATAAGCCTTTATGGTCTACTTACTATGGCCAAATAAAGTTATTTTAACTTGACTGTAACCGGTCCTGTAGCAGATGCAACAACACGATAACCTGCCCATCATACTGTCCTTCTTGCTGACTTCCTTAGTGATAACCTCAAAATGACGTAGCATCTGTGTTAGGCATTTGACTAGACTCCATTTGTGTATCTCCATGGTCCTGCTTTTCCCAGTTGCACGCCCTTCTCTCTGAATGACATAGTCATTGTTCGGTTTGTACTGCTCAAACAGACGTTGCAACATGTAATAGGTTGAGTTCCAATCTGTTGGTACCTCCTGTATGAGGGCTTCAACTGGTACTCTAATGGCATGCTGAATGATTCTCAACTGCTTTCGGGCTTTAAAAGAATGACAGAAATGGGTGCATGTTCTTCTGTAGATGGTCAGTAAGCTGCTATGTCTTCTTTTTTTGAGAAAAGTCCTACACAATCGAGTTCATGCAATGAGCCAAACACAGGACCTTGAAATATTCATCATTTGCAATGGCCTTAACTATATTAATGCCATTGTCCATATCAACAAATTGAATTCTGAAACCTCTGGATTGCAGCCAAACACCTTGCTGTTAAAGTCTTCCAAGATGTTTGCATCTGTATGGTATTTCTCCATGGTGAACACATGTAATCAGTTGCTTGACAACTGGTCCACATTTCTGTCGTCAAGTGGATAGTGGGAACAGTGCTCTTCTGCAAAGCTTGTCCAACCAATTGCAGCACATTGTGATGGAGTGTTGGAAGGCCAACTCTGGCAAAATATGTCCAGATGGGAACCTTCCATTTCAGGCAGATGACCGCCAAAACATTCTAAAATTCCCACGCCTTCCATAAAAGAAATTGAAGGAGGTCCAGCCCTAACATTTTAGCCAGTTTCCCTTTGTACAAACATGATTTTAGGTGGTTGCATTCATAGGGCCACTCTTGCCTAAAAATGCCTGTAATAGAGGCTGTAGTTCTGCCAGTGGTAGACTCAATGTGTTTCTGGGGGCAGTCACTGTATGCGGTGGTGCCTCCATCTTATGCTTGTGCCCTTTTGAGGTTGCTGAGGCAGGTGATAAAGGTGCACTGCTGGTGACAGGACTGCTTAGCATAAAACTGTCATCCTCTTTTTCGTCAACACCTTCACCTCCCACCGTGATCAGAGCTGATTTACTGCTCTCATCATCACCACCACCCCGGCAGCAATTTTGTTAAGGTGCTCCCCCCACCGGATTTCATGATGTTTTTTCATTTGCCTCGTTTGGCCTCCAGGACCGTAGTGTGAACCAGGCTTACCTCGATGAATACTCGAGTGGCAAATGAGCATATTACAATGTTATTCTCCTGCTTGCTAACCGTGAAGAAATCCAAAACTGGGAACAATAGTTTTCTTAATTTGCCACTGCCAATGCCTGAAGAAGAACTAAAGGTAGGTGAGTGTGTCATCGATTGCATCACTGCAGTACGTACTTCAACTGAGGTAGTGGTGGAATCAGGTCTCAGTGGTGGCCTAAGAAATATGGAAATGGAAAAAGGGGTGGTGGTGGTATCAGTGCCACATACCTCAGAGCAGGTTGAATAGGTGGAGTAATGTTGGTGTCCTCTGGGACCGCTTCTATGACCATAAGTGGCTTGTCATCCTCTTTCCCTTTCCACAATTGTTAGGCTTTCAGGACCTTGCCTTTTTCTTTGTCTCTTCTGGCATGTTTTGGATTCAGCCGGCGTCCAACCCACGTCCAGATAATCAGAAGGGGGGCTTGGAGAAGATGGGGGAGTACCCTTCCATTTACTTCTGGAGATCTGGTAGTCAGTAGTTCAAAAACTGGTAGCTCAACCCCCTGTTCTGTTCCTACTTCAGGAAGATCTCCTATTGCTGGCTGTTGCTTCTGTTTTCCCCTTTGATAATTTTCGTGCGATGGCTTGGTACTAGTTTGCTGCTGAGAGAAATCTAATTCAGACTCACTGGTCATCGCTAAGATTACTTTAGCTCCCCAGAGTACAGTGCAGCCGGCACACATCTCCTAAAAAAGGTGTGGGGTGGCACACCATTGGTAGGAGTCTTCTTCTTCTTTTCCTCCTCACTGGTACTTTCTTGGCAGCACCTGTCTTTGGGGCCATCTTGAAGCTGTCAGTTGGCAATGGATCTTAGCTGCACAAGTGGAAGAGACTGGAGAGCTCGCATTCATGTGTTGTGGTCATGTCAACTTGTG
This sequence comes from Triturus cristatus, assembly GCF_964204655.1. Taxonomy (NCBI): domain Eukaryota; kingdom Metazoa; phylum Chordata; class Amphibia; order Caudata; family Salamandridae; genus Triturus; species Triturus cristatus. The sequence goes on along the minus strand of NC_140581.1, from coordinate 745,351,355 downwards.
CAGGCCTTCTGTCAGTCACTACTGTGGGTTATGTTTCTTGTGAACCTAAAAGCAAAAAAAAACTGTCAGTGAAACGTGGCATTTATGCAATTTGAATTATTCATAATACAGATAATATAATTTAGTGTGGTTACTTATTATCCTAAATAATTAACAGCAATACTGTATCCATTCCAAAATCAAATCAAACAGGTATAACATTTAATTTTCAATCAGGATAACATCATACAGATGTAATTGTTTACTTTATGTGCATCTAAGGGAGGCACTCCTGGCAGTCAGGGAGGTGCAGGGAGAAATGCAATAATCCTTAAAAAAGGAATACTGGTGTGTGCACCCATGGCAGGGAAGGGGGTCCAGGGCCAGGCAGAAATGGAATGATCCTTAAAAAATGAATGCTGGTGTGCAGTGCACCTATGGCAGGCGAGGGGTTCCAGGGGGGAATGGAATAAAAAATGAATGCTGATGTTTGGGTACCTATAGCAGGCAGGGTGTCCAAGGAAAAATAGAATAATCCTTAAAAAATGAACGCTGGTGTGCGGCTATGCGCACAGGGCAGGCAGTGGGTCAACCGGTCTAGGAAAAAAGAAAATGAGAATTGACAATCCTTAAAAAATAAATGCTGGGGTGTTGTCTGGCCACGGAAGAAGATAGCCATCTAAGTTGCGAGCTCCGCCTGGAGAGGAGCCTTTGATGGAAGCAACGCATTTACCTGCATCACAAAGGCTGAAGTTTTGATGAATTCTGCTTCACAGAAACCTGCAGAGATGTTCCGTGTGCACTCCGAGGCTCTGTGATGCCTGGAATGGCCCCCTTTGTTGTGGCAACATCCTGAGGTGAGCGCAATGTCAGCTGGCATTCATCACTTCAGGAATCCCCTGTTCTCGAATGCGCGGAGGCCGAGGCTCCCCTAACTGTCTCCGCCCCTCTGAGCATGTCTTCACTGCGTGACTGAATTTACGGTCAGAGTTATGAGGAAAACAAGTACATTTCACAAAGGAATGCTCCAACGCTATGGACCTTTACACGGCAGTCCTGCAAAAAGGAAAATAAAACAAAACTTAGGCATATTTTAACAATATAATGCAATATTAAAAATTTGTGGGTAAATTTTGCTACCTTAATTTCACTTTTATTGTGCATTATCAAACCATTTAAGGAGGTCATATTCTGAGGAGAACGTGAAGTAATTTCACCCCTAATACTTCAAGAATCTCCAGTCTTCACATACACGGAAACCATTGCTTTGGTGTATAACCTTGTTCCTCGGAACACCCCTCCTACGTACAATTCCACTCCTAAGTGCAATTTTGAAGACAGCTCATATATCTATATGAATACAGAAGTGGTGGTTATGAAAGCTGTGTTGCAGTTCTAACTTGCTGTGTATCAAATGAAGTGAGGTGAATACATTCGCTTAGTGAAATGTGATTTTTTCTAAGCATATTCTATTGCCTAATATAACGTTCAACAAAGCATATCAAACCTTATAAACTACCTAGCATTTGTAACATACGAAAAGTTACAATACACAGTGAAGCGGCTAGAATCAATAGTCAGTCTTGATTTCTGCCAATAACGTTTTCTGAAGTATTACCCTTTATGATAATAATTGTCACCAAAATAAACCCAACAATTTAGAGCACCTAATAGAAGTGTCATTTTGGAGAAGCACTACAGAGGCTAAAAATATGTATCTACGCATTGTTGTGGGATTGATCTTAATGTCAAACAATAAGAGTGGAAGTAATTCCTCTCCACCACTTCTATTTGCGGAAGTTCTTAAACAATCAAGCAAGATGCCGGGGAAAGGATCTGCTCCCTCAACAAAAGAGTCGCCTCAGAATGCTAACACCTCTCCACAAGGTGATACACTGAATCATATCTTACAGGAAATGTCCACAGTTAGTCGATGTCTAAAGGGCATGGATGCAAACATATCATACTTAACAGCTGAAACCAAAGCGATCGGTGCAAAGTTAGCAGGTTTTCCTACAAAAACTGACAAATTAGATCTGAGATTCACAACAGTGGAGAGTCGTCTTGATGCAGTGCAAAACAAGGACCAATAGCTCTTATTCCTTTGCAGTAACTTAGTTGACTTTGAAGATCATAGTAGGAGGGATAACATTCGCTTCTTTAGATTCCGGGAAAACACTGAAGGCCAAAACACTACGCTTTTCTTTGTGATGTTCTTCCGAAATTAACTAGTATTACCTTTGATCCTCCATTAGAAATACAAAGAGCTCACCACATAGGTCCTCCACGGAAGATAAAAATACAAGACATGGATATACTAGACACTTCAACTGATCAAATTCATGCGAGCTTGAGTTCTTCACAGCTATCAATTGATAACAGAAGGCATAATTTTAGCAATCCACGCCATAGAGGAAGAGACCTGGAAAGATCTGTTTGTACCCAAGATGACAAATTTTCAGCGTTGCACACTGTCTCAGCATTTACACAAGAACAGCACAGAGATAAATCCCATTCTTCCCTTAAACGTGCCTCAGATGAAGACTGACAACAGTAGTATGTCAGGATTTAGCTGATGACAACCATTCATATTATTTAACTTAAAATAAGATGAAAAATGTATTAACTCCTTACACTTCTATCATAAGAGTAGGGTTGATTAACCAGTGTCAAGCTATATGATGTAAACTGAAAATGTATTCAAATTTTACATTGTTCTATATTAGACTATACTGTTTTACTAGGATGTTATATTATGATATAATGTATAATACTATTTAATCCAATCTTTATCCCTTTATCTATTCTACTTACCATATTTATTATACCATATTAACTAATTCTTAACCTATGTGCATTTATACATTATAATGAATGTTCTCATATTTAATATATAATATATTTATTGAATTTGCGAGACATTAATTCCAATATAGTTTAATGAATTACTCATTTTATATTATATATGTAGTTATACTATATAACTCCAAATAGATTTAATATACTATTATAATTTATGTTACAATACGAGATGTTTATTCTCTAGGAATAGCCGTACTTAGTATCCTTTCATCTGGGCTCTTCTCTGCGGTGGTGCTCTGGGAGAAACAGACCCGCGGTTAACAGTTTAATATTTTTTAATGCTTATATCATTATATATCAATCTGCGTACTCTACTCACATCCTTTTTCTTAATCTTACTATATCTACAAATTTCCTATTCTAACATTTTACACTTTCTTTGTTCAATTGATTATCTATATCTTTGTTAAAAACCAGGGGTTCCCTTTCCTATTCTCTATCCTTCCCCCTCATACATATTTTATTGTTTCAAGACACCCTTCTGATTGTTACATTTTTTAAGTCTACTTTTATAGCCTACTCAAACTCATTTGTATTCCCTAGACATGTCCAACATGACCAATACACACCCTCTTTCTGTACTAACATGGGGGCATATTTATAACAACTTGCGATAAATATCGCAAAGCGCGCTTAGCGCTTTTTTTTTATCGCTGGATTTCAACGCCGACATAGCGCATTAATATCACTGCTTATCTCCGAGACAATATAAAATCCAGCAATAGCGGCGAAAAGCACCAATATCGCTTGAAAACCAGAGATAAATTGTGGGAGATGAAGAAATCCTTGCTGATACGCCCCTGTGACCTTAACCCTGCAATCCACCTCCCATTATGTAGATGGCTAAGTCAACCTTTAAGCAGGTGTTAAAATCCTGCGATAAGGGGGCTTAGCGCGATTATTCTTGACGCTAAGCCGGTCTGCTGCAGGCTTGTAAATACCACAAAGCCTTGCTAACGACCATTTCCATGTAGTTTTGCTCCGGAACGCTTAATTGGCATGTCATTAGCGATGGCATGCAGGGCAATAAAATAACGAGAGCAAACTCATGGAAACTAGCGCTAACAAGGCTTAGCGCAAGCTTGTTAATAGTGCGATGTAAATATCGCCGCAAAGCCAGAAAAGCAGCGATATGGCCCTTGATAATATGCCCCTTGGAATGTACATGGTCTCACTCATCACATCAAAAGGAAAAAATTACTGTGGTATCTCCAATCCAAAAAGGCAGATGTAGCATTACTTCAAGAGACACATTTAGACACATTGGTATCAGAAAAACTATGTAGAGACTGGGTAGGCAAAGTAATCCACAGTAATATGCAGAAAAGTTAACCTACAAAGACAGGTCCCATCCGCAAATCTCTCCAAGTCACAATTTTAAAAACATGGAAAGATCCTAATGGTCGCTATGTATTTTCCAAGTTACCTATAAGAGATACTCATATTTGTGTAGATTCAGTTTATGCCCTGACAGGAACACAAAAATAATTCTTCCTTCATCTAAACCGCTTACTAACAGAGATTTGTGCATCACAGTATCTCATAGGTGGTAATTGGAACATTGGGAGAGACCGAATTCTAAAAAAAACAGGCCCTCTAGACAAAAATAATGCTGCAGATAGGGCATTAATGGATGACAAATTAGCAGATAATGGATGAATTGATCATTGGCGTCTTTCACATCCATCGGATACTGAATACACATTCTCTTCTCTAACACATGGGACCCTATCTCGTTTGGACTATTCTTTAGTATACCAAGTGTTGATCCAGTTGATTCAAGAATCTTGCATCCTGAAAGCAGTATTATCTGATCACTCCCCGTAATTCTTAGCTATAGAGGTTGGCATACCTAGACCAGGACGCAAACCCTGGGAACATACAGCGACATAAGTCTCCTGAGGGTAAATCTCAATTACAAACTTATTTTCAAAGTTACAACTCCACAAACTAGGGCTCGGTGACTTCAGGTAAAGTGATGTGGGCTGCAGCTAAAGCTACTAATAGAGGTCAATTAATGCGCGAGGCGGCATTGGCTAGCAAACGGAATGCGGCACGTCAAAAAGAACTAGAGCAAGATATAATATCATATACCCACCTGTATACCATAGCACCAACACTACAAAGTCGTAAATGTTTAGAACAAGCTCAAATGGTGCTAAATGGGCACTTCTAAGGCAGAATTTGGCCTCCAATGAATGATAACAAGGCATTACGAATAAGGAGAAAAGGCAGGCAGATTATTAGCGGCACAATTAGGACAAAGAGAAGCAGCCATGGCCATTTCAGCTATTAAATCATCTCAAGGTAATATTCTCACTAGGTCACAGGACATAGTAAATTAATTGGCTTCTTTTTATACATCTCTCTACACACCTGAGGCACAAATAGACACAGAAAGACTGACTAACTTCCTTTCAAAGGTAGCTCTCCCTTGTCTTTCTGATGGACGAAGAACCCTTCTTGAGGAAGAGATTAGCAGGGATGAAATTGCGCAAGCGATATCTAACTTACTGTACCTTAGGTCCCCTCTCTAACAAAGCAATAATTGCAGTACTCCCTAAACCTGGAAAGGATCCTTTAATTTTTGCCAGTTATTGTCCTATCTCACTTCTGAATTGCGATATCAAAATATTTGCCAGTATTCTAGCTTCTCGTCTTAAGAAGGTGTTACCTTCCTTGATTCACTCAACTCAAGTGGGATTTGTTCCAGGACGTTCCTCTAGGAATCACTTACATAGATTGGCACATACCCTATGTTATGCTAAAAACCTCCCACAAGATGCACTAGGCTCATTATTAGATGCTGAAAAGGCCTTTGACTACATAGAGTGGGAATATCTTTTCAAAGTGCTGAAACGCTTCGGACAAAGGGAACCAATTTATTCAAAAAGTGTGACTCCTATATGATAATCCCTCTGCACAAGTAAATTGTGGGGGATTTCTATCAGAACCATTTCCAATCCAAAGAGGAACTCGTCAGGGATGTCCTTTATCCTCACTTCTTTTTCTCTTTGCAATTGAACCCTTAGCAGCCACTATTTGTCAATCGGATAAAGTCACAGGTATACACCTTCCCACAGGCAAATTCAAACTTTATTTATATGCTGATGACATATTACTTCCTCTAACAAATCTCTCCAGCTCACTACCATCTTTACTTCAAATAATAGACAGCTGTTCCTCCTTCTCATGTTATGAAATAAACTGGGACAAAAGTGAATCTTTACCCATCTCTGATGGAACCACAAAAGCAGCTATACATGGTTTCCCTCTTTATTGGCAGCCCTCACGTCTCAAGTACTTAGGTATTCTAGTAAATAAAGGTATGGAATGTATGATTACAGATAACCTGAACCCACTGATTGCCCAAATGTTACGTTAATTTAAGAAATGAAAAATTCAAGCTGTTAAAATGGTTACACTCCCACGTTTTTTATATGCCTTATGTTTGCTTCCTCTTCACATTACCTAATCTACTTTGAGACTCGTAGACTCCAAAATAAAAACCTTTATATGGGGTTCGGCAAAACCTTGTTTAGCTGTGGCAAAATGAAAGGCTCACCACTCCTATGGGGGAATGAGCCTTCCATCAATTGAACATTATAATTTAGCATTACATATCTCTCAAATATCATACATGTTACCGGGAATTTCTGATGTTCCACAATGGGTCCATTTAGAACGGCATCTCTTATCCTCGGATTCAGGCGTTTCCACATGATATGGTACTAAAGTTAGAAGTCAGAAACCTAAAAACCCAATTTTATCAGCTATGCTCAAATCTTGACAACGAGCACACCGATTACTAGCCCTAAACCCAAACATTCATGAATAGGCACCTATATGGAACAATACTAATGTTCGTATTAATAAGAAAGTTTTATTATGGCCATCATTGAAAGCAGCAGGTATTCAAACATTAGATAACATTTTTCATAATGGTGATTTTAAATCATTTACACAACTAAGAGAAGAATTTGTTCTTCTAACACAACAATCCCTGAAATATATCCAGCTTAAACAATGTTTGAAAAAACAACTAGATTTATCTTCTTCTGTACTTAAAAATTCACAAATAGAATCATATCGAAATATCTGGGGCAAATATAAAGGAGTAATATCTGGCCTATACAAAGTTTTTGCAACGAACGTTCATTCTCAACCCTTAGCACAGGCACTACAAGTCAAATGGCAGGCTCGACTTTCAATATCTTACACTACTGGGGAATGAGAGGAAATGATGGAAAATGTAGAAAAAGGAACTCAAGAAGCTAGACTAAAATTTTGTCTCTTTAAAATCCTTCATGACGGGCATTGGTGTCCTGCAAAATCACAGAGGGCTGGTTTATCCTCACATGCAAATTGCTGGAGATGCTCTAACACCAATTGTGATTCAACACACATAATATGTGATTGCCCAATGGTACAATCTTTCTGGTCATATATGGGTAAAATCTTATACTCTAAAATGCCTTTACATCTCCCGCTCACTCCTGCTACTATATTCCTCTATGATCTACGAATCTCCCCAAAACTCACCAAACCCCAATGTCATCTCTTTCATTCAGCACTGGCTACAGCAAAAATATGATTCTTACATCATTGGAAATCCCCATTGCCTCCTTCACAAGAAGAATGGTTGACAACGATGATACACACAGCATCGCACCAAAGTATAATTTATAACCTTAAGAATCAGTCTGACATATTTCTTCGGGTTTGGTAATCTTTTTTGTACATGAATAGCGATATTGATACTGATGATAATACCCCAAATACTGATACTTATATCTCCTAGATCAACATTGTATTTTCTTCCTTACCTCTTCATTCCCACCCGGTTATCTTATTATCTTATTATATTATTATCTTATGTTTTTATATTTCTGTTTCTCTACATCTATCTTATTATTCTTATTATATTTTATAACATTTCAGCTTTCTTATTATATCTTATATTGATATGTTTTGTTCGATCTTATATCAACTATTTTACTCTCATATCGCCACTCTGCCTTTCTGATTCACTTTACAGTATTCAATATTTTATATGAATTAGTTAACGAATGATGAGGAGATTCACCATATTAATATTTGCTTATATATATATAAATATATATAATGTCTAATGTATATATTTGTCAAGTTACAATCTGCTTTACTCTCTAAAACTTTACACTTATCCTCTCTTTTCCTCCTTTTTCTATCTACCTTCATTATCTAAACATTCAATCTTTTACTTATTCAACTATTTATTCCATTATTTATCTATATAGATATCTTATTTATTAACAAATGGTATTCGCCATATATGTGTTTTTCTTCTTTTTTGTAATATATTTAATATATTTATTTATCAAATACAAATTGCAAGATGTTATTATCATTACTGTTCTTGTGATGAAATTTTTCAAAATGGTAACAAAATATTATAACATTTTTAAAAAATGCTGGTGCGCAGCAGGTGCCCCTGGCAGGCAGGGGGTGGATGGAGGGGAGATGTAAAAATAAAATGTTTTGAAAAGAAATTTTTACAATTTCAAAATTAATAAAAAAACTTACAAATAAGTAAACATATACAAAGAAAATTGCAGGTGTACTAGGGGACTATGAGAAACCCATTAGAGGAAAGGTGGTGCAGGGGAAAAATGTAAAAAAAATCCATATAATATTAAACACTGTTCATATATTCATATACTACAATGATACTCAAGCATAAAAAACTGATATCAGGGAAAAGAAAAAAAGAGCAAAAACATAACTGCATAGACCTTTCCTATCAAGCTCCTTAGAAATGGCTTTGAAAACTGGAAAATAATGATTTACAAAGTGGAAGGCTGCAGAAAATGGCCGCCTACCACATGGTCATCAAACAACAATAAGCAAATAGACATGGCCACAACGTAGAACACATGCAGGCATTTGACAAAATCACTCTGGCTGGCTACACAAAATGGTCATAGGCCACATGATCGAACAACAACAACAAACAAGGAGGCATGGCCCCAATAAAGAACACATGCGTGCCTATGGCAAAAGCACACTGACTGGCTATACAAAATGGCCACCGGCCACATGGTCAACATCAAAAGCAAGCAAGGAGGTTTGGTCACTAGCCACATGGTCAAGCAGCAACAGCAAGCAAAGGAGGCATGGCCCCAACAAAGAACACATGCAAGCCTACAGCAAAAACATACTGGCTGGCTACACAAAATCGTTGCCGGCCACATGGTCAAAAAAACAACAGCAAACAAGGATGCTTGACCATCAACAAAAAATGCATGCAGTGTTATGGGAAAAGCAAGTTGATTGGCTACATAAAATGGTTGCCGGCCACATGGTCATATAAAAATAGCAAGCAAGGAGCCATGGCCCCAACAAAGAGCACATGCAGGTCTATGGCAAAAGCACACTCAGTGGCTACACAAAATGGCCACTGGCCACATTGTCAAACAAAAACATCAATTTAGGAGGTTTGGCCATATTAAAGAACACGTGCAGGCCAATGGCAAAAGCACAGTAGCTGGCTATACAAAATGATCGCCACCCACATGGTCAAACAACAGCAAGAAGCAAGGAGGCATGGCCCCAATAAAGAACGCATGCAGCCCTATGGCAAAAGTACACTGGCTAACTACACAAAATGGTTGCTTGCCACATGGCCAAACAGCAGCAGCAAGCAAGGAGTAATGGCCCCAACAAAGAACACATGCAGGCTTGTGGCAATAGCAAACTTGCTGGCTACACAAAATAGCCACTGGCCACATGGTCAAACAACAACAACAAGCAAGGGGGCTTGGCCACAACAAAGAGCACATGTAGACCTTTTGCAAAAGCACACTGGCTGGCTACACACAATGGTTGCTGGCCATATGGTCAAACAACAACAGCAAGTAAGAAGACATGGCCACAACAAAGAACACAAGCAGGACTATGGAAAAAGCACACTAGCTGACCACACAATGGTCACAGGCCACATGGTCAAACAACAAGCAAAGAGGCATGGAAAACAAAGAACACATGCAGGCCTATGCATACTGACTACAATAAATTGCTCCCGGTTACATGGTATGAAGAACAAAGATAAATGGTGGCCTATGAAACACACACACACACACACATTGTCCCGAAAAAGGAGGCATGATAACACTGAAGAAAACACTACAATTATTTCAGCAATGCCAAAAACAAATATTAAGTGAGCTATAACATTTTTATAATAACACACTTCCTGCCAAGGCTATCCAATAATACCCCACCTATACACTTTTTGCAGAAAAGATGAGAAATACAAAATAATCACATTTTAAATTTAATAAATGCCATCCCTAACCTAAATGATGTTTAAAAATCATGTGTACCTCAGAAACATATGTTTAATGGACCCATCACAAGTACTGATCCTACTAGCGGGATGCCCTGTGGGCAAACTAGGTCACGTAAGAAAATTAATTTGTATTGCAAATTTGACAAACATGGAGAAAATGTACTGAACTGGGCAACCTTTTTCACTTACAAAAGATAAAAAGTTAAATGTAAAAATGTAACTAGTCTCCTACTAAAACTGCAGGCAACCCACCACGATAAAACTGTCAAATAGTTTAGTTAGTTAAGCAATTTATAGAGTGCGCAAATACCCTGGGGTGTCTCAGTGCTGCGGAATAGGTAGAGGTTGGGCCAGAGCTAGATAATCTATTGATTGAAAAGCCTGGTCTTGATCTGCTTCCTAAACGCAAGTAGGGGTGGGCATGTTTTGATATGTTGTGGCAGGGTGTTCCACAGTTTAGTGGTAGCTACTGTGAATCTTCTGTCACCCCAGGCTACTTTCTTTGTGCGGGGGATATGCAGGAGGTTGGCCGCTGAGGAGCGGAGAGTTCTGCTGGGGGTGTAACCACATAAGGCTTTCCTCAGAAAGACTGGTCCGCTGTTATGAATGGCCTTAAAGGCAAGGCAGAGGGCCTTGAACTTAATCCAACTTGTTATGGGTAGCCAGTGAAGGTTTCGTACTATTGCTGAGATAGATGGTACATGGGGGTGCCTGTTATCAGTCTTGCGGCTGAGTTCTGCACCATCTGGAGTCTGTTGGCGACCTTTTTCTGGGCGTTAATTAGAAGTCCATTGCAATAGTCGATTTTGGAGGTGTCTAGAGTATTGATGAGGGTTTGCCCTGCGTTAAGTGGAAGGAAGGGAAAATGTTTTTTGATCATCCTTAGAGTGTAAAAGGAAGATGAGACAATAGAGTTGACGTGTGAGGTGAAGTTCAATTTGTCGTCGAATAGGACGCCCAGGTTTCTAACCTTAGACACCGGGGAAGGTGGTGGGCCTAGTTCAGTAGGCCACCAGATGGGGGACCAGACCAGAATAAAAGTACAAATAAATACAGGTGCATGCCCTCTATCCAACAAACAAAACTTTTAAAGAAAATATATTTAACTTACTTTTGATGTCACAAAAACAAAGTCCTTAAATCCAATGGCATATATGCAGCAGACAATGTGGATGTTCCTTCCTTCTCGCAATCTAAAAGAAAAGTGACCAGGGGATGGACAAAGCACTGGGAGGAGCCTATTGGAGAGGGACAGGACTTTGGAGTTTCTGGGGCACTTCTTTCTTGTTAAAAAAAAGTAAAATTTAAAAAATGCTTGTACTAAAAAAACACTATAATGGTCCATTGGAGCAGAATATTAACTCAAAAGCATATTTAAGAGTACTTAGCTGCTTCTCAAGTAGAGAATCTGCTTGCGATGCAGCTACGGCAGCTCATGCTCATCAGCTTTATGAAAACCATGGTGATGGGAAGATGTGCTAGTGGGCAGCAAATCTCACTAATGGAAGGAAAATCTCTTCAGGCTTACCAGCGCGCGCAAAGAGAAGGTTCATGTGCACAACGGAAAAATATTCAGCCACTCGCCGGATGGCGGAATTTTGCACAAACTCCACATTACATGCAAGTTCCCTAATTCTGCCATCTCCACAATCAAAATTATATTTACACTCAGGCCTAGAGATGAGGTGATGAGTAATAAGTGGATGACAGCTTTATACCAACAGCCCTGCCCCCAGCAGTGTGCAAGCATCAGCCACATCAGCAACCTCCAAATGGCACAAAACTCAGATGCAGACACCACCACATACAGTGATGACTCCCTCAAGATGTACATTTAGTCTACCACCCCCTGGTTCTCTTTGGAAGTTGCCTGTGTCAGTGGCACCAGAAAAGAAAACAATCCAAGCTACTATCATAGGCATGTTTTAGCATGAGGTGTATTATGAACACAACCACCCAATGTCATTTTTGTACAACAGGAAGCTTAATAAAATGTTAGCACCGGACCTACTCACTTTTTATTTTGTGGAAGAAGTGGGATTTGTAGAATGTGCAGTGGCCATCTAACTGAAATAGAAGGTTCCCAGCTCGCCCTATTTTGCCAGAGCAGATATTTCCAGTGCTCCATCATTATGTGCTAACAATGGTTGGGCACGCATTCCAGCAGAGTGCTGTTCACACTATCCACCTGACAACAGCAACGTGGACCACTTGTCAAGCAAGTGATTACATGTGTATTATTGCACACTGGATCTCATTTGTGGGGGTTAAGCTACAGCTATCTGCAGGTCTCAGAAACTTTTGAGGGCCTTCAGCGGCTTTCAACAGTAGTGATGTTCGCCATAGAGTAATCCTATACAGCTGCAATCATCTTGGAAGACTTTAACAGCAAGGTGTTTTAATGGTTGTGACCCAGAGGTCTCAGAGTTGGATTTTTGTCACAGACAATGGAAGTCAAGGCCATGGTACATGGTGGATATTTTAGGGTCCTGTGTTTGGTGCACTGCAACATACTGGTCACCTGCAGAAGAATCTGTGCTCATTCATTAATTCTTTTAAAGCCTGGAAGAAGTTGAGGATCATACAGTGTGCTAATAGAGTACACGTTAAAGCCCACATACAGTAGGTGCCAACATGTTGGAACTTAACCTAACACATGTTGCTACATCTGTTTGAGCAGTACAGCCTGATCACTACCTATATCCTTCAAAGAGAAGAGGATGCAATAGGAAAAAGCATGACCATGAAGGTGGACAAATGGGGGCTAGTCTATTGCCTGACACAAATGCTATTTTATTTTGAGGCTTTCACACAAGAAGTCAGCAAGGAGTATGGATGATGGGCCAAGTAATCCCATTGTTCCATCTGCTATATGACCAGTTTGTAAGGCGTTGCAAATGTTCACCAGTGTGAACGAAGAAGCGTATGAGTTGGTTGAGAGCCTAATCATTCGCTTGGCTGTTAATCCAATGCTGCAATGAGTAAATCTGTACCACAATGCTTGATCCACAATAGAAAAAACTACTGCCTACTTTAATTCCTTTCTCAGAGGGGGATGTTTCACACTATGAGATGTGAATTGTTGAGCAAGTGAGGGACCTGGAAGAAAAACGGCGGGACATTAGAGTCCTGGGCAAAAGTTATAACGTGCAGCCTTCAACTTCCAGAGATGGCAATGCTAGTGTCTCACAACTGCCAACACCAGCAAAACCAGCAACAACACCAGCAACAGAAGAATCAGACTCAACCTCTGCAATTGTTTGGTTTCAAGTGGCAGGGCAAATGCAACAGAGGTCGAGCAAGTGACCGCACCATTGCCCATTCAGAGGATGGTCCAAGTCTATCTGGATGACCCAAAAGAGGTCTACATGGATCAAAACCTATTGTTCCGTTGATATGGGAAGATGCACAAATGACCAAATATCAGCAAGCTGGCAATAAAGTAACTGGCTTGTCAAGTAGTGAGTGTTTCTGATGAGCGTGTATTCATTGCAGCTGCTGCAGTTGTCACAGTCAGAAGGACCAGTCTCTCACCTCAAAATATGGAGAGATTGACCATGATTAAAATGAACTAGAACCTAAATATTACACTGTTCCTGAAAACGCACAGGAGGAGGATGAGGGTAATTGGCCAGAGTCAAGTGGGTGAGCTGAACAACATCTCTGTGAACCCTCTGAGACTGAGGACAGACTCTACTTCCCTGACTTCCCTGACTTCCCTGACTGAGAAGGCCCCAAAGAACTTCCACATTATTGTTGAATTGCTTTGCCAAGAAAAAAATTGATGTAGCTAGAGGAACATTATATATTTGGTGTCTGAATTTTGCAGCCCCCACCATTTGTTAACATGTATGACCAGATTGGATATGGACCATTGTGCACAGGACAATGCCTGCCTCTGCCACAAACCTATCCTTCCTTTTTACATTCCCAAGGTGTGCTGCCCCGCTTAAAAACAGTAATTTACAAGACTAAAATTGTGTTGCCCTAATGGAAAAAAGAGGAGCTACAATAATGGACAATTGTGTACCAATGTGCTTAGATTGAACATGTAACTATTACACAAATAACTGATAGTATTGATTGATCCTTAGTTCTGATGATTGATTGTGGTGGCAGACAGTGAGATTGTTGTTTAACTAATATTTGTAAACTTGATTTCGATGATTGGCAATGTTTGGGGGCTGAAACTTAGCTATATTTATTAGCATGGCCTACTCTTTACTGTCATTTTTTTCAGGATGTTCAGAGACCAGTCAGTTTAGTTTACAAATACAATCTACACGAACAATGTTACAATTATTTCCCTGTTCATCTACAGCAGAGTACTACAGGTCTATCTCTCTCGATATCATTTGGGTGGGGAAGACCTGGACTCAGGAGTTGGACAGAGTCGGGTCTCATAGTCAGACAGACTCAGGGCAGGGCTACTATGTAGCCATATGAAGTAAGTTATTTACTTCAAGTTTAAAGGGAAACCAACATGATTCAAAGAGGCCTACTCAGTCCTGTGGACTTCACTGGAGAGAGATGTGTTGATTTGGGAAATACTGAGTAGTGTGCTGGCTCAATTGTCAAACTCCTCTTATGAAGTGGTTGTGTTTGGAGGGCTGTGACTGAAGATAGGCATGTGATGTCACGTGATGGATGCACTCAGCTATATGTTATGATAGTTTTGAAATTGATCAGCCAGGTACATGCAGCTGCCTGTCTGGGATTAGTTGTAAAATTGCTGTCACTTCTCAGTTAATCATGCATGAGTCATCAGGATAGCAGCAACCTATATTCTTGCTCTACCTTTTTGTCTATCATGAAGCTTACCTTCTGTCCTTCTCCTTAACTCTACAATATTGTTACTGGTTCATCCACAGGCCTTCTCTTCTTCTGCTTGAAACAACTTGGCAAAAACTCCATAACACTCCTACCTACCTTACCGGACTGGTTCAGCCAGGCACCCAAGATGGACAGTTAAAGAAGAGTGAAGATGCACCACCCAATTTGGCATTTATATACAGTATAATGTTTCTTTTAGCATTCATCATTTTTAGAACTGTGTAGGTGATAGAAACTGTAGATATACAATAATACCTTGGGTATCTGGTGCTAGAAGACTAAAATGCATTTAATTGAATGGCAGCAATCTTACCATGATCAGCGGATCGTGGTAAGATTGCTGCCGTCTTGCTAAAATCGAATATCCTATTTACTGTGGATGCGGCGAAACTTTTTAAACTTTCTTTTAACCTGCTTTTAATAGTGATACCTTGCACATACTTTGCACAGCCCTGAGAAGTATTTTGAGCACTTTCCTACCTGCTTCCCGCCTCGGTCCACTGCGGCTGTGTGCCGTTTGAGTGGAAGGCGTGATTGTCAGCACTCAGATTACTTCTTCCGCTTGCTCTCCTACTTCAGACCGATGTGCCAGCGCGCACGCCGAGGGCGCGCCAAATGCGCACATAAAGCAAGCCCGTCTGCACCCGGCCAGGACCAGGGGCCAGGACTCCTGTCCCTTCTAAAATAGACCCTAGGAGCCCTTTTCATTATTCAAGAGACTCACTCCTGGCTTTATCCAAACATGCTCCAGGCAAGAAAACTTCCTGTATGAAAGCATCCCCCGGGTACATTGAGGGCCCTTTCTCCTGTATCAATTGTAAATGGTGCAGCCTAGCACAGTCTGACTGGTCGCACCGACAACCTGTCTAAATTCAACCGTATTTATTTTAATGCCAGGTCGGTACCTAAACATTCTCTTGACATTTGGGACACTATAAAGGGGAGACAAATACTGAATTGGTTTTCATCATGGAAACCTGCTTGGATGAAAACAATTCCCCTGACATTGCAAACACCCTACCTCCCGAATATAAAATTCTAGAACAAAACAGGCAGGGATGGAAGGGAGGGGGGCTCGCTATCCTGTTCAAAGATTGGCTTACCTGCCTCCCTGTCACAGTAGCTCAGCTGGGAGAGCATGAAATACTAACATTTCAAGTGTCCAAAGGAAACCATATCATACTTGGTGGGGCTGTGATCTATAATACCCCCGGATGCCAGCCAGAATTTAGTGTTAACTACTCACCCAGTTATTTCCTGCATGTTTAAAACATAAAAACTATATGCTAATAGGGGACTTTAATGTCCACTTTGAAAAATCTAATAACCCGATGGTAACCCACCTGGAGAATGATATGCAGATCCTTCAATTAAAGCAGTGGGTCAAGGGGCCCACACATATTGCAGGGCAAAAACTGGACTTACTGTTCTCTAATATAGACTCTACTGTGGTCCAGGAGATCAAACCCATCTCCTGGACTGATCACTCTCTAATCACTTTCTCGCTCAGCCTGCAAACGACCTTAATGAAAGCTCCCAAACCTTTACATGTGGAAAACAGAGCCTGGGGACTGGTCACCTCTGACTCATTTCAGCTCCATTCTGTCCTTAATGATTCAGAGGCCCTAGGAGCCCTCCCCGCTAACATGGGTGCAGTAAGTCTCGAAACAGAGATTACAAACACACTGGATCTTTGTGCACCCAAACTTAAACCAAAATCCACAAAAAGTGGTATATACCTGAACTTAGGGCACTGAAAAGAAAGTGTAAAACAACGGAACACAATTGGAGACTGTCCAGACAGGACACGGACAGGTTAGCATATAAGGCAGAAATGAGGAGTTATAATGATGCAATTAAGAAGTCCAAAAGAACTTATTTCTCAAAACGAATAAATGAGACTAGTAATTCAGCAAAAGAGAACTTTGCAAACCAACCTGTATGTCCCAAACCCTGCCTCCCTTAATTGAACTCTGTGAAATAATTAGTACATTATTTTCTGATAAAATCAGTACAATATACTCGTCATTTAACATCAATGCCCCTGTAGACTCTACTAATTGGGAACACCTGGATCCCTATCCAGGTGCCCCAGTACATCTGGGCAGTTTCTCCCCCTTTACAGGGGAGGAGGTTGCAAAGGCAATGGGGTAATTTAAATCAGGTTTCCCTCTTGATCTTTGCCCACACATCATTTTTGCTAGGATCATACCTGTACTATGTCCATATGTCACGCAGCTATTCAATCAATCTCTGGAGACTGCAGTTTTCCCAGAGATTTGGAAGCAGGCCATAGTGACTCCCCTGTTGAAGAAGGCAGGCACAGATATATATAATCCAGCCAATTATCGGCCAATCTCCCAACGACCCTATCTCTCTAAAGTGATGGAGAAGCTGGTCAACAGACAACTGTCCAACTATCTTGAGACCAATGAACTATTGGACCCCTCCCAAACCAGTTTTACGGCCACCAATAGTACAGAGGCAACCCTCCTGGCCGTCTTAGACAACATAAGATCGTTGTTGGATCAGGGGAAGGTGGTAGCCTTGATTCTATTGGACCTGTCGGCAGTGTTTGACACGGTCTCACACCACCTTCTGTTGGAAAACCTTCATGAGAAAGGTATACACGCAAAAGCCCTTCAGTGGTTCAGTTCTTTCTTGAGTAACAGAGCGCAAATTGTACAAATGGATGCGTTTTCCTCAAGTCCAAAAATCATTAGTTGTGGTGTCCCGCATTTAGCCTCCCTAAGCCCTAAGCTCTTTAACGCCTATGTATCATCTCTGGCAAAAATAAGCGCAAAATGGGGCTTCGGCATTTGCTCCTATGCAGACGACACTCAACTGATGATAGCCATTGAAGAGGCATGAGGATACCAGGGCAAAACTAAACAACTACCTCTCTGAGATGGCGACCTGGATGTCAGAACACTGCTTAAAACTAAATGCTGAAAAATCAGAAATCCTGCTCTTTGGAGGAGCCAATTTTATCTGGGATGCTTCATGTTAGCCCCAACTGTTGGGAGATGCCCCGGCACCCAAGCTGTATGCAAAAAACCTGGGTATCCTCATTGATAACACCTTATCGATGCAAGATCATGTGCGCACCCTATGTGGCCACTCTGAAGCTATTAAAAAGGCTCTTCCCTTGGATCCCATTGGAATGCAGGAGAACAATCACAAAAGTCCTACTTATCAGTAAGTTAGAAGGAATGCACTGTTCGTTTGCATGGCAGATTACCTTTTCACACGCCTGCAGGTGCTACAAAACTCAGCGGCCAAACTAGTGTGCAATAAAGGCAGATACAGTTCAGCAACTGAATGCTTGAGACAACTTCACTGGCTGCCCATGCGTCAAAGACCAAGATTTAAGCTTTCGGGCCATGTCAGGCACTATACCAACGCGGTCCCATTGTTCTTCGAAACAAAATTAAATTTTATGTCCCGACCAGGTGCCTAAGATCATGCCATCAGGTGTTAGCGGAGACAAAATGTATTAAAAAGACTAGGGCTGGGGGTAGCACTTTCTCAGATCTTGCAGCTATGCACTGGAACAAGCTTCCACAGGATTTACGTCTCACTACGGACTACATGGCATTTAGAAAGAAACTCAAAACTCACCTGTTCCCAAGTTCTGATGTCAGACTTTAGCAGCCCCTCTTCCCCTTCACCACTAGACCCCGCTACCTCAGCACTGTGATATCCTGTTGGATGAATGTCATGCTTTATAAATAAATAAACTGTGTACCTCATTTACTTCCACAATAGATTTGATGATGTGCTGCTCACTGACCTGAATAATATTGTTCTTGTATATTACTTGTCTTTGTCACACCTTTCCCCAACTCTCCCATACATTCATCAATCTCCTAACTAGGCCTGGGCGAAGCACTACGCTACGCTCGCGTAGTTTGCGAAGTTCGCGCTACTTCGCACTACGCGAACTGCACGTAGCACAGTGCGAACACGCGTAGCGTAGTGTTGCGTAGTGCTGCGGTCATTTTTTGCTTGCTCGCGGTCCTCAACGTCAAGTTGGCGACCGCGAGCAAGCAAAATGACATCCTGGCGAGACTTTTTCCTTGTTCGCGATCGCGAGCATGGAAAATAAACCTCCCGGCGAGATTCCCAACGCGAGAAGGTCAGGTTTCTCATTGCGAGGGGTCGCGTATGCTCGCGACCGCTCGCGATGAGAAACTACCAGTTCGCGTTGAGAAAGCTGCAGCTCGAGTAAAAATCTACTCGAGCAGCAGAAAACTACAGCTCGCACTGTGCAAGATGCCATTTTCAATGATTGCACAGTGCCGGTTGCTTGTCCGCACTGTGCAATCATTGAAAACAACATCTTGCACAGTGCGAACATGTTACTTCGCAGTTCGCGAAGTGCTACGCGTAGCTCGCGTAGTGCGAACTTCACTTTGCGTAGCTTCGCGAAGTGCTACTTCGCGAACTACGCCCACCCTTACTCCTAACACTCTTCCCCAAAGCAGTGTGAATTATTGAGGTGTGTCTTAATTTACACTGTAAATGGATTACACACATGGTGGGGCATATGTGGTGGAAGTGAGACCAACTCACTACGTGATCTTCTTACCTGAACAAAACAATAGCGCACACAAGCCCCAATTACCCACCCAGGTGTGAAAGGGATAACATAATAACACATCATCATAGTGGAGAAGAGTCACACAATATCTGACTCTGTCTCTGTACCAGTGTCCCACAATAATGCACAGTAGTAGAAGAGTTCTTTGTCATGGTGCTCTGTTCTCAGTCTTTGATAACTCAATAACTCTGTGTTTCCTTTCACTTTAGTTGCCTGTGCTATGTGGGTGACTGTATGGGTGTGTGAATGAGTGTATGAGTGCTTGTATGCATCTGTGAGTGGGTTTGTGAGTGGCTGTATGGATATGTAAGTGTGTGTGTGAGTGGTTGTATAGGTGTGTTAGTGGTTTTATGGGCGTGTGAATGGGTGTGTGGGTGTGTGAGTCACTGTATGGGTATATGAATGAGTATCAGTGGCTGTGTGAAAATGCAGCCAATGGGCAGGAAAACACATAATAGTGCATGGGCAGAGATATGCAATTGCAGAACAGAGTGTGGCTGTAGAAAAGTAAAGTTACAGGGCATTGCTTGGAAACTTGAATTTAACAATAGTTCCTCGCCATGACGTGTTCCTGCAGTAGAACATGACCGCTAAACTGCTATTGCGCAACGGTGAATTAATGTAAAAAGGAAAACCATTGTGGAACAAGAAAATACATCCCAGGAGGAGTGCATTAACAGGAAAGTGCAAAGCCTCAGCAGTGTACAGATGGGAAATCACAAATAACAGAGAGTACAGGGGCAATAAATGTGTGGAAATGCACATCATGGTGTGGTTAGAGAAATGCATGTGTTTGTAGGATCTGGTGGCAAGCTGCACATTCTATTTGCGTGTTGACTGGTGAGAGAGTATGTCAGGGAGGCCCAACGAACTACTGATTACATTTATCTGACTAGTTAACTAGACGTGAGAGTCTGGTCAATACAATGCTGCCACTGAGGCGGGAAGAGCAGAAATGGCAAAAGCGTGATTGGTTACAGGTTCCTCAAAAATTAATGCATGAGGAGATCATCTGTAATCCATCTTGGAATAATCTGGTCAAAATTATAACAGGGGACTCTCTCTTGCACTGCCTTTTCATTTGTTCCTAATGGATTCCGGCTATAAACTTGTTCATGTGCTGAGGGAATTTAGGCTCTTTGCTCCCTGGGGTCCTGCGAGAAATTTTTTGAGGGCATTCTTTTTTCTACTAGAGTTGATGGGTGATTTCCTCTCAATCGCACGGTGTCTTGAGATTAAATTGTGCAGTGTGCCTTGAAAGGCCCATCTGAAATTAGCACTTTTTTCTTATTAGAATTAACCCTATTTACTGGTTAATGAGAACTTGTATAATTTCGAGAGAACATCTGTTTACCTATGTAGGTACTACTTTCTTTATTGGGAGGGCGCAGCCGCTGCTGAGTCATCACTGCTGCTCCTAATATGATCGGGCATCAATTTAGGTTTTGACAGGTAATATCCTCTTTTGACCTTTTTAATTGGTCCATATTAATTTGCTGGTTCCATCTAATTTACCAGTGTGCCGTGAGCTCTGTGCTAGGTTGTAGTTACTTTCTATAAAACGCAAAGGGGCATTTGTGGGAAAAAGAAAAGCTGCCGACCATATTTATACACACCACAGACATGCACACAAACTCAGAATCAGGTGTGCGCACATAGGCTTACTCACAAATTGAAATGGGCGCATGACCAAAGGTTCAAGCAAGCACATACAGAAAGACAATCAAAGTTGCAAACAAAAACTGTGGCTCAAATGGAAAGATTCACACACATACACATTCAGGAACACAAGCACACATTGAATTACTCAGTCAGGGGCACCTAAACATCAGCTAACAAGTGCATGCTCAAACGCACAGAAACAAACTTACATAGAAACAAATACAAATACTGACACACGTTGGCGTATGCAATAAAACACATAAACATTGATTAATAGGCACAGATAAACATGCACAGCCAAAACACACAAGTGAACACTGGCTTACATGTTCACCCACTCTAAAACACAAACATACAAAAGCACTAACTGACAGTCCACATAATCAATTATCTACATGGGCATACACACACAAGACATGCATGAATAAGCGCAGATGAACAGAGACTCACATAGAAATCAACAGACATGCAGAGTTCAACCTGCCCAGGTTTGTGGGTCTTCTGTTTACATGAAACAGACTGGTGCCAAACACAAGACCTTACCTGGTAGGAGATGGGTAAAGCACCCAATTCCTGGTACCCAGCACCACTCTCACAAGAGTACCTTAGTCCCTTTGCCCTTGTTTGTGGACATGACCCACATAGAGAAGGTGGTTGGGAGGAGGAACTTTTCAGCTTTGCTGCACAAGAAGGAGTGGTCCACATTTTGGGATTGCATTTGGAGTTGAGATAGTGACTTAAACATATATTGACATGTCTTATAATGTTGGAAGCCTGCATTCTTTATTTTTCCAGTATACAAAAACATATAAGAATTTCACATCATCTCCAAAATATCAAAATAAAATGCCCATTTGAACTCAGTGGTAGAAGATGAATAGGTCCCTTGTTAACCAATTATTCAATTATTCAAAGCATAATTTCATGAGCCGTTCTATAAATTCCAATTGCAATTAAGTGTGTGTGCTTGTAATTTTTCCTTCTCAGTATGATATCTTATACAGGAATGGGTTGTTTGCCTCGTTTGATGGGACTAATTCAAAATGGGAAAAAAAACCGATGGTACTTCCTCCAATTTCTCCCTCCTTCCAGAAGTAGATAAACAAAGCAATGGGGTCCGATGACTTACGCCGGGTGTGACAGGTGGACCGCTCAGCATGGGTGAGCACTGATACCGGTTCCTGCTGAGGTCGGGGTCTACTGGGGGTGAGGAGTGGGATCCCTTGGACGTGTGTTCTGGAGTCCTCCATCTCGCAGGTGCCTTGGTGTAGAATAGGTGTGTGTTACAGAAAAGCATCTCTCTGCATGAATGAAGCAGATGTGGAAAAAAAATCTCTCTCAGGCCAGCTCCAGATCTCTTACACCTGCCGTGCCTGCCCATGTGGCACTTTTCCTTTTTATGGAGGGAACTTCTGCTGCACTCTTGTAACATGTGCCTGCAGCATCTCCCCTGTAGCACTTTTCTTTTCTTAATCCGCAGGGCCTCTCCCGTCACACTCCTGTTACTGCTGCTTTCAGATAACATCTCTCATTTCTGTAGCACATTTCTTGTTCCCACACTGCTTCTCCCACTATAATCCTGTAACATGTTTCTTATACACACAATGCTTCTCCTGCTGCATTCCTGTAACTGGCAAATTATTATCCCTGGAGCACCCCTTGTGGTCCTGTAGCACTTTTCTTCAGTCACATTTCCACAGCACCTCTTGTTCCTGCATTGCCGCTCATATTCCTGAAGGTTGTGTCTGTGTTCCGTCCCCAGGCACCGCCTCTGGGATGTGACGGACTGGGAGACATGATGCTCGTGCAGCAGAAACCTGCATCTGATACATCTTGTGTTTAATGTGAGGCACCTTCCTGCAGCCTCTCTTTCTGTGACTGAGCACCAGCACTTAGACTGCAGTTTGTTACAGACTTCTGGTCCGCGACACAAGGTGAATTACTGCTGGGAATATCCCTGGGAGGCTTGTGTGGAGCTCTTATTCCGGGAAGTGTATAGTTAGGCACCACAACATATGTGGAATCTAGTGTCCCATATGTTTATATAGGCCATAATCCAGGCGGGCAAAATTCCCTTTGTCCGGGGTAGTTGTAGTTCCTGGGAACAGTTATTAGCAGGGAGGGGGGTCTCTGCATTTTGTGATGAATCCCCTGGGAGTTGGTGGTCCCCGGGACGGAAGGGGCTACACAGCCCCCCTCTGCATGTTTTTACATTTGCCTGGCCCCGTGGAGCCGGTGATCCCCAGGGCCCATGTCCTCAATGGGGGGGGGGGGCACATGCACCCATTCTCCCTGATATATATCTTTAAAAATACGCTCCCGGGACCTGCCATCCAAGGGCTATACTGTAAACAAGCAGTATTTGCAACACATTTGTGAATCCATTGCCGTTTCTGCTGCAACATTTAAAAAAATGCTTTTGTGCCCTGCTGGGGACCCTGTGGGACCCCAGAACCAAGGCTATAGGGTCAGGGTATTCCTACACTGCCTCCTTTTCCATTATTGTAACTTTTTTATTTGGGACTTGGCTTCAAAGTCCCAAGATAGCTGCCAACAGTTCCTGCCCGAAGTGTTGGAAACCAATCTCAGCACAAGATGGCGGTCAAAAAAAGTATGTTTTCAAAGTTAATTTCCATAGGGAATTTTGAACACAATTATAGCCCAACCTGCAGAAAGGAATTGCACGAAACTTGTTGCAAAGCTAGCTCTTGGTCCAGAAAGAGTGCTTTTGTTTATTTGGTGTAAATCTGTTCAGTAGTTTTGGAGAAATAAAACAGAAGCACATTTGTATATCTAGGGATGTAGATCCTCTGAGTATCCAACAGTTCCTGTGCTCAAATGTGATTGGCTGCCAACACTTCAACCTAGAATTGTTGCCAGCCATCTTGGGACTCAACTTCAGCAGAGTCCCCCTAAAAAGTTTAAAGAAAGAGAAGGGGCAGGCTGGAATACCCCGAAGCCCTATGCCTCTTGTAGGAGTTCTGCAGGGACCCCGTGTGGCAAAAAAAAAAATGTTTTAAACATTTTCAGTGGGATGACGCACAGGATCCATGGCACCTGCTGAAAAAAAGCATGGACTGATGCACTTCTTTAATGTGTAGCCCCTGGGTGGGCCAGGTCCAGAGGGCATGAGCAAATATATAAAGGAAGTGGGCACACAGGGCCTACCTCCTATGGCTTATAAAAGCCCTGGGAACCACCAACTCCCTGTGGGACTTTAAAATATGTATGCAGGTCAGCCCACTGGGCCTACCCACACCCGGACAACAGGTAAATTAATGTGGGGGTGCTCACGCACCCCCTCGCCGTAGTCCCAGGGACCTTACCTCCTTGGGGCAGGTAGAAAATATATATCAGGGAGCCACCTCCCCAGGGCAAATCAAGTTAAATTAATGTGGGTTGGCCTGCACAGACCCCCCTCAGCCTCGTGGTCATATATATATATATATATATATATATATATATATATATATATATATATATATATATATATATATATATATTCACTGAAAAACCATAGGTTTCAGGGGTGTTATAGTTAGCTGGACTTTTCACTTGTACAAAACCATCGAAATTCCCCCGTTATAGTTAGTTCAGCTAACTATAACTCGCGCGCCCGCAATGCACTGCTGATGACGTCACATATTACATCACTCATGACATGGTCAGTGACATCACTCATGACATCACTGATGACATCTCAAATGACATCACTGATGACATCACTGATGACATCATCCAGTGAATGTGTGTTTTTCTGAAAATAACATATGTTTTATATATGTATATCTCAAGATCGATGGAAGAATAAATGGGTATATAAGTGTCTAAATGGATGATTTGTTTTTGAAAAATTGATTGTGTAACTGACTGATTAAGTGTATCATAGTGAATACATGGCTTAGTGAGTAATGTTTAAATATGTAAATATCTGTATCAGTCTCTCACTTTGTGTATAAGTGGCTGCATGGGTTGGTGAGTAGCTACATGGGTGTCTATATAGGTTATTAGTTGGTTTTTTGAGTATCAGTCTGAGTGTCTGCATGGTTCGGTGGGAGGTATTACGTAGTGCATAGGTGCATGAATGAGTGACTCACTGTTTGTATGTGTTCAAGACAGCATGTGTGCAGGACTGTATGGGTGGATGAGTGTGTGTATGGGTGTGTTAGTGAGTGAATGACTGTCTCAATAGTGTCTTTATGAGTAACTACATATGTTTTAAACTAGTATATGTGACTATTGGTGTATAAAAGTGAGTATATGTGAGAGTGAGAGATTGAAAGAGTTCCTGTATGAATAAGTATATGTTTCTATAAGTGATTGTTTAAAAGACTAAGTATGTGTAAGTTTCCGTAGAAGTAAGTGTGGTGGTGTGTGTATAACTGTATATGCAAGTAAATGTATGTTTGATTCTTTATTAGCATGAGTGAATATGTGTTTGAGTAACTCTATGGATGAGTGGCATTTTGTAACAGGATGTATAGGTGTATGAGTACATATGATGAGTGAGTACATGTATGAATGACTGTATAGGACTGTTGGTGAATGAGTGGATGTGTATGTGGATCTTAGAATTACTGAAGAGGTTGTTGTAACTGGTATTGGTATGTCCATTGTTTTGAAAATGTTAGTCTCTATTTTTGAATGTGTGTATCAAAGGTTATATTAGGGTGAGAGGAGGTCTGCCACTCTATCACAAGGATAATGTCATCAGTGATGTCATCAGTGATGTCATTTGAGATGTCATCAGTGATGTCATGAGTGATGTCACTGACCATGTCATGAGTGATGTAATATGTGACGTCATCAGCAGTGCATTGCGGGCGCGCGAGTTATAGTTAGCTGAACTAACTATAACGGGGGAATTTCAATGGTTTTGTACAAGTGAAAAGTCCAGCTAACTATAACATCCCTGAAACCTATGGTTTTTTCAGTGAATTTCTGAGGTTTTTTAAATGCTAATTCCTAACTATAAAGTGCCTGAAACCTATGGTTTTTTCTGTGAATTTCAAAGGTTTTTTAAATGCTAATTTCTAACTATGCCTACAGAGATAGGACATGTGAAGAAAGAAGAAAAAATGCACAGAAAGAAAAAAAAAGAAGTGCAGAAAGAAGCAACAGAAGTCCTCAAAGACGAAGAAAAGTGCAGGAAGAAGGATAACGTGCAGAAAGAACAAAAAGAAGAGCAGAAAGAAGCCTTGTTGCAAAATCATCCTGTACCCTCAACTTTTTCAGACGGATACTGGTGGTAACTGAGTCTGACTAACCAGTCCTAGAGCTAGTGCTATGTTAAAAGACACTTAGAATACAGTGAAAACACCTACATACACTAGGGAACATTATGCGTTGGGGTCCCCCTGTGATTAGCATGACCTCCTCTGTAAGCCCCTAGTATATAATAGGGCAGGGGGATTAAAACTACCTCTTAAAACAGGCCATAGGGCGTTTTTGCACACGTTAACTCAGGCCCCATCCCCTCCCTTCACCACTGGGTAAACACGCCCTGTGTCCGTTTTTAGTTGGGAGATTAAGTTCATTTGAATCCTGAGGGTCCCTAGGGTCCAACTAGCCCACTAGGTACCTCCAGTAAGTGCCACAGAGCTGCGTTGCAGAGAGGTGTAAAAAGTTGCATGGCCTGGACCACCTCTCTGCAATGCAGCTCAGTGGCGCTTACTGGAAGCACTTGGTGGGCTAGTTAGCCCCCAGGGGCCCTCAGTATTGAAGGGAAATTATATCCCCAATTTAAAACGTGCCATAGTGCGTGTTTGCACACGTCACCTCAGGGCCCGTCCCCTCCCTTCACCACTGTGTAAACGCGCCCTGTGGCTGTTCTAAGTTGAGAGATTAAGTCCCCTTGAACCAAAAGGGTCCCTAGGGTCAAACTAGACCACTAGGTACCTCCAGTAAGCGCCACAGAGCTGCGTTGCAGAGAAGTGTAAAAAGGGGCTTGGCCTCAGAACACCTGTCTGCAGCGCAGCTCCCTGGCGCATACTGGAGATGCCTGTTGGGCTAGTTGGCCCTCAGGGACCCTCAGTATTGAAGAGGAATTAATTCCCCAACTTACAACTCGCCAGGGGGCGCGTTTGCAGAGTGCTGCAAGGAGGAGGCGTGGCCTCCGACACAATGCCAGTCTTTTATTTATTTTAATTTTTTAAGAAGGGGGGCTGTGTGGTTCCCCTTCTTATTCTAATTTATTGGCCCTGATGACCCCATCCCCCAGGGCCTGTCTGTTAATTATATTTTTTTGACCCCAATCCCCAGGGCCGGCCACTATTTTTTATTATTTTTAAAAAATATATATTTATAGACACACCTAGGACATGCTGGACAAACCGTACGTACCTATCACCATGACGATTTGCGTGATATTCATTAAAAGGCAACTATGCACACAATGAATCCACGTGGAATGTATTTACACCACTAGTGAAGCTCTGACATGTCTGATGCCCTACCGTGCCTAATCCCGGTAGACACCCTTGTCTTTTATTTATACAAACATGGGTAGCTATTGACGGGCACATTTAATACACATGCACACCAAGCCATTCAAAGGGGATTCGACAAAAATTTGACGAAAACTATGCAAGAAACCCCCTCACGGTTAATAAAACACACATCCACTGCCGGATGTGTAATACTTTTTATTTTACTCTCTGGAAAGGGGAAGAACATCACTTGAGAGTCACAGCGCGCTCCTGGAAGAGCCCAATGCTGTGTTACACGCACCATTGCCTGCTGAGTGCCACACACCTCTGTGTTGTATTCCACCAGCTAGTGCATATGCTATGACACTCTCTAGCCCATGTGCACTGTAACACCACCCCGTGAATATGTCATGCCACACTTGTCTTCGCACGGGTTATATTGCCCCATCTAATGTGCCTTCCTCGATGCCTATGTTATAACGCACAGTGCTATGCCATACATATTACAATCTGGGATCCATATCTTGGTCACAGTGCATATGCAATGTTACACTCCCCAGCACATATTTTATATTACAACTTTAGAGACTAGTTAGGTTACACAACACTGCCCTGTGCATATTACACTCCAAGGCGCATATCGCATAGCACGCGCTGGTGCCTGTGCTATCTCGCGCTCTCCAATGAATCTGTCATTGCGCACAATATATTGCATATTATATTTCACGCCCGGTTCATCTTATATCACACTTTTTGGTGCATAGTTTATACCATACACTATATCTAGTTTTCATTTTCAATCGTGCTCTCAGGACTATGTTCTATATAACACTGTGTTCACCTACCCTTTTCACGGGCATTACATTTTGCGATAGGGGGTGGAGGGTCAGGGGTGTTTCTGCCAAGTGAGCCCGGAGTCACAGTCACAAACGTCCTCTTCTTCCTGAATAAAAGTGAGATTATGCTGCATACTTGTTCATATTTTAAGTAGTTCGCACAGACACACGTTTTAAAAACAATAAAGTTCCTAATACCAGCCTTCTCTGAACAGTTAGCTTGCTGCCCCATCCCCCTCCTCCCTATCCTCTGTTGTGTGAATCCATGGACTAGCCTCCTCCCTCCTGCCATGCATGGTCTGATGTGCTGCCACTGCCCTCAATTTAGTATGATGTACCAGTCCACTCCTCCTGCCCTCCATTGCCCAATTCTATGCCCCATCATTGACCTCCTGCTTAAACTCTGTGCTTAGCTTGCTGCCCCCATTCTCCTTCCCCCTGCCCTCCGATGTCTTTGTGCATGCCCCTGCTCCATCCTTTTTGCCCACCATGTTCCATGGACCTGCCACTCCTATTTACTCTGAGTGTTCTGTTGAGCTGCCACTCCCCTCCCACCTGCCTAGCATTGTCAGATGATTGTAACCTGTCCCTGCCACCTCCACCCTTCCTGTCCACATGCCATGTCCCTATCCTCTTCCTCCTGTCCTACATGGTCCATTGTACTGCCACACCCTTCTGCCCTCCCTGGTCTGTTGTGCTGCAACTGCTCCTCCTGCCTGCCCCGTGCGGTCTGTTGTGAGGCCCCTTCCCCTGAACTTTCTTGTCTGTGCACAGGTCCTGACCCTCCCTTCTATCCTCCATCGTCCTTTGTGCATGCCCCTGCACCCTCCTTCTTGCCCATCATAGCCATTGTGCTGACACTAACCCTCCCACTTGCCATGCATGGTCTTCTGTGCTGCCATGGCCCCTCCCACCTTCCCTGTGTGGACAGTTAGCTGCCCCTGACCCCCTCCCACCTTCCCTCCATGGTCTGTGTGTAGTCCATCACAGACTCACTGTTGCTCTTCATGGTGTGTCTTGCTTCTAGTGCCCATCCTGCCTGACCTCCATGGCTATCTTGCTGCTCCTGCCCTGCCCCCTTGCCCCCAGCCCTCTGTTTACATGTGCCTACGCCTACTCCCTCCCTCCTGCCTTGTCTGTTACATTGTAATGCCCCTGATCCATCCCTCCTGCCCTTTATGGTCTGTTATGCTGCAGCTTTCTCTCCTGTCTGTTCATTATGGTCAGCTAGCTACCATTGCCTCTTGCCCCTCTGTTCTCTGTTGTCCATGTGCATGGTCCTGTCCCCTCCCTCTTGCTTTCTATGGGTTGTTGTGCTGCACTCCCGTCCCGCATGCCCTGTGTGGTGTATTGTGCTGCTGCAAACCCTGTTGCCTGCCCTGCAGGGTCAGTTTGGTGCACCTCTCCATGTCCCTCCTGTCCTCTGTTATCAAAGTCCATGTCCCTACCCCATTTCCTTCCATGATCCAATGTACCATACTTGCGAACATTTTGAACTTGGTAAGAGGGAGATTTTGAAAAAAAACTGGGGTATTGATTTTCCCCTTTGAGTTACATTGAAAAAGTGGAGATTTGAGACAGGAGACAGATCAAATAAAGCCCATTTGAGCTTAAAAACATTGGACGTTTCCTGGCTGAATCGGGTCTGTTGGCATGTATGGTTGTACTTCCATTGCCTCTTCCTTCTGCCCACAATGGTCTATTACATTGCCACAACCTCTCTTGCAAGCCCTGTATTGTTGGTTTGTTGCCCCTGCCCCCCTTTCCACTGCCCTCCATAGTCTGTTGTGCTGCCACGGCTCTTCCTGCCTGCTCAGTGTGGTTAAATTGTTGCCTTTGCACCCTCCTACCTGCCTTCAATTTTCAGAGTCTGTGCCCCTGGCCTCTGCCTCTCAACAGTATCCTAATGAACAACTAGATTGCTAACATTCTATATTTATAACAAAAGTGTTGAACGCCTGACGTCATCTTGATGTAATCAAAATTGTAATACCTAGAGCATTTCCTTTAGAAATTACATATATGAGAGCGTCTTATTGGCATCAAAATTATGGTTAGTGCTCTAAAAGACTAAAATAAGGACATATTTTCTGAGTTTTCAAATAGCGACAAAGCACTTTTAAATTATTTGTTATCTTTATGTTTTTTTATCCAGTTGACCACTTGATTAAATGTTGCACTTAGGGGAGAGGATGTGGTGTTACTTCCAGAACTGCAGACATTGCAACTGGGGAACCAGGTTGGAGTTTCTGCTTCAGCTCGACATTCTGTGATTCTGGTCAAATCACTTAGTCTCCCCATGTCTACAACCAAAATGAATTTGTTCTTGTGTGATGTAACCAATGCTCATGTAAAGCACTCCAATACCTGACAAGTCTGCACTATATAACACTGCAAAAACACAAAATAATAAGTGTTTTGCACACTTCTGTCATTGGGCTATATTTGGGCTACATCTGGGTGATTTTGGGCTACATTTGGGCTCCTTTGTCTCCGGTGGCCATCTTGGGAGATTTATTTGTTATGAAGTTTCCTAATTTCCTCATGTACTGCAGTCTCCTCAGTAGGAAATGCTTTCAGTTTTTTACTTTGATTCCATCATGAAGGTATTCATATATGTCACACATTTGCCATAAATTCTGAATGTTAGCACTCTAGTTGCTCATTAGATCACTGTAGTAAAACTACTGTTCACCATGGAAGTCTGCTCCTGGTATTAAAAGTGCATGTTTCAGTCTGCATGTCAGAATTGTTTAATGAAATAGAAGAGGATTTGAGAAGTCACTCAAAATGTGCCCTCATTTTCTTTCTTCAGCATTAATCATAATTTCTATGTCAAAATGAACCCCCTCATTGTGTTCCTTTTTAAATTAAATGTTTTAAGTGTTACCAGTTTATTCCAATCAAGATGGCTTCAGGTGTGCCATACTTTTGTCATAATGAAGACAGTAAGCGCTCTAGTTGTTTTTAAGAACACTCTGGGACATTCTGTCATTGGGCTATACTTGGGCTACATCTGGGTGATATTTGGGCTCTTTTGTCTCTGGTGGCCATCTTGGGAGACTTATTTGTTATGAAGTTTCCTAATTTCCTCATTTACTGCAGTCTCCTCAGTAGGAAATATTTTCAGTTTTTTACTTTGATTCCATCAAGAAGGCATTCAGATGTGTCACACATTTGCCATAAATTCAGAATGTTAGCACTCTTTTTGCTCATTAGATCTCTGTAGTAAAGCTACTGCTCACCAGGGAAAACTGCTGCTGGTATTGAAAGTGCATGTTTCAGTCTGCATGTCAGAATTTTTTAATGAAATAGAGGAGGATTTGAGAAGTCACTCAAAATGTGCCCTAATTTTTCTTTCTGCAGCAATCATACTTTTTATGGAAAAATGAACCCCCTCATTTTGTTCCTTTTTAAATTAATTGTTTTAAGAGTTACCACTTTAATCCAAGCAAGATGGGTTCAGGTGTGCCATACGTTTATCATAATTAGGACTGTTAGCGCTCTAGTTGTTCTTTGGAACACTCTGGGAAGCTGCAGTAAAACACAAAGGAATCAACTGACAGGCTCTGCCCTTGTTGGATGTACATGTTTTACTGAGAATGTCAGACTTCATTCTCACATGACTGAGAAAGATAATGTGAATTTACAGAAAATAAGCTCCCAGTTTAGCTTATAGATCACCTTCCAAACCTCTGTGGGAAAAGCATGAGAAAATATTTATCTCTCAATCATGATATCCCAGCAGAAGGCTTTTTCACATGGTGAAATCACCTTAGAACATACCACAATTCCTAAAATGAGTATGGTACCATCAACAAATGATTTATAATGTAACTAAAGTCTTAAAACCTTCTATTAACTGTAATGCTTTTTAATGAGGTGCTATCATGTATATTGGTCCCAAGATGGCTGCCAACACTTCTTGGATGAAGTGCTGACAGCCAATTAGATCTCAGGATGAGATGTGTGGTTAGGCTACGCCCACATATATATATGATTTTACTTTTGATTTTCTCAGGAACTACTGAACAGATTGACACCAAACCTGCTGCAAAAGGCACTTCCCTGACCTGAGGACTACCTCTCTGCCAAATTTCAAGTAATTCTGTTCAGCCGTTCGGGCTGTACCTTCGACTAAAGGTCCTATGGAAAAATGCATGGGGAAAACGCGTTTTGGGACCCCCCTTTTTTCTCGGCCCCCGCTTGACGAATCACCCCGAGACTTTCAGGGTAGGAGCGGAGCGGAGCGGAGCACCCCACCTATTTTGAAAATTTCGCGAGGATTCGTCAACTGGCGCCAAAGTTATTCCAAATAGAATGTTGCAGATTTCCTATGGAAACACGGTCCTAACTATAACTATCTACTGCCGACCGCCAGTAGATAATATATATATATATATATATATATATATATCACATTTCTAACTTTCCGTCTTGTTCCCTTGCACTCGCGATCGGGTGCTTTATGCGCGGTGACGGACACCGCGTCGGATTTTCATCCACAGCTCACGATATCGAAATATCAGCACTCGCAGGAACGTTTGAATCCAAATTTTAATTGGATAAAGTATATACACACACGTACGCGTTTCGGCTTGCCGCCTTTGTCAATAGAGGCCGGCGCCGGCATGACACAGATTTAAATATGGTGGTGGCGTTTGACATAGACAGAGGACTACTCGACTTCATTCAGTCAAAGTATCGGCCATTACTAAATGGATAGCTGTGTATACATTGTGAACAAAATCATATACAAATTACAACATTCCTTATTGTTATACTGCCCTGGATGGGCTTATATATCTAACATAAGTGTCCACCATATTGATAATACTGAACATTGAAACACAAATTATGCCCTGAATTGGCTGGTCCTCTCTTTACAACATATCAAATATAAGACATATTATAATACATAACTCCATAACTGTCCTGATCACATCTTGTCAGCCTACCATGCAAAACTCATAGGATCACTATCATCCAGAAAACATTACAGATGTACAGCCATTTCTTCCCCACTATTGAGACCGCCCGGCTTTTTGGTCTGGTTCTCAATAATGTATTGTGATTCCAGTCTGCGTAACTGTAATTGCCTGTTGCCCCCTCTAACATTTATAGGTACCTGATCCATACAAAACAAACTCAGAAGATCCCTATTGCTTCCATGGAACCTCTCAAAATGCCTCGCCACCGGATAGGTGGGATCCTTATTTTGTATGGCCCTGAGGTGTTCCAGGATTCTAATCTTTGTGGGATGGATCGTACTCCCGATGTAACGCAACCCACACGGACATAACAAACAGTATACCGTGTGTGTTGTGTTACAGTTCATCAGGCTCCTTATCTTTCTTGGTTCTCTCATTCCAGGCACTCTGTAATCTAGCACTTTTCGACTATGCTTACAAGCCCTGCATTTGAGACAGGGATAAAATCCTGTAAGTTTACCAAACGGTAAGGTTTTGCTGTCACTTTTACAATGACTCTGAACCAATGTGGTTCGAAGGGATTTCGCTCTTCTGAAAGTTAATAGTGGTGCCTCCGGTAGGTCCTTCCCTATCACTGGGTCGATCTCATAATATGCCAATTTCTCACAAAGATTTTTCTGATTGATGCCGCATCTCCTGAATAATCTGTAATCATCCTAAGACTGTTAGTTTCACTGTCTTTTCTCTTTGCTTTTTCTTTTTGAAGATTTACTGTACTGCCAATAAGTAAATCTTTCCTGGGTTTCTCTTCTGCTTTCGACATGGCTTCATTAAGGGTTTCCATATGATAACCTCTCGCCACAAATCTATTCATACTTTCCTTAGCTGCTGCCTTATAGTCACAGGGGCGTGTGCAATTTCTTTTGATTCTAAGTAATTCACCATATGGAATACTCATTATTGTTTTCATTGAGTGGCAACTATCTGCATGTAATACAGAGTTCCCTGCAGTCGGTTTCCTGTGCAACATAGTGCACAATCTTCCGCCTGCAGCGAACACCCTCAAATCCAAAAAATTAACAGCCTCCGTGCTCACCTCTCCCGTGAATTTAAGATTAAGGTCATTCATATTGAGAATCTCAATGTATTCCGTGGCCGATTGTATTGTGCCTCTATAGATGATGAATAGGTCATCTATATATCTGTTCCAACTAAGGATTCTGTGGGTCCACTGTGAATCACCTGTTACTGCCCAGGCCACCTGCTCCTCCCACCAGCCCATGAAAAGATTCGCGTAACTGGGGGCGAAGCAGGTGCCCATCGCGGTCCCGCGTATCTGTTTAAAGAATTGATCCTGAAAAAGGAAAATGTTATTGCACAGACAGAATTCCACAAATTCTAGAATCATATTATTGTGCTTGGCTAGATTCATTGATTTTCTGCCTAGAAACCATCTCACTGCCTCTAGTCCTTGGAGATGGTCAATACTTGTATAAAGGCTTGAAATATCAGGAGTTATCATAACCATGTCATCGTCCCAGACTAGACTTTCAATCTTAGTTAAAAAATCCTTAGTGTCTCTTGTGTATGATGCAAGTTCTGAATTACCGGGTTTTTAGAACCCAGCGGTGCAGGGGAACACACCCTAAGACTTCGGATTCTTCCTGTTTCAGACCCACAGAAACACAGAGTCTTCTAGGTGAATTCAAAGAACGTCTTTATTGGCTGCAGACCAATCACAGATATCCGAGAAGTACAACACGATGTATGTTCTCAGGAGACTGCTCCTGTTACAAAACCAGTCCTCTCCTTATATACAAAATATCATGCTTCAGGCACACATTCCTCGTTTTACGATATGGTCATTCATATGTATTCATTACAAACGAAAAGGCAGAGTCATGATGACCATCCCACATTTCAGTTCGGCCAGCCCACAATTATTTACCCAGCAAGGCTCAGATCCCTCATCAGATATCAGCAGACCCCAATAAACACGGGCACCTCCTGCTCGTAAAACAAGCCATAAAGAAGGAAACAGAGTCAGGTGTGAAAACAGCTTAGTCAGGGATCTTGTGCGAACAGGGGTTTTATGATGGGTCGAGCCCTGATGCAAATCACATTAGGCCGCGAGAAAGGAACCGGCCAGACAGGATTGACCTCGGGCAGCGGAGTCGGCTTGCACAGGTCAGAGAGAAGTCACCGAAGGTGTACGTGTCCTTTAAGCCTAGGCATGGCCTTCGTGCGCAGCCTATGTGAGGGCAACCACAAAACTGGCTACTACTGTACAATGGAACCCATGGATAGTATCGTATACACAGTGAATTCATCAGTGGAACATGATGAAAACACTCATACATACCGCGTTGCTCATTTGCGGTTCGCTGATACCAAACTTGGCATGGTGGGACCATGCCACCTACATGGTTCCGATTTTTACAGTACCACAGACCCTCCTTTTGCCCTTACATAGGCAAGAACTATACTAATCTGAGTCCAAGTCTACATTCATGAAGTCATGGAGATGTTGCTGTAGCATCATCCTATTGCTTAACTCTTCCTTCGATATAGGTTTCCTTACACATGATGTAACACAGAGGCTACACATTACAGGAGCACACTGTATACATAAACAGAACAGGAAAAGAATGGCTAAGATCATTCCAATGACTATCAGAATCTTCCATCCCCAAGCTGATATCAGTCCCCAGAACCACCCCATCAGTGACCAATCTCCTTTGTCTACGTGAATGGATTCGGAAATCTTATGCAGTTTGGAAATGGCCTGGTAGACTGTCGGAGCGTTATCCGGTATGAAAATACAACAGCTTGATTGGATGACCCTGCATACCCCACCACGGTCTGCAAGTATGACGTCTAGAACCATACGGTTCTGTAACGTCATGAGGCGGTCCGCTTGAAGCTCAGCTGTCAAGTTACCAAGGGCACCAGCCGTCACATTAACACTGGATTCAACTACACGTGTCAGTTGTCTCAGGTTCCGGCTATTGACCATTGGTCCCCAAAACGGCCGGAAACCCAGGAAAAAGTCTCCCGCTTCCTGACCGGCAGTATCTTCCTTACTAACAACGCCTCTCACAACTCTTGTCTTGTGATAATGAGAGGCGGCAGTAAATGTTGGCGGTAGCAAATTCGCAACATAGCATGTGCCCGAGAAATCAGGGGGCAACCATGTATATGCTCGATCATTGCAGACAAAGTATTTACCCTTGGCAGCCAAAAACGCAGGGGAAAACTGTGATGGAAAAGTGTATGTTTCAGT
The DNA here is from genome assembly GCF_964204655.1 of Triturus cristatus. Classification (NCBI taxonomy): domain Eukaryota; kingdom Metazoa; phylum Chordata; class Amphibia; order Caudata; family Salamandridae; genus Triturus; species Triturus cristatus. The sequence continues at coordinate 745,314,608 of NC_140581.1, read as the reverse complement.
ACAGTTACTCTTCCCCAGTTGAGCTCTTGGATTCTGACCATTACCTTGTAGACAGAACCGACCTATGTGGGGTATGACCCAAATCGGAGATGAACTTTTGCGCTGTTTTTCACCCAAACTGATGCTATACCCAGTCGTGTTCCAACCTACATAAGCTCGCAACTCGTCCTTGGGAATAGATGTATATGCATCGATATCTCTACTCATATCTGCAACTCCTTTCATCAAGGCTTTATTATTCGAGTTAGGTCTAATGGAACGCGGTGGTCGCTGGGAGTAGGTTTCAAGCGCAAAAAGAAACATGGTCTGGAATGCCCATGATGAACCATTATAGCTGAATGGCAGTACTAGATATGGGATGCCCTTATTAATGGTGTGCGGCATCAAACCACACACCCAGCAGTTCGTTTTATTCATAACTAGTTGGTGCTGGTGCAGGAGTTGAATAAACTAATTGTTTACAAATTCAGCACGTCTAGCTTGTTCGTGTTCTGGCAGAGGGTGGAAAGAGTGTTGGGAAACAGTAGGAAGAGGTGTGGGCTGTACAGTGGGTGCAAGTGACACTTGGAAAGATAATAATACGCAACCTACAGAAAACATCATTAGGCTAGAGAGTACAAACAGACATAATACTACAAAACATTTGTTATTCATTATTTTACATATTCTGCTCTTGAAATTAATTTCCTCAGTGGGCGTCTTCGTCCTGAAAAACTCCATCCTCTAATCGTGCTGCTCGCAGCGGATGAGTATCTTCTGCTAAGGAGTACACCTGTCAGTTCAGGGAACGCCCTAGACCAACCAGAACCATTGACCTAATGTCTTCGGCTTGTACCCCAAAGTCTTGGCACCGCGACCCTGCAGCTGAACCCGGATGGTGGTTCGAAAAACAAAAAGTCAAAAAAAAGTTTCTCAGATGAGAGCTGCACTTTTGAAAATATCAAAGGAAAAATAATTTTTTATTTGTCCATAGTTCTTGGCCTCAAATTTCTGCCAGACACTGTCTGGTCTTGAAACAAGAGTTCAGGCTCTGTAGTATTCAGTTGAATTGATGGCGATATAGCTTCTTGCAGAATATCATCACTTTCTCGCTCTGTATTTGTCCCCTTTACACGTGCATCGCTAAATGGCACAAAACGAGGGACAGTGTCAGTTTCAGAATCAGCGATACCCTCCTGGACCCACCGGTCATATGGTAGAGGCAAAGGGATCCTTTTGCAGTGAGCGCCGTGTATCCAATTCTTTTTCCCTTTCACTCGAACCGTTGATCTTGTTGATAGCAGTACTAGGTAGGGGCCGATCCAACGGGGCTCATCATTCTTTACACGTTGAAAGTTTTTAACTAGGACCCACGTTCCAGGATTAATAGGGTGTCCTGAAGCTTCAGAGGCCTGGGGCAGAGTATCATGAACCTGTTGGTGTAAGACACGCAATTTAGCCGTCAATTCATACAGGTAATCAAGCAGTACTGGATATTCAATTTCACTGAACTTTGTCGGCCTTGGCACTCCCCATACATTGGCCGGACGGCCAAACACTATCTCATAGGGACTAAGTCCCACTCGCGAATGTACAGTCATTCTTGTTGACAGGAGTGCTAAGGGCAGAGCGTCAGGCCATTTAAGGCCGGAGCTCGCCTGAATTTTGGCCAGTTTAAGCTTCAAGGTGCCATTGTAGCACTCTACTAATCCAGCTGATTGGGGATAATTTGCAGCGTGGAACTTTTGCCTAATGCCTAGTCCCACACACACATTCTTCATCACTTGGCCTACAAATTCACTCCCGTTATCACTCCATACCATCGTTGGCATTCCGAACCCAGGAAAAAATTCCTTAACTAGGGCTTTAGCTGTGGATAAGGCAGTATTGTCTTTTAGGGGGTATGCTTCTATCCATTTTGAAAAGGCACAAACAACAACCAGTACATATTTCAAATTGTTGCATCTTTCCATGTGGATGAAGTCTAGTTGCAGAACTTCAAAAGGATATGATGGAGGCGCAAAATGACTAGGTGGAGTTGGGGTTCCCCTACCAGGATTGTATTTCAGACATACCATGCAGTTTTTGACTACATTCTTTGCACATTTAGAGATTCCAGCATTCTGCCATACTGGAGCCAACAACTTACAAATTCCTTTCACACTGATATGTGCCATTCCATGTGCCATCGTAACCACTGGAAGCACATATGCATCAGGTAACAACCATCGCCGATGTTCTGACAAATCAACGCAACAACCATTCTCATCCAATTTACCCTTACTTTCTCTCCACATACTCAATTCTTTCTCTGTGACTTCAGCTTGAAGGGACTTCACACTCTCTATCGTGTCTTCACACATTCCAACATCACCAACCCATCTTGCGGGGCCTGCAACATACAGTCGGGTTGTCACATCTTTTGCTGTTTCTTTCGCGATCTCGTCAGCAAATGCATTACCACGCACAACATCATCGGTAACCTTCTTGTGTGCGCTGCATTTCACAATCGCAACTTGTAATGGCAAGGTCAGTGACTCAAGGAGATCATTCACTAACTCACCATTCTGAATCTTAGCTCCATGCGAAGTCAGGAACCCACGTTCTTTCCACAAACGCCCAAAACTATGGGCCACACCAAACGCGTGCTGTCTGTCAGTATATATGTTCACTTTCATTCCTTTCGACAACACGCATGCTCTTGTGAGTGCAATTAATTCTGCTGCTTGAGCCGAATTATGTGGTATGCGTGCAGTTTCAACAATCGTGTGCAGAGTCATGACAGCATACGCAGCAGTCGTATCACCATTCGGAAGCTTGAAGCATGAACCATCCACCCACAAGGTACCATCACATTCAACCAGGGGAGTATCTTTAAGATTCACTCTCCCTTTCGTTTCTTCTTCAGTTCTGAACAGACAATCATGCTGTTCAACCTCATCTGTGTCTGCTGAAATTGGCAGTAATGTGGCTGGATTCAACGTATTGCACCTCTTTATGTGTACATGGCTCGCTAGCAGCGTCAACTCGTAACTTGACAATCGAGCATTAGTTAAATGCTGTGTCTTGGTCCTATTTAACAATGTGTCCACTACATGAGGAACCATTACAATCACGGTGTTATTCCTCAATAGTCCAGCAGACTGTCGAATAGACGCAGCTGCTACCGCTGTAGCTCTTAAACAACTTGGCAATGCCCTCGCTACAGGGTCCAAAGTCGATGAAAAATACGCGCATGGGCGCGGTCTGTCTCCAAAAGGCTGTGTCAGTACTGACAATGCACAACCGTCTCTTTCATAAACATACAGGGTAAAAGGCTTACTATAGTCGGGGGTACCCAACACAGGAGCTGAACATAATGCCTCTCGTAATTCCACAAAACTTTTCTGACACTCTTCAGAACATGGGACAGGATTTGGTATATCTTTATATGTTAATGCAAGCAATGGTTTTGCCAATAAAGAAAAACTCAGGATCCAGTGCCTGCAATATGAAGTGATGCCTAGGAAAGCACGCACTTCTCTCTTTGTCTTTGGCACGCTTAATTGTGCAATGGCTTGGATTCTTTCTGGGGTCAGCTTCCTTCCCTCCTTCGAGAAGAGATAACCTAAATAGGTCACCTCTTGTCGACAATATTGCAGCTTAGAGAGAGACACTTTGTGATGGAAAGTAGACAAATGACGCAACAATGATGATGTAGCTTGCTTACAAATCTCCTCAGTATCTGCGGCGATTAGTAAATCGTCAAAATACTGGATAAGGGTAGCACCCCTAGGTAAAACAAGGGCATCAAGCTGTGCTTTAAAGCCTGACTGTATATTGATGGGCTTTCACAGTAGCCCAGTGGAGCACGTTTAAAACGGAAGCTTCGACCTCCTAAACAAAAGCCAAAAATATCTCTGCTCTCCTCTGCAATCGGGATACTAAAGAAAGCATTCTTCAAATCAATTACTGAGAACCAAGCAGCGGAAGCTGGGATCATAGTCAATAAGGCGGTTATATCAGGGACCGCTGGAAACTGTGGCACAACAACCTTATTGACCTCTCTAAGATCACAAATCTGTAAACAGCTGGCTGTGAAGGGTCAGTACGTTTCAAAACAGGCAGAACCGGACTATTGCAAACATTGCCTCTTGTCTCTTCAATGACATCCTTCTCAATTAAATCATAGATAATTGCTAATAACGCTTTTTCACCTTCCTTAGATATCTTGTACTGGGGAATGCGGGGCAATTTAACATTGGCTTTTAAAGTGACAACGTAAGGCGGTATTTCCAAAAGGCCCACATCGTTAGGGCCAGTGGCCCAAAGGGCATCAGGAAGAGACGTCAATTCGGCTGGCAATTCATTCTTTGACAAATACATGGGAGAAACTACTTCCTTGCCCAGCGTAAGTTGTACTCCCGAGGGGGAACAATCTTAGGTCGCATGTAATCTCTTCAACAGGTCCAATCCTAACAAGTTTTCATTACATCCTGTCGTTAGGATGAGGGGTGCTTTCAGCTCACAAGGTCCAACAGTAAGGGCCATAGGACTTGAGATCGGGTTCCTAACTGGGGTGCCAGAAAAACCTACGGAAACATTCATTTCGCCAGACAACGGCGCGTCAGGGAGTTTGGAGCGCATAATAGAACTCTTTGCAGCACCAGTGTCCAGCAGAAAGGGCTCTGTTATACCCGCTGTAGTCACCTTAACATACGGTCCGCTCTGGTCCACTGGCACTGCAACAACTCCCTCTCTCTGTCTACGGCTGTCCTAGTAATCATCCCCTTCCGTATTATCATCTTCTGTATAGTAGTGATTATTATAGTACTGCGCTGTCTTGCCGGTCGCATTGGCTTGCTGATCAAAACTATTCATCGTATTTTGAGGAGGAAGAGGACGCGCATTCTGGGGAACATTTCCATGCCCTCTACCTCTTGGGGCTTGCTGGCCACCTCTACCTCTTGTGCCATAAGCATTATTCGTGCGTTGTAACAATCTGAGACAATTATTTTTAAAGTGACCCTCCTCCTTGCAATACGAACATTGATTGGGACCGATAAGGGACACATGGTTGATAATACCCATACATTTGCTGATTATTCTGAAACTGTTGGGGTTGCTGATAGATACCCTGTGTTTGCCTATAATTATTCTGACCTGCACGTGGCGAATAAGCCTGCTGTAAAAGAACCTTTGTTTTCAACTCTTTCGTTTTCTTATCTGTTCTATCCTTCTCATCTTTATCCCTATTTTCGTAATACTGTGCAGTAGCCAGTATTTGTGTTGAAGAGGAAACTGCCCAAGAACTCTCTGAATCTTTTAATTTCTTACACAACTCTGGAAGCAAATTATGCACAAATTTATCGACAAATAACCGTTGGCCACCTTCTGTACTCATGTCCTGACCACTGTGGTCGACAAATGTTTCTTCAAACCTAGTGAAGAAATCGGACACTGTTTCATCTTTCTTCTGTTTGCACGCGGATAATTTATCCCAATTTACACGTATCGCGGGCATTAAAGTTTTCATATAATTAATTATTCTACCAGGGAGTTCTGCTACCACGGGATCAGGCTTGGCACCACCGACTTGTCCATTGTCCACATTGATGATATTAGCCCATGTGTCACCTAATTCTGCAGCATGATCTGCATTGCGAATCAATCCCCACAAAGGCTGCGGAACAACATTTCCGAACAACATATCTATGTCTGCCAGGTTCATGACACACAATTCTGCAGTCTGTGATAACTCCTTATAATATCCTGCAGGGTTCTTAAGGGGGTCAGGCAATGTCTGTTTAAGGGCTAAAACTTCAGATCGTTTCCAGGGAACATGTACCCAAACACGCTGAAAATGTGCCAGAACAGGTGGATTAGCATTCGCATCACCAGGTCTCCAAACTGGAGGAACCTCACACATCGGATATTGTCGCGCTTTTACTTGTTTCCCTTCAGGGAATTCCTGTCCAAACAACGATTGCTGACAATCCCCATTCCTGAAAGACAGCAGTGTCGCAACTGCTTTCTCAACATCAGAACCCACAATCGTACCTTTTCCAAATTCAAATCGCACTTGACACAACTCTTGCGGACTGGAGTCTACATCATTATCTTCCAATTCCTCACATTGAATTTCACACATTTTCTCAAAAACGTACCGCTGTTGTGGCGCTTCCCACTGATGAAAAACATTAACAACAGACTCTACATCATATCTAGAAGGATAAACAATCCATCTACGTGCCATGCGGTCCAGTTCTTTTTTTCTCCCTAGGACCAGGTATTTGACTGCGTAACTGCTTACGCTGTGGACCAGGGGTCATAGTAGACGACCCGAAGAGGGGTGATATAAGGCTAGTGACTGCACTAGCTATTCGCTGTCGTGCAGAAGGAGAAGTCGAGGCAAGAAAAACGGGTGCAGATACAGATACAGGGGTAACAGTAGGTATTGCACCAAGAGAGGCAGCTGATGTGCTTGGAAAAGTCGCAAGGGGCGCAGAAGTGGTGGGTAGCAAAATCGGCGGCCCTTGGGAAGGCTGTGCTACCGGGACAGGAGCTGGCTGGGGAGGAGCTGGCGGCTGCGGGAAAGCTTGCTGCACATTAGCTGGAGGCTGCACATTGGCGGGCTGTGGAGGCGCTGTAGCATTTTGCGCATAAGGGGGTGGCGAACTTAGCAAATGGGACATTAGGGAATCTTTCTCTTTCTCTTTTGACTCTTCTTGTTGAGGGGTGGCAACACTGGATAACATTTATCAATGACTAGTTTGCGTTGCCTATGCAACTGCTCATCCATTCGGTCCTCTTCCTTATCCTTAAACTGCAAATCTGCTTGCATGATCGACATACCTCTCTCTCTTTTATGTTTCTTTGCTAATTTAATTTCTTTTTGTTTGGCTTCCTTTCGCCATAGGCGGAAGGAATCAAACATTGCCGGACGGGCTTTCTTCTTGAACAATTTGACTTCTAAATTATCTAGAATCTCTGTGTCGAAACTACCAATTTGGGGCCATTTTAAAACACCATCCTTTCTAGTGTATCGGACCCATACTTCATTATACGTAATGGGGCCCACGCCATGTTTCACATAAAACTCATAAGTTGGAGTTCCAATTGGAGGAACCGGACACGAATCCTCCAATCGGGAGTCCCTTTTACAACCAAAACAAAACAAATTTCCAAATATACTAGAACCAGGCATCTTTGCTCACTAGTCTAGTTTCAAACTTCAAAGGATTATCGAATACGATAGTCTCGTGAATACACGAGTCCTCTGGCTTTGGCACTTGCAAGACCCAAATCAAAGCGATCCCGAAGGATACCAAAATCCCGAAGGATACCAAACAAACTGGGAGACGCTCCACTTATACTTAACTGAGGTATCGATGACTTCACCAGAAGACTCTCTCAATTGTTTCGCTCTACCAAATCGTCAAGGGTCCAAAACAGGGCGATTAATCAGGGCAGCAGTCCTTAGTAGCCGTCGGGACGTGGAGAACCTCGCAGAAAAGACTTTGGGACCATGTCGACATGCAGGGGTCGATGAAGTGGCGGCCTTCCTCCAGAATTTCCACACGAAGCTCCTCACGAACCTCTGGCTTGGACCGGTACCACTGATATCGCCCTGAGTTGGGCGCCAACTGAAGTACCGGGTTTTTAGAACCCAGCGGTGCAGGGGAACACACCCTAAGACTTCGGATTCTTCCTGTTTCAGACCCACAGAAACACAGAGTCTTCTAGGTGAATTATTTTATTGGCTGCAGACCAATCACAGATATCCGAGAAGTACAACACGATGTATGTTCTCAGGAGACTGCTCCCGTTACAAAACCAGTCCTCTCCTTATATACAAAATATCATGCTTCAGGCACACATTCCTCGTTTTACGATATGGTCATTCATATGTATTCATTACAAACGAAAAGGCAGAGTCATGATGACCATCCCACATTTCAGTTCAGCCTGCCCACAATTCTTTACCCAGCAAGGCTCAGATCCCTCATCAGATATCAGCAGACCCCAATAAACACGGGCACCTCCTGCTTGTAAAACAAGCCATAAAGTAGGAAACAGAGTCAGGTGTGAAAACAGCTTAGTCAGGGATCGTGTGCGAACAGGGGTTTTATGATGGGTCGAGCCCTGATGCAAATCACATTAGGCCGTGAGAAAGGAACCGGCCGGACAGGATTGACCTCGGGCAGCGGAGTCGGCTTGCACAGGTCAGAGAGAAGTCACCGAAGGTGTACGTGTCCTTTAAGCCTAGGCATGGCCTTCGTGCGCAGCCTATGTGAGGGCAACCACAAAACTGGCTACTACTGTAAAATGGAACCCATGGATAGTATCGTATACACAGTGAATTCATCAGTGGAACATGATGAAAACACTCATACATACCGCGTTGCTCATTTGCTGATACCAAACTTGGCATGGTGGGACCATGCCACCTACATGGTTCCGATTTTTACAGTACCACAGTTCCTTGACAAAATCAAACAGAAAGAGGCCCATCTGTGGGCTTGAAAGTTTGCCAGCTGAACATTTGCGCAATGCGAGGCACTACAAATCCCACAAGCCCATCCAGGGCGTGCATCTATGCAATTAAGGGGGTGGTGCCCTAAGCGCTTTTTCCAAACTGCCAAAGCCTCTGAAGAGAAGTGGGGACACTTCGAAACGCGTCAGGCACCCAGGGCAGTTTTGAACAGTGAAAGGAATTGTTGTGTTGGAGGCGTGCTTACCTATCAAGGCTCCTTGTGTGCAGCTGAGGCCCGAGTGCTCCTTGTACATTAGGGTACTTTGAGCTTTGATATTTACGCGGTGACCCTGCCGCGGGAGGAGCACCACCCTTGAGAGAACCGGGGGCCATGCGGTCTTTAATTATGGGCCGATATCGTGGGGCAGCAGCGTATGGATCTTGCACGAATCACGCACAGCGAGGCCCATCTGTGGGCTTGAAAGGTTGCCAGCTGAACATTTGCGCAACGCGAGGCACTACAAATCCCACAAGCCCATCCAGGGCGTGCATCTATGCAATTAAGGGGGTGGTGCCCTAAGCGCTTTTTCCAAACTGCCAAAGCCTCTGAAGAGAAGTGGGGACACTTCGAAACGCGTCAGGCATCCAGGGCAGTTTTGAACAGTGAAAGGAATTGTTGTGTTGGAGGCGTGCTTACCTATCAAGGCTCCCTGTGTGCAGCTGAGGCCCGAGTGCTCCTTGTACGTTAGGGTACTTTGAGCTTTGAGATATATATATATATATCATCTAACTTGCAGAACTGAATATGCAATCTATGTTTTAGAATGCACTTGCCATTTAATATATGTAGGCAGTACGAAGTTGCAAGTTTTTAACAGGATTTTACAACACTTGAGAGCTGTGGTCAATTCCGATCCCACATATCCTGTAGCGCGACATTTAAAGTTGGTACATAAGAATAACCTTAATGACCTCAGTTACTATGTTATTAGTGCAATACCGAAAAACATTAGAGGGGGAAACAGGGAGAAAAGTTTGAGACAAGCGGAGTCTGAATTTATTATGTTATTAGATACTAAGATGCCAAATGGGCTCAATAACAATGAAGATTTGCATAACTTTTTATAATGAACTAATGATGTTGAGGAATTGATCAGTTCCTGGTTTATTTTAACTGACGTTTTATCCTTAATTTTACCATGTTTTATCTAGGTTTCTAGATTTTATTTGGTTTTATGGGATTTTATTGTTAGTTTTAAATCATCAGATTTTATTAATTTTAGACATCATTTTAAGTTGTGCAATTATATGTGATCTTTCGCTGCCTTTTATTGAATTTGACAGACTTATATGTTCCTACATGACTATCTAGTAGTTTTGACAGTTCAGGTCTGCATTCAATTTTAATTCGAAAATATCTTGATTTCCTCATCTCATTAGATATTAATAATATGATCAATTTTGAAGAGGATGACGCAAGTATCTGTACGGACATTGCACTTCAAATCTCTTGAAAAATGGAAAAACGTCTGAAACATGAATCATAAGCTGCTTTGTACTTTATATTCAATTTATTAAGTTTACTTTATTATGCACTTTACTACTAGCACGTTACTTTGCACGATTTTGCACCATTGTTCATAACTACCACTAAATATGCCCAGTATATCTGTATGGACTTGTGTTTTATTCAATTTGTATTTTAGAATTGTTCTGTCAACAAGCAAAAATGCCAGTTATCAGATGTTAATAAATATGTATTATACATTTGGATATAGTTATAGATAACGGATATTACGATTTCCACTTTAATGAAGTTCGATATTTGTGAGTTGTGGTTAATGAACACTTTGTTCTCATTAAGTAATCAGATTGTTCACAAATATGGATAACATTATTAAGCATTGTATGTTAAACATTAGAACAGCAATATTAGAGTTGGTAATGAGCATATAGGAACACTATGTTCTAATTGGACAATTATATTCTCATACCTATCGTGGTGATAATATCTTATCTTTTATCTTTTATCTTGCAACACTGTTTGGCTAAATGTGCTTGCGTTTTAGAAAAATATTTGTATTTATCTGTATAGATGGTAAAAAATGCAGTCCTATGTTTATGTCTATTCGTAAACTGTGTTGGCAAATATCTAAGCGGTTGGGTTATTAGTCACCTTATATAAAGTCAATCATTGGTCCTGCGCGTCATGTGATCAAGACTGCCGTGGGCAGTCGAAACGCGTCAGGCTGAGCACTTGCGTGAGATTGTTATGCACTACGCACTTTAACCTGCAAACTCAATAAAAGAATTTACTCTCCACGTCGTGGTCCGTACCTGCTTGTTGGATCCCATTAAGGATTGCTCCAGGATTGTGGCTTTCATATATATATATATATATATATATATATATATATATATATATATATATATATATATGTATATATATATATATATATATATATATGTATATATATATATATATATATATATATATATATTACCTACTGGCGGTCGCCAGTAGGTAGTTATAGTTAGGACCACGTTTCCATAGGAAATCCGCAACATTCTATTTGGAATAACTTTTGCGCCGGCTGACGAATCCTCGCAAATTTTTCAAAATAGGTGGGGCGCTCCGCTCCTACCCTGAAAGTCTCGGGGGGATTTGTCAAGCGGGGGCTGAGATAAAAGGGGGGTCCCAAAACGCGTTTTTCCCATGCATTTTTCCATAGGACCTTTAGACACAGCTACAGCCCGAACGGCTGAACAGAATTACTTGAAATTTGGCAGAGAGGTAGTCCTCAGGTCAAGGAAGTGCCTTTTGTAGGTTTGGTGTAAATCTGTTCAGTAGATTCTGAGAAAATATCCTTTAAATCAATATATATATCTGAGCCAGCTTACGGTGCGCTTACGGTACGCTTACCGTACGCGTACGGTGGCGTGCGCGAGCGCGATTCTGATTGGCTCTTAGATCTTAGTAAACATTCGAATCGGTCGAAACCAGGAAGCGGCGGCCACCATTTCGTGTGTTTCACTCAGAAAAAAAAAGAGTGATATCTTGAAAAGGGGGCAAGGAGGAGAGTTACAGACCCCCTTACATTTGTAAGGGGGTCAAAGAAGGACAGAAAAGTACAAAGACAACATTTATTGACTTTAAAAAAAATCGCGGGGTACGCGATACCGTAAGCGTACGGTAGAAAAAAAAAAAAAAAAAAAATGAAATTCAGATTTAAGTGTTTAGATATTAGGGGGCTCTAAAAAGAGCCGTTGTGTTTATGAAATGATTTTTTAGTGGTACCTACAAGTAAGTACCGATGCAGAGTCTAAGGTTCAAGAGGAAGACTCTGTTCCCTTCATCATTGAAGTGCACACCATCTCCTCTATAAATGTCTTACATGTCGTAACGCAAGTTGTTGTGGTAAATGGAACCCATACCATAGTCACGGAGGAAAGCAGAAACAGATTTGTTGACGTGCTTTCTTGCTTTGTCAATCTGCGGACAGAAATGATTGGACCAGTTCCATTTTTGCCTTTGGCATATGTTAGAAAACACAAAGGCAGTTTTAGGGAAAAGTGAAAACAGTTGTGCAAAGGTGTCCTTCATAAGCATTTCCAGACCTACCCCAGTCAAAGTGCCTAGGTCATTGCCACCACAGTGCACTATTATGAGGTCAGGGTGTTGGATGTGCATGAAGGATTTCACCAATGGCATCAATTGGTGCCACTTTAACCCTCTCTGACCAATCCATTTAATGTCTACATTTGGCAAAGCAAGGTCTCTCACCATATCTGTTTTCTCTGCATAATTTTCACTCCAGAAGACATAGCTGTGCCCTACAATCCACACTGTGAACATCTTCAAAGGAGAACTGGATGCACTCAGGAGGTGTCTTTCAGTAGAATGGCAATATGAAAAGAAAGACAGTTTGGAAATGGAGGCATACATATTTTTTTCATAAAAAAAAGAACTGATTGGCTGTTTCATACCATTCTAGAATAAAAACTAGGCTGTATGTGTAAATTAATAGAAGCATGTTTTGTATTGGTACAGAAAAATGTATTACCAAAAAACAGTACTATGGATTTGCTGTTAGGTTTGAAAAGTCAAGCACTCTTGCTCTGTGGAATTGAAACATTGTTTGGTGAACTTCTGACCTAACTCCACACAGCAGTGTTCCATGAGCTGTTGCTATGGTAGCAGGCAGAAGTCAAGTTGGGGGAAGGGTACTAGGCAGAAGTCAAGTTGGGGGAAGGGTACTTTTGGAAAAGGGTTGGTTTTCAACCAATAGAAATGTGTGATTACATTTGAAAAAAAGGGGGAAGCACTGAGATTTGAAACTAACATGTATATGTGTGGAAAAAGAGAGGGAAAGTTTGCCATTATCTGGTTCTGCTGAGAGGAGAGAGGTGTAAAGAACAGAGATCCTGGCTCTGATAATCTGCTGTTTGAGTGCCACATTTCTTTCACAACTAACTAATTTTAAAGGTGAGTTTAGAGTTTGAGAGGGGATGTATATGGTAAATTAAGAAATGAATAATAGAAATGGGATTCCTTTTGTTGAAGTTGTGTTTATTATTTTCTGTTTTGGGAGAAATTTAAATGTGAAGAACATGTAAAATAATATGGACTATGTTTTCACCATAAATTAAGGTGTACTGGTAAAAATAAAGAATACTTTAAGGGTTTGAGGTTTCAGTCAGTAATGCAAATACATTCAGCATCACTAAGGCTGGTTGCCCTTGCTGGAGTGTAGGCAGACAACCAGGTTACACATGGTGCTGGCCTGAAAAAGCAGTTTGGACATGTGCTTTTTTAAGAATCTGAAAAGTGGATTCATAATGTGTCAGTCTGTAAAAGTGTTTATCACTTGCCAAAAAAAAAGAGTAGTAAGTGTGCTTTCAAATTGGCAAAGAAATTTCGTTTTGTGACTAATGTGAAAACATGACTCTGTGTGCATATAGGAATTACAGGCAGAGATTTATTGCGTATTGCTCTGGTGATTTCACAGTTGCATTAGATGGAAAGGGGGAGCCATTTTTTGGTGCAGAAGCAGACTCTTAGCACACACCCAGCTGCTTACCCTGTGGAATCATGCACAGTATTCACAAGCGAGTGGGGTTTGAGGTTTCAGTCAGTAATGCAAATACATTCAGCATCACTAAGGCTGGTTGCCCTTGCTGGAGTGTAGGCAGTCAACCAGGTTACACATGGTGCTGGTCTGAAAAAGCAGTTTGGACATGTGCTTTTTTAAGAGTCTGAAAAGTGGATTCATAATGTGTCAGTCTGTAAAAGTGTTTATCACTTGCCAAAAAAAAGAGTAGTAAGTGTGCTTTCAAATTGGCAAAGAAATTTCGTTTTGTGACTAATGTGAAAACATGACTCTGTGTGCATATAGGAATTACAGGCAGAGATTTATTGCGTATTGCTCTGGTGATTTCACAGTTGCATTAGATGGAAAGGGGGAGCCATTTTTTGGTGCAGAAGCAGACTCTTAGCACACACCCAGCTGCTTACCCTGTGGAATCATGCACAGTATTCACAAGCGAGTGGGGTTTGAGGTTTCAGTCAGTAATGCAAATACATTCAGCATCACTAAGGCTGGTTGCCCTTGCTGGAGTGTAGGCAGTCAACCAGGTTACACATGGTGCTGGTCTGAAAAAGCAGTTTGGACATGTGCTTTTTTAAGAATCTGAAAAGTGGATTCATAATGTGTCAGTCTGTAAAAGTGTTTATCACTTGCCAAAAAAAAGAGTAGTAAGTGTGCTTTCAAAATGGCAAAGAAATTTCGTTTTGTGACTACTGTGAAAACATGACTCTGTGTGCATATAGGAATTACAGGCAGAGATTTATTGTGTATTGCTCTGGTGATTTCACAGTTGCATTAGATGGAAAGGGGGAGCCATTTTTTGGTGGAGAAGCAGACTCTTAGCACACACCTAGCTGCTTACCCTGTGGAATCATGCACAGTATTCACAAGCGAGTGGGGTTTGAGGTTTCAGTAAGTAATGCAAATACATTCAGCATCACTAAGGCTGGTTGCCCTTGCTGGAGTGTAGGCAGTCAACCAGGTTACACATGGTGCTGGTCTGAAAAAGCAGTTTGGACATGTGCTTTTTTAAGAATCTGAAAAGTGGATTCATAATGTGTCAGTCTGTAAAAGTGTTTATCACTTGCCAAAAAAAAGAGTAGTAAGTGTGCTTTCAAAATGGCAAAGAAATTTCGTTTTGTGACTAATGTGAAAACATGACTCTGTGTGCATATAGGAATTACAGGCAGAGATTTATTGCGTATTGCTCTGGTGATTTCACAGTTGCATTAGATGGAAAGGGGGAGCCATTTTTTGGTGCAGAAGCAGACTCTTAGCACACACCCAGCTGCTTACCCTGTGGAATCATGCACAGTATTCACAAGCGAGTGGGGTTTGAGGTTTCAGTCAGTAATGCAAATACATTCAGCATCACTAAGGCTGGTTGCCCTTGCTGGAGTGTAGGCAGTCAACCAGGTTACACATGGTGCTGGTCTGAAAAAGCAGTTTGGACATGTGCTTTTTTAAGAATCTGAAAAGTGGATTCATAATGTGTCAGTCTGTAAAAGTGTTTATCACTTGCCAAAAAAAAGAGTAGTAAGTGTGCTTTCAAATTGGCAAAGAAATTTCGTTTTGTGACTAATGTGAAAACATGACTCTGTGTGCAAATAGGAATTACAGGCAGAGATTTATTGCGTATTGCTCTGGTGATTTCACAGTTGCATTGGATGGAAAGGGGGAGCCATTTTTTGGTGCAGAAGCAGACTCTTAGCACACACCCAGCTGCTTACCCTGTGGAATCATGCACAGTATTCACAAGCGAGTGGGGTTTGAGGTTTCAGTCAGTAATGCAAATACATTCAGCATCACTAAGGCTGGTTGCCCTTGCTGGAGTGTAGGCAGTCAACCAGGTTACACATGGTGCTGGTCTGAAAAAGCAGTTTTCTGCCTAATTTCAAAGCATGTCAAAACATGACTCTGTGTGCATATAGGAATTACAGGCAGAGATTTATTGCGTATTGCTCTGGTGATTTCACAGTTGCATTAGATGGAAAGGGGGAGCCATTTTTTGGTGCAGAAGCAGACTCTTAGCACACACCCAGCTGCTTACCCTGTGGAATCATGCACAGTATTCACAAGCGAGTGGGGTTTGAGGTTTCAGTCAGTAATGCAAATACATTCAGCATCCTTAAGGCTGGTTGCCCTTGCTGGAGTGTAGGCAGTCAACCAGGTTACACATGGTGCTGGTCTGAAAAAGCAGTTTGGACATGTGCTTTTTTAAGAATCTGAAAAGTGGATTCATAATGTGTCAGTCTGTAAAAGTGTTTATCACTTGCCAAAAAAAGAGTAGTAAGTGTGCTTTCAAATTGGCAAAGAAATTTCGTTTTGTGACTAATGTGAAAACATGACTCTGTGTGCATATAGGAATTACAGGCAGAGATTTATTGCGTATTGCTCTGGTGATTTCACAGTTGCATTAGATGGAAAGGGGGAGCCATTTTTTGGTGCAGAAGCAGACTCTTAGCACACACCCAGCTGCTTACCCTGTGGAATCATGCACAGTATTCACAAGCGAGTGGGGTTTGAGGTTTCAGTCAGTAATGCAAATACATTCAGCATCACTAAGGCTGGTTGCCCTTGCTGGAGTGTAGGCAGTCAACCAGTTTACACATGGTGCTGGTCTGAAAAAGCAGTTTTCTGCCTAATTTCAAAGCATGACTTTGTGTGCACACAGGAATTATTTTTAGAAATTTAATTTGTGAAGGTGTTATTGTGATTTTCATTTATAGGAAAGGGGTTTATAGTATTTTAAGATTTCTAAAGAACATAAAAAATGTAGTAATATATTTAAATAAAATAAAGGAATTTTTTTTTAGTTTTTTTCAGGTATTGCTGAAGAGCAGTGAACAAAATTTAAGATGCCTACAAAATCCAGAGTAAAGAAAGACCACAAAAAAAACCTATATTTGAAGACAACTGGAGGACCTAAGTTAGTTGGAGATGCTCATGTTGGGAAAAAGAAAAAATCTTCTGGTAAGCAAACAAAAGATTTTTTAAAGAACATATTCAAAAAAAGGAAAAATGTACAAAATGTCTGTACTGGAAAAAATGTTTTCAATAGAAAAGGAGAGGAAAAAATTGAGCATTTAGTTAATGCAAATATACCTTCTGCAACTAAAAAGATAAACTTAAACAGAAAAACAGCGTTTAAAGAGATACGTAGAAAAATGTTTCAGAGAAGAGTTATGTCCAATTTGATAAAGGATGTGAAGAAATATAAGCAAAAGGCTAAGTTTTATAAGAGAAAAAAAGAAATTGAAGCCATTGCAGCAAAGGCATTAGAATTAAAAAGGAAACTATTCATTTTAATTTTGATTAGGATGCATACATTAGATAAAATGGTTAATGTACTGAAATCACAAAGCAAAAGGAAAAGAGTAGTGAACAGAACAAACTTTTGTAAAGTGTTTTTAGGAAAATGGATGCATAGTTCAAGTAGTGAACCTTTTTTTAATGAAGAGAGCTATTTTCAAAGTAATAGTTTGCTGCATGCAGTTGACACCAGAGGTCGTGCTTACGAAGTGAAAAATGGTTGCATAATGGAGAAGGAGATAATGGTTCCAAGAGATGAGGTACAAGTGATGGCGGATGAGGCTATGGGGAGACGTCCTAAAGCCCCAGTGTACACTTGGAATTGTAGTAGTATTTGCACTGTGCGTCAGGAATCTATTGATAAATTTCGTGAGTTTCTAAGAGAATATAGTAAAAAAAAGTGTAAAACAGAAGATTAAGGTGCTTCAAAGTCTGGATCCATGCAGAGTGAGAGAGAATACTGGTTTGCAGGGTCATTCTCTGGCTTGTCTATCTAGAAAAGTGTGTAATAGTGTTTTCCATCATTTTAGGATGCTGGCTGTTCATCATACTGAAATGAGAAAGTTTGTGAGACGGTTGTATTTTGCTAAAAGTCCAGCAATAAAGTTAGATGAATTGAATAGGGCTCTGTTCCGTGGATCGGTATCAGATGTAGAGAAGGTTGTTGATGAAATTCAGTTTTGTTACTTTGGTCCTGAACAAAACAGTGCAGAAAAGGACACAGTAAATGAGGAAGAAGTGGAAGAGAATGTAGAACCCTCTGTAAGTAAGACATTTAATGATCACATAACAAAATTTGCAATAATCTCTAATGAAAGACCAAATATTACTTGTATTTGTTGCCGCAGAACTCATTATAGAAAACAAACCAGGTATGTTGATCTGTACAGAAAGAGTGAAAATGAAGATAATTATAAGTGGAAGGATTTTGCCACATATATATTTCTTGAAAATTGTTTTGAATTGGGTGAAGTTCAGCGTATTTGTAAATACTGTTATAATAAGTTAGAAGAAAATAGAATGCTGACCAGAGCTGTACATAATAATTTAGAATTGGATGCAATTCCTGCTGAACTTTCTGAATTAAATACATATGAGTCTATACTCATTCAATGTGTTCATCCGTTCCAGACCATAGTACGTATGGAGCCCAAAACTGGTAAATTAACTCCTTCAGATTTACTGAGAGGTTTAAAAGGTAGAGTGGTGTATTTGCCCTTGGATTTGAAAAAAAATATGGAAACTATTGATGCGGATACTTTGGAAACTGAACCATTAATTATTCTGGTTAATGGTGTACCTACAAAGAATAAGAAGATTTGGCAGGAGCTGGTAGATGTACGGAAAGTACAAAGAGCAAATTTGTATTTGAAAAGGAATAACAAATGGTATGAATCAATTTATATAGAAGAAGAAGAAGAAGAAGATTTACAAGAAGACACAGAAACACCAACTGGACAAATTGAAAAAGTGGACAAGTCAAAGGAAGAAGAAATTTATGAACATTTTAGCATACATCCTCTTCATTCAAAAGAAGTTATGGGAGACAATATTGATCTGTTTCAGATGAAGAAAGCAAAAGGAACTCCCGTGAGTGTGTGGGAGGAGAGCTTGGAAGCTCGATGTTTTCCCCAGCTGTTTCCTACAGGAAAAGGAGGACGATACGATGAACGTCCGGAACAGATTCCAGCTTCTGAGTATCGGACTACAAGACTATATGCCGAAGATCCCAGATTTCGACAAAGTATTCCTTATTTGTTCCATCTTTTATTTGAAAGCGACTTGTCTGCACTGTCTTATGCAGTAAATCACATTTTAAAAAGTGGAGTACATTTACAAAATGTGTCTGCTAAGGATTTTATGGAGAAAGTGCAGCACCGAGATGATCATTTGGAAACACAACTGATCAATCTGATGGCTTGTCAGCGTGGGACAAATGAATAGTGGTACCGACGTCATGGTGAATTAAAATGCATGTTACGGAATTTAGGAACACCAACATGGTTCATTACTCTAAGCTGTGCTGAGTACGCTTGGGATGATTTACTGGATTTTCTACGAGAGGCAAATTCAAACATTAAAAACATCGAATATAAGACAGCAGGAGAACTGTGCTCATTGGATCCGGTTAATGTTTGCAGATATTTCAATCATAGATTTGAGGCTATGATGTCGTTCATCTGCAATAAAAAAAATCCACCTCTAGGCGAAGTAGTGGATTTCTTTTGGAGAAAAGAGTACCAGGCAAGAGGTGCTCCTCATATTCATATGCTGTTGTGGATCAAGGATGCCCCAAAGTTTGGAACAGATGCTGATGAAGCAGTGTTATCTTACATTGAAGAATATGCAACATGTGCTATACCAAAAAGCACAGATGATAAAAAGTTAAAGGAGCAAGTTTTACGTTTCCAAAGTCATCGGTGTGGAAAATACTGTCGACGGAAATACAAGAGCAAAGATAAATACTACACTAAATGTCGATTTGGATTTCCTAGACCTGTTCTTTCAAATGGAAGAGTAAACAGTTTTATGTCATCTGTGAGACATACTATCACAAGAAAATCACCTAAGAATACCTACAACCTTAAAAGAAAAGAAGAATCAAAAAATATAAATGACTACAACCCAGTCATTTTATCCATGTGGAATGCTAACATGGATATACAGTATGTAGCTGACAATTCCATTGCTGTTGCTCGATATGTAACGTCTTACATTACGAAATCAGAAAAAACAGAATTGAAGTAAATGTGGGAAGAGATTTCTCACGAGAAGACTGTCAGTAAGAAGCTGTACAGTTTCAGTTTGAAGATGTTATCGCATCGAGAAATTGGATCCTACGAATGTTCAGATAGGTTATCTTCTGCAAGTCTCTACTCGAAATCAAGAAGAATAATTTGGGCAAGTTTAGGCCTTGCAGCAATGAGAAATCGGGTACTGAAATCTGTTGGAGAAATTGAATATTTGGCCGAGAATGACCCAGAAAGTACAGATATTTTGAAATCAAACATGTTGGACACATATTACCCAAAGAGAAGTCATCATCTGGAGAACATGTGTCTGTATGAAGTGCTGCAGAACTACATTTATTCACGGAAAGCCGCAGAGGACATCAACAATGGAAAATATAAAGTCATTGGTGAGGAAGGATGTTTGGTGAAGCAAACAAAAGGAAGTTTGATAAATCACAGGAAGCTGAGTTGCGACACTACTGACAAAAAGGAATTTTACTACTTGGCTCTTTTACAGCTGTTTAAACCATGGCGTACAGAGGATGAACTACTGGGAGAATTTCAAAGCTATGAAGATTCTTTTAATGCTTGCAAAGACAGCATACAATGCAGTACATTCTCAACTTATCTGCAAATGTTAAATGAAGAAATTGAACAGGAAACTACAATTGCAGCAGAAGTAGCTAGAGACAGTTCTCAGGACAGCCAAAGTTCAGGAACACTCAGTCAAGATCCCCTAGGACAACCAATCGTTGAAAATGAAGCATCAATAGCCATGAATGAAGTGTAAACAGCTATGAATCAAGCTCAAGAAGAATTTATAGACTTACAAAATTTGGAAAGACAACTGAACGAAGAGCAGCAACAAATTTATGAAGAGATCAGAAACAAAATTGATCACGGATTTCTACATGAAAAAAAAGAGTGCTCATGCACATCATTTCATCCAATCAGGATGTATGTAAGCGGACAAGCTGGAACTGGAAAAAGTTTCCTTATAAAAGTCATCAGAAGCTACCTACAGCAAAAAACGGATTCTACTTTGTCTTGTGTGGTTACTGCTCCAACTGGGTTAGCAGCATATAACATAAAAGGAATCACTTTACATCGTTTGCTAATGTTACCAGTGGAGCATGAGAACAAAATACAATACAACAAGCTAACTGGAGAAGCATGCTTGGAAGTTTCAAGAGTATTGAAGAAGATGCAAGTTCTCATTATTGATGAGGTGAGCATGGTATCAAACTTAATGCTTGCCTTTGTGCATTTAAGAATGCAGCAAATTCTGAAGACAGACTATGACGTGTTATTTGGAGGAAAACACGTCATAGTTTTTGGAGATCTTTTGCAACTTACTGCAGTTAAAGGACAACCAGTGTTTAATACTGTGACACATGAAGACACAAAGAAGTCATTGGGAAGCATCGGTAATGCAATTATTTGGTCCTTCTTTGAGTACAAGGAACTAACTACTAATATGAGGCAAGCAAACGATGAAGAATATGGAAGTATTCTGAAAGATATCAGAATTGGACTACTCACTGAAGCTGGCAAAAAAGCATTACAGAGTCGGCTGCTACATAATTTATTTCCAAAGGAAGAAATAGTTGCAGAGAAGATATACAAGAACATTGCAGAAAACAAAAGTGTCATCTGCTTAATGCCAACTCTACGTGAATGCTCAATATTCAATGAGGAGCTTTTGAAATTGGAAAAGGAAGAGATCAGGAAATTGGAAGCAGTGGACAAAATTGAGGATGGAAGAATTACTGTCACATTAACAGGCACACTGAAAAATAAATTGGATTCACTAGAGAAGAACATTTCCAAAACAGCTGGATTAGAAAAAAATCTATATGTTTGCATGAACTGTAGAGTATTTTTAAGGAGAAATTTGGATGTTGAAAAAGGTTTAGTTAATGGAGCTCTGGGAAGAGTTGTGGGTTTTATTAATTATCAGAAAAAAGATGGAATTGAATGTTTAAAAATAAAATTTGATCAGATAGAAGAAGTTAAAGACATTTGTCGTTGTTCAGTTCGTTTCATGCTTGTGAAAGATTTATATGTACGTAGGAAGCAGTTTCCGTTTTCTCTAGCATATGCTGTAACTATTCACAAGTCTCAAGGATTGACTGTAGATTGTGCATTTGTGAACATTGGTTCAACTGTGTTCAAAGAAGGTATGGCATATGTTGCTTTGTCACGAGTGAAAACATTATCAGGTTTATTCATGATAGACTTTGATGACTCAAAAGTTAGTGCTGATGCAAATTGTGTAAAGGAGTATAATAGATTAAGAAGAAGCTATGCTCCTCATTTAGGTCTGTATCCTGTGTTGGAGAAACGTGTAGTTTCTCGTAAAAGGAGAAATGAGAATATCTGTAATGAAGATGTAGAGAGGAGGAAAAAAAAGAGGAGTGATGTAATTGCAAGCAAAAAGAAAAAGGAAAATGAAGAACAGGTTGTAGGATGTCATTTTGAAAATAGCTCTGGTGTCAACTGCTACGCTAATGTAGTGCTGAATGTTGCATTTTATCTGGAAAGTGTGCAAGAGCAGATAATAGTAAATCAGGGAAAAAGATTCTGTTCTGAGTTGAGTCTCCTTTTTCAAAAGCTGAGTAATGATAAAACTCAAATAGAAAGTGCCACTGAAATTAGAAAACTTTTAGATGTATGTTCAGGACGAACACAGTTTTCTCAAAATGTACAGCAAGACGCACAGGAATTCTTGATGTTTTTTCTTCAGGTACTGGAAGAAGAAGGGGTTCCCATTAAAAATGTATTTGGTCTCTCTTATAAATGGGAACATAGTTGTGAAAACTGTTATAATATATGTGGCTCTAATGTTGATTCTGAAAGGTTTATTTATTTAACATTGCCAGAAAGTAAAACAGTCACTTTTGCTAAATTAGTTAAAGATGCTAATCATAGCATGGAATGCAGTGAGTGTCAATCTGACATGTTTTCAACGTTAATTTTAAAGGAATACGGACAGTATGTAATTTTAATGATGCAACGGTGTAAAGCTGATGGTTCAAAATTAGATACTTTAATAAAGGAGTTTACAGGACAGCAATTATCAATTTCAGGAAAAACTTTTGTAACAGTTGCAATAATTTTCCATGATGGACCTACTGTAACTTCTGGACATTACACAGTTTATCTTAAATGTGAAAAAGGCTGGACACTGTGTAATGATTCCCAATTGATTTTTAAGCAACGTTTGCCTTTTGATTTAGCAAATTCCTATCTAATCTTCCTGAAACCTAAATTTTAGAGAGATTTGGCAACATCTGGACAAAACAATTTTACAATTTTATTGGATTACCAGTGGAATTTTAAAAAAAAATGATTTTACAAATTACCATTTGGCCTAATGGAAAGGTAACCAATTGTAATGTGGACTTTTTTAATTTTTAATGAAACTTTGGAAAAACAAAAATTTAGACAAAATCGGTAACATCTGCACAATTTAAATTTTGGAATGTTATTGGATTGCCATTGGAAATTTATTCAAAAAAGATTTTTAAAATTACTATTTGGCCATGCGGAAAGGTAAACAATTCTATTGTGGACTTATTTAATTATTAATAAATCTTTCGGAAACCAAAATGTTACAGAGAATCGGTGAGATATGTACAATTTAAACTTTCGTTTTTTATTGGATTAACATTGGAAATTTAATCAAAAAAGAATTTTAAAATTACTATTTGGCCTAAAGGAAATGGAACCAGATGTATTGTGGAGTTATTTGAGATATATTTTTGGGATTATACTTCTGAAACAAAAATATCAGACGGTATTTTAAAGAAATAAGTATTGATATTAGTTGATATTTTTTTAGAATATTATGCATTTCTATAATGTTATGTTTAAGTTAAAAGAGATTCTGGGCTTTTTTTATACAATCTTTGAGATTGTTATTTTTTTTTTGCCCGCTGTTAAATGATGAATGCAATTGCTTTCTCAATTTATAGTGAAATGCAATATATTCTGAAAACAGCAAAAAAAAGGCAACATTTTTTTGGGAAAAATATGTAAATATGTGTACTGTATTATAAAATGTTTTATTAAATATTAATACTTTTTTCTTTTTTTTCAGATTGAGATAGATAATTTTCGAAAACTAGAACCATTTTTAAAGCAATTAAAATTTTTTTTTAATGAATAAATATTTTTTTGAGTGGGTATGGTAAGTCAAAAATATCATGGTCCCTTTTTTCCACTTCTCCACAATCACATTTTCAGTTTTTCTTTGTAGTCTCTCAAGGACCTTGTAATGTGATAATTGATTTTTAGTGTTTTTTAAAAAAATAAAAATAATTACGCGTACCGTACGCGTACGGTAAAAAAAAAAAAAAAAAAGTTTTAAAAACATATATAAAAAATAGATGAAAGGTAAGGTTGGCTCTTAAAAGAGCCGTTGTGTTCATGCAGGGACAGAGGAAAGAAAGAATGGGAATATTAGACGGTACGACAAGTGTGCTGATCTATTTTATTGTTCACTAGGGAAATACTGGTCTCCCTATAACAAATTAGATCATGACAAGTGGCGCACCGTATTTCAACCCTCAGAAACCGAGGGTCAATTTCCTGAGGTGAAGAAAAAAGAGATGCTCCCCCCACAGATGAAGGGCTCACCTGACCTGCAGAAGAAGGACTCGGCATTGCAGATGATGGTCCAGGCTGAGCTGCTGTGGATGTGCTTGGTTGATTTACTGAAGGGTTACCTTCAGTAAGTCGAGCATGTGTCCTTCTGTGTACATCCTTAAGGTGTCTCATCATGGTGTGATTCCCGAAGGAATACTTCCTGTCGGGATTCCCTCTTGAAAGTACACAGCCACACAGCTTACAAGTCACTAAGGGTGCATTTACCTTTTGCTGGCCCTCTGGAAAAGAAAAATACTCCCATATGAAAGAGGTCTTTTGTTTCCTCGCTCTCTGCCTCAAGGTAGTGCTGCTAGCCTCACTCTCAGAAGGGCTCTGCTGTTCTGCCATCGTATCACAAAGACAACCCAGCTCCTTCTCCTAAGGGATCACAAGCAGAAATGAGGGGAATGGGTGTGGTGTAGGAGAGTTCTAGAACTGAAAGTAGTTTCAACCAATCAAAAGTTGTGTTTCATGATCACATGACCAACCGTACGCTTACGGTGTGCTTACGGTGCGCTTACGGCAAAAGGACGCATGCGCGTAAAAAAGACACGCGCTCGCGCGCATGCGCATAACAGTCACTCCCCAACACTTCCGCGTAATGTGCGCGTGTAGCGTACACGCGTACGCGCCCCACGCGCAGTACGCGCGGCTACGCAAATTGCGTAACTATACGCAAACAGCGTAGATAAATTACGGACATTGCGTAAACCGTACGCTTACCGTAAGCTTACCGTACGCGCACTAAAAAAAAAAAAAAAAAAAAACAAATATTTTCTAAGTTATACTAATATATCTTACCTGTTTGGTAAAAAAAAAAAAATCTTGCAATATTGCAGATTTTAAAGAAAAAAAACATAGTGTTTTAAGAGAATAAAAAGTTAAAAAAAAACTTGTTTTTTAAAAAAAAAAACACATTTAATATAAGAATTTATAAAAAAAAAAAAAAAAAAACAATACAAAAAAATATGGGAATCACATATGTTATAGCTAAGAATTAGCATTTAAAAAACCATACAAATTCACTGAAAAAACCATGGATATCACACACGTTGTAGTTAGAAATTAGCATTTAAAAAACCTTGCAAATTCACTGAAAAAACCATAGGTTTCACACATGTTATAGTTAGGAATTAGCATTTAAAAAACCTTGCAAATTCAGTGAAAAAACCAAAGGTTTCACACATGTTATAGTTAGCTGGACATTTCACTCGTAAAAAACCAATGAAATTCCCCCGTTATAGTTAGTTCAGCTAACTATAACTCGCGCGCCCGCAATGCACTGCTGATGACGTCACATATTACATCACTCATGACATGGTCACTGACATCAATCATGACATCACTGATGACATCTCAAATGACATCACTGATGACATCACTGATGACATCATCCAGTGAATGTGTGTTTTTCTGAAAATTAAATATGTTTTATATATGTATATCTCAAGGTCAATGGAAGAGTTCAGCTCGCTTACTTTTGGCAACTCTGCACAGCGCGACAACGCGGACTTACAGTTTTTGTCTTCTTCGTGCGCTCAATATGCGTGTTCGCGCATGCGATAACGACTTTTTGTACAGTTCGTGATGCCGAACACGCAGAATTTTCAATCTGGCAAACAATATCTCGCAAGCAACATAAAACCTTCTCGAAAATGATGATTTTTGCTGAAAAAACTCCTCACTTTTTATTTTTTTTACAATTTTTCAAAGGAGGAAGTAAGTTCCACAGAGACTCCAACTTCCTGTTCCTGTCCTTTGTATTCACTTTCTTGTTATTGACAATTGTGGTGGGTGGCCTGACCATGTGGGTGGCGGCCATTTTGTGAAGCCAGGCATTGTGCTTTTGCCATAGACCTGCATTGTTGTCTGTTTTGTATTCCTTTTCTTGTTTTTTTGAGTGGCCTGGCCATGTGGTGGCGGCCATTTTGTGGGAACAGCCACTATGCTTTTGCCATAGGCCTCCAAGTTTGTGGCCTAGTCTGCCAGTAGGCCCAGGGGTACTACTCATCAATTATCATGGGTGCATGAAAGTTAAACAACTATTTTTGTGTTGTCTGTTGAATTTTAACATCATGTATGGCATGAATGGCTTTGGATTTAATTGCAAAATGTGGGTTTTACTTTTTTCCTGGGGTATATTTCACTTTTTGGGTGTGTTAAATAAATGCCTTTTTTATGTGTATGTATTTGTTGTTGTTGCTCCCTGATGCTGCATCCATCACATGTGATGCACAAATTTTTATTTAGGGCAAACAGGCTCCACTACATTTATGTTTTTGTTCTTTGCTATTCTTATTGTACACAGTACAGTACACCAGGAGCCCTGGCCTTGTTGTCAAAGTCTCATAAATGGCTACACTGTTGTTATTCACTGACTTAATAAAATTTAATAAGTGTGAGCACCCACCACACTATAAGAAGTTATATATTATATTAGTTTGATTGTACTATCTTTTGACTGATGTTCTTCTGGCTTCTTTGCTTTTAGGTGCTCAAAAGTCTGAGGAAGAGGTGTGTCATCATCGCCCGTTGTGGTGCCAGACCGACGTCCTGCTGCTGTACACGACGTGATGTGTGAGTGACCTGACCAGCCATCTCTGCAATTTGTGCAACTGAGTGCTGCTGACATCTGAAGAAGATGCCCCCAAAGAAAGCAGGTAGCAGGTCCTCCAGTACCAAGAAAGTTGCCATTGAGAAGAAGGAACAGAAGAAGAAAGAAGTGTCACTTAAGTCTGGTGTGCATCCCAAAACCTTTTTTGGGACACCAAAAATGACGCCTCCAGCAGCGGCGTCCGGGAGCCAACTGGGGGCAGCACCTCCGCATCAGTGGGCCCAACCCACCAACCCAGGCCCAAGCAGATGAGTGTGGAAAAGGTAGCCAGCCTAATGGTGGAAAGCAGTGATGCTGAGCCTGACCTAAACTTATCGCTATCTCAAAGTAGTACACAATCAACGCAGGAGGGAACACAGCAGATAAGTGGTCAACAACAACAGCCGCAACCACCGCCCGCAATAGTAGTTGTTGTTTCTCCCGAAGTAGGGGCAGTTCAGGAAATTGAGCCTCATTCAGAGGAAGAAGAGGAAGCCACTCATTCAGAAGTTCCATTGCCTTCCAAATCCCCAGCAAGGAAAAGGAGGGTTAGTCCATCAAGTTCTTCGCCAAGCCCCCTTCTGATGAGTCTGAGAGGGAGACAAGTCCCAAGATCAGGCTAGGGAAAAGGAAGGTTCCAGAAAGCCTTACACTTATGGAGGTTGATGTAGAACAGCAGGATGCTGATGATATTGAGCCAGTCATCACGAACATCACTCCCGGCCCAGAGGAGATGGAGACCAACATTATTACCCTATCCAAAATGGCTGCGAGGGATGTAGCACGCATACCTCCAACACAGGTAACACCAACACGACCTCCAGCTTCCATATTTACATTATCAAAGGGCCGGCAACGTCCTACATCCAGCACAAGCACCACATCAGCAGAAGTAGGAAGTAGTACTGCACAGAGTCAAATTCAATGCACACCCTCCAGTTCATCCAGCATTGGGAGTGGCACCTCCAGCAGGAGACAAAAGTTAAGCTCTGTCAGTCAGTGTGGGACTTCTTTACGGTTAGCGAAAAGGATGAGAACATTGCTATATGCTCCATTTGTCATACCTCTGTTAGTCGTGGTAAGCTTGGTATAAACTATGGTACCGGAGGCCAAATGACCTATCTGAAAAAACACCACACAATCAACTGGGAGGACCACCTTCGTCGCATAAAAACTGGAACCATTGCTGTTGGTGGGGATAAATGAGTAGAAGAAGTTCCACTCACGGTGGAAAAGGAAGAAGAAGAAGAGGGAGACATTCTCTGTGGGAGTGGTACACAAAGTAGCCCTGTCCCCAGCACTGCAGTGGTACCGCCCACATCCGCAGCAACTTCTCAGTGGCACAAGAGTAAGAGTCAGCCTGAGACACCAAGGAGTACTGCATTGAAAAAAAGTGCGTCGTTAAGCATAACAGGAAGGAATACCATGCAGCCTACCATTCTTAGCATGTTTACTAGGCCGGAGGGGAAGTATGAACGAAACCACCCAAAAGCACATTTGTACAATGCGAAGCTGGCTAAAATGTTAGCACTGGACCTTCTCCCTTTTTCTTTTGTTGAAGGGGTGGGTTTTCTAGAATTTGTGACAACCATCTGCCCAAAATGGAAGGTTCCCAGCCACTACTATTTCGCCTGAGTTGCTGTTCCAGCACTACATCACGACGTGTTGGAATTGCTTGGAAAAGCCTTAAAAGAGTGCTGTTCAGAGTATCCACCTGACAACAGACATGTGGACCAGTTGCCAAGCCACTGATTACATGTGCATTACTGCACTCTGTGTCTCTTTTTTGGGTGTTAGAGATAAGATATGTGCAGGTGTTGACACTGCTGAGATTTTTAATGACACTCGCAAACATGCAACTGTAGCCATGTTTGCTATGGAGAAATCTCATACTGCTGCAAACATTTTGGATGAGTTTAACAGCAAGGTCTTTGAGTGGCTGCGACCAAGAGGGCTTAACATTGGTTTTGTTGCCACGGACAATGGCAGTAATGTAGTTAGGGCCATGAAAGATGGTGGCTATTTCAGGGTCCCGTGTTTGGCACACTGCATTAACATTGTTGTTCAAGACTTTCTGGAAAATGAAAGCAAAGTCAGCAACTTACTGACCACCTGCAGAAGAATATGCACACATTTCAACCATTCTTTTAAAGGCCGGAAGCAGCTGAGGGTCATTCAATGTAAGCATAAAATGCCAGTCAAAGCACTCATCCAGGAGATGTCAACACGTTGGAATTCAAGTTTTTACATGCTTGATCGTCTGTTTGAGCAGTACATACTACTCAATGCTTATGTCATGAAAAGGTCAGGGGATCCTACTGTGAAAATCATGACCGTTGAGATGGCCCAATTGGACCTTGTTAAATGCCTGACAGAGATGTTTCTTCCTTTTGAGGTCTTCACACGTGAAGTCAGCAGAGAGGACTGTACTATGGGCCAAGCTATCCCATTGTTGTACATGCTAGAGCATGAGCTGAAGGAGGTGTCTGAAATGTACGCAGGTGTGGATGACAAAGTAGATGCATATTATTTGGCGGACACCTTAGCCGTTCGCTTATCTGAAAATACAAGGATTCAAAATAACAGTGTGTCACATCGACATTACATTACTGCCTCAATTTTGGATCCACGGTACAAATTATTTCTGAACAGTAATGCAGTCATTCCTTTTTTAGAAGTGGATGTTGCCAAGTACAAAACTTTGATAGCTGAGGAAGCAACTGACTTTGAAAATGAACGGCTCTTAATTAGAGGCCCATCACCCCAGGCCAGAACAAGTACTATAGGGCACCCAGAGTTAAGTTCTACTTCAGAGCCTGAGAGCAGTGCGTTTGCCTCCCAGCAGTCACCAACACTACCAGCAATAACATTAACAACAGCACCAACATGATCATTCAGCCACATTCAAAAAAACGGCAAGTGATTGGTTTCTACGGAAAGCGTTTTGTATGTCCATTGCTGATGCAAAGGCAAATGAGGGCAAGCAAATCGGAGCGCCCCTGAATATTGAGCGGATGGTCCAGGCCTATCTGGATGACACAACAGAGGTCTTCATGGAGCAAAGCCCATTGGTGTATTGGTATGGGAGAAGAAGCCAATGGCCCTTGCTCAGCAGGCTGGCGATAAAGTATCTGGCTTGCCCTGTTGCAAGTGTCTCTTCGGAGCGTGTTTTCAGTGCTGCTGGTGCCATTGTAACTGTGAAAAGGACCAGTCTCTCGCCCAAAAGCGTGGAGAGGTTAACCATGATCAAAATGAATCAGCACTTTATACCACTGGAGTACAAAATACATGAATCACAGCAGGAAGAGGAGAGTGACTTCGATGACATAAGTAGTGGGTTTGATGACCTACTTCTGTCTGAACCAGCCAGAGTTTGAGGATGAGCTCATCTTCCCTGACAACTAGGCTTTCAAATTGTTACTTTCTTCCATCCTTTATATGTGTATGCATCTGTTTTTCTGGTTCAAATCTAATCACAACAAATCCCTCACCACCATCTCCTCTATTTATTTCCCTATTGGAGTTGCACGTCTGTGCATAACTGTCCACTTCACTTCTCAGAGTCCTGCTCCATCTTCCTGACTCACTCTAAATACATTTCCAGCAAGCCAGACATTGGCTGGAGATGGAGAATAGTACAATAAATGTTGCCGCTTACAGTCCCTCCATAAGAAGTGAAACGTGACTACAGCTATCTTCTGTTTTGTTTCCGAGCTGTAAATCATCACTGTCAGAAGGCTAGGCATCTGATCTGACAGCCAAAGAGAAGAGCAAGACAGGTAATGATTAATGAATGATGGCATGCATTGCATTGGATGCTTGCTGACTCAGAGTGAATGTGCATGATGTCGAACTATACTAGTTTATCTACAAAGTAAAAGTGACTCAAGTGACAGTCAATGTTTCCTTGTTGTTTAATAACCACATTGTACTCCTAATACTGCAGGTGCAGGCCAATATCCATTGTAATTTTTTAATATGGAATGTAAACTTAATCGGAGTCACTACAGACTGAGTTGGTGTTGGACAACACGTACCACATGGTAATGATGATGACCATACTATCTTTGAATGCAGTCAGTCAGTTGGATCGGAGAGAATTGATGGAATAACTGTGTTTCATGAACTGGCATAAAAGGTAAACACAACAATTCAACAAGAACCACAGCAGACCTAGGCTACATGTCCGTGTAGTGGTGTGGAGTAGAGTGTAGTGGTATGACTGACAGTGGCACATTGATTTAGTCACTTGATTTGGAAAATGCCAGGTTTCTGTATATGCCTTTTGTCTGGCTCTGTCAAAATTTAAGGTAAATGGAGGTTGGGTCACAGGCCGGCACGGTGCCGTGGGCCTGTTCTGTGCTGGCTCCTGTCCTGTTGATTTTGTAGCTTAATGCTGTAGAGTAGACACGATGTATCCAAGCCGCCTCAGTCTGAAAGTGTTCTCTCAAGAGTCTTGTCTTCTCTTCTTGCACTCCACCGTAATTGATGCTTTTTTTAAATTCAGTTATTTTTCAATACCCCTTTTGTTTTTCCATCTACACTTACAGGCCGGCCTTTACCCTGTGCTGTACTGGGAGAAACAACTCACACTTACCTTACCAATCCGCATCAGGCAGGCAGTGGTACCCAAGATTGATGTGCTGAGTGTCCATGGAAGGGAGGACCAAGATGAATGACGAGATGCAACTTCACAATTGGACCAGGATAATACAGTATTATTCATCATTCGTCTTTTAATTTATTTTATTCCTTTTTTCTCTTCCATCATTACGACTGTGTGTTGTGGTTTGTTTGGTAATTGATCCCTACAACTATTTTTTAATTTTATTTGCTAGCTTTAAAAGTAAGCCCGGTACAGCATTGAATTTGTGTCTCTCTGAGGGCATACAGGCAAGGCAAATTTCATATTAATAATTATACTGCTGCCCTGGACTGTCTAATTGTGTAGTAGTAGTTAGTAAGTACTACTCATTAACCATCAAGTTATCTTCATCATCATGCATGCATTTCCTTTTTCTCCCTTTATAGATTTATTGGATAATGGATCATGGTCGTCTTCCAAGATTGTGTTTTACTTTTGTTGTGTCCATGTCTGTTTTTCTTTGTCTAACCTTTCCCCAAACCCCCCTTCCCATCCATTCATCAATCCCGAACCCTCTTCCCCCGGGCTGTGTGATTTATATTGAGGTGTGATGTGACTACATTAAATGTACACCAACAATTGATCACACGCTTGCTGGGGCAGATGTGGTGAAAGCAACACTAATTCAATTTCAAGGCAGGTCAAGGATCTTCTTCTGCTTGCCCACCCATGCTGTACTTTACTTTGTTCTACTACTCCTCCCACAGTCTGTCTCAGGCAAGTGACTATCTCTTTTTTTTTCAAATGCTAGTGACAGTGTCTACTACTACCACCACAACCATGGCATCTTTTCCATTCTCTTGGGAAACCATGCAGCCATCGCTGTGCCAAACTTAATCATCGTCAATCACAGGTAAGATAAGTTTGGTGGGAGGTATAATGGACTAGGAGGAGAGACTGACAGTACTAGTTGGACAAATAAAATAACTCAGTGAGGGGTACCGCATCTATCTGTTTGTGTCTTACAAAATCGGCAGATATTTTAAATCAAACACTGGCTGCGGGCCTGCAGCAGCAAGGAAACCATGTGACGTAAATTCGTAAAACAGTAACCCACCCACAAAACATTAACATCGTATGTTTAAGTAAATATAATTTATTACCCTAACAAAAATAAACTATCCCACTCTGACCTGACCCACCCCTCTCCCTAACCCCAACCAATGTCCAAAACCCAAAAGTCCAAAAAATCCATAAACCCCAACGCC
This sequence comes from Triturus cristatus, assembly GCF_964204655.1. Classification (NCBI taxonomy): domain Eukaryota; kingdom Metazoa; phylum Chordata; class Amphibia; order Caudata; family Salamandridae; genus Triturus; species Triturus cristatus. The sequence goes on along the minus strand of NC_140581.1, from coordinate 745,281,947 downwards.
CAAAAACCACCCACCAACAAAAGGAATTAAAAAGGGGCAGTTCAACATGGTCCTAAGTTCGGCGGGCATTGAGATGTTTATCAACTAGGATCTTGACCCGCTCCTCTACGGATTACGGACAATTGCAGGTAAGTATACAATACATATAAATAAATAAAACACACTTTGTTGCGCGCACTGCATTGAATTTGGCGGTGCACTGCGCACAATGAAATTAATTTTATTTATTTTTATGTTTATTTACCTGTATTTGGCTGTAATACATAGTTTACTACCCCCCACCCTGCCCCTCCCCACATCACCGCCCTTTGTTTTCATTGATTGTGTAACCAACATATAGGCCACCCTTTGCAGGCTGGCGGACACAATCGAAAATAAATTAACATAGGTAGGGAGTGGTCCTCGGAGTCAGGAGGAAGGCGCTTGATAATATATATCTATATATGATGTGCTTGCAAACTACTGTGAGTCAACTGTATTCTGAAAATACTACTTATATTCCCCTCCGCTTTTCTACTCTGGCGCAGTTTCTTTTACATTCTCTTCAAAGTAATACTCTCCAGTGACAGTCTCCACCTATGCTGTCTATGATGAATAGTACATCCAGGCATCCATCCATTAAAAGTAAATGTCTATCATTCTTTTTTATATATTTCTTAACAAACCTTATTTGGTTTCACCAACAACCACCCATGCGTCCGCTCCTTCCTTGCTTGCCTTGGCTTTGAGTTTGACCCAAACACCGCTGATGATTCTTGCTATCTAGTATCCACCCATACTGTGTCACCCACCCAGGCAGGTATCTTCTTTCACCTTCCACCCATCCTTCAACAACCCATGCATCTGATCTGATTCCTATCAGCCACCTATGCATGCTTCCAACATATCCTTCTCTGCCAGTCATATTACATCTCGCCCATCCTTCCTCCTTCCACCCTTCTTTCCCTCTCTGTTCAACACATCCATCAAGGTCATCTGATCTGACTTTTATTCTTCTCCATAAAACTTTCACAGCTGAGTTGGAGTCAGATAGAAGAGGCCATTGGTTACTCAACTCATGCTGCTAATGCTATTGCTAGTGCATTTCTAATGCTAAGTAAAGGGTGTCTTCTTCAACCGTTGTGCATAGTTCACTACAACTTAATAAGTCTCACAGTACAGTGAGTGAAGTGAACACCCTTCCAGCTAGTAGTAATGTCAATAAATAATGAATATAACTTACCACCGCCCACCACTGCTGCTGGCTCCCCCCCTGTAGCTCCTGCAGGTGCTGCATGTTCTCCTGCCCCCTCCGGAATGGCCGCATCGCCATCGCCGCTTGCCCCGCCGGCACTGGTGGTTGGTGGTATGCCTAGCAAAAACATTACACATTTTTAGATGCCGGTACACCTCCCCCTATTTTATTAGTTTTCACTAGGAAGATTGAAATAAAAGTTAATACAACATACATCATCACTAGTCCAAATCGGGTACTAGAGTAGAGTCAGTTGACAGACACTAGTAGTGTTATTATTGTCCCTACGGTCATCTAGTCCTACTCTACTCTTCGGAAAGTTACTCTGTGCCATGTAACCATTTCAGATTCATCATGTCTACTCTTTTGCGCATATTACCTCGCAGCTTGCTGTGCAGTAAACGCCTTTGAGGCCACATGAGTGTTGCGTACAAGTGAAGAGGTCGACAAACAAGCCACTTTGTTATGGAGTTCGGTTAGTGCGTATTGCTTAGCCATAATATGTTACACTTTTTGGCATGACTGTGAAATGCTTACATATTTGCATTATACTATCTAACGTGCACCATTTTTCTCATAATAGGCGGAAGATTCCCTTCTACAAACCAGAGATTTGCAGAGCTTATGATGCATGTAACCAGTATTTCTACGTTCTACGGTGAGGGGTCTTCCAGAATTCACATAGATCTTTTGTCTTCTATCATGCACTTTTAAATGTTTACTGTTTTAATCTTATGCATTTTGCTGTTGGAGCTGGCTGTAGTAATTTCATAGAACAACGTACAGAGCTTGTTATTTGAAAATAAATCTTTTGAAGTTACACATAGACTCTGTGGTATTTGGTGTGGTGGGGTGGACTTACACAAGTGAGTGAGCGAAAGGGTGTTATGTTCTGGGTTGCGTCATCATTGGGTATCTTCGTGTGGGGGTTTGAGACCTAATGAGACACTTTAGCTAGTCGGTCAGGGGATTGTGGGTTCTGACTGAGGTGTGAGTAAGGTCCAACCTACCATCACCAATATCCTATTTTCTTGTGTATAGTTCTGTATGTGGCTGTGCAGAATCCCCACAACAGTATAGTATGTACTATCCTATCAAAAATACCAGTCAAATATCTGGTTGGGCATTTTGTTGGTGGGAATTGTCAAAGCCTCAAGATTAAGAAGACTAGAAGAGGACAACCCAAAAGACAGGACCCAGTGGCCCGAGCTATTGGTCAATCTGAGTTTTATTCCAAATAAAACCTTTAATAAAGAGTGGCCAACTGGGCAAGCTTAGCTACAGACAGACTAATAGTAGTAGTAGTACAGAGAGTCATAGCAGAGGCAGTTAGAAGGAACTTAGAGGCAGGGATAACCAGAATTTGGAGACAGATAGTCAAGGTCACAGAAGCTTTTGTAAAAAATAGAATTAGGAAGTGGAACCATAATTAATAGTTCAGAAAAAAAGGTGCAGTAAAAGTTAGGGAAATATAATTGTTAATATTAAGCACTGGAGGACTTACTGGGGCCAGCAGCAGGGGCCTCGGTAGAGGAGCGGTCCTCTGTTTTTTGTCCCGCCGACTCGGACCCCGTCTTCTTGCCCCTGGGTGGTGCTGATGATCATGTAAGATATGATTAAGAAAGAGACAAACATTAAGGAGTGCTGTGAAACAACTAAATCATTTAAAAAAATGCTCAAAAAACATTTTAGGAAACAACAAATGCAATAAAATTGACCTATCTAATCAGATCGACTACTGGGCTGCTTGCGGGATTCACGGACCGTCTACTTAGTTATGAACACTCCAGTGTTCCATAATCATTCTGATTCCAGAATACTAACGAAGCCTAAGTACCATCTGATCTAGACCACCTATTCCAGACGTGTCAATTGTTCACTAAGTCTGCATTTCCATTTTTTTAGCCTTCAAAAATGCATAGATGAGATGGAGGACACATGCATAATTTGTGCATACACAAAATTGTGGGTTGGCTGCGTCTGATGTTGTTCTGCTACTGACTGACACTGCTAAGCCTACCACTCACTAAACAAACTACAAAAGGTTCTACGGAGGACTGGGGTAAGCAGCACTCAGTGACAGAGGAGGCATCACGCAGACCGTAAAACAATTATGAACTAATACTAACTAAACCTAGTATTCATCCACCACTATTTCACAGAAGGACAATGGAAGGACTAGAGTCTCTCTAGCAATAGCATTACCTAACTTCAGTTCTCTAAAGTAAACTCTTATATTAATCAGCCCAAGCTAGTGCAAAGTTGCAAACAAGTAAGAGTACCTGTGTACTACAATCACAGAAGATTTTGAAACATAATTTACCTGCAATGTAGGCAGCAGTAATCTTGTTATTCATCAAAAAATTATACACAATACTTATACTACTATATATTAGCTACTCACCAAGCCCCACAACCTCGACACCTAGCAGGTCCAACAGGTCCTGCTCTCGGTCCAGGATGTCTGACCTCCGGTGGGCCAGCTGGTTATGGGTGCGCTGGACCCCTGAGCAGTGAAACACTGCCCGGCGCACCTTTGCCCACTGACAGTGACATTCCTGGGTAGGGGACCCGGAGCCGGGCCTGCTGCCAAGGTCAAGGGGAGGTGGCACTGGATAAAAAAAACAAGGGCGGCCATCTCCGCCTCTCCAAAAAGCTGCCGGGCCTGCACCCCTGCAGGGAGCATTCTGCCGCAAGGCAGGCGGCTCTTGGGCGCAGGCGCCTTACCTTTTGAGCCATTAGGGCTAGCCTTGGCCATGGTTCTGGTGTGTGTGGGAGGCGGAAAAGAAAAGTTAGTAGGAAAAAATAAAGTTAGGGGGAAGAGGTATTATCTTAAGGAAAGAAGTAATATAAAACAGTAGAAAAGTAAAAGTAGAAATAAAATACAAAATATAAACTTAGGGACAGAGAGAGATAGATGATAAATAAAAAAAGTCAGAAAAACCGTGTAAAAAACTAAGGATTGCAAAGATTAAGGGAGGATAGAAAAGTAGGCCTAGACCCATAGCATAGAGTGAAAAACAAGATGGCCGCGCCCATCGCGACCGCGTGGGTAAGTTTGCGCAATATTTCCCTGCGAACACGCAATAATCGTCATGAACAAGTAAAACGCGCTCCCGAACATGACATGCGCATCGCGAACACGCTATACGCGACCCGGAACAGGAAATAAGGCATCGCGAGTGGGACAATTGAAAACAAGATGGTAGTGCCCATAGGCGACCGCATGGGTAAGTCTGCGAGATACTATTCCCCGAGCACGCAAACAGCGCCCTGAACACGCACAACACGCTCCCGAACAAGAAAAACGCATCGCGAACGGGCGCCCCAAGCAACTACGCAGGCTCGCGTAGCTACGCGTAGTGCAATGACATCTTTGCGTAGCTTCGCGTAGCGTGACTACGCGAACTACACCCAGGGTTAGTGGCAACCAGGACCAAAACTACCATAAGGCTCTGTTGCTACCATTGAGACATCACTTAGTTATTCAATGTTCGTTATTGTTCAAGCCTATATAAACATTTTCTGTGTGCCAAATACCTTAGTATACTTTATATATATCCACTAAAAAAACAAAGGTTACAGGGACATTATAGTTAAGCTGACATTTCACTCGTACAAAACCAGAGAAATTCAGCTGTTATAGTTACCTGAGTTAACTATAACTTGCACCACCGCAATGCACTGCTTATCACCTCACATATGGTCAGTGACATCACTGATGACATCAGTGATTACATCATCCACATCAACTTTGACACACCCATTCACACCCTCATAGAATTGCACCACCAGCAGTGCTCAGAGAGGTGCATTTGCAGAGTGGTGGAAAAAGGGGTGTGGCCTCCGACCATTTCTTAGCAATCCCACTGTGTGGGGCTCACTAGAGGTAACAGGTGGGCAAGTTGGCCCCTAAAGACCCTCACCAGTGAAGGGGACTTCATCCCACAACCAAGAGTGCACCAGGAGGCATGGTGTAGAATCTTAGAGAAAGGGGGAGGGGCCTCCAGGGAGATGCCAGCTCCATTTTTTATTTTTTTTTATTTCAGGAAGGGAACTGTGTGGCCCCCCTTTCCTTGAACCAGGGGGATGGGGACCCCAAGGCTTGACCCATTTGTAATTTTTTTATTCGAATAAAAACAGAGGGGCGCCACGTTGACCCCGTCTTGAGGCTGATTTCAGCCCCGGGGACCCCATCCCCCAGGGCTAGGCCTTTGTTTATATTTTTTTAAAGGGGCCCACTCCCTAGGCCAATTCTGGCCTGGAGGACTCCATCCCCCAGAGCCCGCCAATTTTTTATTATTTTTATTTTATTTTTTCAGGAGGGGGGCTGAGGGGACCCCTTCTCCTGAGGCCAGACCATTTCTTTTTTTAAATGTTTTTTTTGTAAGGGGGGCACATAGCTTCCCTCCCCAGGCCAATTTTGGCCCTGGGAACAACATCCCCAGGACAAGCCATTCCTTTTTTTTTATAAAGGGAGGGGGGCCGAGCTGCCCCCCTACTGGGCCATTTTCAGCTCCGGGAACCCCATCTCCTTGTGGACCGCGGGGAGAGCCTCAAGGCCCCCGCGGATCCAGTAGGCTCTTGCCTTCTGCAGGAGCTGGCATTGCTTTTTACCCCCAGGAAGCTACTAAGATGCTAAGATGCAGCTCCTTGGGGCAAAAAGCAAAGTGCTCCACTTTGAACAAGCAAGAGAAAAATGATCTCGCTTGTTCAAAGCGGAGCACTTCTTTGCTATGTGATGGCAGGAGCAGTGCTCCCACCATCCCATAGGAAACTGTAATGTCCCGGGGACCGTTGTTGGAGCCAGCCACAGGGCCATCTATCACTCCAGGCGGGGGGCCGTGTCCCTCCTCCCATTTTTAAAATATGGGACACGTGGCCCCCCACATTTATGTATACAAGCCCCAGGGAGGTGGCGGTCCCAGGGGCTGCGTGGGAGGGCTTTTTTTCATTATAGCCCCAGGGAGGTGGCAGTCCCCGGGACTGCAGGGGGACCTTTTCTTAATATAGCCCCAGGCAGGTGGCAGTCCTCGGGGCTGGTGGGGGCAATGAGCCCCCCCCACATAATAGAAATAGCTAGAGCCCGCTACACATTATAATTGTAGTAAAGCCCCGGGAGGTGGCGGTACCCGGGGTTGAGGAAGCGGCTTGTGGCTGCTCACATTTTAAAAAATGAACCCTGGGCAAGTGGTGGTCCGCAGAGCTGCGTTGGGGGCCACCTGGCCCCGTACTCCAAACTATTAGCTCCAGGTAGGTAGTGGTCCCCAGGGTAAGGGGGTCCCGCACAGGCCCCTGCATCTTTACTTGTTATTCCCCCAGGACCTGGCCCACCCGGGAGCCTAAAGTAAACGAAGCGTGGGAGCCCTCGCATCATTTTATTTTTTGCCAGATTTGCGTATCCACTGTGAATCCCACTGATGTTTTTTTTAATGCTTTTCTTGGCCCTGGGGATCCCTGTGGGACCCCCTGAACAGGCCTGGGGGGTCAGGGGGTAGCCGTGTGTAACACTTCCTATAAAAATTAACATGGACAAAAAGTGTTTTGGGACCCCCCTTTCCTCGTCCTCTGCTTGACGTACTACCCCAAAACTTTCAACACAACAGCTGAAGTGCGTGGCCCATTAGTTTTGAAAATTACCCAATGATTCGTCAAACAGCGCCAAAGTTATTGGCAAATCAAAAAATTATTTTCCTATGGAAACTAGCTCCTAACTATAACTACCTACCACCAGTAGGTAAGATATATAAGATATATATATATACAAATCCCCGGTTGGCTCGCGCATTATCAACATGTCGGGGGACGTGCTGCGGGAAAGGGAGTCACCAGAGGAGGAACTATTTGGCAATCTGCCAGGTATTTTGGGTGATGTAATTCAAATGGGATCAGCAAGTGCAAATGTAGACGGTGATACTAAAACCTTGCTCAAGAATCTAGAAAAGAAGATGCGTAGCGAGATGACTAAGTGGTAGGAACAAATGTCACTCCAGAAATATGAAGAGGTATGGAGAAAACCGCATGGCCTTTGCATCATGCTGGCACCAAGTTTCGAAAATTAGAATCCCAGCATGCTCAGTGAGTGGGCAGAAAGCAATTTGGAAGCATCTATGAGGCTGGTGAGAATTCTAATCAAATATGCTCAAATTGAAAAAATCAATGAAGAATTGGAAAAATCAGGACACTAAGGAGTTCAGATCAAAAACCAGAAATGTAATTAATATCAGACTCAAGAAGCAGGAAGACACTATAAAAACAAGAAAGGCATATAAATTTGCCAGAGATAAGATGGACTACCAAAATTGACAGATTTTCACGTTTTTAAAAAAATTTGATAATGTCAAATGACAGAGATTACAAGCAACAAAACCAACAGGGCAAACAGAAAAAAGCAAAAACACTAGGAAGACAATTGAAACAGCTTCAACCTCGGACCACAGCACATTGACGAGTGAGACAGAATCAGAAGATGGAGGATCAATGCCCAACAGTTCAACAACTAATATGGGAAGACTAACTCTGGCTGAGGAATTGGATTTTTTAAGTTTGGACTGGAGACAACCCCTGACGCCACGGAACCCCTCAGGAATTCAAGAAATCAAAGGAGGAGGGCCAAGAAAAACTCAACAAAACCAAAAACAAAAGGCAGCAATGGCGGAAGAAGTAACATTGACCAATAATACGGTCATTAACCTGACAGAATTAACACTGAGCAAGACAGAGATCCAACTCTTGTCTTTAGGGTTATCATACTGTCCTGAGAGCAATTTTAATTATGGACAAACAAGAGTTGATATTTTCAAGTTTATTAGAAAACTAAAACTTGCAAAATTCTTTACAATCAAAGATGGATTAGACCAAAGGAATAAAGAATCACAGAATAATATTCCTGATCAACCAAGTTAACAAGTATCAGATGTTAATACTCTACTCATAATGCAGGAGTTGGCTAATGATGGAACAATTGACAGTGACCATTGCATGTCTACTCAAATAAGAGTACAGGATATAGGGATTCGCAACGCAACAAAGGCATACAGCCCATTCAAACCTAACTCCACGTTTATGTCTATGATGCCCAAGGATGCCATAGACATATTTCATGAGAAGGTATTGGATGATTTAAAAACATTGCATCGTAACAGTAAACACAATATAAAGAAACAAAAATTTCAACAACAACAGTATGACAACTTCATGAAAAAAACTGACGGACCACAATACTATCATCATTAACAATTCAGACAACGGTGGAAATATAGTACTGTGGCCAAAGCAGCAATATATCACAGAGGCTTACAGACAATTAGACAATACAGATGATTATGAACATTCGAAAATCAAACAATATAACATAAAAGAAAGATTGAAAAAAGATCTACTTCAATGGAAAAGGGAAGGTCTCATCACAAATGATGAGTTTTCATACATGCATAATGAACATCTGGTACTTCCACATATATATTTTATTCCTAAAATACATAAGGAAGTCCTGCCAACCCCTGGAAGACCTATCATCTCTGCCAAAAATTGGATATTTGAACGTATTTCACAATGTGTTGATTTTTTTCTACAGGAACATGTACAACAACTACCGTCATATATTAAGGATACTGGTGACTTTTTAAGGAAACTCCAAGAAATACATTGGACAAATGAATACCTGCTTATCACGCTTGATATAACATCACTCTATACAAGCATAGATCACCTAACAGGATTGAATGCGGTACACTACTTTTTAAACAAGAGACCGATAGAGATTCTGAATCACAACAAAATGTTATTGAAATTAATCAAGTGGTGCCTATATAACAACTTATTTTTCTTCGGGAAGGAGGTATTTAGACAGGTCAGAGGGGTGGTGATGGTGGCCTGCTTCTCCCCAAGCTATACATGTCTTCATGTAGGCTGGTCCTCAGAAAAAAACATGGTGAAATGTTTGATTTGCATATTATTAATTGGATGAGGTTCATTGATGACATTTTTATATCATGGCATGGGACCCAAGAGAGTGCAGTTAGCTTCATTGAAGCTATCAACGAAAATCTGTATAATCTAGAATTCACAGTAGACATTGACGAACACACCACACATTTTGTTGATGTCAAAATGTATACCACTGAACACAAACTAGAAACGACATTACATCGTAAGGGGACTGCAGGCAACTCAACATTACATGCTAAGAGGCACCACCTAAGGCACCTTATCAACAGCATTCCCTACGGTGAATGTTTAAGACTCAGGAGAATAAGTAGCTTAGAGAAAGATTTAGAACAATGCTAACAGGAAACAAGGGCAACATTTTTGAAAAGGGGATACAATATAAAGATTCTGGACCAGGCAATTGTGAAATCTAATTCCATCACTAGAGAGAATATTTTGGTCAGTAACAATAACCACCCAACAACAAAGGAAAGCGGGATAGCAGGCCCAAATGTCAGGATTATAACAATTTATATCCAGCAGGAAAACAAATTAAGGCAGATAATAACCAAGAAAAGGCCTATAGTCTTAACAGACACAATTATGGCACAAAAGACCCCCAACAAACCAACTCTGACATTCAGGTGGGCTTCCTCCATGAGAACTACATTGGTCAGGAACCACACAGAACTAAATCCATCAACAACCTGACTAGGTCCTAGAAAAGGCTTCTACAAGTGTAGTTTGTGTAGGGCCTGCAAGTTTGTGGTGAATACTATCAACTACTCCACACCCTTCTGTGGAAATTTAGCTTGTAACTGAACATTATCTGCGCCATCTTGCCTCTCCCCAGCGCCACGCACAGCGAATGCACGGCTGCCATTTTAGGCACCCCACTCTCTCCCCGCTCATTCTCGATCGCCAGCGCTTTCCCATGGTGCTGCGAGCATCCCCCACGCGCCGGCCACCCCCGCTCTCTCATACACGGGCCATAAACCCCCTCATTCTGCGCGACCCTGTCATGGAACCACATCCCACGCCTGACCGACATCCCATACATGGTCATGCCTCTCTTTGATAACCCCCTTCCTCTGCACCCCATTGTCCGAACCGATCCCAGGCCATCACCTAGCCCTGCGGATGCAGTTTATTGCCCCTACTGTAAGGGAAACACCCCACATCAAAGGGATTATAGTGGATCAAAGCCCCTACCCCCTGAGACCCGGCCGGTTGCACACACCCCCGGGAATTGGCGGAATGTCCAGCTGCGTGATAGCCATCTCCTACTGTAGATGGGGTGGGGACTTCCACTGTAGATATGTGTGGGAACAAGTTCGAAGTGGGGATTCCGAAGACGTTCTTTTATACATCAAAGTAATCTCAAGAATGTGCCATGTACAATAAACCTGCAATAAAGACATAAACCTGTGTATAAGAGGCCAGGGCTCAGAGATGCAGTTAGAGCACCTCGTGACGATACCTTGCTGTCTGATCTGATGTGTTCTGCTCCGACGGAATAAAACTTTGTTTCCTGCCTTCCAGTCTCCGGCGCCTGCCTCTTTCATTGGTAAATTATCGAATGGTATGAGAGGCGATTACCGCCGGGCAATACTTGAAGGGTTATCGACTGAAACTGCCGCTACCATTTAACAATTGGCGTCCCAAGCGTGGGGCCCATCAGAGACACGTGGATCCAGTGGGAGAGGTCCTGACGACAGAGTGAACGACTGCAACGATCGGGAGAGCTCCTGCCCAATAGACCCTCGTCTGGCAGCCGATCATCCGAACTTCACTGGTTCCGAGTAGACCTCTCTCGAGTGATCTACGGTCCTGACTGGGAACCATCAGGAGTGCTGCAGCAATAATGGAGAGTAGAGGACGATCGGGCGCTGGAGGCGGAAGACGAGAAACTGTCCACGCGGTCCGGGTAAGGTCGTGATACACGACAAATTGCGAAATAATTGATTGATTGTTTGAAGTTTTGAAAATACTAGTATTGCTCATTGATTGTTCTCTTTGAGATATTCGCTGTCTACAAACGGGGAGGAGTAGAAAATACTCTCTCTCTCTCTCCCTTTGCAGATAGTGAAGGGTAGGTAACGCAGACTTTTGTCCCCGTTGAAACCCGTCGTGCCTATCTTTATCTCCCCACTGATTGATTGTCCGAACATTGATTGTTTTGAAGAATAGTGCTCTTTGAGATATTCTCTGTTTGCAAATAACGTAGAATAGAAATATTCTGTCTAGTCTTTGCAAATAGTGAAGGGTAGGTAACGCAGACTTTTGTCCCCGTTGTAACCCGTCGTGCCTATCTTTATCTCCCCATTGATTGATTGATTGATTGTCCGAACACTAGTTGTTCGATATTGGTTCTTTGGAGGTATTCTCTGCTTACAAATAACGAGGAATAGAGATATTCTGTCTAGTCTTTGCAAGCAGTGAAAAGATAGGTAGTGCTGACTTTTGTCCCCATTGAAACCCGTCATGCCTATCTTCTCGCGCACTGATTGGTAGTTGGTTCTGCCCGGACCGCTTATTAGAGGTGGACCATCCGGCTCCACTGGAAGGCACCCCTAATAAGGACATGTTCACTAAATATGGACTAGTCGCCGTAGCTTATAGCAAGCTATGGCATAAATATACCAGGAAGGACCCCGAGAGTCAGTGGCCACTGATGGGATCCTTCGACGACCATAAGATAGAAGTGCTAGAAATGGCTCTGCGTAGCAATAAGACGACGCCTACTATGCTTGACAGTATCGGCATGTGGCGCAAAGAAGCAACGCAACGGAAAAAGAGGGAAGAAGTAAAGGCAGAAAAGGAATTACGAAAGGCAGCTCACCTTGCCGCTAGAAAGTTAGAAGAAGAAATAAAGGAGAGAAGGGAAACTAAACTAAGACAGGAGCCCGAAACCTCAGGCCAGTACGCTGTTAGGACCCCCTCTATGCTCTACCCTGAGTTGTCCTCTAAGCAACGAACGAATGACGAATTACTATTAGGTCCCCCAATCATTTACATGCCCCCTCCATACGCACCCTCCCAATCGGTAGTGCAACACCCACAACCCCCAAACACGAGCGAAAGCAGTACAGGGGCCACGGTCCTCACGGCTGTTGTGGGGCCGCTGGCGCTGCTGGAGGCCCTCGCTGCGCACGCTCGCAGCCGCAAGGAAGGACACCACACTACGTGTCTTGGTCTCAGCGCGGACTGCTTCAGCAGGCCGCGCCCCTTTATTTTATACATCGGCGTACGCCACGTTCGTGGCGTACGCATTGCGTAGTATCCTCTTGCGCTCTAGCGTCTAACGCTAGAGCGTTAACTGCAACAATGGCCTCCGCGCCGGCCGAGCCTCTTGTACTGAACACAACGTCGGCAACGACGTTGGATGACCCTGAGATAAGAAAGAAAGATTCCACCAGAATGAATCGACTAACAAAGGATGAACGAGCAGGAATCGACAAGATAGTAGGGACACTGGTGGAGCGAAAGGAAAGTGAGGAGTATATAACAGATGTGTATAACTCGTATGCCGACAGCCGTAGACGACACTTTGTCATACGACTTTGTTACCACGCCCTGAATGCATATGAGGATAGGTACCGCGATAAAGGTCCCGAAGGCTTAGCGGCCCTATATAGGAAGGTAGACATTGGGGAAGAAGGAGAGGGCGATGTGACGAACCTCTTCACTCGTACACTCGAGGTCTATCGACACCTTAAAGAACACAGGCAGACAACCAAAACAGAAACCCCCATAGCGGCTAAGCCCCAGGAAGGAAGGACTGATACCATGATGCCCATCAAAGAGGCCGCCCCCTACTGGGTCCCCCCACGAGGTCAGGGAACACATGACGACATCAACCACCAAGATGCGAAGGGGAGGGTTGTATATAATTGGGTATACCAGCCATGGGAACGACAAGATATTTTGACCTTTAGAAAAACTCTACCCGACTTAAGAAAGAACCCGACTGCCTTCTACACCGAACTAGGTACAGCCTTAGGCTCAACAATAATGACTTTAGCAGATATCGACTTGTTCTTCGGATTATGTCTGCCGGCTGATGTGTGGAAACAAATCCGGAAAGTTGACCACGCTGAGCCGTTCGGATATACCTGGGTACAACTCGATACCATAGATAAACAGCAAGAACCGGGACAGAAACCCCCGAAAGCCATATTAGAGCTCCCAGACAAGATTATACTTAAGTTGAAGACTCTAATCCCAGAAAGAAAGGTAGATTGGTCAATAGTGACGGCTTGTCGCCAGAAACCCCAGGAGGATGTGTCTGAATACTTCTCTCGGTTCGAGACTGTGTTTTCCGATAATAGTGGCCAGGACATGACCACTGCAACCGGACATCACCTCTTTGTCCAGAATTATGTGAAGGGTCTATCACAAGAAGTTTCTCAGAAGCTGCAGACCAGCGAGAGTAGTTGGGCAGCCTCCAAACCCGCAGCTATCCTCCAGATGGCCCAATACTACGAAAACCAAAAGAATGAGAACGATAGGGCATCAGAAAGGAAGAAAAAGGAACTGAAGGAGAGGGTAATGATAGCACAGTTGCAAGGGGTGACCATAGGAAGAGAACCCCCGAAAGGGAATTACCAACCAACCGCCCCTAGAAAGCTACCCCCTAGAGACCATACCCCTGCACCCTACAACGGACGGAGAGACTTAGATGGGAATCAATGTGCGTTCTGTAGAGGGTTCGGACACTGGAAATCCCAGTGCCCGGTCCTTCTGGAAATGAACAAAAATAGGGACCCCAGAGACACAGCATATGACCCCAGAAATAGAGGACAGGGACGAGGGTACACGAACGACGCCATCAACGACAGGCCAGGCAGACCAAACACCTTTGATCGCCCCCGACAAAACCAGTGTCAACAGTCCGACTATGAAAGCACCCATGACTTTGCATAGGACCGCCAGGGGCAAGGGAGGGATCCAGTCGAACTCCGTGTTGACCAGCAAGGTCCTTACGTCACTGCTAAGGTCTTGGGCACAAAATCTCCATTCCTGGTAGACACTGGGGCGACACGTAGTGCGTTATCCAAACGACTGATTCCTAGGGCACCCTTGTCTGGCTCACATGTAACCTCAATAGGCTTCGATGGAACGCCCTCCACTAACCCCTTATCAGCACCAATCTCCTTTGACTTAGAAGATAACACCACTGACACGACCTTTCTGCTCTCCTCCAACACCCCCGATGCTATTATGGGACTTGATTTGCTAAAACATTTTCGAGCTACCATCAGATGCTCCCCAGACGGAGTTCGAGTCATCCTACACGATAACCCAGATCTGTCCAGACCCTGTCACACACGGCGTATGCTCTCTATAACTGATGCTGACATGTCCCTACTCGACACATTACCTTCACATCTATGGGCTAAAACCGACTCAGATGTAGGGCGCATGGTGATCGACCCGGTACACATAACCGTCCGACTGGACGCAGTGCTCCCAAAGCTTCCACAGTATCGGATATCACCCGAAGGCGAGAAGGCATTGGTGGAAATCATCGAGTCCCTAGTCGAGGCAGGAGTGGTAGAAGAAGTAGTCAGTAATGTTTGCAACAGCCCTATCCTACCCATTGTAAAGAAGCAAGGCGAGGGAGATGAGAAAGCCTACCGTTTCATTGTTGATTTGCGAGAGGTTAACAAAGTAGTTATACCCCAGTACCCCGTGGTCTCAGACATCACCACCATCCTCACCCTGATTCCATCCACTGCCACCACCTTTACTGTTATTGATCTCAAGAACGCATTCTTTTCCATCCCCATCCACCCAGACAGCCGCTACCTGTTCGGCTTCACTTTAAAAGCCCGTTCGTACAGATTCTGCAGGGCACCCCAAGGCTACACTGAGAGTTCCAGTATTTATAGCCAAGCCCTCAAGAGGCAACTAGATGCAGTCCAACTACCCGATGGAGTGGTGTTGATACAGTACGTCGATGACATTCTTTTGGCGGCCGACACCACTCCACTTGCCGTCACAGCCACCATTCACCTCCTCCGCTTCCTCGCGGAGAACGGTCACAAGGTCTCCAGGAAGAAATTGCAATTCTGCCAACCACAAGTAACATATCTAGGCCACCTACTATCCAAAGACGGGAGAAAACTTACCCCTGACCGAATTCAGACCATCCTAGAAACCCCTGTTCCCAAGACTCAGAAGCAAGTACGGTCCCTAGTAGGCCTCACCTCCTTTTGTCGACAATGGTTGCCAAATTTCAGTCTTATCATAAAACCTCTGCTTTCCCTGCTGGCTAAAGATGTCCCCTTCCCCCTCCCCTGGACACCCGAATGTCAATCCTCCTTCAAAGAATTACGAGACGCCCTCTGCTCGGCCCCAGTCCTAGGAACCCCAGACTACACTAAAACTTTCTCCCTCTACACCCACGAAAGGGAGGGATGTGCGTTGTCTGTCCTAACCCAGTCCATAGGCCCTAAGCAACGCCCTTGTGCCTACTTCTCTGCCACTCTTGACCCTGTAGCCAGAGCTTTGCCCGCCTGCCTTCGAGCAGTAGCCGCCGCTGCTATCTCTATCCGGCAAAGCGAGGGGATCGTGCTCTCGAACCCCCTCATAGTATTGGTACCCCATGCGGTTGACACCCTCCTGAACCAAACCAAGACTCAACACCTGACTAGCGCACGACTGACTGGTTACGAACTGACTCTGCTTGCACCCCACATCACATTGAAACGATGCACCACTCTGAATCCAGCTACTCTACTGCCTCTCCCTGACACTGACCCCAATGCGTCCCCTATACATGATTGCGTGACCCTCACCGACGAACAAACCAAGAGTAGGGTTGACCTCCGGGATACTGCCTTCCCGGACCCTGACGGAGAACTGTGGGTGGATGGCTCATGCATCAAGCTCCCCGATGGCACCACCTCAGCTGCCTATGCAGTCACCACAGCCCGAACAGTTGTTGAGACAGCCCGCATCACACAGCGATCCGCACAGGCGGCGGAACTAATTGCTCTCACACGAGCCTGCATCCTGGCAGCAGGGACAACCGCAAACATTTACACAGACAGTCAGTACGCCTTCGGGGTAGTTCACCACTTTGGGCTCTTATGGAAAGAGAGGGGATTCTTGACTTCTCATGGCACACCCATCCTGCATGGAGATCTAGTCTCTGCCCTGACCGAAGCAGTCCTCCTCCCCACACGGTTAGCTGTGATCAAATGCCAGGCACACAAGAAGGTGACAGACATTATAGGACAGGGAAATGCACTGGCTGACATTACTGCCCGAACCACAGCCGAGAATAGGTCCACGACCCGTATGTACGTGACCAGGTCACAAACTGAGAAATAGAAGGATGCTAGGGAAACGATTAGGGATATCCAACTAGCCAGCACACCACACGAATTAACTCAATGGGCCCGGGTGGGATTGAAGGATGATGATGGTTGCTGGCGAACTAAAGACTTGAACAAATGGTTGCTACCAGACTCATACTTGATCCCCATGCTGACCATGGCACACTCCCCCTGCACACATAGGGTCTGCCCCCATGATCGAGCTCATCTCCAAAGTCTGGCACAATGACAAAATCCCAGACTCAGCCAAACGTCTGGTCCAACAATGCCTAGTATGCCTCCAACACAACCCTGGGAAAGGAACTGCTGTACCCCGGGGAGGGTTTGGGGTCCCCAATCACCCCTTTGAAGTCCTACAAATGGACTATGTCCAGTTAGAAAGGTGCCAAGGTTTGAAGTACGTACTTGTCGTTGTGTGTGCCTTCAGCAAGTGGGTGGAAGCCTACCCAACCCATGACAACACCGCTATGACTACCGCAAAAGTACTACTGAAGGAATTCTTCCCCCGATACGGCCTTTGTCGAATTTTGTGGAGCGACAACGGCCCCCACTTCGTAGCCGAAGTTATCCAACTCATCTTAAAAGGGTTGGGTGTAAAACAGAAATTCCATGCGGTCTTCCATCCCCAATCTGCAGGCTTGGTTGAGCGACACAACGCCACATTGAAGCTTAAGATAGCAAAAATAGTCGCCACCACAGGACTGAGATGGCCAGACGCTCTCCCGCTAGCATTGCTATCAATGCGTTCCACCCCCACTAAACACCACTTAACCCCCTACGAGGTCGTTTTTGGGCAGCCCATGAACCTTTGGGCTGCTCCAAAGCCAACATCCATCCACGACGTCCCTGACGTCCTCATGTCTGACTATTTGTATAACCTAACTAAAACGTTGTCTGTTATCCATCAGCAGGTGCTGCACGCCATTCCCGATGTTTCCAGGGGCCCCGGACACGACATCCAACCCGGTGACTTCGTCTTAGTGCGTAACTTCCAGCGCACCAAGAGTCTGGAGCCCCGGTGGACGGGCCCCCTGCAAGTCCTGATCACCACCCGAACAGCTCTTCGAGTGGAGGGGAAACGCAATTGGCTGCATGCACACCACTGCAAGAAGGTATCACCGACCCTGACAACCACGGACAACATCACCGCCCAAGAAGAACTTCTGGACAAAGACCGACCATCCCTGAGCCGCTGCCCAGATACAGAGACACTTGAGTTAGTAAGATATCCTGATCCCACCGTGCCATCCAAGAAAGGGTATAACTTGCGACGAAAGGAGAGAACTTCGGCTAAGCAGACCACAGGCTAAGTGGAAATCTCAGAGCGGTAGCCTAGTCACCTCAAAGGCCACCAGGAGAGAAACTAAACAAAGTCTGTGGTTCTGCCCGCTACCGAGTCTCTTGAAGGTGATGGAAGCGCCCGACATGAAGATGATGGAAGCAACCGGACGTCCGAAGATCCACTACAAAAACCCAAAGACTGACCGAATGCACAGCTTAAAGACCATTGCTCTTTTCATTACCCTTCTCTTTTGCCTTCTCCTCGTGGTCACCTTCTGGATCATGGAGGAGAGCACACCCGCTCATAAGACATTGCTGACCACCGTTCAACCTACCACCATGAAAGAACACCATCTGATCTCACTTTCACCCCAACTCCGAGAAAGGCGTAAGGAGTTCTGGAATAACTCTTTTGTGCAGCTGCTCCACCAACACAATCTTGCCGCCAACGCCACTAATTGCTGGATCTGTGGGTTGCTACCACATGCTACTGGACACTCTATCCCTTTCATCCCTTCACCTTTTTCTGTCCATGGTTCCTGCCTCGCCTGGCTAATCCTCCTGCAAGAAAGCTACAAGGACAATGCCACTTCCGGCAGAACCATGTCACACTTCTACCATGGGTTCTGGCTGAACAAAACTGGAAGAACTTCTGCCCTCTTCTGCCCTCTGAGATCGAACACTTCCTTTCACATGGACATCCCTGCCAAAGAACGAGTTGAAATGCAAGTGTTCAACAACCCAGCCAGACCCACCTTCTCTTACCTCCGGAATCGGATGGCCGCCACCCTAACAGTGGCCCTGTCCGTCATCAACATCACTGGATTTGTGTGCCTCGAAGGCCTGGGGGCGCAGCTGGTGGGCCACAGCTCCTGCCTCATCACCCGAACATTGGACTCAGTTGACCCACCCTCCTTTGTTGCCTCCCCGAATATGTACTTCGTCTGTGGTACTAAGGCCTACACCTGGCTTCCGAAAGGTTGGGGAGGCACCTGCTACATCGCCTTTGTCCTTCCTCCGACATATGTGGCTCCAGCAAACCATCACCGACAGAAACGGGCCAAAGACATTGTGCAAGCCGACTCCGCCGGAGCACAGTTCATGGACGCAGTACAAGGCCTTGTTCCACTCTGGGGTCCAATGGCAAACAGCCGTGCCATCCGCCACTTAACCCAGGCAGTCGAAACGGCGATGAACATTACGGCTGGCGCCCTCGCCAACAACACCGCCGAGCTCCAGGCCATCCGCTTAGTGGCCCTTCAGAACCTCCTCGTTCTAGATGTGGTTCTGGCTGATCGTGGAGGAGCATGCCGCATCATTGGGTCCAGCTGTTGTACCTACGTACCGGATAACTCACCCTCAGTCTACAAAGCAATTGAACACCTCCACAGACTATCTGCAGAGGTCCATCAAGAGCAAGAAGAATGGTCACTGGGTAGTTGGTTTTGGGACACTATTAAAAGTTGGGGATGGAGGCTGTTTTCATTTATCCTAATACCGATTGTGATATTATGTGGATGTTGCTTGGGGATTCAGTGTCTGCCACCTTTATGTTCGCTTTTTATGAACTGCATCTGCCCTAAGACTTGGGACTTTGAAACAGAGCGAATGAAAGCTCTGTATGAGGTGGAAATTCGTAGTATTATGGGGATAGATCCGAACTAGACAAGCTGGCGAGATATGTTAAAAGGGAGGACTGTGGAAATTTAGCTTGTAACTGAACATTATCTGCGCCATCTTGCCTCTCCCCAGCGCCACGCACAGCGAATGCACGGCCGCCATTTTAGGCACCCCACTCTCTCTCCGCTCATTCTCGATCGCCAGCGCTTTCCCCTGGCGCTGCGAGCATCCCCCGCGCGCCGGCCACCCCCGCTCTCTCATACACGGGCCAAAAACCCCCTAATTCTGCGCGACCCTGTCATGGAACCACATCCCACGCCTGACCGACATCCCATACATGGTCATGCCTCTCTTTGATAACCCCCTTCCTCTGCGCCCCATTGTCCGAACCGATCCCAGGCCATCACCTAGCCCTGCGGATGCAGTTTATTGCCCCTACTGTAAGGGAAACACCCCACATCAAAGGGATTACAGTGGATCAAAGCCCCTACCCCCTGAGACCCGGCCGGTTGCACACACCCCCGGGAATTGGCGGAATGTCCAGCTGCGTGATAGCCATCTCCTACTGTAGATGGGGTGGGGACTTCCACTGTAGATATGTGTGGGAACGAGTTCGAAGTGGGGATTCCGAAGACGTTCTTTTATACATCAAAGTAATCTCAAGAATGTGCCATGTACAATAAACCTGCAATAAAGACATAAACCTGTGTATAAGAGGCCAGGCCTCAGAGATGCAGTTAGAGCACCTCGTGACGATACCTTGCTGTCTGATCTGATGTGTTCTGCTCCGACAGAATAAAACTTTGTTTCCTGCCTTCCAGTCTCCGGCGCCTGCCTCTTTCATTGGTAAATTATCGAATGGTATGAGAGGCGATTACCGCCGGGCAATACTTGAAGGGTTATCGACTGAAACTGCCGCTACCATTTAACACTTCAGTTCAGTACAGATACCTAGCAAGATAAATTACAACTGCCTAACTGACCATGCAGTGTACATACTCAAATGCACATGCAAAGTTTGATGCATAGGCAGCACTAAACTCCAGGTCCACGTAAGAATACACCAACATTTAAGGGCCATTGTCAATTTAGACCCCTCATACCCTGTTGCGAGGCACTTCAAGACAGAACACAACAATAACTGAAAATGTCTCACGTATATTGTCATCGGAGCCATACCACCGGTCCGACGAGGGGGAAACAGAGACAAAATGCTCAGGAGATTAGAATCAAGAATGATTCTAGCACTAGGTACCAAGTTCTCCTCAGGTCTTAACAACAGGAAAGATTTGCACAATTTTCTAAGAAATTATATTTAATTCTTGTATGTATATATTTATATACATTGTTTATCTATTTTAGAATGCATATGGATATGTCTATTTATATTTACCTATTTTGGTGCATATTTATTGTGGATTATGTGCAATCAATGTACCATCATTTGGCAATTCTAAATGCATCAGGTGGGTGCACTGGGCACCTAAGCACCTATGTCAGGAAGCATCTGTTGGCTATCGGCCTAGGGCAAGGGTGTGGCACACACCTTATATACACCACGCCTACCTTTCCCATGATTTTGATACCTACCACGGGTTTTAACTTTAAAATCCTAATGGCTCAAAATATGAAGTTACTCTAAAGCCATTTATCTGCCTAAACTTTTTGTACATATTGTTTTACCCCTGGGAAAAAACACTTTAGTTTTATATCACAGTACACAGCATTTTATGTGATCAGGCACTCAGCACTTTCTGGTAGTGTGGTAAATAAAATTCATTACCGGGACTTAATTTGATACAGAAACATAATAAAATAGCTCAGTAAATAAGAGGCAGAATCCGTGGTATTAGAGGTTCGGAATGGGCTTTATTCCAATGATCGATTATAATCGGTTGCTCCAAGTTCCGTCACCACGAAGGTTCAGGAAGTGAAGTACATACTTTATTGACAAGAAATGACTTTTATAGTACATACATTACAATGAAGCGAATGCAGTAGGCGTAACAATTGATAAGGAAAATGACGATTCATATGCGTAACCGAAAATGGGTGTAATAAGGAGTAAAAAGGAACATAATTGGTTATGATGTCATATATAGGTGGATCTATAAGATAATACTTGGCATAGATGCGCACGCAGCAGCATGACGTGTGATTGACGTGCAACTAGGGGGTGAAGGGGACTTGACATTTAGCTCTACATGTGGAGACAAGAAGTCTGGGGGGTCAAGTCAACCTAATCCCAAATCATATCTAACATCCTATGTTTAAAGAACTATGTTATCCACAAAAGAAGGACTCTCGGACAGAATCTATTCTATACTGACTATACTGACTGTTAGTGCGTGTACAAGCGTCTAAGTGTCTACACTAGATGCGAGGGCAGGAATTTTCCATAGTAACAGGGCTATGAATTACTTGCATAAAGACAGAGAAGCCGGGCCTTTGCTCGGTAGCTGGCAGAATGTTTACTTAAGCTACTAGACAGGAATGCATCGGGCAGGGAACGGAGCAGATAATTTCGAAGGTGAAATACAGTTCTTGGCAGGCAGCAAGCTGATGTCAGGCTTCGTGAGCCGCGCAGAGAATGAGACAAAGTTCATGGTCACAGATGCAGGCTCGGACTGGAGCTTTCAGAGGCAGAAGGCAAGAGAAGCTTGATGACAGAATCAGGGCCTACTTGCCTGGACTGTAAAATGGCATAAGTGAACCATATAAAGGCGGTGGCCTTTCGTACTTAGGAATGGAATATCCGGCCCATTCATGGCGGATCAACAGAGGACATGTTAACGGTGGACGCACATGTATTTGCGTCTTCATAACTGGAACTGGAGGGAACATACATGTACTTGTAACATGCACATAGAACCGTTGGGGTCCAAGATAGGGGACATAACTGACCAGAAAAATCCATATTTCCACATTCCCTCCTTGTCCCCTACTTGCCCGTTAAGAGATATCAATCTTCATCAATCCATTGATCTGTTCATATAACATCATTTGTTCTTCTTTCTTCTTCCGTGACGAATGAGATCTTGGTGGTGGAATACACGATGTGGCACACAGACCACAGATCGCTGGTCCACATTGTAGACATAGACAGCAACTGAATAGTATGAGAAGGCCAATACCTAGGAAAGATAGGACCTTCCATCCAAAGGTAGATATTATACTCCAAAACCAACCGGACCAAGTCCATGTGCCTGGGTTCTGGTGTATCTGGCTTACAATCTTATGAAGGCGAGTTATGGCCTTATATACAGATGGCGAATTTTCTGGTATGAATACGCAGCAGCTTGATCCGATGACCCTACAAGCTCCGCCCCTATCAGCCAGGATGACGTCAAGGACAAGACGATTTTGAAGCACAACAATCCGCATAGCAGACTGCTCTTCTGTTAAATTGCCTAAGGCGGAAATAGTTTCATTCACTACTGCTTCAAGGGTTCTAGTTAATCTACGTATCAGCTTACTATTAGTAACAGTACCTATATAGGGAAAGATGCCTTTATTGAAATCTGTGTATTTTTCCCATGCTGTTTCAGTGTAATCGACAATCGGGAGATCTCTCCGCTCTCTGTTGTGTACTAAATGAATATTTCTATAATAATCAGGAGGAGCTAGGAAAACAGGTGGCAAAAGGAATGCAATGTAGCAGGTACCATCCCAATCTAGAGGTAGACGCATATATGCAGTCTGACCACATATAAAGTAGGAGTGGCGATAAGCTCTAAATGAAGATTTACCTTGATCACTGAATTCTACTGTAGTAGTGCATTTACTATGGCCCATATGTATGGAACCAACTTTTCTTACACACAATTCACCTTTCGCTGGGAATACTGACATGGTTGGTAAAACTAGTTCAACTTCGGATTCGACATTTAGAACCATGAGATTAGGAGTAAAGTTACCTAATCCATATACTTCATTTTCTAGATCAGTTCCTGTTCCTTTGGGGCGACCCTCCTTGTCAGGGTAACAGACTTTGAATAAAACTAGGTTCAGATTTCCCCATACCCACTGGTCTTGGTAGACGGCTGTATCTGAGTCTATGGAATTGATTAAACTGAACCATGCTCCACAGGAGCCATTATGTGTAAACGGATGTGGAAAGAAAGGCAGGACTCCTTCATAATTCTGATAGGGAGGGAGCCGGCCACACACCCAACAATTAGTTGCATTACTAGTCTGATGGGAATGATGTAACATACTAATGAAAGTGTTATTGCGCAGCGCAAGTCTATAAGACAATTCATGCGGGGGTAAGTCACTAAAAGAATGTTCAGCAGTAATATTGTAAACATGTCTAGAAATAGGATAATATATGTGCAACAATATACTTGCAGTAATTATTAAAAGACTTAAGAAAAACAAGATTAATAATGTCACTATGCAATGGCTACGCAGTGATTTACAATACGCCTGTCGTTTCATCATTTTTCGCGACTGTCCATGATTCAGGTCTAGGCGATACATGTCGGAGACAGATTCAACCGCTTCACCTAGGAGAGGACTTAAACAATCAAATCGTCCGACGGCCTAGGCCTTAATTTTAGATTATAGAGTTCTTTACTGTCGGCCTCAGCCAGAGGTAGTTTTGAGTCAATTGGTGAGGACACACGAGGTGGGCTGTTTACATCTGAAGGAAGTCCATGAAATTTCTTGATATGACTTGAATGCACCCATCCTTTCCTGCCCTCGATCTTCACGGCTGTCCTTGTGGTCAGCAGGACCAATTTGGGTGCCTTCCACCTGGGCTCCAGCTGGGTCTTTCGGTCGAAATTTCTCACAAGCACAAGGTCCCCCGGAACTACGTCATGGGGTTTCACCTCAGTGTTGTCGGGAAAGGCTGCAGCTACCTCTGAACGACAAGATTGTAGTGCAGACATCAAGGAAGCCAAGTAATCCGTCAGCATATTACAGTCAATATCAGTTATTTTGCGTGGTATAGGCGTCCCCCACATATTTGGTGGTCTGCCGAAGATCACCTCATACGGGGATAGCCCTGTTCGAGAGTGTGCTACCATTCTTGTGAAAAAGAGTGCAACTGGTAGTGCTACTACCCAGTCGACACCTTTCTCCCTGCATATTTTGGACAATCTAATTTTCAGTGTCTGATTATGTCTTTCTACGAGACCTGCTGCCTCAGGGTGTCGGGCACAGTGGAATTTCCACTGATAACCTAACAAAAGTGAAACATGTTTCATTAATTCGGATGAGAACGGCTGGCCGTTATCTGAGTGAACAACACGTGGTAAACCATATCGTGGGAAAAATTCTCGAACTAACTGTTTGGCAGTAGTCGGGGCAGTGTAATCTGAAACCGGGTATGCCTCCGTCCAGCGGGACAGAGCGCAGACAACTACGAGAACATATTTGAATCCTCGACATCGTTCCATCTGGATATAATCCATCTGGAGGACTTCAAAAGGGTGATTATGAGGATGAAATCCACCCTGCTCTACGGGAACGCTTTTTCCTGGGTTGAACTGGCAACAGATCATACAGGTACGGACCTTTTGTTTGGCTGCAGCTCGTAAATGCTTGTTGAACCAAATGTGTTGAATGCTGTCTAGCATAGCTTTCTCTCCTAGATGCGCTGGACTATGGATAGTGTTAATTATAACTTGGACCATTGAATCAGGAAGGAACCACACAGACTTTTCCTTCATCATCCATCCTTGATCCGTTTGGATCCCTCCTAATTCAGTCCATTTCTTTATTTCTTCTGATGTAGCATGTGTCTGGATGTCAATTACGTCAAAAGTAGGATCTTTAACTGTCATACAATGTGTCGGGACTATTGTCTTTGTCATGTCGGATGTTTGTGTTTGAGCAGTCTGTTTAGCTGTTCTGTCAGCTAAATCATTGCCTTGAGAAATGATATCAGTAACTTTCGTATGTGCTTTGCATTTCATAATCGATATTGCAATCGGTAGATGTATCGCATCTAATAAAGCATGAATGAGGGGTCCGTGCTGAATGTGGGCACCGTGAGAAGTTAAATAACCTCTCTCTCGCCACAGCACGCCGAAGTCATGTACAACTCCGAATGCATAACGTGAATCAGTGTATATGTTGACTTTTTTTATTTGTAGCTTGAATACAGGCTTGTGTCAGAGCGACGAGCTCTGCTGCTTGAGCGGACAAAGTATTTATATGATTTGTTTCAATGACCTCAGTATCTGTTGTGACTGCGTAAGCAGCCACTAACTCTCCTGTATTTGTTCTCATACATGAACCATCTACATACAATGTCAGGTCTGGATCTGACAATGGGACATCGGTTAAATCTTGTCTGGGTTTCGTCGTTATAGTAATAACTTCAATACAGTCATGGGCTAGTGGGTCTGTTCCGATTACTGGCAAAAGTGTGGCAGGGTTCAATGTGTTACAGCGTCTGATTTCTATATGTGGCTGGAACAATGTAAGTTCGTACCCTGTAAGTCTTGCTATAGTCAAGTGTTGTGTTTGCGTTCGATTCACAAGAACCTCCACTGCATGTGGTACTTGTACTGTCAATGGATGTCCTAACACTATGGCATCGCTTTGTCTGATTGCTAATGCTGTCGCTGCCACTGATTTCAGGCACGCAGGCAGAGCCTGAGCTACTGGATCTAATGTGCTAGAAAAGTAAGCACATGGTTTGTGTGCTCCTGCTTGTTCCTGTGTGAGTACTGACAGGGCAGTACCTTCGCGTTCTGTAACAAAGAGTGTAAACTGTTTTCTGTAACATGGCGTTGCTAAAACAGGTGCTTGACATAAAGCTTTCTTTAGGCTTTCAAAAGCTTGTGTATGTTCCTGAGTCCAAGGGAGAACAGTCGATGTGGCTGCCTCCTGGGTTGTCAACTGAATGAGTGATTTTGCTAGAAATGCATATTGGGGGATCCACTGTCTACAATATGAAGTGAGGCCTATAAAAGCCCGCACCTCCTTTTGTGTCTTGGGTATTGGCATGTTAGCTATTAACTGAATGCGGTCTGGTGTAAGCTGCCTTCCCTCCTTGGACAGCGAGTGTCCAAGATAAATAACTCGCTGGACACAGAATTGCAGCTTAGAAGGGGACACCTTGTGCCCCTTTTCGGCTAGAAATTGTAAAACTGTCAGTGATGCTTTTTCACATTCGGGTTCGCTTCGGGCGGTGATCAGCAGATCATCGACATATTGAAGCAAGGCAGTGTTAACTGGCATGTGGATACTGTCAAGTTCTCGTTTCAGTGCTTGGCTATAGATGCTGGGGCTTTCTGTAAATCCTTGAGGTGCGCGTGAGAATTTAAAGCTACGTCCATTTAAACTAAATCCGAACAAATATTGACTTTCCGGATCTATTGGGACGCTGAAAAAGGCATTTTTGAGATCAATTACAGTAAAGAATGTTGCTGCGGAATCAATAGCTGTCAGTAATGATGAGATATCGGGGACCACAGGAAATTGTGGCACAATGCATTTGTTTAATTCGCGCAGATCAATAACCAATCGATATACTGGCGGGGCCTTTGGATCTGTTCGTTTAAGAATCGGAATTATTGGTGAATTACATACATTGGAGTCCGTTTCTACAACCACTCCTTGGGCAATGAGTTCGTCAATGATTTGTAGTAAAGCCACTACAGCATCTGGTGGTAACTTGTATTGTCGCATTCGTGGTAGTACCACTCCTGCCTTTAATGTGACTCGATATGGTGTAATATTCATGCAACCAACATCAGTAGGGCCTTGTGCCCATAGATGTGTAGGTAAAGTCTGTAGTCGGGGATCCATGTCTCTAGATACATAGTGACCTTTAAAATCACGTAAAAACAATCTTACTCCTTCCGGAGAACAACATATTATAGCTCCTAGAGCTTTCAATGTTTTTATTCCTAACAGGTTTTCTGGACATGATTTAGTAAGCAATAAATCGGTAGTTTGGGTCAAAGGTCCTATCGTAAGTGGAAGAGGCTGTGACACTTCATTAACAATAGGTTTTCCTGAAAAACCAAGGGAAATATTCTGTGAGCCTGAGAGGGGTGCCCCTGGAACTTCACTACGTTTTATGGTCGTTCGACTTGCCCCTGTATCGAGTAAAAATTTTCTGTCTTGGCCTAACAATTCACTATGTACATAAGGTCCTTCTTGATCTACAGGGATCTCGATAAGGGGTAAGTCAACTTCCCTCTCTAGGCTGGTTCATGCGTATCGTTGGTAATCAGGATAGTCGTACTGTGCGGTCTGGTACAGTTGTCGTGTCGTGGTTTGTGTGGCAGCAACGGGCAGCGCTGGTGCAGCTGGCACAAACTGTACAGACTGGGGTGGAGCTGGCATGGACTGTGCATGTTGCAAGGCTCCTTGTTCATTCTGATCCTGTCTAGGTGGCCGTGGTCTTTCTTTTGTATTACCTATGGCGATATTATGTTTCAAAACTGGACAATCGTGTACGTAATGACCTGGCTTTTTACAATAATTGCATGTCCCTTTTACAGGTCCTGCTGAATCACCGGAATGTGTCATACCCTTTTTATGCCCCTCAGCTGGAACTGTCTGAGAAACTAGCATTTTCATTTTTGTGTCTTTCATGCGTCTGTGTTCATGTTCTTGTTCCTCTCTAATTCTATTGTGATGGTATTGTAACATTTGTAACATTTGTGATGGAGTGTTACCTTGCCAGGTACTCTCGAATTTTAATACTCTATTCTTTACTTGGGGCAGGGCATTTTCCACTAATTTTGTTACAAACAGATGGGGGTATGATTCGCTACTTGCTTTTATGCCACTATTTATACCAAAACATTTTTCAAATCGGGCATAGTAATCACTAGTGTCTTCATCTTGCTTCTGTTTACAGGCTGAAATTGTACCCCAATCTTCCTTTTTCGTAGTTAATAAACGTGGCAGTACCTGTACTAATAAACCTGGTAGTGCTTTAGTTTTATCCCCGAGTCCTGCTCCTGCAGTTCGGGCCTTTTCTTCTGCTTCTAATACTGACCATTCTATCTTTTGGTCTCCTACCTCCCACTCTTTTTCCCTGAGTTTCTCATAAATGCCAGCAGGCATCAATACCTTTAATATTGTCATAATGTCGGGATAGGTATACTCTCCCATGAGTAGCATGTCTTTAATTTCTCGGTGAAAACCCGCTGGATCTTTGTCATGACTGGGTACCACTTTCTTCATTTCTAACAATTCTATTTTTGATATGGGCGTATATACAAATACGCGCTTAAACTCGTTGTCCTCGCCCTTTATTGGGTGCACTTCTCGTAAGGGATTCTGTCTATCCATGTAATACGTGGTTCTTTCCTTGATGGGCAATGAGACACGGTCTGACCATACAAAAAGAATATACTGCTTTCTTGATTCTAGAATTTCTTTAATTAATTTAGTACCTGAACCTCTCCATCTATTCATGAGTAATTCAGTCAATATATCAGGTAAGGGACCAGGGTCCGAATGCTGACTCTGATATAGTATAATGAGTTGTTGAATCATATAAATCCCAGCTAACCGCTGTTCATCTGGGGTGAGATTCAAAAATGCGCGTGCTACTGTATCATCACTATATTTTCCGGGACTGTCAACCCAATGGACAGCTGACCTGGCTAATTCTTGTTCATCCATAGAATCGAGAAAATGATAACCCCTTCGTTCTCGGAGTAATTTGTCGGCTGCTTGGAACGAATGCTCGTTAGACCTTATATGGACTATGGGTGTTTGAAATTTTCTGTTATTTTCTAGACACATCGGACGTATCGGATCAGTAAGACATCTAGTACTATTACAAGATTTTCTTCTACCTACATAGGCTATAGTTTCTGACTGTCCTGTGGGCAGTCCTGATGCTTCTTCCTCGCTTTGTTCGAACTGGTCTACCGCTAATCTTTCTTCGTGTAGGCGTTCTATTTCTTTACGGATCTTTCGGCATGGCTATTATACAATTCTGCTTATCATGTCTTCCTTCTGATATATTCTGACTCCATCTGGCAAGAATTTGCATTGCTTCCGGGTCTACCCCTGGTCGGTCTTGATTTCTGATCACACAATTTATGAGGAAACGTAACAATTCCCCCTGTATCTCCACTTTCTGATATTCCATAGCTCTGTTAATACATTCAGAATCTCGCCCTGTTTGAACAAAATGATATATATTATCTAGATGCGCAGTCATTCCTGGTAACTTCCCTAGATATACTGCGGCTCGTCTGATACGTAATGATGCTAGGGTCATTTCGTCCTCTTTTCCGGGCACAGGGTCATATCTACAATCTATAAGGAGTTCCTTAAGCGTACGGGCATTTATGAGTTTGGGGGTACGTGAATGTGCTGACTCTTGAAAGGTAAGTTTATTTATTCTGGGTGGCGTAGAGAAAATGTTACTAGCACCTCCCGTAGCCCCATCTGGGGTGTCGGGTGTGAAAGGATTCGTTGAACGTGACACAGCAACTATAGGTGTGGACACAGCTATAGAAGTAGCTGTAGGAACAGATGCAGAAACAGATGTGCTTGCCGGAACTTGTGTCAGAACTTGTTGCTGTAACGATACGGGTACTGGATCTTGGCGTTGAACCTCCCTGATAGGCGGTCTATGTGGGGCGGAATTAGCATACTCGGGAGCTGCGTCATCTAAATATGAGGAAAGAAAAACATCTTCTGCGGTTCTAGGATGCCCCTTAGGATGTACCTTTATTGGAAATAATGGGGTTGGCAAGTCTTTTGGTATTTCTGGAGTAGCCTTAGGTAATCCTTCAGCCAGAAGGGGATACATACCATTCATAAGGGCATTTCTTTGTCTGTCTACTTGTTCTGATTTCACTCGTGCACCTTCTTCAATTAATAGATTTTCTCGGACTTCATTTGATTTTTCTGTACTCTTCTCTTCCTGTCTACGTGCCTTTTCTGTTCGTCTATGTGATTCTTTACGCCATAATTCAATGGCGTCTTTCTGTGATTGTCTAGCTTTCTTTTTCCATAATTCTTCCTCTACTTTCACGATGCACTCTGCATCCCAGGTCCCCGCTGCGGGCCACCTCTGACTTTCTGGTAATTCCTTGGTGTAGTCTACCCATAGATCAAGAAATAATATGGCGTCTAGGCCATGTTTGTGATACATGAAGTACCCTGGAGTGTCCCTAGGAGGAATGGGAACAGCTTCTTCGAGTACCCCTTTTCTAGTTGTGATCTGTCTTAGTTTCGAAAAGAGTGGCATATTGAAAACTGATCTGATACTTGATTTTGAACAAACTTAATACCATAAACACAATAATGAACAGTCATTCATACCACAATATGCAGAACGTACTTAAAACATTTAACATTTAACATTTACCTGAACAATGAACAATGATGACGATCTAAGGAGAACTTAAATCACTAAACATAATACTCGACATTAACTGAATTATATACTTGATATACTGCTAAACAATACAGATACACTGCTGAAACAGTGCAGACCGGATTTTGTGTACCCAAACCCGTCTTGACCGGCACAAACTATGTGCACGTCAGAAAGCCTCCCCAGTAATGGTACTCACCGGGTAGCTCAGAAACGGAAGGCCTCGGAAACTCGACTGAACTTGAACCGGACTGGACTCGACTCGAACACTTCGGACACTGGACTCGACTTGGGAATTCGGAAACTGGTGGGCCTCTGTATACCTCGGATCTTGCTCTCTCAGCTAGGCTCTGGTCGGGATACTTCGCACTTCTCACCGCCTCGTCTGGGTGTTGATCGCAGCCTCAGTCGCCCCCGCTTGACCGGAGGGAGATACAGGAAATCCTGCTGGTACGCGTTATTGTCCGTCCAGCTGTGGCAGGAGACCGGGCCTGCAACTCACCGCCGGCGCGTGAGATGAGAAAGTGTCCCTGTTCGGGCGCCATTCATGTGGTAAATAAAATTCATTACCGGGACTTAATTTGATACAGAAACATAATAAAATAGCTCAGTAAATAAGAGGCAGAATCCGTGGTATTAGAGGTTCGGAATGGGCTTTATTCCAATGATCGATTATAATCGGTTGCTCCAAGTTCCGTCACCACGAAGGTTCAGGAAGTGAAGTACATACTTTATTGACAAGAAATGACTTTTATAGTACATACATTACAATGAAGCGAATGCAGTAGGCGTAACAATTGATAAGGAAAATGACGATTCATATGCGTAACCGAAAATGGGTGTAATAAGGAGTAAAAAGGAACATAATTGGTTATGATGTCATATATAGGTGGATCTATAAGATAATACTTGGCATAGATGCGCACGCAGCAGCATGACGTGTGATTGACGTGCAACTAGGGGGTGAAGGGGACTTGACATTTAGCTCTACATGTGGAGACAAGAAGTCTGGGGGGTCAAGTCAACCTAATCCCAAATCATATCTAACATCCTATGTTTAAAGAACTATGTTATCCACAAAAGAAGGACTCTCGGACAGAATCTATTCTATACTGACTATACTGACTGTTAGTGCGTGTACAAGCGTCTAAGTGTCTACACTAGATGCGAGGGCAGGAATTTTCCATAGTAACAGGGCTATGAATTACTTGCATAAAGACAGAGAAGCCGGGCCTTTGCTCGGTAGCTGGCAGAATGTTTACTTAAGCTACTAGACAGGAATGCATCGGGCAGGGAACGGAGCAGATAATTTCGAAGGTGAAATACAGTTCTTGGCAGGCAGCAAGCTGATGTCAGGCTTCGTGAGCCGCGCAGAGAATGAGACAAAGTTCATGGTCACAGATGCAGGCTCGGACTGGAGCTTTCAGAGGCAGAAGGCAAGAGAAGCTTGATGACAGAATCAGGGCCTACTTGCCTGGACTGTAAAATGGCATAAGTGAACCATATAAAGGCGGTGGCCTTTCGTACTTAGGAATGGAATATCCGGCCCATTCATGGCGGATCAACAGAGGACATGTTAACGGTGGACGCACATGTATTTGCGTCTTCATAACTGGAACTGGAGGGAACATACATGTACTTGTAACATGCACATAGAACCGTTGGGGTCCAAGATAGGGGACATAACTGACCAGAAAAATCCATATTTCCACAGTAGCACAAGCACTTTTATTGGATTACCCACATATATGCACAGCACTTGAATATTTATA
This sequence comes from Triturus cristatus, assembly GCF_964204655.1. Classification (NCBI taxonomy): domain Eukaryota; kingdom Metazoa; phylum Chordata; class Amphibia; order Caudata; family Salamandridae; genus Triturus; species Triturus cristatus. Next base: position 745,249,448 of record NC_140581.1, on the reverse strand, counting down.
TTGGAATCCACTTAAGAACCTATGCCTGTTGGATTCTAAGCATTTATGCAGTAATAAATCACAGAGCCTATGATGGATAAGTAAGCCGATGCGAACAAACACAAAGAAAAATAGCTAACATTTTTCAACACTTCAACATTTAAATTAATATGGGTAGTTAGTAGCCTGATATTGTCTATCTCATTATGATGATGGAATGTTATAAACAACATACAATGCATTATGTGGAAAGTATTTAAGTATATTACCACAATATTTATTTGATTGTGTTTTTGCTGTTGACATTGACGACATAGATGAGATTTGGAAAATGTAATTGTTGTTCCCAAATATACCGATATAATTGGTGTCTGTTTTCTATGACTATTGGGGCAACACTGCATGTGACAATAAGGGGTTAAAATCTGTGATTTGCGGAGCGTTCACCATGTGATCAAGATCATGCGTGGTGACCGAAACACATTATGGCTAGTTGCGGAAAATAAAGCATATACATGAATGCAAATTGCAGTCCGTGCCCATCTGTCTTTTACAAGTGGATGAATGTTGGGATCACTCGTGAAATATATATATAGAGATATATATATACACACACACACACGCACACACACACACACAAGTATATTAAAAACTATCAAACTATGTATCATATATTATAAATAAAATCTAAATCACCTTTTACCTTTAAGGACATAACTGATAAAAACAATCTAACTAAAGCTCACCAACCAATAAAATCTAATTATATACAACTTCAAACAATAAAATCAGAAAAACAATTAAATCAACAATACAAAAGGCACACTAATTTAAACAAGTAAATACTGGGAAACTCCCCTGGATTATCTCGCCAGACCATTAAAAAAGAAATATATACAACAATAACTCTCTAATCAAATTAGTAATACTTTTATTTAATCTAAAACTTACTTGTAAAGAAAATTAAACATGTAAAATAGCAAATAATTAATACATATTCAATCTTTGTGCATGTGCTGCCTAAAAGAAAACACTACAACTTGGAAAAGTGATCAGCAAAAATATATGACAAAGTAAGTGTACATAACTTGATCAAAAATATAAACTCACCTAAATAGCAGGTAAAAATGAACCTAACTGATCTTTAAAGAAGAAATATATACATCTCAATACCTAGCTAACAAAGTTAGTAAAACTATATTTAAACTAAACTATACTTGTTAATAACGTGTAAAATGTAAAATAGCCCATAAAGGATAGAACACTCTCCTTCTTCCATCTCTTTCCATAGACTTCCTAAAAGAAAAAACTACACCTTGAAAAAGTCATCAAATGCCAGAAAATAACAACTATCACAAACCAGCATAAGGATATAAGAAAGTAAGTATACATAAATTAATTAAAAGATTTAAACTAACCCAAACAGTGAGTAAAAATAAACCCAGATACCTCGACCTCTACAAACTACCAACAAATTAACACTTAAAATAAAACTGACACTTTTTTTCATCCAACAGAAAAAAAGCACCGGCTCCACATTAGGATACCCCCAAGGGAAAAGCCGCAAAACAGTGTAAAACATCTAAAAAGAACACACACGTAAATATACAAAATATAAATGGTTGCTTAATTTTACATGTAAACAACAAACAAACAAAATGTAAAATAATGAATGTATTGTATTTATTTATACAATTACACTGCTTTTAGACACTAAGACAGAGAGAGACAAATATTTAGCATTGCAGAAAGAAAAGCAGTTACTAAGGGCCTCATTATGATGTAGGCGGTGGGACCGCTAACAGCCTGTCAGTGGTGATCCAACCTTCGACAGCCCTTTGGTTGAGCTGCCATATTATGATACTGGCGGTTGGACCCACAGTTGTCGGACGCAACACTGACTCTCTGCCAGGATGATAGATCCCAATGGTGGGGTGGTCAGAGGACTGTCCCAGAATGGCGTCGGTGCCGAGGCAGACACTGCCGTTGGGATTACAATAAACCTTTGTGGTAGTCTTTTCATGGCAGGAATCCCACGGTGAAAAGGCTGTTGAAAACGGCATTAGGCCCCAAAGAGTGCCACCAGCAATCACAGGCCAATGAAAAGTGTCCCTAGGGGCACATGTAGTGCCCCCACTTACCTTTGTGCACCGTGCCATGCATGACCTGGTGCATGGCAGACAATGCACAGACATGCAGGAGGTGCTGGGCGACAGTGGCATGTGCTGCAGTCCTTTTCCATGGTCGCAGCATTCCCCCACTGTGGTACTGATGACTTTCCGATGGCCAGCTTGGCGGTAAAATTGAAATTCGGAGGTCAGACACCTGCATGCTCATCAGGTGGGCTCCTGACTGCCACAATAGCGGCAGGCTGTTCTGCTGCCCAACTCCTTAATGAGGCCCTAATTCACTCGGGCTACACCAATAACTATGAAAGTGCATTAACAGAAAATGTAATTTGGAAATGCAACACATTATTCTAATGCATGTTATGGGAAGGCAACTACAAAAGTTGATGTTTTAATTCATGGAATAAAGTATATCCACCCCCCAAATGTGCCAGAAATCAAAGAAAGGGAGGTATAACATATAATGCATGTTATGGGAAGGCAACTACAAAAGTTGATGTTTTAATTCATGTAATAGAGTACATCCACCCCCAAATGGGCCAGAAATCAAAGTAAGGGAGGTATTTCAGGATACAAGAGAGACAAGCACTAGCTTCCAGTTATCCACAACTAGAATCCTCAAAGATATACTGACTTAATTCCCCAAACACATCACAGGCAAACCACCACCTATACCCCTCCTGCCCCTGGAAGATACTAAGAAATAAAAGTACCTGAATATTGAACAATGACACGTAATGAGTAACATTTCCTTTTATATGATAACCTAAACAATGAAAAATTAATAATAATGTTCTATAGCAAATAAATTACTAAAAGCTAAGCTATTGTTGAACCTGGATCATGGCTTCAAAATGTGTTCGAAACCATTTACTCAGCTGTACTCAACTATACACCATACAGGGTGAATTAAAAAAAACAAATGGCTCTTTTATATGTGCCCTACTGCCCAATGAACAAAGCAGCATTTACTGTGAACTTTTAAATACATTAAACTTAAAACAAATGCCTATTACCCACAAAAAAGGCATAGACTTTGAATAAACCATTATTCAAACAATTTTAAAAAAACTACCCACACAGACATACAAGGCTGTTGATATCATTTCAATCAAAGCATATGGAGATGCCTCCAACAATCTGCAATAAGGGGCCAATTAGGATGGCAGCAGTTTTCCCCCCGCCAGAATATGATGGCGGGGGAAACCTCAAGGCAGCGTGGCAGACCAAAAACTGTCTGCCACAGTTCCGCATGGCGGTCAATTTCCGCCCGCCTTACGGAACCAAAAGATAGGGCAGCATTGCAGCGCCGCCATAGGATTTATGATATCCCTTTCTGTCTGTCTTTTCGCGGCAGTCATCCCACGGCAAAAAGACAGGCAGAAAGGGATTTGAGGGACCATAGGGGGCATCCCTTGTTGTGGGGGGGTGTTTCTGCACTGGGGGGGTACACATGGTATCCCCCTGCCTATCCCTGCACTGCATGGCAGGCACTGCGTGGTGCCTGCCACGTAGGGCAGGGAAATGCAGTGCATACCATTTTAACATTGCGTACATTGCTGCAGCCAGCAGCACCATCCGCAATGTTAAAGGCCCTGGATATACGCGCCAGTGTGGCGGGTGCATCCTAATTACAGTGGTGGAACTGCTGCGTGTCTGGCGGGTGATCCCAAACAACGCAATGATGGCGGGCAGACTCAGGTCTATCTGGATTCACCTAAGTATGTCACTAAGAGGTACAGAATACGGCCGCTATACTTTTGTTAAAGATCCTCAACTGCATCTCTGCTAGGGAAGCACTTAAACTGCTCCACTGGCCACCCATTGAGGCTAGAGTTAAGTTTAATCCTCTTTGCATAGCTTGTAAAGCTATTAACAATTCTGGGCTGGAAAAACTGAGGAACCTGATATCCCGGTACATCCCGTCTAGACATCTCAGATCCGCCCAGCAACAGCTCCTCAAAACTACCAGAGTTAAAAGAGCCAGATGGGGAGGCAGATCTTTCACGCATCCGATACCTAAGTTATGGAATACTCTCCCACTGGAAATTCTAGCTGCCCCAAATTAATTCGCTTTCAGGAAGAATTTGAAAACTTGGCTTTTCCCACAATAATTAGGTGCTGGCTTAGCTTGTTGATAAAGAAGTTGGAAGGTGCACTCGTTTCAGAGTCAATGAGATGAAGTGAGTCGTTTATTCCATGTAAAAATCCTTTTATTCAACAAATTAGTTCAGAACTGGCACACAGCCAACTCGTTTCGTTCGCATTTCATTGCCAGTGGGAACTTCATCAGGGCTGCAACATTATAGATAAAAGACGACATAAATATCACATAACAATTAACAACACAAAAATAATAATTACCACAGAATACATATATCATACATATAGATGACCAAACAACAAAGAGCAGGGAAAACAGTCTTCTGTATATTATGTTTCATACCTATAGGATGAAGTAATATGAATACCATGTGGGACAAAGCATAAATGACAATATTTAGATGACAATTATATTAAAACAGACATGTAACAACAAACACATATAAAATAGTTAAAACCGATTACAATCACATTAAAACGAAAAAGAGGTGGGGGAGAAAATGTAAAGAATGGAGAAACAATCTTTTGTATATAGTGTTTCATACCCATAGAATAAAATGATATAGTCTAAATACCATGTGGGACAAAGCATAAATGACAATATTTAGATGACAATTATATTCCAACAGGCATATAACCACAAACACATATAAAATATTTAAAACCAATTACAACACATTGAAACGAAAAAAGGGGGAGGGAGGGGGGAAGGAAAGACAACGGGAAAAGGGAAGAGAAGGAAAGGGAAAGAGAAAGGGAAGGGACAAGAGGAATGCATTTGAGGCATACAATGACCATATAAATATATGGCAGACCATTTGGGTATAAGAAGACCAACCATATATTAACCTATAATTGTGTTATAGTACATGTCACCTTCTCAAAGACAATACCAAAGTGATTAAAAATTTTACACTTAAGTTCACCACATGTCCGATAACTTCTTTCAAAAATTTCTCACCTCAAAAAAGATTTTTAATCCAAAGTTGGCCTCAATTGTGAAGGGCAAATAAAGAGCTATCTCAAACTGAACAAGTCCCAATCAAATTATATAACCAGACTTATCAACACACCATTATAAGGTGAGACAAATTATCTAAAACGAGGAAACAAAAAGAGCGTAAGGAGCTGCAAAAAATGAAAGTAAAAATAAACAATAACTGTTTAATTTTAGAGTAGAATCACTAACAGAGAACCCATATGAAAAATTCTCACCTACTAAATCTTTGATCCACAATTAGCCTCAATAATAAAGAGTGAATACAAGGCACTTTCAGTCTGAAACATCCCAGTCGAAATGCTTGAAAAGACTCACTAATAGTGGGTGAGAAGGAATATCTAAAGCAGAAAAACAGAAGAAAAAGAAAAAGCGCCGAAAAAATTAAAGTGTAATCAAACAGATATTTGTGTATTATGTAATACTTAATCGCAAGGCAATTCTGCTAAAGACGATATCATAAATTAGTCACTGGAACACTCTCAAGTGTCATGCTAGTGTATCTATGTTCAACATGAGAACGCTCATGCACATAGTAGAAATATTGATGTGCCACAACACGTATGAGGCACAGATTCCCCCAATTGATGGGGCATTCTAAAAGGCTACTTCGTAACTGGCGATCTGAGTAAAAAATATAATAAGAATACCACCATCTCACTTATGTACTGTACATAAATAGTGAGGCTAAAGAGCAATTGCGCATTAAACACAGTCAAATAAATAATAAAGTCCAATATAACTTTTATGATATGAGCACCAAAAATAAACAAAATCACTCATGGCAGTAATCATCATTACTTAACTGTCATTTTGTAAAGAAACGAGGTGAGTGAAAAGCATTACAAAACATGCATAGTGCTTGATATTTGAGAAACTGCCGTAAACCTAGTACTGAGAATAATCACAAAGGTAATTATTTCATCAGTGGCAGTAATGATCATTTCCTGACTGTCGTTTTATACATAAATGAGGCAAGTGAAAAGCATTAAGAAACGATCATTGTGCTTGATATTCGAAAGAAACTGCCATAAGCTAAGGACTAAAATCTTCACGGAAAAAAATCCTTACTTGAATGTGTATTGACTAAAAATTAGAACACAGCGAGATTAAGTTCTCACAAAAGTGAAAATGGAAAATCTAGAGTACGTATTAAATAGCGAGCAAGCGAGCATTATGCTAAATGCTGGATAAATAGTCGCGAGCCAACAATGCGACCGAGAATAGGTAGCTATCAAAGAGTGTCCAAACGATCATTTACCTGTAGCGAGTAGAGTATCAAACGGCATGATAACCGACAGTAATGAATGAAGGGAAACGTGCTCTTCTTTTAAACCCATTAATCATGGGTGTGAGAGCGGAATCGACGAGTCACATGGTCAAAGGAATACCCAATGGGTGAGAAGCAGCCAAACTACAAGTAGTAAAGTGAGAAATCACAGCGGCCATCTTGAAATGGCAAAGAGGAGTCAATAGATGAATGAGAGACTACACCAATCTCTAAACAACTATAAAGAAGCAAAAGAGACGAAAACTATTTTGAATTAGTTGTAATTCCATGCAAATAATAATGAACAGTGACAATCCATTATTTATCCATGACGAACCATAGATAATGAAAAATGAAAAATGAAGCCGGCGGCCATCTTGGAATGGTCAAAAAGAATGGAAAATCTTGAACCCGATAAATCAAGATAACCTAAAGAATAAAGATGGCGGCCATCTTGGAATGGTCAGATATAAACCATAAACTCATGAAGAAGAGTCTGTAGATACATATCCTATTGCCAAAAAAAGGGGTGTATATAGTAACAAGAATTAATTAATGTGAGGGGGCACCCCAATTACCTTAAGTAAGGGAAGTCAGATGTTCTCAGACAAACAAATCCCAAATAAAGGGAGAGTATATTGCTTCAAGTTCAAAAACTTGAAAATAACAAGCAAAGAAGGGAATAATAGTGCCCTCTATCCAATTCATACAAAGAAATCAATCGGAGGAAAGGTAAACTATCCAAAAGTGATCATTCCAAGAAATAATGTAATTCATTATCAGTATTATGGCCCATAGAGGTTGCTCGAAGGCGACAAATCCATTTTGCTTCTCTTTGCCTGACCATAAGTTCATGATTGCCACCCCTAGTTCTTGCTGTGACATGTTCAATGCCATGAAACCAAAAATTGCTATTGCCAGGATGTTTTTCTTTGTAATGAGTTGTTAGTGGGTAGCGGCTGTCAGATTTCAAAAGCGCCCTGCAGTGTTCTTGAATTTGCACTTTCAGGGGACGTGTAGTGCTACCAACATAAATGATGCCACAATCACAGCCCAATACATAAATCACATGTGTGGTATTGCAATTTATGAATTGTAAAATTTTATAAGGACAAGAGTTATTGTAGGCAAAGTCAGTGATCTTATTTCTCCCAAAAGGGCAAATGTTACAAGAGGTGCATGTGTAGAAACCAAATGGTTTGGATGGTAACCATGTATCGTGCCTTTGTTTATTTATTACATAGCTGGGGCACAGAGCGCCGCGTAAGGTTTTTCCCCCGCGATAGGTTATCAAAGGAACCTCAGAAATGCAATTCTTAAGGCCTGGCACATCCAGCAGTAAGCCCCAGTTCTTTTTTATAATATTCCGAACTTTAAGGCTGTTAGTATTAAACTGCGTTACCATAGAAACTCTTCTGTTCGTGGTAGGTTATTTCAGTTTTTTAGTAGTCTCTCTTAGTGTGAATTCCCTAGTCAGGTTTTTTGCCTTGACCAAGGCCTTACTGACAATGTCTCTTCTATATCCCCTCTTGAGAAATCTCGTTTCACAATCCTGCAAGTTCTTGTGGTAAGTGTCCTCCTCACTGCAATTTCTACGGATGCCTGTTATTTCTCCGAAAGGGATATTATTGATCACCGAACGCGCATGTGCGCTTGTAGCGTGAAGAACACTATTGCACGCTGTATCCTTCCTGTATAGTGTGCTTGCAATACCATGATCTTTAATGTAAAAATGAATATCCAGGAAATTAATCCTGGCTTTGTCACTATTCATAGTGAACCTCACATTATATTCATTAGTGTTTAGATAGTCAAAATATTCCAGGAGTTGTTCATTGGAGCCAGCCCAAAGACAGATGACATCGTCTATGTACCTCCCCCAGAACACGATATGCTCCGTCCAGGGGGAGGCACGTCGGCCCCAGGCATGCTCCCTCTCAAACCAACCCATAAAAAGGCAGGCGTAAGAGGGAGAAAACCTGGATCCCATAGCAGTCCCGAGTACTTGCTGAAACCAGCAATTATCATGGAGAAAAAAATTATTTTCTAAAATGAGATCGATCATATCCATGATCATCTCATTAAATCCATACAGATTAGCACTATCAGTATCTAGAAAAGTTCTAACTGCAAGAGTTCCAAAGTCCTTTAAGATACATGTGTAGAGGCCTACAACATCAAATGTCACAAATGTGAGTTCATCCGACCACTGAAAGCCATCAAGTTTAACAAATATATCTTTACTATCTCGGATAAATGACGGCAGGCTTGTCACATGTCTCTGAAGTCGGATGTCTACGAATTCAGAGATCTTTTCAGTGGGGGACCCAACCCCCGAGATGATGGGGCGTCCTGGAGGGAAAGACCCTCCTTTGTGGACTTTTGGTAAAATATAGATACAGGGATAAGTCGGACAATGTACTTTGAGGTACCCAAACTCATCATCCATGAGCAAACCTATCTCTTTCCACTCACTCAACTTGATGTTAATATGTTGAGTAAGATTCTGGGTTGGATTCATAGTAATTTTTCGATAACATAGCTGGTCACTAAGTTGTCTCTGACTGGCTTAGCTTGTTCACTGCCAGAACTCTTTTAGCGCTGGAAAGCCCTTGGGCAGCCATTCACTCTATATATCCAAGAAATAGAAATGAGCCCTTATGTGTACAATATCCTACAAACAGCTAATTTGCCTTTGAAATAAAATAAATTGTAACACTAGCCTATATCCGTGTCACAGAGGTAGCTCACATCTATTATTTACTAATAGAAAGCCCTTTCAACCAACAAAACACAGACACACTAAGTCCCTTAATGAATTATTTTGAAGATACTTGGGTTGGCAGACTTCATCACTCTGGACACAGATGGCAACCAAAATTCAAACACCAAAGTGGAATGTCTATGACAGCACCTTGGCACAGGAAGACAAAACAAACAGTGCAGTGGAAAGATAGCACAATGCCTTATAATCCACACTAGGCAGAACCCAATTTACACTCTACAAATTTATAGATGCATTACAAAAAGAGCATAGCTACCAACAACTGTGAATGGAGCAGTCTATGAGCAAAATTGCACCTAAACTTAGCAAACAAGTCAAAAGAATGCACGACATGCTACAATTAAAATTCAAACTATTCATGAATAATAAAAGAGTTAAATACTTTGAAATAACTGCCCAAAAATAATATAAAATGAAAAGTTACCTATCATAATCCCAAAAAACTATCACAAAATCTAAGCCAACTTGACTAATCATTTGTTAATAAATAGAATATTTTATTACATTAGTCTAAAAATTAAATCAAACTCCAATGTTAAGACTGAGATAATAAAACAATATATAGATTATAGTAAGCAAAAAATGTAACCCTCACCAACTAAAAAACAAAGTTCATCACATAAAATAAATGCAACTTGAACCCGACAGTTCCAAATAACAATCACATAATTTTACACAAAAAAATAAATTTTAAACCCACCCAAAGGAAATGAAATAATTAAGACTTATTCTTCCGTAGCTGCAGATCTTCCACTGTTTCCCTGTAGTCAAAAATAATAATCCACCCTAAACTGGAAAAGTATTGTCCAAAACACCCAAACATATTGCAAAAATAAAACAAATCTAATAGAGATCCTTCAAAGCAATCCAATATATCTAGAAACCAGAAAAAGACTCCCAAAAAACAAAATCAAAGTAAAAAGCTTTGGTTTATTGTAAATCAAAATCTGTTTCCTTTAAAAGAAAATGAAAAAAAGACCTCCCAAAGCCCATAGGACACGTTCGTCGGCAAAAACCTGTAAAGTAAGCCAAAAAAACCTCCTGAAAAACACATTGCATTCCAAACATACATAGACATCACACTTAATACATTACTAAGGGTCTGATTATTAATTTGGTGGGCTGGCCTTTGGTGGCGGTCCAACCGCCACATCCACAGTGGCTCAACTGCCAATTTACGAGACATGCAGTTACATGAACAAAGCACCGCCACGGTCCAGTTGACACTGCCAGCCAAATCGGAGTGTGGGGGCTGCAGAATAGGTCAATGAGCCTGTCAGAGGCTCTGACCGCCAGTGAAACCACCAGCCCAATTGCGAATTGTTTTGCAACCGGCGGGGCTGTGGCGGTCCAACCACTACATCTTAGCAGCCGGAAAGGGAGATATATTAGGGCGAATCTTACCTCTACTCACCTCTACACATCATGTCCCCCATGGAGCGGATTGAATACATCCTGCTGCTGCTGTACTTGCTCAATCAAATCCGAAATGCACACCGTCGCGGATGCAACCTGAGGTAAGTCATAGTACAACCTGTTTCTATAAACTCCTCAGCAAAAAGAATGTTCTGCCATGGACCAGGCAAGGGTTTTGGGGTGGCATGATAAAATATATTTACTGGGGCACTGTTTGGGATTCATTTTAATGTATCACCCAAATACATTTGCATGATACCCTTCATCATCAAAACACTGTTACAGCACATGTACATTGGACTCATAATCAGTGATAGTGAAGTGTGCATTAAATTGTGTCACACAACAGCACCACCTCATCAATATCACACCTATCAACCTCCCTAACACCCTCACTTTGCATACATCCGAGGTCCTGTTGTGATATCAAATATACATCTCTATGAATGTGTCACTAAACTGAAACACGCTTTCTCTGCTACAACTCAGTATTGGACTTCCACGCAGAACCCACTTGAAAAAGCAATGTCATGTGTGTGCTGTGGTTGTCCTGCTTGTTGTGGAGGGGCCAGAGTCTGTTGCTGTGTTGCCTGGGGTATGGTTGTGGGTGTGGGGGGGGGCTGAGTCTGTTTCTGTGGTGACTGGGGGTTTGGTTGTAGGTGTGAAGGGGTCTGGTTCTGTTGCTGTGGTACCTGGGGTTATGGTTGTGGGTCTGAGTATGTTGTTGTCATCCTGGGGGTATGGTTGTGAGCTTGGAGGGGTCTGGGTCTGTTGCTGTAGTGCCTCGGGGTATGGTTGTGGGTGTGGAGGTATCTGGCTCACTTGGTGTGATACCTGGGGGTATGGTTGTGGATGTGGAGGGTTCTGGCTCTTTTGCTGTGGTGCCTGGGGGTATGCTGGGGTAGTGTGGGGGATTAGGGTTGGGGGTGACTGGTGAGTGCTTGCATGGCTGTGGTTTTTGTGCAGTTTTTGTTTGTGTGTGGTAATTGGGTCTGTTGAAGTATGTGCTTGTTTATGGGTGTTTGTGCTTGGGACAGGGATGGGAAGAGGGAATTTGGAAGGGGCAGGAGATGGGGTGGAAGATTGGATAAGAGGAAGTCTGCTGTAAAGGGGTAGGGCAGGGCCTGAAAATATCTCTGTAGGGCAGACATTGCAGAGTGTATGCCTTCCAGGTAGGCCACCATCTGTGTCAGCTGGTGGCCTTGTCCTTGGATGGCATTCAAGACTGCAGCCTGACCCACCGAGATGGTCCTCAGGAGGTCAAAAGCCTACTCATTCAGGGCAGCGAGGGTAACAGGGACAGATGTTGAGGTGCCTGGAGCAACGGAGACTGCTCCCCTCTTAGGGGAGAGGGGTTAGCCAACTTGTTGGGGGACAACAGAGAAGGTGAAACTGGGGGTAATGGACAAGGATGATGGTTGTACTGATCCTGGGGGCTATTCTACCACTTGGGAGTGTCCACTAGAAGATGGCTCGGATGATGATGAGTTTGAGTTGCTGTCATCCGTGGCATGCACCACACCCTCCTGGTCACTGGGTACCTCCGTGACTGATCTCTCATGTCTGGAATCACTGTGACCAGCTGTGTGCCCACCAACATTGCCCCTTCTCCTCAGCTTGCCCTGGGTGGATCTGAAATGACATGTAACATGGCTTTATTGCATCTGCGCTTCCACACCTGAACATCACAAATCAACAGAAAACATTGAAGAAGTCCACATATCGCACCAGCTTCATGGTTCACTCTATTAGCATGTTATCAATGGGGTATCCCAGAGTGTTGCAGAACCTGGGGGATTATGACAGTATACAGAAAGAGGTTCTGCCACGGAAGAGACAATTGCTTTTAAACTAAATTTGTCCACAGTGATTTAGGGCTATCAATAAATGATTCATGGAAATTAAATGCTGACCAAAATGACCAAAAAAAGCACTGACACAGTTAAGTGCAAAAATATTAACGATATATTATGGAATCATATACAGTATACAATGATATACATATTAATATTCATAAACACAGGACTGCTTCACAACATAGAAAAAGTGAATGCATAGTAGTGTCATCAGGTTTGAAACTGTGTCTAGAAGTGTGTCTGGAAAGTTTGCTTTGCTAGGTGTAGGTTTGTAAAGGAGAAGGAAGTTACAGGAGGAAGATGGTGTAGAGGGCTTCACACCATTGTATGGGGATGTTGTCAGCTCTAGTGCTATTTAATGTTTGACTGGACAAAACAGCTAGGCTACCTCCTCTTTTGCCTACATGATGTTGTGTGATAGTTTGATAGCCTAGAGGAATGGCTTGATGCAACACTGAGCCATTTAATCTGCCAACAAGGATTCAATTATGAGCAGTTTGTCAGGTTCTTTGTCAGTGAGAAGGTCATAGATTTGATACTTGTTTTTTGATAATGATCAAGCATTTATTATTAGCCAGTTTGCAGAATGTCTTTTGGTGATGATGTTAATTTATTTTGTAGAAGAGCAAGCTGTGTTTTGTGGACTTGTAGCAGGTGTGTCTTTAGTGCTGGTATTAGCTGTATGAGTATAGCAATAGTGTAGTTGTTCTGTATCGTATTCCCCTCCCAGTAGGCTAAGAAGGCATTTTAATGAGTTTGCGTATGGACGTGTTGGTGATGGTGTTTGAAAGTGAGTTGCGTGATCTCTGTTATATTTGTAGAAAAGCCTTGTTGTGCAGTGTATATGGAGATGTGAAGTTGTGAAGAGTGGCATGTTGTTTTTTTGTTTGTGTCTGTTCGTGGTGGAAGGTGTATGAGTTTGGGTTGGTGGTGCAGCATGTGGGTCATGTTGTAAGGTTCTAACTTGTCCAATGGATGAGAGGCTTTTAAAAGAGAGTTGCAATGTGGCTGTATATGTGTTGGGTGTGGGGGGATGAGAAAAGGCTTAGCAGTAGAGTTATTTTAGGATGTGTATTGTTTGTTTAGTTAACTGGGTCAGAGTGGGTGTATATTTCTGGTTTGTGATGGAAAGTATCATGAGGTATTGTGTGTGAGAGATTTTGTTGTGCTGGTGTGTGTGTTATGTTTTGAGAAGTAGTGAGAGACCATGATGATGTATTTGTTTTCTGAGAAGTATGTAAAGAATTGTTGGCGAGTGGACGCTGAAAGGTAAAGAGGGTGGTGATGTGTTTTGGAAAAGAATGGATGTGGTGTGTGAGAGGAGATGGACAAAAATTAAGAGTGTTTTTATTATATTTGATTGTTGGAAGAGATATTATGTGTGGTGGAGTGGGGTGTAAGGGTTTTGTGGTTGTGTTTTCGTGGTAAAAAGAGGAGGGGACGTAGGTGGATAAAAAGATGGAAGGTTGAATATAGGTTTGGTCGTAACAGAAAGGGGTCTGTTAGGATTAGTTAGAAGGTAGAGCTGGTGCTTTGTATGAGCAGGGAATGTGTGCCTCGAAAATAGTTATTTATGGTCTTAATTTGGATTGTAATGGCGATGAGTGTATTAGTTAGTTTTATGGGATAGAGTGGCATTTTGCGGGTGACTGACAGTGCTGTTGTGTGGTAGTTGGGATAGAAGGATGTATAAATGTTGTTTGTGGGGTTTTGTAGTGGGTGATGAGACATTGAAATGTGTGTGGGGTTTGTTTGTAGTAAATGTGTCAAGTGCACAAGCATTTATAGACACAGACCACAACATTTCCTTAAAATTTGTCTGTGTAGCAGGTCATGTCTAGGCCCTCATGTCCCGGCAGGTGGTGAAGAAACATTTTGTACTCGGAAACGTACAGTACATCTTTACACAAGAATACGTTGGAAATCACCCTAGGTGTGCGTGACAAGTCGCCTGTATCTAAAGCCAGACAGTTAACTATTACATTTACGCCAAAATGCAATCACAATGATCTACATTAGCTGATGTGGCTGAATATACTTTTGAGGCCCACAGGGCCTGTTGCTAATGCAAGCGGGCAGTAATTTACTAACATGGAAATGTACTCTTTGTGCAAGCCTTTACAATGTGTTTTGTTACAGGCAGCTTACTAAAAGCAAAGTTCTAACTCTTATTTAAGGCTGTCACATGATATCAAGCAATTATTATATTTGTATATAATTCCCATCATCATTGAATATTTTACAAAATGGATGCCACCATTGTTATCTAAACTTAGCTTCCACATTCCCACCCTTTTGATAAACAACGACGATGGCATATTCAGGCATACTCATACATTTTCTCTGTTTTGCTCACCAAAAGATGTTGGCAGATATGTGCAGACATAACAATTTACCACATTAATTTCTTATGCGTAAAAATTGACCTTTGGAACATATTTGTTCTCTGTGTAAGTATCCCAATTTGCTCTCCTATTTCTTTCCTGCCCTGCCAACTGTCCCCCTTGCCCAACTTTATCAATCGCTATTTGTTTATTTTGGTACAATATCTCTGTGTCATTTAAGCAGTATCTTAGGTATAGCACTGTGATCAGAATACACTATAAATACATTATAATGGCAGGAATGGGGGTCAATACTGCTAGTAGCACCCATGGTCATTTTCTCTCATTGTTCTGAAAGTCTTGAGGCATTGTTCCACTTGTTGGTAGGTATGGCTAGTGCAACTAGTTGGAAGAATGTCTTATCTTCTGTTACACTCTCACTCTTTTAGTAAGCTGAAGAAGGATTCAGAGCCTCAGTGATGATAACTGTAAACAGAAAAGTAACCGTTGGTGCCTGTCTTCAAGTAATTTGAGAAGTTAGCAAGCACTTCTATTACTTAGGCACTTTCAATATGAAGAACACAAAGTGATGAGGAAGGTAAAGATGTCTGGTTGTCATGACTTGTAGACTGAGGGGTTGGGGCATTGATGTTCCGGACTTCTTAAATTGATGTATCGTTGGGGCCCTCTTACACACTCTTCCTTTCTCTGCTGTGTGCAACAGGTGCAACCCTTTAGGATGAGCTTGGATACCTTTCTCACGTTGTACCTTTTGTGGGACACGTTTTGTAATGATGTTGTACTTGATGGGATGGAAGGGGAATGCACTGGAGGCTCCAGTGGTGGCGGTGGCGTCATTGCTTTATTGGTATGATAACCATTGATACAGGAAGTCAGGCCCTCACACTTGACTGCTGTTGCTGTTGTCCCCTTCCACTGATGCTGGAGACAGTGCCATCTGGTGTGGGCTTTTATCCAAACCCAATCCTCTGGCTGAAGGCCATGGGCTGCTGGTGTCTCTGCTTCAGAAGGGCCTACAGCACCTGACGTTGTCATTCTTTTGCAGTTTTGAAGAAGCAGATCATTAGGTACGGACAGAGGGACAATAGACATGTGGCCTGGAATGTTCTTTGGATGTCCAAACACTATTTCATGTGGGCTGAGCTTTGTCACTCTGTCTGATATACTTCTAATGGACAACAGAGCAAGTGGTAGTGCATCAATCCAGGTCCTTTCAGTGGATGCACAAATCTTCCCTATCTTATTTTTCAAGACTCCGTTCTTTCTCTCAACAGCGCCCGCTGCTGTTGGATGATAGGCACAATGTAGTTTCTGCGTAGCTCCTATCCCCTTGCACAACCCTTCCATCACATGTGAGATGAACGCCGGTCAATTTTCAGAACCCAAAAGCATAGGCACTTAAAAGCGTGGAATGAACTCTTTCAGGAGGCATTTGCCCACAGTTTGTGCATTGCAGTTTTTGGATGGGTATGCCTCAGTCCATTTGCGGAACATGCACACAATAACCAATACATACTTATACTTTTGAGGAGGGGGCATGTTGATGAAGTCCATTTCTTGTGGAGAAGGGAAGTGGACTGGGGCAGTGGAAGTACCCTTTCCAATTTTACCGTTGTACCAGCATTGGGAAAACAGTCTGATCATTCCATCATGTCCTACATGTGATGGACCATGAAAAAGTCAGGCCATGGGAGCAAGCATTATCGTTGGTAAACATTTCTTTCCATTTGGGCCTATCCATGTTCACTATTCTGTTTGCCTACATCCCCCCATTTTCCATTCTTCCTTTTCTTCCACACCCGCCCTTTGTGCAATATACTTTGGGTCATAGTACATATCATCATCCTTTATCATGATATCATGTGGAATTGAAGCAATTTGAACCATTGTGTTCTCACAACCATTTAATGCTATTTTTTTTTATCCTGCATCAATAAATTCTTTACCTCATGTTACATAGTCCTTGGTGGTGGTCTGTGCAGCACATTCTGCAAATGAAACTCTCTTTGGTAGCAACAGGCCTCGAAATAGTTGTGCTATTAATGGTGTAATCTGTATTTATTGGCCAGCTAAGGTTAAGAATCCTCTCATAGCCCACAGCTGGCCACCCCAAATGTATATGGGCTTTCTGTGTAAATGTTCACTATTCTTCCTTCATGTTGTTAATCTTGCAGTATATTCTAACCCTGGGCGTCGTGCTCCGCTTCACCCATGGAGTGCACGTAGCGCTGCCTGCTTCGCCGTTTGCGAAGTAGGCGAAGCAGGCAGTGCTACGCACACACCGTAGCGAAGCAGAGCTGCCCGCCACCCGCCTCCCACCCGCCCTAATTTTAAAATAATTTAAAGAAGGTTAAAGGTAAATAAACTACCTTACCTTCAGCGCGGCGTCCCGGGGCTCCATCTTCTTGCTGACGGTAATTTCTTCATGCAAATACGCATGCGCGGACCCCCACGCATGCGCACTCTCGTGAAATGCGCATGCGCTGGCATCCGCGCATGCGCATTTGTGTGAAGAAGTTACCGTCAGCAAGTAGACGGAGCCCCGGGACGCCACGCTGAAGGTAAGGAGGTTTATATTTACTTTTAACCTTCTTTTAATTATTTTAAAATTAGGGCGGGTGGGAGGCGGGCAGCGCGTATTGGGGCTACGCGGAGCGCGCGAGTGTGCGTAGATTTTGCCACACTACGCGCTGCTCCACATAGCCCCACTACGCCCACTACGCCCAGGCTTGGTATATTCCAGTACATTTCCAGCCGTGCCCACTGTGTAAGAATTTTGCAGTGAGCCTGTGTTATTGCTGATGCATGAACAACAATTAGAGCTATATCTCCATCGGGGAAAGGTGTGTCTCTTAAATCACTTTGAACAGTTGCATACTTATCTGTGGCTAGCACACATGGACTATTCTTTACTAAACACTCCCTGTCTATGACCCATTGCTAGGTGACAAATCTGTAGTTGCGCAATGTGTGGGCCAAATTGTCAGAATTATAGAACACATTTGCACCAGCGGAGCTTTCTAACCAGATATGAGAGGGTGAAAACATTTATCATTAAGCACATGCAGGCAAACATTTTGAAAACAGTAAACCTATTACACTCTGTAGGGGGATGAAGAAAAGAACCTAAAAAATATATTGTCATCCCTGTACAAGACTTTTAAAAAAATCAAAATCCATTATCTTCAAAAGCAAAAGAAGAATTAAAAAATTGTACTATAGCTTGTCCCAACAGCAAACACAGATGAAAATCTCTGTCACAGTAACACCTTTGGGAATCAAAATACTCATAGTTGTCAACCTGTGCCAATCCCTTATACCATGAAACCTATTAGCAAACAACCCTAAAAACTGCACCTGTATACTAAAGACATATGTACACATTGTATCCTTAAAACATTATAATACAATGCATTCTTATTTCTTATTACTAAACCGCAATACATAAAAATGACTACATATTATCCATCCTTTGTAGTCCCTGGTGAATGCACTACATTAGAACGCATTTTAGTACATTCCTCTCACAATCTAAGCCCTTTAGAATAGTATCTTCTGCTAGTCTGAGAATCCTAGAAAATGAAAAACATTAATATAAATACACATTATTTCTTTTCGATACATACATAACATAGTACTTCTCCTTGCGCCATTTAATCAGGCAAAACCCCTCAAGAACTCAATATACCTACTGCTATTCTATTTGTGCTTGTGAGGATGGCGGTGTTCTATGTTAGGCAGCTGTCTGTGCAGTGAGAAATGCGTAACAGAAGCCACCTACCTAACCTAATTGTGTGATCCTGGGCATTCAATTTCCTTTAATACTTTTGTTGTACTATTATCCTGAAAGTGATGCTGTGCAGACCACTCTGGCTACTCCCTTCAATAATGTAACTTGACCTTTAAGCAAATGTTTGCTTCCATATCTAAAGTTCTTTCTTATTCCAGCATTTAATCATCATAGTAAACTGCACCCTTCTGCTGGTCATGGGCCCAGATATGACTGGCAGGCCAGGCACCATTTTCACTATCGGGGTGGGCGTTACCCCTTCCCACATGCTTGTCATTATACCTCCTATAAAACGTGATCCCTGCTTTTTAATTAAGTAGCTATTTGTGCAATGTTATGCAATCTTTTTTTCTTCAAAACAGCAGTCGTCTCCTGTTGTAAATGGCTCTGAGAGATGGTGGTGAGGGACCTGTGGATGCCATCACTCTGGCCCTTACAATGGCAATTGACAAGAGACATACCATGAAGCAAGACATAAGACAGACAAACAAACATCTTTTCTCCGACGTTGTTGCATCTGAAAATGAAAATGTTAGGAAACAACCCGTTGGACCAAAACGTATTAAAGTGCATATGCACAAAAAACACTTCTTTTCGTTAAGTATTCGCATTGCTTTCCATTCTCCGCTACGAAGAATAAAACAAAAAATTTTAACCAGTTCTGCTCATACCCACAGAAAACTGTTGTAGTGTGTGGTTTGGTCTTGGTGTAATGCCTAGAGTATGTGGCCAGCCAGGATCGTTTTTTCAAAGCCAGTCCAAAATAGTTTTCTTTAACCCTTCAATATAACATTATATGAAAGGCCTTGCTGGCAGAACCTGTCTCAGTAACTATTCTTTTTCACTCTTTTTACTCTATGAAGTTATTAGTGATGCTATGTGTCTCAGGAGAGGTCAGGGCTCCTTGAGCCGTCTAAAATACACTTTCCAGTATATTTTTGTTCCTTAGAAGCTGGAAATCAGATGTGGCGGGTCCTAGCGCATTAATTGAGATACTATAGCTACTGTATTTAAATCTAATGGTCCTGGAACAATGGGTGTAGTTGGTGTGCATTCCACTCCATCTATTTGTCTCCCTTCCTGTCTCATTAGTTCCGTATGCCCTCTTCTTTATTCTTCACGTAATTTCGGAAAGTCTTTGGTAAAGGACATGAGATATGCTCTGGACCATGAGACATGTACATATTCCACTTTATTTTCCTTCTCCCCAGGTGGAGGCGACACATTTTACAGGGGCATCATCAATGTGGGTGTTGTGGGCACTTGGAAAGAAATCTGTAAATGTAAATTTGGCAACATCCCAACTATAAGTTGGAGGGGGGGCTGTTCCTGTATTCAGTCTCTTCTTAGGGCCATGTCTTGCAGCTCATATGCACCGTGGGCCTCAGGACCTTTGACCATTAATTCTGCACATGCTAGCGAGAGCACTGTATCCTGGTATGATCTGGAGATAGTTGCTGTGAAGGTGTTTACTTGTAGCCTTCTCTCTACCAGTTTGCTACATTTAGAAGTGTTATTTTTAGTAGTTTCTTTTGTACTACAGGGGGGTGGTGGACTGGTGGTGCCGGAACTGGGATGACTAAAACTCTCTTTGTGAGCCTGTTGAGGCAGAGCTGACTGTGTTCTATTTAAGGCCTTTCTAGTGTGGTGAAATTGTGGGCTGTCTGATGTGCATAAATGCAGATGTCCCATACCAAAGTTCGCCATGTTTTGGCTGTAAATTTGTAATCTAGTGAATTATCGTAAAAAAAGTGTTTATGCATATTATCAATAAGACGTGGTATTGTATTTTGTTTTGCAGTGCATAATTTTAACAGCACATTTTCTTTCTACAGAACTCGGAAGGCTGCTTCCTGTCCCATTGTTGCAAGAGAAGCAATATTTGAAACATTCTATTGAAAGTTCTCTTTCGTTAACTTCCCCATTCATGAGTTGGTGCACAAGAGATTTGCAAAAGGTCTGTTCATCATGGGACAACTGGGTGCGTTGTGCCCCTCTGGCAGAGAATGCCAGTGTGTAATCTGTGTTGGGCAGGAGAGCCTGAACTTCCCCATTCTGCAAGTGTGTGCACAAGCGCTGACCCTACTTGCATTACCAACAGTTCAGTTATACTGGACACAGAAAAACAAATGGTGGCTTGTTAGGTTAATGGCAGGTGACACAATAGGAAGGACGAACGCTACCACACATTTTCGGCTGGCCTGAAGCCTTTAAAAAAACAGACAAAGCCTTCTGTCATTCAACAAACAATGCAATTGCTACTAGTTCACCAAAGCATTTACAAGTTGGAAAGGGAGAGAAAAGATTCCTGTGGTATTGGCGTTCCTTGGACAGTATAAAAGGTGACAGGCATACACATGAAATACAGAAGCAGGAATTCAGTCCCTGAGTAGCACTGTGTTGTACTTTGCGCTATAGCTGAGTGATGTACTCCTAACCTAGTCCCAAAACAATAATAGTGGAAACAGAAAGAGGATAATCGGGACCTCAAGAGTGATGAGAAATATCACACAGGCAGAGGGTCATCTGTCCAATACAAAGTAAATGTCAGAAGGTCTGTTAGTCAATTCGACAATTTGTATCAACTTAGTATTATGACATTTGAAAGTAAAATTTGTATTAAGGCGGCCGGTAATCAGTCATTTGATATATAATCAGACTATGAAAGGTCAGTCACAAAATACTAAGAATCTCAATGAATCACAATACATTATGTGACATACAAAGACAGCATATCAAATAAATGCATACAATACAATAACGGTACTTCAAATGAATGCATATAATGCAATACCAACCCCCTCCTTGTTGTTAGTAGGTGGACACCTATTCACATCTGGAGATTACCCTTGGTGTCCAGCAGAAGGCAGTGCACCAGAGGCGACCACTCTCTGGCCACACTATAGTGTGGCTAGCACCAACACCAGGGATATCATAAAAAGCGGCGCAAAAATACCTGTTGCAACAACCAGAGGGAAGCACCACCTGATAACCCCATAGGATATTGTCATGCAGTCAATACCAGTGCCAAATCGGGGAGCAATTCCTGCATCAACCCTAACCCTGGGGAGCATTACCTGTACCGCTACAACGTGAAGCAATACCTGCCACCACCCAAAATCTGAGGAGGGGAAACCTCCTCCAGCACAAACCCAGTGATGTCCCATCCGGGAATGCCCACCAACCTCTTGTGTTGCTCACGGCTGAAGCCTTTGGCCCCTGGCTGGGTTGTCTCTGCTGGCAAGATAGGGGAACTGCAGTACTTCATCCTTTCTGACCCACCGTCAGTCAAAGGGCTACTTAGAATCACTGCTGGCAAGGAAAAAATTGCAGAATATTTGCCCTCTCCAGTGCCCTGGGGTGAAGGCGAAAGCTCAGTAACTAAAATACAAATGTAAACGCACCTGAGTAAATATGGAAACACATGATTAGGTAGCATAGAAGGAGAGAGCTGTAACAGTAGTGCAAAATCAATGGGACCTGTGACCCAACAGTCGCTCAGCGGCAACAACAGCAGACGGAAAAAGAGAAGGAATAAAACAGAGGACAGCACACTCAGAGGATATACATGAGAGGAAACCGAAAACCGAGACCAAAACAAATACTCCTTCCCTTTGTAACTGGCCCACCGCCAGGGACAGCAGAAGGGAAATACGCAGGGAGACGGCAACTGGGTCTCTCAGAGGCTAGAGGCAACAAGATGGTGCAACACCGGCCCAGCGACACACATGCACACCAGAGCAAGACAGAGTCACCAACAGAGCCGTCATTGACAGCGTAGCGAAAAACCCAAAAATACACAGATCACACAATGCCAAAAAACCCAACCACGAGGAGGAGGGTGAGGCTTGCAAAATGCAACATCATGCACTGAGAAAACCTGGGGAAACATGGAGCAAGAGCAGCGAGAGATGTGACAACTACTCACGGCTGCAGACTGGAGGATGAGAGAGAGAGACCTTGAAGGCAGGTAAGTGTTGTGGTCGGACCTCAGACCTTCGCTCAAAGGGGAAGGCAGCAGCCCGTCGCAGCAGAAGACATGCCTTCTGCCCGCATTCTCCCCCAAATGTGGAAACTGAAAAGATCTGTAGAACCCAAAATCATAACTCCGTCACAACCACCTGAGTAAAATAAAGATAATTTATTTAACGTGTACAGGAGCCTCAGATGGGTGCTGAGTGCTCGAATAGCAGAAGTAAAACACAAGCATTTATAGATAAAGACCACAATATTTCATTATAATTTGTCTGTGTAACAGGTGATATCTAGGCCCTCGTGTCTCGGCAGGTGGTGAAGAAACATTTTGTGCTCAGAAACTTACAGTACATTGTTACACAAGAATACGTTGGAAATCACCCAATGTGCACGTCACAAGCCAGACAGTTAACTATTACATTTACGCCCAAATCCAGTCACAAATGTTTACATTAGCTGATGTGGCTAGTTACAATTTTGAGGCCTACAGGGCATGTTGCTAATGCAAGCAGGCAGAAATGTAATAACATGGAAATGTACTCTCTGTGCAAGCCTTGCAATGTGTTGCGTTACAGGCAGCTTATTAAAAGCAAAGTTCTAACTTCTATTTAAGGTTGTCAGAAGCAACTGCCCTTGTCCTCTCTGCCCTTAGCCTCATTGCCCGGGCTGAGACACCCGGAACCCTGTCCTTAATAGCCCTAGTAGTTAACCCCTTCGATGCTCATGACGGAATGGTTCCGTCATGAGCATCGGTCCCCCTGTGCTCATGACGGAACCATTCCGTAATGATGCCAGGGGCACGAAATCCCTCTGCTGCAGACAGCAGAGGGATTTCTATTTAATCCCTTTGACCTTGGGAGCTGGGGAAGTGCTTCCCCAGCTCCCGAGGCCCCCTCCCTGGTTTATGTGCAATGAAGATCAGCGCGCACGTCGCGCTGTCTTCATTGCACGGAAACCGAAACTGAAATGAGCCTTTAGGCTCATTTCAGTTTCACTTTCTATGTGCTCAAGGGGCTATCTCAGCCCCCCCGGGCACGTAGAAAGACGGGAGAGGTATCATTAAAAAGGGACGCATCCCCAAGCAGGGATCCACCCACTAGACACCAGGGAGGGGGGAGCGGCCCCTTGGGCAAGGGCTTTTGCTCCCCCAAATGTAATGGGTGTGATTTAGTCTTTTTGCACCCCGGGGGGGCAAAAAGCCCACTAGACACCAGGGATATTGACTTTTGGGCGCATACTTTCTTAGGGTGGGGGTTGCCCATAAAGGGCATGTTCATGCCCCCACCCTGCACAATTTACAGCCTTTCTGCCCCCCTATAGGGTAGTTGGGGCAGTAGCCCCTAATCTGCCCCCCCGGGGGCCAGAAACCCACTATATGCCAGGGATTTTTTTTTCTTATAAGTTGTGGTGGGGGCTGCCCAATATGGGCCCCTACCCACCTCCCCCAAAAATGACAGCCTTTCTGCCCCCCGGGGCAGATGGGGGCATTAGCCCCAAATCTGTCCCCCATGGGGGCAAAAAGACCCGTAGATGCAGGGATTTTTTTTGCTAATGTTAATTAGGGTGGGGGCGCTGGCATGCCCGTTTTGGGCAGCCCCCACCCTAATTAAAATTTGCCCAAAAACTACTTGGCGTCTGGTGGACTTTCTGCCCTTAGCCCCCAATCTGCCACACCGGGGGGCAAAAAGCCCGCAAGATGCCAGGGATTTTTTGGGGGCAAATTTGAATTAGGGTGGGGGCTTCCAAAATGGGCATGCCCATGCCCCCATACCCCACCCGCAAAAATAACAGCGTTCCTGCCCCCCCTGGGGGGCAGATGGGGCAGTAGCCCCCAATCTGCCCCCCCCCGGAGGGGTAAAAAGCCCACTAGGCACAAGGGACTTTTTGGGCAAATTTTAATTAGGGTGGGGACATTGGCATGCCCATCTTGGGCAGCCCCACCCTAATTAATATTTGCCCAAAAACTCCTAGGCGTCTAGTGGAATTTCTGCCCCCCGGGGTGGCCGATGGGGGCATTAGCCCCCAATCTGCCCTGCCGGGGGGGTAAAAAGCCCACTGGATGCCAGAGAGTTTTTTGGGGAAAATTTGAATTATGGTGGGGGCTTCCAAAACGGGCATGCCCAAGCCCCCCACCCCGCCCACAAAAATAACAGCCTATCTGCCCTCCCTGAGGGGGCAGATGGGGCAGTAGCCCCCAATCTGCCCCCCCGGAGGAGCAAAAAGCCCACTAGGCGCAAGGGACTTTTTGGGCAAATTTTAATTAGGGTGGGGACATTGGCATGCCCATTTTGGGCAGCCCCACCCTAATTAATATTTGCCCCAAAAACTCCCTGGCATCTAGTGGACTTTCTGCCCCCTTGGGGGTAGTTGGGGGCTTTAGCCGCCAATCTGCCCTGCCGGAGGGGGGGGAAAGCCCACTAGACGCCAGGGATTTTTTTGGGGCAAATTTGTATTAGGGTGGGGGGTCCCAAAACCGGCATGCCCATGCCCCCACCCCCGCAAAAATTACAGCTTTCCTGCCGCCCTGGGGGGCAGATGGGGCAGAAGCCCCCAATCTGCCCCCCGGGGGGCAAAAAGTCCACTAGACGCCAGGGATTTTTTTGGGCAAATTTGAATTAGCGTGGGGGTTGCCCAAAACTGACATGCCCATGCCCCCACCCCCTCCCTGCAAAGATTACAACCTTCCTGCCCCCCGTGGGGGACATATGGAGCAGTAGCCCCAAATCTGCCCCCGAGGGACAAAAAGCCCCCTACACGCCAGGGATTTTGTTGGGCAAATTTTAAGTAGGGTGTGGGCATTGGCATGCCTGTTTTGGGCAACCCCCACCCTAATTAAAATTTAGTCAAAAAACTCCCTGGCATCTAGTGGACTTTCTGCACCCCCTGGGTGGCAGATAGGGGCAGTAGCCCCCAATCTGCCCCCCCGGAGGAGCAAAAAGCCCACTAGGCGCAAGGGACTTTTTGGGCAAATTTTAATTAGGGTGGGGACATTGGCATGCCCATTTTGGGCAGCCCCACCCTAATTAATATTTGCCCCAAAAACTCCCTGGCATCTAGTGGACTTTCTGCCCCCCTGGGGGTAGTTGGGGGCTTTAGCCGCCAATCTGCCCTGCCGAAGGGGGGGGAAAGCCCACTAGACGCCAGGGATTTTTTGGGGGCAAATTTGTATTAGGGTGGGGGGTCCCACAACCGGCATGCCCATGCCCCCACCCCCGCAAAAATTACAGCTTTCCTGCCGCCCTGGGGGGCAGATGGGGCAGAAGCCCCCAATCTGCCCTCCGGGGGGCAAAAAGTCCACTAGACGCCAGGGATTTTTTTGGGCAAATTTGAATTAGCATGGGGGTTGCCCAAAACTGACATGACCATGCCCCCACACCCTCCCTGCAAAGATTACAACATTCCTGCCCCCCGTGGGGGACATATGGAGCAGTAGCCCCCAATCTTTCCCCGAGGGACAAAAAGCCCCCTAGACGCCAGGGATTTTGTTGGGCAAATTTTAAGTAGGGTGGGGGCATTGGCATGCCCGTTTTGGGCAACCCCCACCCTAATTAAAATTTTGTCAAAAAACTCCCTGGCGTCTAGTGGACTTTCTGCCCCCCCCTGGGGGGCAGATGGGGCATTAGCCCCCAATCTGCCCCACCGGGGGGCAAAAAGCCCGCAAGATGCCAGGGATTTTTTGGGGGCAAATTTGAATTAGGGTGGGGGCTTCCAAAATGGGCATGCCCATGCCCCCATACCCCACCCGCAAAAATAACAGTGTTCCTGCCCCTCTTGGGGGGCAGATGGGGCAGTAGCCCCCAATCTGCCCCCCCCCCGGAGGGGTAAAAAGCCCACTAGGCACAAGGGACTTTTTGGGCAAATTTTAATTAGGGTGGGGACATTGGCATGCCCATCTTGGGCAGCCCCACCCTAATTAATATTTGCCCAAAAACACCTAGGCGTCTAGTGGAATTTCTGCCCCCCGGGGTGGCCGATGGGGGCATTAGCCCCCAATCTGCCCTGCCGGGGGGGGTAAAAAGCCCACTGGATGCCAGAGAGTTTTTGGGGGAAAATTTGAATTATGGTGGGGGCTTCCAAAACGGGCATGCCCAAGCCCCCACCCCGCCCACAAAAATATCAGCCTATCTGCCCTCCCTGAGGGGACAGATGGGGCAGTAGCCCCCAATCTGCCCCCCCGGAGGAGCAAAAAGCCCACTAGGCGCAAGGGACTTTTTGGGCAAATTTTAATTAGGGTGGGGACATTGGCATGCCCATTTTGGGCAGCCCACCCTAATTAATATTTGCCCCAAAAACTCCCTGGCATCTAGTGGACTTTCTGCCCCCCTGGGGGTAGTTGGGGGCTTTAGCCGCCAATCTGCCCTGCCGGAGGGGGGGAAAGCCCACTAGACGCCAGGGATTTTTTTGGGGCAAATTTGTATTAGGGTGGGGGGTCCCAAAACCGGCATGCCCATGCCCCCACCCCCGCAAAAATTACAGCTTTCCTGCCGCCCTGGGGGGCAGATGGGGCAGAAGCCCCCAATCTGCCCCCCGGGGGGCAAAAAGTCCACTAGACGCCAGGGATTTTTTTGGGCAAATTTGAATTAGCGTGGGGTTTGCCCAAAACTGACATGCCCATGCCCCCACCCCCTCCCTGCAAAGATTACAACCTTCCTGCCCCCCGTGGGGGACATATGGAGCAGTAGCCCCAAATCTGCCCCCGAGGGACAAAAAGCCCCCTACACGCCAGGGATTTTGTTGGGCAAATTTTAAGTATGGTGTGGGCATTGGCATGCCTGTTTTGGGCAACCCCCACCCTAATTAAAATTTAGTCAAAAAACTCCCTGGCGTCTAGTGGACTTTCTGCACCCCCTGGGTGGCAGATAGGGGCAGTAGCCCTCAATCTGCCCCCCTGGGGGTCAAAAAGCCGACTAGACGCCAACGATTATGCTGGCTTTTTGTATGCATGGGGGCTGCCCAGAAGGGGGTGGGGGCTGCCCACAATGGGCATACCAATGCCCCCACCCCCCCAAAAAATAGCCACAGTGTTTCAGGGCAACCCCCTCCCCCCGATACCCTCCTGGGTGGCAGAAAGCCAGCTAGGCACAGAGTTGTTTTTAGCAATATGCCTACCTGTGGATTTTGGGCCCTAGCGCAGCCGGCACAAAGGGAAACCTACCAAACCCACACATTTATGAAAACTAGACACCTGGGGGAATCCAGCGAGGTATGGCTTGCATGGGTCCCCTAATGTTTTCCTACCCACAATCCCCTGCAAACCTCAAATTTAGCTGAACAATTCACTTTTTTCTCAAAGTTCTGTGTGGGAAAGTTCTGGAATCTAGGTGGATCCACAAATTTCCTTACACCCAGCATTTCCCCAGGTCTTCCGATAAAAATGATATCTCACTAGCGTGGGTAGGGCAAGTACCCGAGACAGGCAAGGGCCCAAAACCTATTGAGGCGACATCAAAATGACCTATCACAAATCAACCTGGTTTTGCAAGGGGGGTCACCTGGGTTTTTGTCCCCGGGCTCGGCGGCCATCTTGGAAAACTACCAAACCCAAACATTTATGGAAACTAGACAGCTGGGGGAGTCCTGCGAGATATGGCTTGGGTTGGTCCCCCATCATTCTCCTACACAGAATCCCCCGGAAACCTCAAATTTTGGCTAAAAAATCACTTTTTTCTCAACTTTCTGTGTGGGAAAAATCTGGAATCTGGGTAGATCCACAAATTTCCTCCCAAGCAGCGTTCCCCCAGGTCTCCCGACAAAAGTGGTACCTCACTTGCGTGGGTGGGTCAAGGACCCGCAACAGGCAAGGGCCAAAAACCTGTTGAGGCGACATCAAAATTACCTATCACAAACCAACCTGGTTTTGCACGGGGGGTCCCAAGAGTCTTTGGCCCGGGGCTCGGCAGCTATCTAGGGAAACCTACCAAACCCACACATTTCTGAAAACTAGGCACCGGGGGGCTTCCAGTGAGGTATAGCTTGCGTGGATCCCCCAATGTTTCCTTACCCAGAAAACCCTGCAAACCTCAATTTTAGTTGAAAAAATCTTTTTTTTCACACATTTTTGTGTGGGAAAGTTGTGGCATCACTGGGCTCACACAAATTTCCCACCACCCAACGTTCCCCCAGGTCTCCCGGTAAAAATGGTACCTCATTTGTGTGGGAGGCCCAACTACCCGCGACAGGCAAGGACCCAAAACGTAGTGAGGCGACATCAAAATTGCCCATCTCAAAACCACCTGGTTTTGCAAGGGGGGTCACCCAGATTTTTGGCCCCTTGCTCGGCGGCCATCTAGGGAAACCTACCAAACCCACACATTTCTGAAAACTAGACACCCGGGGGCTTCCCTGGATGTATGGCTTGCATTGATCCCGCAACATTTCCTTAACCAGAATCCCCTGCAAACCTCCATTTTCGCTGAAAGGCGACATCAAAATTGCCCATCTCAAAACCACATGGTGTCAGGAACTCAATTGCTTGGACACTTACCACTTCTGCTCCTAGAAAGACTATGGTGTTTTGGCACGTTAAGCTTAGAAGGTTGCATCACCATCCGTGGTTTCTGTTTAACAAATTGCTCCTGTTGATTGCGCAAACCGGCTTGAACCCCATCCAAGATGGCGGCTGACGTTTATTCAATATGACCCGCTCTAGTCTTCAGGAGAAAGGCTCGAGCTCAAGCCAATCTGCTGCGCGAGCGCCCGGTGAGCTGCGCACTTCAACTGAGGAATTCCGTGTCGACAGCTGTGTCTCTCAGCTGTTCCAGTGAAGAGACTTAATTCCAGTCAGAGTTCCCCCTCCAAATGTTTCCGTTCCCCAGAATAGAGTTCACTAGTTTTTTCCATGTTTTTCCCTTACGCTCTGAGTTAAGCGTTCGTCTAATAGTTTCCGCCAGAGTTCCAGAGTGAGAATTTCAAGTGACGAGTCTTCGTCGTCTTCTGAGGCAGTATTTCCGTTTCCAGTCAGAGTTCTTGACCGTGAGTCCAGAGAGCATTCAAGCACACAGCGAGACCAAGTAAGGCAGAGACATCTTGTTATTGGTTCAGGAGATTGAAGAGATATATGTATATAAATGACTTTTCTTCACATTCGATCGGAGAGCAAGTGCTTCACCTTTCCTTGCGACAATAATGGAGCATATTAAGACTACTGAGAAGAGCGCTACAGTTATTCAGCATTCCCAGAGAGTTAGGCTTAGTGCAGCTACTCCAGGTAGAAAAGTCAGTTCCCTGTGGGAGTGAAAGTTGGGTTAAGGCTTAGTTCAATGACATAATTGTTCCCTTCTCGCTCCAGGTGTAAACTTAGAGTCGCAACACTTCAGGAACACCAATTTCACTACCATCAAGAGAGAGGCAAAAACTGTGACTACATCAGGTAGATTATGTTCGAATATGGAGGGAGAGAGGAATCCCAGGTAATATGGAGGATTTAGAATTGTAAGGTTGTTCTTCTCCCCCTCTTCTGCAGGTCCGCCAGATCCTTCCAGAATCAAGAAGAAACAAGGAGAAAATTAATATAGAAGATTCAGAATAGAGAAGGCGGCAGCTTCTGAGATCGCAGGCAGTCTCGCTTTCTTTTCCCATTCCCCTTTCCCCCCCGTGGGTGTCGATACAGAGTTATTCTGTCTCGGCAACAGCACTGGGGATTTGGGACTTGTCATCTGCTTCTGTGGAAGAAATTATGGCACCAAGGTAAGAATCCTGACCGATTGAAGTGCCGTTTATTTCCACCCAAGCAGGATGGCAGAAGGGCTAGATCTTAACGCCTTAGCAATCCTAGTTCAAAACATGCAGGGCCAACTAACGCTTGCTATGGAGGAGAATAAAGAATTAAAAGAGAGTATGAAAAGATCCCAAGTAGAGAACCAACAACTAATACAGAAATTAAACGCCCTAACTTCGAGTCCCTCATTCCAGGCAAGAGGACCAGATGAAAGGAATTCCCTAGTTCAAATTCTGAAATAACTACACAAGTAGAACACTCTATTTCCCCAGTAATTCCTTTAGCCCATCCTGACCGCTTTAATGGGGCCCTCAAAAGGCGCAAATATTCCTGACCCAATGTTCGTTGCATTTTCTTTTTAGGCCAGTTATCTTTGCCGATGACCAGTCTAAAACAGCTTTTGTATTGTCTTACTTGAGTGGTGACACAGCATCCTGGTCATTGCCTATTGTCTCCCGCAATGACCCAGTGCTATATAACTTTGAGGATTTTAAAAAGGAATATCTCCGTATTTTTGACCATCGAGCTATTTCACAGGCCACGGATAACGAGCTGCTTGACTTGAAACAGGGAAATCGAGATTTAATTTCTTACCTGGCCCAATTCAATAAGCTAATAGTTGAAACAGAGTGGCCGGAAGAAAAAAGAGCTTCAATCTTCTACAGGGGTTTAAGAGACGAGTTGAAGGACGCACTAGCGCAAATTACCGATAGACCTACAGAAGTTTCTAAGTTGATCGATTTAGTATTGCAAATAGACCAAAGGTTTTACGAGAGAAAATCAGAACGGAGGCGAGAGTTCAAACCATTTCCTCCCCGGTTCGATCGGAGAAATCTGAAACCACCAAGAACCTTGATGTGCTAACTGCAGAAGAACCTCTTCAAATAGGTAGTGTACGAGGGCCTCTTACCAAGGAGGAAAAAGAGAAAAGAAGATCAGGGAATTTATGTTTGCATTGTGGACAATCTGGGCATTTTGTAAGGGAATGTCCTAAAAAACCCAAGACAAATTATCCGTTAAAAGAGAAGTCCCATCAGTGAAGGGAGTTGCCCTGATGGTAGACCCACCCAAGTCGACTCTTGGACCCCAACATCTGGCGAATACCTTACAGTCCGCATCCCCACATCTTACAGTATCATTTAACCTAAAATTTGGAATAAAGGAGTTTAAGGATGTACCAGTGATGATCGATTCTGGAGCGACCGGAAATTTCTGTGACATACAATATGCCAAAAGATTAGGAATACGTTTTGTTCGAAAGAAGTTTGCAGAACCAGTCCGTACTGTTGACGGTACTAATTTGACCTCCGGACCAATCACAGAGGAAACCAAAATTGTAGAGCTAAAACATGGTCAAGGACATCTCGAAAATATTTATTTCAACCTTATTGATGCCCCTCAATTCCAGCTAATCTTAGTCTTACCATGGCTCACGGAACACAACCCAGAGATAAATTGGGAATCTAGGACTGTAAAACTTAATTCTAATTACTGTCAAAGACACTGTTACGACTCTCCGACTGAGCGTGGTGAGATTTCCCTGGCAAAGTCTTTAGCCATAAAACCAGTTGTAATTGGAGCCATAGAAACAGTGTCCATTCCCCAGGAGTATGAAGATTTGAAGGCAGTATTCGATAAGGCTAAGGCAGAAGAACTTCCCCCACACAGGCCTTACGATTGCAAGATCGAACTGGAGCCGGGAGCAAATCTGCCCTGTAGCAGGATCTACGCGCTTACAGAAAAGGAAAATCAGTTCTTGAAAGAATACATGGACCAATATTTGGCCAATGGATTCATCCGTCCTTCCCAATCACCAGTTTCCTCTCCTTTGTTCTTCGTCCCTAAGAAGAAGAAGGAGGAGTTAAGAACGTGCATAGAATATAGGGCATTGAATCAGGTCACGGTCAAGAATAGGTACCCCCTCCCATTGATTTCTGTGCTTCTTGATCAAGTGAAGGAGGCCAAGATTTTCACTAAATTGGATCTTCGTGGAGCGTACCACTTGATTCGAGTAGCAGAAGGAGACGAATGGAAGACTGCCTTCCGGACCAGATTTGGATTATTCGAATACCAAGTGTGCCGTGCGGCTTATGTAATGCACCAGCCGCGTTTCAACATTTTGTAAATTACGTGTTAAGGGAGTTCTTAGATCACACTGCTGTGGTCTACATCGATGACATCTTAATCTTCTCCAAGAATGCTCAAGAGCATATGCAGCATGTAAGAGCAATTCTTCAACGACTCTTGGAAAATAACTTATACGTGAAACTTGAGAAATGCGCTTTTCATGTAAACAAGGTTGAATTGTTAGGATTTGTTCTGTCAGAAGAAGGAATTTCCATGGATACCGCTAATATTCAAGCAATTTTGGACTGGCCATCCCCTAAGAACGTAAAGGAAGTACAAAGCTTCCTCGGCTTTCCAAGTTTTATCGACGTTTCATCAAAGAATTCTCTAAACAAGTGAGCCCCATTACCAAACTTCTGAAAAAAGGGGTGATCTTCCAATGGTCCAGCGAAGCTGAGGCAGCCTTTAAATTTCTCAAAAATTCCTTTACTTCTGCACCCATTCTTCTTCACCCTGATACAGAAGAACCTTTCTATGTTGAAGCAGATGCCTCGGAAATGGCCATAGGAGGCATATTATCTCAAAGACACAAGGAGACGGGAAAACTTCACCCTGTGGCGTTTAGATCTAGAAACTTGACTCCTCCTGAAATAAATTATTCCATCGCAGATAAGGAGCTGCTTGCTGTGAGGGATGCCTTTTTGGGATGGCGGCATTATCTGCTGGGAGATCGTCACGTGGTCACCGTGTTCACTGACCATAAAAACCTACAATTTCTTAAGTCAGCCAAGACCCTAACAGCCAGACAATTGAGATGGTCACTCTTTTTCGCTGATTACAATTTCACGATCACATATCGTCCTGGAGTAGCAAATGGGAAGGCTGATGCATTGTCTAGATTGGGAACAATTCCTAAACTCAAGGTGCCCAAGGAAGAATCGATTATACCAGCAGAAAAATTCATATGTGCCTTGCAATTTTCGGAAGTCAAAGAAAAAATTCGGAAATCGATGTCTAAGGAAGAAATGCAGAAGTGGGCCCTGGAAGATGATGAGAGAGCTGTCATTGATGATCTTCCTTAGGTCAAGGAAACTTAATATCTACCCACAGAGGAAATGCGAGAGTCAGCACTACAAGCCTGCCATGACGATCCTTTAGCGGGGCACAAGGGAGTCTTGAAAACTACAGAATTGTTGAAGAGATATTTTTGGTGGCCAGCTATGACCCCTCAAGTGAGACAATGCATCCGCTCTTGTGAGAAATGCATTAGGGGAAAAAGCAATAGACAGGCCCCAGAGGGAGAACTACATCCCCTCCCCACGGCACCATACCCATGGCACACAGTCACCATGGACCTAATTGTATAGTTGCCAAGCAGTCAAGGTTTTGATAACATTTTGGTTTTCGTGGATACGTTCTCCAAAATGAATCACTTTGTTCCATTAAAAAAGATCCCCACGGCCCACTAATTGGCACAGTTGTTCACGCAACACATAGTTAGAGCTCATGGGATCCCAGTAGTTGTGATTTCTGACCGAGGGCCTCTGTTTTTTTCTCGGTTTTGGAGAGCCTTCTTGCAGCGGTTGGGAACCGATTCACGACTCTCCACAAGCTATCACCCAGAAACAGATGGCCAGACGGAAAGGGTGAATCAAGAAATTGAACAATATCTCCATCTGTACCTTCTAGATCAAGATGGGGAATGGCCAGAACTTATCTGGGCAGCGGAATTTGCATACAACAAAGCGGTTCATGCTTCCACAGGTTTTTCTCCATTCTACTTGAATGCAGGCAGGCATCCAAACATAATTTTAGGACGATCTAATGACAAGGTACCGGCCGTGAAAGATCTCAGTGAGAGAATACTAGAGACATACCAGTCAGCCAAAAAAACACTTAGCACAAGCTAAAGATTCTTATAAAAAGTACGCAGATCTAAAGAGAAGGTCAAACCCAAAACATTCAAGAGGAGATTTAGTCTGGCTCTCCACTAAACACTTACGTCTCAAAGGAAACAAAAAATTCCAACCTATATTTTTGGGCCCCTTCAAAATAAACAAAATTGTTAATCCTGTCACAGTGAAACTCTCCCTTCCTTCCCAAATGAAAATCCATCCTGTATTCCATGTGTCATTGTTAAAATAGGGGCCAGCAAATGTAAGATTAACCTCTCCACCGAATCCAGTTACCATAGATTCTCAGTCCGAATACGAAGTCAAAATAATTCTGGACTCAAAGATTAAGAGAGGGAAACTGTATTATTTAATTGACTGGAAGGGTTATGACCCAGAAGAAAGATCTTGGGAGCCCTCTGGAAATGTGCGCGCTTCCAGATTAGTGAAACAATTTCATGACACCTTTCCTAACAAACCAAAACTGGTAGGGTGATCCTTGGAGGGAGGTACTGTCAGGAACTCAATTGCTTGCACACTTACCACTTCTGCTCCTAGAAAGACTATGGTGTTTCGGCACGTTAAGCTTAGAAGGTTGCATCCCCATCTGTGGTTTCTGTTTAACAAATTGCTCCTGTTGATTGCGCAAACCGTCTTGAACCCCATCCAAGATGGCGGCTGCCGTTTATTCAATATGACCCGCTCTAGTCTTCAGGAGAAAGGCTCGAGCTCAAGCCAATCTGCTGCGCGAGAGCCCAGTGAGCTGCGCACTTTGACTGAGGAATTCCGTGTCGACAGCTGTGTCTCTCAGCTGTTCCAGTGAAGAGACCTAATTCCAGTCAGAGTTCCCCCTCCAAAATTTTCCGTTAGAATATATAGGGTGTGCACACCGGGAACTCGTTCCCCAGAATAGAGTTCACTAGTTTTTTCCGTGTTTTTCCCTTACGCTCTGAGTTAAGCGTTCGTCTAATAGTTTCCGCCAGAGTTCCAGAGTGAGAATTTCAAGTGACGAGTCTTCGTCGCTTCTGAGGTAGTATTTCCGTTTCCAGTCAGAGTTCTTGACTGTGAGTCCAGAGAGCATTCAAGCACACAGCGAGACCAAGTAAGGCAGAGACATCTTGTTATTGGTTCAGGAGACTGAAGAGATATATGTATATAAATGACTTTTCTTCACATTTGATCGGAGAGCAAGTGCTTCACCTTTCCTTGCGACAATATTGGAGCATATTAAGACTACTGAGAAGAGCGCTACAGTTCTTCAGCATTCCCAGAGAGTTAGGCTTAGTGCAGCTACTCCAGGTATAAAAGTCAGTCCCCTGTGGGAGTGATAGTTAGGTTAAGGCTTAGTTCAATGACATAATTGTTCCCTTCTCGCTCCAGGTGTAAACTTAGAGTCGCAACACTTCAGGAACACCATTTTCACTACCATCAAGAGAGAGGCAAAAACTGTGACTACATCAGGTAGATTATGTTCGAATATGGAGGGAGAGAGGAATCCCAGGTAATAGGGAGGATTTAGAATTGTAAGGTGCTTCTTCTCCCCCTCTTCTGCAGGTCCGCCAGATCCTTCCAGAATCAAGAAGAAACAAGGAGAAAATTAATATAGCAGATTCAGAATAGAGAAGGTGGCAACTCCTGAGATCGCAGGCAATCTCTCTTTCTTTTCCCATTCCCCTTTCCCCCCCGTGGGTGTCGATACAGAGTTATTCTGTCTCGGTAACAGCTCTGGGGATTTGGGACTTGTCATCTGCTTCTGTGGAAGAAATTTTGGCACCAAGGTAAGAATCCTGACAACTGGTTTTGCAAGGGGGGTCACCTGGGTTTTTGGCCCTGTGCTCGGCGACCATCTAGGGAAACCTACAAAACCCACAAATTTCTGAAAACTAGGCACCCGGGGGCTTCTAGGGAGGTATGGCTTGCGTGGATCCCCCAACGTTTGCTTACCCAGAATTCCCTGCAAACCTCAATTTTAGCTGAAAAAATCACGTTTTCACACATTTTTGTGTGGGAAAGCTGTGGCATCACAGGGCTAACACAAATTTCCTACCACCCAGCGTTCCCCCAGGTCTCCCAGTAAAAATGGTGCCTCACTTGTGTGGGAGGCCCAAGTACCCGTGACAGGCAAGGGCCCAAAACGTAGTGAGGCGACATTAACATTGCCTATCAAAAACATTTTGGGGCCCATTGCCTCACGGGTACTTGGGTCTCCCACACAAGTGAGGCACCATTTTTATCTGGAGACCTGGGGGAACGCTGGGTGGTGGGAAATTTGTGTGAGCCAGGTGATGCCACAACTTTCCCACATAAAAATGTTTGAAAAAAGTGATTTTTTCAGCTAAAATTGAGGTTTGCAGGGGATTCTGGGTAGGGAAACGTTGGGGGATCCATGCAAGCCATACCTCCCTGGAAGCCCCACGGTGTCTAGCTTTCAGAAATGTATAGGTTTGCAGGTTCGCCTAGGTTCCGTCAGAGCTAGGGTTCACAAGCTACAGCTAGGCACTTTGCCAAAAAAGGCTCATTTTTCACTGCGAAATTGAGGTGTGACCATGTTGCGTTTTGCGCCGCTGCCTTTCATGGGCACTAGGCCAACCCACACAAATGAGGCGCCATTTTTCTCGTAAGACTTTGGGGAACGCGGGGTGGGTAGAAATTTGTGGATCCACACAGATTCCAGAACTTTCCACCACAGAAATGTGGGGGAAATTTGTTTTTTTGGACAATTGTTAAGGTTTGCAAGGGATTCTGGGTAACAGACCCTGGTGGGAGGCAGTCAAGTCACCCCATCCTGAATTCCCCTGGGTGTCTAGTTTTAAAAAATGTATAGGTTTGCTAGGATTCCCTAGGGGCCGGCAGAGCTAGGGATCACAAACTACAGCTAGGCACTTTTCCAAAAAAGGCTGATTTTTCACTGCGAAATTGAGGTGTGACCACGTTGCGTTTTGCGCCGTTTCCAGCCGCGGGCACTAGGTCAACACACACAAGTGAGGTACCATTTTTCTCGTAAGACTTTGGGGAACGCAGGGTGGGTAGAAATTTGTGGATCCACGCAGATTCCAGAACTTTCCTCCACAGAAATGTGGGGAAAATGTGTTTTTTTTTACATGTTTAGGTTTACAAGGGATTCTGGGTAACAGACCCTGGTGGGAGGCAGTCAAGTCACCGCATCCTGGATTCCCCTGGGTGTCTAGTTTTCAAAAATGTATAGGTTTGCTAGGTTTCGCTAGGTGCCGGCAGAGCTAGGGTTCACAAACTACAGCTAGTCACTTTGCCAAAAAAGGGTCATTTTTCACTGCGAAATTGAGGTGTGACCATGTTGCATTTTGCGCCGTTCCCTTTCGAGGGCACTAGGCCGACCCGCACAAGTGAGGTACCATTTTTCTCGTAAGACTTTGGGGAACGCGGGGTGGGTGGAAATTTGTGGATCCACACAGAATCCAGAACTTTCCACCACAGAACTGTGGGGAAAATTTGTTTTTTTGGACAATTTTTTAGGTTTCAAGGGATTCTGGGTAACAGACCCTCGTGGGAAGCAGTCAAGTCACCCCATCCTGGATTCCCTTGGGTGTCTAAGTTTAAAAAATGTATAGGTTTGCTAGGTGTACAAAGGTTCCGTCAGAGCTAGGGATCAAAAACTACAGCTAGGCACATTGCCAAAAAAGGGTCATTTTTCACTGCGAAATTGAGGTGTGACCACGTTGCGTTTTGCACTGTTTCCTGTCTCAGGCACTAGGCCGACCCACACAAGTGAGGTACCATTTTTCTCATAAGACTTTGGGGAACGCGGGGTGTGTGTAAATTTGTGGATCCATGCAGATTCCAGATCTTTCCACCACAGAAATGTGGGGAAATTGTGTTTTTTTGGACAATTTTTTAGGTTTGCGAGGGATTCTGGGTAACAGACCCTGGTAGAAGGCAGTGAAGTCATCCCATCCTGGATTCCCCTGTGTGTCTAGTTTTCAAAAAAGTATAGGTTTGCTAGGTTTCCCTAGGTACTGGCAGAGCTAGGGTTCAAAAACTACAGCTAGGCACTTTGCCAAAAAAGGGTCATTTTTCACTGCAAAATTGAGGTGTGACCACGTTGCGTTTTGCGCCGTTTCCTGTCACGGGCACTAGGCCGACCCACACAAGTGAGGTACCATTTTTCTCAGAAGACTTTGGGGAACGCGGTGTGGGTGGAAAATTGTGGATCCACGCAAATTCCAGCACTTTCCACCACAGAAATATGGGGAAAATGTGGTTTTTTTTACATTTTTTTAGGTTTGCAAGGGATTCTGAGTAACAGACCCTGGTGGGAGGCAGTCAAGTCACCCCATCCTGGATTCCCCTGGGTGTCTAGTTTTCAAAAATGTATAGGTTTGCTGTGTTTCCCAAGGTGCTGGCAGAGCTAGGGTTAAAAAACTACAGCTAGGCACTTTGCCAAAAAAGGGTCATTTTTCACTGCGAATTTGAGGTGTGACCACGTTGCGCTTTGCGCCGTTTCCTGTCACGGGCACTAGGCCGACCCACACAAGTGAGGTACCATTTT
This sequence comes from Triturus cristatus, assembly GCF_964204655.1. Lineage (NCBI taxonomy): Eukaryota > Metazoa > Chordata > Amphibia > Caudata > Salamandridae > Triturus > Triturus cristatus. The sequence continues at coordinate 745,210,602 of NC_140581.1, read as the reverse complement.
TCTCTGAAGACTTTGGGGAAAGCGGGGTGGGTGGAAAATTTGTGGATCCACGCAGATTCCAGAACTTTCCACCACAGAAATGTAGGGAAAATATGTTTTTTTGGACAATTGTTAAGGTTTACAAGGAATTCTGGGTAACAGACCCTGGTGGGAGGCAATCAAGTCACCCCATCCTGAATTCCCCTGGGTGTCTAGTTTTAAAAAATGTATAGGTTTGCTAGGTTTCCCTAGGTGCCGGCAGAGCTAGTGTTATAAAACTACAGCTAGACACTTCGCAAAAAAAGGGTCAAATTTCTTTGAGAAAATGTGGTGTGTTCACATTGGGTTTTGAGCCATATCCTGTCGTGGGCACTATGCCTACCCACCCAAGTGAGGTGCCATTTCTATCGGGAGACCTAGGGTAATTCAGATTTGTAAAGCAACTGTTATTACCTATTGATTTTTGATGCATTTCTGCCTTCCAAATGAAAGACATTGTGTAAAAAAGAAGTCATTTTGAAAAATGACCGATAATTCTCATGCTAGTATGAGTATTCCCAATTTCAAAAATGGGCAAGTATGTACTGTTTCTAAACTCTATAATTTGTTCCCATTTCAGAAATACATAGTTGTCTTTCATACCGATTTTCCATGTATACATTATCCCACAATAATTGCTATATACCCGGAACATAATAAAAAACCATTGCAAATTGCTGCTCAGTTTTTGACTCTGGGTTCGTCGGATTTTTGGTGAACCTACAAGTCCTATATATTCCCACAGCCAGGAAGGTCTAGCGGATGTATCGGTATATTGCTTTCAAAGAGCTGTCATAATTAGAAGAAGTTACAGGTGAAAACGTTGACACAAAAGGCTGTTTTATTCAACTAATTTTCAATTTTTCCTATATTTAACTGTCAGTTTCTATAAAGAACCCTTGATGGATCTACACAAATGACCCCTTGCTGAATTCAGAATTATATCTACTTTTCTAAAATGTATAGCTTTCCAGGATCCATGATTGCTTTCACACCCATTTCTACCATTAACTGGAAGGTGGTTGAAAGCACAAAAAATAGCAAAAATAGGCTATGTCCCAGAAAAATGCCAAAACTGTGTAAAAAATGTTGGTTTTTGGACAAAAGTCTGTCATTCCCTAAAAGCTGGGAAAGTGGTGATTTCAGCCCCACAAACCCTTTTTTCATACCATTTGCAGAGAAAAACCCAGACGCTTTCATTTGCAGCCCGTTTTTCCCAAAAAAAACAAAATTTTGCTGTATTTTGGCTAATTTCTGGGACCCTTCCAGGGGAATCCACAAACCCTGGATACCTTTACAATCCCCATGATGTTTGAAGAAAAGGACGCAAATTTGGCGTGGATACCTTATGTGGTCAAAAAGTTACATGGGCCTAAGAGCACATTACCCCAAATAGCCAAAAAAAGGCTTAGCACAGGGGGGAAAAGGCCTAGCAGCGAAGGCGTTAAGTAACCCCTTCAGCAAATGTGAACCCCAGCCTTAACCCTGACCAATAAGATCACTCGCCTAAATCCATTGGAGCAATAGGAAACCAGGCCCTTTTAGCCAATTGTTGACACTTGAAATACTCCCTTCACATATAATGTCCAGTATAAAACATCATCTGTGTAGTGATTTACTCTGCATATGGCAAAATGTGCGCAGTGAACTGTACACCACGATTGGCATTGTTTCACATGAAATGCCATGAAAACCTTTTGGTATTGTGCAAATATAACTCGTCTGAAATGATGATGTGTACACTTGTGTTACTTACTTGTGAAGGCCTCATTGGGGATTTTTGGTGGATATTTAAGAGTAGATAATGATTATGTGAAATATGTGTAATGTTTCATGAAGCTGTTATGTTTTGTCACCTGACTTTAGGTTTAGTTTTCATATATGTTACTCTGGACACTGTGACCTATATACAATTTTATTCTAACTCCTCACATAGGTACCCTGGGAGAAGGAGGAGACACCACCCTCCAGTGTACCACCCATTTCCAGACCTTTAGAGCATTGAAGAGAGACATGTCATCAAGAAATGTTGTTTAAATTGTCAAATAATCCTGGATTTATGTCATCAGTTGAAGCCTGACCTCCTTCCCTGCATCACTTATCCTACATCTATCACACCAATTGTTAAACTCGTGTCAGTATTGCATTTTCTAGCCACAGATTATTTCAATTCACTGTTGCTATTTCAGGTGAAATGTCACAACGATGTTCAATATTGTACTCCAAGAGGTGCTTACACCAATGTTGAGATGAGGACAGCTACACCCAGTTCCCCAGACGAAAGTATTTGGCAAATGTGAAGGCTGTTTTCTTTAGTTTTGGTCACATCCCCACATCTTGTTGGATCCATTGATGGCACCCATATTGCCTTAGAACCACCGCAAGCCAGGGAACAAGTTTACCGAAACAGGAAACACTACCATTCTATCAACGTACACGTTGTCTGCTTACCGGATTTGTACATCTCAAACATCTGTGCCCAGTTCTCAAGATCCTCACATGATTCCCTCATACTGCAAAACAGCTCCATATCCCACCCAATGTTACAACTACTACCAGAGAACGCCTCACTTGGAGGTAAGTGTGATCTGTCCTAATTTTGTGTGGGCAATGTCAGGTAGTATCATCTGAAACTGTGTAACTCATTGTGGCACTTCTGTCTGCCACCCATCTAGGATACTGAGTGTATCACCCCTGGCCATGGTTGTTGGCATCACTGAGGAATCCTACTATGCTAGGCAAAGTCCTCTTCAATGAGTCCCATGGGAGAACATTGCAGCCATTGGAGCGGGCTTATGGGGGAAATCCTCTTCTACTCACCCAGGAAGGTGTGTAAGATCACTCCGGCCTGCTGCACACTCCACAACATTGCCCTGCGATGGAACATCCCTTACATTGCAGAGGATGCAGGCCATAAAGAGCAACCGGGTGAGGAACCTGAAATGCCAAATGAGGATGATGATAGTGGTGAAGAGGAAGGAATGGATTTGCATTAAGATGTCAACCAAAACTACTTTTCCTGAGTGTGAGCATGGTGTGAGATTGGACTTTGATGATTAGTGGCACAGTTGTTGTGATGTTGTGAGGAGGATGTTAACGCTACATACTAGGAATATATGGCTCTGGCAATATCTGAGCAAATGTGTTTGTTTTGTAAGTGTAGCTTTGCTTAGCTATAAATATTGTCTGAGGCTGTGTTCTCTAGGTGTTGACAATGTAATTGGTGTCATATGTATGATTTCTTAGCCAATCCCTCTCTGTGTTGGTCTGTTTTAGATTCCTTCACCGTGGCATCTTCCTTTGGATATTTCAGAGTTGTGACATTAGCAGGTATATGATGCTGTTCAGATATCTGAAGTGGACATGTATTGGTCCTGGAACAACTGTCACAGAGTTTGGGTGTACAAAGCCAGTACCACAACAGCTTGTACAGCGATGGGATGTAAGTTACATGGCTTCCATCTGACTGGTTCCTTGTGGTGTGTTGGTTCTAATGCAATATGTGCACCATCATGTGATCCAGCACAATGTTGTGTTGGGCCCAATTCATGCTAGTTTCCCTTCACATTAGCTAAATCCTCATGGTGTATGAACTGTATGTAGCTGTTGATGTGTCTTCTCATTGTAGGCCAAAGTGCTTGTGGCACATCACTGACGTTTGTTTGTGACATCCCACCAGACACAAGCAACACTGGATTGGAATGACTTTGTGGTCAGAAACTGTTGCACTGATATGTGCCTGCTTATTTGTTTATTTGAGGTGGGATTACTTTTGTGAGGTAAGTAATATGGCTCCAGCTGATGATGTAGACCTACATTTACCTATTGTAAAAGATATTGGCAGATGTAACCCCTATTTCCATGTTGTGAAAGTCTGCAACTGATCATGTGATCACTTGACAAAGAAAAATTGAGTCATGTATTTGTTGCTATGTTTCTGACACCATGTCAGCCTATGTTTTGAACAATGGAATAAAGATGTTATCAGACCAAACACTTGTATATATGTGTTGTTGTGACACAGTAGTGATCCATAGTTAAACATTGTTTACATACAACATACCCATGCTTCCAGAAGTATCTAGTTTTGACATTGCAAAGTTCAAATGGTAGTACATTTACATTATTATAAGTGAGAATTACAACGGGAGACAATAATTTGGTGATGTGTATATTTAATAAAGTGAACAAGGATAAGATAATAAATGTACTATAACTGCACAGTGAAAACTAAGTTTCGGTGGTAAACTCCGCTCCACTGGCGCAGTTCACTGACTTTTTGCCACTCCGCACTCTGTTTGGAGGGCAGAGTTTGGCAAAAACTCTGCATACACCTCATAGCGGAGTTTATTAGCCAGCACCTGCCACTAGCCATGACAGGCTCTGTGGGTGACTAGGCCTGATCTGGAATCTCTTTTGATGATTTCATACTCTGGAGGCCACAGCAGGTCTCTGTAGAAACTATGTTTGTTTGTACATGGTAAATAGCGCTCACCTAGCTGAAAGCAGTGGAGCTCTGCATGTGGTGAAAGCCAAGCATAATGTCAATAAGTGATGGGGGCAGGGGGATTGTGGATGGTTAATGCTTTGAACCTGCCTCGGGCCATTTTGCAAAGCCTGTCCCAGAGGGAGGGTCCATTGCACTTGTTGTTGCACATAGTCAATGCACTGGGTGCCACTTGGCAAGAGAGGGCAGGTATTGTACTGGCACCAACTGTCTCTGCTGGGGCGGGGGCAGCCAGTTGTTTAAACTCAAAGGATGAGCTGGTTTCAGAATTTCTCGCCCTCTCCTGAAAAGTTAAAGACAAACTGACTGAGGAGATACTCGCACACATCCCCCATCACGAGACAGCAGGACCTGCAAGCCAGATCGGCCAACAGAAGGTAGAGGGCCCATGCCTGCGCATCGTACACCTCTGAGGGTCCCAGTGGGCAAGCAAAGCACTGCTCTCAATGGTGCTGGTGCTCCTGCACTGATAGGCCATGCATTGCATCGGCACAGAGACCTGTACCAATGGCATGGAGGTGACAGAGACACCTTGCACATCTCCCAGGACAGAGTCTGCTACAGTGAGATAACAATACAATGGACTGTAGTGATAAAGTGAACATAGAGCCACATTTACAAATGCACTATAGTATACCTTGGCACAAATCCTCAGGGGTAGTAAGCACTCTGTACATATCTACTAATTGAGTACTTATTTGCAATCTTACACAAATAGAAAAAATACCTTGTACGGAAGAAAAGAATGTTAGCCTCTAATGGGAACCCAACCTTATGTGAATACAAAGCAGTGAAGAGGGAGGACAGTAAAATCAACCTGCGGATATAATTGAAAACCGGGCAGTGGGGATGGGGACGTGTCCAGACTCCAGATGCCTTCAGGCGGAAGTCTTGTAACACTGTTGGGGGGCTGCTGGATGCAGGAGGGGTTGGGTTGGACGGGTGGAGGACAGTGGCTCCGGCTGTGGCCAGAGATGGCAGCTTGAAGTGAATGCTGCATGTCAAGTCTCAATCTAGACAAGTAGCACCATGGTAATTCTTGTCTAGATCGAGGCATGACACACAGCTTTCAGTTTCTTTTGAAGTAGTCCATGAGTGGACAGAGTTGACCCCCAGGCAGCGCCAACTGGCTACTGTTACTGACTGATGCAGCAGCAGATGAGACATAGTGCCAATAGGAAAGCCAAATGTTCATTAGTGAAATCTCATCCCATCTCCACCCCTGTGCACTGTACCGCTAACATAGGGCCCAGAGCTGAGGCATGCTATGAGCGCACTTGTAGGAGAGTAGGGTCTGCTATCCTATGGTCACCCCAAATTTTTGCTTTTTGCTTCCCTGGTTTTTGACATATTGAGGCTGTGGGCCTGCTAATCAGACCCCCAGCCTGCTGTTCTCTCTACTAAATCGACACTATGCACTATAGGTGCATAACCAATTGGAATTGGATCACCCTGTGAGCCCCTGTACCAGTGTACACTAGGTACCCAGGGCATTGGTGTATCTAAGGCCTACCAGGGGCTGAAACATGTATTTGACACAACTGGCTGATCACTCAGCTGGGGTAAGTTGGTGTAACCACCTCTTACTTAGGTGTAGTACACCTATACCTAACCTTAAATGGAACACATGTTAACCTATAAGTCACTCCTATGGCAGGCCTTAACAATTCTGAAGGCAGAGTGCTTGGTTCCATGTGAGATGGTGCTCTGGCATGAGCCGAGCCTGTCTGCAGTGGTCGGAACAACTTCCTTCTACCGTTTCCAGATATCGTCATACCATATACTCTTAAGTGCATTATGAACCTCGCGGTTAAATGCTAACTTTGGTTTGGCTTTATCAAAACATGTCGAGTAAGGTGTCATACGAATTGGAATACTAACCCCTCGCCAATTCTGGCGACAGGGTTAGCATTCCACCCTTCTAGAGGGACACGACATGTACAGTACCTGAAAGCCGGGTAAAATCAGACATAGCCTCAGCTCCACAAAATGGACGCTGCCACCACCGACACAAGTCTGCCCTCCTGCTGCTGGGAGTCCTTCCAGCTTGGGAGACGTGGACGAAGGGTTTCCTGCCAGGGGAGGTGCGTGCACCACCCCAGACAGGATTTTGTGTATTGGTCAGGTAGGGCTTGAATAGAATCAGAGATGCCTGAGGCTCACAAGGAGCCTCGGTGCATATGCCAGTTCAAACCGGTCCTGAGGCACACCAGCCCCGGACCTGGGGCGAGCTGGACAAAGGATTGGGGGTGTAACCACCCCCCTTCCTGGTCCCACCCTTAGGGAGGGACCTAGCAGGTAGTCCGGCCCCTAAAATCCGCTTAAAGGTAGGAGCTGTGTCCTAAGACTTCAGACATCCTGGAATCAACTTAACTACAAGAAGAAGACGGGAACTTCGACGCTCTGCTGCACAGAGGACAGAAGGAAATCTCCCCTATGGTCAGGAAGTGACCATCTTGCTAACGCAAGCACCAACCAGCTACTTGACGTCTGCTTTGCTGCCGCCTCCTGCCGGAGCCCGAGCCCAGAGCCCAACAAGAACTGGACCTCCAGACCTCTCACAGCCCGATCCACAGTCCCTGCAAAGAAGGAACCTGTGGAGGCACCGAGACACGTGGAGCTGGCTATCTTGAAAGACCAATGACAAGCTGCAAGCGCAACAACAGAGGCTCCCTCCAAGTTGTGCTTTGGGTCCTGAGAAGCCCAACATCCGAGCAGCATCTGCACCAAAGGTGAGCCCTCCAGCATCTCCACGATCTGCGTGGGGCCCCTCTGCACTTTGCATCTCGACGCGCCTGCCCGGTCCCTGGCCCATTGGCTAGTGGCCATTTTGGCGACGAACCTTGAACACTACGACACGGGTCTGGTTGCTCCAGACTGGCCCCTGCTTCCCTCCAAAGGAGCAGCCCCTCTGACCTTGCTGGTCAGAGTAATCAGCCTTCTTCATTCTTCACAAGCTTGTTTGCTTCTTTCGAGTCGCCGACTCCGCCGACAGTGAGAGCCTGTGTGGGACAGCTCGTGAACCGACTCCTGGATGTCGTCAACCTCCAGGGACAAGCTACACCTCATCACCTGTTTGCACCCGACATCGCCTGGTACCTACCTGGTGCCACGCTGGTCACTGGCTAGTGACTGTGAACACTGTCCCCTCTGCTTTCAGGTCTTCTACAACTCCGATCCACTCTTGGATCCACCGCATCTCTTCTGGACCGACCGCCTGCAGCATCTTTGTCATCAGGCTCCATTTAATCGATAGACGAAACCCGACGCACTTCGAGACCTATGCACCCGCTTCCTGTGGGTGAGGTAAAGCTGGCACTCCGGTGCCCAAGTGTAGAGAAACATCTCTAGTGTCTGTGTTTTAAGTCTTAAGTTCGTAGTCCATTTAGAAGACCCTTCTAGCAGTAACTTTTGAACTTTTACGCACCCTTTGAAAACCTATGGGAGCCCGCGTGTAACTTTCCTCACTGCACACGCGACCCGTGGACCTCCTGGTCACTAACTGAAGTTAGCTCCTTGTAGGCCCAGCGATTCTAGAGGCCCTAGGCCTTTTCCCTTTCCTGTTCGTGGTACTTATACCACTATTTTAGTATATGGTTTGAGTGGCCACCAGGGCCCATCGATATAAAGTGCAACTTCTGTATATTGTAATACTTTCTTGTTTAACGATTTGTGCTCCTGTGCTCATAAAGAGTCTAGGGGATACTTTGAGTAATAAATACATATATATTTTGAATATATATCTGTGTGGTGTCCTTTCATTGGTAAAAAGGGGGGTTACATATGGTAAAACAGCTTGCTTAACAAGCTTTAACGAGTTTAGCCTCAAAGACTGCTTAGCCTACGCTACCATTAGGGCAGCTAGTCCGAAAAGGTTGACTTACAACCACACCATAAGGGTTGCTTGGCATGGTACAAGGTGGTCACTCTAACTAGTGAACAGCATATACCAGGCCAACTTCTCACAGCACTGAAGGAGGCTTTACAGGCGGTCTGTGGGATAAGCCTTTAACCTTCGGTTAAAACATGGGGCTCGGAGCCATGGAGTTATAGTCACCATACCTATTCATTAATCAACAGTGTTCCTCCTCTAAAGATTGAGTTACATGCTTAAAAGTCATGCGCTGGGTGATATTTCAAGCATTTTTACCGGTCGGCGGCGGTAAATGGAGCAACTCCGCATGTTTGCGAAACTCAGCGGAATTCCAAGAAGTTTTTATGCAACTCAGCGGAATTTTGCATAGTGCAGCCCCGCGAGCTCCACCCACTCCTGGTGAAAACTAAAAGTGAAGTATTCAGTCATGGTGGATGAAACCATTGCTGTAGAGTCCAAAGTCCAACATACTACTCCCATCAAACATGGAAAAGTGGGCAGGAATAGTCCACAAAGTAAAAGTGTTGCACACACAGGAGGAAATTAGGGTTGAGGTCTCTTACTGGGGGTGGTGGATGTCTTGCCATCCCCACCTACTGGAGTTTTGAATGGACATCCCCTCTTTTTGTTGGAGTGGGAATCTTCAGCTGCTGAAACTGGGGTGTCTGCAGGTGTTTCCTCCTCTGACAGGTTATCCCTTACTGTAGCTGCAGCAGATGGCCTTTGACCACAGGAAGCATAGATGCAGGTGGAAAAGCCCTGAAGAGGGTGGTGCTGATGTCCTGCAGCACCCAAACCAGGGAGGCCATGTTGGTTTTGATGCCGGCCACCTCTGTATAAATGCCGCCAACCTATGTGTCCCTCTGCAGCTGCTTCATTTCCCAGATTTCAGTAAGTACCTGTCTTATCACACTTTGAAAGTCCTGGTAGACTCCCAGGACTTGGGTGATGGCACCCTGGGAGCCCATGGCACAATGGGTTCACTCTCTGGGCCAGCAGTTACCCTCCCACAACCACTAGCCTACGGATGCCTACATAGGTGCCGATCACGATCCGGTAAAAAATTCCCCCGTGCGACTCGTATCGGGTCTTTTTACCGTACGAATCGTACAAGTGCCGTACGAACTGGCAATCACGATTCGCATGGTAAAAAGTCCATACGAACCGCACTGGGAATCAATCCCCACACGTCCTCGGGTCGGAAAATGTGTCCGACACGTCCTCGGACGATTTACCTTACAAACGTGAAAATCCAAGTCCGACCGAGGAATCACGATCCATCCCGTGCGTCCGAGGTTACAACCGTATGGAAAAAACACCGTCCGCACCGAACTCCTACAGCAACCATGGAGACATGTGCCCGCATACGCGCCCAACACTCCCCCCAGCCCCCGTACGTCCGACACGTACCCCGCGTATATGTATACCCCCACCCGTCTAGGTACACCCCAGTACGTTCCAGTCGAACCCCCACCCCAGTACGTGTCATAGCCCCGTCTACCTACACCCCAGTACGTTCGAGCCCCACCCCCACCCCAGTACGTGTCATACCCCCGTGTACCTACACCCCAGTAAGTTCCAGTCGTACCCCCACCCCAGTACGTGTCGTACCACCGTCAATGTACACCCCCCCACCCCAGTACGTGTCGTACCACCGTCCATGTACACCCCCCACCCCTGTACGTGTCGTACCACCGTCCATGTACACCCCAGTACGTTCCAGTCGTACCCCCACCCCAGTACGTGTCGTACCACCGTCAATGTACACCCCCCCACCCCAGTACGAGTCGTACCACCGTCAATGTACACCCCCCCACCCCTGTACGTGTCGTACCACCGTCCATGTACACCCCAGTACGTTCCAGTCGTACCCCCACCCCAGTACGTGTCGTACCACCGTCAATGTACACCCCCCCACCCCAGTACGTGTCGTACCACCGTCCATGTACACCCCAGTACGTTCCAGTCGTACCCCCACCCCAGTACGTGTCGTACCACCGTCTATGTACACCCCAGTACGTTCCAGTCGTACCCCCACCCCAGTACGTGTCATAGCCCCGTCTACCTACACCCCAGTACGTTCGAGCCCCACCCCCACCCCAGTACGTGTCATACCCCCGTGTACCTACACCCCAGTAAGTTCCAGTCGTACCCCCACCCCAGTACGTGTCGTACCACCGTCAATGTACACCCCCCCACCCCAGTACGTGTCGTACCACCGTCCATGTACACCCCCCACCCCTGTACATGTCGTACCACCGTCCATGTACACCCCAGTACGTTCCAGTCGTACCCCCACCCCAGTACGTGTCGTACCACCGTCAATGTACACCCCCCCACCCCAGTACGTGTCGTACCACCGTCAATGTACACCCCCCCCACCCCTGTACGTGTCGTACCACCGTCCATGTACACCCCAGTACGTTCCAGTCGTACCCCCACCCCAGTACGTGTCGTACCACCGTCAATGTACACCCCCCCACCCCTGTACGTGTCGTACCACCGTCCATGTACACCCCAGTACGTTCCAGTCGTACCCCCACCCCAGTACGTGTCGTACCACCGTCAATGTACACCCCCCCACCCCAGTACGTGTCGTACCACCGTCCATGTACACCCCAGTACGTTCCAGTCGTACCCCCACCCCAGTACGTGTCGTACCACCGTCTATGTACACCCCAGTACGTTCCAGTCGTACCCCCACCCCAGTACGTGTCGTACCACCGTCAATGTACACCCCCCCACCCCAGTACGTGTCGTACCACCGTCAATGTACACCCCCCCACCCCTGTACGTGTCGTACCACCGTCCATGTACACCCCAGTACGTTCCAGTCGTACCCCCACCCCAGTACGTGTCGTACCACCGTCAATGTACACCCCCCCACCCCAGTACGTGTCGTACCACCGTCCATGTACACCCCAGTACGTTCCAGTCGTACCCCCACCCCAGTACGTGTCGTACCACCGTCAATGTACACCCCCCCACCCCAGTACGTGTCGTACCACCGTCCATGTACACCCCAGTACGTTCCAGTCGTACCCCCACCCCAGTACGTGTCGTACCACCGTCTATGTACACCCCAGTACGTTCCAGTCGTACCCCCACCCCAGTACGTGTCATACCCCCCGTGTACCTACACCCCAGTACGTTCCTGGCGCACCCCCAACACAACCTCCTAAGTACCGAGCGCACCCCATGCCCCAACATCACAACCGCATGTACGAGTCGTACAAAGCCACACACAAGGACATAATCGTACAACCAAATGGCCCATGTACACACCGTACACACGCTCAAAACGCACGTACACAACAAGGACAAAACAAAACAACACAAGAATACACCATTCGAAAGGCACACAGCCACTAAACATGGCCAACAACCACTAAAATAACACAATCACTGACCTGCAACTGTCAAAAACAAACAGAGGCCCAATACACCACCACTCCTTATAACACACCCACCCAAAATTCAAACACTGCCACACCCACCCATGGACCAATAAAAAGGGCCCACACACACAAACCATGAGCCTTTGCAACAGACTCTGCTGCCAGACACCACAGAACCAGACTACAAGCTACACCACATCTTACACTTGCACACCTTCACACGACCACCCTCACAAACACCCTCTCATCACATTCACACACACACACAACCATCCACACCCCCCCCAACATCCACACACCCCCCACACCCACACCATCCCCACCCACATCCCTCACCATGCCCACTACCAAGAATCCAAAGTTCAGTCACCGAGAGTTGGAGGTCCTTGTTGATCAAATCCTCAGAGTCGAGCCACAGATCTTTGGAACATTGGTCAGAAGCACCAGCCAGGCAGCCAAAACAGCCATGTGGCAGACCATCGTCGATGCTGTGAATGCTGTTGCGGACACCAGGAGGACCAAGCAGGATTGCCAGAACAGGTGGTACGATCTGCGGAGGAGGGTCAGAGCCAAGAGGCAGGAGGAACACGACCAGGCCAACGCCACCGGAGGAGGGCCCTCCCGCAGAGCCGTACAGTACCATCCCTGGGAGGAGAGGGTGATGGCCATACTGCCGGTGGAGGCAGTTGAAGGAGTAGAAGGACTCCGAGACCCGGGTGAGTACACAAACAACGCACCTCACATGGGGGGAACTGCAACCACAACCAAAATTAATAACAGGCACGCAACCACCACAAGCCATCGCATGACTCAACCACACTCCATGAGCAGGCACATGCCACTGCTGCCACCATGCCCCATGCACCCAGCTGGACAATGTCAAGTCACAGGCCACAGAAGACAACAACACATGACACGGTAACCCGGATGGCGGGAGGCTGGGCACCAAGAATCACATAGTGCGACTCCAAAGCAGACAACAATGCCCTCTGCCCATATGGCCTAGGTCACAGCCAGACAAACACTGTGTCCCAACACAGGAATGACTTGCCAGCAAATGGCGGACGCCTTGCATCAACACATGGGGGTGAAGGCACTGTTTTGCACATGACAGCAGCTAATGAACATCCAACATTGTGAAAGAGTGGCAGCACACACCACCACAGCAGCAGCGCACAGACACACAGCAGACAAAATGGGTGCCTGGAGATCAGAAACAAACTCACATCAACAGGCCAAGGGCCACTCAAAGATCTGCTAACAGTGTGTGCCCAGGAAGCTGGGCCAAGGTGACAGAGGGTGACACACGGAGGGAGGGAGAGGGGGACACAGAGGGAGGGAGAGGGGGACTGAGAGGGAGGGAGACGGACAGAGGGAGGAGGCTGACACACAGAGGGAGGGAGAGGGGGACAGAGAGGGAGGGAGAGGGGGACAGAGAGGGAGGGAGACACAGGAAGATGGACAGAGGGAGGAGGCTGACACACAGAGGGAGGGAGAGGGGGACAGAGAGGGAGGGAGAGGGGGACAGAGAAGGAGGGAGACACAGGGAGAGCAAATCAGTCCTTTGGTGTGTGGGAATGTCTGCTCGTCAGCAGGTGGACTGCGTGCATGTAGACAAGGGTGGCCAGTGCCAGAACCCCCCCTCTTCATCATGGCAAAACGCAGGGCCATGTCACAACCTGTACACGAGCACAAGGACAGCCACCTGCATCATATAAGTGTGTGGATCCACTCCATGTGCACATGTACAGTGCTACAAGGAAGGCGCAAATGCATGGCTCGCCACACATGCACACTCCACTGCTGACTGCAGTCACACTTGACGCAGCAAGTAAGACTGTGCCACACATAGTTAAAGGGGCCAAATTGGTGGCCAAGGGACACACCCATGCACAAGTGCACTGTGAGTGGAATGCAAGACAGATCCTAATTCCAAGAGGAAATGTGCCAACTTTGTAACGGATGAAACATGGATGTTGCATGGATCAAAATTAACATTTTCTCTCTCACACACAGGTCAACGTCGTGCTGCACCCCCCAACACTGGGGGGGAACACTCACAGGACCCGGATCTGCAGGAGACCGATCCCACCGGCAGCGACCACTCTCACCACTCTGCGGACGACCCCGACCGACCTGGCCCCTCTGGTGTCCAACCACCTGCAGCACCTGCGTCAGGTACAACCGTGCCAACCACCACCCCCACTCCTGCCACATCCCAGGAGACACCCAGGATCCCTGCCCCAACACCACAATGCAGCCAGGCTCGCCAGGAGGGACACGGTGTCCCGGGCACCCAGGAGGAGGCAGGCGACAACGCCAATGCCACCCCTCAGGGGTCCCGGAGACCCGATGTTCCCACAAGTGCAGGCCAGACGCAAGTGGGCAGGGGTGGTGGGAGTGGAGGACGGCGGAGGCGCGAGCCTGACCAGTTGGCTGGTGATCCGGTATTTGCCCATGTCCGTAACATCCTGGACTCATACCGGCAGGACACCACGGGCATGGCCCAGGTTGTGTCTGTCCTCGAGGGGATCAAGGTCCAGCAGGCCCAGCAACATGCGGAGCTAATAGCCTGTCTACAGGTACACCAACGGAGGATGGAGGACAGACAGGCTGAGCAAGTAACGGCGTCCCAGGGGATTCACGCTGAACTCCGTCGGATGGCCGACACCATGGCCGACCCTCCCTGTGCCAGAAGGCGGAGAACATCACCACCCACAGGGAGGGATCATGAGGAGGAGGAGGAAACATCCGACGGAGCATCCCAGATGTCGTCACGGCCTGCTGGTGAGGTTCCCCGCAGGAGGCCGGGTCGTCCACGGAAAGGACCGTGAGGGTGGCTGCTACATCACCATCTCCCAGGACACCTGGCCTGGCACCTGGCCCACTGGAGCAACAGCATCACAGCATCAAGAGACATTCTCTGCCACATGTCCCTGCTGGTCACTGGCTGACCAATGTTGACAAAGACTGTGGCATGGACTCTGAGGATTTCCAATGGCAAGGACACCAACTCCCCTACTGAACTTTGGATTCCCTAATCCCGGAAAGCCCCTCACTTTGTCCCCCCCCCCCCAATAATAAATCACACTATTAAGAGTAGATGCCTGCTGGTAGCATTATTACCTAACATGTGTCTTGTACAGTCTAAACATGCCTGAGTCATCTGTTCACTTCAACCATCCACACCCTGGGGCCTGAGTCTGGCACAGGACACATGGGTCACAGTTTATTAGGCAAGACAGACATGGAGCACCATACACACCCGTGATGGTCAGAACCAGCTGAGGGGGTGGCCGAACAACCATGCTGACAGACACATTGAGTACAGCAACAGTCATGCGCAGAGGTCAGGGATCCTGGCCCGTGTCCTGGGGGGCACCCAGGTATGTGTAGACAGGTGGCAGAACCATGTCCTGCAAGCTTGAGTCCGGTGGATGCAGAGAATGGGGTCATGGACAACGTTGGATGCATGGGGATGGCACATGTCACAATACCCACACAGTCATGGACATCATGCCCAATACACAGTCTCAGCACACACACACAGCTTGCATCTTGCCACTCGACACATTGACACATAGCCACAATCAGGGAATACCATGCCAGACATGCAGGATGCACCGTGCCAACACACCAGCACTGACTGAGAAGAGGCACCTTGGAGGCATAGGGACACCTTTATTAGTCATGTTTTTGGGATTGCAGAGGCAACTTCAAGTACACATGAACACATCATGTGGAGTAACATGTGGCTCCAACACTGGCACCCCCCTTCTGCAGCACAAATGCGTGATAGCCATGGAACTGGCACACAAGCGTCGGCTAACAGCTAAACACCCACAGCTGCTCACGGAGAGCCTGCCATACACCATACATCCGCTGATGTGGAAGTCCCACGCCATGTCAAGACAATGTTAACCGTATGTGTCCGAGGGCAGTGTCACACACATTGATGCCATCATCACAATCCACTATCCCATCACTGATGACTGACAACCAGGCAGCCCATCTATTCAGGTGTACCCAGCTGCATGTCGTGTCCCATGGGGATGCCACATGTCTGCAGAGGAACCAAACCCCGACCGGGGCAGTGTGCACACATCGTGAACAACTGCCACACCCAATACACCCCAGATGCATCCCTTACCCCATGGAGACTTCCAAACGTGTCCGTGCCTGTAACGCTGAGTCAGCCCACGATGTCATGTCCATGAGGAATAGCAGTGCCACAACAATGCAACCAGCAAACGGCATGCGCAGGTACCTGGGGAAGAGAGACACACAAGAAGTCAGCCACAAAAAGCACAGCCACTTGCATGTGCAGTTACTCGACACATGTATGGATGACAACATGCTAGGTCACAATTATGACTGGGGAAATACTACCATCACTGCCACCATCACTCCAGTGACACACCCACACACACCTCTGACCCACGTGCCATACATGCAGGTGGAGACACACATCACAACGCATGCCACACGGGGACCAATGCGTGCACACTCAGACACTGGTACTCACCACTAAGCAAAGAAGTCGCGTATGAGCCGAGTCCGGATGTCCTCTTGCGGCTCCACATCCTCCACATCACTAGCCCCATTGCCAAGCCCTTCATCCTCCACGGGTGGATGGTCCTCGTCATGTTGATTCAGGATGAGTGGCACAGCTCTTTCAACTGCCATGTTGTGCAGCATGCAGCAGACCATGAAGATCTTGCAGACCTTCGCCGGGGCATAAGGGAGTGCACCGCCGGTCTTGTGGAGGCACCGGAATCGGCTCTTCAGCATGCCAAACGTCCTCTCTATCACTCGCCTTGTCCGGCCATGGGCGGTGTTATAGCGAAGCTGGGCCGGCGTGATGGGGTTGCGGAGAGGTGTCAGCAGCCAAGGCATGTTGGGATAGCCAGCGTCCCCTACATGGGAAGCACATGGACATCGTTAGAACTGGTGTAGCGGTCGTGCTGGTCGGCTATACAGAATACAGGACAGACAGACTGTACCCACCAACAACACATGCCCGTTCGTTGCGCAGCTGCATCATCATATCAGGCATCCCGCTACGCCTCATGATGTAGGCATCGTGTGCTGATCCTGGGAAACGAGCACAGACATGTGAAATCACCATATTGGACAGACACACCACAAGGGCATTGATGGAGTGGTAGTGCTTCCGATTGCGGTACGCCACCTCCCGTGCGTGTGGTGGTACCAAACCTACATGTGTCCCATCTATGGACCCAATGACATGGGGCATCCCTCCCAGGGCATAGAATCCACGCTTGACCTCAGTCATCTGTTCAGGGGTTGGGAACTTGATGAAGTCATCCAGGTGAATCAACATGGCCTCCAAGAAATCATGCAGCACACCGCTGAACATGCTCTGGGACATGCCACCAACATGAGCTATGGTATTTTGGAAGGTACCCGTGGCCAGAAAATGTAGGGCAGCCATTACCTTCAGCTGGGGTGTCAGTGCCGTAGGATACCTGTGCTGCGGTTGCAGGTGTGGTGCCAGTCTCGCCGTCAGCTCCAGAATCAACGGTTGGGTGAAGCGGTAGAGCCGGATCCTGTCATTCTCCTGCATGGTAGCCAAGTCTGGAATTCTTCGGGCAACAGGAGGCGCTCTGCAGTAATTTGGAAGTGACAAGGAAGAGTGAGTGCACTATGAGAACAACTCATGTCTACTGAGCACATGTAAATCTGGCAATACACACATGCCACATAGGGAGTCAGGCATGTGCTACATGCCCAGGACACGTATGGATGCAAGGTGACACTCCTTCCAAGACCCAGCTACACACGGTGATTGAGAACCTCCCCATGCCACGCCATGGAAATAGCTGTGTCCCAGTGCAAGTGCACTGCCCGACGCAAGACAGGAGTGACATACACCCACACATCAGCAGAAGTGTGATGCCAATTGCAGAGACTGGTAGCGGAACACTGGAGCCACAGGTCACATGACATTACACTAGTCCAGCCCACACACCTTGCCATGAAGGTGCACATGTCATGACTCACCACACATTCCTTGTGAGTTTGCTGACATGGCCTTGTCACGCTACTCCGTGTCCCATGCATACATGTGCACCTCACATCCGATAACACATGTGGCATGGTGTTGGGAACAGTGTGCAATGACAATCTACACACAGCCACATGTTGGTTGCTGCAACGGCTGCAGCTTTTGAGGGTGCTACAACATCAACCTGATGTAAATCCCGGACACATATATGACATAGTCACATTGTGCACTGTGGGTAGTGACAAGTCATGTGTCATGACCCCTGTACCGGGCATCATGGGACACTTCCGTGTGTTGGTGTCCGTGCCATGCCAGTGACGCTCACCCCAAGTGCGCAGTCCCACATGCACACATGTCAAAGGAGTCAAGGGCATGCCTGGCACACATTGCACCCTCACACAGTACACATGTACACATCTCATCATACATCTGGTGCCTTCTCCACTCAGGAGGCATGTTCCACATCACAGCCTGTGACACCTGTGCCCCACACATGTAGTAATGCACAGACGATGCCTTGATGTCCATTCCTGGACAAGTATGTCCATCCATGGACAAGTATGTCCGCCCTATTCCTACATGTGTGTCGCCTATCACCACAGTGATGTGTAAAAACCGCCGTACTGCTGCTGAGAGGGCCTGTGCATGTTCCCAAATCACTGTGGGAGTGCTGCCGTATGTGTACCCATCGTGATGGCGAGCGTACAGGCATTTGTACGGTCGTACCACTACGGGTACGCATACGCGTGCAGACCCATAGTGATAGTGAGCGTACATGCGTGTGTACGGTCCGTACCACTACGGGTACGCATACGCGTGCAGACCCATAGTGATAGTGAGCGTACATGCGTGTGTACGGTCCGTACCACTACGGGTACGCATACGCGTGCAGACCCATAGTGATAGGGCCGTACACACGCATCTACGATCACTATCACTATGGGTCTGCACGCGTATGCGTACCCGTAGTGGTACGGACCGTACACACGCATGTACGCTCACTATCACTATGGGTCTGCACGCGTATGCGTACCCGTAGTGGTACGGACCGTACACTCGCATGTACGCTCACTATCACTAGGAGTACGCATACGCGTGCAGACCCATAGTGATAGTGAGCGTACATGCGTGTGTACGGTCCGTAACACTACGGGTACGCATACGCGTGCAGACCCATAGTGATAGTGAGCGTACATGCGTGTGTACAGTCCGTAACACTACGGGTACGCATACGCGTGCAGACCCATAGTGATAGTGAGCGTACATGCGTGTGTACGGTCCGTAACACTACGGGTACGCATACGCGTGTAGACCCATAGTGATAGTGAGCGTACATGCGTGTGTACGGTCCGTACCACTACGGGTACGCATACGCGTGCAGACCCATAGTGATCGGGCCGTACACACGCATCTACGATCACTATCACTATGGGTCTGCACGCGTATGCGTACCCGTAGTGGTACGGACCGTACACACGCATGTACGCTCACTATCACTATGGGTCTGCACGCGTATGCGTACCCGTAGTGGTACGGACCGTACACTCGCATGTACGCTCACTATCACTAGGAGTACGCATACGCGTGCAGACCCATAGTGATGGAGAGCGTAGGCATGCATGTACGGGCCGTTGCCATGCATTTGGGGTGCCCTAGGGCCCCAAAACGCATCGTACCTGTGTGTGATGCTCCAAATTACATAGGGGACAAGTATTAAGGCCTACATGCATGCTGGTTGTCATGGAGACCAAGTTCAAATTTCGAAATTGTTCTGGAAGGTGCACAGCAGAAGTCAGTTGGAATTCTTCTACTTTGTTGCAATGTGTTTGTGGGGCTGACATCATGCAGGAGAATGAAACCGATAGAGAACCCACAGACTGCTAGGTTTGAAGGGATTGGTGGAAACATAGGATGCAAATGTGAGTGACCAATCACTCTGTACTCCTGTGCATGAGACTGGGCAGAAGGGCACATATAAGGCAGCCAGGTCCCATGAGGGAGCACTTGCCTGCACATCTTTGCATTCGTCGACCCAGCTGCTGCTACTGATTCCCTGGAACCATGTCAAGGGCTGTGGAGAGGACACAGCCATTCACCCTGGAGGAGAACATGGCTCTGCTGGATGTGATCCTCCCACAGTACTCCATGCTGTATGGGCGACCAGGGTATCAGGTGAGTGCATAGGCCACTGCCACAGACTGTCCCTATGTTGTGACTGTGACTTCTGCCATTGCGTCCAGGTGTAACACACATGCCATGTACTGTCGGGGGGGTCCCAGGGGGGGGGGGTGCCTGATGTCTCCCAGCAGTGCCCTGAGACAGGAGGGGTGGGGGCCTATCACTCCCAGCAGTGCCCTGAGACAGGAGGGGTGGGGGCCTATCACTCCCAGCAGTGCCCTGAGACAGGAGGGGTGGGGGCCTATCACTCCCAGCAGTGCCCTGAGACAGGAGGGGTGGGGGCCAATCACTCACAGCAGTGCCCTGAGACAGGAGGGGTGGGTGTGATGCACAGTGTGAGCCTTGATCATTGATTGTGACATTGCCATCATTCCACCTGTGTACCCACTGTGGCACGTACTGCTTTTTCCCTCACCAGGGGATGATGTCCCTATGACAAAGGTGCAATGCGTTGGCTGCATGACATGCCTTGTTGTAACCAGCTAATTTGTACCCATATGTCTCTCTGTGACATGTGGCTGGTGTATTGATGTGGTGTCACTTGTTCATCCTCACAGGTAGGCGCCACTGCCAAGGAGCAGATCTGGCTGACCGCCGTCAGTGCCGTGAGGGGTGTGGATGGTCGGAGGCGGAGCCTGCCCCAGGTGAGGAAACGCTGGCAGGATATCCGGTGCTGGACGCGGAGGATTGCATGGCTCCTGCTGGGGGACTCACCTGAGAGCCACAAGAACCGCGGCCGCCGCCGTCTGAGCCACCTCCACAGGCGTGTGCTGCCGGTGGTCTTTCCAGACCTGGAGAGGCGCTTACAGGCGATGCAGCAGCCGGAAGGGGGTAGGTACATATGTGTTTGTTGTGTGTCACCGGCATTTGTAAGGGCACAGTAGCATGAATTCACTGGCAGGGTTTAAAGGTGCTGTGCAGATCCTGTTTGCCCCAGTATAGCGCTGTGCCCCTGCCACCCTTCCCCTCCTTGCAATGTGTTCCCTGGTCTGTGTGTAGTCACTCCTTCACAAGGTAATGTAGGCTGGCGCTTTGTCCACGAGAACAATGACTGTAGCATCATGTGTGGGGGTGGTGTGTAACAGGTTGTGGGACCTTGCCTGTGCACTGTCAAGTTCACTGCATGTGGGTTCCATGTCAGTTGGCACTGATGCTGACTCCAGACATGGGAGTTGGTCTCTCATGTGTCATGCCTTACAGCGCGCATGTCCTATGTAGTGGCCTGTGACATGATGTGCATGAGTGTGCGATACACATATTGCAGGGATGGTGACGTGTGTTGCAGTCATTACCATTCAGTAGCATGTAGTTGTGTGCCCACTACTGTCCCCTGGGGCAGCTCTTCCTCAGTGGTGTATGTGTCATCATAAACGTGGCCAATCTCAGTGTCTACAGCGTAGGTTGTGCTCTGTGCCATTGTCCCCTGTCACCATGTATATTGACGTGCTATTTTGTACAGGTGTCCACTGTGCAGCCTGACCTGATTGTCCTTCTTCATACTCACAGTTGCCAGTGCCTGTGTGTCTTGTTATACTCTTCTGAGGATGGGCACTGGTACCTCATTATTTGTACAGGCGCACCTTGGCTGTTTGGCGTCCAATCTTGCTTTTTGCCTGCCCCTGTGTGTATCACCCAGACTATGAGATGTTGGTGCCACCTGTGTCTCAACAATTTGCCTCGTGTAGGGTCTTGTTGGGGCGGGCAATGCCTATGTGTCAAATCCTGATTTCCACTTGCTGGGTCTGGGCAGTGTGTGATGTGTCTGGACACACACGCAATGTGCAGTGACCGAGTCATGTTGGGCATGTTTTCAGCATTACCTATGCAGCATGTGTCTCAAGTTCATGGATATGGTCCCTGGTCATCGGTATTTTCGCCAACGCTGTGTGGTGCAGATGCAGTGCTGGATTGTCCCCAGGGCCTGGGTGCTATGTCAGACTCCGTTTCCTGTCTTTAGCTATTGTCTCATGCTCTCCATGGTATTTCAGTGGCATGGTGGCTCAACCACCTGTGTGTTTCATGCCCTACATCGGTACCCTGTTCAGTAGATGTTAGGGATCTTCCTTTTCAGGCTATGCAATGTTACCTATGTAGATTGGACTCATGTGACAGATGTGTACAGGTGTCTGATTAATTTCTGTCTCTCCACCCTGCCCACAGCATCGTCGGGGGACACAGAGGGAGACATGGACACAGACCAGGCGGAGGGACCGAGCACCAGTGCCAGCCGTGACATCGGGTCTGGCACATCGAGTGGGACAGAGGCGGAGGAGAGTGTGGCCGAGGACCTGTCGACTGGCACATCAGACTACGAAGCTGACAGGTCCGGGGAGGATGTCTCCGAGTGGGCGGAGGCTGCACCAGCAGCTGACAGCGGAACAACACCTCGCACCGCCCCCTCAGTTTCCATCAGCCGCCTCCCACTTGCTCGTGTCCCTTCCCAGCGTGCCCGGTCACAGCATGTCTCCTTCCTGCCAGGCACCGCACCCCCTGCCCCTGTCTCCACTGCTGCCGCCAATGCAGAGTCTGTGGACATCCAGCGGCAACTGCAGGTTGGTCAGGCTGCGATCCTTAATGTCCTCCATGCCCACGGCAAAACCCTCACCAACATCGAGGCTTTCTTGGAGGGCATTCATTCATCGCAGGCTGACCAACGCAACTTGCTGAGGTCCATAGACTCCACACTGACTGCAGCAGTGGGTCTCCTGCAGCGCGACCTCCCCCCACCTACCTCTGCCCCATCCACACTTCCCACTCCCATGCCTGTCCCACGTACACCCAGACGTCGGCATGCACCCACATCAACGGACACGGGCACCACACCAGCAGGGAAGGTCCACCGCACTCCTCCTGACACGCACACACAGGGTGAGGTAGGCACACCCACTGGGTCGGGGGGCAAACGTGTGACACGCAGCCATAGTGGGAGTCCGCATTCCACCCAGTCCACTCCCTCCAAATCCCCTCCCCTCAGCTCTCCTGGCCACATCTCCCCCAAGGACTCCTTCATGGCCGCTCTGTCCCTGAGCCCCACGGTTACACCACCACGCAAGCGGTCAAGGAGGTCCCCGGTCAGGGTGGTTGAGTCTCCCCCCCTGTCTCCACCCTCCCCCAGTGGTGCTGCGACCCATCCCTCTGACCCCCCCCCCCCTCCTTGGGGCCTGAGGTCCCTTCGGGTGCAGGGGACTCCCTGGAGGACCTTGCAAAGGTGTGTAGTGCCATCCTGGCCTCCGCCTTTGGCCCTGCCCCACCCCCTGTGGTGGAGTCCTCCATCCCTGCACCCACAACGCCGCCCCTTTGCCCTGATGTCCCTGCGGTGCCTGTTGCTTCCCCCCCCCCCTGATGCCCTCACCAGTGTGGAAGACGATGCCATTTGACTGTGCAGGCAAGGTAGGGGACACGCATCCCATTGTGTCCCCCATCCAGCTGAGAATCATTGACTGCCCTATGTGCTTTGTGAAGATTGAACTGCCTGCGATCCACGGACATTGTGCTCATGCTGAATAAAGCTTAATTTTGTTTTCATTATCACACTACTGCTATGCTGGTATTGGTGTTGGTGGGGCTGCTACATGGTTTTGGGTGGTGTGTAAGGGTTTGGGTGTGTGGGATGTGTAGTAGTGTACTGCTCATTGGTGGGACCCTGGGATCTGTGTGCCATCACAAGGTGTTGGCTAACTTTCTTTGTTCATGTAAGCAGTTACTGCATGGTGCACTTGTCCCAGGGTGTATTCCTTCCTCT
Organism: Triturus cristatus; assembly: GCF_964204655.1. Taxonomy (NCBI): domain Eukaryota; kingdom Metazoa; phylum Chordata; class Amphibia; order Caudata; family Salamandridae; genus Triturus; species Triturus cristatus. The sequence continues at coordinate 745,186,857 of NC_140581.1, read as the reverse complement.
GTGTACCCAGCTTTCTTCCCTGCAGGGTGTTCCCAATGTTTAGCGCAGAGCTGTGTCTACATGAGCTGTGTGTGTGACGGAGCCCTTCTACTTTGGCCATGCATGCAGGGCCATGTGTCCACCTGCAACAATCGTGGCATCCTTGGTGATCACTGTACTTGTGTGTGGAGTCTGTTGACATGAGTTCATGGGGACATGTTCCCTTGTAGCCAGTATGCATGTGGATAATTCTGGCCTCACACACATGTGTTACACCCCTCCTGTCTCAGGGCACTGCTGGGAGGACTCCACACCCACCCCTCCTGTCTCCGGGCACTGCTGGGAGGACTCTGCACACACCCCTCCTGTCTCAGGGCACTGCTGGGAGGACTCTGCACACACCCCTCCTGTCTCAGGGCACTGCTGGGAGGACTCCACACCCACCCCTCCTGTCTCAGGGCACTGCTGGGAGGACTCTGCACACACCCCTCCTGTCTCAGGGCACTGCTGGGAGGACTCTGCACACACCCCTCCTGTCTCAGGGCACTGCTGGGAGGACTCCACACCCACCCCTCCTGTCTCAGGGCACTGCTGGGAGGACTCTGCACACACCCCTCCTGTCTCAGGGCACTGCTGGGAGGACTCCACACCCACCCCTCCTGTCTCAGGGCACTGCTGGGAGGACTCTGCACCCACCCCTCCTGTCTCAGGGCACTGCTGGGAGTGATAGGCACCCACCCCTCCTGTCTCAGGGCACTGCTGGGAGGACTCTGCACCCACCCCTCCTGTCTCAGGGCACTGCTGGGAGGACTCCACACCCACCCCTCCTGTCTCAGGGCACTGCTGGGAGGACTCTGCAAACACCCCTCCTGTCTCAGGGCACTGCTGGGAGGACTCCACACCCACCCCTCCTGTCTCAGGGCACTGCTGGGAGGACTCTGCACCCACCCCTCCTGTCTCAGGGCACTGCTGTGAGTGATAGGCACCCACCCCTCCTGTCTCAGGGCACTGCTGGGAGGACTCTGCACCCACCCCTCCTGTCTCAGGGCACTGCTGGGAGGACTCTGCACACACCCCTCCTGTCTCAGGGCACTGCTGGGAGGACTCTGCACACACCCCTCCTGTCTCAGGGCACTGCTGGGAGTGATAGGCACCCACCCCTCCTGTCTCAGGGCACTGCTGGGAGGACTCTGCACACACCCCTCCTGTCTCAGGGCACTGCTGGGTGGACTCTGCACACACACCTCCGATTTCAGGATATGTACGCTTGGAACATACACGGTGGGGGTACGCTCAATGCATTCGAGGTGAGGGTACGAGTCTACTTACACTGGTGTGGTGGGGGTACGCTCCATGCATACGCGGGTGGGGGTACGGGTCGTACTTACACTGTTGGGCTGGGGGGTACGCTCCTTGCATACGCAGGTGAGGGTTCGAGTCGTACTTACACTGTTGGGCTGGGGGGTACGCTCCTTGCATACGCGGGTGAGGGTTCGAGTCGTACTTACACTGTTGGCATGGGGGTACGCTCCATGCATACGCGGGTGGGGGTACGGGTCGTACTTACACTGTTGGGCTGGGGGGTACGCTCCTTGCATACGCGGGTGAGGGTTCGAGTCGTACTTACACTGTTGGCATGGGCGGTACGCTCCATGCATACGCGGGTGGGGGTACGGGTCGTACTTACACTGTTGGGCTGGGGGGTACGCTCCTTGCATACGCGGGTGAGGGTTCGAGTCGTACTTACACTGTTGGGCTGGGGGGTACGCTCCTTGCATACGCGGGTGAGGGTTCGAGTCGTACTTACACTGTTGGGCTGGGGGTACGCTCCATGCATACGCGGGTGGGGGTACGGGTCGTACTTACACTGTTGGGCTGGGGGGTACGCTCCTTGCATACGCGGGTGAGGGTTCGAGTCGTACTTACACTGTTGGGCTGGGGGGTACGCTCCTTGCATACGCGGGTGAGGGTTCGAGTCGTACTTACACTGTTGGGCTGGGGGGTACGCTCCTTGCATACGCGGGTGAGGGTTCGAGTCGTACTTACACTGTTGGGCTGGGGGGTACGCTCCTTGCATACGCGGGTGAGGGTTCGAGTCGTACTTACACTGTTGGGCTGGGGGGTACGCTCCTTGCATACGCGGGTGAGGGTTCGAGTCGTACTTACACTGTTGGGCTGGGGGGTACGCTCCTTGCATACGCGGGTGAGGGTTCGAGTCGTACTTACACTGTTGGCATGGGGGGTACGCTCCATGCATACGCGGGTGGGGGTACGGGTCGTACTTACACTGTTGGGCTGGGGGGTACGCTCCTTGCATACGCGGGTGAGGGTTCGAGTCGTACTTACACTGTTGCCATGGGGGGTACGTTCCATGCATACGCGGGTGGGGGTACGGGTCGTACTTACACTGTTGGGCTGGGGGGTGCGCTCCTTGCATACGGGGTGGGGGTAGGGTCCGTACATATCCGTCCCCACGCTATGTGATGTTTGCGCGGCCCGTACCCAGGCCTTTGCCACGTGGGTGCGATCCGTCCCGCCATTGTTGGGGTGACGTGTGTGGGCGTGGTCCGACTCGTACCCACGCGTTTCAGGCGTGGGTACGGGACGTACCTGTCTGGTTGTGTTGCCGGTTCGCGTGGTGACGGACTTCCGTTGTGGCGGTCGCTGGCTTATCAGGACACGCCCCCACCCCCTCGTGGTGACCAGGGCATGGGAGTCAGGTATGTCCAGGCCATGTGTGGTGTGTGATTTATGTGGTTGTTTTGTGGCCTGCCCTGGTCGTGCCACCCCCACCCCACCCCACTTTCCCCCCTCCCTTAGTGATTCTGACCTTCTGCGGCGTCTGCGTCGTAACCTGTAGAGGAGGTGTACTGCTATGAGGGCAGGGATGACTCGTAGGTTCGGGTCCATGTCTGTCCGTCGCGTACTGGTACTCCTTGCTCGCGTCGTCCTGTCGCGTACGGGTCCTCCTTGATCGCGTCGTCCTGTCGCGTACGGGTCCTCCTTGGTGGCGTCGTCCTGTGTGTCCGTCACGTACTGGTCCTCCTTGTTCGCGTCGTCGTCTGTCCGTCGCGTACTGGTGGTCCTTGTTCGCGTCGTCCTGATTTCCCGGCAGTTTTTGGCTGCTGCAAAATATTCACCGTGCGGGGTGACGTCGGTGCGAATCGTGATTCCTGGGTCGTGAATGGCTGGCTGCGAGCGTACTGACGTCAGGTCGGCGCTTTCCCGGATCGCATTGGTAGGTGTTTTTTTGTTCGGTCGGGCTTTTTTACGATTCGTACGGTAATGGTGTACCCGTGCGAATCGTAATTCCTTGTTTGTGAAAATTGACGACCGGGTACGCGTCGGGCGGAGATTGTGCTCCGTCCGACGGTTCGTACCCGGTTTTTGCAGGATCGTGATCGGCACCATAATGTCCAGCAAGCCATTCGTCCGTGCTTGTCGCACTTCCTGCCCTCCGAGCCTGAGATGGAGGCCGGCCCATAGCGGATTGCCAGAGAGAGAGGCTTGTTCCGTCATCTTACATCTCGGCCTTGAGGGAGAGGCCTGTCCAGCAGAGACCTGAGGTCCCAGTGTGGGGGCCCTGTGTGAAGCTCTCTGGTGACCGGGTTGAGGGACCTGGTTCTTGGGGCCATGGGCAGGCCTATGACGCACCTACCTTGTGAGCCTTGGTCGACAGGCTCGGCTGGAGTTGAGCAGATCTCCAGACAAGTGGCAGGCTGAGACGAGCCTTGCATGCTAGGTGCCCTACTGGGCCTTCTTCCTTCTTGGTGCCCTGAGAGGACCATCGCGACCAGGGGCTGTCATGGGGCGTTGCTCTGCGAGGCCGGCCCTTTCCCTAAAGTGGTCCCCGTCATCTGGAACCAGTGACCTCATTGGGTGGCCCTCTCCAGGGTCTGCTGCCTGAGGCCCTCCTGGGTGAGAGGAGGAGAAGTTGCCTGGCCTCCGCTGCCTACAACAGATCACAGTGATCCCAGGCAGAGCGGCGATTCCATGGCACCCCGGGTCGGAGTTGACACCATACTGCGGGTTGCGGCTTTGGAGGAAGCGCCCCAACGAGAGTGTCAGTAGGGGAATCGGATCCGGGGACTGAAATGTATTAGCGCTGAAGGATCTATGAGGTGAGATCTGGGCCGAGTGCCAAAGCAGCGGGGGTGTGACTGTCTGACCTGAGGGCGCTGAGGTGACCAGCTGTGCATTTGGACAGTAGCCTGACCCCATTCCTGTGCCCTTCAAGTTCGGCCTTTAGTGGGACTCTGGCCTGAGAGGGCGCTTGTTTAATGACCCCTTGCCTATCCTGGCCTTGCAGTGAGTAACCTGGGCCGGGTGCCCAGGCAACGGGGGTGTGACTTTCTTTTCTGAGCTGACTGAGGTGACCAACTGGGCATTTAGACAGTGAGCCTGCCCCATTCTTGTTTGACTTTTAATGGGACTCTGGACTGAGGGGGGGGATGGTTTAACTGCCCCTTATCCTGGCCTTGCAGTGATTAACTGGGGCTGCACCTCCTTACCTCCTCAGTGTCTACTGCTTCAAGTGGCTCCTAACTGGAGGAGTGGGACTGGGATCTGGCTGTGGGGGTAGCCACTCCCCACCTGGAGTGTTGGTGGAGGGTTCGGCTGTCTTTTTGGACAGTGGGAGCCCACCCCCCATCGGTCTACCCCAGGGGCCTGGGGCTGAGCCCACCATTTATCCTAGTGACCCTTGGTCTTTGCTGCGCCCTGTGGCATTGTCGCTGGAGCTCCTGTGCTCGGGAGCCCTAGTGTTGATCCAACTGCACTCCCTGGGCCAGCAACTCAAGACTAGGCTCCCAGAGTACAATACAGCAAAGAAGGGATTCTCTGGAAAACCATACCCCGCACTAAGGCGGGAAAGGACACCTTTCCAGGGTCCTCCAGAGAAATAACAGTCACATCACTATGGTCAAAACTGCCCTCTGCTGCAGTGGCCCAGCAGGTCCCCGCAATGGCGGCTTACTGCGAGGGTCCTGAGGCGAGCCCCCTCATGCAGGCCTTTATGACTAACTTTCACCAAGAGATAAAGGTGGAAATGTTCAGAGTTCAAAACATGCCTGCAGGACATCCGGCGCGATGTGACAGATATCAGGAGCAGAGTAGATGACCTCGAGCACACACTCGACATGTGAACAGAGGACCAGGAAGAGCTTTGGCACCGCATGACGGGACTTGAAGAACAACACATTGAACTACAATCAAACAGAAGGATCTGGAAAACAGGAGTCAGAGAAACAACCTTCTCATCAGGGGGGTCCCTCGGGCATGGAGGGACCGGACATAATGACTTTCATGGCAGACCTCCTCCAGGCGGTCAGGGGTGACGATGATGCCTCCCCTCCGGCACTGGACAGGGTGGATCGAGTAGCATCTCCTCGTGGAAACACAAACCTTATCCTTGACATCCTGACCCGGTGCACTTCTTCACCCAGAAGGAGGCAATCCTTCATGCAGCCAGGGATAAGACCGACTTGACCTATGGTGGACACCACATTCAAATTGTCCAGGATCTTGCTCACATTACACTTCGAAGGTACAGAGAATTTAAACCTGTCACGGACAAATTGAGGGATTTGAAAATTAAATATTAGTGGGGTAATCCCTTTGCCTTGATATTCACATAGGACGGCAAGTGCAAATCGCTAAGATCCCTGAGGGAAACCCAGCAGCTAATCCAACTCAAGTCTGACTCTCGTCCTCCCAGCCCAAACTCTGGACTCACCCAGTCTAGGGTGCCTGTACGACCGGAGTGGTCAACCGTCCCTCGTTCTTGCAATCGGGCTCAAAGATAAGTAAATTGTCAAAGCAGGCCAAGCAAGACCTTAAGTCCATGGATGGCACACAGTCCCCAGGTCACTCCCAGCCTGCTTCTAACCCCCCATCTCCCATTGCATCTTAGACACAGGAAACTCGCGTCTTGAATGCCCTTGGAACCCGGAAGTGGGATGCTGCACACCTTGAATCCTAACTCCTGATGGTCTCATTGTTCACTCGATCACTATGTACCTTTGAAAGGCTGGCTGGGGTTGGCCTTGTCCCCTCGCCTTGGCCGCCTATGGGCCAGGCTTTGTAGTGGGGGGACCATGCTTCTTGGTGGGAGCTTTCACCCCCTCCTTGAATTTACAGAGTAGGCTGGCCACTGGATGGAGAGGCAGCTGCTAATATCATGAACATGACAGCGCCCTCCACCATTCAACTGGTCCCTAGGAGGAGTGACTTCCTCAGAGCCACCCTGGTACATACCAAAGTGTCGCTCCAGGACTGGAATGGACTACTGTGGCCCAGTTGGCCTTTTTTCAGTTTTCTTTTGTTATTTGTTTCCCTTCTTCCCCCTTCTCTCCTGTGGAGTCCCCTGTGGTTGTTGGAGAACACTATTTCATGTTATCTGGTCTGTTCAACACGGAGGATGAATAGTTCTATAGGGAGCACGATAGATGGAGCTGATCTGATGGACGTGTTTCCTTGCATATGTTACACTCCGAAGTAGCACACCTTTAGTTGGGTCAGAGTTGCTGCCGCTAAGGGCAGTGGGGGTAACACATTGAGCTGTACACTTCTTCATAAACAACCATGGCACAGGTTAAAGGCCTTTCACTACATGTGAAAGGGCTTATTGACCCCAACAAGCGGAAGCAGGTTTGGAGCTACCTCCTGATCCAAGATCCAGACATCATCTTCTTACAGGAGACATCTTCTACGGGCAGATACGCAACACATGGCACATCCCAAACATCCTACTCAAATATAGACGTCCTCAGTATTCAAAACAGCGGGGTGGCTATCCTTCTTAAAGTGGGCATACACATACAACATACTTGAATACTGCAAGACAAAGAGGGACGTTATGTGAAGCTCAAGGTACTAATTAATAACATGCCCCTCACATTGATTAACAGTTATGCCCCTAGTCATTCTCAAGACAAATATATCAGGAGTCTACTTAAAGACTTGGCCTCCCAGGAGGTCAGTCCGCTTCTTGTTGGGGGGGCTTTTTTTAGTCTGGGGCCCTCAGCTCGATCGTAGCGGGACCTCCTTCCAGGGCACTCAGGCTTTGTCTGCAGTGTGTAAGCAGGACTTGGGCCTATTTGACGTGTAGCTGTATGCAGAACCAGAAGCAAGTGACTACACCTTTTTCTCTCATGTCCACAGCTCATATTCCCGTATAGATTATTTCTTTATATCCCAGTCACTCATTCAGTCATTGGAATCGGCTACTATATATGACACATCTATATCAGATCACGCCCACCTAGAGATCATTTTGGGAGGCATAGGAGCCATCTCCCGTGCTCCGCCCCGTTGGAAGCTCCCCCCGCACATCCTACGAGACCAGGTCAATGTAGTAGAATTACGCCAGACAATCTAAACGTACTTTGAAATGAACGATCTCCCTGACACAGGTAGCCACACTCTCTGGGATGCCTTCAAGACAACCATTCAAAGCACCATCACCTCAATCTCAATTGCCCAAACATCGGAATCCTGTTTGGTAGGGGCGGGCCTCAACAGAGATATTAAGGTGCTTGAGAGACAGTAGCATACAATGTTGTCAAGGCAACATCAAAAGCGACTGGCCTCTCTTCGGGGCCAACTAAAAGTGATCCGTGTAAACAAAGCCAAACACTCCCTGCTTGCTCTGAGGCAAAAATATTATGAAGGGGGCAAAAAGGTGGGCTTCCTGCTGACCTGTCGACTCCACATAAGTATATCCCTCAATCATATTGCCATGGTTTAGACTAACGGGGGCACATGGGCTACCTCAGAAACAGACAAACAACAGGTATTTAGCACTTTCTTCTCAGCTCTTTATAGCCAGGGCAAAATTGTCCAAGAAGAGATTGATCCATTCCTTGCCTCATGTACTTGACCACCGCATGACCCTTTTCATGCCCAGCAACTGGAAGACCCGATCACTCTAGAAGAACTTCAAAAAGCATTAAAAAGCTTCCCACCTGGCAAATCTCCTGGCCCTGATGGCCTCATGATTTCTTTCTATGGCTTGTTCCTTCCTCAGCTGCAGGCCCCCCTACTCCAGCTATTTAACTTCTTCTCCAATACCACGAGTGTGCCCCCCTACCATGTCCAGGGCAGGGATAGCGCTCATCCCTAAGGAAAGGACCTGACGTCCTGTGCCTCCTACCGCCCCATCTCTCTGCTCAACGTGGATGCTAAACTATATACCAAAATTCTGGTGCAGCGCCTGGCACTATACCTCCCGAGCTTGGTAGATCCAGACCAGGTGGGATTTATACACCAACGACAGGGGGCAGACAACATTAGGCAGATAGCCCATCTGGTAGAAAAAGTCCAGCTGTGCAGTATTCCAGCATTTCTGCTTTATCTTGGCACTGAGAAAGCATTTAATAGGGTAGACAGGACCTTTCTTAGAGCTGTACTACGGAGGATTGGATTGGGTCGGGTCATGATATCTCTGTCACGCACCTAGAACGACAGGGGGCTCGGGCTATCACTGGGTTAACAGCTTTATTGAACACAGTTACTGTGAAAGAGTGTCTCGTTGGTTTTAGTGGTCTAATCCGGCTTCTTCTCTTGGGGTTCCGTCCGGGTCTTCGGTCTGTCACCTCTACAGGTCTTTCCCTCAGGAAACAGAATGGAGAGGCTATTAATAACAATCCTGTTATTAACCTTTCATTTGTGAAAGGTTTACTACTCCCGCCCTTTATTGTGCAGTAGGGTTTGCTGTTGTGACTCCGTCGTGTACCCCATTCCAGTGGGCTCATCATTCGGTACTTGGGCCTTAATATCACGGCCACGCTGCACTTGTGGACTCAGGCAAACTGGCTGGATTGATGACGCTCCATTAGGGAAGAGCTGAGGAGATGGAAATTGCTTTCCATATCATGGCTAGCCTTAATATGGTTAAAATGTCCGTACTGCCCAAGGTATTATATCTCTTCCAAGCACTCCCGACGCCAATTCCTCAAGGGGATATTATAGCCTCCAGAAAGAGGTCAATACTTTCTTTAGGGGCAAATAAAGACCAAGGTTTTCCAACAGACTCTTAATGTTGCCAAAAGACCGGGTGTCTTTCCTGTCTCAACCTACTTGTCTACTACTGGGCGGCACATCTGCGTTATATTTTGGAGTGGGTGGTTCGCGAAAGCAAGAAATATTGGTTTCACATGGACAGGGCAGTGGCATGCTGCCCGCTGTGGGACTTGGCCTGGCTGCTGAAAAAGAGCCTGGCCGCGCAGTACCTACATCGCCACCCAAAGAGAACGGTCCTGGATATAGGCGATAGAACAGCAATTAGCCGTCTCCCAGTTACAGTGCACTTGCAGTACTATCAAATTCGGCACTGGTCACATGCCCCCCTAAACAGGCAGGGAGCCACGTGCCAACTCACCTCATTCAAGACTCTAGAACGCTCCTTTGATGGCTCACAAGGCCTGATTTCCTGCACTCACTGAGTCCTGCAGTACTCTAACCCTCTGCCCTCTCCTCCTATCAACAGAAATGGCACATAGATATTGCAGAAGATGCCCCTTCGGAACAATGGTAACAGCTGTGAAGAGACATGCCCAACACCTACAAAAGCATTGCACAACAAGATATGACATATAATGTTATGACCCGTTGGTATTACACTCCACTTCACCTCCTGAAAATGTTTCCCACCTCCACATCCCTGTGCTGGCGCTGAAAGACTGACACAGGTTCGTTAATTCACATTTGGTGGTCCTGCCCACTACTGACACTTTTCTGGAAGGAGGTATTGAGCCACATCAATGATGAAGTGAGGTTCCCTATCCTGACTCAGTACCCTAAGGATAATGATCCTTGGCGTCCAACCTCAAACTCCCTGCGCTATGATCCACTTGGATTGGCGTTTGATCCTTCACATGCTAGGGGTGGCAGAATAGGTCATTGCTCTGCATTGGAAAAAAGCCCTGACCCCTCTGTCTCCGGTGTGGCTCACCTGGCTCTAGCACAGAATCGCAATGGTGCTCTTGTCCAGTCACCTTGCGCACTCTGATACTAAATTTGTGCACATTTGGCAACCCCTAGTGCAGCACTTATCTAAACTACAACAATCCTGCTCCCTCCCCCGTGCCTACGGGCCCTTTAATTATTCGAAGATCCTTTACTTCCGAGAGGAGCAGACCTCCCAGATTGAATTAGAGCATGCCAAGGACTTACCTTTCCTCCAGCACTCCCCTGCCCCCCTCTTGCCACCAACACGGGCGCACATGACAAATTAGGGTTAGGGCATATCTCCAAGCGATGTGTTTATGTGAACCCTCCCCTCAACCTTTCCCCTTTTTCGCCCACCCTTGCTCTCAGTTTCTCTGTTTGATGTATCTTGGCAAAACAGCTCCTGACAGAAGAAGTCACTCTATTACCTATGCGAGTTAAGTATTCCAAGCACGGTCACCCATGATCGACTTTAACACCTTATGGCTATTCAGCCCGGGCAGTGCTTCGTGGTCATTAAGCATCGAAAGGCATTATATTTGACCTGTTAGGATGAAATATCTTTGCAAGACTATTGTCTTGAATTTCAATGCAGATGTTATAAGTTTGTATTCAAACGTGAAAATAATAAAATAGATTTTGAACAAAATAATAAAAATAGATTACAAAATAGAATGTAGCGGTGAAAAAAATGGTTGCTAAATGAAACTAAAAAAAGATTACCTCCTCATAGAGATGAATGGGAAATAATCTTAAACGTTTCAATAAGTATATGAAAAAATTGAAAATCCATACACCTGTAAAAAATGTCAAAAATGTAAGAAATTAGTAAAAAAGTGTAAATTATAAATTAAATACCAGTATAAAACATATACATTTATTTAATATATACTGAAAAAACTTATGCAAAAATGATGTTGAAAATATCTATATAAAACAATTTAAGATGGTAAAAAAGTTAAACAATGGAAAACATAGTTGAAATATGGATGATGCAACACTATTATTTATATAATGATAAAAGAAACGTTAAAAGTGTTTTATTTATTGAACTATATACAAATGTTTATTTTTTAGGTCGACTATATATGTTTCAAAATATAACAAATGTGCATTAAATGAACTTTGAAGACATTATTTAATGAGAAACGTGTTACATGCCTTTATTCTATAAAAAAAATGGAATTAATAATATTATTGAATACAAACATGCAAATACATTTTTTTTAAATTATATTTCTAAAAGCCAACAATGCTAATTAAATAATGAACTATTTCTACTCTCTACAAATAAAAATAATACAAAGGATTTCACACTAAAATTATAAAATTAAATAATCACAATCGGACATAAACCATGTTTAAAAACAATTTGGTTATGGTGTTGGACACTAAAAATTTGATATTTACTATTCTCATTCCAATCTACACCAATTTGGGGAAGGTGTTGGACACTGCAAGAGTGTAATTTACTATTCCCACTCCAACCTATGTCAATTTGGGGAAGGTGTTTGACACTCAATGAGTAACATTTACGATTCCCAAATTAAATCTACACCAATTTGAAGAGTGCGTAGGACACTAAAGGGGTGGTATATACTATTCCCACTCAAATCTAAATACATTTGGGGCTTGTGTTGGACACTAAAGGAGTTACGTTTGCTTTTCTCACTCCAATCTAAACCAATTTGGGGAAGTTGTTGGACACTAAAAGGGTAACATTTACAATTCCCACTCCAATCTATATTAATTTGCAGAAGGTGTTGGACACTAATATGTTGACATTTGCTATTCCCGCTCCAACAGAAACAACTTTGTGGAAAATGTTGAACAGCAAAGGAATGACATTTACTATTCCCACTCTAATCTAACCCAATTTTGGGAAGGTGTTGGACACTAAAAGAATTATATTTACTATTCCCACTCCAAGATAACCATATTAGGGGTAGGTGTTGGACAATAAAGGGGTGACATTAACTATTGCCACTCCAATCTAACCATATCAGGGGGAGGTGTTGGACACTAAAAGAGTGACATTTTCTTTCCCCACACCAACCTATACCAATTTGGAGAAGGGGTTGGACACTAAGGGCCTGATTCTGATGCGGGTTGGAAAAGCTTCCCGACCGAATCGGTTGGGAAATAGTTTCTGACCCACTCGGATCGGGAGAGTACGACCGGCGGAGTACGATGCATCTGGATGCTTCCAGATACGATTTGGTTGGACTCCTATTGACTTCAATGGGAGCATATGTTCCTAACCGCATCATAATTGGTTCCCGATCCGATTTGGAAGGAGCAAATGCCGTTAGAAGGCCTTCCTAACCACATCAGAATCAGGCCGTAGGTGGGAATGCTTTCCTAACCGCATCAGAATCTGGCCCTAAATGGGAACAATTTGCTATTCCCACTACAATCCAACCCTATTTAAGGGAAGGTGTTGGACACTAAAGGAGCGACATTTAGTATGTCCATTCCAAACTAAGCCTACTTGAAGAAGGTGTTGGACACTAAAGAGGTAAAAATTACTTTTTCCACTGCAACCCAAAACATTTTACACAGGGTAATACAACAAAACATTTTGCAAACACAATCAATAGGTCATACTTAGACACCATTTTTTATTTATAAAATAAAGTAAAATTTAACCCAAAAATACACTAACCAAAACTACAAACCTATATATTCATATTTAAACATTAACATATAAAACAATATTGTCTTACTTTTAATTTGTAAGATATTGTTTTGACATATTTACTACCATTCCTAAACTTTGAACCATAAAATAATCCAAATATACTAATCAATCAATCAATCAATCAAGCATTTGTATAGCGCGCTACTCACCCGGAGGGTCTCAAGGCGCTTGGGGGAGGGGGGTCCGCTACTGCTCGAACAGCCAGGTCTTGAGTTGCTTCCTGAAGGAGAGGTGGTCTTGGGTCAGGCGGAAGTGGATGGGGAGGGAGTTCCACGTCTTGGCAGCCAGGTAGGAGAAGAATCTTCCTCCTGTTGTGGCTCTTCGGATGCGGGGGACGGCGGCGAGGGCGTGGCTGGTTGATCGAAGCTGGCGGGTGGGAGTGTAGAAGGTCACGCGGTCGTTGAGGTATCTTGGGCCTTGGTTGTGGAGAGCTTTGTGTGCGTGGGTGAGGAGTCGGATCGTGATTCTCTTGCTGACGGGGAGCCAGTGCAGGTTTCTCAGGTGTACGGAGATGTGGCTGTGTCGGGGAATGTCCAGGATGAGGCGTGCTGAGGCGTTCTGGATGCGCTGGAGTCGTTTCTGGAGTTTGGCTGTGGCTCCGGCGTAGAGGGAGTTGCCGTAGTCCAGTCGGCTGGTGATGAGGGCCTGGGTGACCGTCTTCCTGGTTTTGGTGGGGATCCACCGGAAGATCTTACGTAGCATGCGTAGGATGTTGAAGCATGATGCGGAGACGGCGTTGACTTGTCTGGTCATGGAGAGGGAGGAGTCCAGGAGGAAGCCCAGGTTGCGTGCGTGGTCTGTTGGTTTGGGTGCGCTGCCAAGGGCAGGGGTCACCAGGATTCGTCCCAGGCGGAGGGTGATGATCCCAGGATGAGGACTTCCGTCTTATCTGAGTTCAGTTTCAGGCGGCTGTTCGTCATCCACTCGGCTACGTCTTTCATCCCTTCGTGTAGGTTGGTTCTGGCGGTGGCAGGGTCGTTGGTGAGGGAGAGGATCAGCTGGGTGTCGTCGGCGTAGGAGATGATGTTGAGGTTGTGTTGGCGTGCGATGGCTGCGAGGGGGCTCATGTAGATGTTGAAGAGGGTGGGGCTGAGTGATGATCCTTGTGGTACGCCGCAGATGACTTCGGTGGCCTCGGATCTGAATGGGGGTAGGCGGACTCTCTGTGTTCTTCCGGCGAGGAAGGAGATGATCCATTCCAGTGCCTTCTCCTGGAGACCGATGTTGTTGAGGCGCTGCACTAGGGTGCGGTGGCAGACCGTGTCGAACGCCGCGGAGAGGTCCAGGAGGATGAGGGCCGTTGTTTCCGCGTTGTCGAGCAAAGCTCGGATGTCGTCGGTGGCTGCGATGAGGGCGGTCTCGGTGCTGTGGTTGGCCCGGAAGCCGGACTGCGAGTGATCGAGGGATCCGTTCGTCTCGAGGAAGGCGGCCAGTTGTCTGTTGACGGTTTTCTCGATGACTTTGGCCGGAAAAGGAAGGAGCGAGATGGGGCGGTAGTTTTTGAGGTCGGTGGGGTCCGCTGATGGTTTCTTCAGTAGGGCGCTGAGTTCGGCGTGCTTCCAGCTCTCTGGGAAGGTGGCGGTGTCGAAGGAGGCATTGATGATGTCCCGCAGGTGGGGTGCGATGACGGAGTCGGCCTTGTTGAAGATGTGGTGAGGGCAGGGGTCGGTTGGAGATCCTGAGTGGATGGAGTTCATCGTGCGGATGGTGTCTTCGGTGTTGACTGGGGTCCAGGCGCGGAGGGTGGTGGTGGGGGGCGTTGTTCCGGTCGTAGGGTGCATTGGCTGTGTGCTGAAACTGTTGTGTATGTCTGCGATCTTGCTGTGGAAGAACGAGGCGAGTGAGTTGCAGAGGTCTTGCGAGGGCGTGATGTCGTTGTTTCCGGCGCTGGGGTTCGAGAGCTCTTTGACGATGTTGAAGAGTTCCTTGCTGTTGCGGGCGTTGTTGTCCAGTCGTTCCTTGAAAGCGGATTTCTTGGTGGCGTGGATCAGCTGGTGATGTCTTCGAGTGGCGAGCTTGAGGGTGGTCATGTTGTCTGTTGTTGGGTCTCTGCGCCTGGCTTTCTCGAGGGCCCGGCAGTTCTTCTTGGAGCTCTTGAGTTCGTCGGTAAACCAAGATGCTTTCTTGGTGCCGGGTCTGGCGGGGGTGTCTTCAGTGGAGCGAGGTCGTCTGCGCAGTTGCTGATCCATTTCGTGAGGTCGTTGGCGGCTTGGTTGGGGTTCGCTGATCTGGTTGGGGGGTTCTGGCTCAGGGATGTGGTGAGCTGGTCGGCAGTGATCTTGTTCCAGCTTCTGCGGGGGACCAGTTGCGGGTGGTGGTGAGTCGTGGTCCTTCTGAAGCTGAAGTGGACGCAGCTGTGGTCTGTCCAGTGGAGTCCGGTGGCATGGCTGAAGGTGATGTCCTTGCTGGAGGAGAAGACGGGGTCAAGCGTGTGGCCGGCGTAGTGGGTGGGGGTGGTCACCAGTTGCTTGAGTCCGAGGTTGGCAAGGTTGTCCAGCAGGGTGGTGGTGTTGCGGTCGTTGTTGTTCTCCAGGTGGAAGTTGAGGTCCCCGAGGAGGATGTAGTCAGCGGAGGGGAGGGCGTGCGGGCTGATGAAGTTGGCGATGTCTTCGCTGAATTGTGTGCGAGGTCCTGGGGGTCTGTAGATGAGGGTGCCTCTGAGGGTGGTCTTGGGGTCAGTGTGGATCTGGAAGTGCAGGTGTTCGGCGGCTGTGAGGGTGTCTTCGGAGTTGGTCGTGATGCGGATGGTGTTCTTGTGGACGATGGCGATGCCTCCTCCATTCTGGTTGGCGCGGTCCCTCCGGGTGATCTTGTATCCGTCCGGGATGGCGATGGCGATGTCGGGTGCTGAGGAGGCGTTTATCCAGGTTTCCGTGAGGAAGGCGACGTCTGGGCATGTGGCGTCGAACAGGTTCCAGAGTTCCACTGCGTGCCTGTGGACGGAGCGGGTGTTGAGCAGGATGCACTTCAGGTGCTTCAGGTGGTTGCTGATGGTGCTTGGCTTGGCGGGTGCGGTACGGGTCCGGATGCAGGAGAACTTGCAGGATTGGCAGGTGAAGGGTCCGTGGGTGCGTCTTGGGGTGGCTCTGCAGCAGCCGGGGCTCCGGCCGGTGTTGAGTGCGATTAGAGTGGCGGCGTTGTAGGTCTTGCGGGTGGGCTGGCATCTGCGGGGGCCAGGGGGTCTGGTGCTGGGCGCGGGCCAGGCGCAGACGGGCGCAGACGGGCATGCATTAGGCACGCCTTCGGCGCGCCAGCGGCACGCCCGCTGCGCGCGGCCGCTGCGCGGCCTCCATATGAGTGGGAGAGGGAGGGAGGAGCAGCTGGGAGGTGGGAGCAGGGCGGCCAATAGGGTGCGAGGGGAGCGGAGCTATGGGATGCGGCGGCCAATAGGGTGCGAGGGGGCGGAGCTACGGGACGCGGCGGCGAGAAACAGGCGGCGAGGGGGAGACGCGGGGAAAGACAGAAGAAAAAAGGGACAAAATCTGGGCACCAAAGGAGAGGGGGACAATCAAGGCAGCAAAATACACAGGTACAGTGGGGGAGAATCACTCACTCGTGGGTACAGAAGAGAAGGAGGGCACAGTCACTTTAACGCAGGCAGACACAATGCAGCAGCGGTCAGTGGTCACACAGGGGCTGCGTGGCGGTGAGGGGAGCAACCTGCCTGGTAAACAGGGTCAGAGGTCGCTCTCTCTACCGCTGCGTGGTCTCCATATGAGTGGGAGAGGGAGGGAGGAGCAGCTGGGAGGTGGGAGCGGGGCGGCCAATAGGGTGCGAGGGGCACGGAGCTAGGGGACGCGGCGGCCAATAGGGTGCGAGGGGGGTGGAGCTACGGGACGCGGCGGCGGGAAACGGGCGGCGAGGGGGAGACGCGGGGAAAGACAGAAGAAAAAAGGGACACAATCTGGGCACCAAAGGAGAGGGGGACAATCAAGGCAGCAAAATACACAGGTACAGTGGGGAGAATCACTCACTCGTGGGTACAGAAGAGAAGGAGGGCACAGTCACTCTAACGCAGGCAGACACAATGCAGCAGCGGTCAGTGGTCACACAGGGGGCTGCGTGGCAGTGAGGGGAGCGACCTGCCTGGTAAACAGGGTCAGAGGTCGCTCTCTCTACCGCTGCGCGGCCTCCATATGAGTGGGAGAGGGAGGGAGGAGCAGCTGGGAGGTGGGAGCGGGCGGCCAATAGGGTGCGAGAGGGCGGAGCTATGGGACGCGGCGGCCAATAGGGTGTGAGGGGGGCGGAGCTACGGGACGCGGCAGCGGGAAACGGGCGGCGAGGGGGAGACGCGGGGAAAGACAGAAGAAAAAAGGGACACAATCTGGGCACCAAAGGAGAGGGGGACAATCAAGGCAGCAAAATACACAGGTACAGTGGGGGAGAATCACTCACTCGTGGGTACAGAAGAGAAGGAGGGCACAGTCACTCTAACACAGGCAGCACAATGCAGCAGCGGTCAGTGGTCACACAGGGGGCTGCGTGGCGGTGAGGGGAGCGACCTGCCTGGTAAACAGGGTCAGGGTTACAACATAAAAGGATATACAAAGTAAAACATTTATTTTGGCATCTAATTGTCATTTTAAATAAATAAGAAAAAAAATTCATTTTATGGAAATTAATTGTTTTCACAAACTATAAAATGTATAACTTGTATATAGAAAAAGTCTAACCATTTTACTTCATTAAAATAAGGTTAGTAAATTTTTATAATTTGTTTTCTAATTTAAATGTTTTGGTATTTTATAAAATGTGTTCTAGATATAATACCATAAATATATATTTAAATGAATTATAAAATATATTTTTATAAATTATTCATGTAACAAAACAAATGTAAACATTTTACAATATTTATTTTCAAATTCAACAAAACATTTACTTTAAAATAAACACTTTTCAAAAACATCCTGACCCTTATCTCCTAAAAACCCAACTTTCTGCTTCTAAACAAATTATTTTTATACATTCTCACAGCTACAAATACAATTTCTTAACAAACACGTTGTGTTACCAAGCACGAATAAAAAAATGAATAAGCGTGTAGAATCAAACAAGCTACAAGAAATTATAAACTAATTAACACTTACTGTATAGTTTCTAAATCAATATCTTTTTTAGAGTACCCTCTTTGCTCCCAAGGTTTTCCTCTCCCTGCCAGACAACAGTCGTTCCTCCACACTGATGGACTGGGTTCTCGGTTGTTTGGCAATGCAGGGGGTGATGAGTGGTGTTTGCCCCTAAGCGGCAGGTAAGTCAAAAAGCAGAGTTTCAGCACCAAACCTTATGATACCGTCACTCTGCTACTTGCACGAGCTTTGTACTGCCCTAGTGATTCCCTTCCAGGACTGAGAAGGTTTATTTTTGGTGCTCTCCCAACTCCCATGCCCCGTGCCCCAGAGTTTGTAAGTAACTGCAAGGATGTGACTATGCTGTTGCGTGTCTTCTGCAGCAGAACATGTGCTTCGAGTGTGAGTGCAAGCACCAGGAGTCTTAAGTGCACGCAGGTCTGGTCTGCACACAAGAGTCCTGGGACTCCCTTCCCAATGTATTTGCAAACGCAATAGTCTCTTTCAAACTTTCTCTTGTCCCAATTAGGCTGCTTGCTGCTGTCAAACTAGCAGTTACTGCTTTAAGTCTGTGGGGACATCAGTCCGATTGGGGCAGTGCAGAAAGCACAGCCATTAGAAGGGAAGAATATAGGGGTCTTTGGAAAATACCGATCTCCATGGAATGGGATCTGATGCTGAAGGCACTCAAGGCAATCAAATCCCCTATCCCACAACGCATATAGAGCATGCGTCCTCTTTTCCTAGCATTTAGCTGTCTCCGCCACCCCACCCCTGCTGGCCGCAGGGCCTGGCGGTAAGGAATGCGCCCTATTGAATGAGACCCCCGGCAAGGAAAAGATCGGTGACGAGCTAAGCCGTGGGCCTGCTATAGACTAACTGGGGTGACCTAGAAGGGAGGGAGGGAGGGTCGATTGGGGATGTTTTTTATTTTTTTATGTTTCATATGGACATTGATTGACAACCAACCTGCAATAGACCCATAGTCGCTTGTGGATGCCATAATACTAATTTCTTGCACAGGCAGCCGCCTGGGTTCTGAATATAACTTATATGAACGGAGATGTCTCTCCTAATTTGTGACTTGCTGAATTGTATATGTATCGACCATATTCAAGTCCACGCGTGATGCGGTATTTTGTAAAATCAATAAACTATGTTTAAAAAAAGAAAGTCTAGGGGACATGGGGCTAACTCGCCAAGTCCGTGCTGGACTGCATAGTTGGAAACCATTGGGGCTGCTCTGCTTCTTAATGCTTTGGACGAAATGGTAGGTTATGGAGTGTGTATACTCTCATCTTCTGCTCCTGTGACCTTCAGATGGAATCGCTATATGGTGCATGCTGGCAACCAGAGGCTCAACCCCAGGTCGAGTCCAACAGTGACCCAATGAGACACAGTATTTACAGGGTTGTAAAACATCTGTCTCATGCACACCGGCTCTACAAGATCCACACACTGGTTCTGAATCGCAGGCCACATGCATCTAGTCATGTAGTGGGAAGGTCCTAGTTAGTCCAACTCTGACTGTCCTGATCGGGACAAGAGGTCCATTTTATCAGACAGGCTGGAAGGAATGGAGCAGAGTCAGTCCAACTGGCATGCCTGACACAGGACTGACTTCATCCCAGCCCTACCTCCCTTTTGACAGCAGGCTGCGGGGAGGGGGATCATAATAAAACATTAAAATAAAAAAAATTAAAACCTACCTTTCCGCCGGGTCCAGCGCCTTCTCTCCTCCTGCTCTCCTGTCTCCAACAGTAACAGGAAGCAGGCAGACAGGCTCCCTCTCCTAAGCCAATCACAATGTTGTAATAAGGCGTTGTGATTAGGGTGGACATGTTTTCCATGCATGGAGATGGGCAGAGTGTGCATGACTGGTTTGGGCAGCCCGAGAGGGCCGTCCAAACAGTCTTTGCACACTCATTTATGGGCAAACCACTCCTCCCCTGCTCGGAGAGCAGCATCACCCACCCACCCGCCCGCAAAGCGAACATAAAAAGGTAGTAACTTAAAGTCCTTACCAATTTATGTTTTGGCTTCTCGCACTGCGAGAAAGCCGTGGGGTTACACTCCTCTGCCATAGCGGAGGAGTCGCCCGTGGCAGTCATACTTTCTATGTGGCTGACCTTGTCCCAGCCGTATCAGGCAATTCAGAAGCACAGCTTTGTCCTTTGTGCGTTGTAACCTCACCAGGTATGCAAAACTGCTGTAAAGATCTTTTTGTCCTTCGATGACCACAAACTTCAGTCCTAAAATTATAGCTCAGTGGGTAAACAAGCTCACTACAGAGAAGCCACCCTGTTTCCTGCGAGTTTCATGTGTACACTCCAATAAGAAGTGGCTGGGGTTCAATGCAACTGCTGCAGAGATTAGAGTCTAAACTGCACTTTGTGAATTTGTGTCTCAGTAAAATGCATCCGTGGCTTAAGGCACCTGTGGCAGAGATCTATGTGCATGCAATCTGTGTGCAACTGATTTTAATCTTGTGGGGTTGATTTATCCTTGCTTGGGATGTTGATTAAATGAGTTCTGTCGGAGGATGATGAGGAAGAGGAGGGATGAGGAGGAAGGAGGGATGAGCAGGGAAGAGGAAGGAAGAGGGAAGGAGGGAGGAAGGAGGGAGGAGGAGGGAAGCAGGAGGAAGAAGGAGAATGTTTTGTAAACCACTTGACTACTTTAACCAGCATCTTGGCGCTAAGACTAGAATCATTACCAAGTGTCATCTGCACCCAAATTAATCTCTTTGGCTGTGCAGTTTATTGATTGATAAAGTGTGCAGCAATGAAGTGAGTTGGCAGTACCCCTGCATAGTTTCGGCATTCGAATCTCACATGATTAACTCATCCAGGGAGAGCAATGTTAGCTCCTTTGCCTGCAATGAGACAGTCCAATCTGCAAGGGTTTTTGACACCTTAGGCGAGACTACATTTTATCACCTGGAGTTTGGAGTCTTTCATTGTCATGGCCGTATTTGACGACTCTGATGGCAATCTTCCCCTCTGAGCAGATGCCACTTAGGACTTCTTGGGAGTGACTTGCTAAGGCAGCAGTTCTATTTGGTTACACGAGAGACAATGACATAAGCAGCGCTAGAGGGTGTAACACAATTGAGGGGGCATTTGGCACTTTGAAAGTTTCCCATGGAACAGAACAACATGCAAAACCTGTTGGGGAGACACAGGTGGAAGTTACACAAATGAGTGCGACAAGAAGATACCAGAGAGTAGAGAGATGCAGGCGAGTATTGCATGAGTGAGGATTACATAGGTGAGGTTGACATTTTCACACAGCAGTGGGTTTCATGGATCCGGGCAGCACAAGTGAGGGTGACACTATTAGATCTCACAGCCTCAAACAGAAGCGAGTGGGCACTGCCTTCTTTAACACCAGAGTCCATGAGCAAACTTACCTCATGATGACCATCAAAAAGTACCTGCTCTGCTTGAGAGACCACCTACAGGCCCCTCGAAGATCCTCTCATCTTCATACACCTGCCTGAATGTCTTCTTCACTTGTTTGTTCAATCTCACACATATATTAATTACAACAAGCTACTAGTTTTACATGCCGCAACAGACTAAAAAACATTTTAAATGTGTTCTATCTCTTTTTCTTGCCTAACATGCTTCAAAACCTGAAACTATTTTCAAAATGTAAGGCTTTGCAAATGCAATACTGACACTTACTGGTCAATTTCTTTTTTCATTCAATGACCCAAAAAAGGACCTGAAAATAACTGTGTATTTTTTTATCAACAGTGGTTTGTTTAGGAGAGTATGCAACACATAGTTAGCACAGAAGTTTGGTACTCCGCCCACTCACGGAACTCCACCGACTTTGGCGGAATTTTCTGGTAACTCTGCGGAAAATAGGCGAGCTCCGCTCAGGCCTACTTTTGCACACCCACCGAATGTTCTAAACGCCTTTTCGTTACTCCCTCTTTCAGGCGCCATAACCCTGAGAAGCAATTAGAGGAGGAAGTCTGTGTATACTACAGAATAAGGTTTCAGCACTGTATACATTAGTATGAGTACAGTATAGCGACAGCAACTCAATAACAAGGACATGTGGCACAAGATGTATAGTTTTTATAGATACATTTTCTTCTTTATTTCTTTCTGTTGAGTATTCTTTACAGTTCACAATTCAATGTTTATATAGCCAACGCGTTTCGTCTCCCATGAGACTTCTTCAGGGCTCGCATATGTGATGTATAGAATTATTTTCCTTTATAGAGGTTCATATAGTGTCAATTCAACGGTAAACGTTTCTCTAGGTTACTCTGTGTTTGGCAACGGTGTGATAGAAGTTGGAGTTTGCATACAGTTCATTGACGCAAGCTTGGTGCTCACTGTGATATCTTGGAAGGTCTGTAACTTAGGAACTGCAAGAAACAACATGATGTCTGTGTTAAAAACAGTAGCCCTCCTACCTATCTAGATAAATTATAAATCTATTATCTGAATATTACACAATGTGCTGTGCAATAGGCACATTAACCCTCTATGCTCCTATATGAGTCAAAAATGTAGCCAGATAAACAACAGATTTCTTCAGTAATTGCATTAACCATTGGAGTTATCTTACCATTGTGCACACAGAGATCTCCAAAGCAGGTTTCATAACCCCTTAAGCGATTCTACAATGCAGCCTCTTTGTGACTAATAAAGTAAGCCAGAACAGATTTACTGTCACAATTGTCCTTGCTGCCAATTTCCTTGCATCATTTTTAAAGTATTGTATACATTGACTATTAGACTCAGCTTTTGATGACTCCACCACTCATGCCTTCTTCCCCAGTTTATGGGTTCATGAAGTATAGTTTTTTCAATTCCAGTACTGGGTATAGTAGAGTTTTAGGGATACACTGGCAGTGGGGTGATATAGTGGGTAGGGGTGGGCGGAATTTGCGGAATTAACCTTCGCAAATTATCGCGAGAATGTTTAAAATTATCGCAAACAAGCAGAAATATCGCGAAGATGCGGAAGTTTTTTTCCGGCACGTTCGCGAGATTTTCTGCATGGTTGCGGGTCGCCAACTTACCCATGTGGTTGCTTGCGGGCGCGGCCATCTTGTTTTGAGTTGTTCTCGCGGTGCATGATCGCGAGAAGAAAGACGTGATCGCGCGACGCATGACGTCACTGCGGGCGCGAACTGTCGCGAGACAGCGCAAATGGCTAAAAACAATACAACATCTCATGGAGAACGCGACCGGATCAAGAAAACTTGTCAGCGAACGCAGGGATTCAGGTAAGGCGATCGCGCGCGCGCGAGAATGTATCATTTTACAGCGCGAGCAAGAAACAAATTATCGCCAAGCTGCGGAAACCGGAATTTTTGACATTTTCGCGCTCTCCGCGGAACGCAAAAATGTCAAATTATCGCAATTTCCGCGAACGGAACGAAATTTTTGCCCAGGCCTAATAGTGGGCCAGTATGTGCTTCTACTGTGCAAAAAAATGTGTTTGTGTCCAAAGGTAAAAATACATCTGTGGCACTATGGAAACTTAAAATGTATCTCAGGAGCTCAAGAGTTCTCTCTCTGCTGAAAGGTCTTTACAGACTTTAGTAACTTTAACGATATAAATGAAGCATGTGCTTTAAGTCATCATTTTCAAAAGACAGTTGCAATGCTCAATCTGGAACGAGGATGTCAGCAAACATGTATGCCCACTCTGTGCAGGAGTGCGGCAATTGTAATAGTACAACAATTGTGTTTGCTCAGGAGAGCAAGATAGAGACGGTCTGTGTGCATGCACATGTGCTGCAAACATGAGCACATGCACGTACTGCTTAATTTAATGTTTATGCTTCCTTCTCTGCTCTCCTTCAAATCTTCCAGATGTCTATCTTAAAAAGGTCATCTTCATGTTAGGTTAAAGATGGCTCTGCTATATTAAAAATATTATCAGTTATGTTTTCTGCATTGTATATGTACAAATTAGCAAGGCGCAGCGTCGGCCAATTGTTTAAATGCTGAAATGATAAAACACTAATAAATATTTTTTCCGAACCACAGATTTTCATTTCTTTCACCTCGTTACCACACAGACTTCCGCTTTGTGGTAATATGCATAATATTTGGCTCTTTCGCACTATTCACTATTTTCAACTTTTTTTTACATTTAATCCCTATTACCAATTCACATTTTGGAAACCACAAAAAGGGTGTACATTTTTGCAACTTCTTGTTTTATGTGTAATTTTTCTAAATCAGATTTTATGCCTTTTGTACATAGTACCTTATTTAGCGGTTTTGAACGAGGTTAACAATTCATTATTATTTAGCACATTAAGTCGCAAATGAGCAGTGACTGTTGCTATTAGGTTTTACTGCATTGTTGCAGGAGTGCACCTGCGCTTAAAGTGAGATTTCATGAGGATGTGTAGAGAGTTGTTATATTACCTATTTTGTTTTATTATTTTGTTTTAGCTTTGGTGTGTAATTGTGCTACGCAATTCCCGGAAACATACTGTAATATATACATAAATAATGCATATAAAAAGGGACTTTAGCCCAGCCCTTTTCTGCCATTTTTTACAATGGTTAGTTGAAGTGTCGTTCACAGTTTTGATCAGCCCACCCAACAGCATAAGTACAATGGTGAAATGGCACATCTTCCTTTAGCCGTTGGCTGTTATTCACATTTTAAGTTGGCCCACGTGACAACCATTAGGTGGTTACAGTGGTGGCATTTAGCCTATTCAGATATGAGTCCACGTTGGGACGAGACACAGAGCAGGCACTTTCTGACCACACTACTTGCACTCCATAGAGCTACTGAATTAAGAGTAATGAAGATTACCGGTAATTATTACAGGCATTACCTCCACATCCTTTCCTCTTTCCATGTCGTACCTATTGCAGGAATTCAAAAGCATAACAAATTGCAGCTGATAGAAACACATTTAACAAACTATTTCAATAAATCATAGAATACATGATTCTGCCCATCAAGGAGAACCAAAGCACTATATTGGTTTATATGTAAGAAAAGCAGTACCAAAAGCCAATACTGTACCTGAGCCAATTTCAACATATAAAGATCAACAAAGGTACATTGAGATTCCCATGTTGCTGCAGCACAAATTTTTGTTATGGAGAGACCACACATTCCACCCAAAATGCCGCTCTCCCTCTTGGTGAAAGAGCCGGAACAGAACTTGGCCGCTCAATAAGAAATAGAATTTATCTCCTTAATCCGGAGCTATAGCATGGAAAGAGAAGACTTTTTCCCTCTATTGGCCAGCCCAAAGTAAACAAAAAGGGTATTACTCTTTCTGAATTCAACTGATCTGGACAAATACATTTGGCTGCCTCTAACCACATTCAAAAGAGTTTCAGACTTAGAAGAAGCTGAAAGAACAGGAGTAACAATCTCTACTAATTTGTTTAAAAGAAATATGGTTATTAAAAATGGTCAGGTACGGGGGATTACAGATCACAGCAGAAAGCTCACTCAACCATCTAACAGTGGCTATTGAAGCCAAAAAGAAACACCTTAAAAGTCAAGAATTTTAAGGAAAATTCAGCTATGGGCTCCTGAGGAGGATTCTGTAGTGTCTATAAAACCAGAAGATGGTTCCAAGCTGGAAAGGTATTTCTCAATTTTCATCTCAATAGATCAAATCCCATAAAAAGTCCTGAAACCATAATTTTCAACTTTGGATAGTGAACCCGAAGTGGATTTGAATGTCCTAATCGCTGCCCATTGTGTGCTCAGTGTAGAGGTAGACCAACCCTTGTCAAAGCAATCTTGTGAATGCAATATTGATTCAGGGGAGCAAAGGAAAGGAGAAAACTCTTTATTTCAGTCCCACATTGAAAAAAAGGCCCAATGATGTGTATATACTTTCCGTGTAGATAACCTCCTGGATGCTTCAATGATTCTGTGACAGAAATAGAAAGACCTAATTTTCTAAGTCCTTCCCTCTTTATCTGTAAGCCACTAATATCAGCCTTTTAAGAGGAGGAAGAGGTAATAGAGTAGGAGGAAGAAGATGAGTCACTGAGAGAGCCAGGCACTAAACCTCGGATATTTATATCCCTTTTAAAAGAAGAAGCCAGTGTCTCTGAGGCCAAAATAAGCATATCAGTATTACATCTGCTCCTTCCCTCTGAGTTTTTGACAGACAGTGGAGAATAAGAGGGATCAGAGGCTTTCTTTTCCCTGAATAGGAATCACCTTCAGAGATGCCAAGGTCTTCTCCCCCAGTCTACTATCTTTACAAATATTTGATTCAAGGAGGGGGATCCTGTCCCAAATCGTCTGTTTAGCTATGAAATACCTACCACCTTCTTTGTACTCACCACCACATTCTATTGAAAGATATTGATTTGAAATACCTGAAGAGTTTTCCAACCTGCTTTGAGCTCTCTTCAGTTCTAAGAATGAACTATTTCATAAGCCATGATCCCTGTGCAGAGACTGATTTCAGCACTGCTCTCCAATCTTTGATACTGGCATCCATCGTATTTATTGCTGGTGGATGCGGCGAAGGAGAGACCCCTTTTTTCAGTCGTGAGACTCCAGCCATCAAAAGAGCTGATCTCTCAGGGACCATGACACTGGAATAGGGAGATCAAAATGCTGAATATGAAGCACCTGAGGGCACAAATGCTGATGAGGCCAAGGGGCCAAACATAGAGAGGCTGCATGTAATAAAAATACAGAACAAAACAACCTCACTTCCGTCAACAATGGAATACATATACATGTACATAAATGTATCTGTGGGAACTACTTTGAAGGAATACTTACCATGTGTCTCGGGACATGAGGAAAGTCCTTGGTGATGCCTGACCCAGACGTAGACGAGCCAAAGTTCTCTGAACCAACTTGATTTTTCTTTCCAATGGAGACATATAAGACCCAGTCCCACTCAAAACCAAGCTCCTGCATGAACCAGATTGTCCCAGATTTGACTTCTCCAAGTTGATCATAAACCCAAAATCCACGAATGTCTGCACCACATGTGTAATGTCAAAGAGCAACCTCTGTGGAGAATCGTAGAACATGAGGAGATAGTCCAGATAAGGATGCATTTGTATGTTCCTCTCGTACAAAATGGCAATACATGGGGCTATTATCTTGGCAAACTTTGGAGATGTTTTTAGCATTAATGGCAAGGCTTGAATTTGGCAGTGTAAATCACCTACTGCAAACCTGGGAAAACTCTCATGCTCCCTGAAGATGAGTAGGCACCTTGAAGTGCCAGTGATACCAGTAAAACCCCTCGATGATCCAATGGAATCACCTCATGCAGAAAATTCATCCTGAACCGTATGGTCTTTAGAAAATTGTTTAGCTGCCTTAGGTCTATAATTCAGCTGAAGTCTTCTTCACCAGGAATACTGAAGAGTACAAACCCTGACTCCTGGTTCAAGAAGCAAAGGGAATAACAGCTCTTTCTGGGCTAAGATCAATATGTTCTCTTGTACTGCTTGCCTCTTTTCCGTTTTTTCTGGGAAGGGAGGTCAACAAGAAATGCTCCTTTGGAGGAAAATATTCAAACTCTAAGGAACAGCTCAGAGAAACTGCTGAAATTACTAATTGCCCTTGATCAGCTGTTAAACACTGCAAAAATGAAGCAGGCTCACACCAACAATCGCCTCTGTCTGTCTCTTCTGAGTATAGTTAGGAGTGCTGATATTTTTTTGAGCCCTAGTAATTCTTGGGATTACCACCAGAAGGTTTGAGTTGAAAGTGATTCTTCTTAAAGGTAGGATCACATCAATTACCCCCTTGAAATGATAAAATTGCCTTTTATTCCTTGAATACATTTTTCATTACAAATTGAAAGGAAAAGTATGCATCCAAATCTTTATAGATGTACGGATTGCACTCTCCAGCTCTTCCCTGAACAGTTTATCACCCTTAAAGGCTTTCTTTCAGATACCAATTTCCTGAGGACAGTCAACTACAGCTGCCTTCTTGCTGCTACCTTTCCACTTCCTGCCATAGCTTTAGTTTTTAAATTGTTGAAGGATGTGTCGGACATAAATTTCATTTGAGATTACATGGCTGCTAAAAGGTGGGAGGAATTCACTCCTTTTTGTATTGTCGAAGACAAGGAGTTGAAAGAGTTAAACTAAATACTGGGAGGTGCAAACAGAATACCCAGCAACTCTTAATGCCAGATTCAAATGAGGTCCTTGCACAGCCCAATTTAAAGGCTAAACATGCTGCAGGCCGTCACAATGCATCAAAAATAAAAATCCACGTTTTTAATACCCTCCCAAACTCAGAGGGCACACTTAATCTTACAGTTTGTTTAACTTTTGTCTGCTGAACACAAACATGGGCCGAAAGCACAGTGAAACCGAGGAGAAGAATATAAATCAGAAAGAAAGTATCCCACGTTCCAGCATGACTAAAAAGACAGGCTAAAACCTGACAACAAAGTTTGAGGGATTCACATGTATGCAAAAATTCATTCTAGTTCTCCTGATGGCTGGAAAACTGCAAGTCATGAACATTGCAAACAAGTCGAGCAGAGAGACACCAAAATGTGAATGGAATGCTCTGAGACTCATTCAATCCGAATAAATCAAAATTCAGGAAATAGGTCAAACCTGTCCCTTCAACCAAGCATTTTAGGGAGAAAAGGATAGCGGACCCAAGCACCTGTCCAGATAAATTAAACACAGGCCATTGCACTGTACAAGAGATGCTACCAAAGGTGTGCACAAAAAAGAACAGTATATGTTGGAAGTACGTCTACCTTTAATAGTTACAGAAGGAGGGAGTTATTATTTTGTCTTACGAGGTGCTTGTTAGGGGAGACTTTGGTGAGCTTTCCTTACCACAACTTCAATAATTAAGGAATGGGGGGGAGAATTGATGAGGTAATGACCTTGCGAGATGTGCTTGCAGCTCTCTTTTGCACTCATTTCAATACCAGACATGGTTTTTTATTGTCTGTTGGCGAAATGTATTTGAAAGGAAACTCTAAGTTCAGTAAGGGCTTTGCTCCGAGCGAGCAGCTTGGCTAATTAATATTCACCCATTAAGAGCCTTGCTCACTGACTCAGTGTGCTTTAGTTGTTATAAGGTCCCCGGCTCATACAGTGATTAGTTCAGCAGGGCTTTTCCAAATCAGGCAACCAAGCAATACATTTGACTGAGTCAGCCCAGTGGAGAAACAAGAATGTTAATGTTGCTGTCCCAATGCCTACCCCCACCCCCCAGTGATTCTAGTTTTCAGAAGTAGCGCACAGCTGTGGGAGTTTTTTCTTAAGGAAACCATAGTGGGTATAATTTACACCCTACTCCCACTTTGTACCACGTTTATGCAACACAGATCCCCTCAATCTCCACTTCCCCCCATACACCCATTTTTTTTTCTCCTATGAATGGCCCCTCTTTTCTGAAAATCACACCAAACACGGTGGTAAAACTGTTCCGCCCTCTTTAGAAGAAGTACACCATTTGACTCCACCACACAAAAGAATATAGCATGGCGGAGAACCTAGAACTAGCATATACAGATGAGGATTTGGACTCGATTCTCTCAGGGCCACTGCTCGTGAGAGATCTAAATGTCACCTAATCACTAGCTCAAACCAATGATTGGGAAGTCCTTTTAGAACTCAAAAAGGAACAAAGCAAAATGGTCATACATGGGCTCATGATGACCGAATACTTAGGAACTAACTTCGCACACAGAGTACTCTGGGTCAACAACATCCTCAGAATCTTCCTGGATGACGCCACTTTCAAGAAAGACTAGGCTTTAATCTTATGATATTGCACTCGAGATTGGCTTGTCCTAATAATAAAAACAGCCACAAGACTTTTCTAGGCCATGACCATCAAGATGCAAATAAGTGAAGCAAAACTAAAGACAACGGTACACATAACAGCATATAAAAAATGTCTTGAGGAAATCAACAAGGAGATGACTGAAATGTAGGATTTCGTAACTCAGAGAAAAATACACACACTCAGAAAAGAATTGAAGAGGTTCTCCCAAGAAGAAATGTATCCAAACACTAAATCAGATTAATCCCGGAAGGATCATTAATCAGACTACAACTCATCAGGAGATAGCTTCACAGATTCAGCGGGATGAAGCAGTGGAGATGACAACATAAACAAACACAGAGGAAGAGGCTGTGGATGGCAGCTAAATTGTCCAGGACAACCTTATGTAAACTCACAGGTACCATTTTACCAACCTTTCCCACCCCAAATGGGAGGCAGAATGAATTCATATGTTCAACGACCAGCACCAAGTTTCCTCTCTCCTTCAGGCCGCCTTTTTTATGGAGAGGTCAGGATATCCAAAGAAGCAGAAAGGTAGCAGGTATCAACACAAGTAGCAGAACAAAAGAACCTATCCCAGGAACCAGCACACGCAGTCACTAGTGTTCAATTTGACGGGGAACGCATTGACAGAAGACCAGTTGAGTGTCCTCAACAAAGGAGTGGGATTCATCGTAACTACGCAGCGAAGCAGCTGAATTATGTCAAGAATAAAATTGAAAGCCTACTTCAAAGACAAACTAACACATGATGATGAAGGCAACACTAACTTATCAAAGAGATCCACCTTCTGTCCCACAAATGCCATGCATCATAGCTTTTGAACAAGCCCTCTTCAAAGAGATTGAGAACATAAACAACAATGATTTCCAAACTTTATATTACATAGCGAGAAAGGAAAGACACGCACTAAAAGAACTCACAGACAACCAGACCTCATAATAAAACCAGCAGACAAGGGAGGTGGGATTGTTCTCCTAAAAAATAATGATTTCCACACACAATGCTTGAAATTACTTTCAGATACACTATACTATGAACCACTGCATTTTGGCCCCACCCCCATACTGTGAGGTGTCATAGGGAGCATAGTGGAAGAAGTTGAAGTGGACAGTTGGATCTCAAAAAAAGGAGGCAGAGTATCTCCTCATGTAGGGCCCAAACCCCCAATACTTTTACTCACTCCCAAAAATGCACAAAAATGTACAACCAGCACCTGGACAACAAATTGTGTCTGGAATAGCTCTATTCTAGAACCACTGTCACAGTTTGCAGACCATTTCCTCTGCCCAACGGTACAGGGAACACATACCCACATGAAGGACACCACAGACCTACTCAACCTACTTGAGTATTTATATTTCGACCCAGCCCTCCATATACCGCTAGCACTAGACTTTGAGAGCTTGTACACACGTTTGCCACGAAAAACAACTCTACAAGCCATCAAGAACATACTATTCAGTAAAAAATGGCAGTATAATACCCCTAGACATTTCGTCCTAGAATGATGCAGACTGACCATAACTGAAAACATCTTTGAATATGAGGGAATTCTCTTTCTCCAAAAATAAAAAACTTTAATGGGCAGCACATTTGCCCCAAGTCTGGCAGGGTTGTTCGTGAGTGACTTTGAGAGAACACACATGCTCAACAACAAGAATCCTTACAAACAAACAGGAGATATTGTTTTGGAGAAGGTACATCGATGACGTACTCATTGTATGGCAAGGAGACAAGAAAGCTGTTCAGGACATCATGATCTGGCTCATCTCCCTTGACAACTTCCTAAAATGTTATTGCTCTACACACCGTACCGAATTGGCCTTCCTAGTTGTTACCATCTTCTCAGAGGGTACAAGGCTTGGGACCAGAACCAATTACAAACCAACCAATAAGAGCAGTCTATTACCCTTCGAAAGCCTCCATTCACGGCCACTTAGAGAGAAGCCAATTCTTGATAATCCACCACAATTGCATCAACCTTCAAGACTACAGAAAACAAGCCCATGATTTGACAGAAAAAATAGCACAGAGTAAATATCCAATACAGGCTATAAAAAGTGCAATAAACATGCAAGGGATCAAAATAGAGGGAAACTCCTGGAACAGATGAACAGATCCACAGATGAGGACGCTCTAACTTGCGTCACCACTAGGGGTGGGTGGAATTTGCGTAATCGCGTTACGCAAATCTCCGCGAAACGGTAAAAAATCTCCGCGAACACGCAGAAATTCCGCGAACACGCGGAATTGCTTGTTCGCGATACTTTTTTCCTGTTCGCGATCGCTGTTTGCGTGCTCGGGGTGAAATATCTCGTGAACACGCATATTGAGAACGCGAACAAGCAAAACATTTCGCGAAATCGCGGAACGCAGATTTTTGGGCAATTTCGCGTTCTCCGCGGAACGCGAAATTACCCAAATTCCGCAAATTCCGCGAACGGAGCGGAATTTACCGCCCAGGCCTAGTCACCACCTACTGCACGGCAACCAACCAAGTGAAAAAAGGGATCAATAAACATTGGAACATCATCACCTCTGGTGCTCTAAAGTGGCCCAAAACAATGTTTGCCAATAAACCTGGAAAAAACATGCAGGACTTTCTAATTCACACGAGATCCACATCACACCCCCAGCAGAGAGAAACGGTGTCCATGACTTGGTTTTTACAACCCAACACAAGACATTTTTCTGTGTGGAACATGCTCGGTATGCCATCTCCCCAAAAGAACCAAAGCCATAGACTTAGATACAAACTTGAGTTGGACAATAAGATAACACACCAACTGTAACACCACCCATGTCATTTATATGATCACTTGTCAATGCCAACTTAAGTACATTGGAACGAACTGTAGGAAGGCAAAAATACAAATAGGTGAACACTGCAGCAATATCCGATGCGTCAAGATAACCACATGAATATGCAACCATTTCCACATGGAAAAACGCACAGAGAACTACCTGGAGTGGATCATTTTGGAAACACTAGAAAAGATAGATGCAAACGCAGGACGAGTACTCTTCCAAAAAGAGCAGCGATGGGTGTACTGACTCAGAACCTTTGACAGAGGCCTGAACAATAATATACCCTGGTTAGCACTCAGCAATTGAACCAAACGTCATCAACTGATGGAGGCACATCCACAAACAAAATACAACTATACACTGGAGACCATTATAAGCCATCCTCCCTTCAAAAAAATAGCCCAGAAGATGATATTGCAGAGGGATATATAGCCATTACACTATACTCCATTACAATGTATGTAACGGGTCTCAGTTCACATATATCCTAGTTAGTCTCTGAATGTAACTAACAACAAGACCACAAGATCACAAATGGATCTAGATTGATAGATAAGATCAATAATTCTTGTAAAAATATATACCAGTCAGATTTCCAATTTTAATACCAAGAATTACAAGATATACAGAACATCTATGTCCATCCCCTCATATGGGATGATATTATGCAACAATTTACTTTTGTTAATGAATAAAGGGTACTCTTGGTTCTTTTTCCAAGAACAATCCTCCATATCTCCCACCTGAGACCACTTCGGTAGTTAGAGAGCACTCTGCTCAGATTTACAAGCAGCTCCCGTACATCAAATCATCCCCATCAGTGACAAGTAAATACTAATCAGTAGAGACGCCATCTCTCTCACTATGCTATAAATATTTAGCTGCCATGCACGATTGTTCCAAGTCCTGACTGGACCAGACGCAACATTTTCTAGCCTCTCTTCTTTACCTTAAACCAATATGTTTACCCTGCTAGACAACGCATCTTTGCAGCTCACTTCCAATTAGTTTAGCGGTCCTCAAAATGTAATTATCTGAACCCTTTTGAATGCCTTTATCAGGAACACACGTTATTTTGGTGGGAAGCACCACCTATGCACACAACAACTGACACTCCCTCCTATAGGGCAACTGACACAGAGGTACACATACTAATGTGGTGATAAAATGATTATAAAACTGCCTCCTTACACAGCACTCTTTGAAGTCATATTTGAGCCTGGCACCTCTCTTGAATAAAGCCTTCTTTCCAGGTAGAAGTAATCAATTGTAATACTCACATTGTAGGTTGCCACTATGCCTTCGCATCACCCCATACAGAAGACCATTAGAAGGTATTTAAAAATATCCTTTTTATAATGCGATTTGCGTTTTATTCGCTCTTCACAATACCTGTCCATAACAAGTGCAAGCATATAATTGTGTGGGTATTTTCAACAAAATTTAAACAACATCATCCTTTCTGTCACCCCTCTCCACCCCTGTACACTTGTTACTTTTAACACTCATACGTGGACTGTTCTAATCTTAAGACACCCTCCTCTCCCCACACATAAGAACAGCTGCCTGCACAGTATTGTGGTGAGTATTGTTTGATTGTATGCACATTCTGATTTCAGTTAGTGGCTAAAAGATGTTTACTTGAGCATACCCCAAGCAAAATCCATGAGCATCCCTATTCCCAGTTGGGTTTAATGAATATGACATATGGAATGACACACTCAAGAATGTTGTATAGAGTACCAATAGGGTGCCACTATCTCTAATTGAAATTCTTTTTTTTTAAGTTATAGGCTTAATGAAAGCCGACATAACTTTCAGACACAGTTTATCAGAATGAAGACACATGATTAATAGACTAACGAGTCACAGAAATCAACATTAAGGGACCCACTGAACTTAGAATTTGGTCCTGATGAAGACCCAGACCCTTTTAGGCACCAGAAGTTGAAACTTGTTGACCGTTCACATGTGATGTTAAGGATAATTAACAGGTTTGTTTAACATCACCACTTAATTTTATATTCTTACCCCCTGTATACTTCACCTATAATAAAGTTTCTATTTTTAGATACAGTAGGCATAGGAGGTAATTTTACACACTTCCACATGGATCCTACCTGTACTTTCTCTCCGAAGGAGGTGGTAATCACCTAGGGAAGTGAGTACCTGGGTGCGAAACCCAATGATGCTGCCACGAAATTAAACACCATAGTGTTGATCACTTACACCATCAGTGGTAGAGATTTGTTGAGGGTTTTGGGTCTGCACTGGAGATATGCATACCCCAAGGACCCAGCAGAGCTCAGTCTCCTTTGATTATCAATGCCTGCACCACCAGCGCTGCAAAGTTGCTAGGTATATTTTGTTAAATAATGAGTGACTTTGCTTCTAAACGTTAAGTGTAAGTGCTTAGTGCTCAGGATTCCAAACATTTAAACAGCAGGTCTGTCAATGAACATTTGCCACTCTTAGCTGTTCTTATATTTAGCTCATGAGTCTAAATCCACCCCAGAGTTCCATCCAGTCTGTGCATTGAATTGACCTTAAGAAAATATATATATATATATATATATATATATATATATATATATATATATATATATATTCACTTAAAAAACCATAGGTTTCACACATGTTATAGTTAGCTGGACATTTCCTTCACCCCCTCAGACTGCGAGATACAAAATGGCGGTCGCCACTTCCTGGTTTCGAACAATTCGAATGTTTACCGACATCTAACAACCAATCAGAATTGCGCTCGCGCATGGCAGGGTGCGCGCACCGTGCGCGCACGGTGCGCGCGTATAGATATTGATATGCTTTTAAATGCTATTTTCTCAGGAAATACTGAACAGATTTACACCTGCAAAAGGCACTTCCTTGACCTTATGGCTACCTCTCTGCCAAATTTCACGTAATTCTGTTCAGCCGTTCGGGCTGTAGCTGCGACTAAAGGTCCCATGGAAAAATGCATGGGGAAAACGCGTTTTGGGACCCCCCTTTTTCTCGGCCCCGCTTGACGAATCACCCCCAGACTTTCAGGGTAGGAGCTGAGCGGAGCGCCCCATTAGTTTTGGAAATTTCGCGAGGATTCGTCAACCGGCGCCAAAGTTAATCAAAATAGAATTTTGAGATTTCCTATGGAAACTAGGTTGTAACTATAACTATCTACTGGCGACCGCCAGTAGATAATATATATATATATATATATAGACCTATCTTATCAGCCAAAGGTTCTTTATTAGAACCCATCTCAAATTACATTGATTACTTTCTGATCCCATATGTCACCAAATTACGGTCATACATAAAGGATACTACAGATCTGTTGAAGATTCTTGAAACAATCAAATGGCAAAGTACATATCACCTAATCACAATGGATGTAGTTGGCCTATACACCAACATCGACAATACATTGGGCCTAAATGCCATCACTTTCTTCCTACAAGATAGAAATATACACTACAAACATCACAACGATATGCTGTTGGACATGATCAACACATGCCTAACTAGCAACATCTTTCTGTTCGGTGAGGACCTTTTCCGACAAAAGAACGGGGCGGCTATGGGCTTTTCTTTTAGTCCCAGTTACGCCTGTTTAACAATGGGCTGGTGGGAAGAAACAGTCGCATGGAACAAACTGAATGAGAAATACACCCAACATATAGTGAGCTGGACTCGCTTTATTGATGACTTATTCATCATTTGGAATGGACAGACAGATGAATTTGAGGAGTATTTTGCTATACTCAACAACAGCACAAAGGGTTTGAAATTCACCTACACAATCAGTCAAGAAAAAACGATCTTCTTAGACACTGAAATCTATGTGAAAAACGATCATCTGGAAACCACACTCCATCGTAAAAAAACAGCTACCAATGCGACCTTAGAAGCAACAAGCTTCCATCAACCCGCCCTAATATCAAGCATACCGTATGGTGAATTCTTACGCCTAAGAAGAATTTGTAGTGAAGAATCTGAGTGGAAAAAACAAAGTGCTGGGACATTTCAAAGATTCAAAGCCAGAAAATACAATACCAAAATCATCAGTCGATGCTGGTCTAAAGCCAACAAAATCACCCGAAATGAATGCCTTAAATCGAAAGATCTGGAAGAAATATCTGACTCAGACCCCATCCGACTAATCATGGACTTCTCCTTGGAATCGAGGGAAGTGGCCAAAATCATACAAAAGAATTGGAAAATCTTACAAATGGATGGCACAATTGGTGAGAAAATGGGATCCCGGGCTACTATAACATTTCGAAGAGCAACTAACTTGAAGGATCGACTGATACACAGTCATCTACAAACTCAACAATCAAAGGAAACCTGGCTCAAGACCAAAGGATTCATCAAATGCCACAACTGCAAGGTATGCCAAATTGCACAACCAATCTCAGAAATTTCAATGGCCAGTGGAAAAGTCTGGCAAATACGCAACCTAATATCTTGCAAGAGTCAATATACCATCTATATCATTGAATGCCCATGCAAGTTAAAGTACGTGGGGAGCACCATATGCGAACTAAAAAAGAGAATATTAGAACATGTTCGCGCAACTAAAAACAAAGACAAAAACAACGCAGTTGCAAAACACATGGACACTCATCACAATGGCAATTGGAAACTTTTGAAATTTCATGGGATAGAATCCATCCCTACCTTGACACGCGGTGGCAATAGAGAGAAAATGCTACGCCAACGGGAATCACGCCACATCCTAAATTTCAGGACTTTGGCACCAAATGGATTGAATCAGTCAGAAGAACTTTATATACACATTTAATCTCGAAACTGCACAACAACATTTGAAAAGGATAACGAACACCCACTACCCAATTTGTGAAATAAAGTGAGACGCTCCACTGGAGGAGAGTAAACGAACAAAAAAACTTGTTCATACTCATGAACAATTATTCAACGAAAATAATGTTGTAGTTTTCAGAGGAACTAATACAGTTCGCATCATGGACAGATGTGAAAGTCGACCTGATAATGTTTGATTTGGTCTGTTTCTCATTACTTTATCTCGTTTTTGAAATAGTATTGAAGTAATAATGTTTCAATGTTTTTTCTTTAAACTTTATACATTGGTTTGAAACACATAAAATCACCGGACTACAACTCCCATAAATCTATGGAGCAAGTCCTGATGGGTACAGGAAATGAGGTAATTAACATTTCCTTGATAGTTTTTTCTTTAAAACCAATCATTTGACATGTTACAATCGACCGTGATCAAGGTATTGTGAGAATACCGAAACGCGTTGGTTTGGAGACCTGTGTGTCTGGCACGATTGCTGATGGAACATTGAAATGAAATAAACATCTCTATAAACTGAGCAAACTGGAGTGCGACCCTGATTTCTCCCACGGAGAAGAATTTGGCATATATATATATAGATATAGATATATATATATATATATATATCCATATAGAGCTTTTTTACTGAGCAAAAATCTTGGGGTGCATCCATACAGGACTGAATAAAGACTCAGTTTCCCAAAATGCAATGTGTGGAGTCGTATGACCTGCCCATCCAGGGCGCACAATATCGCTTTAAGGAATGGTAATGAGTCACTATCATGCACTCTTTCTGACGGCCGCTGAAGAAGCTAATTGCGAAACGCGTCAGGCCAATCAGATGCTTTTAAAGATCGAATCAACGGTTCTCCCCATACCAGATGAAATGCTTTGGGGAAGGCACACGCACGTCACGTAGAGTGCGGCTCGATTTTTGGACACCCCAGGAGCGTGATATATATATATATATATATATATATATATATATATATATATATATATATATATATATAATCACCGATAACGATAATCCTTCGTCAGCTGACCGCGTAGTCAACGCTACCTCCGCCGCAAAGGATGAACGAACCACCAAACTTTCAGGCAAAATCAATATTTATTGCTGTTTCCTGATGACGCGTTTCGGGCACCACTTGCCCTTGTTCACATAGCCAGCAAGTAAGAAACGCCATTTTTTATGCAATGCTTACACCACGTGATAACACACCATCAATGAACATAGAATATATACTGTCTATGCAAGTGCATATATGTGTACACACCAGTTTATCTGTTTGTTTGTTTTCTCTTTTTTCCATTTTTTTCTCTCCCATTTCATATTTATCATTATTATCTCCTCTTTTTTCCTCTTCCACACAATTATTTTTTATTCCATAGTAATTGTGTCCTGCTTTCTAAATGCATTGTGATCCTCCAAAGAAATATCCTAGTCCATACAGAGGATATAGGTCCCAGATCTGTTGATAACCATATGAATCCAATGTTTCACTCGAAATTTTCATATGTGTCTAAAATGCTGGAGAATATAAATATAATATCAATAAATAAATAAATATATAAATATATTAAGATATCTATATATTGTTTTATTGTCTAAAGATGAATAGCATATAAAATAAATGTGAAATTGAATTGGTAACTGACTGACTAGCTGCTGGTGGAAAGTAAAATATGGTTAAATGAATTGTGAAAATGAAATACACATTTTTGTCATATGAATCTGAGTGACAGGTAGTTGAGATAAAGCTTTTTTCACCATCTTGATCAACAGTTCAACCAATACAAAGCACTGAATGAGATCTACATGTACATTTATAATTAACTGTTCCATAAAAAAAAAATCGAAAGCACTATTAACTGAACTGTTCTCTCTTAATGACGCTTAATACTATGCAATTCAAAACTGAATGTAATACTAGACTTCAAGACACCTTGTGCTAAGTACTGTTCTTGTGTTAGGGCTCCTCTCTTGTGCTCATACTAGAGTTCTTTGGGCCAGGATAGAATCTAGACTACAGTCTACTCTCCACACTTTTGTCATGTGCATTTGTGCATTCTCCATCTGGTTGACAAATATATGGGTTTGCCAATGCTTGTTTTTCAGCAATGCCTTTTACACATCATTGAAAAATGGCTGAGCGAAGCGAGCAAAATGCCGTGGAAAAGAAACATATATCCAAAATCAAAAATATACATATCAGATTCATCATTTATTACAGGAACTACATCAACAATCCCACAATTAAACATATTTAATCCTAGCACTCAAGATGAACTGCCACAAGAATGGCAAGTTCTTTAAAATCTCTACAAGTGTTTAGACTCATCCCCATTAACTTCCTAATTTGGTCATATCAAGCTTAGCACAAACTTTGATACTTTCTATATGTGGGGTAAACTTTCATCCAACTTTTCTCAATCAGTATTCATCCAACATCCCAGCACACCATTTATGAACACTGGGGGGATTAGAGTCTTTCAGGTGGACTACTGTAATCTTTGACCCCACTATAAAATACAAAACATATTGGACACCTGACTTCCTGGCAGATCCTCATTACTCTACTTAGAAATCATAAGTGTTGATAGATAGAGGTCAAATAGTACCCTATAGGGTTACAGTTGATATTTAAAAATAATTGATAGTGTATGCACTAACTTCAATGGGTCCATAATTATTATCACTGTAATTGCTAAGGGCAGATAAGTCGCTGGAGCAGAGTCCAACCTAATGTAAATTCAGAGAAGTTACTTCATCAAAATGCATTAATGTTAAATACATGGTTATTTGACAAAAAGGAAAAATCACCTTTGGCAACCTAAATTCTTTGCCTAAGTAACTTAATATGACCTTTGTGCTGGAGTACAGAAAGTCATGCTGGTGATGGCAATCCACTCTAACAAGTTCTAAAAGGTTTTTGTTCCCTGCTATTAATTGACTCATAGTAAGCTCAATTCCCAACTACGGCCAGCCCGTAGGGCGTCACTTCCTCATTTCATTGACAGACCCTTAATGTGGTTAGCCATTGAAAGAAGGAGGCAGGATCCTAAAGACATAGAAGGCCGCAATAAGAGTTTGAGGGATTGCAAGGCCTTCATTAAATTGGCACTCACTCACACAGCCAAACTTGCAGTTCGCCACCTCATCTCGAGGTGGGCAAAGGTCAGGTATCCTAAAGGCAGAGCTTCAACTGGCTCAGATGCTGGGAACCACAGACCTGATAGCTCATCTGCCACAGGGCCATAAGGTCACAGTCAAAGACCCTGTAATAGTTTATTTTGCTATTCTGATCAAAAAGCTGCCAGAGAATACATTCTCGAACACTCTCGAAAAAGTGCACGCTCAATGCCAACTTACCAACTAGAAACAGGACACCTAGTAGACTGTAACTCATGAACCACCTGGATATTACATGAGGATGGTGTGTTATGAGCCATGATCAGTCCTGTGAGACTCATGGTAGCATTTACTGTTAATGGGTTCCAAATATCTTGTCATCACGAATGGACACACTCAGGAATCAACATTATGAATATATTTAAATGAACTTATTTACCTATTTTTCAGCATATGATTTATACAGTTATCGCTATAACAATGTAAATATGAAAAAAATAGTGGCAATGAAAGCCATTAACAAGCAAAACATTTGAAACAATTGCAACACTGTAACTGTATTGATGTTTCAAAATTATATTGCATGGAAAATTTGGAATCAGCTCTTTGTCATCCAGCCCCCTCCCCTGTCACCTTTAGCTAAGTTGTATCCACACACAAAGGAGTCTGTATGAGTTTCTAAAGTGGCGTCTCATCCCCATGCCTTACCTTGAACAACAATTGTGTTGTTCTGAATTGAAAAGGTCATTCTTTGTGTGTATTTGTGAAAAGCAAGTTGTTGAGTCTCCAGACAGCAGATAAAGCTATGCATACATGCTTAGCACAAAGACCAGCACAATCTGCCCACTAGGACCTGGGTAAACACTTCAGGAAATAATTGTCCTGGGGGACTTATTCAGACAAGTAACTGTGTGTACAAATCACCAGCCATCTATCTCAATTTAAACTTTGTACATCACTAAATGAAGAAGAAAAACACATTTGTAATCAATACAGCAAGGCCTTTCTTATCTCCACTCGTGTTAAATATATTGCTTTGTACACATCTTTTCTATGCAGGTACAGAACGTAAGAGGTTAGTGTGACAATAGTGCAGGTGATGCTGTGTGGGAGTAAAACAAAATGAAGCAATGACTTATGTACAAATAAAGCCAAACTGCTGCTAATAATCCCTGTTTTTGTACACAATTTGCACAGAAACCTGTTGGCAGATCACAAGTATTTCTTATACCTGACTATGGGGCATATTTACAATAGAAGTGACGGCGCACGGCGTTAGCCTTCTTGGCTTAACACCACACTCCGGTACTTCTGAAATGCAAGGCTGCAAAATATATACAACAATATGGTGCAGCCTTGCATGTCCCCCTGCGTTGGCACTAAATTTAGCGTCCTACCAGCAATGCAGGCACCCTTGCACCATGGTACAAGGGTGTCTGCGTTGCAGGGGAAGATTGTTTATGTGCAGAAAGGTGTCCCTTCCTGGACAGAAACAATCTTTAAATGGTGTTATGTGTTTTTTCCTTCACTAAGGAATGTACAATGTTTAAATTGAGTTAGGTGGCCAGTGAAATATGCACAAAGTTACTTTTCTACATAAGTTCACTCTGGACAATTGTCTTCAAGAAGCAGCTAAAGCCTGTGGCCTTCAGAAAAGATGTCAACTGCTCTGCTTTGTATGTGTTGAATCTTCAGGCTGAATACATTCCTCTGCATGATGCTCATCTGTACCCGGGTTAAAATACACTTTTGTGATTATTTTGAAAAAGGGGGGCCTCACAATGAATGAAGTCAAAGAAAAGAATTACCGCATTAATCTTGTATCTTTATACAATTTTATAATGTAATATGAATCATATTAGCTCATAAATATATTAATAATTGTTGTACTATCAAACTATAATAAAGTGAATGTTAAATAATATACATTTGCAAACAATGCTAGACATGACATGCATTTATAATTGAGAAATGCGCACTCAAATAAATTAATATATGGAATATATGAAATGCAGCGGGGGGATAGATGAACAGAAAGTGCAACGATCATATCACCCACCATTCAGAAAGCATGCATAGCAACAACAAAAAAGCAAAACTATTTTCCGTTTCAGTAATATTTTTCATTGCAGTATTTCAAATTAAAAGAGGACAAGTTGAGTGACAGATACAGCTTCAACGCATATACCTCTTGCTTTGTCAATTACAATGATAAAACATATCATTCCAATTGCTCCCTGTCACTTTATGCCTCACAGCTTACAACCCATGCTCCCTAGTGCAACTTGTGCCATCCCTTGACTCTACA
Source organism: Triturus cristatus (assembly GCF_964204655.1). NCBI lineage: Eukaryota > Metazoa > Chordata > Amphibia > Caudata > Salamandridae > Triturus > Triturus cristatus. The sequence continues at coordinate 745,144,314 of NC_140581.1, read as the reverse complement.
GTTGCCTCTTGCACAGTGTGTTTCTTGCTGCACCCTATGGTCGCACCCTGTTCTCCATTTTCACCTTGCACTCTGCCTTGAGTCTTTACTCCTTCTTTCACCTTGAATTATTATTTTTTGCTGTTTTAAATAGCACAATCTCCACGCGAAGGTACTGAAGCACTTTACATGAGCACCAGTTTTTTTGGGATACACGGAGATTGCGTGATATGTCCAGAATCACATGGTTGAGCTGACTCGGGCTTCGAACCTGGCTCTCCTGTTCTAAGAACAGCAGCTCTGGCCATAACACCCCATCCTCTTCCAAACATGAAACTTTAAACAGAACAAGTCGAAAACAGTGAGCTGTTTCCGAGTTGTTCTGCCTAAAGTCCATGCATTAGCTTGATTCCGAACCCCCCACATAAAAAGCTATGCCTGTACCATCATTTTATATGCGGAGCTCTCGCCCTGACTGTGGAGTCTCTGAAGTCATAAGCTTGCTATTAACTTGTAGTTTGTGAATAGCAAAAAAATTGTACACTTGCACAAATGTTAGTTTACCTTTGTGAATCAGCCTCATGAACATTAGAGACTTCGAAGATGAGTTCTGCTGAAAGAGTGAGAATATACGGAGTGACGCCCTCACAAATAGGACTCTCTAATACCATAAGCCTCGATTTAAGAGGACACGTTAAAAATCACAACATTGGCCCCATTATGTGTATGTTTAGGAGCGCAGTGTTAATCGGAATGAAACGCTAGCACATTCGCCGACACGAAAGATGCATCCTTTCTGCACGCCCTGAAAGCAGACGTGCCTGAGTGACAGGGAATTATTTGAAATGTGACATGAACCTCCGGTGCTGCGTTCTTGTCATAGTTAATGGTTACATTGCTCTGAATGGTGTGGCAAACCTGACAGCTAAATACCTTCTTACAGCAGTTATCAGATCCCACAATGCTGTCGATGTGGATAGGTGCTAATGGGTGTCTATTGTTTCCAATGAATAGACAGCTGACGGTTCATCTGTTTCACGGGGATACAGTGAGCCGGAATGTCGATCTAGCTCTGGACTCAGTGGTAAAACTTTCACGCATTGTTTCTGGTAGCAGTGGGGCCATCTGTGCTGGTTGAAGGGAGCTCTGGGCGCTACATCATCTCTACACACGTGCTGACTTGTGCCACACTTGTATAAATTATGTTGTTTTTTTACCACTTTACTATTTTCACCTGGTGCAAATTGTGTTCAGTGTGCCATTTATTGCCATTACGTGATGTAAAAGCGATACGACCCAGGAGAAAGAAACGGAATCTGCAAGGGGGTTGACCTGGATATTGTTCCCATTGTAAATAGTGCTGCTCACGCCATTCTGCTCTACCTTGAGCTATGTGTCCAATTGTATCTGCAGCAAAACATCTCAAACGGTACTATTTATACTAAATGACATTACTATCAGGCTGTGATCCAGCGCGGAATGCAAAATCCCTCCTTACCACCACGGACCAAAAGATCTCACACACACATACTATCCATACATTTGCTGGTGGGGCCCATATAACACCAACACACACTTACCATTAGTCCGTGCAACAGGCGATTATCCCTCCAAGCGCTGATTAATAAGGGAGGAAGATACCACTTTACCCTAATGAGTACTAAACCTACAAACCCTTCTCATACTCATTAGGCCCTAGACTTTCCACATTTGGTATTATCCTCCTAACAATGACGGATCTGTTAGTTGCGGTTTAAGTAAAATGCTAATACTCTAAATCAATATTAACACATTTCAATGAATAAACAACCCGACTCATTTCTGTAGATGTTCAAATCCAAATTTATATTAAATTGCAGATTAAATCATTCATTTGATCAAGTTGCCATTCATATTTACCTATTCTGGCTAAAGTCGTCCTCTATGTCAAATCTGGCAGTCTCGCAAATCTATGCCCATCAATTTAGCAGGTAAAGTTCATCAGGAATTTGGGCATTAATTCAGTCCGTCAGAGAATTGGGCTAACAGCTGTCCTGCAGTGTCACCGTCCTCTCCGTCAGCATATCATCAGGAAATCGAAAAGCGAGTTCCGTCGACTCTAATTACCTCTCTATTTAACCATAATTTATAGTAAAAATCACATTCCAAAAGTATCAATTATTATTTTAGAATGTCTCTGATTGGTCGTTTACATTTGTTCACCAGGTTCCCATACGCAAAATGTCTCTTTAGATGTAGTTCATAATTTTTCCGGTCCAATGTATCTTTCTATTGTTTCTTTCAGGGCATCTGGCTTGTAGCCCAGAGCATCCTTGAGGGGCACAGTCGGGTTAGGGTCACAGGAAGGCCACTGTGCATCTTGTCAGCGCAGGCGCACTTCACCCAAGCCTTGTTCAGCATTGGCAGTCGGGTTAGGCACCACAAGCAACCATCTTTTGGTAGGCCAAAATGGACAACTTAAGCAAAGAGACACAAAAACGTAATTAATACATAGAAATGACTAATTAAATGTTATTCCCTCGCTAATACCCATATGTGTGTGTATTTATCTAGCAAAAGCAACACTCATTGCGGGTTATACTTACAAAATAAAGCACAAATCACAATTACATCACCAAAGCAACATATATCATGCAATGTTCTATTTATCTATCTTTAGTATGCGTAAGAAATTTAGTTTAAGTAATTAATTAGGCCATGCAGATGCAAATCCCACGTGTTTTTCGGTCATTAATAAGGTTGGTTAGTTATTTTCACATCATTCCAAACCATTAGTACGATTATAATTAATTAATTAATCTGATTAATGAAACGACATGCAAAATGGGGTGGGTATACAAAATTTTGCATTACCCGCTCCAGCAGCTGCATCTGTTAGTGAAAGTAATTCCTAAATAAATCCATTATAGAGCACAGAAGTTGCAAACCTATAGATTCTTATTTGCAGTCAGGCTCTGTAGCTATAGTCGGATGTGGCAATCAGTGGTGTATCCAGAAATCACTCTCCCTTCCTATTGGCACGCCGCCCATGTGCCCCGCATGATGCCTGGTCTCCTGCGCTACAAATACCCACAGGCAGAACAGTACTTAGAGAACTCTGCCTGACTGCATGACGAAGACTCATGGAACACAACACACGCAATCACTGACATTGCAGCCGTGGACGGACTGAATACAGGAGCAGGTGGGCCATTCCAAGGGCGTCTGCTCGCAGGCGGGCCTACGCTGGTTTGAAGTGCTCTCCCTTCCAATCAGTGCCCTTCCCTGAACCGTCTCTCATGCCACCCATCCTCCTCTACAGGGCACTGTGATATTAAGGGTATCTTTGACAGACCTATCTGATTGCCTGCCATGGACTAATGGTATTCGGCGCCAGACGTTTCCTATTAAGAGACACATCACAACTATGAATGAAATATGTGCACGGGAGAGGGGGCCATTCAAGGAGGCGTCTGATTGCAGGACAGCATGTGGCTAGGATGCTTTCCATTCTTATTGGTACCCTGCCCTTGTGCTCTGCGTTGCACCTGCCCTTTTCTGAAAAGCTCCCCGAGCTAAGGAGCATGTTGACACCCCTGATGACGAGATTTCCTAGCTGTTTGGCAGAGGCAAAAGATTTGCTAGCTGGCCGCAAGCTCTAGCGAGATTTTGCGGTCGCTAACACGTCTTTTGGGCACACCAGCGACTTCCGGTAGATGTTTTGTGACGTATGCGAACGCGCAGGATCTACAGAGGCTGCAATCTGGGGAAGATTCTCTTGTCAAGAAGCATCAAAATCTTGCCGAAATGACGATTTAGAGTCAAAAACCTCCTCACATCGACAGTTGGTGTTGTTTTCTTCGTGCAAGGAGCCCTTTTAAAAAAAAGTTTTTTTTCCAACAGGAAGGAAGTGCCCCAGAGTCTCCAACTTTCTGTTCCTGGGGCTCCTTCTGTGGCTTTTCATGGTCTCCTGGTCACTTTTCATTTCTAATTTGGAGCTGGAAGGGTCACTCTCCTTGCCTGCTGCATATATACCATTGGAGTTAAGGACTTTGTATTTGAGATTTCACAAGTAAGTGGGAAAAACTGTTGCATAAGAGTGTTGTTTGTTTGATTGGGGGCATGCACCTGGATTTATTTGTACTTTTAATCGATTTAAGGGCCAAGTTAGCTTTTTGCATATACGTTTTCTTCTTTCATACAGAAAAAATGTTCCACAGTTCACTACATTATCTTCATGTTTTTAATACATTTGCAATATTGATTTAATTCCCTATGTGGTCTCGTCTGTCAATTGTCCTTCAAACCAGTAGGCCTAGTACTAGTCATGGGTGCATGAAACACCTGTTTTTGTGCTGTCTGTTGAATTTAAACATCATTTAGGCCATGAATGGCATTGGATTAAAATACAAAATATTTTTTTGTGGTATTTCACTATTTTTCCCCTGCAAACAGTGTATCGGTGGGATGATGCCTTTGGAGGATGTGTGTTGTTGTAAATATGTTTAACCCTGTTTATTTTCAATTTTGGCATTGCAGAATTAATGTTGTGTTCTCTGTGTTACCATGTCTCCTTTGTCTGGCCAGCATGTGTGTGTGTGTTTGCCATAGGGCACCATTTGCCTGTGTTTCCCAAGGCGTGTGGCCAGGGACCATTTTGTATAGTCAGTATCCATAGGCCTGCATGTGTTCTTTGTTTTCCAAGTCTCCTGCTTGTTGTTGTGATAATGCGGCTGACAACCATTTTGTGTAGCCTGTCAGTGTGCTTTTGCCATAGGCCTGCATGTCTTCTTTGTTGTGGCCATGCCTTCTTGCTGGTTGTTGTTGTTGTTGTGACCATGTGGCTGGAGGTCGTTTTGTTTACCCAGCCAGTGTACATTCCACATAGGCTTGCCTATTTTATTCATAGTTTGTTCCCCATGACTTCTTGCTTGTTGTTGTGACCATATGGCTGGCGGCCATTTTGTATAGCCAGCCAGTGTGCTTTCCCCATAGGCCTGCATGTGTTCTTTCTTTTTCCAGGCCTCCTGCTTCTTGTTGTGACCCCATGTGGATGATGCCCATTTTGCCTAGGCAGTCAGTGTGCTTTTGCCATAGCCTTGCATTTGTCCTTTTTTGCTGCCATGCCTCCTTGCTGGTTGGTGTTGTTTTGCATGTAATTTTTCCTATTTTGTACAGGAAAAATGTTGCACAATTTAATACATTTTCTCTATGTTTTCTAATACATGTGCAATATTCTTTTAATTAACTATGTGGTTCTGGCCTGCCAATGGGTCTTCCAGGCAGTAGACCCAATAGTAGTCATGGGTGCATGAAACAACTGTTTCTGTGGTGTCTGTTGGATTGAAACATTATTTTGGCGATGGATGGCATTGGATTAAAATACAAAATGTGTTTTTTGGTTGTATTTCAAAATGTTTCCCCCGCAAACAGTGTATGGTGTGGTAATGCATTTGGAGGATGTGTGTTGTTGTAAACATGTTAAGCCGTGTTAATTTTCGTTTTTGGCATTGCTGAATTAATGCTGTGTTCTCTGTGTTACCATGCCTCATTTGTCTGGCCAGTGTGTGAGTGTGGTTTCCATAGGCCACCATTTGTCTTTGTTCCCCATGCCATGTGGCCAGGGGCCATTTTGTATAGTCAATGTCCATAGGCCTGCATGTCTTCTCTGTTTTCCAGGCTTCCTGCTTGTTGTTGTGATCATGTGGCTGGCAGCCAATGTGTGTAACCAGCTAGTGTGCTTTCCCCATAGGCCTGCATGTGTTCTTTGTTTTCCAGGCCTCATGCTTCTTGGTGTGACCATGTGTCTGGTGGCCATTTTGCCTAGGCAGTCAGTGTGCTTTAGCCATAGCCTTGCATTTGTACTTTGTGTGTGGCCATGCCTCCTTGCTGGTTGTTGTTGTTGTGGCTATGTGGTCGGTCGCCATTTTGTGCATCCAGCCAGTGTGGCCCTTTGCCTTAGGCTTGCATGGATGGTTAAGAAATTAGATAGCAGTTCAATACATTTTAATGATATATGCTTTAGAATTATTTCACTTATTTTTAATTTTTGTATTCAACTTTTTTATTTTTATTTTGTTAGATTCTTTTTTAATGTTATTTTTTAATTTTTGTTTAATCTTAAGTTTTGTAAAAAAAATTGAATTGTTTAAAATGTTCGTTTTTAGATTACTTTTTAAATTCAATTTGTAAATTCTTGTTTGACTACATTTAAAAAAATGTTTTTTAATTTGATTGGTTTTATTTAATTTGTTTGTAATGTATTTTTTTGAACCATTTTCATAACATCTGGCATCAATGAATCAAGCCCATGTCTGCTATAGGTGTACAACAGCATTCATTGTCTAGGGATTATTCCACGGTCATCATTTGTCAGCTGCACCTCCCTGAGTGGCACATCCCACTTGATGAACATAAAGCAAACAGTTACATCTGTATGTTGTTGTTTCTCTTTCTTATCCTTCCTGAGTGTACACACCATCAAAGCTTATGTAGGTGTGATTTTATGAAGTTTTACGATAGTTGATACACTGCATAGTTCATTATTTATATAATAACTTAAGTAGCCAGTGACCACACCAAATTATATTGTTTGTGTGTACTACTAATTGAACTGCAACAATGCCACATTTCACTGATGCTCTTCTTGCTTGTTTATTTTTAGATGTACAAGAGACAACATCACCCACAATACTGCCAGACAGAAGGCCTTTGCATGACGTGACACATGACCTGACCACACATCATGAAAATCTCTTCAACTTGACACTGCCAACTGACAGCTTGAAGATGGCTTCAAACAAAGATGCCACTAAGAAAGTGGACAGTGATAAGAAAGAGCTTACCAGCACTGGTATGCTGTCCCAGACATTTTTTGGTAAATAAAACTAGTGCCTGCAGCACCGGCCGACCGGGGAGCAAGCTCGGAGCAGCACACCTGCATGGGCGGACCCACATCAACCTAGGCCCAAGCCCATGTCTGTCACAGAGGCAGCAAATCTAATCACGGCAACGCCAAATAGTAGTGACATTGAAATGGGCTTATCTCTTTCACAACGTTGTAATCCATCGTTTCAGGAAACTGAGATAAGAGGACAACAACAGCTGCAGCCAGCAATAGTAGTTCCTCCTGAAGTAGGAGCAGTTCAGGAGATTGAGCTTCAGGCTGAGGAAGTTGAGGAAGCCACCATTTCGGAAGATCCATTGTCTTCCAGATCTCCAGCAAGAAAAAGGAGGGTTAGTCTGCCATCTTCTACTCCAAGCCCCCCTTCTGATGATCTAAATACCACTTGGATCCTGCCTCAGCCTGAGAGTGAGACATGCCACGAGAGGTTAGGGAAAAGGAAGCTTCCTGAAAGCTTTAGACTTCTGGATGCACAGGAGGAGGATGATGACAAGCCAATTTTCATGGATGTTAGCCCAGGCCCAATGGAGACCGACATTACCCAATTCCAACATGCTGTGAGGGATGTAGCACCACAGATACCACCACCCTTGCCGCCAGCTGCCATATTTGCAAAGTCCTGGCAGTAACCTCCATCCACAACCATCTCAGTAGAAGTAGGTACTGCAGGCAGGCAAACGTCAAAATGGCCACCTTCCACCAGTTCATCTGACATTGTCAGTGCCACCGCCATCAAAAAATGGGCATCCCCAGTTTGGGACTTCTTTACAGTTAGCAAGAAGGAGTATATTGCCATGTTAGTCAGGGTAAACTTGGTACAGACTATGGTACAGGAGGCCAAACATCTTATATGAGAAAACAGCACTCAATCCAGTGGGAGGCACACCTTAGCGGATAAAAAATTGCAAGTAGTGATGGTGAAGTCTGAGCAGGGAATCTGATCCAATCACGCAAAGCAGCCCTGTTTCCAGCAGTGCAGTAGTATCACCCACATCAGCAACATTGCAATGGCACAAGACTTAGGTCGAGACACCAAGGCAAGTGAGTACATGCTTGGATGCACATTGATCTTACCACTGTCACCTGCATCAGTAGCACCATAAAAGGAAAAAAAACAGGCTACTATTCCAGGCATGTTTAGGCAGAAGGGGCAGTACGAACACAACCACCCAACAGCACGTTTGTACAATGTGAAGCTGGCTAAAATGTTAGCACTGGTCCACCTTCCCTTGTCGTTTGTGGAAGGGGAGGGTCTTCTACAATTTGTGGTGGCCATCTGCCCAAAATGGGAGATTCACAGTCAGTGCTATCTTTCCAGAGTTGCTGTTCCAACACTAGATCACGATGTGCTGGAATTGCTTGATCAAGCTTTGCTGCATAGTGCTGTTCACACTATCCACCTAACCACAGATATGTGGACCAGTTGCCAATCCACTGATTACATGTGCATCACTGCACACTGGATCTCTTTTGTTGGGGCTAGAGAAATTATATCTGTAAGTGCTGACACTGCTGAGAATTTTAATGGCACTTGGAAGCATTCAAAAGCAGCCATGTTCACTATGGAGAAATCCGATACTGCTGCAAAAATCTTGGATGACTTTAGCTACAAGTTCTTTGAATGGCTGCGACCAAGAGGGTCTAACATTGGATTTGTTGTCCCGGACAATTGCAGTAATATAGTTAAGGCCATGACAGATGTTGGCTATTTCAGGGACCTGTGTTTGGCGCACTGCATAAACATCATAGCACAGCACTTTCTAAAAAAAGAAAACCGAGTCAGCAACTTACTGTCCACCTGCAGAATAATCTGCACTCATTTTTTTTCAGCCACTCTTTTAAAGCCTGCAAGCAGCTGAGGGTCATTCAGTGTGATTCTAGAATGCCAGTTAAAGCACACATGCAGGAGGTGCCAACATGTTGGAACTCGACTTATCACATGTTGCAACGTTTGTTTGAGCAGGACAGACCAATCAATGAATATGTCATGCAAAGAGGGGATGCAACTGATGGAAGGCATGATCATTGAGATGGACTAACGGGGCCTAGTCAAATGCATCTTCGTTTTGAGGTGTTCACATGTGAAGTCAGCAAGGAGGACAGTACCATGGGCCAAGCAATCCTGTTCAGCTCAAAGAGGTGTCTGAAATGTACGCAGGTGTGGAGGAAAAAAGATCCATATGAGCTGGTGGAGAGCTTTACTCTTCGTCTGTGTGTTGATGCGAGGGTGCAAAGAGAAATTGTTTCAGCCAAGCATTACATCTGTACTACAATTCTTGATCCACTGTACAAACCATTATTGTCCACTTTCATTCCTTTTTCAGATGAGGATGTTGCAAACTACAAAACAGAGATTGCTGAGCAAGCCAGTGAGCTAGAAAATAATAGCTGGGAATTAGAGGCCACTCCTCCCGCGCACAAGTTCTGCAGTGCAGCCTTCAACCTCAGAGCCTGAGGGAAGTGCTGTTGGCTCACAGCAGCCAAAACCAACAACAAAACACCAGCAACAACAGAAACAGGTACATCGGCCCCAAAATCTGTATATGATTGGTTTCTACTTGCAGAGCTTAAGTCCAGTGCAGAGGCGAAGACAAAAGAGGTCGAGCAAGTTGGAGCACCAATGGCTATTGAGCGGATGGTACAGGCCTATCTGGATGATCCAACAGAAGTCTATCTTGACCAAAACCCATTGGTGTATTGGTATGGGAAGAGGAGCCATTGGCCAGTGCACAGCAGGCTGCCAATAAGATATCTGGATTGATTGGTAGCCAGTGTCTCCGCTGAGTGTGTCTTCAGTGCTGCTGGTGCAGTTGTCATAGTAAGAATGACCAGTGTCTTGCCCCAAAATGTGTAGAGATTAACAATGATCAAAATGAATCAGCAGTTTATACCACCAAATTACTTCATACCTGAAGCACAACAGGAGTCACATTAGGATGATAGGTCAGACTCAGGTCATGGAATTAGTGTGTTAGCTGACCTACTTCTGGGTCAAACATCTGAGTTTGAGGATGAACTCTACTTCTCTGACTATTAGGCCTGGACCACCAACCAAAAGAACTTTCTCTTACTATTGCTGATCTGCTTTGGCAGCAACAAAAAAAAAGATATAGCTAAGGATACATTATTTTATTTTATTTGTTTGTGTCTGGCTGACTCATGCAGCCCCACCATCTTAGACACATTATATTGCTGGATCGGAGTTGCATCAGTGTGCATTAAAGAAGACCCCCAACCCACATACCTCAAGGCCATTGGAGATACAAATGTGTGCTTGCTTCCATCCCTTGCCTATCTATCCTTTCCAAGTGTATTCCCCTCGCTGGACTGCACCACATTATTTGATTTACAACTTAAGACTGGCCAGTGTCTGATTCGTTAAACAATGGATTGGCAATATACCACGGTGACCACACCTGAATTAGAAGAACAGGTAAATGTCATGCATTGTATGCTGAGTGATTGTTGTTTGTGAGTGCATTGAGGTGATTTATGTGGTGGCAGGGAGTGACACTAGGTGTTTGTTTATCTGTAACTATTACGCTTGAATGTGTTTTTGATGATTTACAATGTTGGTGGCTTAAGTAACACCGGCTGATCATTTTTTTTCCTGAAGGTGAGTTTTTCCTTCCCCTTTGAGACTTAGCGAGATTTGTTTGCTGGGTCCACTTCACGGCGCTTTGTTTTCTGCTTCACACTCACCAAAGACCCAACCAGTCTCTTTAGGTAACACATGACACAAATCTAGGCTACAGTAGAAATGGCTCAATTTGTCTCATGTTGCGCATCAAGTGCATCAAGAGCATTGTACTACAGGTCGATCTATTTTATTTGAGTTGGGACAGGGTAGAGGGTTGTACATCTTACTCAGAGTCTGGAGGATGATGGAAGGACTTGGGCGTGAGCAGACAACTAAGAATTGCCACCAGAAGAAGGACCTTTTTAACTTCACTGAAACCAACCTATTTGGTGATGACTTTAAAGTGGCCTACCCAACTCAGTGGTGGGGACTGCACTGCATTGATTTACCTTAATTTGGAAACTGTAATGTTGCTGGGTGTGTGTGCTCAGTGCTGTCTAGCTCAAATTTGAAGCTAAGTGGTGGTTGGGTGGGGGGCTTGTTGTAGATAACTAGAGACAGATATATGTTCATCATGATCATTACATTATGCATGTGCTGTTAGGGTACATATTATTGTTAGATTTATGATGATGAATTGATGATCATGACAGTTGCGAGTTTGATCAGCCCGATACTGATAGTTATATGCGGCCATTTTGTGTGATTGTTGGTTGTTGTATAATTGCTCTCACCTAATTGTTGACATATCAGTCATAACATAAATGAGAGCAAAAATAACTATTCTTCTCTTCTCTCTTTCGCTACCACTGAGCGTTCTCGGTGCAATCCTTATGAAGTTTACATTTTGTCCTTCTCCTTGATTCTACAGTATCATTTTTGTTTTACAACCCGCAGGCCCTCTCATATCCTACGACAAACTGGAAAAGCACTATAACACTCACGCTTACCTTACAGAACCACATCGGGCAGGCACCCAAGATTGATTGATTGACAGACCAAGAAGAATGCAGATGCAACTCCCAATTTTGCATTACAGTATCATATTTTCTTTTAATACTCATTAGAACTGTGTGTGTTGTTTACTTGACTCCTACACAATTTTCAATATATTTGCTATCTTTCAAAGCTAGGTAACAGAACATTTAGATATAATGTAACTTGGGTGTTTCTGGGGCAGACAGACTGTTTGGTTTGCATTGCATTTAAATTACCTTTACTAATTCCTTCCCATAACAAATTTATGATGGTTGACTGCTAATTGTCCAGATGAATGTTGTCCTTGTGTAGTGTTTGTCTTTGTCAAACCTTTCCCCAAATCCCCCTTCCCATCCATTCATGAAACCCCCAACCTCTTACACCGGCTGTGTGATTTATTGAGGTGTGGCTTCATTTACACCATCAATGAATCACACACTTGGTGTGACAGATGTTGTGAAAACAACACCAATTCAGTGCTGGATCTTCAGTTTGTCTCCTAATACTGAAACAATAGTCCACACTGGCTCCATTTACCCACTCACGCATAAAAGTGATCGATATTTTAGTTATAGAAGAACATAATTTGTCAGTATCAAAATTCAGGCATTGTTTGTTGCGTTAAATGCTTAACCAATAACCATGTCCACACCAAGTTTTAAGTCCTCCTCCTAATGAATTACAATGCAAGACAAAGAGTCACTTTTGCTTCCTTGAAATATTAGCTCACCAACCATTGCTCTGACTAATTCAGTATTGTTTCTTGTTTGTTATTCTGCAGCAGGTATTCTTTGTTGGGTGCTAGTCAGGCCTCAAGTGTTTGTAAAGCTAATAATATATAGCACTCTAACTCAGTTTTTTTAGTTCCATTTAGTTGCCTGCAATGAACAATCCTTCTGAATAAAATACAACAGTTGGATTTCATCTAGGTGGGAGTGGGACCTGACTTTGGGAAACCCTGAAGCCCTTGCTTTTTCTATTCGTTAGAGAGCTATAGTTTCTTGTTCTACTTAATTGCTGTAGGAAAGGCAATGGGAAACCCCCACCTTCCCTTTAGTGGCCAATATAGTTGCAGACTGCAGAGACTAGGAGAGTAGTAGGTCAAAAGTAATGCATAGATCTAGCACTTACCTAATTGTTGTTTCACACTATCAGCACATTTTAAAAATACGTGTGATAAGAGGCAGATTTGAAAAGTAAAACACTCCCAAAGACCTTGCTTAGAGGCATAAATAAAGAAACTTAAATATGTATTATTCTAGTCAAGCAAAGAACCCACCCCTCCAACTCACCTCCAACAACAACTGGTCCACCCCTCTCCCCAAACAAATGAAATTTCCCCATCCATAACCATTGTCTGTAAAAAAGGTCAGAAACCCTGATACCAACTCTCACATCCCCATCCTTCCCACACACAACAACAAACAAGTCCCACCCATCAAAATAAAAGTTAAAAAGAGACAGAGGGAACTAGACACAGTGCAGCATCTCCTTAAGATGCCGGTCCATTTTTCTCTTCCTGGCCTTTATGAGCACAGCCTTGACAGGACGCGGTGCAGTAGGGTGCGCTCTGAGACTGAGAGGGGGCAGCAGTGTGTTTTCTTGGATGATGGGCAGTGGCCTGCAGACTGTGGCTCCGATGTTGTGGTTGAGAAGCTGGAGGTGCTCGGGCCTGGCTGGGGCCCTGGACTGCTGCCTCCTGCTTCTCCTGGGCCGCCAGCCACTGGTATTTGGCCCGTACTGCCTCCAGCTTCTGCTGTCATATCCGGGCTGCTGCATCTTGGCAATCTGGTCCCTGGTGACCAGAAGCAGCTAGAAAGAAAAAAAAGACAAATTATAAACAATGCTTAGTCACTCTGTGCCAAAAATGTGTTTAAAATAATGTAGTGTGTGGCACAGTAGCAGTATATTGATGGTCCCCTAGGGCCATTTGATTTAATGTGATAAGAGTCAGAGCAACCATTACCCGCTCTCATAGAATTAAAGGCCAGTGTCAAAAGCTCTAACTGTCTGAAAGGAATTAAGGTAGAAAAAAGACAGCAACACACCAGTTTTATAAAACTGCAATTTTGTGTTCTTTTTAAGGATTTCCTGGTAAATTGTTTAGATGGTTTGGGGCTTCACGAATTAGGCCCATTTACTAATGAATGGTCTAGTTTTAGCTATAATAACGATTCTGGCATGATCAGACAACTTGAATTTTCTTTTAGCATATCTAGTGTAACCTTTTCATTAGTATATTTTTCGTAGGAGGCCAGTCCACTACAAACTGTCCAAAGTGATCGGACCTTTGTCTCACTCTCTGCGAGGTTTGGGAAGCCTATCGGATCTTGGGTCTAGGTATTTAGATTTTATCTTAATAGCTGGTCATGCAAGCTGTCAACAGGGATTGCCAAACAAGAATCCTTGTGCTGATATGTGCATGTTAATTTTGTTATCGCTTCAGGCCTATTTAACCTTTAACTCCCTCAGCTATAACCTACATCCTTTTGTGGGAATAGAGGGTGGGAAAAGAAATGTACTGTAGTTCAGTCCGTGAAAGGATGAAAATCCGGGATATAGCTTTGGCACGTTCATCACAAACTATTCCATCCACAGCATGTAATCAAATTACATCATCCATTCAGCATTGCATTGTTCTTCTAGTAATCTTAATCTTCACCCTTGGCTTTGATATGGACCATTTAAGCTTTACAGTCACGCATTCACTCTGCATAGAAAACTAGTCATCATTATCCAGTCAATCCATCCATCCAAACATAGCTCCAAACAAACCTACATCCAATTATCCACCCATGCATACTTGCTTTCGCCCATTCCATTCACACATCCTGCTTTGCCTTAACCCACCCAAGCATTCCTTTCAACCATCCTTCACCCAGCCATGCAGATTGATTTCTATCATCATCACCCACCTATATGCATCCTTTCACACATGTATCCTTTCACTCATATATTACTTACATGTCACCCATCCTTTTTCCTTCCATCCTGTTTTGTCTTTCCCATCAACCTGTCATTCTTAAAGATCATTTATGAACCTTTTTCTGCTGAGTTGCAGATAGAAGAGGACATACCTACTCAGCTCCCACTGTATCTGCTAAAACAGGGTGATGTTAACGAGTCAATCAACGCCCTCACAGTGAGTATATTATTATTTGTCAATAAGTAAGCGATGTGGCTTACCACTGCCCGCCCCTTCTGCTGCTGGTTCTCCCCCCTTACATTTGACTGCTGCTGCCGCATCCCCTTCGCAGGCGCTGTCATCCCAGGCACTGGTGGTCTGTGCAGCTAGAAATTTTTTTACACATTTATAATTTGAGATGCCAGATACACCTCCCCTAGTTCTTGTTAAGCAAAAGAGATCACAAATCAAAACATCACATAGGGCATTTTGTTGGTTGGCAATCACTGAAAAGCCAGGTAGTCAAGCCAAACAAAAACGTTTTGCAGTTATGGAGGTGCAGAACTATAATCAATCTGAGTTATTGAAGTGCAATAAAGTGATTCAATAATCGGTCAATGAAGGTCTTAGTTGGAAAATGCAATGGGGCTGTCCTCATCATACTTCCAAGTTCCAGCCATGCTGCAAGTTCATTAACTTCTGGTATACTATTATAATAATACATGCATAACACTGGAGGGTCCACCATGACCATGCCCACTCTCTTGTTTACAGTACTGTTTAAGCATGAGCAAGAAAAAGAAAGCCTTCTTAACAAACATGTGTAGAATACCTTAACTGCATGCAATCTTTACAGTAGAGTACCTGACCTAAAATGGGGTCTATGAGTCTTACAGTATCACCAGTCTGTAAGAGGAAAGGGAACGCTTACTGCCAAAGCAGAAAAAAGGAAGCTACAATCTAGTACAGATAGTTTTGAAGTCAAGTGCAGAAATTTGAAATATAGAGAAAGTAAGTAATAAATAGGTTCATGTAGGTATAAGAACGCTTTAGGCAACAGATCAAAGAGGAGTTGGAACAAAATTAGGAGACAGGCACAGTAAAAAGGAAAAAAATAATTCTAAATGTGAAGCGGTAAAAAAAGAATCAAGATAGGGAAATAAATAATATTAACAGGAGGACTTACTGGACCCAGCAGACTCATCTGCACTTGTGGAGGCACCTCTAGCCCCCTAATGAGCCTGTGGGGGTGGTACACACCGTATCCCTCCT
The DNA here is from genome assembly GCF_964204655.1 of Triturus cristatus. Lineage (NCBI taxonomy): Eukaryota > Metazoa > Chordata > Amphibia > Caudata > Salamandridae > Triturus > Triturus cristatus. The sequence goes on along the minus strand of NC_140581.1, from coordinate 745,128,717 downwards.
GACCCTGGATGCTGATGTAAGAAATAAACAGAATAACATTAAAAGAAGATTAGTGGCACATTTAATCGCCCCCAAAATGTTTGACTGGGAGAGGCAAACGCAGTAACATTTGATTTACCATTTATAAATCTGATCTCCTCTCCTATTGTGGACCCTTTCTTTTCTTTCCTGACCCTATTCCAAATTTCCTAACCTACATGGGAACTACTAATACATTGCAACAATTGATCTTTACTTCTCATCTCATTCTCGATCACTCAACCTTTGACGAGTCACCTCAGTCTGCATGCATAGTTACTTACTACACATCTCTGGGTAATCTCTTGGGATTTGGACTGGGAGTTGGGACTGTACAAGCTACAAAAATAAAGGCACAGAGAAGTGTGAGAACATGCTAGCTCACTAATACCAATAACTACCACTATATCAGTGACAGGACAGAGGAGTCTCTGCATGACTTCATAAATAAACAGGCCAAGTGAGCTCCAATGACACAAGTAGGATTGGGTAGCACTGCCAAGCACCTGTCTACTCTAGGATGATTATCACATAATATTTGTAACATAAACTTAAATTACCTGAGTGTGTGCAGCGTGCTTGCTATTTGGGAAAAAAATATTAGAATAGATAGAACTTCATGAATAAATAATAATGACTCACCAAGCCCCGCAACCTCCGTGCCCAGCAGGTCTAACAGATCCCGGTCCCTATCCAGTATATCTGCACAACCAATGTGTTAGCTGTTGTCGGGTGCGTTGGATGCCAGAACAGCCTGGTGCACCCTTTCCAGTGTTGCTTCTGCTCCTGGAGGGCGTAGTCACTACTACGCCTGCTTCCAGGGTGGAGGGGGGTGGCTCTGCACATAAAAAACTAGTGCTGCCACCTCCACCTCCGTGAATAGTGTGAAAAAATGCACCCCTTCACGGCGCAGCCTACTGCAAGGTGGCTGGTAGTTCAGGGGGGCCTGGTGCTGCCGTTCCCTTGCTCTGTCATGGTGCTGGGTGGGGGCTGGGGAAGAGAAGAAATTAGGAGAAGGAAAAAGAAGAAACAAAGGAAAAAGGAAGTAAAGCGAAAAAGAAAGTACAAAAGTCACACAAAATAAATACAAAAACACAAAGACAGTTTAAGGTTATAATAAAAAAATGAGGGGTAGATAGGATTTAGAGAGGTAGGATTAAGAAGATTTAGAGGCGATTGAGAAATAGTCCCAGCACCTTAAAACAGAGCAAACCTAAGATGGCCATGCCCATGCAAACTGCGTGGTGCTGTTCACATGGCATTTCTGGCGTGAGAACGCATGTTGCGTTACATTTGACAGAAAACGTAATGCAAACAGGTGTGGCAAGCAACTCCGCTCGCTCACGAAAGCCCGCATTGCTTGCAGAGTATTTTTATTCTGCTTCATAGATTTTCTTCTGCGAACTCCGCCCAGGTCACTCACATGGAAATTCTGACAAAGGAACTCAGATACGGAAACATAACAGACACTGGCAGAGAGACACTTACATTGGAGCAGTGAGGTGGTGTATACTGACAAGGGGAGTGCAAAGTGTTTAGTGCTTAACTCAAACAATACATGCCTTGTAGAGAAAGTGAACAGTACAGCTTGAGCTTACAATATTGTTCTTGCGGCTCTACATAGAATAGGGCAGCCTTTACATTTCACCCTTAGTTGCCAACTGATCCCATTTGAGGAGAATTAATGTCAGCCTATTGAGTTTCTTTGCCAACAGCCTGCTAAATTCTGGCTTCTGTATATTCATAAATACAACAGAAAATGTAGTATTGCATGTATCAGAATTCAATGTGTTGCTGGAAAAAATCCTCAACTGGCTGAAGGTGAACTTTATGACATGTGGTCATGTGGCTACTCTCTTTACTTACTCACAAACGTATTGGGAGGAGTTTGTTTTTGTGTGAACGTACTACTATTTGTATGTGAAGGACAGTGATCTTTAAATAAGATTGAGCACTGCCCATTGGATTTATTGCCTTAGATTGAGTGTTGAATTACGTTTTAGGTGAAGGGGCAAGGACTGAATGAATAACAGACAATAGTCTCATCTATTTGAACCTGGTAAAAAGAAGAATGATGATTTCTTACTTATACAGACGTTTCGCTACAGCACTATATAGGATATATTTATATGCAAATATTGTTAGCCAATCATATTTGGTCCCCAACCTCTAAAACATGAAAGACTGAGCTGCCTTTGCAGAAATATGCACCTGCAACCTGCATATCTATCACAAATGTCAGAAGGGAGTACTTAACTCATTGACCTGTCCAACAAAAAGTTTCTAAGTTATATGAACAAGATCAGAAACTGCATTGCTAATACAACTCTGGTATTCACTCATGACTGGAGGCTTATACACCTTCTTATACAACAATTGCATTCCTGCTAAAGATTCACTGATAGTACACAATACAAGTATTGCATTATTGCTGAGAAGTGATGGCCATGTTCATGAAATGAATGGAAGCTTGGTTGAAAAATTCATTATTAAGTATGGCAGGTCTGCTGGGACGTAATGGTAGTCTCTCATTTAAGGTATATCATTCCTGCTGAGAAGCATTGGCTCTATAGATGTATGTTAGCCCTGATGATCAGTGTTGCACCAAGCCCTTAAATGTATGACACCCAATCTAGGAGGAGCATGAACTGTTCAGGAAAGAGTAATAGTCCTTTAGGAAATAATGTACTGAAACTGTGTAACAATGGGTTTCTGAAGTATATTTACACTGGCAGTCTATCACATATCTCATGACAAACATTCGCAAACACGCCCCTAATAGTCCCCCATAATGAGCAGTTTCCACAGATGCCTTTCTACTTTCAGAATTTAGAAAACTCCTCCATACTTTCTGTGGTCACCTTGCTGGAGAGGTACTTCATTCGGTGAACCGAGAAATTGCCACTTGGTCCCAGTGCCGGTGACAGGGACTCCGATTTGGGAAATAGGCAACATAATTTCTTACTTATGTGATTAGAGATGGTAATGGAGCCACATGCCTCCCTTGAGCCCTGCCTGTGATGAAACCTGATTTTCTAAATAATCTTGCTTCGTCAAATCTGCTCATAACTGTGTTGTTAACACAACAAATGATTAATGGTGTTAAAAATTATTAACATGAGCAAAATTTACGTGAATATGTGCACAAAAGGCACAACACGTTTAGTAAACGGAAACTGCAACATTTTAACATGCAGAAAGCATGGACATTTTTGAAGTGTTTTTACATGAACTAAAATGTTATGAGAGAGACTTGAAAAATATGCATTAAAAACTTACATGTAGAAATATGAAATAGTAATAATAGAGACGATTACAGAAAATGTTTTGTGAAATGTTTATTCTTAATTAAAACAAATTATTATTAATAGAATAATGCACTTTGAATAATTGATTTTCTTATGTATTTTCTTTTTGTTTCCCTTTAATTGAAGTGTGTTTATTCATCAGAAAACCACAGATTTTCCTGGTTTCTTCATGAAGGCCTCAAACTCTGCTAGAGTAATTTTCCTTTCCCTAATGTAGGCCATAGAGGAATGTACTTGGTCCTTCATTATTTCTAAAATACTGATTTATTTGTCTAGCTGAGCTTGGCATATCACTAGGATTTCCTTTCTACAGTTAGAGTATTTCTTTCTATGAATAGTTGTTTCAACTATGTTGCAAGCTGATGTGGAATCAAGCGCATGGACATGAAGAAATCACAATTTCTTTTCCTGCTTCCAAAGAGCGATGATCACATTCACTTCTAAAAAGAACTTTTACAGAGAAATTCAGATGAGCTGGCTGAGAAGATGATCACCAATAAAATAGTGTGGAACTGTGAAATTGCAACTTTAGGTGGGTTGGACTGTTTAACATTTGGGGTATAATTATTACAGTGACAAAAGAACTTGGCAGTAGCTGTTTCTATGAGAAGAGAGCCTTTACTTCTCTACTCTCTATGCTACTCTGGCTGGCTATTATCCTTGCAATTCCTGAGCGAGACTATCCTGATTATCTTGCACTTCATCGGCTGGTGATGTTGCTCAAGCTATACCTTTTCGGCCGAAGGGTTAGCTATTTCTAACTTTTGCATGCTGTGTATTAGTATTCTTTGATCTAGGTTCATATGCAATTCTGATTTGCAATGGCTTATTATTTTTTCTCTCTCTCTTTCTCTATCCCCTCGCACTTGTCATTGAAGTTTGATGTGGTTTGCTATAAACTGTATTTTGTTATTATGATTTTACCTATAACATTGAAATAATCTTGAAATAAGATTACTAACATATCTTGTATAAGGAACATTCATATTTTGAAATACTAGATAAAAGTAACTTAATAAGTATTCAGAGTTTGCCATTAATAATGAATATCTAGACATATATTTGTATTATGATTACTGTTGCTGGACAGCCTTTTCCTTCATTATAGGTCCTCATGAGGGAAATAGCATCTGTCTCTTATTGTAGAGTCCCTATTAGCTCTACCAAAGATCAATCGGAGGACCTGATATATGTAAGTGGTTATTGAGTTCATATGGGCCCAAACCTTTTGGTTTTAGAAAAGTTCCTGATTATAATAAATTAGGGATAAAGTGAATGATTATAAAATGTATGCCGCTTCTGCTGTATCACCTGTGATCCACCTTTGCGTGCCTTTCCTACTTATTCTACTGTTGGTAGTCTAAACAGTGCCCCCTCCCCGCAGCAGTAAGTTACAGCTCTTACATCATTCATTCATTGTTAGTATGATCAAAGGGGGGCACTCATTTCCGCACATATGTGCCCAGACCCGTGGGTGCATTGTGTGCTCTGTCGTTGTCATAGTGGTGCAGCTATCTGTCTAGATTTCCATTATAACCCATCCAGTTATGAAGGAAGGTGTTGGTGAAATTCGCCTAAAAAGGACAATTTGAGAAATGTTTTTCTAAAAACACGGGTGAGGATCACCCCATTGTCTTACTGTATTTATTTCTATCCAGTTTTGAATAATGTTTTTGTCTCAGTATGACTACTATCGGTTGCCACTATTTTATGTTTAGATAAATATTAAATGTAGTGAAGTATTATAAGCAGTTTTCACCAATGTTACTGATCCACAGCACTTTAATACACAACATTCATCACAACCTTTCCAGACATTGCTATCCTACTTTTTGACAAAGGTCTCTATCCACTGTTCTTGAAACGCTCAATTTACAGCTATTTTTATCCGAAGCATTCCTTTAGATGGATTAATATCAATAATAAAAAAAAGTCTAAAACATCTTTAAAATACTTAGCTTTTATATCCTGTTTTTTTCAAATATGCAGGGGACTAATGTATCCCCTTCCTCACTCACCTCCAAGATCGATTTTCTTTTAATGTTTACAGTGGGCGCCAAGCGTCCCAGAAGTAATATTCCTGGCTAGCGATTTTCATTAATGTTTGAATCTGCCTCATCACCGACAGCAACAGTTATACTGCAGAGCAATGCAGTCTGTCCCTTCAATCACATGTTGCCATTAAACCCACTTGAGAATTCCTCAAAATCAATCCCATTAGCAAATGATTTAAAACAACAAGTCCTCCACGTGTGCAGTTGTTGCTGTGTCCCGTGTGATGAAAATGGCAGATTTCAATTCTGTACTGATTTGGAAAAACCCTAGTTGTAGCCAACAAAGCACTGTGTTTCGATTTAGATTTTGTGATAACATGCAGGGACGGTGAAATCTAGTACACACTACCAGATAGCAATCGCAAACAAACGTGTATATACAACAATGCCATTATTTATATATTTACAAACAATAGTGAGTGATAAAGAACCCAAATTTGATTTTACAAATACGATAATATCATACAATATTTGAACACAATTAAAAAGTGTTGAGACTCATAAAATTACATGCAAAGCAAATAGCTAATTTTACCATGGTTGCAAACATGAAAAATGCATAATCAATGTATATAAGACCCACTGTGAGTACTTATTATGCCTGGTACCGAAAACATCAACAGCTCACGATTGCATTATACAATACATTAACCAGATTCACCCTTATGCCTCCATATGCCTAATTGCTTCTCATCTTGTTTATCGGGTTTATCTATAGCCTGCTAAACGCACTGCCAGTGGGTTTCCATTTTTCGCTATTTTTTTTACATAATTGTAAACAAAAATCGGTTTGCATGGATACATTTCACTCCTTCCTAAACCTGCCTGACAGTTTACTGGTCAGCGTTGTTCATTCTTCCTGACATTTTCTGTTTACCTTGGGAGTAATTTTAAATCTCCGGTATTAAATGTTGTTTGGACGTTTTGTCGTTCTCTCTGTGCACTATGGAGGACTAAAAGATCAAATTCTCGATTTATTATTGAACTCGACATAATCGTATTAGAGAAATATATGTTGATATGGAAGTAATCGTAACTATCTGATTTAGGCTAGATCTATTTATTTGTCATTGTTGACACTAGATAACGTTTGTAAAATTGTTCTGGATGGAATGAAAACTCTTTACAAGACCCTACGTTGGAAATGGCCCTTTTTTGTAATATGCATTGTTATTATTTCCATCCAAATTATATATAAAACAACAGTCCCACCACCCAGACGCCCAACACATTACCCCACCGCCCTACACATTAAATAGCAAATTCATATAATTTCACCATATCTCATCACAGCTTTAAAATTTACATTAACTATTCCTACTTTACATTAACTAATCATTAAGGGGATTATTTGGAAAGTTTATTGTAAAACCTAAAACCAATATACAAGTTAAAGAAGACCAGTGCCGTCTAAAGTGCTTAGTGCATAATTATCTCACTATACAGCTAAAACAGTAAATTCATTCCTTTCCTAATTACGGAGCTCTATTTCAGGTACCAGATCTTCAACCCATCTCCATCCAATCAGTCCAGGATCCCACCTTCTCAACTCTTTTTTCCCAGCTCGTACCCCTCTCCTTGAGTATATCGCTTTTTCCAGGTTATATACTGCCAGCACCCGGGCTAACCATTGCTGAAATACAGGTGGATTTGGAACCAACCAGGCAGAGGCGATGCAAAGTCGGAAGATGGTCATCGAGATAAATAGAAGGGATACCTCTTTCACCCCTCTCCCCTTCTTGTACACCCAGTATGATTAATGACGAGGTTAAGGATGTCTTTATTCTCAGCTTCTCAGAAAAAAATCTAGCGATCCCCTCTTTCACAGCTGATAATACTCCACAGGTAGCAAACATATGTAAAATATCTTCACCACATTGCTGGCACTTGGGGCATCACTACCCTTTACCATCCCCCCATTTTTTATACAACTGGGTGTATAGTATAGGTTAAAATATGTTTTATAATATTGAACTTGGGGCTTTGAAGACAATAGAGTTAATCTTGCTGATAAAAGAGATTCCAGAAAAATTGGCTCAGGTACAATGAGTTTCTCCTGCCACCTCCTAGAGTGTTTATCCAGATCATCTTTCATTAACAGATTCAAAAAGCTATAGATAACCCCAATATGACATTTTCATCTACTGATCAATAAATCCAGCAGTTCAACTCTATGAAACTCCACTGGACTCCCCCCTTTCATATCAGAAAATCCCACATTTAAAGATACTTACAAAAAGCCCTCTAACCAATACTAAATTCATTTCTAAGTTCTTCAAATGAAGAAATCCCCATAATAGAAAACAAATGCCCCTATCTATTTAGCCCAGCACTTTTCCGCAAAAGATATATATTGATCACAAAATATCTGGTAAATTCCCATTATTGCATATAGGCATGTAATAATTCAATTTGCCAATCCCCATCAACTTACGTACTATGGACCAATCTTCAAAAACACTTTGGATAGTCTTAAAATAAACTCTTTTAAAATACTGAATTTGAGCTGCCTCCAGAGACATCCCCAAGCATAGCTGCCAATTAGCAATTCAAAGGGGTTGGGGATATATTCCCTCACCTGCACCAACCACCCTTCTTTCAACAGGACCAAGCTGCTGAGGAGCATGGTGGCCTAATAATATAATGTACGGTTTGGAGGGGCCCACCAACCTCTCTCCCATGGCAGTTTAAGAAATGTAAAAGCTCTTCCAGGTTTAGCACAGTCCCAAACAAATGGAGAGATCAAATTCTCCAGTTTCTTAAACCACAGATTCTCAAGTTCGAACAGAATGGCCCAGAAAAAATATAGAATTTTGGGGGTAAAAAACATTTGTATTATATTGCACCTACCTACTAGAGATACATGTAGACTATTTAATCTCCTCGGATCTCTCTTTGCCTTCTCAACAAATGGATTGAAATTTTCCTTTGCTATTTCATCTAAATCTGACGATGTATTTACTCCAAAGTATACTGCACTCTTTATAACACATGTGTCTGATAACAAAATCTTCTTGTTAATAACAATTAACGCCTTTGCTTTATTCAGTGCATATCCAGAGATATTCCCAAAACTGATCACCTCCTATGCAACCTCTTTGAGTACAGCCGTCGGGTCACAGGTTATAAGTGCTATATCGTCAGCATATGCTAAGGTCTTAATCAATCAATCATTCAGGGGAATTGTAAGCACACTACTAATCCGTGATGGTCTCAAGGCGCTGGAGAGGAGGGGGTAGCAGAGCTGTTCAGTCAAAGAGCCAGGTCTTGAGTGTCCTCTTGAAGATGCTCAGGGAGGGGGTGCGTCTGATGTTGATCGGGATCATTCCAGGTCTTGGCCGCGATGTAGGAGAAGGCTCATCTGCCTGTTCTGGCTATGTGAATGCGTGGGGTTTCAGCAAGCTAGAGGTCGGCTGGTCTGAGGTTTCTTTTGGGTAAGTGGAAGGAGATTCTTTTGTTGAGGTATTGGGGTCTGGTGTTGTGGAGGTATTTGTAGGTGTGGGTGAGTATCTTGAAGCTGACTATCTTCTCGACGGGAAGCCAGTGGAGGTTTTGTGGGTGATAGGTAATGTGTTAGCATCGGGGGATGCTGAGTATGAGTCTGGCTGCAGTGTTCTGTACAGTCTGGAGCTTGCAGAGCAGAGACTTTTTGATCCCGGCTTAGAGGGCATTGCCGTAGTCGAGTCTGCTGGTTATGAGTGTGTGGGTGATGGTTTTCCTTGATTCGTGGGGATCCAGTTAAAGGTCTTTCAGAGGATGCAGATTTTGTGGGAACAGCTGGAGACGATGGAGTTGACCTGTTGGGTCATTGAGAGGGAGTCTAGAATGATGCTGAGGTTCCAGGTGTGGTCGGTGGGGGTGGGCGGACTTCCAAGGGAGGTGGGCCATCTGGTGTTGTCCCATGCAGAGGGGGAGGGTCCGAGGCGGAGGACCTCTGTCTTCTCCGACTTGAGCTTCAGGCAGCTGTTGCTCATCCAGGATGCAACATCCTTCATTCCTTCCTGGAAGTTGAGTCTGGTGGTGGTGGGGTCCTTGGTGAGGGAGAGGATGAGCTGAGTGCTGCCGGCTTACGATACTATGCTGAGTCTGTGCTTCCTGACAATGGCAGCAAGGGGGGCCATGTAGATATTGAAGAGAGTGGGTCTGAGTGATGATCCTTGGGATACTCCGCAGTTGATTTTTGTGGGTTCGGAGAGGAAGGGAGGTATTCTGATTCTTTGGGTTCTTCCAGTGAGGAATGAGTAGATCCAGTCGAGGACTGTACCTTGTATGCAGGCGTCATGGAGTCTTGCGATGAGTGAGAGGTGGGAGACAGTGTTGAATGCTGCCGAGAGGTCGAGTAGAATCAGGGCGGCTGTGTGACCTTGGTCAAGTAGGGTGCAGATGTCATCTGTGGCGGCGAGTAGAGTGGTCTCGGTGCTGTAGTTGCTGTGGAATCCTGATTGGAAGTAATCTAGGATGAACTTTTCTTCAATTAATTTGGTTAGTTGTACGTTGACGGTCTTCTCTGTGACTTTGGCCGCAAATGGGAGGAGGGAGAAGGGACGGTAGTTCTTGAGGTCCGTGGGGTCAGCTGAGGGCTTCTTGAGCATAGGTCTGACTTTTGCATGTTTCCAGTTGCATGGAAAGATGCATGTCTTGAAGGCTCTTCATTGACTTTGCTCCAGTTCCTTCATGGGGGGTGTGGTGCAGGTTTTGGTGGCGTGGGGCTGTCTACGTGGAAGTGAGCGCAGTGGTGGTCCATCCAAGGGGATTGCATGGTGTGGCTGAAGTGGATGTTGCCTCCAGCGAAGATGGGGTCGAGGGTGTGTCCTGCCTTGTGGGTGGGGGTGGTGACGAGTTGTTTCAGTCTGATGTTGGAGAGGTTTTCCAGGAGGGTGGTGGAGTTGGGGGTCATTGGGGTTGTCGAGGTGGAAGTTCAGGTCTCCGAAGAGTATGTAGTCCATGGAGGTGATGGCATGGGGTGCGATGAGGTCAGCGATTTCGGTGGTGAATGCAGCAATGGATCCGGGGGTCTGTAGACAAGGGTGCCACGGATGGTGGTTCTAGGGCTGGTCTGGATCTGGAAATGGAGGTGTTCGGTGGTGGAGGAGGAGTTGCTTGTGATGGAGGTGGAGAGTCAGATGGAGCTCTTGTGTGCGATGGCAAGTCCTCCTCCTGGGCGGTTGGGGCGGTCTTTCCTCTGGATCTTGTATCCATTGGGTATGGCAGTAGCTATGTCGGGTGGAGGCGGCATTGGTCTAGGTTTCTGTAAGGAAGGTGACGTCTGGTGCAAGGGTGTCGAGGAGGTCCCAGATCTCCACAACATGTTTGTGGAGGGAGTGTACGTTGAGGAGAATGCAGTTTAGGGCTTCAGAGTTTGTTGGTGTTTATCTGGGGGCAGTGTATGTGGGGCAAGGCAGAGGCAAAAGTCTGGTGGCAGTGACGGCAGGAGAACTGCCCATGAGTGGTCATCAGCATGGACTGCTGGCATTTGTGGCTTCTTCCAGGGTTGAGGGGCTCAGTAAAGCAGCAAAATTACATAAAAAATGGGCACAATTCACTGTGGACCGAGGCTCGAACCCCTATCTGCACTTAGCCCTGCATAGGGCAGCGGCATGGCACAGCAGAAGAGCTGTAGCGGGAGAGAGCAGGTCCCTGGCTGTGAGGGACATGCTCTTATTCTTGGTATTCCTTCCCTGAAACAGCATTGGACGGATTAGGACGTTACTCTCCAGTCTACTTATAAGGGAGTCGATATACATCGTGAACAGTAGTGGTGAGCTGGACCACCCTTGCCTTGTCTCCCTCGAGATCTTAAACAACTCAGAAAAGTCCCCTACTACAAACACTGTATATATCCTGGCATGATACCCACTCTTTGCATTAATACCCATAAGTATTGCCAGGAGACCCTATCAAGGGCTTTTTCTGCATGCAGCAGAATCAAAGCCATAGGGTCCTCTGACACCTATGCTGATTGAAAAGGGTAATTACCTTTCTAGTATGGTCTGTTGTGCCTCTCCCAGGGATAATCCAATGTTGTTGTCTGGATACTACATTGCTTATCATCTGGGACAAACAAGAGGCCAAGATTTTAGAATAAACCTTAGAGTCCCCATTAATCAGAGTAATTAGTCGACGCAATACAAGTTCTGTTACCAATTTGTTCTTGGGGAACACAACTATTTTAGCGAGTGATCAAGAGCTCAGTGGACTGATTCTGTTGTATATTCGCATAAACATTTAGTAAACCACTCTTGTAGAACTTGTGCAAATACATTGAAAAACTTGGTGGGTATGCTATCTGTACCTGCGGCTTTCCCAGCGGGGAGGCTACCCAATGCAAGCAAAATTTCTTCCCATGAAGGAGGCTCCACAAATAGCTCTTGTTCTTCTTTGCTAAATTTAGCCGAGGGAGTGGTATCCAGATAGTGAAGCATATTCTCCTCACCTCTCTTGATGCTACCTTTATAAAGGTTTTGATAATGTCTCTGTTACCTCTCTTTGTGTGTTCTTCTGCCTAGTTCTAGTAACCAAATGACGTCCTATCTGCTCACTACATTCATAGGCTTCCTCCGGCCAGACCATAAATTTGTCTGCAGCTTTTCTTGTTGAAATTCCATTAATCGCTGCTTTGGCAACAGCTACCCCCATTCGTGCATCAGCTACCTTACCTCTGCTGCGTGGCCATGATATATATCTTTCTTCTGCTACTAATACTATAAATTGATCTCTCACTCTTTGTTTCTACTTCTTCCCTCAATTCAAAATATTCGACAGCGTCTCCCCCCCATATCCCTGCTTTAAATGTGTTCCAAAGTACTCTTAACAGGACACTCACTATGTTTTCTTTCAGAAAGTTGGGTATCCTTTATTCATATGTGCATGATATTCTTCATTAAGTAATACGTTCAAAACTCCAGTAAGACCCTTTCCTAACAAATACTTCGCTCTTTATTTACAGTACTAGGGGATTATGATCGGACATGACCTGTGGGTAGCTTTAAATTGCACATTGTTGTACAAAAGTATGGGAAACAAGAGAGGAATTTAAGTGTGCGTGCCATTGATGTGGTGCAGAGAGGAATGTGAATGAACCCATATTCAGTGGGTTTCCTAACCTGCCATACATCTGTCAGCCCATGGTCTCTACAGAGCCCTCTCAAGGATGGAAATACTTTAGGTTTCCTTCCTGTGTATCTATAGTGATCCTCCCAAGACCAATTCACAGGCAAGTTGATATTGAGATCCCTGCATAGAATGATAGATAAAGGCCAGAGAGCTAGTTCATTCAAGAGCCAATCAAATAGCCCTGGGTCGTCTGTAATACACCCATAAGAAGAACATATGTTAAATATTTCTTAGATGATTGGAATTCTGCTATGACTGACCACCCATGTTTATCCAACGTACTTGTTTAAATTGTATTGAGGTCTAATATAGCAACTCCACAAGTATGTGCCCCTTGCAATGTCCTCCCAATTAGCTTAAACCCAAATGTGTCCAACAACTGCAAATGTGATCCTTAAATGTGATTCTCTAGGAGACACAATATATCACTGTTTAGCATTTGCATCTCTAATGCAATTGTACACCTTTTCTTCGTCTTATTCAGGCCACCCATATTAATAATTGCAATTCGCAATTTACTCATATCTGATCTTAGGCTTCACCATCCAGTTGTACCTTTCCCCCAATAAAATCATCTGATCAAGACACATAGAGTCTAAAAGACACCCACCGATTCTCTTTAAGGCAAATTTCTGCTGTTTATGTCTGTTTATACATGTAGTCTCCTCTAGCCCCCCTCCTACCACTACAATATGAGCAGTCGGGCCCCATGCCTAAATGATGACAGCCAGAAGACACTCCAGCCACCTGCCTCCCCCTTTGCCTCACCCCTCATCAGGTGCACACATCCTTGGCCAAAAAAAAGCACCAAAAAGGCAGAACATCTAACCCTCATACTAAACACTCTGCCCCTTCGACCTCCTTCATGTAGACTCAATAGTCAATCAAAGCCAGACAAAAAGTGAAGGGAAAGAAAAAAAAGAAAAAAATATTGGATATGACTCTAATCCCTTAATAAACAATACTTCTATTTGCTATTAGCGGTGACACACCCTCCACTAAGCTCCTTTAGGTATTCCTGGGCCTGTATGTAAGAGATACAACTACGAGTATGACTATCATGTATGACTTTTAGCAATGGAGGGTTTTGAAGGAATATTTCAGCCCCCATTTTCTAAATTGGGCTGAAGAGCTGTCATAACTGCCACTGCCTTTTATACAGTAGCATGGGCAAAATCATGTCTGACAAAAAAAGAAACCCACTCATGCTTCTCTCTGCATTAGGGCGAGCCAAATCATACATTTTATGTCGTAACAGGAAGCTACCAAAACCCAGGGCCTCTCTACTTCATATTTTTTTCAATATTCGAGGAAATTTATGAGCATGTCGGATTTCTAAATCCCAATTGCAGTTGGTATTTTCTGAGAATGGGCATTTCAATAGAGTCATCATGTACGCTCTTGTGTCCTTCCCCACCACACCTTCCTGGATCCCCAAAAATCTTAAATTGTACCTGCATTGTCAGTTTTCTTGATCTTCTAATTTCCAAAACACGTCCATAATTATTGATTTTTGAGAAGAATTATGGGTTCTCCATATATTAATCTCCATTTCTAGACACTCGGTCTGCCCTTCAACCAACATGATCCTTTCTGCAATACCCGAGCAGCTTTTGTTTACTTTTCTGATAGTTCCATGCAGTTTTTTTTAAGCAAGCCAAGCACAATGACTTTCACTCCAGGTTTCATCTTGCAGCTTCTTGAAAGATTGGAGAATCATTGCCAGAATTGACTCTACCTTAGATGGACCAATTGCTGTACTCAGAGGCCTTGCTACGTCCATTCACATCTTTTTCATTTTTCTCCTCTGAGCATACCAGTTGAGTAGCTGAATTGTCCTGTTTCAGGTTCTCCATAGATGTTCCCTCAATACTCCCGCTCCTACACTCTCAGAGACTCTTCTCTCCTTTCTTTTTTAACATTTTACATTGGGTTAGAATTGCAGAGTTATCCGGAGCACTGTTAATAGAGGAATCAGTGGCTAGATCATCTATCGAGGAGGATGAGGTGCTGCAGAGATTAGATAGTTCCAAGTCATTGGTCAAGGAGAAAAACTTCTCCCCTGTATCAGGGGACCTGGCTGTAACTTATTCCCCACAATTCAGTGTTCAGCCTTGTACAACAACCTCCTCGGTCATATTGAATCACAATGCTCATATCACCTTCTCACTCTTCACTTCCAGTACAGAGGGTCGTATCCTGTGGTTTTGCTCCCCAGTCAAAACTTCCTCTTGAAGTTTACTGAGTATGCCTGCCCCATTGGACTGCTGATGACTTTCTGAGGTTTGACTTAAATCCCTCATTCTTTCCTGCTCCCCAGTCATCGTTGAAAGAGGGACCATACGAGGGACTTCCTCCCTGCTCAAAGCAACCATTTCTATATTTCCTTCTCATGTGGTTGAGTCAGGGTTAACAGTGGTTGCCCCCCAGATTTTGATTCTTTTATTAACAATTAGGAGGAACGGATTTGCAATCATGGGCTGTGACAGCCCGGCATCACCATGTAGCAAACTCCTTGACAGCCTTAGTGCAACCCTTTTTGTTGCTTGCAACGCTGATTAAAGCTTTTTAGGTTTTGCTTTAACTACAGCTTCCTCTCCTTTCTTCCTCCCCCTCGGATTTGCGGCATGCAGTCAAAGGGTGGGGGTGGCAACCGTACTTGCAGGCACTGACCATGTGACTCCTCGAGCCGGCATAGTAAATTCCAGAAGTGCCATGATCATTGCAAAGAAGAACCTGGCCAGCCGGGAAACAAAACTGACCGATTTGGCACCCTCAGTGATCACAAAGCGGTGAAGCAAACTTCTGTTACAGTGTCTCTGATATATGTGGGTGAATCTTCTGCATCCTCTCACTAGGGTCTAACCTCCGGCACTTGACTACTTTGTGCATACTCTTTACAGCTGCAGGCAAGCAGACGAGGCAAAGTGAGATAGGGGAGCAGCAGTCAACTCAGCGTATCACTCGGGCACCATCTTGCTCCCCAAGGAAATGGCCCTTTGCAGAGTCAACCCCAAATATTTTGCCTTCACTCCCCTATTTTTGCTGAATTATTTTTATTGGCTTTAGGAACTCTGTGCATTTTACCACTGCTAACCAGTTCAAAAGTGCTTGTGCTCTCTGCCTAAAACATGGTAACATTGGCTTACACCTAATTGGTCTATTTAGTTTACTGATGAGTCCCTAGTGAAGTGCACTACCTGTGCCTAGGGCCTGTAAATTAACCACTACTAGTGGGCCTGCAGCACTGATTGTGCCACAGACTAAAGTAGCCTTTTAAATATGTCTCAGGCCGGTCATTGAAGAGCTTGTGTGTTCAATTCTAAACTGCCATATCGGCTTGGCAAAGTAAACCTTTTGCCAGGCCCAATCCTTCCTTTTTAATACATATAAGTCAACCCTAGAATAGGCCCTGGACAGCTCTAGGGCAGGGTGCACCGTATTTAAATAGTAGGACATGCACATTTAAGTTTAACATGTCCTGGTAGTGAAAAACCTTTACATTTGTGTTTCACTACTGTATGGCGTATCTCTCCCACAGGATAGCATTGGAGTTGCCTTTTACATTTTATAAGTGTAATTCTCAAATGGGAAGAGATAATTGGTTCATGCTTGGTGCCTCTGGAATCAGAAAGTTGGCATTTTCTTACCATAGTAATTTGGAGCCTACAGCCTGTCTCTGGTCACATGATTGGGTGTAGTTGCCAGTTGGGTTTTGCGTATTCCTCCTTGGCAGCCACACACAATGGGAGCTCAGGTGTGACTGGATGGGCCATCACTGGCACGATGGGAGGGAGGAGCTGGGCCCAGACTCTTTTACACCTGAATAGGCTGTGTCCTCTCTCCACACAAAAGGGCTGCATGCCCCTTGTAGTTAGTCTGGAGTCGGGGCAAGGAAGGTAGGGCATCTGTGCGCTTCAAAAGGCATGCCTCTAGAATCTTCTTCCCACTTCAAAGGCACAACCGTGTCTACAGAAGGCCCTCAGATACTATCAATTCAGTATACTTCTGGAACTGTGGATACTCTATGTGGAGGAAGGACTTCTTTGCTGCTGAAAGGACTGCCACTCTGCTGGACTCCTACTCTGAAGAAGCTGCTGACTTGCCGCATTGACCTGCTGACTGCTCCAGCTTGCATGCATAAGAAGAACCTGATACTTCATCTTGAACCCAGGACCACAGAGTGACTCAAAGGGCTAGTCTGCTGGCCTCCTGGTTTGAGTTTCAGACAAAAATGAACAAATGAATGATGAGTGCTTCTTTAGTACACGGCTACTCAGAAAAAGTGTACTGGTGCTGACTGGGTGACTCAAAGTAAAAAAGGAGTAGAGAACCTCTGATGTCTTGTTATCCTACTGTCTAAATAAGAGGGTTTTCAACTCCATTTTAAATTTTACTTTAACAGGGATAGCACTCATTTGTTCACGCAGATGATTCCATACACTGGACGCCTTAACAGTGAAGAAAAAATCTCCCCTCCATTGCCTTTTGTAGCAGGGAACCACAATTAGATCAGCATTACTAGAACACAGTGGTCTTCCAGGTCTATATTCCTAAACTCTTTGGCTCTGGTAGGCAGGCCTTTTATGGTAAAAGGCTTGGTGCATCAGGGCCAGTGCTTTGTACATTATCCGAACTGGCAAAATCTCCTGAAATACTTATATTTATGTATATTTCGGTATATTATACAGTAAGAGGACCACCATATTCTGCACAACTTGTAATTGCTAATTCTGATATTCTGTGAGGCCCAAGTATAATGCATTAGCACAGTCAAGCCTTGACAAGATGAAGGACCTGCGCACAGTGACTTCAGGATTGTGCTGGGACAGAAAAAGAAACTTCTTCAGCATGCAAAAAATCCAGACACACGTTTTCACAACTGCTGATAACTGTGCATGAAATGAAAGTTGGGCATCAAACTTGATGCCCAAATTCCTGACCACTGTAGTAGTAGGGGGCGGGGAGGAGATCGTCTCAAGCCAAGCTCCAACCCATTCTTGGAGGGAATTCTATCAAAAATTTCCATTTTATCTTGGTTACATTGTATTTTTTAGTATTCAGCCAGTCAATCATTACTACCATACAGCAAGCAAATGCATCCTTCGCCATTATAGAATTTCCATTGTAGGTGAGTTGGGGATCATCCACATATGAGATTACCTCGATGTTAAATGATTCAACCAAATATGCCAAAGTGAACATATAAATGTAGAAGGGTGTAGGGCTAACAGAGGAGACTTCAGCTTTTTTGCTCCTGAGGCCTACGATTTCATCCAAACCACCTGGTCACGTCTCTCAAGGAAGGAGCCCAGCCAACAGAAGGCAGAACCCGTCACCCCCAGGTGTTGTATTCTATACAGCAAGATGTTGTGATCTACCAAATTAAATGTAGCTGACAGGTCCAACAACACCAACGCCCTATAAAGACCAAAGTCCAAGCTAGTTTTAATGGACTCAGAAATCTCTAATAATGTGGTCTCGGTGCTGGTGCAGGCTCTAAAACCTGATTGGGAGGGATGGAGCAGGTTGTTCTCAGTGAGAAAGATGTCAAGTCGTTTATTCATCCACCTTTCCAAAATCTTTTAAGCTGCTGGGAGCAGAGAGGCTGGTCTAACATTACCCAGAAATTCCAGTTCTACATTAGCCTTTTTCAACAGTGGAAGCATGTTAGTTCTTTTCCATTCCAATCCTATGGAATAACCTCAGAGTGGAGAGACATGGTAAAAAAGGTCCTGATATGTTGAGGCGATAATCTCTGGGATTGGACCCCAGATAATAAGGAGGAATTGGATCAATTGGATATCCCAATTTACAGCTCCCAAAGAAGGTTGACACTTCCTCCACGGATGGAGCTTGGAAGGATACCAAATTATATTTTGGAATAGAATCAGCTACATAAGTTATCCAGATTCTCCACGGACATGATTCTCCACCCCTAAATTGGACTGGATTTTGAGAATTTCAACCTAAAAAATCTCTAAGACAGTCACATAGGGACTGGCTATGTTCCAATGAAGGGGAAGAAAATGTAGGATCCATAAAATTGGACACAATTTTAAAAATCTCCTTCCCGTCATTTTCTACTTTCTTAATACATTGCGTGTAGAAGGTGTGGCGGGAGAATTTCATCTGATTCTGCGTAGTGATGCCACCAGTTTCTTGCATAGATCTTTCCTGGGCCAACTCCTGCGAGAGCCAATGTGTTGAACGGGTGGTAGTGGCCTTTTTACAGACTGTGATAGGGGCTACAAAGTCTGCCGTCCTCCTAAGCTAAGTACTAATGACGGTGCCTCCCTCCATGGCAGAGTCTAGAATAGCTGGTTTGAAATCTAACAAAGTATTTCTTTTGGCCAGTTATAATGACCTCACTTCAGTTTCTATTCTCATTTGGCGTCATGGAGGGATGAGCTGCTTAATAGAAAATGGTCCAACCATGTCAAGGGTGGGGCGGGTTCCCGTTTTAATGACACATTCGATATTATGCCAATAATAGTGTGGCCTGCTCTGTGGGTGAGCCCTGTATTTCCTCCCATTAGATTAATGGAGGCAAGTGTATCCCCTGAACACATAGTTATATAGAATATGGTGAAACTATCATAGGAATTACATTTTGGGGTTAATAGGTCTCAGGCATTGCTAACTGTGGGTCGGGGCAGGAGTTCATTCAGGTTTTTGTCATAAATATCATGTCCAGACTCCTATCACTTAACAATTCAAAAATATCTAGAGCATATTTATGCAATGAGAGCACATTAGTTTGTGCCACCTCAAATCTATACAATATGTCTTCCCTTTGCCCTATCGATAACCTGGTGGTTCATGGGGAAGACACTATGCTTGAAACTGCTACAGGAGATGGGTCTAGCACACCCTAACAGCAAGGGATTACACCACTTGGAGTCTCCCCCTCATACCTTTAAGTTCCTCTGATGTGCAGGTGCTATTTAGCTCTCCTTCGAACGCCAACCAGCATAATGGCTGGCACTATTCGTGGATGGTACACAGACAGGCGCAGGTGGGCTTGCCTTAGGTGCACCTTTGGCACGCCAGCGGCATATCTGCGCTGCAGCCATCTATGTACCATGGAAAGGCTCGAACTGATCAAATTATGGAGACATAGATTGCTTCCAACAAAAAGTTACATCGCTCTGTGTTCCAACCAAGCCTGCCTCCCGGAAACCCATGCATCACAACTATAAGTCAGTCTTACCTTTCGTTTGCCCAGAAAAAAATCAAAGTTGTTGAACTACCACTTACACACAGCAGTGGATAACACAAGTGAAACCAGCGGAGGTAAGAAATCAATTCAAAATTTCAATGAAAACATTCTTTTACGGGGCGTGGCTTGGACAGCTAACATGGCGGATGCTGCTTAACTGAGCGCCACGCATCCACGCTTAATAAACCTGCCAAATCCTGCCTTAATCTTACCTAATACAGCACACCGGGTGTCGGAGAGACCAAAATACAGCCTGGAACAACATTTGTGGAGTAGCGGAGCGGAGGAGCGCTGCCCGCTGGCTGGGTATCTTTTGCTGAGGCTTTCCTGGGTGTGGCGCGGGCTGGGCCTGATGCCACTGGCCTGCTTCCCTGCCCCTGACGGAGTGTCACCTGGAGCGGTGGGGCCGGATCAGGCCCGAGGTGAGGAGGAGCATCTGACGTGGGGGTGGCCGGGTGTGGGCCACCAGTGGCTCTCGATCCCTGGGCCTCATTGTGAGCTTGTGGTGGCAGTGGCGGTCATCATGTCCCGGCTGTGGCCCTGATTGCGGGTGGCCTCCCGGCCTGGACCGGCCTTTCCCTCTCCGGTGGTGGGACCTGCCTAGATCTGGGCGCCGGCCGGTGGAGGTGAAGCCCCCGCTGGACCTCCAGAAGGGCAGGTGGCACTGCACGCCATTCTCATGGGACCTCTTCCTCTTCTATCTGCGCACGAGATTCTCCTCGCCGGTGGGCACGTCTGGGCCCGGATTTTAGCTGGTGGGCACATTGGAACCGCGCCTCTGCAGGGAGTGAAGGTGTGGTTTCCCACTTAATGTGTAGCCCTACTGCCCTTCAAATCTGGAATCCTGAGCGTGCTGGGCCACTCTCTGGGGTGCCATGGGTGGCGGCCAACCCCTCTCCCTGGGGAAACTACTGCACCCGCTACAGGCCATATTAGACGTACTCCGTGGACATCACTGCTGGGCCTGGACTGTGCTGCGGGTTGCGGGAGTGCCGCACACCAAGATCAGAGCCAGGGGATCAGCTCAAACTCTGAACAGCGGGGCAGGGTGTGCGGCAGGCTGGTGGTCTGGCGAGTCTGGTCCTAGTAGGGGGCCTACTTGGCTGGCCGTTGTGGGCTGCTGAGGCAGCTGGGCTAGACTCAGTTTGGCTCAGGAACGACCAGTTTCCATGAGGCCCGGCCCGTGGCACCCTCGTGAGTCCCCTGGTGTGACAGATCCGTGACGCCTCATGGCCTTTGGCAACCCTCCGTGCAAAATTCACGGAGCCCCTGGCTGTGGACCCCTGGATCCATGGATTGACCATCCCACAGCTCGAGCACCCTAGATCAGTATACCATGACGATGCGAGGGGGGCATGAGTGGAGCTGTACCAGATAACCCAGCACTCCTAGCAGCCATCACAGAGGCCAGGGACACACTTGATGCCAAAATTAGTGCATTAAGATCTGAGCTCTCCTTCCTTCACCAGGATCTAAGAAAGGCAGCAGATCGCATTACTGAAGCAGAGGCATGGGTCTCAACCATTGAAGATACAGTGACCACTCTACAGTTAATAAACTTACAATGATCTTGCAAGAGCTGGCATCCCAGGTGGAGGATGCTGAGGGTGTGCCAGACGCAACAACCTTCATTTTGTGGGTTTCCCAGAGGGCTGTGAGGGTATTTCCGTAAACCGTTTCCTCACTCAGTGGCTTAGAAATATCCTACCGGGTGATATGCTATCCACTTGCTTCGTGGTGGGGAGAGCCCACCAGGCGCTGATGAAGAAACACCCTTGGGGTGAGCCCACGGCCCGTTATTGCCAAATTGCTCAACTACACTGACACAGATGCAGTACTGCAATTCACTAGATTGCACAAAGACAAACTTGTCTTTGATTCCCGGTCAATAATGATATTCCCGGATTATACCTGCCTAGTGCAACAGCAACGCCAGTCCTTCATGGCAGTAAAATGACAGCTGCAAGATCTTTATATTCAATACAAGCTCCTTTATCCCACTAGACTACGCGTTGTCTATAACTCCAAAACCCATTTCTTTGACACGCCTGAAGCTGTTTTCGCTTGGACTGATGAATAAACTTACCTGAAACCTCATTCTCTGCTGCCACTGGAGTCTGACTGGTCCCGAAGATCACAGCAAAATCCATCTAGAAGGACAGAATCGAAGCAGGGACACAGATCCGGATCCGACAGCCGCTCTTAAAGCCCTGAGCCGGCATCTTGAGCAAAACTGATGGCTGGAGTCCTATGCTTTCAGTTCCTGCTGTTTGTTTGAGATTTAGGAATGCTCCATCTATATCAGCACTGAGTTAGTGTGGACAATACGCAATGTGGCTGTCCAGCCCCGGACATTGATACCCCATGTTGAAGTTCTGGGGAAAGGTTGCGAACCATTGGAGGGAGGACCATCTGCTCCCCTGTTGGGGGCCTGGGGCGCCCTTCACCACAACAGATGCTCCTTGTTTAAGGCAGTATTGGGGAGAGGTTGGAGGGGGGTTTGCAGGGTTCTTGTTTACGACAGATTTAGCTCTCACACACACGCAGACACACAATCCAATTCCTGCTAAGCTAGATACTCGGTATGCACCGACAAGCAATAGATGGCTGCTCAGGCTAGTGCTCCCCCGCTGGGAGACCTGACAGTGGTATCATGGAACATCATGGGGTTACTCAACAAAATCAAATGGGGTGCCAGTCCCCACCAGGCCAAGCGTATCAAAGCTGATATCCTTCTCCTACAGGGGACTCATCTATTGGGCACCAAGGCTCCCTCCTTGGCCAGGTTTGGATACCATATGATATATCATGCTAGGTTCATGATGGGATCCCAGGGGACAGCTATTCTCATCCCCCGCCATGTCCCTTCTATTCCCACAAAGCATTGGGGTAGGCATATCCTGCTATAAGGTACAATATACGGAGAACACATTAACATTATCAGACCATTCTCCGGTTACTGTTAAACTCCATATGCACTTCCAAAAGCCTCCCTTTAAGTGGTGAATGTCTCCATGGCATCTTCGGGACCCCGACTATCAGGAGTCACTTGCTGAGGCAATCCAGGAGTGCCTAGACATGAACGCCGCATCTGCACCATCCAAGGTAATCCTCTGGGATGCTTTAAAACCCACAATCCGGGGGGGGGTCGACATCAGCTACCGCACGATGAGAAATGCAAGTACTCCGCCCAATGGGCTGAGCTTGAGGCCCATCATACATCCATAGAGACACAATACATGCATGATCCCAGTTCCTCCCTCCAGCATAATTTACTTCAAGCACAACAACAGATACAACAACATCTCATGGATGAGGCAAAAGAAATCTGGTTGGCATGGCAACACCAGATCTATCAAAGGAGGAATAAATCAAACAAAATGCTACACAGGTTGTGTCAGGTTGAGCAGTCCCTGGCCACTGTTCCAGTTAACCGAGGGATAGACAGTGTTTTACACTCCTCTTCCGGGGCTGTTGCTGCAGAATTTGCGCGCTATTTCTCCACATTATACGCACCGCAAAAGCAGCTCTCAGAGGCCCTCATCGATGAGTTCCCCCCCCAGATCAGATGAGAGACCAACTTGATGCCCCCATTAAAGTTGATGAACTAAATGCAGCACTGGTGGCACTGCACCCTGAACGGGCCCCCGGTCCCAATGGATTCCCCATGGAATTTCTTCAATCACTTATGCCCAGGCTAGGCCCACACTTATTAGAGGCAATACAGGACGCACTCAAACGGCATATACTGCCACTGGATTGGTGGCAGGCAGAGATTGTCCTCTTCTTAAAACCAGGCCATCCATCGGAAGACCCATCCTCATATCATCCCATCTCTCGAATTATTTTGAGCCAAAACTATTGTGCAAGGTCCTAGCCAATTGCCTGCAGGCCTGCATACAAGTTCTGATCCATTTAGATCAATTTGGCTTTATGCCACACCGGGCCACTCGCCTCAACATCCATCGGGTCCATAACGCCATTGCTCTGGCCCCGGAGCTGGGGTGTCCCGCAGCCATACTACTCGCCGATATTGATAAGGCATTTGACTCCCTTATTTGGGCGTATCTCTTCCAACTCCTTGAAGCTGTTAATTTTGGCCTGCGTTTCCTAGCATACATTTGTTTACTATATACCGAACCAACCGCCTCAGTGCGCATCGCTGGTCATCGCTCAGCCCCCTTTTTCATTTGTCACGGCACAAGACAGGGTTGCCCCCTGTCCCCACAATTATTTGCCCTAGCGGTGGAACCCCTGGCGGTGTGGGTACGCAGTGATCCAGTGCTCTAGAGATTTGAGTGGCCACGGTCGCAACCAGACCATATTGCGTTATATGCGGATGGCGTCCTTTTCTTTATGACAGACCCATGGATCTTGGGGCCACGTTTCCTGTAGATCCTCCAAGTCTTAAGTCAAACCACTGGGCTTCATACAAACCCCGCTAAATCTGTACTATTCCCGGTGTGTGACAACCAGGGTAGAGGTACATGGGCAGCCCAGTTGGCGCATGCGACAGAGGGATTTAAATACTTGGTTATCTTCATGTCTCCTAGCCCAAAGATTTCTTGAGCACATAACATAAATCCACTCCTTGTTGGCCTCCAAGATGAGACAACAATATGGTCATCTGGGGAAAAAGGTCTCTTGTTCCCCAGAGCTTATGTGGACAAGTGTGCTGAAACGCTGTACAGCAGGTGCGCAGCGCTTGTATTTTAACTCCCTATTTTGTATCCGAGTTCTTACTTAGTTTAGCATCCCCTGTTTTTACTGCTCCTATTGTTAGACTGCTTCCCTCTTACCTGCACTATAATTCTGTGAATCACCGTTGTTTTGGCGGGTCCGGTTCCTGGGGTCCCGATAGGTAGAAAGCGGCCGCCCTTTTGGATTGGTCGTGGTGGAGGTTTGGGTGCCGCCATTTTGTGCGGTCTAGTGGTGCTGGCCACGCGCGGGCAGTCTATTTAAGGCGGTCCCTTAAGCGGGTGAGCCTGAAAAAGTTCTCTTGTTCCCCAGAGCTTATGTGGACAAGTGTGCTGAAACGCTGTACAGCAGGTGCGCAGCGCTTGTATTTTAACTCCCTATTTTGTATCCGAGTTCTTACTTAGTTTAGTATCCCCTGTTTTTACTGCTCCTATTGTTAGGCTGCTTCCCTCTTACCTGCACTATAATTCTGTGAATCACCGCTGTTTTGGCGGGTCCGGTTCCTGGGGTCCCGATAGGTAGAAAGCTGCCGCCATTTTGGATTGGTCGTGGTGGAGGTTTGGGTGCCGCCATTTTGTGCGGTCTAGTGGTGCTGGACACGCACGGGCAGTCTATTTTATCCAGTCCCTCATCTAGTTTATCCAGTCCCTCAAGCGCGCAGCGGTAACGCGCAGCGGGCGCGCCGTGTCGCGCCTGAGTCAAGCCAGAGTGCTGCCCGTCTGCGCCCGTCAGCGCTGAGGAGGCGCGAGGCTCGGGGAGACTCTGTGTGTGGGTAGGAATCCCTTGTGATGCGCGATGACTCCGGTACGTCGGTACACTAGGGATGAGTTATTGACTATTGAACAGTCGGTCCATGTCTGCACCCGTGAGCCTGTTAGCCCTCTTTGTGGCAAGTATATTTGTGCTTGCGGGATGTGGGGTCTTGAGGCCCCCACTTTAATCTCATCCCTGATGGAGGCTAGGCCTGTTAAGCTCTCTCACTATCGACCCCCGGCCTCCCAAATGTTTTCCTTCTGGAGTCATAACGTTAGATCCCTGGTGAGACATCACTCATGAGATCTTACGGGATGAGACGCCGGATGTGCTTTTCATGACAGAAACCTGGTTGCAGGATGTGGACACGGCTGTTGTAAATCTTGCTCTTCCCCCAGATAATTCTATTCATATGCATAATCGACCTTCGAGAGGTGGTGGCATTGCGATGGTTGTAAAGTCCTGCTACCCTTGCGAATGGAGGGTAGTTACACTCCCAGGATGTGAGAGTGCGTTTTTTCGTATTTCTATTACTCATCAGTTTTCCTTTTCTGGCCTTCTAATTTACCGGCCTCCTGGCTGTGATATTGCCTTTAGAAAGGCTCTCCCGGACTGTGTCAGTACTATGGTATTGGGATGTGCTAATTTTAACATTCTTGGAGATCTCAATCTCCATTTTGACTCTGACCATTGCCCGGCCATTAGTGGTATTCTCGCTGATTTAGAGGCTCTACAGATTACTCAACTGGTAACTTCCTCCACGCATGTGGGGGGTCACATTCTGGACCCTGTATTTACTAATCTGACGGGGATTAAGGTGGCTAGGCCATGTCCAGTGGCGTGGTCTGACCATTTTCTAGTCAAATCCTCCTGTTTGACTAACGGACCTCCGTTTACATCTCTTGATAGAGTGCTGCTCAAACGTCATTGGAAGAAAGTTAATTTGGAGGACTTTCACCATTTGCTGGAGGTTAATCCTATGGGTTCCTTTTCTAATGTTGAGACCGGATATGACCTCTTCTGTGACTGGGTTTCCCGGGCTCTGGATGTTTTGATTCCCATAGTATCTACAAAATGTCGCCCTAGAGCACATAGTCCATGGTATGATAGCTCTTTGGTACTGTTAAAAAAAGCCTGTAAACAGACAGAAAGAGATTGGCGAAAATCTTACGAGCCTAGGAAAAAATGTCTGTATTTGGCTAAAGTTAAATACTATCACAGAGCTGTGTGTAGAGCACGTGCGGCATTTTACGCACAGGAATTTAAAACCAGCCGTAATCCGTCTAAATTAATTTTTAAGGTCCTAAAGGACCTGACGGCTACAAGAGCCACTGTGACGGAGGCTTGCTCAGTGGCTCGTTGTGAAGACTTGGCCACTTTCTTTCTTGAAAAGGTTCAGGCTATTTACCGTACCTTTCCTTCAACAGGAGTAGCAGCCGAACTTCCTGGTCGCATATTGACTGTTGGTGAGTCTTTAGCCTCATTCCCTAGTCTGTCGATGGAGACCTTTCTGAGGCTGGTTGGTAGGATAAAATCTGGCTCTCCTAGGGATCCTATGAAGCCAGCTCAGTTCAGAGATTCTGCTGCTATCTGTCTCCCCCCAGTGTGTCACCTTATAAATCTGTCTCTTGCTTCAGGTGTTGTTCCAACTAAATGGAAACAAGCCGTTGTAACACCGATTTTGAAAAAATCTACGCTGGATCCTCTAAAACTCGAGAGCTATCGTCCGATTTCCCTCCTCCCCTGGGTCGCGAAGCTAGTTGAGTCCCATGTGAACGGGGTGCTGTCTGAACATCTTGCTGAGAATGGCATTCTGGATTCTTCCCAGAATGGCTTACGTGCTGGTCATAGCACTGAGACAGCTGTGCTCTCAATGACAGAACATCTCCACTCCGTTCTCGATGCTGGTCAGACTGCGTCACTGATATTACTTGATCTTAGTGCCGCGTTTGATACGGTTTCGCATGGGATCCTTCTTCAGAGGCTATGGGAGGCTGGTGTTACGGACACTGCTCTCGATTGGTTCCGCTCGTTCCTGACTGAACGATCGTTTAAGGTGTCAACCCCACCGTTTGAGTACAAGTCCTACCCACTGGATCTGGGGGTTCCTCAGGGATCGGCGTTGAGTCCCACATTATTTAATCTTTATGTGAGACCGCTAGCAGCGGTCGTCAAACAGTGGGGCATAACTATGGTCTCCTATGCTGACGACACGCAGCTGGCGGTTGTACTCAATGTAGATGCCGACCTGGATGCCCCCAGATTCCGGGATGGTCTGTTGGAGGTAGCTAAAAGGATGAATACCAACTGTCTCCAGTTAAATGCTAAAAAAGTGGCGGCTACTTGCTTCGGCATCTTACGTGGGCTGAGGCCTATCCTGCGATTTTTTGACGCCCCAACTAGACAGCTAGTCATACAGGCGTCCATTTTATCTCGGCTTGATTATGCCAGCTCGCTCCTGCTGGGGGCCAATCAGGCTGAGATTGTTCGGATGCAACGTATTCAGAACGCCGCAGCCAGGGCACTGGTAGGTTTACCGGGGTCCTGCTCTGCGGAAAGTACTATCCGTTCTTTGCATTGGCTACCGATAGCACAGAGGATTTCTTTTAAGGCTCTGTGTCTTTCCTTCAAGATTCTCAAGTGGGCCTCACCCCCGATTCTTGCCAATCTTCTGGTACCTTATGTGCCTGTACGCTCCTTAAGATCTTCAGGCCAAAATCTTGTGGTGGTTCCACGGTTTAGGCTGTCTAGAGTGGGGGGACGGTCTTTCCGGGTACTAGCTGCTAGACTTTGGAACACACTCCCCCCTAACATTCGCGAAATTGATGAACTTTTTAATTTTAGGAAGGCTATTAAAACACATCTGTTTCCCTATGTAGCTTAGTTTTCCGACTGTGTCCCCCTGGCTGTACAAAGTGTTGTAGTGCTGCGACCTTTTTAGCGCCGGGACGCCCCTTGGCTGGGGCATCTGTGCGCTATATAAGAGACCGTAACATAACATAACATCTCTTCCCCTCTCGCTGTATGGGCGCTCAGCGATTTTTAAGATTGTCTCTTTACCTAGGATACTTTATCGGCCACACAACTTCCAGTATCACATACGGCGATCATGGTTCACAGAAATAAACGCCATCCAAAATAAATTCCTAAGGAATGGAGGGGCAGTTTGGGTGGCACTACAAACCTGTGCACAATCAACGTATTGCGGCAGCATCGCAGCGGCAGATGGATATTCTTATTACGCTGCCTCCCATTTATTAATCATAAATTAATGGTGGTATAAGACACCAACGGACCCGGCGCTCGCACTGGAGCATGCAGCGATGGAGGATGTCCCCTCCTTTGGCTACTATACAGTTCACAGAGCCTAGACTTCCTACATCATGCCAGCAGAACAGCGGTTCAGCTTTGGAGGTATACCGTAGGGCAAATGGGGTGACCCAGGCGATTCCCCTGTGGCACGGCACCGACCTGCGCCAGATGGCGGCTTTAACGGGAATCCGCAAATGGCACCTGGTGGGCACAGCCACACT
Source organism: Triturus cristatus (assembly GCF_964204655.1). Lineage (NCBI taxonomy): Eukaryota > Metazoa > Chordata > Amphibia > Caudata > Salamandridae > Triturus > Triturus cristatus. The sequence continues at coordinate 745,100,018 of NC_140581.1, read as the reverse complement.
TAGAGTATATATACACAACTCTGTCTTTGGAAGATGGGGTTATTCAATCCCCCCGGTGTTTACGCTGCAAAAGAGATGAGGGAACATTTATACATACAGTCTGGAACTGTACCGCTATACAGCCCTTTTAGGATAGAGTCTCAACTTGCCTGTGCAGGGTATTATCCTGGGATCTTCCATACGACCATTAACTATTTTTACTACACAGCACTGATGGGATAGGGGGGAATCGGTATTAACAATATCTGCTCTTCCTGACCCTCACTATTGCTAAGCGTGATATCGCTAAGTTATAGAAGGGGACCTCCACCCAACGTTAGGCAAATGGCGGAAAGAACTAGATAGATGCATGGGCGCAGAGAATGCGGTATTCCAAGCGAGAGGCTGCCCCCAGAAACACAGGAAAATATGGTCCCGATGAGCAACATATTGGGGTATCGATCCCCCCTTCCCTCTCAGCCCCCCTGATGAGCGAACCTCTTCACACTTCCTCGACAACAACATGCCACACATTATAGCTTATCATTGCCTATACGGGCACTCAAACATACTCACTAAAATGCATGGGTAATGGAACTGTCTGCGTAAAGCTTTTGTTGTTATATATGCAGACTGTAGTTAATACTGTATACAATCTTGCTACTTTTGAACTATCTTATCTTCAACATGTATATGTAGGGCTACTTCCTAGATGGTACCATAAAAAGTCAATAAAATGTGTTTTAAAAAGTAAAACATTCTTTTACATTCCCTATTTACCGACAGATTCAGTGCATCAACAAATATTTTGCAATACAGTTCAGTGCAAACAGCTATTAAAATGCAGATCAGTGCACCAAGTAATAACTAATAAAAAACCACAACACCCTTTAGTGATTCGGAAATAGCTGAACTCCCAGAAATTTTAGTACCTATTACTAATTCTAAAAACAGCTCCCAAACTGCTCCTGGACCCGTCTTCAGTAAGATTCAGACCCCCAAGAGGGGCTCCTCAGGGTTTGGACCCTTGGTGTGGATATTGAGATAGTAAATTTCACCCTACTCCAATGTATCCATTCCCACCCCCCTTCATAGATTTCTCCCACTTCAAAGGCATAAGGCCACAACCACGCCCCCTTCCTAACCTCCTCCTAACCACCCCCACTCCCACACTCTCCATCCTCTACCACCCCCACATCCCCTCACGATATACCAACCTTCCTCACACAGTGCACATTCCTTGCTCTTCCCACACTACAATACAAATCACACGATTGAACGCCTGGGTCTACATACCTACACCATTAATTACCCCCCCCAACATTACAAAAAAAGCAGCCAAAGGCTTTAAACATAAACTGATAAAATCACACCCCAAAACCCTAATCTCAGAACCACACTTATCTACAAACAAAGGCTACTCATCTAACGACTTTATCTTTTACACTAAGTGAAGAGCTCAATGGAGGCAAGCGTTTCTTGCCATGCTCTCAATCTCCACCAGAAAAACAGAACATGGACTCATGATCTCCATCATCCCCTCCCCAATCTACAAAGCCTCAGCAACAATCACCATCTATCATAATCGGATCATCCTCATTCAATCCTCGGACACCAGCCTAAGCCTCTTAGAAAACATCTTTCCACTCATCAAGAAAAAAGAAGCAAGTCCCCACCCCCTCCCTAGCTGAGCTCGATCTTAGTACGCCCACTAACTCCCCGCCCGACCCCCCTTCAAGCCATTCCTTGCCTATGACCCAACCGGCACCCACACGTATCCCAGACCCAATAGATACCCCTAAATGTCTTACAACCTCCTGATGCCATATCTACCCGTACCACCTTTAATACTCCCACTACATCTACACTCAACTCTCACTCAACCTCGCCACACTTAAATCCTCTTCATACTCAGAGAGATGATATACACTCTCCTAAGCCCATCCCCAGCACCGTCAATACTCACTGTGTCCCAACCACACCACACATCCACCAGTCCCACACCCCCTTACCTCCAGCCACTTCACTCCCCACCGCACCACCCCCCTCTCCTGAAAACCACACGACCAGGTCCACAATACAACGACCCGGACCACGAGTACACCTCAGCCCTTACACATAGCCTAAGCACACCTCCCGTACCCATAGTCCATACATTATTCAATTCAACACCCGTATCTGATCCCAGACTTGACGACAAATTATTATCACTACAACAAGTCAAAGACGATATCCAAACTCTACACGACTTGATTTCACACCAACCCAAAGTCAAATGTTTGGAACTAGATTCTAAGATACATTTCCACATCGACCACTCCCCACCCATCCAACAGCTACACGAATGCCCATCGAGCCATCAGCCCCTTATCTGGGAAACAATACCCTACCCCAATGCCTCAACTCACCTGATCCATAGGATCAATCATTTATCAACTAAAGACATACTCTCCTTGCTCAGCTCTTATAACCTCCCGCCTCCTACCCTCAACACAGCAAACTCAGACAATCCGCCTATGCATTCCCCAAGCCAAACCATCCCCTTCAACACACAAAGAGTTACAAAACACAATTAAAGAGGTATAGTTGACACTAACCTTACACTAGTCCCCATCACACTAGACCCCAGCATGACCTCCATCAAAGCTCGTCTTAAATGCCTACTTCTAAATTGTAGATCTGCCTCAAAACATGCAACAGATATAGCTGACCTCATACTGAACCATGAACCTGATCTACTAATATTAACCGAAACCTGGTTAAATGAGTCATGTACGCCCATCCTCCATATATTAGTACCCGCCAACCATGCTATCACCAGACTGGATAGAACCGATAGGCCAGGGGGCAGTATTGCTTGCATACATCAGTGCAATATCTCAGTGAACCGCTCCCACTCACCTATATCCTCCTGTAAATACATCTGTCTAGATATCACAATCAACAGCAAACCAATATGCTCGCTTCACACTTTTTACCACCCACCAGGAGATAATCTCACCTTCATCGAGCAACTCATGTATGTTGTTTCTACAAATGCTGGACAACAAAGTACTCAAATATTCCTCAGAGACCTCAATATTAAGGGTCGGCGGAATTTGCAAAATTGACTTCCGCAAATTATCGCGAAATTGCGCAAAATCTCCGCGAGCATGCGAAACTTTCGCGAAGATTGCTTTTCCCGCCCGTTCGCATTGTGTTTTTGCGTGCTCGCGGTTAAATATATCTCCAATTTTGCCCATGCGGTCGCTAATGGGCACGGCCATCTTGCTCACGATGCTTATTTCCTGATCGCGATCGCAATGACGTGTTCGCGATCACAAACTCTCGCGGGATAGCGCGACCGGCTACCAACAATCCAACATCTTGTGGTGCACACGAACGGATAGGAAAACTCGTCGGCGAACGCAGGGACCCGGTAAGCCGCGACTGCGCACGTGAGAATGCATTTTTAAAGCGCGGACAAGAAAAATTCTTCCGTTTCGCGGCAGTTTGCGAAAGTTTTGACATTTTCGCGCTCTCCACGGAATGCGAAAATGTCAAAATATCGCAAATTCCGCAAGCGGAACGAAATTTACCACCCGGGCCTACTCAATATCCACTGGAATGACCTCAATGACTCAGCGGTCAATAGCCTTAAAATCTTCATCTCGTACCTTGACCTCACCCAAATCTGTATCAGCCCCACACATGAGAAAAGCTCAATACTAGATTTAGTCATTTCAAAGGCTGAAGCCATTCAGCTTGAATCGATCCTCCCATACGATTGGTCTGACCACCACATCATCACATTCCACATCAATGAACCAACAAAACTACTCTCTGTCCAAACCACTAGAACTAAAATATGGAAGAGAAACCTAAAACATTTCTGCACAGATATAGTCACAAACCCCAGCCCTAACATCTTGATCCCCCTGAAGGCCTAGCAGATGTTCAAGATCAGACCAATCACTACTTCCATTCCATAAACTTGGTTCTAGGCAAAATTGCTCCCTTACAATTGAAGAGATCTTCCACAAAAGATTCTAAACCATCGTATGAGGGCAGTCTCAATGAGGACAGAAGATCCCTAAGACTAATTGAACGACGATGGAGGTCAGCTCCCTCCTCCAAACACCTCACACTCCTAAGAAACACAAGAAACTCATACCATAGAAAGATCAGGAGCTCAAAAGCAGACTTTTTCAGGAACCAAAATAGACCAAGCCAAGAATCGCCCCAAAAAGCTATTTGAACTTATCAAATCTCAATCAAAGGATACACCTCATCCCCCCAAGTTAACCGAGGCTCACTACCCATTTGCGAAGAATTTGCTTCTTTCTTCACTATGAAGACAGAAAACATAAAGACTGAACTGCTCAACGACTTAATAACCCACACAGACATTCACATAGACTCGGCATCATCCCTCTCAAAAACCCTACCGTTAGGCTCACCAAAGATCGACCTAAACAATAACGCCTCCTGGTCCTCCTTCAACACCTACACTGAAGAAGCTATACTAAAAACGCTCACATCTCTCGAAAACCTCCAAACATTTAACAAATCCCTCCCCTCAAATTGCACAACAGATTTAATTCCTTTGCTTCTACCCCTTTGGACCAAGATTATAAATACCTCTCTCCTACAAGGAATCATCCCAGAAATCCTCAAATCTGGACAGGTATCTCCCATTTTAAAGAAACCAAAGGCTGACCCTTCGTATTTAAATAATTACTGCCCAATTTCCAACATTCCGACTTTGGCCACAGTATTAAAAAATGTGTTAACATACAGCTTAACAACCACATAGACCATTTCAATCTTCTTAACCAATACCAATCTGGCTTCCGGGCAGGCCACGGCACTGAAAGAGTCATAACCCACATAATAGATGACGCACTAAAAATCCTTGATCAAAACGAAGCCTGTCTATTAATCTTGCTGGACCTATCACCCTAAGTGGGATGGGTATTCCCAGACGTGGGACCCGTGCTCACTACGCCTCTGGAGTCAAGCTATCCTGGCTGATGACGGCTGATAGCCAGAAACCGGTCCTAGGATGCTTGATTCCGGTCCAGGGAAGACATGGCTTGGCAGTTCGGGCTGGACTGTTCCCATGAGGCACAGGGTCAAGACTGATTTGCATATGGCCATGTCTAAACTGGGGTGGCATAGTGGGCAAAAGAACGATGGATTTAACCCAGATCTCTTGACTGGGGGAGAATGTCTGCATTGTCAACATTCCGTCCATCATTTGTTTGTTGTAACGCTTTTCGCCCTAAGTGGGATGGGTATTCCCAGACGTGGGACCCGTGCTCACTACGCCACTGGAGTCAACCTATCCTGGCTGATGACGGCTGATTGCCAGAAACCGGTCCTAGGATGCTTGATTCCGGTCCAGGGAAGACATGGCTTGGCAGTTCGGGCTGGACTGTTCCCATGAGGCACAAGGTCAAGACTGATTTGCATATGGCCATGTCTAAACTGGGGTGGCGTAGTGGGCAAAAGAACGATGGATTTAACCCAGATCTCTTGACTGGGGGAGAATGTCTGCATTGTCAACATTCCGTCCATCATTTGTTTGTTGTAACGCTTTTCGCCCTAAGTGGGATGGGTATTCCCAGACGTGGGACCCGTGCTCACTACGCCACTGGAGTCAAGCTATCCTGGCTGATGACGGCTGATAGCCAGAAACCGGTCCTAGGATGCTTGATTCCGGTCCAGGGAAGACATGGCTTGGCAGTTCGGGCTGGACTGTTCCCATGAGGCACAGGGTCAAGACTGATTTGCATATGGCCATGTCTAAACTGGGGTGGCGTAGTGGGCAAAAGAACGATGGATTTAACCCAGATCTCTTGACTGGGGGAGAATGTCTGCATTGTCAACATTCCGTCCATCATTTGTTTGTTGTAACGCTTTTCGCCCTAAGTGGGATGGGTATTCCCAGACGTGGGACCCGTGCTCACTACGCCACTGGAGTCAAGCTATCCTGGCTGATGACGGCTGATAGCCAGAAACCGGTCCTAGGATGCTTGATTCCGGTCCAGGGAAGACATGGCTTGGCAGTTCGGGCTGGACTGTTCCCATGAGGCACAGGGTCAAGACTGATTTGCATATGGCCATGTCTAAACTGGGGTGGCGTAGTGGGCAAAAGAACGATGGATTTAACCCAGATCTCTTGACTGGGGGAGAATGTCTGCATTGTCAACATTCCGTCCATCATTTGTTTGTTGTAACGCTTTTCGCCCTAAGTGGGATGGGTATTCCCAGACGTGGGACCCGTGCTCACTACGCCACTGGAGTCAAGCTATCCTGGCTGATGACGGCTGATAGCCAGAAACCGGTCCTAGGATGCTTGATTCCGGTCCAGGGAAGACATGGCTTGGCAGTTCGGGCTGGACTGTTCCCATGAGGCACAGGGTCAAGACTGATTTGCATATGGCCATGTCTAAACTGGGGTGGCGTAGTGGTCAAAAGAACGATGGATTTAACCCAGATCTCTTGACTGGGGGAGAATGTCTGCATTGTCAACATTCCGTCCATCATTTGTTTGTTGTAACGCTTTTCGCCCTAAGTGGGATGGGTATTCCCAGACGTGGGACCCGTGCTCACTACGCCACTGGAGTCAAGCTATCCTGGCTGATGACGGCTGATAGCCAGAAACCGGTCCTAGGATGCTTGATTCCGGTCCAGGGAAGACATGGCTTGGCAGTTTGGGCTGGACTGTTCCCATGAGGCACAGGGTCAAGACTGATTTGCATATGGCCATGTCTAAACTGGGGTGGCGTAGTGGGCAAAAGAACGATGGATTTAACCCAGATCTCTTGACTGGGGGAGAATGTCTGCATTGTCAACATTCCGTCCATCATTTGTTTGTTGTAACGCTTTTGGACCTATCATCGGCCTTCAATACCGTCAAACATGACAACCTGTTAGACCTCCTGAAACAAAGAATGGGACTATCTGGTTCAGTTCTAAATTGGTTCAGCTCCTTCATGCAAAATAGACCCCAAAGTTTCAAGGTTAATCAATCATTATCTAAGCCCGTCCCAGTCACTTTAGGAGTCCAACAAGGATCGTCCCTTTCTCCTACACTCTTCAACACATTCATGGAACCGCTCACCGAAATTCCCAGCTCCGCTAATGTCCACCATCACATGTACGCAGATGATACACAAATCTATTTGAAAATCCTCTCACTAGAGGACATCAAATCTCTCAACCTAACGCTACAGAAAACACAGACCTGGCTGGCCAAAAACCATCTGAAACTAAACACTCTTAAAACCAAATTCCTACTAATCGCTCCCCCTAACTAATCGACCATCATTCAAGACTGGATGAAACACCTAACAGCACTCAACTGCCAACCCCTTATAATCGACTCAGCGAAATCGTTGGGAGTTCCTCTTGATAAAAATCTAAACATGCAGAAACACATCAGCACCACAACAAAAAGAGCAAACTTTCAAATGAAACCTTGAGAAGACTCAAACACTTCCTTCCTGCAAACGACTTCAAATTGGCAGTGCAAGCACTAGTAATCCCAAGACTGGAATATGGGAGTGCTTCTCTTTGTGGTCTCCCCAGATCAACGACTGCCCCCCTCAGAGCCTCAATCAACACAGCAGCGAGACTCATCACAAGCTCAAAAAGAAACTGTCACATTTCTCCTGACCTTAGAGCCCTCAACTGGCTACCCTTTGAAGCCAGTATCCACCTAAAAACCGCAAGTTTGACATACAAGGCCATACATCACAACACTCCAAGCTACATAACACAGAAACTAGTACTCTCCCGTGGCAATAGATCCTCCAGGAGCTCCAATAACCTTCTACTGAAACCTCAACGTTTTGCCAAGAAGAAAATGTATAACCGGGGCTTCTCGGGTATTGCGCCCAGAATTTGGATTCATTGCCCACAGAAACCAGACTTAATACGTCCTTCATCACTTTAAAAACGAAGTGAAATCTATTCTCCTATCTAAACTCACTTGAACCCTGTATTTAACTTGTATTTCTAGTGTGTGCTCTCATTGAACTGTTTGTTTCCCTACATATGCGCTCTGATACCCGCAAGGGTCTTGTTCGCGCTATATAAAACCTTCTAAATAAATAAATAAATAATAAGTAAATTCCAGCTTTTGATGTCTTTGTGGCCAACAACAGGCCAATTCGCACCAGAACAGTGCCACTCACACTTAAAATCCACGCGGGCTGCCGCATGCCCTGCTCTTCACACAGCATCATTGTTCGCCCGTGGAGAACCTCCAAGAAGAAGCACCTGCCTGCCCTTCCATGACACCCAACCTGCATCTCGCGCTACTCTAACCACTGCCAGGGATGCTCTCCTAGCTCTTCGTGACCCTCTCCAAAGCAAATGGAGCTCTTGGCACTGAACCTGAGAAGGTAGAATTCAGCAGGACTAATCTTGGGCTGTATCCAGCCCACACTTTATTGTAATAGACTTGAACTTTTGACTTCGACCCGGTTCAGCACAACCAGACTGCCGCAGCTGGTGCATTATGCTTTAGACACTGTATTGAAGTTTACTATTTACAAATTCATTACTCCAGTCCTACTAATTGGATTTTTGACATTTTGGTCTTGTTTTATTTATGACATTTTGCCCTATTGTTCTAACCTGGTGTGCGATTTATTTTGGATAGTACTTTCACGGTTTTACTGTTTGAAGCACTGCAAAAATACTTTACACATTGCCTCCATGTTAAGCCTGACTGCTCTGTGCCAAGCTACCAGGGGGTTGATCACAGGCTAATTTGGCATTTACTTGTGTCTTAACCTGATTAGGATTGTGGTTGCTGCTTAACCAGGACTGACAAACCCAATCAACCAGTAACCCAACTTCTAACACCCTATATAATAGCAGTTGGTCTCTTGCTAGTAGAACCCATTTAGGCCTGATTTCAAGTTGGTTGGTGTATTCCGACGTGTGCATACCCTTGTTTATGCACAGATAGGAATTTCAAGTTTGAAGGTATATAACACATCCAATTATTATCAAATACAATAAAAAAATCAATATTCATTAAATTTTGGTAGGTCATACCTACGGTATTTACTGTATCATGAGGATGTTGGTGCATCAAACAACAAAATCCATGTTATTCCCCAGAAACCTACAATAGGTGCCACATATTGCACCCAATAAATAATGTAACCCATGGTATTGTTATTTATCTAGTGTGATAAATAGCACCTTAACTCGCAATCAGGGCTGTAGTCATTTTTTAATTACTTGTGAAGTGTTGCAAATTTCCTGATTTTCATCTTTAATGGTTTTCCGGTCTATTTTTAACTTCGCTTATCCAAAGTGGCCATCTTTGAAATCAAGTCAAATATTTTAACAAATATCATTAAAAAAGGACCACTATGTATGTATGCATGAATGAGTATTTGCAATTGCAGGCGGCCGTTTTGAAATGGTAAAATAAAACATTTAAAATGGATGCCCACCAACAGTGTTCTAGGTACCAAGAAGTTGCAAAAATTGACAATTCAAATCAGTCTGACATTGGATGCTAGCCTTTTGGATTTGTAATGGTCCCTTTGGTGTGCCATAGTTTTTTTAGAAAACATTGTAGCACAAACTGCTGGCACTCACCAATACTGAAAAAAACTGGAAACATTGAAAACTTTTTGGGGCCTCAAAGCACACGTTACAATCGTAGTCCAAGGTACTCAAAGGAACTACTTTGTGCATGGGTGTTCTCCTTGCAAAAAAGCTGTATGCTGTCCCTCATAGCAAATTTAGCTAATGTCTCAAATGACCTGAACTAGTTGTGGGTGAAAGAAATATGTGAATTACACATCAATAGCTGAAGATGGATGCTGAATGCCTGTATGAGTACATACAATATATATGTAATTTTACTAAAATCAAAAGTTCTTGGGGGCATATTATCAAGAAACGGCGTTAGAATTATCGCCACTTTAGCGGCAGAAAACCTGCTGCTAAAGCGGCGATAATGGGCTTGATAATATGCCCTGGAGAATTCCAATAGAGGCCAATGTTCTGGTGTCAACATGGGCTTCTATTGGAATTCTCAAGGGCATATTATCAAGCCCATTATCGCCATTTTAGCTGCAGTTTTTTGCCGCTAAAGCGGCGATAATTGTAATGCTGTGCTTGATAATATGCCCCTAGGTGAACTCCAGAACTAAATACAATGGGCATATTAACAAGGAACAGGGAAAATTAACGCTAAGGGCGCATAGCGTTAATTTTTTTTACGCCCGCTATTGCTGGATAATATCGCCTGGTTATCGCGTTATTGACAACGCTAACCACCTAGGTGATAAAAAATCCAGCGATAGCGGCATTTTGGGAGGTTATCGCTGCTAATGCAGCAATAAAACTACAAGGATAGGGATATCCTTGTTGATAGCCCATGGTGGACTTAGCCATGTAATCCACCTCCCATTGGATTACATGGCTAAGTCTGAAAATTAGCAGACGTAAAAAATCAGCGTTAACCGTGGTTAGCGCTGCTTTTTTTGTCTCTAACAGGGTTAGCGTGAAGCTTGATAATAGGAGAAATGTCGCTTAGTGACATTTCTCCTAATATTTTGCTCTGGAACGCCAACTTTGCATCTCATTAGAGATGCAAAGGGAAGCGTAGTGAAAAAGGGTGCTAACATGCGATTTTGCATGTTAGCACCCTGTTGTTGATAGGGCGATATTTTTATCTCCGCTTCTTTGGCTTTTAAAGCCAAAAAAGCGAAGACAAAGCCCTTGTTAATATGCCCTACAGTATTAAAATGGGATACGAGCCGATAAGGGGGCTTCAAGTGAGGGATGTCCCAAAAAACAGCTGGATGGGGAGGGAGAAGTAACAAACGAGCTGCGAGGGGGGAGGAAGCATGGGGAAAGGCAAAGGTATTTAGGGAAACAGCATACCAGGGAAACACAAGAAAACACATTGACTCTAAAAAAATGCCTTATGTAAAGAAAAATGTAGTTACCTCCATGCAAACAACATGGAAGGATACAAATCGACCAAAAATACTACTATGAGACCAAAATACTCTTGAGTGAAAGAAGAGGTTAATATGGAGGAAAGCAATCAAATCAAGATGAGACAACTTCGATAGATAACAAAACAATCCAGTCATGAGCAAGGGTCTTATTCCAAGAATATTTTAAACTATAGGTCTTTGCATCAGTCAGCGAAATCTGTCTGCAGTCAAAACCAAAAAACATTCTCAAGACTTAAAAAACAAACTCAGCTGAGGACAGCTGAGCATATGAAATCTAAACAGGTGCCTGTTGGTGTTCAAATCTGAATTGAAGCTGAGCTGCAATTCACTTGGGACTCACTGCGGACCTGTAACTAGAGGATGAGCAACTTCTGTTGAATGTCACGGCCTCTTTGATTTGTAAATCAATGTAACTGTCACCACGAGGTGCTGGCCTGCATCCCCTTTAACCATTTAAGCTAAGGGAAAGCACTAATATTAACATAAAAATAGTCCCCTGCGTGGTGCTTAACTTTGGGATTTTTCAAGAAAGATCATTTGAAATCTTATATATATAAGGTTTGTCAGATTTAATTAAAATATAATACTTATATTTAATGAATATAGTGTACTAATTTAGGTCATTTAAAAATTAGGCACAAATCAGGGTGCTTTTATTCTAAAAGGACATAGATGGCGATAGTCATCCAGTTGCTTAATAGCAAAATTTGCAAACAAATCCAGGCTTCCCCATCTGCTCAAATTAGTATAATCCTACTCAAATCACTTTACTTCACAATGCCTCATTTTGAGTGAGTGTCAGTTCTGAAAGCATCTTGAGCCAATTCAGGATGTGCACTTAAACCTCATTTGCATATCACTTAATAGATAATACAGTTGCTCCACATCGAATAACAATATTGATAATTTACTCAATGTTAATGACAAACTGACATCTCTTGGTTACATTATGGTAGTGTTGTCAGGGCATGGGAGGTGAGAAACATTAATGTTTAAGTACTATTGCTGGAGCGGGTAGTACAACATTTTGTATACCCCCCCCCATTTCTGCATGTTTATATTAATCCGAATAATCTATTAATTGTAATACTATTAATCCGTTTGAAGTGATAACTCACCAATTATATTAACGAAAGAATTACACGTGGGATTTGCGTATGCATGACTAAATTAACTGTATACTAATATATGTACGCATCCTAATGGTAGAAAATTAGAATATTGCATGATATATGTTGCTTTTGTGACGTAACTGTAAGTTGCACCAGATGACATCACTGGGTGAAAATAAACGCTTTGAATGTTGCTATCATGCTAGACAATTACTCACTCATAGGGGAATTAGTAAGAGTTTAACATTTTATTAGCCATTTCAATGTTTTAATTATGTTTTGTGTTTGTTTTGCTTAAGTTGACCATTTGGGTCTAAGAAAAGATGGCTGACTGAGACACACGACGTGACTACTACAGTTTCACGTGGTTTCGGGTGAAGTGCGCCTGCGCCACCGCCAGCAACAGTGGCCTCGTCCTGACCCCAGGCAAGATGTACCCACTAAGGACACACTGGGAGAATCGCCAAATTCACGAAACAAAGGACTGTCTTTAAAACCGGAACCAGCAAGTGTGATGACTTAACCTAACGGACTATGTGAGAACTTTATCAAATGACCCCAAACCAGCCAATCAGGACCGCCTAAAACTGATTTTTGTTACATTTTGACGTTAGTTTCATTATAAAAGTGGGTAGACAAAGCGAATTAAAAAATTCCTTCTTTTGAGCGAACTTTCCTTTTTCCTGACGTTATGCTGACGGAGAGGACGGTGACACTGCTGGACAGCTGTTACCATGAATCTTTGAAAGACTGAATTGCTGCCTGAATTTGATGATTTAAAGACTTTACCATGACTTGACTGACTTAGAGGACGTCTAATAGCCAGATTAGGTAAATATGATGTTTTTGATTTGGTTTATGACTTATTGAAATTGAAATTGATTAGATAAACGAAATTATTATTCTAACAAACAAAAGTTTTGGGTGATTTATTTAGAGAAAAATAGAATAAGATTAAATATAGATTAAGGTATTGTATCACCAAATATCCCAAATCAACGAACTGATTCATCGATTAAATGGAGGGAATATCTTGAGGTTCTGAGTTCAATAAAGGTACTTAATGTATGTTCAGGTAAATTAGGTTCTTTAGTTGAAAAGGTATTCCTTCAGCGTTTGGACAATATCTCGCACCAGTGAGAACGGATCAAAGAAGTGTGAGTGTTGGTGTTATGGGCCCCACCAATGAATGTATTGAGTGAATGTGCTAGTGTGATATTTGATCTGTGATGAAGGGAGGATTTAAAAAATTCCACGCTGCATCACTATTACCTTTAACAAAAGTGAATGCAGCCCTATAATGCACTAAAGAGAAACATAAGTGTTCAACAAATATCCTAATTTTAATCTAAAAGAGTCTTGCTCCAGGTTTTCTACAAGACATTTGCTTTATCATTTATGTGCTAAAACCTTTAATGGCAAGTTCCATGCTTTGACTCTCAGAGCCAAGCCAGACCTTGGCTCGGCTTTGGCTTAGCTCTCTCTCAAATTGTGCTGACTCACCCAGCATTCTTCTTGCATGCATACATCTCAGCTGGGCCAGTTACTGCATCCGCGGCACAGATCCTGATTCATTCCAACATAACATCCTTGAAGCACTCTGGGCATTCACAGTGGGGCCTTTTCCACACAGGTCTGTGTTTTCACATGGATCCGACTAGTGGTGAGCTGGTATTGTTGTCTAGTTTGTGTAACAATGGGCCTCTTTGGTGTAATGCTAACAGAGGATCACAAGAGATAGCTATTGTAAACATTGATCCACTATATATGGAGTCCTACCATGCAGCCACACACCTGGGGATAATATTCAGGTCATCAGCTCGAATCCCAGTCAGGTCAACTCAGCTGTCCATTATTCCAAGGCCAATAAATTGAGGAAATGTTGGTTGGCTTGTAGGCCTCCCACCCTGACCGCATGGAGGAGAGGTGTTGATTGGTGTGCCCAGCAGGAACAGGTGGTCTACGAGGCTCGTGGGTGTTCCCGGAAGCACGCCAGGGTATGGTGGAAATGGCTTGGACAGTTAGTCTAGTTCGGGACATTGTCTCCTTAATCACATCACAACATCCATATTATGTGCACTGTATGCCGAAGGAGACGCCCTACTTGAAACTTGTATGGCTTTTGTCGCTCTATGGCATGTGTTTTAATCAACTGTTTTACATTGTGCTGTTGGTGTTCTAAAATGTAAATTTCAATACGTACTCCGGTGCCCGTTTGGCTTACGGTATGTTGGTAGTACAATACTCCCCATACACAAGCGTGTGTTACAGCATTTGAGGGCCATCAAAAATGGGGATAAGACCTACCCCGTGGCAAAACACTTTGATCAATTCCATGACAGAAATACCAAAGGACTTGAGTACTATGTAATCGATGCAGTCCCAGCCAGTGAGAGAGGTGGGGATTGAGTCAGAAAATTGAGGAGACTAGAATCCAATTATATTATTGGGCTCAATACCAAAATCCCTGAAGGTCTTAATATGGAAGAAGACTTTCATACACACCTTTAGAGTTATAGCGGTATTACTCCCTCTCCTTGTATCAATAATTTTCAGAATGTTTTTGTAATTGTAATTTTTGTGGTATTATTATTATTTGCACTTACTATAGTTATACAGACTTGGTTAAAGAAGTAGACTGAAATAAATGAATTTGGGGCTTAACACTTTGCTATTTGCCCACTTGGGCTTAATTGCGTATGAATATGGGTTGAGAGTATTACTTTTGTAACTATTACAGAAATTCTGTGCACGGAGTATTGGCCCACTAGGGCATAACGTGCGCTGATGAATAACGCTTATACTCACATCAGCCTATTCAGTCAATGAGTATTCTCTTTCCTTGGAATTTGTATTGTACACAATAATTGTAAATACTTTGTTTACTGAATTGTTTCAATTCCAATGATAAGGACAGATTGAGTGTATTAACATGAAATGCATGAAGGATAATTTTTTCTGATTTCCCCAGCAGTCTTGGTAAACTTGGAACTACGAGTCTGTTGTTACTTTTTATGGTTTAGTAGTTCTATACGCACTGCGCATGCACTGAGTACTTTAAATGGTGGAAAACTTTATGTGAAATGTTGGTGAACAAGCTTGCGGGACAAGCGAAACGCGTACAACGTTTTTAGCTGACTTAATAAAGAAAAATTTTTGAGCACAAGACACGGCGTCGGCTTTCCTACTTTGGGAGGAAGTTTTGCTGGATATATATATATATATATATATATATATATATATTCAATGAAAAAACCAAAGGTTTCACACATGTTATAGTTAGCTGGACATTTCACTCGTAAAAAACCAATGAAATTCCCCCGTTATAGTTAGTTCAGCTAACTATAACTCGCGCGCCCGCAATGCACTACTGATGACGTCACATATTACATCACTCATGACATGGTCAGTGACATCACTCATGACATCACTGATGACATCTCAAATGACATCACTGATGACATCATCCAGTGAATATGTGTTTTTCTGAAAATTAAATATGTTTTATATATGTATATCTCAAGGTCGATGGAAGAATAAATGAGTATATAAGTGTCTAAATTGATGATTTTTTTCTGAAAAATTGATTGTATAACTGACTGATTAAGTGTATCTTTTTGAATACATGGCTTAGTGAGTAATGTTTAAATGTGTAAATACCTGTATCAGTCTCTCACTTTGTATATAAGTGGCTGCATGGGTTGGTGAGTAGCTACATGAGTGTCTATATAGGTTAATAGTTGGTTTTTTGAGTATCAGTATGAGTGTCTGAGTGTCTTCATGGTGCGGTGGGGGGTATTACGTAGTGCATAGATGCATGAATGAGTGACTCACTGTTTGTATGTGTTGAAGACAGCATGTGTGCAGGACTGTATGGGTGGATGAGTGTGTGCATGGGTGTGTTAGTGAGTGAATGACTGTCTCAATAGTGTCTTCATAAGTAACTACATATGTTTTAAACTAGTATATGTGACTATTGTTGTTTATAAGTGAGTATATGTGAGAGTGAGAGATTGGAAGAGTTCCTGTATGAATAAGTATGTGTTTCTATAAGTGATTGTTAAAAAGACTAAGTATGTGTAAGTTTCTGTAAAAGTAAGTGTGCTGGTGTGTGTATAACTGTATATGCAAGTAAATGGATGTTTGATTCTTTATAAGCATGAGTGACTATGTGTGTGACTAACTCTATGGATGAGTGGGATTGTGTTACAGGATGTTTAGGTGTATGAGTACATATGATGTGTGAGTACATGTATGAGTGACTGTATAGGATTGTTGGTGGATGAGTGGATGTGTATGTGGATCTTAGAATTACTGAATAGGTTGTTGTAACTGTTATTGGTATGTCCATTGTTTTGAAAATTTTAGTGTCTATTTTTGAATGTTTGTATCAAAGGTTATATTAGGGTGAGAGGAGGTCTACCACTCTGTCACAAGGATAATGTCATCAGTGATGTCATTTGAGATGTCATCAGTGATGTCATGAGTGATGTCACTGACCATGTCATGAGTGATGTAATATGTGACGTCATCAGTAGTGCATTGCGGGCGCGCGAGTTATAGTTAGCTGAACTAACTATAACGGGGGAATTTCATTGGTTTTTTACGAGTGAAATGTCCAGCTAACTATAACATGTGTGAAATCTTTGGTTTTTTCATTGAATTTCTAAGGTTTTTTAAATGCTAATTCCTAACTATAACGTGTGTGAAACCCATGGTTTTTTCAGTGAATTTCAAAGGTTTTTTAAATGCTAATTCCTAACTATAACGTGTGTGAAACCCATGGTTTTTTCAGTGAAATTGCAAGGTTTTTTAAATGCAAATTTTTGTTTTCTTCTATTTTTTTTTACATATTTTTATTTTAATTTTCTATCCTTTTTTAAAGACTATGGTTAAATTTTTAAAATTCTATAATATGTTTTTTTTAATATATTTGATAAAATAAACAGGTAAAATTTATTAGCAATACATTTTTTCCTAATTTTTTTTTTAGTACGCGTACCGTAAGCTTACGGTAAGCGTACGGTTTACGCAATGTCCGTAATTTATCTACGCTGTTTGCGTATAGTTACGCAATTTGCGTAGCCGCGCGTACTCCGCGTGGGGCGCGTACGCGTGTACGCTACACGCGCACGTTACGCGGAAGTGTCGGGGAGTGACTGTTATGCGCATGCGCGCAAGCGCGTGTCTTTTTTACGTGCATGCGTACTTTTGCCGTAAGCGTACCGTAAGCGTACGGTAGGTCATGTGATCATGAAACACAACTTTTGATTGGTTGAAACTACTTTCAGTTCTAGAACTCTCCTACACCACACCCATTCCCCTCATTTCTGCTTGTGATCCCTTAGGAGAAGGAGCTGGGTTGTCTTTGTGATACGATGGCAGAACAGCAGAGCTCTTCTGAGAGTGAGGCTAGCAGCACTACCTTGAGGCAGAGAGCGAGGAAACAAAAGACCTCTTACGTATGGGAGTATTTTACTTTTCCATAAGGCCAGCAAAAGGTAAATGCACCCTTAGTGACTTGCAAGCTGTGTAAGCGTGTACTTTCAAGAGGTAATCCTGACAGGAAGTATTCCTTTGGGAATCACACCATGATGAGACACCTTAAGGATGTACACAGAAGGACACATGCTCGACTTACTGAAGGTAACCCTTCAGTAAATCAACCAAGCACATCCACAGCAGCTCAGCCTGGACCATCATCTGCAGAGCCGAGTCCTTCTTCTGCAGGTCAGGTGAGCCCTTCATCTGTGGGGGGAGCATCTCCTTTTTCGGGTCCTCTGGAAATTAACCCTCGGTTTGCGAGGGTTGAAGTACGGTGCGCCCATTGTCACGATCTAATTAATTATAGGGAGACCAGTGTTTCCCTAGTGAACAGTAAAATAGATCAGCACACTTGTCGTACCGTCTAATACTCCCAATCTTTCTTTCCTCTGTCCCTGCATGAACACAACGGCTCTTTTAAGAGCCAACCTTACCTTTCATCTATTTTTTATATATTTTTTTTTAAACTTTTTTTTTTTTTTTTTTACCGTACGCGTACGGTACGCGTAATTATTATTTTTTTTTTAAAAAACACTAAAAATCAATTATCACATTACAAGGTCCTTGAGAGACTACAATTAAAAACTGCAAATGTGATTGTAGAGAAGTGGAAAAAAGGGACCATGACATTATTGACTTACCATACCCACTCAAAAAAAGATTTATTCATTTAATTTATTTTTAATTGCTTTTAAAATGGTTATAGTTTTCGAAAATTTTCTATCTCAATCAGAAAAAAAAGAAAAAAGTATTAATATTTAATAAAACATTTAATAATACAGTACACATATTTACATATTTTTCAAAAAATATTTTTGCCTTTTTTTTGCTGTTTTCAGAAAATATTGCATTTCACTATAAATTGTGAAAGCAATTGCATTCATCATTTAACAGCAGGCAAAAAAAAATTAACAATCTCAAAGATTGTTTTTAAAAAAGCCCACAATCTCTTTTTTCATAAACATAACTTTAAAGAAATGCATAATATTCTAAAAAAATATCATCTAATATCTATACTTATTTCTTTAAAATACCGTCTGATATTTTTGTTTCAGAAGTATAATCACAATAATATATGTCAAATAACTCCACAATACATCTGGTTCCATTTCCTTTAGGCCAAATAGTAATTTTAAAATTCTTTTTTTGTTTAATTTCCAATGGTAATCCAATAAAAAACAAAAGTTTAAATTATACAGATGTCACCGTTTCTCTGTAACATTTTGGTTTCCGAAAGATTAATTAATAATTAAATAAGTCCACAATAGAATTGTTTACTTTTCCGCATGGCCAAATAGTAATTTTAAAAATCTTTTTTGAAAAAATTTCCAATGGCAATCCAATAACATTCCAAAATTTAAATTGTGCAGATGTTACCGATTTTTTCTAAATTTTTGGTTTTCCAAAGTTTCCTTAAAAAATGGAAAAATTCCACATTACAATTGGTTACCTTTCCATTAGGCCAAATGATAATTTGTTAAATCTTTTTATTTGTAAATTCCAAATGGTAATCCAATAAAATGGTAAAATTGTTTTCTCCACATGTTGTCAAATCTCTCTAAAATTTAGGTTTCAGGAAGATTAGATAGGAATTTGCTAAATCAAAAGGCAAACGTTGCTTAAAAATCAATTGGGAATCATTACACAGTGTCCAGCCTTTTTCACATTTAAGATAAACTGTGTAATGACCAGAAGTTACAGTAGGTCCATCATGGAAAATTATTGCAACTGTTACAAAAGTTTTTCCTGAAATTGATAATTGCTGTCCTGTAAACTTCTTTATTAAAGTATCCAATTTTGAACCATCAGCTCTACATCGTTGGATCATTAAAATTACATACTGTCTGTATTCCTTTAAAACTAATGTTGAAAACATGTCAGATTTACACTCACTGCATTGCATGCTATGATTAGCATCTTTAACTAATTTAGCAAAAGTGACTGTTTTACTCTCTGGCAATGTTAAATAAATAAACCTTTCAGAATCAACATTAGAGCCACATATATTATAACAGTTTTCACAACTATGTTCCCATTTATAAAAGAGACCAAATAAATTTTCAATGTTAACCCCTTCTTCTTCCAGTACCTGAAGAAAATAAATCAAGAATTCCTGTGCGTCTTGCTGTACATTTTGAGAAAACTGTGTTCGTCCTGAACATACATCTAAAACTTTTCTAATTTCAGTAGCACTTTCTATTTGAGTTTTATCATTACTCAGCTTTTCAAAAAGGAGACTCAGCACAGTACAGAATCTTTTTCCCTGATTTACTATTATATGCTCTTGCAAACTTTCCAGATAAAATGCAACATTCAGCACTACATTAGCGTAGCAGTTGACACCAGAGCTATTTTCAAAATAACATCCTACAACCTGTTCTTCATTTTCCTTATTCTTTTTGCTTGCAATTACATCACTCCTATTTTTTTTCCTCCTCTCTACATCTTCATTACAGATATTCTCATTTCTCCTTTTACGAGAAACTACACGTTTCTCCAACACAGGATACTGACCTAAATGAGGAGCATAGCTTCTTCTTAATCTATTATACTCCTTTACACAGTTTGTATCAGCACTAACTTTTGAATCATCAAAGTCTATCATGAATAAACCTGATAATGTTTTCACTCGTGACAAAGCAACATATGCCATACCTTCTTTGAACACAGTTGAACCAATGTTCACAAATGCACAATCTACAGTCAATCCTTGAGACTTGTGAATAGTTACAGCATATGCTAGAGAAAACGGAAACTGCTTCCTACGTACATATAAGTCTTTCACAAGCATGAAACGAACTGTACAACGACAAATATCTTTAACTTCTTCTATCTGATCAAATTTTATTTTTAAACATTCAATTCCATCTTTTTTCTGATAATTAATAAAACCCACAACTCTTCCCATAGCTCCATTAACTAAACCTTTTTCAACATCCAAATTTCTCCTTAAAAATACTCTACAGTTCATGCAAACATATAGATTTTTTTCTAATCCAGCTGTTTTGGAAATCCTCTTCTCTAGTGAATCCAATTTATTTTTCAGTGTGCCTGTTAATGTGACAGTAATTCTTCCATCCTCAATTTTGTCCACTGCTTCCAATTTCCTGATATCTTCCTTTTCCAATTTCAAAAGCTCCTCATTGAATATTGAGCATTCACGTAGAGTTGGCATTAAGCAGATGACACTTTTGTTTTCTGCAATGTTCTTGTATATCTTCTCTGCAACTATTTCTTCCTTTGGAAATAAATTATGTAGCAGCCGAGTCTGTAATGCTTTTTTGCCAGCTTCTGTGAGTAGTCCAATCCTGATATCTTTCAGAATACTTCCATATTCTTCATCGTTTGCTTGCCTCATATTAGTTGTAAGTTCCTTGTACTCAAAGAAGGACCAAATATTTGTATTACCGATGCTTCCCAATGACTTCTTCGTGTCTTCATGTGTCACAGTATTAAACACTGGTTGTCCTTTAACTGGAGTAAGTTGCAAAAGATCTCCAAAAACTATGACGTGTTTTCCTCCAAATAACACGTCATAGTCTGACTTCAGAATTTGCTGCATTCTTAAATGCACAAAGGCAAGCATTAAGTTCGATACCATGCTCACCTCATCAATAATGAGAACTTGCATCTTCTTCAATACTCTTGAAACTTCCAAGCATGCTTCTCCAGTTAGCTTGTTGTATTGTATTTTGTTCTCATGCTCCACTGGTAACATTAGCAAACGATGTAAAGTGATTCCTTTTATGTTATATGCTGCTAACCTAGTTGGAGCAGTAACCACACAAGACAAAGTAGAATCCGTTTTTTGCTGTAGGTAGCTTCTGATGACTTTTATTAGGAAACTTTTTCCAGTTCTAGCTTGTCCGCTTACATACATCCTGATTGGATGAAATGATGTGCATGAGCACTCTTTTTTTTCATGTAGAAATCCGTGATCAATTTTGTTTCTGATCTCTTCATAAATTTGTTGCTGCTCTTGATTCAGTTGTCTTTCCAAATTTTGTAAGTCTATAAATTCTTCTTGAGCTTGATTCATAGCTGTTTCCACTTCATTCATGGCTATTGATGCTTCATTTTCAACGATTGGTTGTCCTAGGGGATCTTGACTGAGTGTTCCTGAACTTTGGCTGTCCTGAGAACTGTCTCTAGCTATTTCTGCTGCAATTGTAGTTTCCTGTTCAATTTCTTCATTTAACATTTGCAGATAAGTTGTGAATGTTCTGCATTGTATGCTGTCTTTGCAAGCATTAAATGAATCTTCATAGCTTTGAAATTCTCCCAGTAGTTCATCCTCTGTACGCCATGGTTTAAACAGCTGTAAAAGAGCCAAGTAGTAAAATTCCTTTTTGTCAGTAGTGTCGCAACTCAGCTTCCGGTGATTTATCAAACTTCCTCTTGTTTGCTTCACCAAACATCCTTCCTCACCAATGACTTTATATTTTCCATTGTTGATGTCTTCTGCGGCTTTCCGTGAATAACTGTAGTTCTGCAGCACTTCATAGAGACACATGTTCTCCAGATGATGACTTCTCTTTGGGTAATATGTATCCAACATGTTTGATTTCAAAATATCTGTACTTTCTGGGTCATTCTCGGCCAAATATTCAATTTCTCCAACAGATTTCAGTACCCGATTTCTCATTGCTGCAAGGCCTAAACTTGCCCAAATTATTCTTCTTGATTTCGAGTAGAGACTTGCAGAAGATAACCTATCTGAACATTCGTAGGATCCAATTTCTCGATGCGATAACATCTTCAAACTGAAACTGTACAGCTTCTTACTGACAGTTTTCTCGTGAGAAATCTCTTCCCACATTTCCTTCAATTCTGTTTTTTCTGATTTCGTAATGTAAGACGTTACATATCGAGCAACAGCAATGGAATTGTCAGCTACATACTGTATATCCATGTTAGCGTTCCACATGGATAAAATCACTGGGTTGTAGTCATTTATATTTTTTGATTCTTCTTTTCTTTTAAGGTTGTAGGTATTCTTAGGTGATTTTCTTGTGATAGTATGTCTCGCAGATGACATAAAACTGTTAACTCTTCCATTTGAAAGAACAGGTCTAGGAAATCCAAATCGACATTTAGTGTAGTATTTATCTTTGCTCTTGTATTTCCGTCGACAGTATTTTCCACACCGATGACTTTGGAAACGTAAAACTTGCTCCTTTAACTTTTTCTCTTCTGTGCTTTTTGGTATAGCACATGTTGCATATTCTTCAATGTAAGATAACACTGCTTCATCAGTATCTGTTCCAAACTTTGGGGCATCCTTGATCCACAACAGCATATGAATATGAGGAGCACCTCTTGCCTGGTACTCTTTTCTCCAAAAGAAATCCACTACTTCTCCTAGAGGTGGATTTTTTTTATTGCAGATGAAGGACATCATAGCCTCAAATCTATGATTGAAATATCTGCAAACATTAACCGGATCCAATGAGCACAGTTCTCCTGCTGTCTTGTATTCGATGTTTTTAATGTTTGAATTTGCCTCTCGTAGAAAATCCAGTAAATCATCCCAAGCGTACTCGGCACAGCTTAGGGTAAGGAACCATGTTGGAGTTCCTAAATTCTGTAACATGCATTTTAATTCACCATGGCGTCGGTACCAATATTCATTTGTCCCACGCTGACAAGCCATCAGATTGATCAGTTGTGTTTCCAAATGATCATCTCGGTGCTGCACTTTCTCCATAAAATCCTTAGCAGACACATTTTGTAAATGTACTCCACTTTTTAAAATGTGATTTACTGCATAAGACAGTGCAGACAAGTCGCTTTCAAATAAAAGATGGAACAAATAAGGAATACTTTGTCGAAATCTGGGATCTTCAGCATATAGTCTTGTAGTCCGATACTCAGAAGCTGGAATCTGTTCCGGACGTTCATCGTATCGTCCTCCTTTTCCTTTAGGAAACAGCTGGGGAAAACATCGAGCTTCCAAGCTCTCCTCCCATACACTCACGGGAGTTCCTTTTGCTTTCTTCATCTGAAATAGATCAATATTGTCTCCCATAACTTCTTTTGAATGAAGAGGATGTATGCTAAAATGTTCATAAATTTCTTCTTCCTTTGACTTGTCCACTTTTTCAATTTGTCCAGTTGGTGTTTCTGTGTCTTCTTGTAAATCTTCTTCTTCTTCTTCTTCTATATAAATTGATTCATACCATTTGTTATTCCTTTTCAAATACAAATTTGCTCTTTGTACTTTCCGTACATCTACCAGCTCCTGCCAAATCTTCTTATTCTTTGTAGGTACACCATTAACCAGAATAATTAATGGTTCAGTTTCCAAAGTATCCGCATCAATAGTTTCCATATTTTTTTTCAAATCCAAGGGCAAATACACCACTCTACCTTTTAAACCTCTCAGTAAATCTGAAGGAGGTAATTTACCAGTTTTGGGCTCCATACGTACTATGGTCTGGAACGGATGAACACATTGAATGAGTATAGACTCATATGTATTTAATTCAGAAAGTTCAGCAGGAATAGCATCCAATTCTAAATTATTATGTACAGCTCTGGTCGGCATTCTATTTTCCTCTAACTTGTTGTAACAGTATTTACAAATACGCTGAACTTCACCCAATTCAAAACAATTTTCAAGAAATATATAGGTGGCAAAATCCTTCCACTTATAATTATCTTCATTTTCACTCTTTCTGTAGAGATCAACATACCTGGTTTGTTTTCTATAATGAGTTCTGCGGCAACAAATACAAGTAATATTTGGTCTTTCATTAGAGATTATTGCAAATTTTGTTATGTGATCATTAAATGTCTTACTTACAGAGGGTTCTACATTTTCTTCCACTTCTTCCTCATTTACTGTGTCCTTCTCTGCACTGTTTTGTTCAGGACCAAAGTAACAAAACTGAAGTTCATCAACAACCTTCTCTACATCTGATACCGTTCCAGGGAACAGAGCCCTATTCAATTCATCTAACTTTATTGCTGGACTTTTAGCAAAATACAACCGTCTCACAAACTTTCTCATTTCAGTATGATGAACAGCCAGCATCCTAAAATGATGGAAAACACTATTACACACTTTTCTAGATAGACAAGCCAGAGAATGACCCTGCAAACCAGTATTCTCTCTCACTCTGCATGGATCTAGACTTTGAAGCACCTTAATCTTCTGTTTCACACTTTTTTTGCTATATTCTCTTAGAAACTCACGAAATGTATCAATAGATTCCTGACGCACAGTGCAAATACTACTACAATTCCAAGTGTTCACTGGGGCTTTAGGACGTCTCCCCATAGCCTCATCCGCCATCACTTGTACCTCATCTCTTGGAACCATTATCTCCTTCTCCATTATGCAACCATTTTTCACTTCATAAGCACGACCTCTGGTGTCAACTGCATGCAGCAAACTATTACTTTGAAAATAACTCTCTTCATTAAAAAAAGGTTCACTACTTGAACTATGCATCCATTTTCCTAAAAACACTTTACAAAAGTTTGTTCTGTTCACTACTCTTTTCCTTTTGCTATGTGATTTCAGTACATTAACCATTTTGTCTAATGTACGCATCCTATTCAAAATTAAAATGAATAGTTTATTTTTAATTCTAATGCCTTTGCTGCAATGGCTTCAATTTCTTTTTTTCTCTTATAAAACTTTGCCTTTTGCTTATATTTCTTCACATCCTTTATCAAATTGGACATAACTCTCCTCTGAAACATTTTTCTACGTATCTCTTTAAACGCTGTTTTTCTGTTTAAGTTTATCTTTTTAGTTGCAGAAGGTATATTTGCATTAACTAAATTCTCAATTTTTTCCTGTCCTTTTCGATTGAAATCATTCTTTTCAGTACAGACATTTTGTACATTTTTCCTTTTTTTGAATATGTTCCTTAGAAAATCTTTTGTTTGCTTACCAGAAGATTTTTTCTTCTTGCCAACATGAGCATCTTCAACTAACTTAGGTCCTCCAGTTGTCTTCAAATATAGGTTTTTTTTTTTGCTCTTTTTTTACTCTGGATTTTGTAGGCATCTTAAATTTTGTTCACTGCTCTTCAGCAATACCTGAAAAAAACTAAAAAAAAATTCCTTTATTTTATTTAAATATATTACTACATTTGTTTTCACATTAGTCACAAAACGAAATTTCTTTGCCAATTTGAAAGCACACTTACTGCTCTTTTTTTTGGCAAGTGATAAACACTTTTACAGACTGACACATTATGAATCCACTTTTCAGATTTTTTAAAAAGCACATGTCCAAACTGCTTTTTCAGACCAGCACCATTTGTAACCTGGGTGTCTGCCTACACTCCAGCAAGGGCAACCAGCCTTAGTGATGCTGAATGTATTTGCATTACTGACTGAAACCTCAAACCCCACTCGCTTGTGAATACTGTGCATGATTCCACATGGTAAGTAGCTGGCTGTGTGCTAAGAGTCTGCTTCTGCACCAAAAAATGGCTCCCCCTTTCCATCTAATGCAACTGTGAAAACACCAGAGCAATACGCAATAAATCTCTGCCTGTAATTCCTATTTGGACACAGAGTCATGTTTTCACATTAGTCACAAAACGAAATTTCTTTGCCAATTTGAAAGCACACTTACTGCTCTTTTTTTTGGCAAGTAATAAACACTTTTACAGACTGACACATTATGAATCCACTTTTCAGATTTTTTACAAAGCACATGTCCAAACTGCTTTTTCAGACCAGCATCATTTGTAACCTGGGTGTCTACCTACACTCCAGCAAGGGCAACCAGCCTTAGTGATGCTGAATGTATTTGCATTACTGACTGAAACCTCAAACCCCACTCGCTTGTGAATACTGTGCATGATTCCACATGGTAAGCAGCTACCTGTGTGCTAAGAGTCAGCTTCTGCACCAAAAAAAGGCTCCCCCTTTCCTTCTAATGCAACTGTGAAATCACCAGAGCAATACGCAATAAATCTCTGCCTGTAATTCCTATTTGCACACAGAGTCATGTTTTCACATTAGTCACAAAACGAAATTTCTTTGCCAATTTGAAAGCACACTTACTGCTCTTTTTTTTGGCAAGTAATAAACACTTTTACAGACTGACACATTATGAATCCACTTTTCAGATTTTTTACAAAGCACATGTCCAAACTGCTTTTTCAGACCAGCATCATTTGTAACCTGGGTGTCTGCCTACACTCCAGCAAGGGCAACCAGCCTTAGTGATGCTGAATGTATTTGCATTACTGACTGAAACCTCAAACCCCACTCGCTTGTGAATACTGTGCATGATTCCACATGGTTAGCAGCTACCTGTGTGCTAAGAGTCAGCTTCTCCACCAAAAAAAGGCTCCCCCTTTCCTTCTAATGCAACTGTGAAATCACCAGAGCAATACACAATAAATCTCTGCCTGTAATTCCTATTTGCACACAGAGTCATGTTTTCACATTAGTCACAAAACAAAATTTCTTTGCCAATTTGAAAGCACACTTACTGCTCTTTTTTTTGGCAAGTAATAAACACTTTTACAGACTGACACATTATGAATCCACTTTTCAGATTTTTTACAAAGCACATGTCCAAACTGCTTTTTCAGACCAGCATCATTTGTAACCTGGGTGTCTGCCTACACTCCAGCAAGGGCAACCAGCCTTAGTGATGCTGAATGTATTTGCATTACTGACTGAAACCTCAAACCCCACTCGCTTGTGAATACTGTGCATGATTCCACATGGTAAGCAGCTACCTGTGTGCTAAGAGTCAGTTTCTGCACCAAAAAAAGGCTCCCCCTTTCCTTCTAATGCAACTGTGAAATCACCAGAGCAATACGCAATAAATCTCTGCCTGTAATTCCTATTTGCACACAGAGTCATGTTTTCACATTAGTCACAAAACGAAATTTCTTTGCCAATTTGAAAGCACACTTACTGCTCTTTTTTTTGGCAAGTAATAAACACTTTTACAGACTGACACATTATGAATCCACTTTTCAGATTTTTTACAAAGCACATGTCCAAACTGCTTTTTCAGACCAGCATCATTTGTAACCTGGGTGTCTGCCTACACTCCAGCAAGGGCAACCAGCCTTAGTGATGCTGAATGTATTTGCATTACTGACTGAAACCTCAAACCCCACTCGCTTGTGAATACTGTGCATGATTCCACATGGTAAGCAGCTACCTGTGTGCTAAGAGTCTGCTTCTGCACCAAAAAATGTCTCCCCCTTTCCATCTAATGCAACTGTGAAATCACCAGAGCAATACGCAATAAATCTCTGCCTGTAATTCCTTTTTGCACACAGAGTCATGTTTTCACATTAGTCACAAAACGAAATTTCTTTGCCAATTTGAAAGCACACTTACTGCTCTTTTTTTTGGCAAGTAATAAACACTTTTACAGACTGACACATTATGAATCCACTTTTCAGATTTTTTACAAAGCACATGTCCAAACTGCTTTTTCAGACCAGCATCATTTCTAACCTGGGTGTCTGCCTACACTCCAGCAAGGGCAACCAGCCTTAGTGATGCTGAATGTATTTGCATTACTGACTGAAACCTCAAACCCCACTCGCTTGTGAATACTGTGCATGATTCCACATGGTAAGCAGCTACCTGTGTGCTAAGAGTCTGCTTCTGCACCAAAAAATGTCTCCCCCTTTCCATCTAATGCAACTGTGAAATCACCAGAGCAATACGCAATAAATCTCTGCCTGTAATTCCTATTTGCACACAGAGTCATGTTTTCACATTAGTCACAAAACGAAATTTCTTTGCCAATTTGAAAGCACACTTACTGCTCTTTTTTTTGGCAAGTAATAAACACTTTTACAGACTGACACATTATGAATCCACTTTTCAGATTTTTTACAAAGCACATGTCCAAACTGCTTTTTCAGACCAGCATCATTTGTAACCTGGGTGTCTGCCTACACTCCAGCAAGGGCAACCAGCCTTAGTGATGCTGAATGAATTTGCATTACTGACTGAAACCTCAAACCCCACTCGCTTGTGAATACTGTGCATGATTCCACATGGTAAGCAGCTACCTG
Source organism: Triturus cristatus (assembly GCF_964204655.1). Taxonomy (NCBI): domain Eukaryota; kingdom Metazoa; phylum Chordata; class Amphibia; order Caudata; family Salamandridae; genus Triturus; species Triturus cristatus. Next base: position 745,071,377 of record NC_140581.1, on the reverse strand, counting down.
TGTGCTAAGAGTCTGCTTCTGCACCAAAAAATGTCTCCCCCTTTCCATCTAATGCAACTGTGAAATCACCAGAGCAATACGCAATAAATCTCTGCCTGTAATTCCTATTTGCACACAGAGTCATGTTTTCACATTAGTCACAAAACGAAATTTCTTTGCCAATTTGAAAGCACACTTACAGCTCTTTTTTTTGGCAAGTGATAAACACTTTTACAGACTGACACATTATGAATCCACTTTTCAGATTTTTTACAAAGCACATGTCCAAACTGCTTTTTCAGACCAGCATCATTTGTAACCTGGGTGTCTGCCTACACTCCAGCAAGGGCAACCAGCCTTAGTGATGCTGAATGTATTTGCATTACTGAGTCCAACCTCAAACCCTTAAACTATTCTTTTATTATACCAGTACACCTTAATTTATTGTGAAAACATAGTCCATATTATTTTACATGTTCCTCACATTTAAATTTCTCCCAAAACAGAAAATAATAAACACAACTTCAACAAAAAGAATTGCATTTCTATTATTCATTTCTTAATTTACCATATACATCCCCTCTCAGACTCTAAACTCACCTTTAAAATTAGTTAGTTGTGAAAGAAATGTGGCACTCAAACAGCAGATTATCAGAGCCAGGATCTCTGTTCTCTACACCTCTCTCCTCTCAGCAGAACCAGATAATGGCAAACTTTCCCTCTCTTTTTCCACACATATACATGTTAGTTTCAAATCTCAGTGCTTGCCCCTTTTTTTCAAATGTAATCACAAATTTCTATTGGTTGAAAACCAACCCTTTTCCAAAAGTACCCTTCCCCCAACTTGACTTCTGCCTAGTACCCTTCCCCCAACTTGACTTCTGCCTGCTACCATAGCAACAGCTCATGGAACACTGCTGTGTGGAGTCAGGTCAGAAGTTCGCCAAACAATGTTTCAATTCCACAGAGCAAGAGTGCTTGACTTTTCAAACCTAACAGCAAATCCATAGTACTGTTCTTTGGTAACACATTTTTCTGTACCAATACAAAACATGCTTTATTAATTTACACATACAGCCTAGTTTTTATTCTAGAATGGTATGAAACAGCCAATCAGTTCTTTTTTTTTTGAAAAAAATATGTATGCCTCCATTTCCAAACTGTCTTTCTTTTCATATTGCCATTCTACTGAAAGACACCTCCTGAGTGCATCCAGTTCTCCTTTGAATATGTTCACAGTGTGGATTGTAGGGCACAGCTATGTCTTCTGGAGTGAATAGTATGCAGAGAAAACAGATATGGTGAGAGACCTTGCTTTGCCATTAAATGGATTGGTCAGAGAGGGTTAAAGTGGCAACAATTAATGCCATTGGTGAAATCCTTCATGCACATCCAACACCCTGACCTCATAATAGTGCACTGTGGTGGCAATGACCTAGGCACTTTGACTGGGGTAGGTCTGGAAATGCTTATGAAGGAGACCTTTGCACAACTGTTTTCACTTTTCCCTAAAACTGCCTTTGTGTTTTCTAACATATGCCAAAGGCAAAAATGGAACTGGTCCAATCATTTCTGTCCGCAGATTGACAAAGCAAGAAAGCACGTCAACAAATCTGTTTCTGCTTTCCTCCGTGACTATGGTATGGGTTCCATTTACCACAACAACTTGCGTTATGACATGCAAGACATTTATAGAGGAGATGGTGTACACTTCAATGATGAAGGGAACAGAGTCTTCCTCTTGAACCTTAGACTCTGCATCGGTACTTACTTGTAGGTACCACAAAAAAATCACTTCATAAACACAACGGCTCTTTTTAGAGCCCCCTAATATCTAAACACTTAAATCTGATTTTCATTTCTTTTTTTTTTTTTTTTTTTACCGTACGCTTACCGTACGCGTACCCCGTGATTTTTTTTAAAATCAATAAATGTTTTCTTTGTACTTTTCTGTCCTTCTTTGACCCCCTTACAAATGTTAGGGGGTCTGTAACTCTCCTCCTTGCCCCCTTTTCTTGTTATCACTCTTTTTTTTCTGAGTGAAACACACGAAATGGCGGCCGCCGCTTCCTGGTTTCGACCGATTCGAATGTTTACTAAGATCTAAGAGCCAATCAGAATCACGCTCGCGCACGCCACCGTACGCGTACGGTAAGCGTACCGTAAGCGCACCGTAAGCTGGCTCAGATATATATATTGATTTAAAGGCTATTTTCTCAGAATCTACTGAACAGATTTACACCAAACCTACAAAAGGCACTTCCTTGACCTGAGGACTACCTCTCTGCCAAATTTCTAGTAATTCTGTTCAGCCGTTCGGGCTGTAGCCCTGTCTAAAGGTCCTATGGAAAAATGCATGGGAAAAACGCGTTTTGGGACCCCCCTTTTATCTCAGCCCCCGCTTGACGAATCCCCCCGAGACTTTCAGGGTAGGAGCGGAGCGTAGCGCCCCATCTATTTTGAAAAATTCGCGAGGATTCGTCGACCGGCGCAAAAGTTATTCAAAATAGAATGTTGCGGATTTCCTATGGAAACATGGTCCTAACTATAACTACCTACTGGCGACCGCCAGTAGGTAATATATATATATATAGATATATTACCTACTGGCGGTCGCCAGTAGGTAGTTATAGTTAGGACCCCTTTTCCATAGGAAATCCGCAACATTCTATTTTGAATAACTTTGGCGCCGGTCGACGAATCCTCGAGAATTTCTCAAAATAGGTGGGGCGCTACGCTCCGCTCCTACCCTGAAAGTCTCGGGGAGATTCGTCAAGCGGGGGCTGAGATAAAAGGGGGGTCCCAAAACGCGTTTTTCCCATGCATTTTTCCATAGGACCTTTAGACAGGGCTACAGCCCGAACGGCTGAACAGAATTACTAGAAATTTGGCAGAGAGGTAGTCCTCAGGTCAAGGAAGTGCCTTTTGTAGGTTTGGTGTAAATCTGTTCAGTAGATTCTGAGAAAATAGCCTTTAAATCAATATATGTATCTCAGCCAGCTTACGGTACGCTTACCGTAAGCTTACCGTACGCGTACGGTGGCGTGCGCGAGCGCGATTCTGATTGGCTCTTAGATCTTAGTAAACATTCGAAACAGCCGAAACCAGGAAGCGGCGGCCGCCATTTTCTCTCTCGCACTGAGAGCTAGGTTGTTAAATAAAACCAATAAACATATAAAGGGGCTGTTTAGACAGCTCCCACACACATAGCCATGTTTAGGGAGTCCCCAAAGACCCCCCAAGGCCAAAAATGCAATTTTTATTTTTTCGCTAATTTCGCCGATTATGCTTACCGTACGCGTACGGTAAAAAATGTAAAAAAAAAAAACACTATCCACACTCTCCCCACCCCCTGTGCTTTTGGTGGCCACCAAATGTGCAGGTCTTTTTTGAGGTGTGAAAAACCACAATATTTTAAACAAAAATAATAAAAGAAAAAATTAACAACACTCTCTCCACCCCGTGTGCAAATGATGTCCGAAGGGCACCATTTGTGCATGGCTTATAAAAATTACGAAAAATTCAAATATTACCTTTCAAAACGAAGTGCATCATATGTCCTCCATGTGCGCAAAGCGCATCTTGCGTACATGGCCCATCTAGCGTAACGTGGGCGCGCGGTGCGCGTAGCGCACCGCGTGCCCACCGTGCGTGCACGGCACTAACTGCGTAAAGTGGGCGCGCGGTGCGCGAAGCGCACCGCGTGGTTACTGTGCGCGCACGGTGCGCGAAGCGCACCGTGCGCGCACGGAACGAACTGCGTTAAGTGGGCACGCACGCCACGAATGGCGTAAAGTAACTTAGCATTTAAAAAACCGTACAAATTCACTGAAAAAACCATAGGTTTCACACACGTTATAGTTAGGAATTAGCATTTAAAAAACCTTGCAAATTCACTGAAAAAACCATAGGTTTCACACATGTTATAGTTAGCGGAAATTTTACTGATAAAAAACCAGTGAAATTCCCCCGTTATAGTTAGTGTAGGCAACTATAACTCACGCGACCGCAATCTTCTGCTGATGACATATGTGTCTTTATGAAAAAAAAATATTTGAAATATATGTATAGCTAAAAATGTATGGAAGAAGACATGGGCAAATAAGTGTCTAAATACAGTATTAGCATCAGCAGAGGATTGCGGTCGCGTGAGTTATAGTTGCCTACACTAACTATAACGGGGGAATTTCACTGGTTTTTTATCAGTAAAATTTCCGCTAACTATAACATGTGTGAAACCTATGGTTTTTTCAGTGAATATATATATAGATATATATAAATATATATAGATATATATATTCCAAATGAAAATTACGCAGTATCACAGGTGTGAAAAAACAAACCACTCCAGCCAATTTTATTCCAGGCAGCAAAGCAAATGCAGCATAACGCGTTTTAATCTATCAGATCTTTAATCATATGCAGAAATGAGGGGTGACTTCACCTGGATGATATGCCTGATTTCCCCCAGCCCATCAGACCAGATCACAGTTTTTGAGTCCAGTACTCCTTGAAAGAAGGAATCTACCACATTTTGCCATTCAGCTGCAATGCATTATGGACATTGAAGTCCAAAAATGTTACAAATACGGACCACAAGCTACTAACTCAAATACTATCTGAGATATAATGCATCAGCACGATATTTCAAGGAGTACTGAACTAAAAAACTGCTATCTGTTCTGATGGGCTGATGGAAATCAGGCATAGCGCTTGAACTCTGTAGTCCTTCGTTTGTGTTGACAACCTCCATAAATATCATCCAGGTAAAGTCAACCCTCATTTCTGCATATGATTAAGGTCCGATAGGATTGAAACACGTTATGCTGCATTTGCTTTGCTGCCTGGAATACATTTCTTACTTGAAAGGTTTGGCTGGAGTGGCTTGTTTTCATGCCTGTGATACTGCCTGATTTTCATTTGGAATATTTCAGTGGTGACATCGCCTACAAGCATAGATTCGCTTGGCTGAGGCTCCCTTCCATCAGTCGGGGTTTGGAAATACAGAGTAAAAGGGAGCCTGCCAGCTGCTCTCCTGGTTAGGAAGGACTCTGCTGAGTTGGAGCCACTTGAAAACACTGGAGGCTCTGCTAAGTTTTTCTTGAGGGGGCCTGCGGGCTGAAGACTTCTGTTAATTACCTGAGAGACAGCCAGAGTTTGCGAGGGAGTTTCTACCCCTGCACTTCCAAACCCAAAGGAGTAACAGGCAGTTGCACATTGATCGTGTACAAAACAAAAGCAGGAGGAGAAATGCCTTGGAAGCAAAGTAAGACAATGTTTGCCATTTTGCACTACATGGAACTAGATCCTTTTGAGGCATGTTCTGGAATTTTTTGTGTGATTGATACTTACCTAGGCTTGTGAAAATAGCTCACAAAGAAGGAATCTCCCACATTTTGACATTCAGCTGCAATGCATTATGGACATTGAAGTCAAAAAATGTTACAAATACAGACCACAAGCTAGTAACTCGAATACTATCTGAGATATAATGCATCAGCACGATATTTCAAGGAGTACTGGACTAAAAAACTGCTATCGGGGCTGATGGAAATCAGGCATAGCGAGTAGGGAACATGTACTCTGTAGTCCTTCATTTGTGTTGACAACCTACATAAATATCATCCAGGTGAAGTCAACCCTCATTTCTGCATATGATTAAGGTCCGATAGGATTGAAATTTGTTTTGCTGCACTTGCTTTGCTGCCTGGAATACATTTCCTACTTGAAAGGTTTAGCTGGAGTGGCTTGTTTTCACGCTTGTGATACTGCGTGATTTTCATTTGGAATACATATATATATATATATATATATGTATATATATATATATATATATATATATATATATATATATATATATATTGCAAAACCACTGATTCAGAGAGACAGCGTGCTCAGTCATCCAGTGCTCACATCCTTTGTGGGCAGAATCCAGCCCCAACATTCATTGCTATAACAAATTGATGTCGCACTCCAGTAATACTATTCACCACTACCAACAACGTGTTTCACCACATAGGCTTGTTCACGGTTAGGGAAGTCTGTTTACTCTTTCCAATTTATACTACTTTTCCCATGTGCCCATAATGAGGAGTTGTGGGATATGTAGTCTTAATTTTTGGTTTACACAAACATTATTTACATATATTTGCAAATATTTACAATGTTCCATTCCATTCATTTTCAGTATGTTGTTATAAGTTTACATGTTTCATGGATACAGTTACCACATATGTGCATGAATTGGGACACTGGATTTTGTTAGGTTCTGTTATGCATATAAATATATTTGTGCAGTCTTAGTGACTCCCTGCAGTGTCTTTTGCCCAACATGTTTTTGTGAATCTCTTTAGTTGATTGATCTTCATTGGGTGGTCCAATAGAGGAATCAAGTGGTCGTGTCCTGGAGATAGACCATCTTTCACCTAAGTGGCTTGTGCATTGTCTGTTGGTCAGAGCGCTGAGTAGGTGTGTTCATGGGTTAGTTGCTCCTTGGATAGTCCAATAGGGTTGTCCTATCATGATGAGCAAGAACCTGTTTTGGATGGTTGTCTTGCCTGAGTGGCCTAGTCATCCTGTGTGGTAAGTTCATTCCACTTTTGAGGTTTCATTGCTCTAGTGTGCCAGTACCGGTGAGAGGAACATAATCAGTTCCAGGGAACATGTCAATATAATTGGGAATCCTAAACCTCTCCATTCACTGCACATTACATTTTTAATCAACAATAATCTCTCAAAAACGACACAATACCTTGAAAAACACAAAAAACTGTTAGTGCCAAGCAATTGTATTTAAATAAACAGAGAACTGAGCATAACCATGGAACAAACGGCAGCAAAACGACTACAGAAAGCAGAAACTCTCTTCACAAAAGACAGTAGAATCACAAGACCCAGTCAAACTGAGAGAGCTAGAGGGACAGAAAAGGAATTAAATGTTAAAAGTCTATTCTCGCAATTAGAACGTCAATTGAGGAAAGAAATCTCTAAAAGCTGGGAGGTAATAACAATAGAAAAATATATCGAACTGGGGAGAGTACCACGAGGATTGAGAATCTTCACTCTCCCAAATCACCCTGACACAAGACCAAAAATGCTGGAGGAATGGTGCAACAATAATATGCAGTGCTCTAAAAACATGATGCTAATATTAATCAAATACTCCAAACTAGCCATAGAGGAAATACATAAGTCAATAACTAACATAGGGGCATATTATCAAGCACGGCGTTAAAATTATCGCCGCTTTAGCGGCAGAAAACTGCAGCTGAAGCGGCGATAATGGACTTGATAATATGCCGCAGAGAATTCCAATAGAAGCCCATGTTGACACCAGAGCATGGGCTTCTATGGGAATTCTCAAGGGCATATTCTCAAGCACATTATCGCCGCTTTAGCGGCAGTTTTCTAACGCTATAGCGGCAATAATTGTAACACCGTTTTTTGATAATATACCCCATAGAGTCACAAATAAAATCTCTAAAAAAAAGAGGATGAAGCAGCAAAACTGAGAACTATATAATCCCACAATGCATCACTTTGGTAAGTACCAATTCAGGCAAAGTGCTATGGTATAGCGGCAACACAATGAAGCATCAATGTCTTTTAATTGTAATAGCTCGAGCACTTTGCCTGAACTGGTACTTACCAAAGTGATGCATTGTGGGACTATGAGACCTGTTTGCAAGCTGCATTATTGTTCTATGATTAAGGCGATTCCAGCTGAAACGCATCAGATCAATCAACCAGTGTTGCCGCCCAAAACTACAATAAATGCCTGTCACATGCTACCAGTGCCTCAGCTTTTCTTTGTTACATTGCTGGCTGCAACCGAGCAGGATGCTTCGTTCCTGTGGTCATCAGAGGCTGCCCTGTAGGGTCATGAGCTTCCGAGTACGAAGACTCTTGTGTGGATTTGGATGTTGGGAGACTGACCCGCTCCGATTTCAGGATTTTCCACGAGTTACTTGACATAAAGATAAGGAGCACGGGATGCAGAGGGGTATTCCATCACCCCTTGTAATACATGTTATGAAACTTTTACTATGGTATAGCGGCAACACAATGAAGCAGCAATTTATTTTAATTTTAATAGCTCGAGCACTTTCCCTGAACTGGTACTTACTGAAGTGATGTATTGGGGGGCTATGAGACCTGTTGCCAAGCTGAATCAATGTTACGACTAAGGCTATTCCAGCTGAAACGCGTCAGATCAATCAACCATATATATATATATATATGCTTGAAACCGGAAAGCCCTTTCCGGGAAATCCGCCCGTTGTTCGGTGGTGCGCTTAGCCGGCAGAGCACAAGTCCGGCGATTAGTATTCCAAAGATCCGCAAAGTAAAGCGCACTCTCAGAAGTTGTAGGAAGCCAATATTTTAATCCTCAATGTTACACGTTTCGAAAGGTAAATATTCTTGATCACACAATGAGTAATTGTGACAAGGTGCAATACATACTCATTGTGCTAAACATAGAAAGTGGACTTTTACAAAGAGTTACTGTGTATTTTAACACCCACTTTGGTGGCCATATTGGAACATTATGAGTTTCATATGTTAAGGCCTGGCTTGAGAACAAATGCAGTCCTATCTGGTTCATAAATTATTTGCATTGTACAATCTTGGTGAAATACCGGAGATTAGTATATATAATCTAAATAGAATAATATTCTACAGGTGTAAATACATGTTCTTTTTTGGCTCATGCATTATTACAACTCATAGTGTCAGCATCTAAATCCTTGCATGATTCAAAAGGAAATAGAAAAAGGAAAAAGGGAAAACAAGATAGAAAAGAAAGCAATTCTATTCTCCCTGCTATAGTTACACAATGGTGACGTAGGTGTAATCCCGGGGTCTCATTGGATCCTGATTGTCCCTATCAGGGCGCCTGGTTAATACCCAAAAGTGATGTTAGGAACGGGATGCGTTAATTTCTATTTTTTGGGCCTGGGACGATAACTCATAAAATAATTACATCGAAGGAACCGGGTTCATACTCTACTTGATATTAGCTCAGGCAAGTGAGGGCAGAGCCATATCCCAATCCTGTTCCCGGGTCCATGGTGTACCGGGGAGCACCGTGTGAGCGTATCTTGCAGAATACTGGCGTCAAGTGGCACTCCAAGGTCTTCGAGGGTATATGAGTATTTGCATTGCCTTCCTGGGTATATCTGAGACAAGTTATATTAAAGGTCCAATGATGAATATTTGATAGAAATGGGACAAAAATAAACATCCTACTGTATCTCCACCTTGTGCAATTGGCTGTAAGGTGGAACTATTGCCATATGGCCAGAGTACCTCTATTACCAGTCCGCTAGTAATAGGTAGACACTATGCGACAAAAGTGAAAAAGTGAAATAATTGGAACAAAGTTCTTATCTATCAATCTATGGTGCACTTCCAGAAGCGATGGAAAAAACGTGTAGGTGAACCCTGATGTACCCATGAAGATTCGATGGGCCCCTTCCTTTCCTCCTGTGAAGAGAGAATGAGAAAAAATCTATATTAAAAGGCCAGATATTTACATACTGGTACATTTGTGCACATTTTAAAACAATTATTTTAACATCATGAGAGTACATTGGTAAAGACTGAACACATAATTATTCCTCAATAAGATGTGTTGCTAATTCCTCATCCTGATTGTGTCCCTTAGGGTATTTGGTTTCTAGATCTAGGATCCACTTGGATTCTTGTTTTCTGAGTTTAAGTTCTCTATTGCCTCCTCTTGGACCTGTCTGGACATGTTCTATGGCAAAATAGCGCACTAGGGAGCTGTTGAACAAATGGTAATCAGCAAACTGCTGTGCTACCGGGTAGTGAGGGTGTTTGTTCGTTATTGCTCTTAGATGTCCAAGGACCCTTTTCTGTGTGTTTCCTATGTACCTTTTTCTACAGGGACACTCTAAGACGTAGATGGCATAAGCAGTACTACATGTGAGAAATTGGGATATGGTTATTTTGCCCATTTGGTTAGGTGTACTGTATTCTTTAACCATGTGGCTTGTGCGGCATGCCTTACAGTGGCCACATGGATAGAACCCTTTCAGATTGTGTGCATTTACATCTCGGGGCGCTGTGATGTCAGTATGCACTAGTAGATCTCTCAAACTGCGTCCCCTTCTGTATGTGATTTTAGGTCTTACACTGATGTTGGGCCCTATTGTAGTGTCACTTCTGTGAATATTCCAATTTTCAGTTAGTATTTTGTGCACCCTTTGCGACTCTCTATTGTACGTAATGATTACTCTAGTTTCTAGAGATTTTTTGTCGTCTTCCTTTTCTTTTGGTTTCAGGGTACTTTCTCTGGTGATGTTCGTCATTTTAGATACTGCTCTGTTAAGTACCCACTCTGTGTACCCCCTAGGTTTAAATCGGGAGAGCATGATTTTCTCTTCTTGTTGGTACGTCTCAGTATCACTGCAATTCCTTCTCGCTCTCAGTAGTTCCCCATATGGGATGCTCCATTTCAATGTATCTGGTTGGCCACTGCGAGCGTGAAGAAGGCTATTCCCTGCCGTATCTTTCCTGAACAGTCTTGTTTGTAATGTGTTCTCTGTGACCTTCACCTTGATATCTAGAAATTCTATTTATTCTTAGCTCATCATGACCGTCAGTACAATATTATAGATATTCTCGTTCAGTCTAGTGACAAAATTTCTATCCTCCTCTTCGCTGCCTTTCCAGATCACGAAAAGGTCATCTATGTATCGTAACCATATGACGACCTTTCTGAAATCTTCCGCATGTTTGGCATTTTACCTGATTTTCTCCTCCCGCAGGCCTAGGAATAGATTAGCAAAACTTAGGGCAAAACATGTGCCCATGGCAGTTCCCAGGATTTGTTTGTACAGGTCACCATTAAACATAAAGATGTTGTTTTGGAGGCACATGTGTATCATCTCAATGAGCATGTCGGTGTGTGCAAGATACCTTATATGTCTCTCTTTCAAATAGTGCACGCATGCACTTATTCCTTGATCATGATCTATATTAGTGTACAGTGAGGACACATCTAAGGTGATAAACATGTATCCCTCATCCCACACTACATTCTCTAATTTGCAGAGGAAGTCCTTCGTATCCTTGACATGAGAAGGAAGGTTTGTCACATATTCTTGAAAAAAATGATCCACATATTTTGAAATGTTTTCAAAAACACTTCCAATTGATGATACAATGGGCCTGCCGGGAGGGGCCAGGGAGTTTTTATGGATCTTAGGGAGAAAGTAAATGATTGGCAATTTAGGATAATCTTTTTTGAGGAACAGGTATTCTTCCCATGTGATAATTCCTTGTTTCTGTCACTCTGATAGTCCACCCCAGGTAAGGGTGATGCTGCCATTGTAGGTTTTGGTGTTGCATCTGCAATAAACTCTATCAGATTTCAATTGTCTGTGTGCCTCAGCAATATACATTTCTTCACTTTAAAGCACGATGTTGCCTCCTTTGTCCGCTGGACGAATTATTATTTCCTTATCTTTGGCCAATGTTGTGATTACATGTCTTTGTCTAATAGTTAAATTGAGTCCTTTATACCCTCCCTGACTTTTCTCACGTTTGCATTCCAGCAGGGCCTTGGTTACCACATTGTGAAATGTTTCTATATTATCCTGTGGTAAATTTGGGAAAAATGTTGACTGAGGTTTAAAGGGAGATAAGGCTGCTCTATTAGTGTTAATATTTCTGATAACAGTGGCTTCCTATACGTTACGACTGGATGTAACCTCAGTGTTTGATTCAAGTTGTCGCATAGTTATAAGTGTGTTGGCATCTTCTATAGTGAGGTTGGGCTGAATGGTGGTATTATCGGTGCCGCCCTTCATACTACTGCATTCTTTTAGACTATGCCACTTGGTCAGTTTCAACTTTCTGACAAATTTAAATAAATCAATACATGTATTTGAATAATTAAATAATTCAGTGGGGCAGAATGTGAGACCCAAACACAAAGTCTGTTTTTCAAAGAGTGATGGTGTACGATTACTCAGATTAACAATGGTTTTGTTTACCATGGCTTTGTCATTCATTGTTGCATTTTCCTGTAGCCCCCACGTCTGGTTCTCAAGCCAGGTCTTAACATATGAAACTCATAATGTTTCACTATGGCCGCCAAAGTGGGAGTTAAAATACACAGTAACTCTCTGTAGAAGTCCACTTTCTATGTTTAGCACTATGAGTAGGTATTGCACCTTGTCACAAACATTCATTGTGCGATCAAGAAAGTTTACCTTTCGAAATGCGTAACATTGAGGATTAAAATATTGCTTTCCTACAACTTCTGAGAGCGCGCTTAACTTTGCGGATCTTTGGAATATATATATATATATATATATATATATATATATATATATTATCTACTGGCGGTCGCCAGTAGATAGTTATAGTTAGGACCGTGTTTCCATAGGAAATCTCAAAATTCTATTTTGAATAACTTTGGCGCCGGTTGACGAGTACTCGCGAAATTTTCAAAACTAATGGGGCCCTCCGCTTAGCTCCTACCCTGAAAGTCTCGGGGTGATTTGTCAAGCGGGGGCCGAGAAAAAGGGGGGGTCCCAAAACGCATTTTCCCAATGCATTTTTCCATAGGACCTTTAGTCGCAGCTACAGCCCGAACGGCTGAACAGAATTACTTGAAATTTGGCAGAGAGGCAGCCATAAAGTCACGGAAGTGCCTTTCGCAGGTATGGTGTAAATCTGTTCAGTATTTCCTGAGAAAATAGCATTTAAAAGCATATCAATATCTATACGCGCGCAGGGTGCGTGCACTGTGCAAGCCCTGTGCGCGCACCCTGCCGTGCGCGAGCGTAATTCTGATTGGTTGTTAGATGTCAGTAAACATTCGAATCGGTCGAAATCAGGAAGTGTCGGCCGCCATTTCGTCTGTCGCACTGAAAAGGAAAGATAGAGAACGTGAATAGGGGGCAGAGTAGGGAGTTCTTGACCCTCTAGCCATTGGCAGGGGGTCACAGTAGGACCACGAAGGGCAAAGAAAAAGATTTAAATTTTTTTTAAAAACATCGCACCCGAAAAAAACCATTAAAAAAAATAGAAATAAAAATCAAGTTTAAGTGTTTAGATATTAGTGGCTCTAAAAAGAGCCCTTGTGTTTATTGAGTGATTTTCGGTGAAAAACCTGAAAAAAAATAATTTAATAAATACATAACTTAGCATTTAAAAAACCGTACAAATTCACTGAAACAACCATAGGTTTCACACACGTTATAGTTACGAATTAGCATTTAAAAAACCTTGCAAATTCACCTAAAAAACCATAGGTTTCACACATGTTATAGTTAGCTGGACATTTCACTCGTAAAAAAACAATGAAATTCCCCCGTTATAGTTAGTGCAGGCAACTATAACTCATGCGACCGCAATCCTCTGCTGATGACGTCAGATATTACATCACTGATGACATATGTGTCTTTATGAAAAATAAATATTTGTAATATATGTATAGCTAAAGATTAATGGAAGAAGACATGGGTAAATAAGTGTCTAAATACAGTGATGTAATATCTGACGCCATCAGCAGAGGATTGCGGTCCCGTGAGTTATAGTTGCCTGCACTAACTATAACGGGGGAATTTCATTGTTTTTTTACAAGTGAAATGTCCAGCTAACTATAACATGTGTGAAACCTATGGTTTTTTAAGTGAATATATATATATATATCACCAACATCCGTAGTTAGGCATCGAAGCATTCACGGACACGGACCAGGTAATCAGTGCAGTAGATTTATTTAGTGCGGTATGTCGCCATATATATATATATATATATATATATTATATTAAATGCAATATATTACAATGATATAAAACACAGCAATGGGGTCTAAAAAACATGATAATCTTACCTGCTTTATTCTTACCTACTATATTTTTTACATCATGATATTTAAGACACAATATTTGCGCCTCATGATATTCTTCCCAACATTTTTTGCCAGAACTCCTGAAGAGGAGGCTAAGTGTAACACAAAGAAGTGCTACGCAGTCAATTATGCATTAAAATGTGATCAGGTTCAATAAATGGTCTTGAAATATTTATTTAAGATAGGAAGCATGGGAACAAGTCTGCATGTCAGGTGTGAAACTTACCAGTTCTGTAGCTACAAGATATTTTGTGATTTTGGACTTGTACTTTAAATTGCCCTATGCAAAGCAGATGTGAAGAAAGTCAGTGCATAAAGGTGGATATATACAAAAGTGGTATATATAGAAGGGAGAGACAGAAGAGATGGTGAGATAGACACTTGATGAGGAGAGATGTCTGTAGAGATACGGAAAAAATGAAGAGAGGGGAAAAGCAGATATAAAAAGGTATAAGATTTATGTTGATAGGTACAGAGTAGATGTTTAGAGACGTGGGGTAATGTTCTGCAAAGCAGGGTTTATGGGGTGAGGTAGTGGAGAAAATGTGAAAAAACACAGATTACATGTGAGCATGTTCAGAGTTAATGATGTGAGCAACAGGATAGGAGAGGGAAGATACAAGGTAGATGTGGAGATATAGAAGGGACATCTAGAGAAAAGGATCTTCCAGTTAGAGATTTGAAGGGAAGATGTGTAGACGTACAGGATGAAGGGGAAGAAGCACAGTGAGGCAAGAAGTTGGAAATTATCCGCAAATGCACCTAACCTTCTAAAGTTATAAGTGAAATAAATGGCCTTCCTTCCTAATACATACAGGCCTGCATACTTTCTATGCAGAATATTATTATGATGCGCTGTACCCTAGACAACGCCAAATAGTAGAAAATAGTTCAGGTAGTATCAACATAAATTGGGCCATTGAAGTTCATGTGATTGTTTTGTATTACTATTGCATTTTGAAAAATGTTTATAAAAGTGCGCTACTGTTTGTGCAGCTCCCTGGCCCACAATCTTACCCCAAAGAATGGAATGAGGGCCGCACAAGAGGTTGAGACTGGTGGCATGGGTAAAATCTCACTAGCCTTAGGGCACTGGTCCCCGACCCACACGGTTCACTCCTGGGCTGAGAGACAAAACACATCTCACCAGAATGGCCCCTCACGTTCACCGCTAAAGCGAGTCATGACAGGCAGGGCAGTGATGCTCTACACTGCAGGCATGACTGCACTATCACTGCTCTTCAAAAGAGAAAGGAGCAATCACCACTTCCCAAGAGGCAATTATCATGCGCTGAAGCCGACAAGGGCGTTTCTCTGGCCTAATTAATGTCCAAGTTCTAGTCATAATGAAAGCACTTGAAAACACTCTCACATTCAAAATTCATCGCTGCCTTATGATCAGTTAATAATTTACAGAATCGCTTTTAAGTCATAAAACCAATTCTGTTAAAATCACGGCTCTGGTTGCAAAGTATCAGAACAGAGCCCGCTGCAGACACACCGGGCTTGTCTCGAAGCCCGTGGACGCGCTACACATCACACAGAACAGGTAGCTGCTACCTTTTAATGACCAAATATTCAGACTTTTATTATTCCGCTTACGTGAACCCCGCAAAGAATTCACAGCTGTTTGCTTGCATTGAAATGCTACCAATTGGCAGAATTGCCATGATTGTTCTAAGTGAATTGTTTTTGATTGTCTCAATAGGCATTTCCAGCAGCATTGTACTGCATTGTGATTTGAGAGATGATGCTGCCGCGCTGTACTCGGACCATCAATATCCCAGTCGCAGCTAAATAGACCAATAACGCTTCATGGATGGCAGACCTCGCAAAAAGCAGCACCGGCCAATAAGCCGTGATTGATCGTACTTACTGAGGTGTTTGAACATAAAGGAACAAACGCCCTCTCACCTCCGGTAATTCCACTTACTCAGGGGTCACGCACAATGATTTAGTGAATTATGCCTGCCCTCACCACACCAATCACATCAGTAAAGTAAAGAATTCAATCTCCAGTGTTTTAATTTGGGCAATACCCCTGGGAACTGGCCCACCCGGGGGCCTCATTTAAATGGAGCCCGTGCTTAGTTTTTTAAAATAATTTCAGTGGGATTCGTGATCCCAGCGAGAATTCCGCTGAATTTATTTTAAAAATGCTTTTTGTGGCCCTGGGGCACCCTGTGGGACCCCCTGAGCAGGCCTAGGGGGTCAGGGTGTTTCTACCCTGCCCCTATTCTTGTTTTTTATGTTTGTTTCACTGTTTTCTTGTGACTCGCTCTACCAAGTGGCTGCCAACACTTCCTGGTTTAGAGTGTTGGCAGCCAATCGCAGTGAAGCTCGTGGTCGTGGCAGCAAATCACAGTGAAGCGCGTGGTCAGGAGGGTGTGCGAACCCACCGCTGCCCCAGATATCGAAACTTTTATTTTTGGAATTTCTCAGCAACTACTGAACGGATTTACACCATTTAAAGAGAAATTCACTTTCTGAATCAAGCACTACCATTTTGCCAAATTTGGTGTAATTCCGTTCAGCAGATCGGGCTGTAGCCTTGGCTAACGTTTCCTAAGGGAAATTGATTTTTTGACTTTTAGTTTTTGAATTTCACAGCAACTACTGAACGGATTTACACCATTTGAAAAAAAAGGTCACTTTCTGAACCAAGTTCTACATTTTTGCAAAATTTGGTGCAATTCCGTTCAGCAGTTCGGGCTGTAGCCTGTAATAAAATTTCCTATGGAAATTAACATGGAGATACCCCTTTGTGGGACCCCCCTTTTTTCTCAGCCCCCACTTGACGAATCACCCCCAAACTTTCAGGATAGGAGCTGACCTGGATAGACCTTTTGTTTGGAGGATTTTGCGAACATTTATCAAAAGTTATTAGCAAATCAAAAAATGCTTTTCCTACGGAAACTAGGTTCTAACTATAACTACCTACTGGTGATCACCAGTAGGTACTATATATATATATATGGTGAGGAGCAATAAACAATCGTTTCTGCACCGATTTTGGATCCGCGTCCGTCTTTAGAGATAATCCTGCAACGCACGGAAGAGTGTCATATATATATATATTCACTGAAAAAACCATGGGTTTCACACACGTTATAGTTAGGAATTAGCATTTAAAAAACCTTAGAAATTCAATGAAAAAACCAAAGGTTTCACACATGTTATAGTTAGCTGGACATTTCACTCGTAAAAAACCAATGAAATTCCCCCGTTATAGTTAGTTCAGCTAACTATAACTCGCGCGCCCGCAATGCACTACTGATGATGTCACATATTACATCACTCATGACATGGTCAGTGACATCACTCATGACATCACTGATGACATCTCAAATGACATCACTGATGACATTATCCTTGTGACAGAGTGGTAGACCTCCTCTCACCCTAATATAACCTTTGATACAAACATTCAAAAATAGAGACTAAAATTTTCAAAACAATGGACATACCAATAACAGTTACAACAACCTATTCAGTAATTCTAAGATCCACATACACATCCACTCATCCACCAACAATCCTATACAGTCACTCATACATGTACTCACACATCATATGTACTCATACACCTAAACATCCTGTAACACAATCCCACTCATCCATAGAGTTACTCACACACATAGTCACTCATGCTAATAAAGATGCAAACATCCATTTACTTGCATATACAGTTATACACACACCAGCACACTTACTTTTACAGAAACTTACACATACTTAGTCTTTTTAACAATCACTTATAGAAACACATACTTATTCATACAGGAACTCTTCCAATCTCTCACTCTCACATATACTCACTTATAAACACCAACAGTCACATATACTAGTTTAAAACATATGTAGTTACTTATGAAGACACTATTGAGACAGTCATTCACTCACTAACACACCCATGCACACACTCATCCACCCATACAGTCCTGCACACATGCTGTCTTCAACACATACAAACAGTGAGTCACTCATTCATGCATCTATGCACTACGTAATACCCCCCACCGCACCTTGAAGACACTCAGACACTCATACTGATACTCAAAAAACCAACTATTAACCTATATAGACACTCATGTAGCTACTCACCAACCCATGCAGCCACTTATATACAAAGTGAGAGACTGATACAGGTATTTACACATTTAAACATTACTCACTAAGCCATGTATTCAAAAAGATACACTTAATCAGTCAGTTATACAATCAATTTTTCAGAAACAAATCATCAATTTAGACACTTATATACTCATTTATTCTTCCATCGACCTTGAGATATACAAATATAAAACATATTTAATTTTCAGAAAAACACACATTCACTGGATGATGTCATCAGTGATGTCATTTGAGATGTCATCAGTGATGTCATGAGTGATGTCACTGACCATGTCATGAGTGATGTAATATGTGACGTCATCAGTAGTGCATTGCGGGCGCGCGAGTTATAGTTAGCTGAATTAACTATAACGGGGGAATTTCATTGGTTTTTTACGAGTGAAATGTCCAGCTAACTATAACATGTGTGAAACCTTTGGTTTTTTCATTGAATATATATATATATGTATATATATATTCACTGAAAAAACCATAGGTTTCAGGGGTGTTATAGTTAGCTGGACTTTTCACTTGTACAAAACCATTGAAATTCCCCCGTTATAGTTAGTTCAGCTAACTATAACTCGCGCGCCCGCAATGCACTGCTGATGACGTCACATATTACATCACTCATGACATGGTCAGTGACATCACTCATGACATCACTGATGACATCTCAAATGACATCACTGATGACATCATCCAGTGAATGTGTGTGTTTCTGAAAATTAAATATGTTTTATATATGTATATCTCAAGGTCGATGGAAGAATAAATGGGTATATAAGTGTCTAAATGGATGATTTGTTTTTGAAAAATTGATTGTGTAACTGACTGATTAAGTGTTTCATAGTGAATACATGGCTTAGTGAGTAATGTTTAAATATGTAAATATCTGTATCAGTCTCTCACTTTGTGTATAAGTGGCTGCATGGGTTGGTGAGTAGCTACATGGGTGTTTATATAGGTTATTAGTTGGTTTTATGAGTATCAGTCTGAGTGTCTGCATGGTTCGGTGGGGGTATTACGTAGTGCATAGGTGCATGAATGAATGACTCACTCTTTGTATGTGTTGAAGACAGCATGTGTGCAGGACTCTATGGGTGGATGAGTGAGTGTATGGGTGTGTTAGTGAGTGAATGACTGTCTCAATAGTGTCTTTATGAGTAACTACATATGTTTTAAACTAGTATATGTGACTATTGGTGTATATAAGCGAGTATATGTGACAGTGAGAGATTGAAAGAGTTCCTATATGAATAAGTATGTGTTTCTATAAGTGATTGTTTAAAAGACTAAGTATGTGTAAGTTTCCGTAGAAGTAAGTGTGGTGGTGTGTGTATAACTGTATATGCAAGTAAATGTATGTTTGATTCTTTATTAGCATGAGTGACTATGTGTGTGAGTACCTCTATGGATGAGTGGCATTGTGTAACAGGATGTATAGGTGTATGAGTACATATGATGAGTGAGTACATGTATGAGTGACTGTATAGGACTGTTGGTGAATGAGTGGATGTGTATGTGGATCTTAGAATTACTGTATAGGTTGTTGTAACTGGTATTGGTATGTCCATTGTTTTTAAAATTTTAATTTCTATTTTTGAATGTGTGTATCAAAGGTTATATTAGGGGAAGAGGAGGTCTGCCACTCTATCACAAGGATGATGTCATCAGTGATGTCATCAGTGATGTCATTTGAGATGTCATCAGTGATGTCATGAGTGATGTCACTGACCATGTCATGAGTGATGTAATATGTGACGTCATCAGCAGTGCATTGCGGGCGCGCGAGTTATAGTTAGCTGAACTAACTATAACGGGGGAATTTCAATGGTTTTGTACAAGTGAAAAGTCCAGCTAACTATAACACCCCTGAAACCTATGGTTTTTTCAGTGAATTTCTGAGGTTTTTTAAATGCTAATTCCTAACTATAACGTGCCTGAAACCTATGGTTTTTTCTGTGAATTTCAAAGGTTTTTTAAATGCTAATTTCTAACTATGCCTACAGAGATACGACATGTGAAGAAAGAAGAAAAAATGCACAGAAAGAAACAAAAGAAGTGCAGAAAGAAGCAACAGAAGTCCTCAAATACGAAGATAAGTGCAGGAAGAAGGATAACGTGCAGAAAGAACAAAAAGAAGAGCAGAAAGAATCCTTGTTGCAAAATCATCCTGTACCCTCAACTTTTTCAGACGGATACTGGTGGTAACTGAGTCTGACTAACCAGTCCTAGAGCCAGTGCTATGTTAAAAGACACTTAGAATACAGTGAAAACACCTACATACACTAGGGAACATTATGCGTTGGGGTCCCCCTGTGATTAGCATGACCTCCTCTGTAAGCCCCTAGTGTATAATAGGGCATGGGGGTTAAAACTACCTCTTAAAACAGGCCACAGGGCGTTTTTGCACACGTTAACTCAGGCCTCGTCCCCTCCCTTCACCACTGTGTAAACACGCCCTGTGTCCATTTTTAGTTGGGAGATTAAGTTCATTTGAATCCTGAGGGTCCCTAGGGTCCAACTAGCCCACTAGGTACCTCCAGTAAGTGCCACAGAGCTGCGTTGCAGAGAGGTGTAAAAAGTGGCACGGCCTGGACCACCTCTCTGCAATGCAGCTCAGTGGCGCTTACTGGAAGCACTTGGTGGGCTAGTTAGCCCCCAGGGGCCCTCAGTATTGAAGGGAAATTATATCCCCAATTTATAACGTGCCATAGTGCGTGTTTGCACACGTCACCTCAGGCCCCGTCCCCTCCCTTCACCACTGTGTAAACGCGCCCTGTGGCTGTTCTAAGTTGAGAGATTAAGTCCCCCTGAATCCTAAGGGTCCCTAGGGTCAAACTAGACCACTAGGTACCTCCAGTAAGCGCCACAGAGCTGCGTTGCAGAGAGGTGTAAAAAGGGGCTTGGCCTCAATACACCTGGCTGCAGCGCAGCTCCCTGGCGCATACTGGAGATGCCTGTTGGGGGCGCGTTTGCAGAGTGCTGCACGGAGGGGGCATGGCCTCCGGCACGATGCCAGTCTTTTATTTATTTTAGTTTTTTAAGAAGGGGGGCTGTTTGGTTCCCCTTCTTATTCTAATTTATTGGCCCTGATGACCCCATCCCCCAGGGCCAGTCTCCTAATTATATTTTTTTGACCCCAATCCCCAGGGCCGGCCACTGTTTTTTATTATTTTAAAAAAATATATATTTATAGACACACCTAGGACATGCTGGACAAACCGTACGTACCTATCACCATGACGATTTGCGTGATATTCATTAAAAGGCGACTATGCATGCAATGAATCCACGTGGAATGTATTTACACCACTAGTGAAGCTCTGACATGTCTGATGCCCTACCGTGCCTAATCCTGGTAGACACCCTTGTCGTTTATTTATACAAACATGGGTAGCTATTGACGGGCACATTTAATACACATGCACACCAAGCCATTCAAAGGGGATTCGACAAAAATTCGACCAAAACTATGCAAGAAACCCCCCTCACGGTTAATAAAACACACATCCACTGCCGGATGTGTAATACTTTTTATTTTACTCTCTGGAAAGGGGACGAACATCACTTGAGAGTCACAGCGTGCTCCTGACAGAGCCCAATGCTGTGTTACACCCACCATTGCCTGCCGAGTGCCACACACCTCTGTGTTGTATTCCACTAGCTAGTGCATATGCTATGACACTCTCTAGCCCATGTGCACTGTAACACCACCCCGTGAATATGTCATGCCACACTTGTCTTCGCACGGGTTATATTGCCCCATCTAACGTGCCTTTCTCGATGCCTATGTTATAACGCACAGTGCTATGCCATACATATTACAATCTGGGATCCATATCTTTGTCACAGTGCATATGCAACGTTACACTCCCCAGCACATATTTTATATTACAACTTTAGAGACTAGTTAGGTTACACAACACTGCCCTGTGCATATTACACTCCAAGGCGCATATCGCGCGCTAGTGCCTGTGCTATCTCGCGCTCTCCCATGAATCTGTCATTGCGCACAATGTATTGCATATTATATTTCACGCCCGGTTCATCTTATATCACACTTTTTGGTGCATAGTTTATACCATACACTATATCTAGTTTTCCTTTTCAATCGTGCTCTCAGGACTATGTTCTATATAACACTGTGTTCACCTACCCTTTTCACGGGCATTACATTTTGCGATAGGGGGTGGAGGGTCAGGGGGTGTTTCTGCCAAGTGAGCCCGGAGTCACAGTCACAAACGTCCTCTTCTTCCTGAATAAAAGTGAGATTATGCTGCATACTTGTTCATATTTTAAGTAGTTCGCACAGACACAATGTTTTAAAAACAATAAAGTTCCTAATACCCGCCTTCTCTGAACAGTTAGCTTGCTGCCCCATCCCCTTCCTCCCTATCCTCTGTTGTGTGAATCCATGGACTAGCCTCCTCCCTCCTGCCATGCATGGTCTGATGTGCTGCCACTGCCCTCAATTTAGTATGATGTACCAGTCCACTCCTCCTGCCCTCCATTGCCCAATTCTATGCCCCATCATTGACCTCCTGCTTAAACTCTGTGCTTAGCTTGCTGCCCCTATTCTCCTTCCCCCTGCCCTCCGATGTCTTTGTGCATGCCCCTGCTCCATCCTTTTTGCCCACCATGTCCCATGGACCTGCCACTCCTATCTACTCTGAGTGTTCTGTTGAGCTGCCACTCCCCTCCCACCTGCCTAGCATTGTCAGATGACTGTAACCTGTCCCTGCCACCTCCACCCTGCCTGTCCACATGCCATGCCCCTATCCTCTTCCTCCTGTCCTACATGGTCCATTGTACTGCCACACCCTTCTGCCCTCCCTGGTCTGTTGTGCTGCAACTGCTCCTCCTGCCTGCCCCGTGTGGTCTGTTGTGAGGTCCCTTCCCCTGAACTTTCTTGTCTGTGCACAGGTCCTGACCCTTCCTTCTATCCTCCATCGTCCTTTGTGCATGCCCCTCCACCCTCCTTCTTGCCCATCATAGCCATTGTGCTGCCACTAACCCTCCCACTTGCCATGCATGGTCTTCTGTGCTGCCATGGCCCCTCCCACCTTCCCTGTGTGGTCAGTTAGCTGCCCCTGACCCCCTCCCACCTTCCCTCCATGGTCTGTGTGTATGCCATCACAGTCTCACTGTTGCTCTTCATGGTGTGTCTTGCTTCTAGTGCCCATCCTGCCTGACCTCCATGGCTATCTTGCTGCTCCTGCCCTGCCCCCTTGCCCCCAGCCCTACTCCCTCCCTCCTGGCTTGTCTGTTCCATTGTAATGCCCCTGATCCGTCCCTCCTGCCCTTTATGGTCTGTTATACTGCAGCTTTCTCTCCTGTCTGTCCATTATGGTCAGCTAGCTACCATTGCCTCTTGCCCCTCTGTTCTCTGTTGTCCATGTGCATGGTCCTGTCCCCTCCCTCTTGCTTTCTATGGATTGTTGTGCTGCACTCCCGTCCTGCATGCCCTGTGTGGTGTATTGTGCTGCTGCAAACCCTGATGCCTGCCCTGCAGGGTCAGTTTGGTGCACCTCTCCATGTCCCTCCTGTCCTCTGTTATCCAAGTCCATGTCCCTATCCCATTTCCTTCCATGATCCAATGTACCATACTTGCGAACATTTTGAACTTGGTAAGAGGGAGATTTTGAAAAAAAACTGGGGTATTGATTTTCCCCTTTGAGTTACATTGAAAAAGAGGATATTGTAGACAGGAGACAGATCAAATAAAGCCCATTTGAGCTTAAAAACATTGGACGTTTCCTGGCTGAATCGGGTCTGTTGGCATGTATGGTTGTACTACCATTGCCTCTTCCTTCTGCCCACAATGGTCTATTACATTGCCACAGCCTTGAAGGAGGGTAGATTTTGTATCACAGGGGGCCCCTGGCCCGTTCTGTCCACACCTGAAGTATGAGACCCTTGTCCTTGCCCTGCCAGCTGCATTTGTAGGCCGTATTAAATTGACCAGCGGGTCCTGTGTTGCTATATAATTATCCTGAGACATCCTTACCACTCAGCCAGCATAAAACCCCTGTGTAGGCCCTTCTGTTCAATATGTAGGCCTCTTTGTTAAATTGACCATAGCTCTGCAATTTTAGTGTATAGCAGTCTGAAGGCAGGTCTGCGAGGCCTTCTGATCCAAACTAGTAGCCCCCACCCTACCCGAGTGCTCCGTGCTCGGTATCAAAGTTCAACATCCCCCTGAAGCTGTCGACATACAGTAGGCTGCATCCTGGACTGGTACTTGCTTCCTGGGCAGGTTTCCCGCTTTTAAGGAAGTGGCAACCGCAGAGCGTCAAGTTAGGAGAACTGAGGAGATTTTATACATGAATATATTGAATTCCCGTACAATACCCATTATTTTCTGCTTGCTCTATGGAACTTACGATAAGCGATTGGCCTGAGAGACTGACCTTTTCACCCAGTCCATTGTCAGCATTAAGTGGGTAAATGACGAAATGTCTGGTAAAATCTGCAGACGAAGCTTTTGGGTAGCATACGTAGGTAGATGTAGCGTGCAAAGGAGCCCACAAAATGATATAAAAAGGGAGCACCCACAGATATCGACGGACTACCTCGCCGTCTGTATGTAGGTTAACAGGCAGTGCAGGTTTTCCCCAAGAGCTGGGAGCTCTTGTCTTCCTTTGCTTAAAATGTCTTGCTCTGCTTTGCTTGAAGTATCTTATTCTATTTTACCTATATGAAATGTCATGTTATGTTTAACCATTGTTCTCTTTACTTTTGCATTTAAAAGATTTTGTATTGTAATTGCAGGAATGCTTGCTCTAAGAGTAAACGTGAGTGTTCCTAGGTAACATTTTCCTTGGTGTAACTTGTTTCTCATGATGCATTTATAGATGTGTTTTCTCTCTCTCTCTGTCAGTACATTAATTGAGATACAGAGAATATTATGACAGCTGTATGATTATCTGGATTCTGTATTTTGTACTTTATGTCTCTATTCTGCGGTTTCTTTGAAGTTGCATCTTCTCATTAAACTGCCATTGTATTCTGCCTCCAATTCCATGTCTCATATGTCTGTTTTCTTCATTTTTGGAGCAAGCGTTCCTAGGCACCCCGGCTCAAATTAAGGTGCCCCTTTTGTCCCTGACTCACTCTCCTGCTCAGTTCTGTGGTGGCTCCCGGGGATCTGGGGACCGCCCCTAGCTTCCTTGACCCGTAATAGATCTTCCCTCCAACAGCCTCTCTTGCAAGTCCTGTATTGTTGGTTTGTTGCCCCTGCCCCCCTTTCCACTGCCCTCCATAGTCTGTTGTGCTTCCACGGCCCTTCCTGCCTGCTCAGTGTGGTTAAATTGTTGCCTTTGCACCCTCCTACCTGCCTTCAATTTTCAGAGTCCGTGCCCCTGGCCTCTGCCTCTCAACAGTATCCTAATGAACAACTAGATTGCTAACATTCTATATTTATTACAAAAGTGTGGAACGCCTGACATCATCTTGATGTAATCAAAACTGTAATACCTAGAGCATTTCCTTTAGAAATTACATATATGAGAGGGTCTTATTGGCATCAAAATTATGGTTAGTGCTCTAAAAGACTAAAATAAGGACATATTTTCTGAGTTTTCAAATAGCGACAAAGCACTTTTAAATTATTTGTTATCTTTATGTTTTTTTATCCAGTTGACCACTTGATTAAATGTTGCACTTAGGGGAGAGGATGTGGTGTTACTTCCAGAACTGCAGACTTTGCAACTGGGGAACCAGGTTGAAGTTTCTGCTTCAGCTCGACATTCTGTGATTCTGGTCAAATCACTTAGTCTCCCCATGTCTACAACCAAAATGAATTTGTTCTTGTGTGATGTAACCAATGCTCATGTAAAGCACTCCAATACCTGACAAGTCTGCACTATATAACACTGCAAAAACACAAAATAATAAGTGTTTTGCACACTTCTGTCATTGGGCTATATTTGGGCTACATCTGGGTGATTTTGGGCTACATTTGGGCTCTTTTGTCTCCGGTGGCCATCTTGGGAGATTTATTTGTTATGAAGTTTCCTAATTTCCTCATGTACTGCAGTCTCCTCAGTAGGAAATGCTTTCAGTTTTTTACTTTGATTCCATCATGAAGGTATTCAGATATGTCACACATTTGCCATAAATTCTGAATGTTAGCACTCTAGTTGCTCATTAGATCACTGTAGTAAAACTACTGCACCATGGAAGTCTGCTCCTGGTATTAAAAGTGCATGTTTCAGTCTGCATGTCAGAATTTTTTAATGAAATAGAAGAGGATTTGAGAAGTCACTCAAAATGTGCCCTCATTTTCTTTCTTCAGCATTAATCATAATTTCTATGGCAAAATGAACCTCCTCATTGTGTTCCTTTTTAAATTAAATGTTTTAAGTGTTACCAGTTTATTCCAATCAAGATGGCTTCAGGTGTGCCTTACTTTTGTCATAATGAAGATAGTAAGCGCTCTAGTTGTTTTTAAGAACATTCTGGGACATTCTGTCATTGGGCTATACTTGGGCTACATCTGGGTGATATTTGGGCTACATTTGGGCTCTTTTGTCTCTGGTGGCTATCTTGGGAGACTTATTTGTTATGAAGTTTCCTAATTTCCTCATTTACTGCAGTCTCCTCAGTAGGAAATACTTTCAGTTTTTTACTTTGATTCCATCAAGAAGGCATTCAGATGTGTCACACATTTGCCATAAATTCAGAATGTTAGCACTCTTTTTGCTCATTAGAACACTGTAGTAAAGCTACTGCTCACCAGGGAAAACTGCTGCTGGTATTGAAAGTGCATGTTTCAGTCTGCATGTCAGAATTTTTTAATGAAATAGAAGAGGATTTGAGAAGTCACTCAAAATGTGCCCTAATTTTTCTTTCTGCAGCACTAATCATACTTTTTATGGAAAAATGAACCCCCTCATTTTGTTCCTTTTTAAATTAAATGTTTTAAGAGTTACCACTTTAATCCAAGCAAGATGGCTTAAGGTGTGCCATACGTTTATCATAAGTAGGACTGTTAGCGCTCTAGTAGTTCTTTGGAACACTCTGGGAAGCTGCAGTAGAACACAAAGGAATCAACTGACAGTCTCTGCCCTTGTTGGATGTACATGTTTTACTGAGAATGTCAGACTTCATTCTCACATGACTGAGAAAGATAATGTGAATTTACAGAAAATAAGCTCTCAGTTTAGCCTATAGATCACCTTCCAAACCTCTGTGGTAAAAGCATGAGAAAATATTTTTCTCTCAATCATGATATCCCAGCAGAAGGCTTTTTCACATGGTGAAATCACCTTAGAACATACCACAATTCCTAAAATGAGTATGGTACCATCAACAAATGATTTATAATGTAACTAAAGTCTTAAAACCTTCTATTAACTGCAATGCTTTTTAATGAGGTGCTATCATGTATATTGGTCCCAAGATGGCTGCCAACACTTCTTGGATGAAGTGCTGACAGCCAATCAGATCTCAGGATGAGATGTGTGGTTAGGCTCCGCCCACATATATATATGCTTTTAAATGCTATTTTCTCAGGAAATACTGAACAAATTTACACCAGACCTGCAAAAGGCACTTCCTTGACCTTATGGCTACCTCTCTGCCAAATTTCAAGTAATTCTGTTCAGCCGTTCGGGCTGTAGCTGTGTCTAAAGGTCCTATGGAAAAATGCATGGAGAAAACGCGTTTTGGGACCCCCCTTTTTTCTCGGCCCCTGCTTGACGAATCCCCCCGAGACTTTCAGGGTAGGAGCGGAGCGTAGCGCCCCACCTATTTTGAAAATTTCGCGAGGATTCGTCGACCGGCGCCAAAGTTATTCCAAATAGAATGTTGCGGATTTCCTATGGAAACAGGGTCCTAACTATATCTACCTACTGGCGACCGCCAGTAGGTAATATATATATATATATATATATATATATATATATATATATATTCGTCACCAAATGCCACTTCCTGCCGAACAACTTGCGGGCGGGTGTCGTTGGCGCGATGGCCCCATGGTGAGTGAAACGAGTGAAACGCAGCGTGATGATCTACGACCTGTTTAAACATACAGACTTTCTCACTTAGAGTGTATCAAGATCAAACATGCTGATATGTAAGACGGAACATTAATCAAGTAAGACTATCTGCATTGGAGTCCGTCATCACTCTCCGTATTTTCCTGACCAATAGGATAATACACATGGATATTTAAATGGGGGCTTTGTGAATGACATGCAAATGAGGCATTGATGAAGGCGGAAAGCCGAAACCGGTCTGCCCTTAATAAATGAAATGTTTGAAGAAAGAGAGTCCGTGGAGTGCGTTGTTAAATCCTGTTGGATATTGGTGATGAATTATTATGCGTGAATGCCACTATCGCGCCAACGACACCCGCCCGCAAGTTGTTCGGCAGGAAGTGGCATTTGGTGATGAGTCTTTAAATGCATGCCAGAACCGCCGCCACTTACCAGGAAGGTGATCCTCATCGACACTGAGTCGCCGTTTACAAGAAATGGAGCAATTTGGTTACAAAACTGATAGCTGTGAACTTACCCCTGTGCTTAAGTGGAGAACGGCAGGGCGAGGAATGATTTTCAAACAGCCCCCATGGTGAGTGAAACGCAGCGTGATGATCTACGACCTGTTTAAACATACAGACTTTCTCACTTAGAGTGTATCAAGATCAAACATGCTGACATGTAAGACGGAACATTAATCAAGTAAGACTATCTGCATTGGAGTCCGTCATCACTCTCTGTATTTTCCTGACCAATAGGATAATACACATGGATATTTAAATGGGGGCTTTGTGAATGACATGCAAATGAGGCATTGATGAAGGCGGAAAGCCGAAACCGGTCTGCCCTTAATAAATGAAATGTTTGAAGAAAGAGAGTCCGTGGAGTGCGTTGTTAAATCCTGTTGGATATTGGTGATGAATTATTATGCGTGAATGCCACTATCGCGCCAACGACACCCGCCCGCAAGTTGTTCGGCAGGAAGTGGCATTTGGTGATGAGTCTTTAAATGCATGCCAGAACCGCCGCCACTTACCAGGAAGGTGATCCTCATCGACATTGAGTCGCCGTTTACAAGAAATGGAGCAATTTGGTTACAAAACTGATAGCTGTGAACTTACCCCTGTGCTTAAGTGGAGAACGGCAGGGCGAGGAATGATTTTCAAACAGCCCCCATGGTGAGTGAAACGCAGCGTGATGATCTACGACCTGTTTAAACATACAGACTTTCTCACTTAGAGTGTATCAAGATCAAACATGCTGACATGTAAGACGGAACATTAATCAAGTAAGACTATCTGCATTGGAGTCCGTCATCACTCTCTGTATTTTCCTGACCAATAGGATAATACACATGGATATTTAAATGGGGGCTTTGTGAATGACATGCAAATGAGGCATTGATGAAGGCGGAAAGCCGAAACCAGTCTGCCCTTAATAAATGAAATGTTTGAAGAAAGAGAGTCCGTGGAGTGCGTTGTTAAATCCTGTTGGATATTGGTGATGAATATATATATATATATATATATATATATATATATATATATATATATATATATATATATATATATATATATATATATATATATATATTTATATATATCCACCTGTTGTGGCGAATGCAGGCTTCCAGTCTTACCATCAGGGGTGCCATCACTCCAGGGAGTGCGAAGTCCTTGTTGTTGAGGTGACACATAACGTTGTTGAGATATATATATACCCATGTTTGAGAAATGTGGGTCTTAGTGACACAAGTTATGTGTCCAAAATAGATTTTTTGGATTGAGCGTTTTTTTGCGAGGAGGTTGCAACCGCCAGTGCGCGGCTCCGTGTATCATCGCAGGGAGATCGAGACCATCAACGTCGTTAGGAATATTGGTGTAAATATAAAATATACATCAGTGAATCATTGATATGCATTGTTATAGAGATGTTGAGATTTTGAAAAATGTTTTTATAGAGTTATTTATACAGTGAGTTATCTACTGTGATGGTTAGAATTAATATATATAGTAATAATTTTTGATTGTGGTGATGGCTGTTGAATTCCTGCTTTTGCTTTCTGTTTTCACGTATTGTCTGGGTGATCTCGATTACCGACATCTTTGCAAACTCTGTTGTTCTAGAAATGCACTAGAAAGAGTTTGAAATGTACAGTAATAAACCTCTAGTGTGTAAGATACTGTAATATTTGTGCATATATGTGTTTTCACTTTATAGAAAAAGTGTGACTTTCGCAGTTAACAACAACTTCATGGCATCCCAAATAACTGCGAAAACAGAAAATAAGTCTGAAAACAGGAAAAAACAGTAAAACATTTGTCTAAATTGAATTAAAGTTTTGGTTAAAAAAATATTATATGTTTTTTAGTTGCCTTATGTTCAAAATGAAATTCTAAGACATTGTTCTCTGTTTCTATTTTTTCACAGTGATTGAAGGTCAAGATATAGTACGTGTGTCAAATAAGTGATCTAGTGAAGGATTAGTTGATTTACTACTCATGTACTCATCCTATCTCCCCGGAACAACAGGTGTACTTGTGCAATCATCCAGCCACTACCTCAGCAGTTACCCAATCACTGAGGTACTGCACTTGAATTCATCTAATCTCCCAGACACCACTCTTCCAATCACCCAGGCACTCCACATGCACTATGCAATCAATTTTAAGCCTGGGAGGAGTTCGAGGAGTTCCAATAAGCATAGTGCAAAAAAACCTCAACTGCACTACCCGGAGCTCCGCAAGTTGTGGAGTGCATTAGATAAATGCTGTTCACAGTGATTTTCTGTGACAGGTGTTTGTCTGCACTGTGCAATCCTCATGAACAGCACCATGCTTAGCGCAAGTGGGAGCTGCTTCCTTTCTGCTGCTCGATTAGATTTTTTACTCAAGCTGCAGCATTCTCAATGCGAAAGGACGGTTTCTTAACGCAAGCGGTCACAAGCATACGCGACCACTCCGAATGAGAAATCCTACCGCCAGCATTGAGAAATCTTACCGGGAGGTTGATTTTCCATGCTCACACTCACCAACTTGATGTTGGCAGTAGCGCACAAGGAAAAAATATTGCCGGAATGTGGATTTTCCCTGCTCACGCTCGCCAACTTGATGTTGGCGAGTGCAAACAAGGAAAAAACTCCACTACGCTACGCAGAGAGGAGTTTTTGGGAACTCTGCATGCTCCGTGTAATGGGAAGTGCAGAAAACTCCACAAACTCCGTGAGCAGAGCAGAGTTCACCACCCAGACTTAGCAATCACCCAGACACTATGTATGCACTCATTGCTTTACTGAGGCACTACCCATGCACTCATCCACTCACCCAGGCACTACTCATGGACTACTCCAATCACCCAGGCAGTACCCATGTACACATCAAATCACCCAGGCACTATCTGTGCACTCTCCCAACTATGCAGGCAGTATTCATGCATTTACCCAATCACACAGGCACTATCCATGCACTCATGCAATCACCAAAGCACTACCCTTGCACTCATCCAATGACCCAGGCACTAACCGTTCACTCATCCAATTACCCAGGCACTGCTCTTGCCACATGATCCAGCTGGCCTTTGTTATTGTAGAGGGGAGGAGGATTTATCCCCACTGTCATATACAATGGCTGCAACTTTTATGATTTACGGACTACTTGCTTTGGTGACCATATTTGTGTCGCATTTTTCTACTTGTTGTGGCATGTATACTGCATACTAGAGCATGTTAGTTAAAATAAACATTTGAAACTTTTCTCATGTCTCTGTCTAATCTTATTGTGGACTGGTACGAGAGTGGGAGTGAAAGGGTGTGTCCTGCAAACACGATTCATGAGAGGGTCGGGAGTGTTTGTTTTCTGGGGTGTATAATCACTTGTTCCTCTGTGAGTGAGTAGGAGGGCAAGTTAGACACTATAGCTAGTTGATTCCCGGGCTCATGGGTACTCAGGTGGTAGGATGACTCAGTCCCTGCCCTCTAAGGTTCCATGATCCCAGGCATAGTTTTGTGACTCTGCAGAATCTCTGCAACACTCTTGCACTCATCCAGTCACCTAAGCACAACCCATGCACTCATAAAATCAACCAGGCACTACCCATGCACTAATCCAATCGCACAAGCAGTACCCTTGCACTCATGCAATGACCCAGGCACCACCTTGCACTCATCCAATCACTCACACATTAACCTTCCACTCATTAATGTAATCAGGCACTACCCTTGCACTGATCCATTCACTTATGCACTACCCATGCACTCATCTTTTCACCCAGGTACTACCCATGACCATATCCAATCACCCAGGCACTACCTTTGCACTCATCCATTCACACAGCCACTACCCATGCACTCATCCATTCACACAAGTGGTTCCCATGGACTCATCTACTTACCCAGACACTATCCATGCACTCACCCAATCACCCAGGCACTATGCTTGCACTCATCCATCCAAAGAGGCACTACTTATGGACTTATCCAAACACCCAGGTGGTACATTTGCACTCATCCAGTCACTCAAGTGCTATCCATGCACTCATACAATCAACCAGGCACTACCCATGCACTAATCCAATCACCCAATCTGTACCCATACACTCATCCAATCTGCAGGCACTTCCCATAAACTCATCCGATCACCCAGGCACATCCATGCACTCATGCAATCACTCATCCATTCAATAAGGTGCTATCCATGCACTCATCCAATCACCCAGGGACTACCCATGCACTCATTCAATAACCTAGGCACTACCCTTGTACTCTCCAATCACCCAGGTGCTACTCTTGCAGTCATCCAGTCACCTATGCGCTACTCATGCAATCACACAATCAACCAGGCACTACCCATGTCCTAATCCAATCACCCAGGCAGTACCCATGCACTCATCCTTTCACTCAGGCACTATCTATGCCCTTTCCTATTCACCTAGGGACTATGGATGCACTCATCCAATCACCCAGGCACTACCCTTGTACCCATCCATTCACTGAGGTACTATCCATGCCCTCATCCACTTAACCAGGCACTACTCATGCACTCATCCAATCACCCAGGCAGTACCCATTCACTCATTCATTCACCCAGGTGCTACTCATACATTTTTCTAATCACCCAGGCACTATCCATGCAATCACAACATCACCCAGGCACTACCCTATCACTCACACAATCACCCAGGTATTATCCATTCGCCCAGGTACTACCCATGCATACATCCAATCCCTAGGCCTGGGCAGTAAATTTCGTTCCGCTTGCGGAATTTGCGATATTTTGCCATTTTCGCGTTCCGCGGAGAGCGGGAAAATGTCAAAACTTTCGCAATCTGCCGTGAAACAGAAGTATTTTTCTTGTTTGCGCTTTAAAAATGTGTTCTCGCGCGAGCGGTCACGACTTACCGGGTCCCTGTGTTCGCCGACGAGTTTTCCTATCCGTTCGCGTGCGCCACGAGATGTTGGATTATTGGTAGCTGGTCGCGCTATCCCGTCATTGCAATCGCGAACACGTCATTCGACCTGGAACAGGAAATAAGCATCGCGACCAAGATGGCCGCGCCCATTAGCGACTGGAGATATATTTCCCCGTGAGCACGCAAAAACACATCGCGAACGGGCGGGAAAAGCAATCTCCGCATCTTCGCGAAAGTTCCATGTGCTCGCGGAGGTTTTGCGCAATGTTGCGATAATTTGTGAAAGTCAAATTCCGCCTACCCTTACCAATCACCCAGCAACTACTCTTGCACTTATCCATTTACTCAGGCAGTACTCAGGCACTCATCCATTCACTCAGGCACTACCGATACACTCATTCATTTGCCCAGGAATCACCCGGGCACACATCCAATCACCCAGGTACTACCCTTTCACTCATCCATCCACTCAGGCACTATACCTGCATTCATCCATTCACTCAGGTACTACCCATACACTCATCCAATGACCCAGGCACTATGCGTGCACTCATCCATTCACTCACACACTACCCATGCACTCCTCCATTCACCCAGGCACTAACCATGCACATTCTGAATCACTCAGACACCACCTATGCACTCATCCAATCACCCAGGCACTACTCTTGCACTTATCCAATTGCCCAAGCAGTACCCATGCACTCATCCACTCACTACTCATGCACTCATGAATTCACCCAGGCAGTACCCCTGCACTCATTCAATCACCCAGGCACTACTCACTCATTCCTCCAATCACCCATGCACTATCCATGCACTCAAACAGTCACCCAGACAGTACCCTTGCACTCATTCATTCACTCAGGCATTATCGAAGCACTCATCCATTCACTCAGTCATTACCCATGCACACATCCAATCATTCAGGCACTACCCTTGCACTCATCCATTCACTCAGGCAGTACACGTGCGCTCATCCATTCACTCAGGAACTACCCATACACTCATCCAATGAAAGAGGCATTACCCATGAACTCATATATTCACTCACACATTAACCATGCACTCATCCATTCACCCAGGTACTACCCACACACACATCCAATCACCCAGGCACTACCCTTGCACTCATCTGTGAACTCAGGCACTACGCATGCATTCATCCATTCACTCAGGCACTACCCATACTCTCATCCAATAACCGAGGCACAACGCTTGCACTCATCCATTTTCTCAGGCACTAACCATGCACTCATCCATTCACCCAGTCACTCACTATGTACATATCAGATCACTCAAACATTATCCATGCACTCATCCAATCACCCTGTCACTACTCTTGCACTCATCTATTCACTCAGCCCCTACCCATGCACTATGCAATCACCAAGAGACTAACCATGCACATATCCAATCACTCAGGCACTACCCATGCATCACCTCACTCAGACACAATTCATGCTTTCATCCATTCACTCAGGCACTACCAATGCACTCATCCATTCATCCAGCACTACCCATGCACACATCCAATTACCCAGGCACTACCCTTGCACTCATCCATGAGCCACCCTCATTTGAAAATAATAAAGATAACCTGGGTCACATGATGGACCCTTCGGAGCCCACCCACAATGAGGTTTTTGTCTCCCTGGGTCTGACTGTAGTTATAGGGCGGCATTTTATAAATTGATGTACGATGTTGGAAACCAATTAATATATGTACACTGGCATGAACTGTGATTGGAATGATCACTTTTTTTGTATTCAAAAATGACTTGGCACAGTGCACTTTTATGGTTCATCGAACCAAAATAAAGTTAATATCGAGTGATCGAGTGTGTAATGTCTGAGTAATTATGTATGTGCATGAATAAAGCCTTGGTGAGTGTATGATTGCATAGGTAGTGCCTGTATGATTCCATGAGTGCAATTGCCAAGAACAAACTATAAATAACTGGTGTTTTTGACAAAGTGTAAAACACATATAGACATATTTTACATAAGGTTCAGTGTAGCTATATAGTAATATACTAATTTAACTTTCCCCTTTGTATTCATTAGTCAAAATAACTAAATCAAAAAAGAATTTTCATTCTTCACAGCAACACTGTAGGTCGCAAGGACATCAGTAGTCACAAATACAAATGACAAAGTGTAAAACAGATATATAGACATATTTTACACTAAGTTTGAGTCTAGCTGTTTAATAACATATTGTTTAACTGTTTTCAACAGCACATTTATAAAAAACGTCTGTTCAAAAAAATAACTTTCAACATCTAAACTCAGGAATAGAACATAACTACCAAACACCCATCAAACCACCCATTTGTTACCCTATCTCACGGGGAATTAAAAACTGCTGCAAAATGAGTGCAATGCATAATCTGCGAACATCACATGACCGAGAAGTAAGGAATAGCATAGGATAATATATGTTTCAGTGAAATTAATAGGAAGTATACACCCACTCCTTCTTGAAACTTCTTTTCCAGAACTTTCTTGTGAGCAGGTGATAGATTTTGGCTGGAGACTTTTTGGGGACTTTTTTGTGCCAAAAATGGCAACACAGCAAAGAGATGGGAATCAGCTACAAGAACAGCAGGAGCAGGATGTAGAGGAGGTTGATTCAGAAGATTTTGAAGATGAGGGGCATCCCCAGAAGATGGCAAGTGTGGCTTGGTATTTTTTTAAAACTCATCTGGAGAATCAAAAACTGCTGCAAAACTAGTGAAATGCACAATCTGTTGCAAGACCCTCTGCATAGGGACGAACAAAAAATACTCATGCGGGACTGCTTCCATGTTATATCATCATAAAACCTATCATAGAAAATGTCACCAACTGACGATCAGCTGGTGAGCAGTGTGTTACAGCTATTCGCAATGCTGCAAAAAATCATACATGCAAATCTTCTCCCCCATTTATAGTTTTTTGCACATTTTTGAGTGCACATTTGTTTAAGTCCTCCTGTCCCAGTTGCCATTTTTGTACCATAAAAAAGAACAAAAATGTTTTGAAACTTAACAAAACTACTAAAAAATAAAATAAACAGAAAATCATGTCACAGAGAAATAAAGAAATATCATTGGATAATACACTTTTCAACTAAAAGAATAAGAAGAACAAGCCCATTTATGTCTCTAGAACATTCTTTAAGAGTTCATAGTTAGCGGATTTGTCGAATGCACAATATGTCACAAGACATTGTCAAGGGGTACAAATAAAAAATATTCTTGTGGGACTATGTCCATGCTTTATGATGTAAAAACATACCATAGCAATTGTGCAAAAGCAGCAAGAAGGCAACGCATAGCTGAAGGACCCTCGACTTCAATAGCAGCCACAACAATACCGAGGCAGAAAGTCCATTTAGAAGTCCAATCTCAACTTCAAGATTTGGCTCCACAGTTTTCCCGGATGGCATCATACTGCATTGTTTGTGGAGTTTTAGTGAGTGCTGCAGTGCAGTCCATAATGGCTCTCTGCAATGCTGCAAAGAAAAAGAAAAGAAATGTTGATTTATTTTTTTGGGCCCTTCATAGGTTTGCTACATTAGCATATTAGCACACCTTGTATTATCTTACAAAATGGGTATCTTATATCTATGTGTTGTTCATTTTTATTATCCTCTAATTTATTGTAACACTACTTGCATATGACTTGCCGAATAGACAAGCCAAAATGTTCCTCTACAAATAAATACACAGCTAACTTTGCCAGTTACCAATTTTTACTTTTCCACTTTTTAAATATAAGTCAACAGTCTGTGTTTAAATCTACTAGTAACTGCATCGACAAAATGTACAAACATACTCTGTTTTTTTAGACAATTTTGTAATCTCTTCTATACAATTATCAACTGTGATATATGTGTCCTGTTCAGCAACTCCTCTTCTTAACAACCCTTCATTTACCTCACAATCTGCTCAGGACCAAAGAAACAAACTGCACATCACCACACAAACCTTTTCTACATCTGCCACAGTACCATGCAAAAGTGCTCTATTCATTTCTCCTAAACATAAATCAGGAGTTTTCACATAGTACCGCCTACTAACTAAAGTTTGCATTGTTGAGTGGTGTACAGCTAACATCCTAAAATGATGAAAGGCGCTGTGGCACACTTTGTTTGATAAACAAGCTAGAGAGTGTCCCTGCAACTTTGTATGCTTTCTAATCTTGCAAGAATCCAGTCCTTGTAAAGTACTTATTTTCTGTTTTAAACTTCACCATGGAAAGATATGTTGAAATCCCCTTAATATATCAATGGATTGCTCTTGAGTACTACAAAGACAATTCCATTTCTATACAGACGCCTAGCTCCGCCTTCCTTTCATTTGTTCTCCATTAACTTTTTCTACATATTTAGGTACCATCACCTCTTTCACAATAGAAATGTCATTCTTCATTTCATAAGATCGTCCTCTTTCATAAATAGCATGAACTATCCTGCAAATAGTTTTCTTCATTAAAGAAAGGCTCCATTTTCCAATAAAAACTTCACAAAAGTTACTTCTATTCACCAATCTTTTTTCTGGTTTTGTCTCCTCATACACAACATCATTTTGTCAAGAGTCTTCTTTCTATTTATAATCAAAATGAAAAGCTTCCTCTTCAAAGCAAATGCCTTATCAACTACTCTCCCAACTCGTTCTTTCTGTTTCACTTCATGTCTCATTCTTCTATACTTCTTAATATTTCTCAGCAGAATTATAACAACTGTACTTTCCTTTGAAACATCCAAGCTCTGATTTCCTTAAACTGCCTCTGTCTCCTGGTTAAGGCGTATACATCTTTGTTACATTCTCTCATGTTCTTACTATATAGTTTTAGTCCATTGTTATTCTTTCCCATAGTTTGAATTTTATTTTCATTATTTCATAATTTTTTTAAATGTCTCATATAGATTTGAAAAATGAGTTTGTCCTCTTACCATTAGCCCTTTTTTCATTCACAACTTTTTCTTTATTTTGCCCCTTTTTAGTCTCAGTTCTGCATAGATACTATACTTGCTTCTTTTCCTTTTCCCTCCGAGCTTTTGCAGGTAATCTGTCTGTAATTATGCAGATATTGTTCTGTAAAAAAAACAATATTCAGCCAATGTACCAGATACTATACTACTGGCTTACACATAATACAAAAATAGTTTTTATATCATGTTGCAGTTTTAAATCTACAAATCAACCTACTGACATAACTACAAGCACTTACTTCAATTTACCAATCCCAAACCAAAACACAAGACGTAAAATTACCTGTTCAAATTATATCACCCTCTCCTACAACACAGGTGCACCATATCTCAGTTATCAATTTTACTCAGTAAAAGACCACTTTATGCCTTTTGTAGAAAATTCTAAAATAAACATCAACCAAAGTGTAAAAGTACATACAGTGTCTCAATAGTCAAAATCTGAAAACACAGCATAAGAGCTATTTCTGTGTCACCGTGTCACTGGTAGATTTAGTGTTTCAGTAACTTTATACTTAGATGTGTCAGATGAACATACTGAGAAACACTGCATATAAAAATCTGCACATTAATCTGTATCATAGCATGTAGTTCTCTAATTCTTCCAAGTACATGCTACTGTGCAACAGGTTACATATATAATTCACCAGATAGTTCTAAAAACTTTTTAAACACATGTGTATGTGGTTGACCACAACAATACTCCCTATATGATTGAATGAGTGCAGAGATAGTGCCTATGTAATTCCCTCAGAATATAAGTAGTATTTGCATGATTCCCTGAGTATTTATGAACTACATCGGTGGTCCCATATCTGCATAGTTATTGCCAGTGTATTAACATAACATTATTGCTACTATCTGGGTGATTGGATGAACGCATGGGTGTTGCTTGTGTAGTTCAATGAGAACATAATTAGGGGCTGCGGGTTCGGAAGAGTGTACGTGTAGTGCATGGGTGATTTGATAAATCTAGATATCTCACTTGAAATATAATTGCATACATGGCTCTCTAAGAGTCTACATTGCTCTGTTACTCAGTGTCAACATGCATCAATGAGTTTCTAAAACGGAAAACGACAATTTTCACCTTTTAAAAGTACAAAACAATTTCCTAATGGCATACCTACATCACAAATTTTTCTTTTGCCTTTAAAACATATATTCAGAATTTCTCAAAGAAAAGTTGTCATGCCAAGTGAAGCTAGCACACACATTCTCAAAATACATTCTTAACTATCACCCCTCCCCACTATTAAAAAGGGCATGTTGAAAGAAATGCACCAACCTCACCATATACATGACATTTTCAACAGCCTTGAAGAACATAGATCACCATGTACACATATATGTAATTTCATAAAACATATACACCTTCAGACCATCTTTCCAGAAATATATAGTTCTCTGCGTCTTTAAGTAAACTCAACAGTCTCATCATACAAGCATCTGCAACCAGAAAAAAACGCATCTCACCATCTAAACATATGCAAACCAATCATATACATTTAAAACCACATTGACAAATGCTTCCTAACACATACCTAACAAGTATTACCACTTTATAATCTTTATAACAGGCACAGCAAATGTTCTTATGGTGTATTCAAGACTACAGTACTCCTCTCTTATAATGTGACTAAAACTACCACAACTCCCAGAATGCAAATAATGTAGCTGTGCATAATGCTTAGACATTCAAAGCATTGTCATCGGTAAAGGCATTGCTCATGGTAACTTTCACCAGTACTAACTTCTTAAACAGATATCCTCTGACAGATACAGTTCATCTGATATATTTTTACTCACATCTCTGTGATACTCTTTTTAATCAAACTCTCATATTCATCTTCATTCCTAATGTAAATTTTTTACTTATTTAAAAAGTTATATACATACGAGTGAATTGAATTTGTGGATTATATTGTTGTTTTAGCTCCTTCTGGATAGTTTTGAGACTATGATGATTTGTAAAAACTAAGCACGAGAATGGTACACCACTCTCATAGAAAACAACTCTAAAATGGCAACCTCTTCAACTTTCCACTCTATCATCATGAGAAAAGCAGCTAATTAAATCATGTCTTTCATTTTAGACTACTGCATCTCCACTTGTGAATGGTTAGCATCGGTTAACCCTTTACCTCCGTTTTAAAACGAGGTATCTGTCGGCACGTTTTCACAATGTTTTTGTGATGATCGCTGAGACATCGCCGAAAAAAACAGGAGTTCAAACCCATAACTAACGTTATTTTTTTTTATATTCAATACTGAACAACAGTTTATTACACAGTACTGAGTTGGAAATTAAAGCTTGGCATTACTTAAATTGAGTCATCACTTCTCAACTTTAAAAAAAAAGTTATTTCTCTTTAACACCCTTCCCGCAGTACACTCTTAGCTCAGTAACAAGGTTTCTCCTTACCTATTTTAATTTAGAAATCATTTTTATTATTGTGGTTGTTCTGATATGCTGCTGGGGGATTTGCTCTTTCAAACTGGGGAATTTTAAATGTGTTACTCACTTTTATTTTCTTCTGTTGGAAAGTGTTAAACTCCCGTTTTTAAAAGAAAGCATCTTGCTGCTTTTCCTCGGGAGTGTGTTAAACTCCTTGCCTCACTGCCTTTTGCACACTATCGGCATATAGGCCTTAGCGGCCATCTTGACTGTGCCATGTGACATTTGCAAGCAGCGGTCTAGCTGTCGCACGTCGCCCACATTAAACCCTATTAAATGGGATGTGGTCGGACGCGCAGCGGATGCGCGCAGCGGGCGTGCCGCTGGCGGGCTAAGGCAAGCCCGTCTGCGCCCATCCACGCCAAGTCAGTGCCCAGGGCCAGTTATGCTGCCCGATGCACGAGCGCGGATGGGTCTCACTACCGGCTATCGAGTAAGTTTCTTAAATCGCTTCGGCCTCTTCCTTGCCCCCCTCATTGTTGCAGTCTCCTGCCTTTTAGAGCGGACTTTCTCTGCGCTGCCTGTGGATTTGCTCACAGACCAGAGCTCTTGCCGCTCAGTTCTCAAACCAAATCCCCAAGAGGACTGTGCGTTAAAGCTGCTCTGATAAATGCCAGATAGGTGAGGAAACACCACTGTTTTTGAACTGAACGCGGACAATTCTTTGGATCTGTTGTTTGTTACGGAGACCTGGCTAGATGCCGCATCAAACCCTATTGTTGCGCTGGTCACCCCCGCTGGTTTTAAGCTTTGTAGGGTTGATCGCCCTGTTGGTAGAGGAGGTGGTGTAGCTATCCTATACAGGGATAATTGGATTTTTCACAGAGCGGTCTCTAGTTCATGGGACGGGTGTGAGGTTCTGGATTTTAACATCCACTTCGCGGATAATTTTACA
Source organism: Triturus cristatus (assembly GCF_964204655.1). NCBI lineage: Eukaryota > Metazoa > Chordata > Amphibia > Caudata > Salamandridae > Triturus > Triturus cristatus. The sequence goes on along the minus strand of NC_140581.1, from coordinate 745,029,662 downwards.
CTGGGTGGCTTTCTTATCTATCACCCCCCTGGCCCGGCTAGTGCTTTTCTTAAATCCTGTGGGGATGCCATAGCCGAGCGCTCACTGCATTATTCCCATTTTATGGTTCTAGGCGATGTGAATCTACATCTTGATCAACAAGATACAAAAGATTTGGTGGACTTCCTTGATTCCCTCCAACTTGCTCACCTTTCCCAATGGGTCTCCAATCCTACTCATCAGGGTGGCCATATCTTAGACCCTATCTGTTCCAACTTCCCGGTGGTGGTGGTCGAACCCTCCCCGATCTCCTGGTCGTACCACTTCCTCATCTGTTTTTGCTTGGGAGATCACTCGACCATTTCAGCCCTCTCGCTACAGTCGTCCTCCGATGTTCATTAAAATTCAGCTTCAATTTAAGATCTCCTTGGCTGCTTCTAGGCCTCCCATCAGCAAAATCTCATAGGGAGTGTGTCCGGGTTTACAAACTGGATTGCTGACTCAGTGTCTTCACTATCGTCGCTTCGCCTACCTAAACTTGCTAGGGAATCTCCATCTAAATCTTGGTTCCTACCGGAGTTTAAAACCCTGAAACATGAGTGTAAAGTTCGGGAGAGGGCCTGGCATTCCAGCTGTTACTGCCCTCTGGCGAAGCTTACGCTGAGAGCCAAACAAAAAAGTTACTACGCCGCCATCGCGGCTGCAAAAAACCAATACTTTACATCGTGCATCGACCTGGCCAATAACAACTCTAAAGAAATCTTCTCAATTGTGAATAGCTTCATGTCCCCGTTGGCCTTGACACGTTCTGCTCCTGTTACAGAGGCCTGGTGTAACACTCTGGCCAGGTTTTTTCAGGACAAAATTTGCACTATTCAAGCCATGTTTGCCACCTGTGCTTTAACACCTGTGCCCTGTATTTCTGATCTGCCCTCTGCTGATCCTTTGTATCATTTTTCCTCTTTCTCGCCTGTAGATGTACCTAGTTCCCTCAAAATTTTGATGGCTCTGAAATCAGGCTCTCCCACAGATCTATGTGCGGCCAGACTCTTGGCCTCTGTTGCAGATTGCATCAATCCAGAGGTCAATCTGATTAGATGTTGTTGCGGGAGGCCCTCATTCCAACGTCTTGGAATCAGGCAAAAATTCTTCCCCTCTTCAAAAAACCATCCATGGACCCATCTATTCCTGGAAACTACCGCCCCATCTCATTGCTCCCCAGCCTGGCCAAGGTCTGTGAAATGTGGTTACCAACTAACTCACCAAGTACGTAGAAGCCTTTGGCCTGCTCCTTCTGGCACAATCGTGGTTCCGTGCAGCCTACAGCACAGAGTCTGCTCTATTGGAGGTGTCTGAGGCAATTCAAGAGTGCCTCAACGCTGGCGGGAGGGCAGCCCTGGTTATGCTGGAGCTCTCGGCGGCCTTTGATACTGTGCCCCATGCCCTGCTTTTGGATCGCCTTCAGGAGATCGGAGTTTCCAGGTCCGTGTGGGGTTGGATAATGTCTTTGTTGGAGGGCCGCTCACAGCAAGTTTGGCTTCCACCTTGTGCCTCTGCTCCACAAGCGGTGGCCACTGGTGTCCCACAGGGTCATCCCTTAGCCCCCTTCTCTTTAACATCTATGTTACCCCACTGGTCTATCTTGCGGAGGCATTAGGGGCTAAGGTGATGGCCTATGCTGATGACACCCAACTGCTGTTTTCATGGGGAAGGGACGAGGATTCGGTTCTCCCCACCCAACACTGCCTATCCTCGTTCTTTCAGTGGCTTGCTCAGGCACAGCTCAAATGCAATGAGGAGAAATTGGAGATCCATTCATATGGTGCATTCCCTGCCGACTTCAGAGAGAAGCGATGGCCCCCTGGTTCCCTTCTTCCCAGCTTTTAGGGTGATTCTGTTAAGAATCTCGGGGTCTGGTTAAGTGAGAATCTGATCTTCTCATCGCAGGTTAAGAAGTTGGCAGGCTCTTGCTTTAGCATCCTTAAGTCTCTGAGGAAGTTTCTTCCTCTGCTGCCTAAGTCTGCAAAGGAAACTGTGGTTCGTGCTTTAATTCTCTCACGCCTCGATTATACTAATGCATTGTATGCTGGCATTCCGGGTTACATGTTGGACAAATTGCAGGTGATTCAAAATTCAGCCGCCGACTCCTTCTAGGTCTTTCCAGGAGGTGCAGTGTGCGCTCTCATCTGCGATCTCTGCATTGGCTTCTGGTGAAGGCTCGGATAAAATTCAAAATCGTATCCATTGCTCATAAAGCCCTCTATGGGCTGGGTCCCATCTATCTACAGAATAGGTTGGCTTTCTATATTCCGGCAAGACAGCTGCGTTCATCCTCCCAACTACTGGCGCAGATTCCCCGATTTAAGCGCCAAAGGCTTGTTGGGAGCACTTTTGCCCGGCTGGTGGCGGAGGCATGGAATACTCTGCCACTGGCCTTGAGGGGCGTTAAAGACCCTCTGATCTTTAAAAAAAAGCTGAAAACTCTTCTGTTCTAGTTTTTCTGTTCGTCTCTGATTCTGACCCTTTTCAGGCTCGTGCCGGGACACTCCTTGGTGTATCTGCGCGTGGTACAAATGCATATAACATAACGTAACATAGCATAACCTAGCAACTCAGTGGAACCAGCACATTCTAGAAGGAACATGCTTCTTCCAAATAAGATACAGTAGGTGTGATTTACTCCACATATTCAAAATTATATCAATGTCTGTATTGCATTTATTTTTGTAAACAACAGTCAATAATAAGACTCCTTGCTTTGGCATCCAACACGCTACCTAATTTTATTCACTTTCATGCTGACAGCATCCAATGAAATATATATTTTTCTTTTTTTTTATTAAACACTTACGTTTTAACTGCTTTTCCTTTGGAAAAGTACCTCATTCATCTCCAGCCTTCTCCTGACTACTATTGCTCTTTCACTTCAAAATGCTTAGAGTATGGATTGTGAGCCACAGCTATATATTGGGCTTTTGAGGCTGCAAAAAAGAGAGGTATTGACAGAGACTTGGGTTTGTCAAACGTGCAGATTACTTGGTTTGGCTAGGGAGGGTTAAAATTCATCAGTTGCTGGCATTGGTTAAATCCATTGTGGATTCCCAAGCTCCTCACCTCATAATTGTGCACTGTGGTGGCAATCACCTAGGCACATTGATTGGGTTAGGGCTTGAAATCCTAATGAAAGAAGCCTTTGCAGAACAGATGTCGCTTTTACCTCACACTGTCTTGGTGTACTATAATATTAAGCCTGGGCGGAGTTTGCAGAGTTCTGCTGCACAAAACTCCATGAAGTGCAAAAAAACTCAGCCGCGCTACGGCTGAAGGGGCCATTTCTCAACACGAGCAGTCAGGAGCATACACAACCACTTGCAATGAGAAATCTGACCGGCCGCGTTAAGGACCCTTGCAGGGAGGTTGACTTTCCACCCTCGCGCTCGCCAACTTATTGCGAACAAGGAAAATCTTGCCGGGAGGTGGATTTTCGTTGCTTGCTCTCACCAACTTGACATTAACGAACATGAGCGAGGAAAAAGCGGACTTTTTCAGAACTCTGTGAGCTCCGTGTAATGCAGAGTGCAGAAAACTTAGCAAACTCAGCGAGCGGAATGGGCTTCACTACCCAGACTTATATAATATGTGCCAAAGACAGAAATGGAAGTGGTCAAATCAATTTGTCCCAGATTGACAAAGCCCGGATACATGTTAATAAAACTGTTTCTGCATTTCTCAGAACCATCACGTGGGCTGTATCTATAACAACAATCTGCAATTTGACATGCATGGAATTTATAGAAATTATGGAGTTACAGATGAAGGCAACAGGTTGTTTTTTAAGTAACCTGAAACTGTGCATCCAGTCTGATGTATAGCAGCCATATACACACAACCAACACACCAGCTCTTGTCACAGCCACCCTAGTACCCAAAATATTATGCCGTTTTTTCTAAAAGGTTTTTTTCTTTAGTTTTCAACAATCTTCACGTTGTTGTCGTGATCCCGACGAACACATCGTGAAAATGGAAAGCAATAGCAGACATTCAATGACCACCAACACATCCAAAAACAATATGTAAAAAAAATGCATTGTGAATATTGCCCTAAATTTATTACTATATACATACTTCCTTCAAAGCATGTTTAAACTCTTATTTTGTGCTAAGTTTCTTTAAAGACTATCTTTCAGACCTATTTTCAATTTTCGTGGTTATTCGCGACATTGCAATGACATCGTTAACTGTGACGATCATTCCTTTTCCATAAAGTCTAAAACACATATAGCCACACATGTTACAGTATTTTAAACACATGGGGTTTCTTACAGTATTATCTAAAGTTGTTTTGTTCTAGAGAGCTTCTATAAAAACCGTCTCTAAAACCTATTTTATCTTTTTGAGGACTCCGGAGACCTCAATGACGTTGGTAATCGCGATCTCAGCAGACATATCACAAAAGTGGAAAACAAAAACAGACATTCAATGACCACCAGCACATTCAAAAATAATATGTAAAAAAATACATTCTGAAATTCGTCCTACACATATTACTACATACATATTTCTTTCAAAGCATGTTTAAACTCATATTTTCATACTCAGTTTCTTTAAAAAACATTTTCAGACCTATTTTCTATTTTTGCGGTTATTCGGGACATCGCAATGACAGTGTTAACCTCGACGATTGCATCTTTTCCATAAAGTGTAAAACACATATAACCACACAAATTACAGTATTTTACACATAGGGGTTTGTTACAGTTTTCTCTAAAGTCATCTTTTTCTAGAGAGTTTCTATAAAAACCATCTCTAAAACATATTTAATTTTTCGTGGTGATGCCCGAGACCGCAATGACATTAGTAATCACGATCCTATGGGAATTAACATTACAAATGCACCCTTATTTCATGGCCCAAATTCTCAGTACCCACTGCACGGAACACCAAACTTTCCATGTCAACTAGAACTTTGTTGGGAAAATGTCATGAAGATTGGTCAAACAACGCCAAAGTTATAGGCAAGTCAAAAAATGATTTTCCAATGGAAATATGGTCCTAACTATAACTACCTACTGGCTACCACCAATAGGCAATAAAAATGCGTGTGTGTATATATATATATATATATTCACTGAAAAAACCATAGGTTTCACACATGTTATAGTTAGTGGAAATTTTACTGATAAAAAACCAATGAAATTCCCCCGTTATAGTTAGCGCAGGCAACTATAACTCACGCGACCGCAATCCTCTGCTGATGCTAATACTGTATTTAGACACTTATTTGCCCATGCCTTCTTCCATACATTTTTAGCTATACATATATTACAAATATTTTTTTTTCATAAAGACACATATGTCATCAGCAGAGGATTGCGGTCGCGTGAGTTATAGTTGCCTGCGCTAACTATAACGGGGGAATTTCATTGGTTTTTTATCAGTAAAATTTCCACTAACTATAACATGTGTGAAACCTATGGTTTTTTCAGTGAATTTGCAAGGTTTTTTAAATGCTAATTCCTAACTATAACGTGTGTGAAACCTATGGTTTTTTCAGTGAATTAGTACGGTTTTTTAAATGCTAAGTTTTTTTCCCTTATAATAAGCCCTGTACATTTGGTGGCCTACGGCCACCAAAAGCACAGGGGGTGGGGTAAGTGTGGATAGTGTTTTTTTCCATTGTAATAAGCCCAGCACATTTGGTGGCCTTCGGCCACCAAAAGCACAGGGGGTGGGGTAAGTGTGGATAGTGTTTTTTTTATTTTTATTTTTTTACCGTACGCTTACCGTAAGCGTACGGTAAGCGTTCCCCGCGAAATTGCCGAAAAAAAAATAAAACCGTTTTTGCACTTGGGGGATGTTTGGGGACTCCCTCAACATGACTATGTGGGAGGGAGTTGTCAAAACAGCCCCTTTACATGTTTTTGTGCTTCCGATTTTAAAAATCTCTCTCAGTGCGAGAGACAAAATGGCGGCCGCCGCTTCCTGGTTTCGGCCGATTCGAATGTTTACTAAGATCTAAGAGCCAATCAGAATCGCGCTCGCGCACGCCACCGTACGCTTACCGTAAGCGTACGGTAAGCGTACCGTAAGCTGGCTCAGATATATATATTGATTTAAAGGCTATTTTCTCAGAATCTACTGAACAGATTTACACCAAACCTACAAAAGGCACTTCCTTGACCTAGGGACTACCTCTCTGCCAAATTTTGAGTAATTCTGTTCAGCCATTCGGGCTGTAGCTCGTTCTAAAGGTCCTATGGAAAAATGCATGGGAAAAACGCGTTTTGGGACCCCCCTTTTATCTCAGCCCCCGCTTGACGAATCCCCCCGAGACTTTCAGGGTAGGAGCGGAGCGTAGCGCCCCACCTATTTTGAGAAATTCGCGAGGATTCGTCGACCGGCGCCAAAGTTATTCAAAATAGAATGTTGAGGTTTTCCTATGGAAACGTGGTCCTAACTATAACTACCTACTGGCTATCGCCAGTATGTAATATATATATATATATATATATTCACTGAAAAAAAATAGGTTTCATTGACGTTATAGTTAGTTGAACATTTCACTCATACAAAACCAGAGAAATTCCGCCGTTATAGTTAGATCAGCTAACTATAACTCACGCCCCCGCAATGCTCTGCTGATGACATCACATATTACATCATTCATGACATGGTCAGTGACATCACTGATGACATCACTGATGACATCTCAAATGACATCACTGATGACATCACTGATGACATCATCCAGTGAAGGGGTTTTTCTTTAAATATGTATGATATATATATATATACCAAGCTGTATTGAAGAATGAGTGGGTGTATAAGTGTCAGGATGGAGGATTTAGTATGTATGTGACTGACTGTTTAAGTGAGTGATTAAATGTGTTTACTGAATGCATGGGTTAGTGACTAAACTGTGTGAATGTCTGTATCAGTCTGTGTGCTGTTGTATAAGCTGCTGCATGGGTTGGTCAGTAGCTACATGAGTGTCTATATGGGTTATTGATTGGTTGCTTGAGTATTTGTATGGGCGTCTGATTGTGAGTGTGGCTGCATGGGAGGTGTGTAACTGTGCATACATATTTGAGTGGTTTATTCACTGGGTGTATGGGTTCAAGAAGATGTGGAAACAGCTGTATGGGTGAATGAGTGTGTGTATGGGTGTGTTAGTGAGTGAATGGATGTCTCACTGGTACATGTCCAAGTAACTACATATGTAAAAGGCAGTGCATGTGAGAGTTAGAGTATATAAATGACTATACATGAAAGTGATTTTGACAGTGGCTGTATAGATGAGTGTGCACTTGTATCAGTGATTGTATAAGAGATTAATTATGCATTTCTTTCTGTTTGCATAAGTGATGTGTTTTGTGTATTTTCAGGTATAGGTCAGTAAATGGAAGTATGATTGATTCTTTGCCTGACTGACTAGGTGTGTGAGTAACTCTGGATGAGTGCTGGTGTGTGAGTGTCTGTGTAGGTATATGAGTGCATATTTTAGTGTTGTATTGATGAGTGACTGCATGTATGAGTGATTGTATGGGTAAATGAGTGGATGTATATGTAGACATAACAATCTAAAGGTAATAGGGGAGGTACCCTTCTTTTGGAAAAGGGATGGGTATAAGAGAACACAACAAACAAACTTCCCTTTTCCTTCTGTTATAGGTGGGAAAGATCGGTATCTTCCAAACCACTGGTCTATACAACATGCATTATCTCATGAAAGAACTGGTACAGGATATCGTCTTGCCAGGTTACCAAATTTACATAGCCATTTCTATACAGTGCCCCTAAATTAAAAACAAACTAAGTTCAAAGGAATGTGCTATTTGCCTATTTTATTTGTCAGTAGATCATCATGATTAACACAATAAATTTAAAACAATTCATCATCAATTTTATTTAAAAAGACACACTCTCCATAGTATGATTAAAAATCTTGAAAAAGACTGTCGATGTGGCGTTTTGGTGTTCAAAATGATCGTCCCCTTCTTCAGGACAACAATTTCAAGAGTTTAAAAACATCTGAATCAGTACTATCATGAGCCTCAGTCAATGGGCTTCAAATGTCGATTAGATCCTTCAGTACATTCAGGATTAAAATATAGTTCAGTACTTTTAAAATGGTTTTGTCTATTGTACCACTATCTTATTTCATTACAGATTTCTTGCTGGTGCCAACAATCAAATCAGATGTACTTAATATTTTATAGTATAGATATCGTAGTGCAAGACTGGTTCTGATGGTTCTTACGCAACTCCTCCTCTTTCTTCCCTCTCTTGAACTCACAGAGGAAGCTTCTTATCTTGTCCTTTCTCCCACTTTTTTTTATTGTGGTATATATTCTTCCTTGATGGACCATAAACTGATGGAGAAGAGTGTCTCAAGCGAGCATCCGTCTTTCAATCTGCATATGCAACCAGTGACTAGATATGTAGTAAGTGGTATTGGTGTGTCTATGGTTTCGGAAATGGTATTCTGCATTTTGGAGACGGTGTATCAAAGGTTATATTAGGGTTTGAGAAGGTGCATCAGATTGTCACATGGATGATGTCATCAGTGATGTCATCAGTGATGTCATTTGAGATGTCATCAGTGATGTCATCAGTGATGTCACTGACTATATCATGAATGATGTAATATGTGACATCATCAGCAGTGCATTGTGGGGGCGTGAGTTATAGTTAGCTGAACTAACTATAACAGCAGAATTCCTCTGGTTTTGTATGAGTGAAATGTCCAACTAACTATAGCGTCAATGAAACCTATGTTTTTTCAGTGAATTTCATAGGTTTTTTAAATGCTAATTTCTAACTATAACATGCCTGAAACCCATGGTTTTTTCAGTGAATTTCAAAGGATTTTTAAATGGTAATTTCTAACTATAGTGTCCCTGAAACCTATGGTTTTTTTCAGTGAATTTCAAAGGTTTTTTAAATGCTACTTTCTAACTATATCTTCCCTAAAACCTACTATTAATAATAATAGCGGGTACTTGTGTTGGTACTTAAGCCATTCCATAAGTACATGACTAGTAACTGGATGATTATAGTGCTGTAAAGAGAGTGTATGAAGTATTTATAAGTGCTTTGGTATTAGCGAAGTGATTAGATAAGTACACCGCGCTAGATGGGTGATTGGAGAAGTGCATGGGGACTGACAGGGTGATTGCTAGATTGCATGGGTACCACCAGGGTATTTAGATGAGTGAATGAGTAGTATGTGCCTGCTTAGAGGTCGGTATGGATAGTGCACAGTCAATTGTTGCACTGCTTGTGTTAGTGCTTGGATGATTGTATGAGTAGTTGAGTACATCAGCAGTGACTGGATGATTACAGTACTACAAGGAGAGTGTATGCTGAATTTATAAGTACTTGGGTATTAGTGGAATAATTGCATTAGTGTATAGTCCTGGCTGGGTGACCGGAGATGGGCATGGGGAGTCACAATGTCTTTGATACACTGAAAGGGTAGTACCTGGGTGGATTAATCTTACCTGTTTCCAAGTAGATATGAAATTAATAGTGATATAATTTCACTTCTTTGCAAATTTAAAGTATTTTAAACTTTAGTAGTAAGGACTGTAAAAAAGAAGAAAACAATTCTGTTATTAAATATAATGTTATAGTTTTCGCAACACAACATAAGTATACAATGACATCACATAGTCAGTTTGCCATTTTTTGCTGTCTTCAGATTGTATTGAATTTCACCATAAACAGTGATTTCAATGTTAATCATCAGATGACAGCGGGCAAAAAATTACAATCAATTAGATTGTTAAAAAAGAACATACTTCTCTTCAAAATGTCTACAACCAACACAGTACATTCCATATATTGATTAGTTGATTTTACTAGTTGGTTGAAAGACATTGTTTTCAAATCTGGCGTTGTCAAATATATGAATCATTCAGTGTCTATGTTAGTGGTAGATGAAAATGAACAGCTGTCACATCTATGATCCCATCTGTAACGTAGCCCAAACAGATTTTCAATTTGTGTACCTTCATCTTCTAATACTGCAAGCATAAACATAACATTCTGTGTAAATTGTGAAGAAGCAGAACATATATCCAAAAGATTCCGCACATCAGAAGCAGTATGGATTTTCGTTTTATCAATTTTCAACTTCTCAAAAATATAATGTAACAAAGAACAAAATCTTTTTTCTCAATTTTCAATAATTGCATGCAGTAGATTTGCTAAAAATAAGACAACGTTCACAATTACATTAGCATAGCAGTTGATACCATAACTATTTTCTAACTGATATCCTACAATATTAGCAACCGTGTTCCCTTCTATTTTCTTTCCAGACTCGTCATTCTTTTCCATTCTTTTTTTCTTTGCAACCTCAGTATAATCTGTATCATATTTTAGTTTTGGACGTATTCAACGTTTTTCATAAATAGGATATTCACCTAAATTAGGAGCATAGAGTCTTCTTAACCTATTGTACTCTTTTACACAATTTACATCTGCACTAACCTTTTGCTCATCAAAATCAATCAAATACAATCCGGATAACGTTCTTACTCGAAACAATGCAACATACGCCATACACTCTTTAAACACAGAACTTCCAATGTTTACAAAAGCATTGTCTACACTTAAACCTTGAGATTTATGAATAGTCACTGCATATGCTAAACAAACAGGAAACAGTTTTCTACAAACATACAATTCTTTTACAAGCAAGAAACGAACACAACAGCGTCCAATTTGTTTCACCTCTTCAATCTGATCAAATGTAATCTTCAAAAATTAAATTTCATCTCTAACAAAGACAACAACTTTAAACATTGCTCCATTTACTAAACCTTTTTCAACATCTAAATTATGCCATGATATTACCCGGCAGTTTACAGAGACATATAAGGTATTTTCCAAACCAGCAGTCTTAGATATGGATTTTTCCAAAGAGTCTAATTTTAACTGCAATTTCTCTGACAAAAGAATAGTTACTCCTTCATGTTCTATTTTATCAATATCTACCATTTTCATTATCGGTTCATTCTCCAGTTTCAACAGTTCTTCATTGAATGTAGAGCATTCTTTCAGTGTTGGCATAAGGCAAATTATAGATTCCATTTGTGCGATTCTTCAGTAGATTGTTTCAGCCGCAATATTTTCTGTTGGAAACAAGTATTTTAGTAGCTGACTTTCTAAAGCATTTTTTCCATCCTTTGTTAAGACACCAATTCTAATATCTTGAAGAATGTTTCCATAATCTTTGTAATTTGCTTGTCGCATGTTTTTAGTATGTTCCTTATATTCAAAAGAAGTCCAAATGTTTACATGTCCAATATTTCCCAATGATTTTTTAGTATCTTCATGAAGAAGGGTCTTACAAACCGGTTGGAGCAGTTACAACACAAGACAAATGTGAATCTGTTGTTTTCTGTAGATAACTTGACAAACATTTAATCAAGAAACTTTTCCCCGTGCCAGCTTGTCCACTGATGTACATAAGAAAAGGTCTAAATGATGTACTTTGGCAATCATTCTTTTCATGCAGTAATCCATGTTGTATCTGTTGTGTAACTTGTTGATATATTTCTTTCTGTTCAGTATTCAGATGTTCCTCTAAATTTTCCAAATCAATATTGTCCGGTTGTGCTTGCTGCATCACCATTTCAATCAATCAATCAAGGACATTTATAGAGCGCACTACCTACCCATAGGGTCTCAAGGCGCTGGGGGAAGGGGGGCGCCGTTACTGCTCGAACAGCCAGGTCTTCAGCTTCTTCCTGAAGGAGAGGTGGTCTTGGGTCAGGCGCAGGTCGGTCGGGAGGGAGTTCCAGGTCTTGGCGGCCAGGTAGGAGAAGGACCTTCCTCCTGTTGTCGCTCTTCGGATGCGGGGGACGGTGGCGAGGGCGTGGTTGGCTGAGCGGAGGTGGCGTTTGGGAGCGTAGAAGTTGATTCGGTTGTTGAGGTAGCTCGGGCCTTGGTCGTGTAGGGCTTTGTGTGCGTGGGTGAGGAGGCGGAAGGTGATTCTTTTGTTGACGGGGAGCCAATGCAGGTCTCTGAGATGTCCGGAGATGTGTCTGGTTCGCGGGATGTCGAGGATGAGTCTGGCTGAGGCGTTCTGGATCCGCTGGAGTCTCTTCTGGAGCTTGGCGGTGGTGCCGGCGTAGAGGGCGTTGCCGTAGTCCAGTCGACTGGTGACGAGGGCCTGGGTGACGGTCTTCCTGGTCTCGGTGGGGATCCACCAGAAGATCTTCCGTAGCATGCGTAGGATGTTGAAGCACGCCGAGGAGACGGTGTTGACTTGCCTGGTCATGGAGAGAGAGGAGTCCAGGATGAAGCCCAGGTTGCGTGCGTGGTCTGTCGGTTTGGGTGCGGTGCCCAGGGCGGGGGGCCACCAGGAGTCATCCCAGGCGGAGGGTGAAGAGCCTAGGATGAGGACCTCCGTCTTGTCTGAGTTCAGTTTCAGGCGGCTGGTCGTCATCCACTCGGCTACCTCTTTCATCCCTTCGTGCAGATTGGCTCTGGCGGCGGCGGGGTCGTTGGTCAGGGAGAGGATCAGCTGGGTGTCGTCGGCGTAGGAGATTATGTTGAGGTTGTGTTGGCGTGCGATGGCCGCGAGGGGGCTCATGTAGACGTTGAAGAGGGTGGGGCTCAGCGAGGATCCTTGAGGGACGCCGCAGATGACTTCGGTGGCCTCTGACTTGTACGGTGGTAGGCGGACTCTCTGTGTTCTTCCGTCGAGGAAGGAGATGATCCATTCCAGAGCCTTCTCCTGGATTCCGACGTTGCTGAGGCGCTGTACTAGGGTGCGGTGGCAGACAGTGTCGAATGCCGCGGAGAGGTCTAGGAGGATGAGGGCCGCTGTTTCTCCGTTGTCCATCAGGGCTCGGATGTCATCGGTGGCGGCGATGAGGGCGGTCTCGGTGCTGTGGTTGGCTCGGAAGCCAGACTGTGAGGGGTCGAGGGATCCATTCATCTCAAGGAAGGCGGCCAGCTGCTTGTTGACGGTCTTCTCGATGACTTTGGCTGGAAACGGGAGGAGCGAAATGGGGCGGTAATTCTTGAGTTCGGTGGGGTCCGCTGTGGGTTTCTTGAGTAGAGCGCTGAGTTCGGCGTGCTTCCAGCTCTCAGGGAAGGTGGCGGTGTCGAAGGATGTGTTGATGATGTCTCGCAGGTGGGGTGTGATGACAGCGTCGGCTTTGTTGAAGACGTGGTGGGGGCAGGGGTCATTGCTATTGCTGCTTCATTTTCAAGTATGGCTTCTCCTAGTGAATCTTGACTTTGTGGAGCAGAACTCTGACTATCTTGAGAACCATCTCTACCTATTTCAGCTGCAATAGTTCTTTCTTGATTAAACTCTTTGTTCAACATTTGGAGATAATTTGGAAAAAGTGTACATTAAATGCTATCTTTACATGCATTGAAAGAATCCTCATAGCAGTCACAATGTCTAAGTAATTCCATTTCAGTCTGCCAAGGTTTGAAGAGTTGCAGAAGAGCTAAATAGAAAAACTCTCTTTTATCTGGAGTATCACAACTTAATTGCCTGTGATTAATCAGATTTCCTTTGTCATGCTTTACCAAACATCATTCAGATCCAATTACAGCGCATTTTGCTTCATTTATATTTTCTGTGAATTTTTTTTTTAAACTATAATGTTGCAGTATTTCATATAGACATATGTTTTCCAGGTATGGACTTCTATTTGGATAGTACGTATCTAACATATTTGTTTTCAGAATATTTGTACTTTCTGGTTCATTCAGTGCCAAGTATTCAATTTCTTGTACAGATTTCGTGCTGCAGCAAGACCAAGACTTATCCAGATGATCCCTCTTGACTTTGAATATAAACTTTCATATGTAAATTTTCACAAAACAAGCTACACGAACTGATAGATTGTAGTAGAAATTTTAAAATGTTTCTTTAGGTCTGTTTGTAGTCTACATTTATGCTTTATTTCGGTCATATGAGCAGTGAGTGTTTCTTTATGTCTTGTTGTATGAATCTGTGTGCTGAAATGAACACATGACACAGAGTTATGTACTTCTTTTTTGTAGAGTGGGGCCCCCTTCCCTGAACTGTTGCCAGGTTGAAGTGAGGCTCATAATATCCAACAAATTGGGTGAGTTATTTTCCACCTTTAGAATTTGTTGAAGTAAGGGACAAGTAATAAGGCCCTTTTATTCAATTATTTTTGTATTTTTGTTTGCTCATTATGGGGTATTGACTTGACAAATGCCTAATTTCTGTTTTTGAGGTATTTCCAGTATCACTAAAGGATACATTGGAGGATGGTTTAGTATCACAATAATATTGTGTTTTGTTGCACCTTTATGTTTTTTCACTTCAGCCGCAGCTTTGTACTTCTTTTTGGTCCTGACGAAAGCCCAGATACTTTATTGATCAGAAGGGCTGAAACATGTTGACCTTATGTTTACAACCAGCAGTTTAATTTCCACACTGCTGATGCACTGCTTTTTATACCTGGCAGGGGGAGCAAACCAATAAAGCTAGTCCAATTTGTTGCTGACTAGGTAGTTTTAAATCACATTCATTGTTATTTGCGCTGCGTGTTTTGAATTTTATCTTACTTGCCACGGGACTTTAGGATCCCTGAAAGGTTAGCAGCTTCAATTTGAAAACATCCCTGAGTTCCTCCCTCACAGTGAGGGGGTTGTCGCCCTCAGTGGAACTAGGTTTTTCCACTGAGAGGAGATTCCCAAATGATGAAGCATGTCACCTTTGGTGAGTGAGGGTAATCGCCCTGAAGGGATCTTTCTCCTTTACTGAGTCAATACCTCTTTTAATTTGCTACCCCATACACACATTGTGAGTTTAGACCCAGTGAGGCTTTGTGTTACATCTACTACCTCTTGCCATATTTTTCGACTCTTTGTGGGTACACCATTAACAAGAATGACTACAGGTTCAGTATCCTCTCTTTCTATACCAACAGTTTCAACAGTTTCAACATTTTTCTTAAAATCTAAAGGTAAATAAACAACTCTTCCTTATAAAACTCTTTGTAGATCTGTTGGAGGCAGCTTACCTGTTTTAGGCTCCGTACGAATTATAGCCTGAAAAGGGTGCACAGATTGTATAAGGATAGCCTCATATGTATTTAAATCTTTAAGTTCTGGAGGTATAGGTACTAATTCTAAGTCATTATGGACAGCTCTAGCCGGCATTTTGTTTTCTTCTAATTTATTATAACAATATTTACAAATGCATTGTACAGTACCTAACTCAAAACAACCTTCCACAAACAGATTATCATTGTTTTTCTCTTCACTTTTTAAAATCTACATTCCTAGTTTGAATTTTATAATGAGTACGTCGGCAACAAATACAAACATAGTTGGGATTTTCAATAGAAACTACTTTAAACTTTGTTAGTTCTTTTTCAAACTTGACATCAGTAGTATCTTCCACCTCTTCTTCAACACCTACACTTATCAAAATCTCACTTTCTCTACACTCCTCTTGAGTGGCAATGAAACGTAACTCTATATCAAATACATTTTTTACATTCAACACTGAACCATGCAAAAGAGCTGTATTAATTTTATTTAGTCATAATGCAGGACTTTCACGTAGCATAATCTTCTAACTAACTTCCGCATTTCTGAATGATGCACTGCTAACATTCTCAAATGATGAAAACAACTTTGACACACTTTCCTAGAAAGACAAGCCAGAGAATAACCTTGCAACCCTGTATTTTTTCTCACTTTGCAAGGATCCAGTCCTTGTAATAGCTTAATCTTCTGTTTCACAGTTTTTCTTCCATATTCTCTTAAGAAATGTAGTAAAATATCAATAGATTGTTGACGTATACTACAAATACTACTACAATCCCATGTAAACACTGGAGCCTGGGTACGTCTACCTTGAACTTCCTCAGCTATTAATTCTTCAACATTTCTAGGAACTAGCTTTTCTTTCTGAATTGGACAACCATCTCGCACCTCATAAGAACGACCACAGGTATCAACTGCATGCACTGAACTATATTTTTGAAAATAATTTTCTTCAGTGAAAAAAGGTTCCGTACTAGATATGCTTCCATTCCCCAGAATGTTTTTTTACAAAAATGTGTTCTATTTACAATTCTTTTTCTCTTACATTTGTCCTTCATATGCTGCATTATTGTATTTAAAGTCTTCAATCTTTTTAAAATTAAGATAAACAATCTTCTTTTTAATTCAAAAGCTTTTTCAATAACACTTAGAATCTCCTTTTTTGTCTGTAAAATGCTGATCTCCTTTTTTATATTTTACATTTTTTAGTAAATTCTGGAGTACTCTACTTTTATATATTCGTTTTCGAATTTCTGAAAATTGTTTGTTACGTATTCCAAAATAATTCTTTTTCCGCTAATCCAATTTTCCACTTTTTTGAACATTTTTCTTTTGCTTTTGTTTCACTGTTCTTGTTCTGTCTGTCTCTTCTATATTTTTAATATTAAGAACAGTTTTTGCAAGTTTAAAAAAAAAAACTTTACTTTTCTTACCAGAACACATTTTCTTTGAACATTCTTGTTGTACTGGATCTAATATCTCTTTTTCTTTTTGTTCAAATAAACCTCCTTTCTTTCTTTTCTTTTTCTTTGCTGTTTACTCGTCATTGAATCTCTTTCTTAATAATGATGCAAAATATCTGTAAAAAAATAGTTTTGAAAACAGGTTAATATAATTAAAATATTATATATAAATATTCAAATGTATAATTATAAAAATATTTACATATAGAACTATAAAAATACATACAAAGAAAGTACATCAATGATTTCCTCAATGGAACAGTACTACCTGCATAATTCTGGTACTCTATGAGTAGTGTGAAAGATACTAGACCACAGCATTACTAGTACACATCTGATTGTGTAACAACATGATTAGAAACTGTATCATTCCATACTTTGTAGATGGTTAGAGGTCTGCATACATACTGCACAGAATATTGTAGCTATACTAGTGTTAGTAGCTACGCCATTTTATAAGTACATTACTATTAACTAAAATGATTACAGTGCTGCAAACAGAGCTCATATTGAATTTACCAGTTGTTCCCAGAGATAGAGCTACAAGCCAGTGGGCTGGCTCCTAGAGGAACATGTGCAAGTTGACTAGCTGGCTCGTATAGAGAGAGCTACAAGCCGCATCACAGAGGAACAGTTGCAGGCCGGCGGGCTGGCTCGTACAGGAAAAACTGCGAGCCAACTCACTGGCTTGTACAGAGAGAGCTGCCGGGCGGTTCACAGGCGAACAGTTGCGGGCCGGCAGGCTGGCTCGTAGAGGAAGACCTGCAAGCCGACTGCCTGGCTCGTAGAAGGAGAGCTGCCAGTCTGCTCGCACACAAACAGTTGTAGGCCGACTACTATATGTAAAGCTGCAGGCCATCTGCTTCCAAAGGCATAGGTGCGGGACAGTGATGTGGGGAGAGAGAGCGTGAAGGGGGTATCTCGCAGAGAGAGCTGCTGTATATTTCCAGTATTAGCTTGCAGAGGTACAACTGTGGGCCCGACAGCTCGCAGGGCAAGAGCAGAGAGCCGACCAGTCATTCGCAGAGGGAGAGCTGCGGGCCAGCGGGCTCGCTCATAGAGGAAGACCTCTGAGCAGATTGGCTGGCTCCTACAGGGAGAGTTTCAACCCGTCAGCTCGAAAAGGGAGAGCTGCTGGCCGACTACTATAATGAGAGGTGATGCTTGTCCACTTCTAAAGGAATAGCTGCTGTACGGTGATGTGGGGAGAGTGAACGTGGAGTGGGTATCTCTTAAAGAGAGAGCTGCGGTATATTTCTAGTGTTCACTTCTAAAGTTACAACAGCGACTTGGCTTGCAGACGAACAACTACGAGCCGACCTGTAGTTTGCAGAGGGACAGCTGCGAGCAGGTGGGTTGGCTCGTAGAGGAAGACCTGCGAGCCGACTGACTGGCTTGTAGACAAACAGCTGCAGTCTGTCGCCTCAAACAGAGAGAGCTGCAGGCCGGCTCGCACAGGAACACCTGGAGGCCGGCTCGCACAGAAACACCTGCGAGCTGACTACTATAGGGAAAGGTGCGGGACATCAGCTTGCAAAGGTATACGTGCGGGACAGTGATGTTGAGAGAGGAAGCGTAAAGGGGGTCTCTCCTAGAGAAACAGCTGCGCTATGTTTCCAGTATTTGCTTCAGAGGTATAACTGCGAGCTGGCTCACAGAGAATGAGCTGTGAGCCCACAGTACTTCACAGAGGGACACCTACAAGCCAGCAGGAACACCTGAGAGCCCACTAGCTGGCTCATACAGAGAGAGCTGCGGCCCGGCTCACAGAGGAACAGTTGTTAGACAGCCGGATGGCTCGTAGAGGAAGACCTGCAAGCCGACTGCCTGGCTTGTAGAGGGAGAGCTGCGGATCAGCTCACAGATGAATAGTAGTGAGCCGGTGAGCTGGCACATAGAGAAACACCTGCGAACTGACTGACTGGCTCGTAGAGGGAGACCTGAGGGCTGGATCAAAGAGGAACAGTTGCGGGCCGGATCACACAGGAACAGCTATGGGCCGACTAGTATAGGAACAGTTGCAGACCGTCCACTTATATAGGGATAGGTGTGGGACAGTGATGTTGGGAGAGGGAACGTGAAGTTGGTATCTCATATAGAGACAGCTCCAATATATTTCTAGTGTTCACTTGCAGAGATACAACACTGACCTGGCTCGCAGACCAACAACTGCGAGCCGACTGGTAGTTTGCAGAGGCACAACTGGAAGCCGGCGGGCTTGCTCGTACAGGAAGACCTGCGAGCCAACTGGCTGGCTCGAAGACAGACAGCTGCGGGCCGGCTCACACAGGAACAGCCGGTGGCCGACTAGTATAGGGAGAGGTGCGGGCCGTCCACTTGTAAAGGGTTAGGTGTGGGACGGTGATGTGGGGAGAGGGAACGTGAAGTAGCTATCTCGTAGAGAGAGAGCTAGGGTATATTTCCAGTGTTGGCTTGCAGTGGTACAACTGTGGGCCCGAGGACTCACAGAGGGACAGTTTATTCTGAAAACCATGTAATCTTTTAAACATATTTCACGTCCCTTTTGTACCATTCAAACTCATTCCGACCTTCTCTGTACACTACAGGTCCCACCAACACCCTAATAAATGTATAAGTGCTATTTTTATACTGGATAAAGCTCTATTATTTCATTTTTATAATTTTTATAAACTCAACTGTTGGGTACACAAAATGGAGAATGTGAGATGACGAGAGTACACAGAAGTGTAATTCCTAAACATTTATTCAACAATTCATTTAATATACGTATAGTCAGAGCTTTGAGTGGGATAAAAAAATTGCGGATATCTGAAAGGCGCACCAGTGTACAGCACAGCTAAGACCCGGCCCACTTAATAGCGTGCGTATATTTAGCACAGAAACAAAACCTAACAATTTTCATCACTTATAATCAGAGTTACTTTACAAGTGTGAACAAACCGTACAGAAAATGTATTAAAACATTTATTTTTCATTTTTATCTCTCACACATTTAAAAAATATCTCTTCTAAAGAAACGCCCCTTTCCACCTTTATTTTGTAACAACGAGCAACAAATAATCCCTTTAGCAGCATCTAGTCACTAAATACTAACACGGTGAAGTATACCCAAGTGTAAAGCACAAACAGTATTTAGATTATATCTTAAAGCATCATCAAATTATTCTAACCATACATAAATACAGAAAGAAACATGTATGTTTACTTTCTCCATTTACTCTCCATGTAATCTATGCACATTATGAACCGGTTCGAAGTATAACACCTATCTTCACTTATATTCAAATCTACCCCACAGTGTAAAATATAACATTACAACCTATGCATATGTATTGTTTCCAACATAATACAGTGCAGTTTTATACCATTGAAACTGATTGCAACATTTTCTATATACTACAAACCCTACCAATATGTCAATGAACTTAGAACTCCTATTTTTATAATACAAAAGCTATATTACACTAGTTTTATAAACAGTCCTGCTGGGGGAACAAAATAGTACTGGGAGCTAGACAGAGTAAACAAAGGTATAATTCCCAAACCTTTTATGTATCGTCCCTTTACTATACCTATATAAACAGCTTTAACTGGGATTATATATTTGGCAACTGTCTCAAACGGATGACGGAGCACGGTACCGACAAGACCCGGGCCACTTAAAGGCCTACGTATATTCAGCAGACAAGCACACCCTGAAAATTACCTTCACTAATAATCACATTTACTTTAGCATTGTCAACAAAATCATGAAGAAAATATACATAAAACATTTTCATTTATTTTTTATCTCTCACATATTTATTAAAAATGTCTTCTGAAGAAACGCTCCTCAACAACTTGCATTTCATAACAACACCAAAATCCAAAGCCTCCCAGTAACACACCAGTCTTAACTGATATTGAAATCTACCTCTTTATGTACAAATTGAGACCACAAATTGTCTACATAACATTTCTGGTTTTTGTTCCATCTCTGTTAAGTTAATTACATATACATTTTCTACTATAACCCCTTCCCCACTATTTCCAGACTAAAAATAATTTGGAAACGTGTGACATTCTGTTTATCTCATCGCAATACATATACAAATCCAAATAAACGCTACATATAATTTTCAAAACCATACAGTCTTTTGCAGAAGATAAGTTACATTTTTTAATCTAAAAAACTCATAAACATATATAAAGTAATTCTTTAACAATTAGTCACACTTCATACATGTTTTAGAAACACCACACTTCGCTAACACTGTTACTTAGAAATAAAAATTACTTTCAAAGTTAAAAATAACGCCTCAAATATTAAGCACTACTACACAACACATAATACACCTTTTTAATTTCTAACTTACATTCGTAGTTGGTATGCAGATTTCAAATGTCACAAACGTATGCAGTTCTTTCTTTTTCACACAGTACTTATAATGCACTGCTCTCGTCAAGAATGGAACCAGTAATGGCACAATTTCCCTGTTGCTCCACACATTAATACATGTAAAGAACAAATCAGAATAGTTCCTTGATTTTTTCAAATTGCAAAACTTCTCTCTATTTGTTATTTTTGAACTTCCCATATAATCATTTTATTTTTAAATCTAAGGACACATACAGGTGAGAAGTTCAACGTATTCTATCAACACTTTCTAGAACATTCTACAGCACGTGCAGGGTAAAAGTTCATCATTTTTTTCAACCTAACAATATTTTTTTGCAACATTTTCTCAAACATTTAACGGCACGTGCAGGTTAAAAGTTCACCATTTCTTTAAGTTCAAACAGTGCTTTCCATATACAAGTAGCAGGTGTGGTTGAACTGAGCAAATTTTATCCTATCATATGAACTCCACGTTGAAACTGCTTTTTAATAAACCAATGACAAAGATGCTTTTCCACAAACTAATGTGCACCCTACTTTTTAGAAAACAATGCTTTTCATCTCCCAATCAGTTATCATTTTGAATGAGAAAAAAAAGTAGTTCCCCATCTTTAAACATATCTCTTATTTTACAAACGGACTGCATGAGCTACAGACATCTATCCATACTTCCCAGCCGTACCTTCAAAATGCTATTGTGGATCGTAGGACATAGCTATGTTTTCTGGTGCAAGAGGTATGCAGAACAGAGACGTATTGACTTAGACCTAGGTTTACAAAATGTGGACATTACATAGTTTGGACAACGAGGATTGAAGTGGCACCAATTGTTGCCTTTAGTTAAAACCAGTTTGCATCTCCAACACCCTGACCTCATGATTGTGCACTGTGGTGGAAACGACCTAGGCACATTGACTGATGTAGGTTTGGAAACGCTAATGAAGGACACCTTTCGACAATTGATGTTGCTTTTGCCTCAAACTGTCTTTGTATATTCCAATATATGACAAAGACAGAAGTGGAAATGGTCAAACCAATTTTGTCCTCAGATTGCAAAATCTAGGAACAATGTCAACAAAGCTGTGTCTGCATACCTCAGAGACCATAGAATGGGGTCGATCTACAACAACAACATATGTTTTGATATTGCTGATATCTACAGAAGTGATGGAGTACACTTCACAGATCAGGGGAATCAAGTTTTTCTGAATAACCTGAAGCTGTGCATCCACACTGATATGTAGCTCCAACTAATAAACACAAGGGCTCTTTTTAGAGGTGCCTTATATTCCCAATATCGGTTTGCAGAGTGACAGCTGCGATCTGGCTAGCACAGGGAGACCTTCGGCCCGTCGGGCAGGCTCGCAGAGGGAGAGCTGCAGCCCATGGGCTCAGCTCGCACAGGGAGAGCTATGGGCTGTCGGCTCGCAAAACACACACCAACGTGCTGGCTCGCAGAGGGAGAGCTCGGGACTAACTCGCAAAGGGACGCCAATGGGCCAACAGCCCTGCTAGCAGAGACACACCTATCACCTTACGGACTGGCTCGCACATGTACAGCTAGGAACACGACGGCTCGCAGATGCAGACCTGCGAGCTGACAGACTGGTACTGTTTTATACTTTAGGGTAGTACAGTGGTGTTTTAGAATTTAGAGTAGTGCAGTGTGTTTGTGTAATGTTTGTAGGTTCGTGCTGGGAATAGTGTTTTAGGGTTTAGAATAGCACAGTGGTGTTTGTGTAGTGTAGGAGGTCATGCTGAGAGTAGTGTTTTAGGATTTAGGGTAGCGCAGTGGTGTTTGTGTAGTGTAGGGGGTCATGTTGGGGTACTGATTTAGGGTTTAGGGTAGTACAGTGGTGTTTGGGTAGTGTAGGGGATCGTGGTCGGGGTAGTGTTTTAGGGTTTAAGGTAGTGCAGTGTTGTTTTTGTAGTGTAGGGGTCCTGCTGGGGTAGTTTTTAGAGTTTACGACAATGCAGTAGTGTTTGGGTAGTGTAGGGGGTCATGATGGGAGTAGTGTTTTAGGGTTTACGGCAATGCAGTGGTGTTTGTGTATTGCAGGGTGTCGTGCTGAGAGTAGTGTTGTAGGATTTAGGGTAGCACAGTGGTGTTTGTGTAGTGTAGGAAGTCATGCAGGGAGTACTGTTTTAGGATTTAGAGTAGTGCAGTGGTGTTTGTGTAGTGTTTGGGGTTCGTGCTGGGGGTAGCATTTTAGGGTTTATGGTAGTGCAGTGGTGTTTGGGTAGTGTAAGAATCGTGCTGGAGGTAGTGTTTTAGAGTTTACGACAATGCAGTGGTGTTTGGGTAGACTAAGGGGTAATGCTGGGAGTAGTGTTTTGGGGTTTGGGATAGTGCATTTGTGTTTGTGTAGTGTAGGGGGTCGTCCTTGGAGTAGTGCAGTGGTGTTTCGGTAGTATAGGAGATCATGCTGGGAGTAGGGTTTCAGGGTTTAGGGTAGTGCAGTGGTGTTTGTGTAGTGTACAGGGTCGTGCTGGGGATTGTGTTTTAAGGTTTAGGGTAGTGCAGTGGTGTTTTGGTACTGTACGGGTCGTGCTGGGGATAGTGTTTTAGGATTTAGGGTAGCACAGTGGTGTTTGTGTAGTGTAGGAAGTCATGCAGGGAGTACTGTTTTAGGATTTAGAGTAGTGCAGTGGTGTTTGTGTAGTGTTTGGGGGTTCGTGCTGGGGGTAGCGTTTTAGGGTTTACGACAATCCAGTTGTGCTTGGGTAGTGTAAGGGGTAATGCTGGGAGTAGTGTTTTGGGGTAGTGCATTTGTGTTTGTGTAGTGTAGGGGGTCGTCCTTGGAGTAGTGCAGTGGTGTTTCGGTAGTATAGGAGATCATGCTGGGAGTAGGGTTTCAGGGTTTCAGGGTTTAGGGCAGTGCAGTGGTGTTTGTGTAGTGTACAGGGTCGTGCTGGGGATAGTGTTTTAAGGTTTAGGGTAGTGCAGTGGTGTTTTGGTACTGTACGGGTCGTGCTGGGGATAGTGTTTTAGGATTTAGGGTAGCACAGTGGTGTTTGTGTAGTGTAGGAAGTCATGCAGGGAGTACTGTTTTAGGATTTAGAGTAGTGCAGTGGTGTTTGTGTAGTGTTTGGGGGTTCGTGCTGGGGGTAGCGTTTTAGGGTTTACGACAATCCAGTTGTGCTTGGGTAGTGTAAGGGGTAATGCTGGGAGTAGTGTTTTGGGGTAGTGCATTTGTGTTTGTGTAGTGTAGGGGGTCGTCCTTGGAGTAGTGCAGTGGTGTTTCGGTAGTATAGGAGATCATGCTGGGAGTAGGGTTTCAGGGTTTCAGGGTTTAGGGCAGTGCAGTGGTGTTTGTGTAGTTTACAGGGTCGTGCTGGGGATAGTGTTTTAAGGTTTAGGGTAGTGCAGTGGTGTTTTGGTACTGTACGGGTCGTGCTGGGGATAGTGTTTTAGGATTTAGGGTAGCACAGTGGTGTTTGTGTAGTGTAGGAAGTCATGCAGGGAGTACTGTTTTAGGATTTAGAGTAGTGCAGTGGTGTTTGTGTAGTGTTTGGGGGTTCGTGCTGGGGGTAGCGTTTTAGGGTTTACGACAATCCAGTTGTGCTTGGGTAGTGTAAGGGGTAATGCTGGGAGTAGTGTTTTGGGGTAGTGCATTTGTGTTTGTGTAGTGTAGGGGGTCGTCCTTGGAGTAGTGCAGTGGTGTTTCGGTAGTATAGGAGATCATGCTGGGAGTAGGGTTTCAGGGTTTCAGGGTTTAGGGCAGTGCAGTGGTGTTTGTGTAGTGTACAGGGTCGTGCTGGGGATAGTGTTTTAAGGTTTAGGGTAGTGCAGTGGTGTTTTGGTACTGTACGGGTCGTGCTGGGGATAGTGTTTTAGGATTTAGGGTAGCACAGTGGTGTTTGTGTAGTGTAGGAAGTCATGCAGGGAGTACTGTTTTAGGATTTAGAGTAGTGCTGTGATGTTTGTGTAGTGTTTGGGGGTTCGTGCTGGGGGTAGCGTTTTAGGGTTTACGACAATCCAGTTGTGCTTGGGTAGTGTAAGGGGTAATGCTGGGAGTAGTGTTTTGGGGTTTAGGGCAGTGCATTTGTGTTTGTGTAGTGTAGGGGGTCGTCCTTAGAGTAGTGTTTTAGTATTTACGGTACTGCAGTGGTGTTTGTGTAGTGTAGGGGGTCGTGCTGGAGGTAGTCTTTTAAGGTTTAGAGTAGATCAGTGTTGTTTGGGTAGTGAAGGGGGTCGTGCTGGGGGTAGTGTTTTAGAGTTTACGACACTGCAGGGGAGATTGGGTAGTGTGTGAGATCGTGCTGGGGTAGTGTTTTAGAGTTTACGACACTGCAGGGGTGTTTGGGTAGTGTAGGAGATTGTGCTCGGGTAGTGTTTTAGAGTTTACGGCAGTGGAGTGGTGTTTGGGTGGTCTTTGGGTAGTGTAGGGAATCGTTCTGACAGACTAACTCACAGAGCTCCCAGTAGACGGATGGGCTTCTAAAGGCATAGCCGTGACCTTGTGCTATGAGGAAAGGCAGCGTGAAAGGCACATCTCACACAGACACAGATGCCAGTGTTGCCTTGCAGAGTTACATCTACGAACCCGATGGCTTCTACATGGAGAGATGCGAGCTGACGGAGTAAATCACAAAATGGCTGCCAACACTTCCTGGTTTCAACCGTTCACAGCCAATGAGCGGCAAGCTTGTGCTCGTAACCCCTCAGCCAATCAAATGTCAGAATTCACAAACATCAATATTGTAAAATTTTATATTTCTCAAAAGCTACTAAACGGATTTACACCATTTAAACAAAAGCGTAGTTTCTGGACCCTCACCTTTCTCCCTGCCAAATTTGGCGTAATTCCGTTCAGCAGTTTCACCTGTAGTCTTGTGTAAAGTTTCGTATGGAAAGTGCATGGAGAAAACACGTTTTGGGACCCCCTTTTTTCTCAGCCCCTCCTATACCGTTCAACCCCAAACTTTCAATATAGGAGCTAATCAAAAAAAGAGAAACTTTTTGGATAATTTCATAAAGATTTGTCAAATGACACCAAAGTTATAAGCACATAGAGGGCTCCAGGAGGGGGGCCGCGCAACTCCCCTCCCAACATGAGTGAAGCCCCGGGGCTGTGCGGACCCCAGTGGGCCCCCACAATCCCTGCAAGCCCCTGCTATTATTTTTTAAGAAATGCCCCAGAACCTAGCCAACCCAAGGGCCTCATTAAAATAGAACACGGGAACCCACGACCGTAGCGCGAATTGCGTTAATGTTTTTTTTTTTCATGATTTTTTGGGCCCTGGGGTCCTTCTGTGACCCCCTGAGCAGGCCTAGGTGGTCAAGGTTTTTCTACCCTACCCCCTTCTCTTGTTTTATACCTTTGTTTCTTTTTTTTTGGGTGACTCGCTTCTACCGAGCCACAAGATGGTTGCCAACACTTCCTGGTTTGGACTACTAGCAGCCAATTACAGTGAAGCTCGCACACACGACTTAGGTTCAGCCCAGGTATCAAAACTTTTATTTTTCTAATTTCTCAGCAACTACTGTACGGATTTATACCATTTAAAAAAAAGGTTGCTTTCTGATCCAAGCACTACCTTTCTGCCAAATTTTGGGTAATTCCGTTAAGTAGTTTTGGCTGTAGCCTTGTACAAAGTTTCCAATGGGAAAATGATTTTTTGACTCTTATTTTTTGAATTTCTCAAAAACTACTAAACGGATTTACACCATTTAAAAAAAGGGCGCTTACTGAACCAAGCTCTACCTTTTTGCCAAATGTGAGGTAATTCCGTTCAGTAGTTTGGGCTGTAGCTCATCGCAAAATTTCCCATGGAAATGAACATGGAGAAAACGAGTTTTGGGACCCCCTGTTTTTCTCAGCCCCTGCTTGACGAATCACCCCCAAACTTTCAGGATAAGAGCTGAACTGGATAGTCTTTTTTGGGGAGAATTTCAGAAAGATTCGTCAAACGACGCCAAAGTTATTAGCAAATCAAAAAATGCTTTTCCTATGGAAACTAGGTTCTAACTATAACTACCTACTGGCGACCGCCATTAGGTAATTATATATATATATATATTACCTACTGGCGGTCGCCAGTAGGTAGTTATAGTTAGTACCTATTATCCATAGGAAAATCGTAACATTCTATTCCCAATAACTTTGGCGCCGGTGGACGAATATTCGCAAAAGTTTCAAAACTAATTGCCCGTTCCGGTCAGCTCCTATCCTTGAAGCTTGGAGGGGCCGAGAAATAAGGGGGGTCCCAAAATGCATTTTCCCCATGTTATTTCCCATTGGAAATTTTAGACATGGCTACAGCCCAAATTGCTGAACGGAATTACACCAAATTTTGCAAAAAGGTAGCCCATAGTTCAGAAAGCACCCATCAGCGCCTTTTTTTTAAATGGTGTAAATCTATTCAGCAGTTCCTGAGAAATTAAAAAAATAGTGGTGAAAGAATCATTTTCCCATAGGAAACTTTAGACACAGTTATAGCAAAAACTGCTGAACGGATTTACACCAAATTTAACAAAAAAATACTGCTTGGCTGAGAAAGCGACCTTTCTAAAAATGGTGTAAATCCGTTAAGTAGTTTTTGAGAAATTAAGAAATAAAAATAGTAATATCTAGAGGCACTGAGGATCCGCGCACCCTCCTGATCACGAGCTTCATGTTAATTGGCTGTCAACACTCCAAACCAGGAAGTGTTGGCAGACATTTTGTTCCTCGGTAGAACAGAGGCAGAAGAACACTGAAAAACAAATGTGGAAAACAGGAAAAGGGGGCAGGGTAGAAACACCCTGACCCCCTAGGCCTGCTCAGGGGGTCCCACAAGGACCCCAAAAAATTATTATAATTTTTTTTAAATCGCGGTTCCAGCCGGAAAAAAAAAAAAAGCGGGGTCTCCCGCGCATCGTTTAAATAATACCCCCGGGAGGGCCAGGTCCCGGGGGCAGACAAAAAAAGTGGGGGGGCCCCAATCCCCCCCGCAGCCTCGGGGACCACCACCCTCCAGGGCATTGATTTTTTTCATGGGGGCATCCATGGGGGGTGGATTGAAGAGGAATTAATTCCCCAACTTAAAACGCGCCACAGGGACCGCCACCCCCCGGGGGTCCTATTTTCTTACAATATTCCTGTGGGGAAGCTCGAGCCCCCCCACATGCTCCAGGGACCACCACCTCCCCGAGGCTCTAATTATTAAAATTGGGGGGTGGACTGAAGAGGAATTAATTCCCCAACTTAAAACGCGCCACAGGGCGTGTTTGAACACATGTCACCTCAGGCCCCACCCCCTTCCTTCACCATTGTGCAAACGCACCCCCTGGTGAGCTGTAAGTTGGGGAATTAATTCCCCTTCAATACTGAAGGTCCCAGAGGGCCAACAAGCCCACCAGGTACCTCCAGTATGCGCCAGGGATCTGCGTTCAGAAGCCATGCCCCTTTTTACACCTTTCTGCAACACAGTTCTGTGGTGCTTACTGGAGGTACCTAGTGGGCTAGTTGGACTCTAGGGACCCTCAAGATTCAAGGGGACTTAATCTCCCAATTTAAAACGGCCAAAGGGCGTGTTTACACGGTGGTGAAGGGAGGGGACGGGGCCTGAGGTGACGGGTGCAAACACGCCCTGTGGTGCGTTTTAAGTTGGGGAAATAATTGCCCTTCAATCCTGAGGGCTCCTGGGGGCCAACTAGACCACCAGGTGCTTCCAGTAAGCACCACTGCGCTGCATTGCAGAGAGGTGGTCCAGGCCGTGCCCCTTTTTACACCTCTTTGCAACGCAGCTCTGTGGCGCTAACTGGAGGTACCTAGTGGGCTAGTTGGTCCCTAAACACATTTCCCCATGTAAATTTCCATAGCAAACTTTAGACAAAGCTACAGCCCGAACTGTTGAACGGAATTGCACCAAATATGGCAGAAAGGTACCTCTTGGTTCAGAAAGTGACCTTTTTGTTAAATGGTCTAAATCTGTTCAGTAGTTTTTTAAATTTTAAAGGAAAAGAACTTTATGTAGCTGGGCGAGCCTAACCACACATCTCATCGTGAGATCTGATAGGCTGTCAGCACTTCATCCAAGAAGTGTTGGCAGCCATCTTGGGACCATATACATGATAGCACCTCATTAAAAAGCATTGCAGTGAATGGAAGGTTAGGGTCACCAAAAGGAGAACGTATAAAGGGTGATAAGACTTTATTTACATTAAAAATCATTTATTGATGGTGCCATACTAATTTTAGGAATTGTGGTGTATTCTAAGGTGATTTTACCCTATGAAAAAGCCTTCTGCTGGGATATCATGAATCATGTTTGAGAGAAAACTATGTTCTCATACTTTTCTCACGGAGGTCTGGAAAGTGATCTAGAAGATAAAATGAGAGCATATTTTCTGTAGATTCACATTATCTTTCTCAGTCATGTGAGAATGAAATCTGACATTCTCAGATTGGAATAAAGTGGTAAAACTCAAAATATTTAATTTGCAAAGGAATAAAATGACGGGGGTCATTTTGCCATAGAAATTATGATTAGTGCTGCAGAAAGAAAAATTAGGGCACATTTTGACTTCTCAAATCCTCTTCTATTTCATAAAAAAATTCTGACATGCAGATTGAAACATGCACTTTGAATACCAGCAGCAGACTTCCCTGGTGAGCAGTAGCTTTACTACAGTGATCTAATGAGCAACTAGAGTGCTATCATTCAGAATTTATGGCAAATGTGTGACACATCTGAATGCCTTATTGATGGAACCAAAGTAAATAACTGAAAGTATTTCCTACTGAGGAGACTGCAGTAAATGAGGAAATTAGGAAACTTCATAACAAATAAGTCTCCCAAGACGGCCACCAGAGACAAAAGAGTCCAAATGTAGCACACATATCATCCAGAAGTAGCCCAAGTATAACCCAATGACATAATGTCCCAGAGTGTTCTAGAGAACAACTAGAGCGCTAACAGTCTAACTTATCACAAAAGTATGGCACACCAGAAGTCTTCTTGATGGAATCAAAGTAAAAAACTGAAAGCATTTCCTATGGGGAGACTGCAATAAATGAGGAAATTAAAAAACTTCATAACAAATAAATCTCCCAAGATGGCCACCAGAGACAAAAGAGCACAAATATAGCACAAATATCACCCAGATGTACCGCACGTGTAGCCCAATGACAGAAGTGTGCAAAACACTATTTATTGTTTGTGTTTTTGCAGTTTTATATAGTGCAGACTGGTCAGGAATTGGAGTGATTTACATGAGCATTGGTTACATCACACAAGGACAAATACATTTTGGTTGTAGACATGGGGAGATTAAGTGATTTGACCAGAATCACAGAATGTCGAGCTGAAGCAGAAACTCCAACCTGGTTCCCCATTTGCAAATTCTGCAGCTCTGGAAGTAACACCACATCCTCTCCCCTAAGCGCAACCTTTATTCAAGTGGTCAACTGGATAAAAAACCATAAAGATAACAAATAATTTTAAAGTGCTTTGTCGCTATTTGAAAAGTCAGAAAATATGTCCTTATTTTATTTTTTTAGAGCACGAACCATAATTTCGATGCAAATAAGACCCTCTCATCTAAGTAATTTCTACAGGAAATGGTCTAGGTATTACAGTGTTGATTACATCAAGATGACGTCAGGCGTGTCACACTTTTGTAATAAATATAGAATGTTAGCAATCTAGTTGTTCATTAGGATACTGTTGAGAGGAAGAGGCCAGTGGCATGGAGTCAGAAAAATTGAAGGCAGATAGGAGGGTGCAGAGGCAACAATTTGACCACTCTGGGCAGGCAGGAAGGGCGGTGGCAGCACAACATACGATGGAGGGCAGTGGAAAGGGGGGCAGGGGCAACAAACCAACAATACAGGACAGGCAAGAGATGCTGTGGCAATATAATAGACCATTGTGGGCAGAAGGAAGAGGCAGTGGTACTACAACCATACATGCCAACAGACCCGATTCAGCCAGAAAACGCCCAATGTTTTTAAGCCTAAATGGGCTTTATTTGATCTTCTCCTGTCTACAATCTCCTCTTTTTCAATGTAAGTCAATGGGGAAAATCAATACCCCAGTTTTTTTCAAAATCTTTCTCTTGCCAGTTTCAAATTGTTAGCAAGTACGGTACATTGGATCATGGAAGGCAGGAGGAATTGGGGTAGGGACATGTACTTGGATAACAGAGGACAGGAGGGAGATGGAAAGGTTCACCAACCTGACCATACAGGGCAGGCATCATGGTTTGCAGCAGCACAATACACCACACAGGGCATGCGGAATGGGAGTGCAGCACAACAATCCGTAGAAAGCAATAGGGAGGGGACAGGACCATGCACATGGACAACAGAGAACAGAGGGAAAATAGGCAATCACAGCTAGTTGACCATAATGGACAGACAGGAAAGAAAGCTTCAGCATAACGGGCCATAAAGGGCAGGAGGGAGGGATCAGGGGCATTACAATGGAACAGACAAGCCAGGAGGGAGGGAATAGGGGTCTGCACATGGAAAACAGGGGGCAGGGGGCAAGGGTGCAGGGCAGGAGCAGCAAGCTGACCATGTAGGCCAGGCAGGATGGGCATTAGAAGCACACCATGGAGAGAAACAGTGTGACTATGATGGCATACACACAGACCATGGAGGGAAGGTGGGAGGGGGTCAGGGGCAGCTTGCTGACCACACAGGGAAGGTGGGAGGGGCTGTCGCAGCAGAGAAGTCCATGCATTACAAGCGGGAGGGTTAGGGGGAAAACAATGGCCATGATGGGCAAGAAGGAGGGGGCAGGGGAATGCACAAAGGTCCAAGGAGGATAGAAGGGAGGGGTAGGAGCTGGGCACAGACAAGAGAGTTCAGATGAAGGGGACTCACAACAGACCACATGGGGCATGCAGGAGGAGCAGTTGCAGCACAACAGACCAGGGAGGGCAGAAGGGTGTGGCAGTAAAATGGACCATGGAGAACAGGAGGAAGGGGCTAGGGGCATTGAACGTGGAAAGGCAGGGTGGAGGTAACAGGGACAGGTTACAGTCATCTGACAATGCTAGGCAGGTGGGAGGGGAGTGGCAGCTCAACAGAATACTCAGAGTAGATAAGAGGGGCAGGTCCATGGAACATGGTGGACAAAATGGATGGAGCAGGGGCATGTACACAGACATTGGAGGGCAGGGGGAAAGAGAGTAGGGGCAGCAAGCTAAGCACAGAGGCTAAACAGGAGGTTAATGACGGGGCATAGAATTGGGCAATGGAGGGCAGGACGAGTGGACTGGGATATCATGCTAAATGGAGGGCAGTGGCAGCACAGCAGACCATGCATGGACGGATGGAGGAGGTTAGTGCATGGATTCAGACAACAGAGGATAGGGAGGAGGTGGATGGGGCAGCAAGCTAACTGTTCAGATAAGGCGGGAAGGCCAGTGGCAGAACAGCGGCCACACAGGGCTGTAATAAGGGAGCAGGGACATGGACTTGGACAATGGATTGCTAGGAGGAGGGGAGGCAGGAGCTGCAAGCTTAGGTGGGGGCAGCACAATGCCAGGCCAGGCACTGCTTCCAACCTCCCACCATCCATTGTGATATGCATCTTACTTAACGTTAAAAAAAACTGGAAATTTGCTGAAAAAAACAAAGATTACAGGGCGTTATAGTTAGACTCAGATTTCACTCATACACGACCAGTGAAATTCAGCAGTTATAGTTACCTGAGCTAACTATAACTTACACCCCCACAATGTTCTGCTTAGGAATTATCATTTAAACAACCTTTGATATTCAGTGAAAAAAACAGAGGTTTCCGTGACGTTATAGTAAGAAATTAGCATTTAAAAAACTTCAGAAATTCACAGAAAAACCCACAGGTTGCAGTGATGTTATAGTTAGTTGGACATTTCACTCGTGCAAAACCAGACAAATTTGGCCGTTATAATTAGTTGTGCGAACTATATGTCGCGCCTCGCAATGTACTGCTAATGACCTCAGACATTACATCATTCATGACATGGTCAGTTACATCACTCATGACATCTCAAATGAGCTGTGAATGGAATGGAACTATAATCGCTAGAACTTTATTTAGGGATAGAGTGTGTATATTAACACCATAGTTTTCAGGGGCGTTATAGTTAGGAATTATCATTTAAAAAAAAAACCTTTGATATTCAGTGAAAAAAACAGAGGTTTCCGGGACGTTATAGTTAGAAATTAGCATTTAAAAAAACCTCAGAAATTCATAGAAAAAAACACAGGTTGCAGGGATGCTATAGTTAGTTGGACATTTCACTCATGCAAAACCAGAGAAATTTGGCCGTTATAGTTAGTTGTGCTAACGATATGTCGCTCCCCAGCAATGCACTGCTGATGACGTCACATATTACATCACTCATGACATGGTCAGTGACATTCATGAAGGGGTGGCTGAGAA
This sequence comes from Triturus cristatus, assembly GCF_964204655.1. Classification (NCBI taxonomy): domain Eukaryota; kingdom Metazoa; phylum Chordata; class Amphibia; order Caudata; family Salamandridae; genus Triturus; species Triturus cristatus. The sequence continues at coordinate 744,996,431 of NC_140581.1, read as the reverse complement.
CAATTTGTTTGAAAAAGAGTGCTTTGAAATGTTAATTCCCATTGGAACCTGTCAACATGACTACACTGAATTGAAGTACAACAAATTTGGCAGAAAGGTAGGTGTTGTTACACAGATTGTGCTTTTTGCTATTTGGTGCAAATGTATTCAGTAGTTCTTGAGAAATTTAAGTTGGAAAATCTAGTGATAGCTGGGGCCGCGCACATTTCAAGATGATTCATGATTAATCCTGAATGTGTGCACCAACAGGAATGCTGAGATTGTCTGGACGCAACCTGAAGAGGAATTTGCAGGTGCCATAATATTGAACGGTTCCCCAGGCTGAAAATATCTGTGAAAGCCAACATAAGGGTTCAGGGTGGAGGTACTCTTACCCCATGTTTGAGAAATGGGAGTGGTAGTGACACAAGTTATGTGTTCAAAATAGTTGTTTTATTCATGCACAATTTTAGTGACAACGACGCGACCACCAGCCTGGTCCCTGTGTACCGTCGTGGGGATGTCGCGACTATTGTGGTGGCATCACAAATATATTGGTGAACATATAAAAAAAATTATATATATCTATATACACACCCTCGCTGGTCACAGTCACAGACTCATATACCTACTAATATATCCACTCAGACACTCATACACCCACTCACATACCTACACAGATACTCATGCACCCACTCACAAACTTACTCAGAGTACCATGTACCCACTCACATACCCACTGAGGGACTGACGCGCCCATTCAGAGACCCACTCAGACACTCACAGACCCACTCAGCTGTGAACAAAGAAAACACATGAAAAGCATATATTTTACGAAAGCCAAATTGAAAAATACTAGTTAAAGCAGCCCACTAGCAAACCCCTAAAGGCAAAAATGGCCTACACTATCCAAACATATATGTCTATTAGAACATGGTAAAAACCACGCATGCAATGCGGTTAGCAGGGGTATTACAAATGCTGGTAGCGCCATGGAAACACAAACAAAACAAAACTTTAAAGAAAAATTCAAAATGTGATTTTACTTTATTCCTTACTTTAAACAGTGTTTGCATTACTTTTGTTTCACTATGAAACTATATATATGCTAATGAAATTAACAGAGTATAAAACACATTGTTTCTCCCCCAATTCTATTTTTCAGTTGCAATCCTTCACAGATCAGCCTCAAACTTGGAATGCGCACAATTATTAGGGGTGGCGGAATTTGCGAAATTAACTTTCGCAAATTATCGCGAAAATGTTTAAAATTATCACAAACAAGCGGAAATAACGCGAAGATGCAGAAGTTTTTTTCCCGCATGTTCGCGAGATTTTCTGCATGATTGCGGGTCGCCAACTTACCCATGTGGTTGCTTGCGGGCGCGGCCATCTTGTTTTGAGTTGTCTCGCAGTGCATGATCGCGAGAAGAAAGACGTGATCGCGCGACGCATGACGTCACTGCGGGTGCGAACTGTCGCGAGACAGCGCAGATGGATAAAAACAATACAACATCTCATGGAGAACGCGACCGGATCAAGAAAACTTGTCGGCGAACGCAGGGATTCAGGTAAGGCGATCGCGCGAGAATGTATTATTTTACAGCGCGAGCAAGAAACAAATTTTCGCCAAGCTGCGGAAACCGGAAATTTTGACATTTTCGCGCTCTCCGCGGAACGCGAAAATGTAAAATTATCGCAATTTCCGCGAACGGAACAACATTTTCGCCCAGGCCTAACAATTATTCAATACTCTACTGTTAAGTGACAAAATCGTTCTGAATTGTCAAACAGTGTTATAGACATTTCATAGTCAAGCAAGATTTTTAAAACAACAAAATGTTCTTGCATATAACTAACTATCGGTCAACTCTTTGTTATGTTAGGAAACCTTAGTAACTCACTTTAAAAAGCAAAGGTAACAGGGACATTATAGTTAGGAAATAGAATTTAATAAACCTTAGCAATTCACTGAAAAAGCTAAAGGTTATAGGGATGTTATAGTTGGGAAATAGAATTTCAAAAACCCTAGAAATTCACTGAAAAAAACCAAAGGTTATAGGAACATTATAGTTAGGCACAGGTTTCACTTGTACACAACCACTGAAATTCAGTAGTTATAGTTAGCTGACCTTGTTATATATGCGCCCCCGCAATGCACAGCTTATGTCCTCACATATTACATCACTCATAATATTGTCAGTGACATCACTGATAACAACACAAATGACATCACTGATGACATCATCCATAGAGCCAATGACACACCCACTCACACCTCTAAAAAACCTTTCATGCATCCACTCACATACCATCATTCACAAACCCATTGACAAACCCATACCTGTAATTACCCACCCACTCACTAATTCATAGATCTACACACACATCCACTCACCCACTCATACCCTTACAGTCACTTATACACCCAATAACTCTCTAATACAGCCACTGACATCAACTCATACACCTACACAGCCATTCACACACTGAGTCAGTCAAACTGGACCTGTGTGGGATCTTCTGTCATGCTCCACAACTGAATTGTCTTCCAGGTCAGGGCGCATGCCGGATGGTCAGGCTGCAGGACACTCTGTGTTGATTGCACTCTGTCCCCCAGGCTAGCTCTTGGCCAATTCCTGGTGTGGGAGGGTCAGGAAACTTGTAACAGCAATTGGGGAGAACTGTATAGTATCTGGAAGTCAAGGATGTCGAGACCTGCTGCCCAATGCCCGAACTGAGCTCATAAAGAAGGTGTATTGATTTCAGCAGGCAGCCTATGTATTGCATCACCAGTTTCAAGACTCCAGACTCCGTACCCAAAGACTTTGTTACGGTCAGTGATTCCTTCTACTTTCCCCCTCCCAACCAGGCAACTTGGTGGAAGAAATCTTCAGGCTAGAGATACATGGCTTGCTCTGTGGTGCTTGCGGAGGGGGCTTGTCTGTTAAAACTAAGGCAGGAGCATGGAGAGTCAGGTGCCTGGTTACGGCAAGCACACTTTTATGCTTCCAAGATAAACAGCCAAGAAGGTTCTGCCTGTGAAGCACGTGGAGGCACTCTAGGTGTCTTCTCTGGTGAAGTACTCACTGGTAGAGATTAAGGAAGGGAAATCACTTCACCATAGTGCAACTTGGGGGAATTATTAAAGCAAAATTACTAAAGAGAGCGACAATTAAACGTATTTCAGAGGATACATAGTACATGTCAATAAAAACTCGTGCAGCAGAGTGCTCTAAAGCCCGCAATGTTCGGGGTTCACTTGCTCTTGTTACAGGGAGGGACGATCCCCCTACTACAGCTATGCAGCAAATGTTGTTCGCAGAGGAACTATCCCAATCTGCTTTCCTGCTTTTGACTCTTATAGCAATTTGATTCTAAGTCCATGTCCCGACAGCAGGGAAGCCTGTCAGGTGGCTAAAGAGCTACAACTTACAAGTCTCACGTCAGCATGGCAGGATTAAGCAGGATTAAGTGGTAAATGCAGGGACTATTGGGAATGCTGTGAGTGCGGTCGAACTTTGTACCTCTTGTCCTTTCCAGCTGGGCCTAAAACAATCCTGAAAGAGCAAAGCAATTAATCGCAAGGAGGAATGTAGGGCAAGTATATTCATGACATTGCAGAGCTCACACCCTCTTCTAACAAAAGACCTATGCGAGCGGGCGCAATTCCAAATTATTCTAAAGCTTCTAAGAAGAGTCATCGTCGTTAGTGTTGCTGTCACAGACAGCATTTTGGAAAAAACATTGAATAGAATTCTGACTGAATTACACAAAATGAAAATGTCCCAGGAAGGCACTAGCAGAAAAAAAAGCGAACATTTGAGCCAAAGTTCTGCTGCAATTTACCTTCTGTATGACACAGGTTTAGCAGAGAGTTACCACTTTGGAGGATTCAAACAACGATCAAGCAGAAATTAATATGAATGTTCAAATGGATCTAGAGGAGCTGTAGCTCAAGCTGGATGATGCCGAGAACAGTTCCAGACAGTCAAATCAAAGACTTGTTGGAATTCAGGCGGATCAAGAGGCAGGCAAACCTGTTGCTACGCTAGTTTCAGATTTGATTTTCAAGCATGCTCTCACGTATAAAGAATCAGAAGGATTAGACTTATCTATCACACATGCCCATCGGGTCCCTGCTATTCGTCCTGAAAATGCCAAATAGCTTGGAATGATTTTAGCTAATTTTGGGGACTTTCGTATCACAGAACAAATTTTATCTTGTGCAATAAGGCAGAAATCATTTACTACATCTGATAATGTTTCATTTAGTATATTTTCTGATATGTCTATTGTAGTGGCAGATCGCCATAAAGAGATTATCACTTTTATTGATGATTTCAAGCTCCATGGAGCCCCCGCTTATATTTTGCAGCAATCAAAACTTAAGGTTTTATATCAGGGGCGTGCACATATTTTTCACTCTGTCGGCTTGACCAGAAATCTTTTGTACTCAATTAAAAAGTGTCGGCCCCTAAGATACTTAAACACTAATAAGCAGATGTAATCATTCTGGTTTGAACAGGGTGAGAGGAGGGTTTGTGCATTTCAGGGCATTATTAGATTTTAAATTATTATTTGAATTTAATCTATGTACAATTGAGCATGGCGATGCATAAAGCGTTCTTAGTAATATCAATGAAGGAGTGATCAGACAGGGACCATCTGGTATGTGCACAGGCCACAAAACCATCGAACAAAGCACTGTCGAAAGCAGACGTGCTAGCTAGGCCGGATCTACTACGGCCAAAACCCAAAACATTGGATCAAACAGATTATGTAAGATTCATAACCACTTTCTCTAACAGTGCTTTCAAGATCAGAAAGTTGTTTAATCAAAATTGGCACATTTTACAGAGTTATTCCATTCTACACAAATACTTGAGTGACACACCTCAAATTACATTTCGAAGAGATAGATCACTAAAAGATGAACTGTGTAATAACTCAATATCTACCACAGAAAGTGGTGGTTCAAGTTGTAATGCAGATTTTAGAAGCTGCAAACAGTGCAAACCATGTGCCAATAGTACTGACTGTAAGATACTAAGAGTACCCAATACCAAAAGAGAATTTGTCATTAGGGGTAATTTTACATGCGAAACTGACTACTGTATTTGTTGTCTAATTTGCCCTTGTGGTAAATTTTGTATAGGCAGTACGGTCCATCCCGCAAAAAAGAGAGTTCTTGAACATTTACGTGCGATTAAACACAATGATGTACAGTATCCAGTGGCTTGCCACTTTTTTAAGATGCATAATCAAAATGAAAAACTGTTATCATATGCGGTAATATATGCAATCGCACAACAAGAGAGGGGAGGTAATAGAGAACGCCAGTTGAGGCGTATGGAGTCAAGGTTTATCATAGACTTTGATACCCTGATACCCGAAGGTTTGAAGTCAAGTGAGCAAATGGATGTACATTTGTAATTGAATATGTTTTTGAAGTTTCTGAGATTAAATGATTGGATTTTAAAGATTGGTCTTTAGGACCATTGACGCAATGACTGTAATTTAGAGACTGGTATGAGAAGCTTGATGTAAACAAGATGTTTTTTTCTCTTTTTGTCCCCCTTTTAATGTGTACACAAGAAGGAAAGGCCAGTGACAGGATTGCAACTAAGAGGATCACTGAGAAGGATGGCAGTGACTAAATCTGTGGTAGTGGAACTACATGAACTGCAGTATTGGATTCAATATGGGTAGCAAATTGGCCATGTTGTCTTCATATGTGTGTATAAGCCCCAATATATGTAATAGTTATTACATTAGCCCACTGGGGCTGTTTTTCCTACTCTATTTATAGCTCCTAATCATGATAGAATTATTTGTATGAATAGTAACATGAATTTCATGACGATATGATATTAATTTTAGGAGTTGGCATTTTGAATTGGCGCTTGACACAATTATATGCTACTGTAACCGTATTTGCCCACTTGGGCTAAATTGACTCTGTTATGTAGTGCAAATAGTGTAAAGTAGTTCCCAAATTCATGTGTATTTCATTTATTTTATTTGTGAATTACTTTGTCCATTTATATGACTTAGGAACAGCAGATCCACTTGCTTAAATCTTGTTGATTATATATATATATATATATATATATATCATCAACAAACTCTCTGTATTTAGGAAAGAAATCCAGGACTACCAGTAGTGCTTTTTCAAGATTTATTTAGGCAAGGTGACGCCTCACCAACGCGTTTTGCTTTGCAGCTTGTTCACGGTATGGCGAGAGCTCGATTGTACCCTTATTTACATACAGTGTTGTTCAATGACACAAAGGAAGGACTTCAATAGACCAGTGTGTCCATACTCTAACATGGGCGCCATTTTAGAGTGGCACACGAGAAAGGATATGCAAATTTATATTGTAATCAACAAGATTTAAGCAAGTGGATCTGATGTTCCTAAGTCATATAAATGGACAAAGTAATTCACAAATAAAATAAATGAAATACACATGAATTTGGGAACAACTTCACACTATTTGCGCTACATAACAGAGTCAATTTAGCCCAAGTGGGCAAATACGGTTACAGTAGCATATAATTGCAGTGAATTGCAGTTTCGCCCCTTCATGAAGAAGACTACCTCCCTTTATGGTGACGACAGGTTGGCCTCACCTCGGGAACACTGCGCTCGCAGCAGTGCTTCTTCCGCGACCGGAGCTGGCCGCTTTAATCCAAACAAACAAGAGTTGCCCCTTATGGAAGAGCCCAACCAGGTAGAGGTGCTAAAGGGAGGTAGTCTTCTTCACGAAGGGGCGAAACTGCAGCATGATTGTTTTTAAAGATTGAACATCAACCCACTGTGGTTCTAATGGGACTTTATTGTTTGCACCACAGGCCGGACTCGCTTGAGGTTATTGTGTGCAACTACGAAGACCAGAGGGCCTGAGAAGTGGCCACGCCCACTGGGGCAGTCTGACTGAATATAATGCAGCTGCACTTTACCGGTCCTGTGGTACAGAATTTGCCGTTGCCATTGAAAAAGGGTCAAGAGACTTGAAACGCGTCTGGCAATGAAAGGCAGTAATATTCTGATTACGTCTTTTCACATCTGTGTGCAGCCTTCATGATTAAATAACGAAGGAATCAAACCTAGCTGGTGTGGCTCTTCCATAAGGGGCAACTCTTGTTTGTTTTGATTAAAGTGGCCAGCTCCGGTCGCAGAAGAAGCCCCGCTGTGAGCGCAGCGTTCCCGAGGTGAGGCCAACCAAGTAGAGGTGGTAAAGGGAGGTAGTCTTCTTCACGAAGGGGCGAAACTGCAGCATGATTGTTTTTAAAGATTGAACATCACCTCACTGTGGTTCTAATGTGACTTCATTGTTTGCACCACAGGACGGACTCGCTTGAGGTTATTGTGTGCAACTACGAAGACCAGAGGGCCTGAGAAGTGGCCACGCCCACTGGGGCGGTCTGAGTGAATATAATACAGCTGCACTTTACCGGTCCTGTGGTACAGAATTTGCCGTTGTCATTGAAGAAGGGTCAAGAGACTTGAAACGCGTCTGGCAGTGCATGGCAGTAATATTCTGATGATGTCTTTTCACATCTGTGTGCAGCCTTCGTGATTAAACAAAGAAGGAATCAAACCTACCTGCTGTGGCTCTTCCATAAGGGGCAACTCTTGTTTGTTTGGATATATTTATATATATATGTATATATATATATATATATATATATATATATATATATATATATATATATATTCACTGAAAAAACAATAGGTTTTAGGGGTGTTATAGTTAGCTGGACATTTCACTCGAACAAAACCATTCAAATTCCTCCGATATAGTTAGTTGTACTAACTACATCTCATGCGTCCGCAATCCACTGCTGATGATGTCACATATTACATCATTCATGACATGGTCAGTGATATCACTGATGACATCTCAAATGACATCATCCACGTGACAATCAGATACACCTCATCATACACTAGTATAACCTTTCATCACTCACCGTAAAATACAGAGTGCCAGATTTAAAACCATTGACACACCAATAAAAGTTTCCAAACACCCACTCAGTGATTCCTAGATCTATACACACATGTAATCACTTACCTATAGATTCACTCATACATGCTGTCAATGATCAATAGAACACTATCAGATATACTTATACACCTATATCGACATTACACACCAGCTAACATCCTATTCACTTATGAAGTCATCCTACTCACTTATGCAAACAATAGATAATACTTACTTTTACTTAGCTATATACTGATAAAAACACCACTTCATCTATTCATATAGATAATAACTCATACTTAGTGTGTTATAAAAACACTATTACAACTATACAGTTATCCATACAGTCACTCATACAATCGCTGAGTCTTATGTATACTTATTTATATACAAAAACTGACACATACACTGGATTTTATTTTTCTAGTTTGTTGGACATGTACCATTGAGACATATATTGGCCCATCGCCACACCCGTAAAGATGTTCACTCACCCAAACAACTGTTATAACATGTAGTTTTAACTTCAGATACCTACTGAATCAACTATTCACACATCTTTGGGCAGTCACACACCCCCCACGAAACCACACACACATTCACTCTCCCATACAAATACTCAGTTAACTAATCAATAAATAATAGAGACTTTCACGCAGCTAGTAACCAACTGGTGCAGCAGTTTACACAACAACTGACAAAGTGATACAGATATTCACACAGTTGTATCACTATCCAATATATTTAGTGAGACACTATAAATTAGTCAAGTAAACAGTCAATCACACTGCTACTAAATCCTCCATCCAGATATTTATATTTATGTATCCACCCATTCTTCAATGCAAATTGCAATATATATATATATATATATATATATATATATATATATATATATATATATATATATATATATATATATATATATATATATATAATACATATTTAAATAACGAACCAAACCACATTCACTGGATGATATCATCAGTGATGTCATCAGTGATGTCATTTGAGATGTCATCAGTGATGTCACTGACCATGTCATGAATGATGTAATATGTGACATCATCAGCAGTGGATTGCGGGCGCGCAAGATGTAGTTAGTACAACTAACTATATCGGAGGAATTTCTAGGGTTTTGTTCGAGTGAAATATCCAGCTAACTATAACACCCCTAAAACCTATTGTTTTTTCAATGAATTACTAAGGTTTTTTAAATGCTAATTCCTAACTATATCAGGCCTGAAACCTATGGTTTTTCCATTGAATATATATATATATATATTCACTGAAAAAACCAAAGGTTTCACACATGTTATAGTTAGCTGGACTTTTCACTTGTACAAAACCATTGAAATTCCCCCGTTATAGTTAGTTCAGCTAACTATAACTCGCGCGCCCGCAATGCACTGCTGATGACGTGACGTCACATATTACATCACTCATGACATGGTCAGTGACATCACTCATGACATCACTGATGACATCTCAAATGACATCACCGATGACATCACTGATGACATCATCCAGTGAATGTGTGTTTTTCTGAAAATTAAATATGTTTTATATATGTATATCTCAAGGTCGATGGAAGAATAAATGGGTATATAAGTGTCTAAATGGATGATTTGTTTTTGAAAAATTGATTGTGTAACTAACTGATTAAGTGTATCATAGTGAATACATGGCTTAGTGAGTAATGTTTAAATATGTAAATATCTGTATCAGTGTCTCACTTTGTGTATAAGTGGCTGCATGGGTTGGTGAGTAGCTACATGGGTGTCTATATAGGTTATTAGTTGGTTTTTTGAGTATCAGTCTGAGTGTCTGCATGGTTCGGTGGGGGGTATTACGTAGTGCATAGGTGCATGAATGAGTGACTCACTGTTTGTATGTGTTGAACACAGCATGTGTGCAGTACTGTATGGGTAGATGAGTGTGTGTATGGGTGTGTTAGTGAGTGAATGACTGTCTCAATAGTGTCTTTATGAGTAACTACATATGTTTTAAACTAGTATATGTGACTATTGGTGTATATATGTGAGTATATGTGAGAGTGAGAGATTGAAAGAGTTCCTGTATGAATAAGTATGTGTTTCTATAAGTGATTGTTTAAAAGACTAAGTATGTGCAAGTTTCCGTAGAAGTAAGTGTGGTGGTGTGTGTATAACTGTATATGCAAGTAAATGTATGTTTGATTCTTTATTAGCATGAGTGACTATGTGTGTGAGTAACTCTATGGATGAGTGGCGTTGTGTAACAGGATGTATAGGTGTATGAGTACATATGATGAGTGAGTACATGTATGAGTGACTGTATAGGAGTGTTGGTGAATGAGTGGATGTGTATGTGAAACTTAGAATTACTGAAGAGGTTGTTGTAACTGGTATTGGTATGTCCATTGTTTTGAAAATTTTAGTCTCTATTTTTGAATGTGTGTATCAAAGGTTATATTAGGGTGAGAGGAGGTCTGCCACTCTATCACAAGGATGATGTCATCAGTGATGTCATTTGAGATGTCATCAGTGATGTCATGAGTGATGTCACTGACCATGTCATGAGTGATGTAATATGTGACGTCATCAGCAGTGCATTGCGGGTGCGCGAGTTATAGTTAGCTGAACTAACTATAACGGGGGAATTTCAATGGTTTTGTACAAGTGAAAAGTCCAGCTAACTATAACACCCCTGAAACCTATGGTTTTTTCAGTGAATTTCTGAGGTTTTTTAAATGCTAATTCCTAACTATAACGTGCCTGAAACCTATGTTTTTTTCTGTGAATTTCAAAGGTTTTTTAAATGCTAATTTCTAACTATGCCTACAGAGATAGGACATGTGAAGAAAGAAGAAAAAATGCACAGAAAGAAACAAAAGAAGTGCAGAAAGAAGCAACAGAAGTCCTCAAATACGAAGATAAGTGCAGGAAGAAGGATAACGTGCAGAAAGAACAAAAAGAAGAGCAGAAAGAAGCCTTGTTGCAAAATAATCCTGTACCCTCAACTTTTTCATACGGATACTGGTGGTAACTGAGTCTGACTAACCAGTCCTAGAGCCAGTGCTATGTTAAAAGACACTTAGAATACAGTGAAAACACCTACATACACTAGGGAACATTATGCGTTGGGGTCCCCCTGTGATTAGCATGACCTCCTCTGTAAGCCCCTAGTATATAATAGGACATGGGGATTAAAACTACCTCTTAAAACAGGCCACAGGGCGTTTTTGCACACGTTAACTCAGGCCCCGTCCCCTCCCTTCACCACTGTGTAAACACGCCCTGTGTCCTTTTTTTAGCTGGGAGATTAAGTTCATTTGAATCCTGAGGGTCCCTAGGGTCCAACTAGCCCACTAGGTACCTCCAGTAAGCGCCATAGAGCTGCGTTGCAGAGAGGTGTAAAAAGGGGCTTGGCCTCAGAACACCTGTCTGCAGCGCAGCTCCCTGGCGCATACTGGAGATGCCTGTTGGGGGCGCGTTTGCAGAGTGCTGCACGGAGGGGGCATGGCCTCCGGCACGATGCCAGTCTTTTATTTATTTTAATTTTTTAAGAAGGGGGGCAGTGTGGTTCCCCTTCTTATTCTAATTTATTGGCCCTGATGACCCCATCCCCCAGGGCCTGTCTCCTAATTATATTTTTTTGACCCCAATCCCCAGGGCCGGCCACTGTTTTTTATTATTTTTAAAAAATATATATTTATAGACACGCCTAGGACATGCTGGACAAATCGTACGTACCTATCACCATGACGATTTGCGTGATATTCATTAAAAGGCGACTATGCATGCAATGAATCCACGTGGAATGTATTTACACCACTAGTGAAGCTCTGACATGTCTGATGCCCTACCGTGCCTAATCCCGGTAGACACCCTTGTCGTTTATTTATACAAACATGGGTAGCTATTGACGGGCACATTTAATACACATGCACACCAAGCCATTCAAAGCCATTCAAAGGGGATTGGACAAAAATTCGACCAAAACTATGCAAGAAACCCCCCTCACGCTTAATAAAACACACATCCACTGCCGAATGTGTAATACTTTTTATTTTACTCTCTGGAAAGGAGACGAACATCACTTGAGAGTCACAGCGCGCTCCTGACAGAGCCCAATGCTGTGTTACACCCACCATTGCCTGCCGAGTGCCACACACCTCTGTGTTGTATTCCACTAGCTAGTGCATATGCTATGACACTCTCTAGCCCATGTGCACTGTAACACCACCCCGTGAATATGTCATGCCACACTTGTCTTCGCACGGGTTATATTGCCCCATCTAACGTGCCTTCCTCGATGCCTGTGTTATAACGCACAGTGCTATGCCATACATATTACAATCTGGGATCCATATCTTTGTCACAGTGCATATGCAACGTTACACTCCCCAGCACATATTTTATATTACAACTTTAGAGACTAGTTAGGTTACACAACACTGCCCTGTGCATATTACACTCCAAGGCGCATATCGCATAGCACGCGCTAGTGCCTGTGCTATCTCGCGCTCTCCAATGAATCTGTCATTGCGCACAATGTATTGCATATTATATTTCACGCCCGGTTCATCTTATATCACACTTTTTTGTGCATAGTTTATACCATACACTATATCTAGTTTTCATTTTCAATCGTGCTCTCAGGACTATGTTCTATATAACACTGTGTTCACCTGCCCTTTTCACGGGCATTACATTTTGCGATAGGGGGTGGAGGGTCAGGGGGTGTTTCTGCCAAGTGAGCCCGGAGTCACAGTCACAAACGTCCTCTTCTTCCTGAATAAAAGTGAGATTATGCTGCATGCTTGTTCATATTTTAAGTAGTTCGCACACAATGTTTCAAAAACAATAAAGTTCCTAATACCCGCCTTCTCTGAACAGTTAGCTTGCTGCCCCATCCCCCTCCTCCCTATCCTCTGTTGTGTGAATCCATGGACTAGCCTCCTCCCTCCTGCCATGCATGGTCTGATGTGCTGCCACTGCCCTCAATTTAGTATGATGTACCAGTCCACTCCTCCTGCCCTCCATTGCCCAATTCTATGCCCCATCATTGACCTCCTGCTTAAACTCTGTGCTTAGCTTGCTGCCCCTATTCTCCTTCCCCCTGCCCTCCGATGTCTTTGTGCATGCCCCTGCTCCATCCTTTTTGCCCACCATGTCCCATGGACCTGCCACTCCTATCTACTCTGAGTGTTCTGTTGAGCTGCCACTCCCCTCCCACCTGCCTAGCATTGTCAGATGACTGTAACCTGTCCCTGCCACCTCCACCCTGCCTGTCCACATGCCATGCCCCTATCCTCTTCCTCCTGTCCTACATGGTCTATTGTACTGCCACACCCTTCTGCCCTCCCTGGTCTGTTGTGCTGCAACTGCTCCTCCTGCCTGCCCCGTGTGGTCTGTTGTAAGGTCCCTTCCCCTGAACTTTCTTGTCTGTGCACAGGTCCTGACCCTCCCTTCTATCCTCCATCGTCCTTTGTGCATGGCCCTGCACCCTCCTTCTTGCCCATCATAGCCATTGTGCTGCCACTAACCCTCCCACTTGCCATGCATGGTCTTCTGTGCTGCCATGGCCCCTCCCACCTTCCCTGTGTGGTCAGTTAGCTGCCCCTGACCCCCTCCCACCTTCCCTCCATGGTCTGTGTGTATGCCATCACAGTCTCACTGTTGCTCTTCATGGTGTGTCTTGCTTCTAGTGCCCATCCTGCCTGACCTCCATGGCTATCTTGCTGCTCCTGCCCTGCCCCCTTGCCCCCAGCCCTCTGTTTACATGTGGAGACCCCTACTCCCTCCCTCCTGGCTTGTCTGTTCCATTGTAATGCCCCTGATCCGTCCCTCCTGCCCTTTATGGTCTGTTATGCTGCAGCTTTCTCTCCTGTCTGTCCATTATGGTCAGCTAGCTACCATTGCCTCTTGCCCCTCTGTTCTCTGTTGTCCATGTGCATGGTCCTGTCCCCTCCCTCTTGCTTTCTATGGATTGTTGTGCTGCACTCCCATCCTGCATGCCCTGTGTGGTGTATTGTGCTGCTGCAAACCCTGATGCCTGCCCTGCAGGGTCAGTTTGGTGCACCACTCCATGTCCCTCCTGTCCTCTGTTATCCAAGTCCATGTCTCTATCCCATTTCCTTCCATGATCCAATGTACCATACTTGCGAACATTTTGAACTTGGTAAGAGGGAGATTTTGAAAAAAAACTGGGGTATTGATTTTCCCCTTTGAGTTACATTGAAAAAGAGGATAGTATAGACAGGAGACAGTCAAATAAAGCCAATTTGAGCTTAAAAACATTGGACGTTTCCTGGCTGAATCGGGTCTGTTGGCATGTATGGTTGTACTACCATTGCCTCTTCCTTCTGCCCACAATGGTCTATTACATTGCCACAGCCTTGAAGGAGGGTAGATTTTGTATCACAGGGGGCCCCTGGCCCGTTCTGTCCACACCTGAAGTATGAGACCCTTGTCCTTGCCCTGCCAGCCGCATTTGTAGGCCGTATTAAATTGACCAGCGGGTCCTGTGTTGCTATATAATTATCCTGAGACATCCTTACCACTCAGCCAGCATAAAACCCCTGTGTAGGCCCTTCTGTTCAATATGTAGGCCTCTTTGTTAAATTGACCATAGCTCTGCAATTTTAGTGTATAGCAGTCTGAAGGCAGGTCTGCGAGGCCTTCTGCTCCAAACTAGTAGCCCCCACCCTACCCGAGTGCTCTGTGCTCGGTATCAAAGTTCAACATCCCCCTGAAGCTGTAGGCTGCATCCTGGACTGGTACTTGCTTCCTGGGCAGGTTTCCCGCTTTTAAGGAAGTGGCAACCGCAGAGCGTCAAGTTAGGAGAACTGAGGAGATTTTATACATGAATATATTGAATTCCCGTACAATACCCATTATTTTCTGCTTGCTCTATGGAACTTACGATAAGCGATTGGCCTGAGAGACTGACCTTTTCACCCAGTCCATTGTCAGCATTAAGTGGGTAAATGACGAAATGTCTGGTAAAATCTGCAGACGAAGCTTTTGGGTAGCATACGTAGGTAGATGTAGCGTGCAAAGGAGCCCACAAAATGATATAAAAAGGGAGCACCCACAGATATCGACGGACTACCTCGCCGTCTGTATGTAGGTTAACAGGCTGTGCAGGTTTTCCCCAAGAGCTGGGAGCTCTTGTCTTCCTTTGCTTAAAATGTCTTGCTCTGCTTTGCTTGAAGTATCTTATTCTATTTTACCTATATGAAATGTCATGTTATGTTTAACCATTGTTCTCTTTACTTTTGCATTTAAAAGATTTTGTATTGTAATTGCAGGAATGCTTGCTCTAAGAGTAAACGTGAGTGTTCCTAGGTAACATTTTCCTTGGTGTAACTTGTTTCTCATGATGCATTTATAGATGTGTTTTCTTTCTCTCTCTGTCAGTACATTAATTGAGATACAGAGAATATCATGACAGCTGTATGATTATCTGGATTCTGTATTTTGTACTTTATGTCTCTATTCTGCGGTTTCTTTGAAGTTGCATCTTCTCATTAAACTGCCATTGTATTCTGCCTCCAATTCCATGTCTCATATGTCTGTTTTCTTCATTTTTGGAGCAAGCGTTCCTAGGCACCCCGGCTCAAATTAAGGTGCCCCTTTTGTCCCTGACTCACTCTCCTGCTCAGTTCTCTGGTGGCTCCCGGGGCTCTGGGGACCGCCCCTAGCTTCCTTGACCTGTAATAGATCTTCCCTCCAACAGCCTCTCTTGCAAGTCCTGTATTGTTGGTTTGTTGCCCCTGCCCCCCTTTCCACTGCCCTCCATAGTCTGTTGTGCTTCCACGGCCCTTCCTGCCTGCTCAGTGTGGTTAAATTGTTGCCTTTGCACCCTCCTACCTGCCTTCAATTTTCAGAGTCCGTGCCCCTGGCCTCTGCCTCTCAACAGTATCCTAATGAACAACTAGATAGCTAACATTCTATATTTATTACAAAAGTGTGGAACGCCTGACATCATCTTGATGTAATCAAAACTGTAATACCTAGAGCATTTCCTTTAGAAATTACATATATGAGAGGGTCTTATTGGCATCAAAATTATGGTCAGTGCTCTAAAAGACTAAAATAAGGACATATTTTCTGAGTTTTCAAATAGCGACAAAGCACTTTTAAAGTATTTGTTATCTTTATGTTTTTTTATCCAGTTGACCACTTGATTAAATGTTGCACTTAGGGGAGAGGATGTGGTGTTACTTCCAGAACTGCAGACTTTGCAACTGGGGAACCAGGTTGAAGTTTCTGCTTCAGCTCGACATTCTGTGATTCTGGTCAAATCACTTAGTCTCCCCATGTCTACAACCAAAATGAATTTGTTCTTGTGTGATGTAACCAATGCTCATGTAAAGCACTCCAATACCTGACAAGTCTGCACTATATAACACTGCAAAAACATAAAATAATAAGTGTTTTGCACACTTCTGTCATTGGGCTATATTTGGGCTACATCTCGGTGATTTTGGGCTACATTTGGGCTCTTTTGTCTCCGGTGGCCATCTTGGGAGATTTATTTGTTATGAAGTTTCTTAATTTCCTCATGTACTGCAGTCTCCTCAGTAGGAAATGCTTTCAGTTTTTTACTTTGATTCCATCATGAAGGCATTCAGATATGTCACACATTTGCCATAAATTCTGAATGTTAGCACTCTAGTTGCTCATTAGATCACTGTAGTAAAACTACTGTTCACCATGGAAATCTGCTCCTGGTATTAAAAGTGCATGTTTCAGTCTGCATGTCAGAATTTTTTAATGAAATAGAAGAGGATTTGAGAAGTCACTCAAAATGTGCCCTCATTTTCTTTCTTCAGCATTAATCATCATTTCTATGGCAAAATGAACCCCCTCATTGTGTTCCTTTTTAAATTAAATGTTTTAAGTGTTACCAGTTTATTCCAATCAAGATGGCTTCAGGTGTGCCATACTTTTGTCATAATGAAGACAGTAAGCGCTCTAGTTGTTTTTAAGAACATTCTGGGACATTCTGTCATTGGGCTATACTTGGGCTACATCTGGGTGATATTTGGGCTACATTTGGGCTCTTTTGTCTCTGGTGGCCATCTTGGGAGACTTATTTGTTATGAAGTTTCCTAATTTCCTCATTTACTGCAGTCTCCTCAGTAGGAAATACTTTCAGTTTTTTACTTTGATTCCATCAAGAAGGCATTCAGATGTGTCACACATTTGCCATAAATTCAGAATGTTAGCACTCTTTTTGCTCATTAGATCACTGTAGTAAAGCTACTGCTCACCAGGGAAAACTGCTGCTGGTATTGAAAGTGCATGTTTCAGTCTGCATGTCAGAATTTTTTAATGAAATAGAAGAGGATTTGAGAAGTCACTCAAAATGTGCCCTAATTTTTCTTTCTGCAGCACTAATCATACTTTTTATGGAAAAATGAACCCCCTCATTTTGTTCCTTTTTAAATTAAATGTTTTAAGAGTTACCACTTTAATCCAAGCAAAATGGCTTCAGGTGTGCCATACGTTTATCATAAGTAGGACTGTTAGCGCTCTAGTAGTTCTTTGGAACACTCTGGGAAGCTGCAGTAGAACACAAAGGAATCAACTGACAGTCTCTGCCCTTGTTGGATGTACATGTTTTACTGAGAATGTCAGACTTCATTCTCACATGACTGAGAAAGATAATGTGAATTTACAGAAAATAAGCTCTCAGTTTAGCTTATAGATCACCTTCCAAACCTCTGTGGTAAAAACATGAGAAAATATTTTTCTCTCAATCATGATATCCCAGCAGAAGGCTTTTTCACATGATGAAATCACCTTAGAACATACCACAATTCCTAAAATGAGTATGGTACCATCAACAAATGATTTATAATGTAACTAAAGTCTTAAAACCTTCTATGAACTGCAATGCTTTTTAATGAGGTGCTATCATGTATATTGGTCCCAAGATGGCTGCCAACACTTCTTGGATGAAGTGCTGACAGCCAATCAGATCTCAGGATGAGATGTGTGGTTAGGCTCCGCCCACATATATCTATGCTTTTAAATGCTATTTTCTCAGGAAATACTGAACAGATTTACACCAGACCTGCAAAAGGCACTTCCTTGACCTTATGGCTACCTCTCTGCCAAATTTGAAGTAATTCTGTTCAGCCGTTCGGGCTGTAGCTGTGTCTAAAGGTCCTATGGAAAAATGCATGGGGAAAACGCGTTTTGGGACCCCCCTTTTTTCTCGGCCCCTGCATGACGAATCACCCCGAGACTTTCAGGGTAGGAGCTGAACGGAGCGCCCCATTAGTTTTGAAAATTTCGCGAGGATTCGTCAACCGGCGCCAAAGTTATTCAAAATAGAATTTTGAGATTTCCTATGGAAACTAGGTTGTAACTATAACTATCTACTGGCGACCGCCAGTAGATAATATATATATATATATATATATATATATATATATATATATATATATATATATATATATATTCACTGAAAAAACCATAGGTTTCAGGGGTGTTATAGTAAGCTGGACTTTTCACTCGTACAAAGCCATCGAAATTCCCCCGTTATGGTTAGTTCAGCTAACTATAACTCGCGTGCCCGCAATGCACTGCTGATGACGTCACATATTACATCACTCATGACATGGTCAGTGACATCACTGATGACATCATTGATGACATCTCAAATGACATCACTGATGACATCATCCAGTGAATGTGTGTTTTTCTGAAAATGAAATATGTATTATATGTATATCTCAAGGTCGATGGAAGAATAAATGGGTATATAAGTGTCTAAATGGATGATTTGTTTTTGAAAAATTGATTGTATAACTGACTGATTAAATGTATCTTAGTGAATACATGGCTTAGTGAGTAATGTTTAAATATGTAAATATCTGTATCAGTCTCTCACTATGTGTATAAGTGGCTGCATGGGTTGGTGAGTAGCTATCTGAGTGTCTATATAGGTTATTAGTTGGTTTTTTGAGTATCAGTATGAGTGTCTGTATGGTTCAGTGGGGGGTATTACGTAGTGCATAGGTGCATGAATGAGTGACTCACTGTTTGTATGTGTTGAAGGCACCATGTGTGCAGGACTGTATAGGTGGATGAGTGTGTGCATGGGTGTGTTAGTGAGTGAATGACTTTCTCAATAGTGTCTTTAGGAGTAACTACATATGTTTTAAACTAGTATATGTGACTATTGGTGTATGTAAGTGAGTATATGTGAGAGAGAGAGATTGGAAGAGTTCCTGTATGAATAAGTATGTGTTTCTATAAGTGATTGTTTAAAAGACTAAGTATGTGTACGTTTCTGTAGAAGTAAGTGTGGTGGTGTGTGTATAACTGTATATGCAAGTAAATGGATGTTTGATTCTTTATTAGCATGAGTGACTATGTGTGTGAGTAACTCTATGAATGAGTGGCGTTGTGTAACAGGATGTATAGGTGTATGAGTACATATGATGAGTGAGTACATGTATGAGTGACTGTATAGGACTGTTGGTGAATGAGTGTATGTGTATGTGGATCTTAGATTTACTGAATAGGTTGTTGTAACTGGTATTGGTATGTCCACTGTTTTGAAACTTTTAGTTTCTATTTTTAAATGTGTGTATCAAAGGTTATATTAGGGTGAGAGGAGGTCTGCCACTCTATCACAAGAATGATGTCATGAGTGATGTCATGAGTGATGTCATTTGAGATGTCATCAGTGATGTCATGAGTGATGTCACTGACCATGTCATGAGTGATGTAATATGTGACGTCATCAGCAGTGCATTGCGGGCGCGCGAGTTATAGTTAGCTGAACTAACTATAACGGGGGCATTTCAATGGTTTTGTATGAGTGAAAACTCCGGCTAACTATAACGCCCCTGAAACCTATGGTTTTTTCAGTGAATTTCTAAGGTTTTCTAAATGCTAATTCCTAACTATAACGTGCTTGAAACCTATGGTTTTTTTAGTGAATTTCAAAGGTTTTTTAAATGCTCATTTCTAACTATGCCTACAGAGATAGGACATGTGAAGAAAGAAGAAAAAAAGCACAGAAAGAAAAAAAAGAAATTCAGAAAGAAGCAACAGAAGTCCTCAAAGACGAAGAAAAGTGCAGGAAGAAGGATAACGTGCAGAAAGAACAAACAGAAGAGCAGAAAGAAGCCTTGTTGCAAAATCATCCTGTACCCTCAACTTTTTCAGAAGGATACTGGAGGTAACTGAGTCTGACTAACCAGTCCTAGAGCCAGTGCTATGTTAAAAGACACTCAGAATACAGTGAAAACACCTACATACACTAGGGAACACTATGCGTTGGGGTCCCCCTGTGATTAGCATGACCTCCTCTGTAAGCCCCTAGTATATAATAGGGCAGGGGGATTAAAACTACCTCTTAAAGCGTGCCACAGGGTGTGTTTGCACACGTCACCTCAGGCCCCGTCCCCTCCCTTCCCCACTGTGTAAACACGCCCTGTGGCCATTTTAAGTTGGGAGATTAAGTCCCCTTGAATCCTGAGGGTCCCTAGGGTCCAACTAGACCACTAGGTACCTCCAGTAAGTGCCACAGAGCTGCATTGCAGAGAGTTGTAAAAAGTGGCACGGCCTGGACCACCTCTCTGCAACGCAGCTCAGAGGCGCTTACTGGAAGCACCTGGTGGGGTAGTTGACCCCCAGGGTCCCTCAGGATTGAAGGTGAAATATTTCCCCAACTTAAAATGTGCCATAGGGCGTGTTTGCACACGTTAACTCAGGCCCCATCCCCTCCCTTCACCACTGTGTAAACACGCCCTGTGGCCATTTTTAGTTGGGAGATTAAGTTCATTTGAATCCTGAGGGTCCCTAGGGTCCAACTAGCCCACTAGGTGCCTCCAGTATGCGCCACAGAGCTGCGTTGCAGAGAGTTGTAAAAAGTGGCACGGCCTGGACCACCTCTCTGCAACGCAGCTCAGAGGCGCTTACTGGAAGCACCTGGTGGGCTAGTTAGCCCCCAGGGGCCATCAGGACTGAAGGGGAATTATTTCCCCAACTTATAACGCGCCATAGGGCGTGTTTGCACACGTCACCTCAGGCCCTGTCCCCTCCCTTCCCCACTGTGTAAACACGCCCTGTGGCCATTTTAAGTTGGGAGATTAAGTCCCCTTGAATCCTGAGGGTCCCTAGGGGCAAAATAGCCCACTAGGTACGTCCAGTAAGCGCCATTGCAGAGAGGTGTAAAAAGGGGCACTGCCTGCACCACCTCTCTGCAACGCAGAGCAGTGGCGCTTACTGGAAGCACATGGTGAGCTAGTTGGCCCCCAGGGTCCCTCAGGATTGAAAGGGAATTATTTACCAAACTTAAAACGTGCCACAGGGCGTATTTGCACACGTCACCTTAGGCCCCGCCCCCCCTTCACCACTGTGTAAACGTGCCCTGTGGCCGTTCTAAGTTGAGAGATTTAGTCCCCTTGAATCCTAAGGGTCCCTAGGGCCAAACTAGCCCACTAGGTACCTCCAGTAAGCGCCACAGAGCTGCGTTGCAGAAAGGTGTAAAATGGGGCATGGCCTCAGAACACCTGTCTGTAACGCAGCTTCCTGGTGCATACTGGAGATACCTGTTGGACTAGTTGACCCTCAGAGACCCTCAGTATTGAAGGGGAATTAATTCTCCAACTTACAACTGGCCAAGGGGCATGTTTGCAGAGTGCTGCAAGGAGGGGGCGTGGCCTCCGGCGCGATGCCGGTCTTTTATTTATTTTATGTTTTTAAGAAGGAGGACTGTGTGGCCCCCCTTCTTTTTCTAATTTATTGGCCCTGGGGACCCCATCCCCCAGGGCCTGCCCCCTAATTATTTGTTTTGAAAAACAAATTTGGAAGGGGACCGCATGGCCCCACTCCCAAGGCCTTAATCGGCCCCGGGGACCCCAACCCCCGGGGTATGGCCTTTTTTAAAAAAAAAATGTTTAGGAGGTGGCTGCATTGCCCCCCTCCTCAGGCCACTTATGGCCCCGGGACCCCATCCCCCGGAGCCGGCCTTTGTTTTTTATTATTTTTTAAAAAAAATATATAGAAACACCTAGGACATGCTGGACAAACCGTATGTACCTATCACCATGACGATTTGCGTGATATTCATTAAAAGGTGACTATGCATACAATGAATCCACGTGGAATGTATTTACACTGCTAGTGAAGCTCTGACGTGTCTGACACCCTACCGTGCCTAATCCCGGCGCCCCCGCCGGTGGCTACTCTCCAAGTAGACACCCTTGTCGTTTATTTATACAAACATGGGTAGCTATTGACGGGCACATTTAATACACACGCACACCAAGCTATTCAAAGGGGATTCGACAAAAAACTGACAAAAACTATGCAAGAAAACCCCCTCACGGTTAATAAGACACACATCCACCACCTGATGTGTAATACTTTTTATTTTACATTATGGAAAGGAGACGAACTTCACTTGAGAGTCACAGCAAATTCCTGGCTGAGCCCAATGTTGTGTTACACCCACCAGTGCCCGCTGAGTGCCACACACCTCTGTGTTGTATTCCACCAGCTAGTGCGTATGCTATGACACTCTCTAGCCCATGTGCACTGTACCACCACCCCGTAAATATGTCATGCCACAATTGCCTTCGCACGGGTTATATTGCCCCATCTAATGTGCCTTCCTTGATGCCTATGTTATAACGCACAGCGCTATCCCATACATATTACAATCTGGGATCCATATCTTTGTCACAGTGCATATGCAACGTTACACTCCCCAGCACATATTTTATATTACAACTTTAGAGACTAGTTAGGTTACACAACATTGCCCTGTACATATTGCACTCCAAGGCGCATGTCGAATAGCACGCGCTAGTGCCTGTGCTATCTCGCGCTCTCCAATGAATCTGTCATTGCGCATAATGTATTGTATATTATATTTCATGCCCCGGTTAATCTTATATCATACTTTTTGGTGCATAGTTTATACCATACACTATATCTAGTTTTCATTTTCAATCGTGCTCTCAGGACTATGTTCTATATACCGCTGCGTTCACCTACCCTTTTCACGGGCATTACATTTTGCGATGGGGGTGGAGGTTCAGAGGTGTTTCTGCCAAGTGAGCCCGGAGTCACAGTCACAAACGTCCTCGTCTTCCTGAATAAAAGTGAGATTATACTGCATACTTGTTCATATTTTAAATAGTTCGCACAGACACACATTTTAAAAACAATAAAGTTCCTAATACCCACCTTCTCTGAACAGTTAGCTTGCTGCCCATCCACCTCCTCCCTATCCTCTGTTATCTGAATCCAAGGACTAGCCTCCTCCCTCCTGCCATGCATGGTCTGATGTGCTGCCACTGCTCTCCATTTAGCATGATGTACCAGTCCACTCCTCCTGCCCTCCATTGCCCAATTCTATGCCCCACCATTGACCTCCTGCTTAGCCTCTGTGCTTAGCTTGCTGCCCCTATTCTCCTTCCCCCTGCCCTCCGATGTCTTTGTGCATGCCCCTGCTCCATCCTTTTTGCCCACCATGTTCCATGGACCTGCCACTCCTATCTACTCTGAGTGTTCTGTTGAGCTGCCACTCCCCTCCCACCTGCCTAGCATTGTCAGATGACTGTAACCTGTCCCTGCCACCTCCACCCTGCCTGTCCACATGCCATGCCCCTATCCCCTTCCTCCTGTCCTCCATGGTCCATTTTACTGCCACACCCTTCTGCCCTCCCTGGTCTGTTGTGCTGCAACTGCTCCTCCTGCCTGCCCCACGTGGTCTGTTGTGAGGCCCCTTCCCCTGAACTCTCTTGTCTGTGCCCAGGTCCTGACCCTCCCTTCTATCCTCCATGGTCCTTTGTACATGTCCCTGCACCCTCCTTCTTGCCCATCATAGCCATTTTGCTGCCACTAACACTCCCGCTTGCCATGCATGGTCTTCTGTGCTGCCACGGCCCCTCCCACCTTCCCTGTGTGGTCAGCGAGCTGCCCCTGACCCCCTCCCACCTTCCCCCATGGTCTGTGTGTATGCCATCATAGTCTCACTGTTGCTCTCCATGGTGTGTCTTGTTTCTAGTGCCCATCCTGCCTGACCTCCATGGTCATCTTGCTGCTCCTGCCCTGCCCCCTTTCCCCCAGCCCTCTGTTTCCATGTGCAGACCCCTATTCCCTCCCTCCTGGCTTGTCTGTTCCATTGTAATGCCCCTGATCCGTCCCTCCTGCCCTTTATGGTCTATTATGCTGCAGCTTTCTCTCCTGTCTGTCCATTATGGTCAGCTAGCTACCATTGCCTCTTTCCCCTCTGTTCTGTGTTGTCCATGTGCATGGTACTGTCCCCTCCCTATTGCTTTCTATGGATTGTTGTACTGCACTCCCGTCCCGCATGCCCTGTGTGGTGTATTGTGCTGCTGCAAACCCTGATGCCTGCCCTGTAGGGTCAGTTTGGTGCACCTCCCCATGTCCCTCCTGTTCTCTGTTATCCAAGTCCATGTCCCTACCCCAATTCTTCAGGCCTTCCATGATTCAATGTACCATACTTGCGAACATTTTGAACTTGGTAAGAGGGAGATTTTGAAATAAAACTGGGGTATTGATTTTCCCCTTTGAGTTACATTGAAAAAGAGGAGATTGTAGACAAGGGACAGATCAAATAAATCCCATTTGAGCTTAAAAACATTGGACGTTTCCTGGCTGAATTGGGTCTGTTGGCATGTATGGTTGTACTACCACTGCCTCTTCCTTCTGCCCGCAATGGTCTATTATATTGCCACCGCCTCTCTTGCCAGTCCTGTATTGTTGGTTTGTTGCCCCTGCCCCCTTTCCACTGCCCTCCATAGTCTGTTGTGCTGCCACTGCCCCTCCTGCCCACCCAGTGTGGTCAAATTGTTGCCTCTGCACCCTCCTACCTGCCTTCAATTTTCAGAGTCCGTGACCCTGGCCTCTGCCTCTCAACAGTATCCTAATAAACAACTAGATTGCTAACATTTTATATTTATTACAAAAGTGTGGAACGTCTGACGTCATCTTGATGTAATCAAAACTGTAATACCTAGAGCATTTCCTTTAGAAATTACATATATGAGAGCGTCTTATTTGCATCAAAATTATGGTTAGTGCTCTAAAATATTAAAATGAGGACATTTTTTCTGAGTTTTCAAATAGCGACAAAGCACTTTTAAATTACTTGTTATATATATTTTTTTTTAATCCAGTTGACCACTTGATTAAATGTTGCACTTAGGGGAGAGGATGTGGTGTTACTTCCAGAGCTGCAGACTTTGCAACTGGGGAACCAGGTTGGAGTTTCTGCTACAGCTCAACATTCTGTGATTCTGGACAAATCACTTAATCTCCCCATGTCTACAACCAAAATGAATTTGATCTTGTGTGATGTAACCAATGCTCATGTAATGCACTCCAATACCTGACATGTCTGCACTATATAAAACTGCAAAAACACAAAAAATATGTGTTTTGCACACTTCTGTCATTGGGCTACATGTGGGCTACATCTGGGTGATATGAGTGCTGCATTTTGGCTCTTTTGTCTCTGGTGGCCATCTTGGGAGATTTGTTTGTTATGAATTTTCCTAATTTCCTCATTTACTGCAGTCTCCTCAGTAGGAAATGCTTTCAGTTTTTTACTTTGATTCCATCAAGAAGGTATTCAGATATGTCACACATTTGCCATAAATTCTGAATGTTAGCACTCTAGTTGCTCATTAGATCACTGTAGTAAAGCTACTGCTCACCACGGAAGTCTGCTGCTGGTATTAAAAGTGCATGTTTCAGTCTGCATGTCAGAATTTTTTAATGAAATAGAAGAGGATTTGAGAAGTCACTCAAAATGTGCCCTAATTTTTCTTTCTTCGGCACTAATCGTAATTTCTATGGCAAAATGAATCCCCTCCTTGTGTTCCTTTTTAAATTAAATGTTTTAGGTGTTACCAGTTTATTCCAATCAAGATGGGTTCAGGTGTGCCATACTTTTGTCATAAGTAAGACAGTAAGCGCTCTAGTTGTTCTTAAGAACACTCTGGGACATTCTGTCATTGAGCTATACTTGGGCTATACTTGGGCTACATCTGGGTGATATTTGGGCTACATTTGGGCTCTTTTGTCTCTGGTGGCCATCTTGGGAGACTTATTTGTTATGAAGTTTTCTAATTTCCTCATTTACTGCAGTCTCCTCAGTAGGAAATACTTTCAGTTATTTACTTTGGTTCCATCAAGAAGGCATTCAGATGTGTCACACATTTGCCATCAATTCTGAATGATAGCACTCTAGTTGCTCATTAGATCACTGTAGTAAAGCTACTGCTCACCAGGGAAGTCTGCTGCTGGTATTCAAAGTGCATGTTTCACTCTGCATGTCAGAATTTTTTTGTGAAATAGGAGAGGATTTGAGAAGTCAAAATGTGCCCTAAGTTTTCTTTCTGCAGCACTAATCATAATTTTTATGGCAAAATGAACCCCCTCATTTTGTTCCTTTGCAAATTAAAAGTTTTAAGTGTTACCACTTTATTTCAATCAAGATGGCTTCAGGTGTGCCATACTTTTGTCATAAGTAAGACTGTTAGCGCTCTAGTTGTTCGTTAGAACACTCTGGGACATTCTGTCATTGGGCTATACTTGGGTTACATCTGGGTGATATTTGTGCTACATTTGGGCTCTTTTGTCTCTGGTGGCCATTTTGGGAGACTTATTTGTTATGAAGTTTCCTAATTTCCTCATTTACCACAGTCTCCTCAGTAGGAAATACTTTCAGTTTTGTACTTTGATTCCATCAAGAAGGCATTCAGATGTGTCACACATTTGCCATAAATTCAGAGTGTTAGCACTCTAGCACACTAGCAGCACTAATCCTGCTTTCTATGGCAAAATGAACCCCCTTATAAGTTTGTCATAAGTAGGCATGTTAGCGCTCTAGTTGTTCTTTAGAACACTCTGGGAAGCTGCCGTAGAACACAAAGGAATCAACTGACAGTCTCTGCCCTTGTTGGATGTACATGTTTTATTGAGAATGTCAGACTTCATTCTCACATGACTGAGAAAGATAAAGTGAATTTACAGAAAATATGCTCTCAGTTTAGCTTATAGATCACCTTCCAAACCTCTGTGAGAAAAGCAAGAGAAAATAGTTTTCTCTCAAACATGATTCATGATATCACAGCAGAAGGCTTTTTCACATGGTAAAATCACCTTAGAACACACCACAGTTCCTAAAATGAATATGGTACCATCAACAAATGATTTATAATGTAACTAAAGTCTTAAAACCTTCTATTAACTGCAATGCTTTTTAATGAGGTGCTATCATGTATATTGGTCCCAAGATGGCTGCCAACACTTCTTGGATGAAGTACTGACAGCCAATCGGATCTCACGATGAGATGTGTGGTTAGGCTCCGCCCAGATATATATGTGATTTTGATTTTGATTTTCTCAGGAACTACTGAATGAATTTACACCATTTAAGCAAAAGGCACGGCTCTGAACCAAGGTCTACCTTTCTGCCAGATTTGTTGTAATTCCGTTCAGCAGTTCGGGCTGTAGCTGCGGCTAAAGGTCCTATGGAATTTGCATGGGGAAAACACGTTTTGGGACCCCCCTTTTTTCTCAGCCCCCGCTACACGAATCATCCCAAGACTTTCAGGATAGGAGCGGACTGGAGCTGGCCAAAAGTTTTGAAACTTTCGCGTTTCGTGAAGATTTATCAACGGGCACCAAAGTTATTCCAAATAGAATGTTGCAGATTTCCTATGGAAAATAGGTCCTAACTATAACTACCTACTGGCGACCGCCAGTAGTTAATATATATATATATATATATATATATATGAATTTTCACTGAAAAATACCACAGGTTTCAGGGACGTTGTAGTTAGGTATTAACATTTAAAAAACCTTAGAATTTCACTGAAAAAAACACAGGCTTCAGGGATGTTATAGTTAGGATGACATTTCATTGGTATTGTTATCAATGTGCTCGAATGCCCCTGCAAGATGAGATATGTAGGGAGCACTACTTTTGCAGCAAAAAAAAGTATACTAGAACACTTACGCGCTATACATAACAAAGACAAACACTACCCAGTAGCACGCCACTTTGAGGAATATCATCTCTCCAACAATTCACTTTTGAAATATTTTATCATTGAGCAAGTCCAAATGAAAAAAAGAGGAGGCAATCGTACGCTCCACCTGAGAAAACGTGAATCATGGCATATAATTGATTTACAGACAAAAAAAAAAAACTATTCCGCCCGTCTCTCATACCACTGTTAAGTATAGCAGGTTCTAACTGACTCATGGAATCCAACATAGATGGTGCAAATATTACTTGTAGCAAGCAACAAAAATTAAACATATGTCTCACTGTACTAGCAAATGCTATGAATACTGAGATGTTAGAAATTGTACACCACATACATATAGGAAAGCATTCCATTAGAAAATGGATGCCGTCTTAACCGCAGTAAAATGCCCATCTAGGGTAGTGATTTGTCCTGTGCTAGTACATTTCCATTCTCACATGGATTATATACAGTACCAAGTAAAAAATACAATGTAATGTACTATACCTGTTCTATACAACCAATATTATGAAGTAATAATATGTATGTCTGCATATGGTATCCGTACTTACTGTTTATTGACACATTACAAAATGGATGCTGTGTTTTCGACAGATTTGCACCTTTCTTCAGGTATGTTTTGTCACTATATGTATGGTGGTGTAACCTTTGTGTGAGCAAGGGGACTGTGTTCCCCGAAACGCATAACTGGTATTTAAAACTTTGCATCTGGAATGCACTGAGAGAGCACTATTACTTGGACCTGAATTTTTGGTGGGCTTTGCCGGAGCGCGCTCCATTTACTACGGGCCAAGTGGAGCGGAAGAAGCAACATAAGAAATTATATATCACCAGACAGATCCAGTACCTCTCTCCCACACCGGAAGGACGACAAAGCAGTCTTCAACAATATAGTAAAAAATGTTTATTCTTATTTGCTTCGAGCCCTGACGCATTTCGGCAGGATCCCGTGCCTTGATCACATAAGAAGTTTATTGTTCAAAACACTTTCAAAGTAAGAACATGCCTCATCACATTACCTTATAGACATAGACAAAATACTTTGTTGGTTTACAAAATTAACAACATTCACAAAGGTGCATTTGAATTTCATTTAAATTACATAAACATTGCTTTCCATTATTTTCTCTTTTTATAATTATATCATTTTTTTGTACTTTGTGATTTGCTATTGTTAAATTTTATCTCAAATGTGTATTTTTTTCTTTTCCTTTCTCTTTTTCTAAATTAAACTTTATTGTACTACTCTCTGACACATCCTCGAGCCCGTGAGTGTCTTCTGTTCAATTTAATTCAGTGCAATACGGCGGGTAGTTCATAACTGTTTGGTCTCTGGAATGTGATATCATCCTGACACTTTGTGATAGTGTGTATCTGGATTTCCGGTTTGATAATATATTGTTATTTGGCATCTCAATACAGAGATGAAAACGCCTGGAACAACGGAAGTGCACGCATACACCATATTATTTAAGTGTGCAGGGGCTTTCCTATAGATGTGCTGTTTAAGCAATGTAGCAGCAGATATTAATGTGCAAAGTTGCGTGTTTATATTCGGAGCAAATAAATTTATAGCAGCATTCTGTTGTGCAAATTTCACAATAGCAGCAGATAGGTCTCCTGTAGCAACATAGTATCTACTGATGGCTTGTATAATATGTTCTGTATCTGTCAGTGTTATCCTTCAGGTATGCAATTTAGGCTATGGGTCAGCTCGTATGAGTGTGCAAATTTACAATAGGTGGTAGTAGGTGCAAGTGCTTTCCTATGAATGTGCAAACAATGCAATAGTAACCCCTAAACATAGTGCAAAAATACAATAGCAGCTGAGATATCCCACATAATGCGATACCTTCTCATAAAATCATGCATATATAAGATATACAGTATAATACCAGCCTATACCCAAATGCATAGTTGGAAATACAGTAAACAAATGTGTGCAAATTTTGCAGATAACAGTTCCTAATTCCGCCGCAAAGCCAATGCTTAAAACCACATTTATATAATTATATACATTTAAATACACAGCAACTTCCATTAAAAAAGCAATTGATTAAAATATTGTGAAAAATGGATTCTATATAAAGAACAGTCATGATTTGATAGGTTTAAAATCGGGATCCCCCGCAGCACAAATTCATTTAACTAGTGGTACCATAAAAAGTCTAAATGCAGTACTCTAAGAACTTTTCCTAAACACCAAAATATATACCTCAAACACATCCCTTCAAATGCCATCCTCCTTACAGTATTGAATTTCACTCACAATCTATTCTTATCACCCTTCTACCCTCCATACCTTATCCTAAATGTACACGTATCTTCATCTGAATTTAAACCATTGGGGGCCTTAGAATCAAACATTAAAATGTACCTAGATTCCAGTTGTCTCAATTTTCTTTCTCGACTTCCCCCTCTCCTTCTTTTGAAGACCGAATCAATTACAAAATAAGTTAGTTCCTCACTCTTTCCACCATGTATTTCATTTATATGGCGAGCAACCAGATATGCTTGATCTTTCTATTTATTGCTCTAAGATGTTTGAGGATCTTAACGTGAGCCATGTGTGTAGTGCTGCCAATGTATCGGAGTGGACATGTGCACTACAGCACATATACAACATGGTCACTTCTGCAGTTTAAGAACCGTGGAATCCTCCACAGTTTGTGCATGAAAGGCAAACTTACTTCTTTGGTATTTACACCATGTTTGCACACCTTACATTTTGGACATTTCGTGAAACATGGATTGTCTGTGAGCCAATTCTTTGATTCAATTATCTCAGGGCTGCTCTTCACCAAATCATCTCTCATTGATTTAGCTCTCCTGAAAGATATAAGAGGCTTTCTGCAGACTGTGTCCCCAATCGTAGGATCCCCTTTGACCAGGTGCCAATGCCTATACATGCAGTCTCTCACACTAACATGATAGGCATTGTACCCGGTAATCATCCTTATATATTGTGCGGATTTTCTCTTCCCTTTTTTGGTACTCACTAGAAAGTAATTCCTGGGTAGTTTGTCAACCTTTTTTACAGCTTGATCTAATACTGATTGACTGTACCCCCTTTCACGGAATCTATCCATTAGGTTTCTCTGTGCTACTTGTACAGAGTCTATCTCACTGTAGTTTCTTTTCATGCGCAATTGTTCAGCATAGGGGATGCTGTATTTCAATCTTTGTGGATGGAAGCTATTGCAATGTAGAATGGAATTCCCAGCTGAGGTACGTGTATGTATTTTTCCATTCTTGATAAAAACCTCCAAATCAAGAAAATGTACATTTGACTCACTGATGGAGCTAGTGAACTTAAGTTTAAGATTGTTGACATTTATAGATTCAAGGAAGAGGGAGGCACTCTCTGCCGATCCATCCCAGATAAGAAAAAGATCTATGAACCTGACCCAGACTTTTACATTCTCTTCCCATTCCTTTGCAAACTGTACTTTGAGCACCTGCTCCTCCCATCAGCCCATGTGTAGGTTTGCATAGCTGGGGCGAAGCAGGTGCCCATCGCCGTTCCCATGAGTGTCATTTCCATAGAGAAATAGGTTGTTATTCAGACACAGTTCAGCCATTTTCAGCAGCATTTCAGAGTGTTGGTGCATCTGGACTGGTCTGCCGCTCAAATAGTACCTAAGAGCTTTAAGTCCTTCTTCATGGGCGATACTCGTATATTACGAGGCAGCATCAAGGGTAATTAGCAAATTTTGGGTCTCCCATTGGATACTTTGCAGTTTTTTCAAGAACTCTCCAGTATCCTGGATATGTGATGGCAGTTGTTTCACAAAGTCTTGTAGAAAGTGGCCCAAGTATCTTGATGATGTCTCAAATAGACTACTAATAGCAGAGATAATTGGCCTACCCGGAGGGGATGTTTTGTTTTTGTGAATTTGGGGTATTAGATAAAAAATGGGCATTACCGTTTTTTACACCATCAGATATTGGTATTCTGCATCCGATAATAAGTCCATGCCCCTCCACCTTGATAGCTCCTTATGGTATTTGTTTTTTTATCTCCAAGATGTTACTCTGTGGTACTCTTTGGTAACATGCTGTATCTTTCAATTGGAGTTTGGCCTCTTCGTTATATTTCTCTAATGGCCACAGGACCACATTCCCACCTTTGTCTGATTGCCTCACCACAATATCAGTTCTTGATTTTATCTTTTCCATGATTTTTTATAATTTCTTTCATCTTTTTTGATTTTACTGCAAAACTCCTTGCTAGAATCTTTATCTATTCCTTTCAGGTCCTTAATCACTTGTTCTGTGTACAGGTCTATCAAATCTTTTGAAAGAATTGGTATGAAGGATGACTTTTTCTTGAAACTAGTTTTGTTTGCTCCATATATATCCATGCCATATTTCTCAGCTGTTTCTGTCATTGAAATCTCAGTTTCCACCTCCTGATCATTACTATTTTCCAATTTGTTCATTATCCTGACTATATTCAGATCTTCAATTACTAGGTATGCTATAGATTGATCCTCTTTTTTCATTCTATCTTGTTTGGACCTAAGGGGTTGGTTCTTTAGCTTTAATTTCCGCATGAATTTGTAATAAAGCAATGCACGTCTGCGCATAATTAAAATTTGTACGTTTACAGAAAGACAGACCCAATGCCAAACATTTGGTTTCATCTTCAGTCAATGATAGGTTGGAGAGGTTCACTACAGTGGTGGATGCTGATATTTTCATTTGTTCCGCCTGTAGTTTTGTGTGTTGGGCCCTATGCGTAGTTCCATTCCTTCACCTCCTTCTTTGGCGTTTTTTATGTACCCCCAGCCTCTTCCCCCTCTTTGGGGTTTCTGTCTTGTATTGAGGGTCCGTTCCCAGCCTAAAAAACTGAACTCTTCCACTATAGTTCTCGGCTTCTCTGCAGTATTTGTTCAGCTTGCACCCTCTTCTGACTCTGTATCTACTTCAGAACTTCATTTGGAACTGGTGTCTCCTGTCTTCTTCTTTTCTGTGTTACTCGTAGATGGCGCAGGATTCTTTGACAAATCTTGGTGACACAGGGTGTCAAAACGCTTAGCGAAGGTATAATTCGTCCCCTCTGGTAATCTAAGCGATCCCTTGTAAACTTTATCGCTTTGCGTTCTTTAATTGTTTTTTCATGCTTAGTGAGTTTTGTTTCTAGGTCTAGTTATATATCTTTATATATTACCTACTGGCGGTCGGCAGTAGTTAGTTATAGTGAGGATCTTGTTTCTATTCAAAAAGCGTTTTTTCTTTTGCCAATATCTTTGGCGTCGTTTGACGAATCTGCGCAATTTTTTTAAAACTAATGGCCCGCCCAGGTCAGCTCCTGTCTTGAAAGATTCGGGGTGATTCGTCAAGCGGGGGCCGAGAAAAAAGGGGGTCCCAAAACGTATTTTCCCCATGTTAATTTCCGTAGGAAAAACTGGAACAGGCTACAGGCCGAACTGCTGAACAGAATTTCACCAAATTTGGCAAAAAGGTAACTCTTGGTTCAGAAAGCGCCCTTTTTTTAAATACATTCAGTATTTCCTGAGAAATTTAAAAAAAGAAAAATATCAATATCTGAGCATCGAGGAGGGTTCGCGAACCCTCCCGAGCAAGAGCTCAATTCTAATTGGCTATCAACACTCTAAACTAGGAATTGTTGGCAGCCATCTTGTGACTCGGTAGAACCGAGTTACAAGAAAACAGTGATGTCATCAGTGATGTCACTGACCATGTCATCAATGATGTAATATGTGATGTCATCAGCAGTGCATTGCGGGGGCGCGAGTTATAGTTACCTGAACTAACTATAATGGCAGAATTTCTATGGTTTTGTACGAGTGAAATGTCAAACTAAATATAATGTCCCTGAATCCTATGGTTTTTTCAGTGAATATATATTTATATATATATATTCACTGAAAAAAACATAGGTTTCACACATGTTATAGTTAGCTGGACATTTTACTGATAAAAAACCAATGAAATTCCCCCGTTATAGTTAGTGCAGGCAACTATGACTCACGCGACCGCAATCCTCTGCTGATGACATATGTGTCTTTATGAAAAAAAAATATTTGTAATATATGTATAGCTAAAATTTAATGGGAGAAGACATGGGCACATAAGTGTTTAAATACAGTATTAGCATCAGCAGAGGATTGTGGTCGCGTGAGTTATAGTTGCCTGCACTAACTATAACGGGGGAATTTCATTGGTTTTTTATCAGTAAAATGTCCAGCTAACTATAACATGTGTGAAACCTATGGTTTTTTCAGTGAATTTGCAAGGTTTTTTAAATGCTAATTCCTAACTATAACGTGTGTGAAACCTATGGTTTTTTCAGTGAATTTGTACGTTTTTTTAAATGCTAAGTTACTTTACGCCATTCGTGGCATGCGCGCCCAGTTAACGCAGTTCGTTCCGTGCGCGCACAGTGAGCACGCGGTGCGCTTCGCGCACCGCGCGCCCACTTTACGCAGTTAGTGCCGTGCACGCACGGTGGTCACGCGGTGCGCTGCGCGCACCGCGTGCCCACGTTACGCGGGATGGGCCATGTTGCACGATGCGCTTCGCGCACCGTGCGCACATGGAGGACATATTATGCGCTTCGTTGTGAAATGTAATCTTTTATATTTTCATTTGTATTAAGGTAATTGCTATAGTGGGGATAGTGTGGATAGTTTTTTTTTTAAAATAATTTTTACCGTACGCGTACGGTAAGCGTAATCGGCGATTTTTCGAAAAAAAATAAAATTGAATTTTTGGCCTTGGGGGTTCTTTGGGGACACCATCATCAATGCTAGGTGGTTAGGAACTGAATACATTGCCCCTTTAGATGTTTTTTGCCTTTGTTTTTGCTGCCTCACTTAGAGTGCGAGAGAGAAAATGGCGGCCGCCGCTTCCTGGTTTCGACCGATTCGAATGTTTACTTAGATCTAACAGCCAATCAGAATCGCGCTCGCGCACGGCACCGTACGCGTACGGTAAGCTTACCGTAAGCGCTCGGTAAGCGCACCGTAAGCTGCCACAGATATATATATTGATTTAAATGCTATTTTCTCAGGATCTACTGAACAGATTTACACCAAACCTATAAAAGGCACTTCCTTGACCTGAGGACTACCTCTCTGCCAAATTTCAAGTAACTCTGTTCAGCCGTTCGGGCTGTAGCTGTGTCTAAAGGTCCTATGGAAAAATGCATGGGAAAAACGCATTTTGGGACCCCCCTTTTTTCTCAGCCCCCGCTTGACGAATCCCCCCGAGACTTTCAGGGTAGGAGCGGAGCATAGCGCCCCACCTATTTTGAAAATTTCGCGAGGATTCGTCGACCGGCGCCAAAGTTATTCCAAATAGAATGTTGCGGATTTCCTATGGAAACAGGGTCCTAACTATAACTATCTACTGGCGACCGCCAGTAGATAATATATATATATATATATATATATATATATATATATATATATATATATATATATATATATATATATATATATATATATATATATATTTATATATATATACACACACACAACAGAATAGTCTTGCTACCTCTATTGCCAAGAGGGGTATCCACAGGTACGGACCACGACGGCACTCCGCAAGATGATTGGCTGAATTGTTTATTTCTATATAAATTCATGATGACACCACAAAGTTTATTGGACTAGTGTCCGCTGAGACGCGTTTCGATCTTGCTCACATGACGCACTGTTGACGAATCACTCTAAAAATACTGTGTGTGGCCAATCAGATTGGTCAGGTGATAATGGAAACATAAAAAACAGATTACAGTATGAAAGACAATTTCACAAGCAATGACCATTGGTCCAAATAAATATAAATATATCGAGTATAATAAAATTAGCAATAACTAAAATTCATATGTATGATTTCTAGTATAAAAAACACCAATAAAACTAAGTAAAACAATTTTGCCCATAAAAACAATTGGAATGCAAATACTCAAATAGCTAATGGAGGGGATATAAACATTTTTATTTTACATACACAAGATAAAATAGCCTTATACCACAAATATTGATTGATTACACTGTGCAAAATATCATTGAACAGGTAAAGTGCAAGTGCACTCAGAACAGATGACAATGTCCAAATTTGAAAAGCATACTCCCTGCACACAGAAATATAGTATCCCAAATATAAAATTGGCCAAATGTAAAAAAAAAGGTGATTATCAATAACTATGTTAGCTGTGTACTCCTATATGTACAAATAACCACTTGACCAATTGATATGTTCAAAGTACATGCAAACTGTGTGCAAAATGTGCAAGTGCCAAAAACTAACCCTAAACTTAATAGTGTACACAAATTGTAAAGGAGGCTGGATGAGGACGCATACTACCTAACGGTTGTACTTAAAGTGCAAGTGCTGGATAAAAAATCCAAAGCAGAAATGTAGATGACTGGAGTCAATAGTCCATTAACTAAAAAAAAGCTGATAGGGAGAACACAGCGAGCAGCAAAGCTGGATAGCAGTAAAATCCAGATAAAATTGGATGAATAAAGATTTCAAATTTTAGACAGATGCAGCAATATAAAACAAGAGGAAGAGAGAGCTGGATATCCAAGTAGCCTGGGCAATAACACGTAATATAGTGTATAAGAGAGACCTACGAAAGTAACAAAAGTTATAAAAATTGATGTAAGTCTTCATTGGTGTTAAGCCCGTTAGGCATCTTTGTTTCCAGTGCCATGATAAAAATATATACACATATGCATATATATTACCAAATTTTCAAAAAAACTCCACTTTTTGGTTCCGCTGCTGTGTTAGAAGTTTCGGTATGATCCCCAAGCGGGGGTCGAGAAAAAAGAGGGTTTCAAAAATGCGTATTCCCCATGTTATGACTATGGGGATTTTTTATTTTTGAAAGCTAGATGATGGTCCAAAAAGTGCACACTTGTGATTTGGTGTAAATCCGTTCAGAAGTTTCAGAGATAATTAAGTTAGAAAAATATAGATATCTGGGTACACGAGTCCTAACAATGGACTCGTGGATCCTACTAATATTTTAATGGTTGCCAACACTTCAACCATAAGGTGTTGGCAGCCATCTTGGATCGCTGCTTAAAGCTTAGTCCCACAAAAAAGTTTAAAATATAGAAAAGGGAGCAGAGTAATAATACCATGATCCCCTAGATGTGGTGAGGGGTCTTACAAGGACCCCGCCAGGGGTTAAACTTTCTTTTTTTATTCAATTTTGCCACTAAGTCTTGGGTGGATCTATGGCACAATAAATTTAAAAAAGCTGTGTGGGCTACCATAGCCCCGTGGACTGCTACCTCACCAAGGCTAAATATGAAATTAATGCAGGAAAGAACATGCCCCGCAGCCCCAGGAACTGCCATCTCCCCAGGGCCAAAGTGAAAAAACATGGGGGTCAGTGGTGCACCCTCGCAGCACGGGGACCGCATCCTCCCTGGGGTAAATGTAAACATTTAAAGTGGGAGGCCACACAGACCCCCACAGACCTAGAGGTGCCACCTCCCCGAAGCTAAATTTGAAATTAATGTGGGGAGGCATGTGGCCCACACAGCCCCAGAGATCACCACCTCCCCGGGGCCAAAACCAACAAAATGTGAGGGCATCCTCGAAGACCCAGGGACCACCATCCCCAGGGCAAATGTGAACAATTAAAGTGTGCACTGAAATGGAGGGGGGCCACCCAGCCCCCCCCTTGAACCAAATATAGCCCTGGGGGCTGCCACCCCCAGGGCAAGCTCCTGCTATATCTGGGAGTGCCCATCTCAGAGACATAGCTCTTTGCCATGGCTTGGCGTTACCGCTCCAACCAAGCCATAGCAAATTGTGCTCCACTTTGAACAAGCAAGAGCATTTTGCTCTTGCTTGCTCAAAACAGAGCACAATTGCTTTTACAGAGATGGCGCTGCATGTTACTAGCTGCCTCTCTGTAAAAACAATGCCAGCTCCCGCAGGAGGTGAGGAGCCAGCAGAAACTGCAGAGGCACCCCCATAGTCCTCAACACTAGAAAGTGGGTGCTCTGGGTGGACCAATTTGAAAGCAACAATGGTTCAGGGAATATTTCAAACAGAGAAAAACAATTGAAACCCATAATGACCGAACAAATGAAAAACTATTTTTCAAAAGGAAAAAAGTATACAGTACCCATCTAAAGAGATTTTTAAAATAGTAAAAACCCTTGCCCACCTGTGTGCCCCATCAGTTCAGGCCAGTCAAGAACTGTGTAACAAAATAGCCAAAAATCTTTTTGAAAAGGTAAATAATATTTTTGTTACATTCTCTAACTCTTTTAAGGAAAATACTCAGAGTCTAGCTTCTTCCCAATTTGACTCTATGGCTAATAGTCCTCTCCTACAGAATTTTGCCCCTCTAACAGAATCTGATATATCTAAGCTAATGTTGAAGATAAAGTCAGGTTCCCCCTATGACCATGTCCAAGTAGGGTCATCTTATTAGCGGTAGAACCAATCTCAAAAATATTGACCCCCATTTTTAACACCATGTATTTAGACGGATACTTCCCAAAAGGCTGGAAACATGCGTCAATTTTGCCACTTTTAAAGAAACCCAATCTAGATCAATGATCCAAACAATTTTAGACCTATATCAAGAATTCCACTTCCGGCAAAGGTCATAGAGAGGAACATCAATGCCAAACTAAATAAATTCCTACAAGACCATCAAGTCCTGGACCCTACACAGTTTGGATTTAGAGGGGGTCACAGCACTGAAACTGCGTTGCTAAAATCCACTGGAGAGATCAGGAACATCTTAGACCAGGGAGGGAATACCGCCCTGATCATGTTGGATCTCTCAGCGGCATTCGATACTGTTCATCACGGTATACTAATGAAATGCCTCACGGAGATAGGAGTTAAGGGCTCGGCCTGGAATCTCCTCAAATCCTTTCTTACGGATAGAGTACAAACTGTAACATTGGAGGAGTTCCAGGCTGAATCATTCTCCTTGCCTTGTGGAGTTCCCCAGGGATCTTCATTGAGCCAGACTCTTTTTAACGTTTCCTCTTTGGCACCACTTGTGGAATCATTTGGGTTCATTTTAACCTCATATGCTGATGATACCCAAATAGTGGTCAACCTGCTCCCAGGAAACTCTGTGCATACATCTCCAAAACTACAAAATTGTATGTCCGCTGTGGGAAACTGGATGGCAAAAAACTGCCTAAAGCTTAACTCCAACAAAACGGACGTTATTCTTTTTGGCAATAACCCTAACTTATGGACACCAGGCTGCTGGCCGACAGATCTTGGCCAACTCCCCACTCCTGTAGGGAAAGTAAAAAATCTTGGAGTATGGTTGGATGACAAACTGAGGGGCAGGGATCAAGTGAATAAAGTTGTCTCCACCAATACTTATATTCTCAAATCTTGCAAAACAATCATGCCACTACTCCCAAAAGCAGCACAGCAAACAGTTATCACTGCTCTCATGATGCCAAGATTGGACTATTGCAATAGTCTATATTTGAGGATACATGAAGGTACCCTAAATAAATTACAGATTCTGCAGAATGTGGCCACTAGACGCTCACAGGCACGCCTAGGACAGGCTCCATCTCTGCTCACATCAAAGCCCTACACTGGTTGCCGGTGAGGCAACGTATTCAATTCAAAGCTCTGACACTGGTCTTTAGGGTCCTTCATGGAATAGGGCCTAAATTCCTAATACAACAACTCCACTGGTATTCCCCTACCAGAACCCTACGATCCTCGGATGTCAAATAGTTCCCAGGGTGAAGAAGTCCAATTGGGGTGGTAGAGGCTTTGTGACCAATGCAGCCAGAGCATGGAATGCTCTTCCTCTATCTTTGAGAAGTACGACTGATCTTCTCCCTATCAGAAATACATTCAAAACATTTCTTTTCAAGTATTAATCTTTCTTATCCTTCATTTTTTTCTCACCCGATTCCTCTTAAGGCCTTCTCTAAGCGCCAGGACACCTTTCTGGTAACAGTTGCGCTTTATAAATGCCCATAACATAACACAACATAACATGAGAAAATTGATCAAGAATAAACTGGTGCTCACAAGGTTACACAAACATATACAATTGAGAAACAGGTGTAAATGAAAAAAACAATGGCAGATGAACAAATTATGAAAATAAGTTTGTCAAATAACAAAAATAAAACACATCTGCTTCCT
Organism: Triturus cristatus; assembly: GCF_964204655.1. Taxonomy (NCBI): domain Eukaryota; kingdom Metazoa; phylum Chordata; class Amphibia; order Caudata; family Salamandridae; genus Triturus; species Triturus cristatus. The sequence goes on along the minus strand of NC_140581.1, from coordinate 744,956,255 downwards.
CCAAAGGAAGGCAAAGACGGCATTTCAACCTTATTGCTTATCAGGTTATCATCAGGACAAAACCAAACATAGAGAGCAACCATCAATTTTCACTCAAAAGTTATCACCTCTCAGGAGACAAATTAGTTAGAGTCTTACACATAAAACTTCAATACGGCTGCAGTTGGCAAGAAACTAATCCAGCATAGAGTGGCACAAGGTGGTCCAAAGGAAGAGTGTATCAAGGCAACCTCCCAGCTAAAGTCCCATCTGATGCTTAAGGCGATGTCCGCTCCTCTTGTCACATATCTAAAGGTGTGGTGGAGAAAGGGGCTGGGCCTCTAACAACCTCTCAGAAATTCCACTCTGAGGGACTTACTGGAGGTAACAGGAGGGCGTGTTGGCCACTAAGGACCCTTAGTATCCATGAAGACTTCATGCTCCAACCAGCAGTGTGCCAGGAGGCACAATTGCAGAGTGGTGGAGAAAGGGGACATGGCCTTCAAAGTCCTCTCAGCAATCCCACTATTTGGGACCAGTTGTGCACCAGGAGGCACATTTTTAGAGTGGTGGTGGAAGGGGGCAGGGCCTGTGGCGACTTGCTGGTCTTTTTAAAAAAAACATTTTGTTTATACAGGAATGGGCCATGTGGTCCTCCTCGACCGGGCCGTTTTCTGCCCCGAGGAACCAATCCCCCAGATTCCAGCTTTTTTTATACTACTTTTTAATAAATGAATGGGAGGGGGCTGAGTGGCCCCACTCTTGGACTCTCGGACTCAGGGAACCTATCCGCTGGGGCCCGACCTTTTAAAAAAATATTATTTTTATAAATTAATGGGAGGGGTGCCATGGAGAACCCCTCCCAGCCTTTAAAAAAAAAATAATGGGTGGGGGATGCACTGTTCCCCTGCTGGGCCGATTTTGGCCCTGGGGGCCTCGTACCCAGGGCCAGCTAGACCGCTGACGTGGCGCATACACACTAGAGACCCTCCCCTGAATAATAAACAATTCCCCTTGTGCAATAGATTTGCTAAAACACAGGGTGACAATCGGCAGTTTTCAATTTCCAAATAGCAGCAATAGGTATTTTAAAATTGATTAAGAGCAGTTAAAAGTTTCAATGAGGTGACCTTCGCCCGGTTGTTACGAGGGCAGAACCCCTCTGGTAATCGCTGAGCGGTCGCGTCGTCAGACGCTTTTTATGCATCCACGGTACAGCGGGTTTCAACAGCTAGAACGCTGACCCGGCGCATGCGCACTAGAGCCCCTCCCCTGAATAATACACAATTCCCCTTGTGCAATAGATTCACTAAAACATAGGGTGACAGTCGGCAGTTTTCAATTTCCAAATAGCAGCAATAGGTATTTTAAAATTTATTAAAAGCAGTGAAAAGTTTCAATGCGGTGGCATTCGCCCGGTTGTTACGAGGACAGAACCCTACTGGCAATCTCAGCGCGATTGCGTCGTCGGGCACTTTTTATGCGTCTGTGGTACAGCAGGTTTCAACAGCTAGACTGCTGACCCGGCGATTGCGCACTAGTGTCCGCTCCTCTTGTCACATATCTAAAGGTGTGGTGGAGAAAGGGGCTGGGCCTCTAACAACCTCTCAGAAATTCCACTCTGAGGGACTTACTGGAGGTAACAGGAGGGCGTGTTGGCCACTAAGGACCCTTAGCATCCATGAAGACTTCATGCTCCAACCAGCAGTGTGCCAGGAGGCACAATTGCAGAGTGGTGGAGAAAGGGGACATGGCCTTCAAAGTCCTCTCAGCAATCCCTCTATTTGGGACCAGTTGTGCACCAGGAGGCACATTTTTAGTGTGGTGGTGGAAGGGGGCAGGGCCTGCGGCGACTTGCTGGTCTTTTTAAAAAAAACATTTTGTTTATACAGGAGTGGGCCATGTGGTCCTCCTCGACCGGGCCGTTTTCTGCCCCGAGGAACCAATCCCCCAGATTCCAGCTTTTTTTATACTACTTTTTAATAAATGAATGGGAGGGGGCTGAGTGGCCCCACTCTTGTACTCTCGGACTCAGGGAACCTATCCGCTGGGGCCCGACCTTTTAAAAAAATATTATTTTTATAAATTAATGGGAGGGGTTCCGTGGAGAACCCCTCCCAGCCTTTAAAAAAAAATAATGGGTGGGGGATGCACTGTTCCCCTGCTGGGCCGATTTTGGCCCTGGGGGCCTCGTACCCAGGGCCAGCTAGACCGCTGACGTGGCGCATACACACTAGAGACCCTCCCCTGAATAATAAACAATTCCCCTTGTGCAATAGATTTGCTAAAACACAGGGTGACAATCGGCAGTTTTCAATTTCCAAATAGCAGCAATAGGTATTTTAAAATTGATTAAGAGCAGTTAAAAGTTTCAATGAGGTGACCTTCGCCCGGTTGTTACGAGGGCAGAACCCCTCTGGCAATCGCTGAGCGGTCACGTCGTCAGACGCTTTTTATGCATCCACGGTACAGCGGGTTTCAACAGCTAGACCGCTGACCCGGCGCATGCTCACTAGAGCCCCTCCCCTGAATAATACACAATTCCCCTTGTGCAATAGATTCACTAAAACATAGGGTGACAGTCGGCAGTTTTCAATTTCCAAATAGCAGCAATAGGTATTTTAAAATGTATTAAAAGCAGTGAAAAGTTTCAATGCGGTGACATTCGCCCGGTTGTTACGAGGACAGAACCCTACTGGCAATCTCAGCGCGATTGCGTCGTCGGGCACTTTTTATGCGTCCGTGGTACAGCAGGTTTCAACAGCGGATGTATGTCGTTACAACGCACACTTTTACAATGCATGCACTTACAACGCATTTTTTACAACGCAACATCCACTACAACGCATTCCATTACATCGTATGACACTACAACGCATTTTTAAAAACTACCTTTACAACGCATTCCATTACATCGCATACTACCTTTACAATGCATACCATTACAACGCATAATATTAAATTGTATTTAAGGTAAGTATTAGATAGTATAGGGTTAAAAATTAGTATTCTAACTCCAGGGGGTGCAACAGTAGGGTAATTGTTGGATAGTATAGGGGTAAAAATTACTATTCTAACTCCAGGGGGTGCAACAGTAGGGAAAGTGTTGGATAGTATAGGGGTAAAAATTACTATTCTAACTCCAGGGGGTGCAACAGTAGGGAAAGTGTTGGATAGTATAGGGGTAAAAATTACTATTCTAACTCCAGGGGGTGCAACAGTAGGGTAAGTGTTGGATAGTATAGGGGTAAAAATTATTATTCTAACTCCAGGGGGTGCAACAGTAGGGTAAGTGTTGGATAGTATAGGGGTAAAAATTACTATTCTAACTCCAGGGGGTGCAACAGTAGGGTAAGTGTTGGATAGTATAGGGGTAAAAATTACTATTCTAACTCCAGGGGGTGCAACAGTAGGGTAAGTGTTGGATAGTATAGGGGTAAAAATTACTATTCTAACTCCAGGGGGTGCAACAGTAGGGTAAGTGTTGGATAGTATAGGGGTAACAATTACTATTCTAACTCCAGGGGGTGCAACAGTAGGGTAAGTGTTGGATAGTATAGGGTTAAAAATTACTATTCTAACTCCAGGGGGTGCAACAGTAGGGTAAGTGTTGGATAGTATAGGGGTAAAAATTACTATTCTAACTCCAGGGGGTGCAACAGTAGGGTAAGTGTTGGATAGTATAGGGGTAAAAATTACTATTCTAACTCCAGGGGGTGCAACAGTAGGGTAAGTGTTGGATAGTGTAGTGTAATATTATGCGTTGTAATGGTATGCGTTGTAAAGGTAGTATGCGATGTAATGGAATGCGTTGTAAAGGTAGTTTTTAAAAATGCGTTGTAGTGTCATGCGATGTAATGGAATGCGTTGTAGTGGATGTTGCGTAGTAAAAAATGTGTTGTAAGTGTAGTGCGTTGTAAAAGTTGCGTTGTAAAGGTTGTTCCCCTTCAACAGCTAGACTGCTGACCCGGCGATTGCGCACTAGTTCCCCTCCCCTGAATAATACACACTTCCCCTTGTGCAATAGATTCACTAAAACATAGGGTGACGATCGGCAGTTTTCAATTTCCAAATAGCAGCAATAGGTATTTTAAAATTCACTAAGAGCAGTTAAAAGTTTCAATGAGGTGACCTTCGCCCGGTTGTTACGAGGGCAGAACCCCTCTGGAAATCTCAGCGCGGTCACATTGTCAGGCGCTTCTTATGCATCCGTGGTACAGCGGGTTTCAACAGCTAGAATGCTGACCCAGCGCAAGTGCACTAGAGCCCCTCCCCTGAATAATACACAATTCCCCTTGTGCAATAGATTCGCTAAAACATAGGGTGACAGTCGGCAGTTTTCAATTTCCAAATATCAGCAATATGTATTTTAAAATTGATTAAGAGCAGTTAAAAGTTTCAATGAGGTGACCGTCGCCCGGTTGTTACGAGGGCCGAACCCCTCTGGCAATTGCAGCGCAGTCGCATCATCAGGCGCTTTTTATGCGTATGTGGTACTGCGGGTTTCAACCGCTAGACCGCTGACCCGGCGCATACGCATTAGAGCCCCTCCCCTGAATAATACACAATTCCCCTTGCGCAATAGATTTGCTAAAACATACAGTGACAATCGGCAGTTTTCAATTTCCAAATAGCAGCAATAGGTATTTTAAAATTGATTAAGAGCAGTTAAAAGTTTCAATGAGGTGACCTTCGCCCGGTTGTTACGAGGGCAGAACCCCTCTGGAAATCTCAGCGCGGTCACATTGTCAGGCGCTTCTTATGCATCCGTGGTACAGCGGGTTTCAACAGCTAGAATGCTGACCCAGCGCAAGTGCACTAGAGCCCCTCCCCTGAATAATACACAATTCCCCTCGTGCAATAGATTCGCTAAAACATAGGGTTACAGTCGGCAGTTTTAAATTTCCAAATAGCAGCAATAGGTATTTTTAAATTGATTAAGAGGAGTTTAAAGTTTCAATGAGGTGACCTTCGCCCAGTTGTTACGAGGGCAGAACCTCTCTGGAGCAAGCAAGGAAAGACAAAAGCAAGGAAAACAAAATGAGTGTGACCATGCGGATCGCTTGGTGCAATCCATGGTGATTTTTTGGTGTAGACCTCGATACTGGCCTGAAAAATCAGCACAAAGGAGCCTTCTTCTGTCTATTTATGGAGTTTTGGGAACTCAGTGTAATTCCACAGAGCAAAACTCTGCGAGTTCCACCCAGGCCTCAGTATGAATTGTCTTGGTATATTATGTTTTGTGCCTTGCTTCCTCTTACCTATTTCCAGGATTGGTTTCAACCAGTTTAGCGTGTCTGATATCAGATTCCTCCATGTTACCTTAGGTTCATTAGGGCCCACCATTCTGAGGCTGGTAAGGACAACAATAAAAAAATGTGATTTTTAATTGCTTCTCTCTGTGAACTATAATATATTTGTTTGTTTCTTATATTTTAGCAAATGCTTTACGTTAACCTGTGAGAACACTACAATGAGTCCCCTAAACTTTGAGAAATGTACACAATTGCTGTCTCTTTGCACTTTAGAGTTTGGTCCAGCTATGCGTGCTTATGTTAATCTTGAGAAGTGGGGCAGATTGTCATCATGCCCTGCCATTCAGAAAATTCTAGCTCTTTCTTTGACTCTGTGTCGCTGATCATCCTAGTCTAAATTTCTCTTACAACTTGATCACTGTGCTATTTAGTTCATGCAGTTTTTGTTCATATGTTCATATTTTGTTATCTATGATTTATTTCTTCCTAGGACTTTCAGTCTTCTAGGATCTCAGTCTTCCTGTTTCCGTTTTTGCTTAGAGTCTCTTGATGTAAATCTGCACCTTATTGTGTGGTCAAGGGAAATCCTAATTCAGCTAGTAACAACAGTTATCAGCCAAATCTGGATTATGAGTTTCCCAGAAGTTCTCAACCCCCAATCATTTGCTCCTGCATATTACATGTGGCATAGCTAGGTACACTGGGAGACATCACAAAAGTAGAGGTATAACCTTTAAGAATATTTAGGGGATGCATTTGTTTCTGAGGCTATTTCCCATTTACAACTTCAAAATTCACAATGGCCTAGTAATCCTGCATCCCCAAATTATAAATCACTAAAATAAAGTTTCTTCCTGTTGCAGGATAACCAAAACTCCTATACTGCGGAGCTACGTCTTTATCTGCTGTCTTATTCTTTACTTTTCTGTCTTTTGGAGTAAATCCGAAGGTGTCCCTCAGCCCTATATACCACTTGTATATTCAGAAGACATGCAGATTCAGTAAGTGACCTCTTTATCAGTTTAGCAATTACCACAAGCAATCTTTCACGAAGCATCTAGGTTCCATGTAATGCTTAAGCCTCATTACCTTCTAGCAAGATCTGCAAGCCCTGCATGGTCTCATTCATGCACAAGAGGAGCTTCTACGTCAAGAACAGCAAAAACCACCCCCGTATCCTGCTGGGACAAGGCAACCAATGTGAGGCCACAACTCCAAGAATGAGAGTGCAGAAGTAAATACACCAGTTTGAGCAAAGGCAATCATTCTCTCTAGTTGCCAAAGCTTCTAGCAATCTTGCAGAAGGAAACATTTTGCTCAACAGTTAAATATCATCAATCTGGTGGGAGAGAGAAGCTGAATTTCAGCTCCAATAGGGGAATGTATACCTCCCCTTGGTAAGGAAGCTCAATACACCATAGTCAGGTTAATTGTAAGCACCACTTCATCCTGGTTTCCAGCTGTGGTAGTGAACCCCTGACTTACAAAAGGTCTGTAATACAATAACTGTTTAGCAATGTTTGATTTGAAGTTATAAAACAAGTCATCCAGATAAATTTGGGACATTCTGTAATGCTTCACAGAGTAGGACAAATCACAAAAGAAACAGGCAGAGAAATGTAGCACATTCTTACCATATGAACTGGATTAAACTCCTTTGCAAATTTACACTGATCAAAAAAAGTAACACTGACCAGGAAATGCAATCTAGCACCATGCATCTGAGAAAGGAATAGTGTACATAGTGCAGAAAATAAGGGGGCCCTGGTCGGATCCCGGTTCTGGCTGCTATTTCTGAGCTGGATCTGGGATCTATCCGAACCAGTGCAATATGCTGAATTTGCCTGGTGTCATTTTCAGACACTGGGCCACATTTAAGCAGTGGCCACACATTGTCTGCTTATTGTTCAGGGCAGTAACCAGCCAGTAGCTGTGGCTGTGGGTGGGATTTTCATTTTCTCTTCTAGCTGGGCCAAAACAAGGCCAAGAGCCCTCCTTTTATTTGGGTAATATTCTGGCTGGGAGTCATCTGGTGCCTAATGCTTGTTATCATTTCATGAGTACTTAAGATACATTTTTATTTGGAGGCAGGTTTTTAACTTTGTTCAACCCCACTTTATAAGAGATGTGCTTGCATTGTAAGAATGCCAAATGTATTTCTGTGTATGGATTATTACACACATATTAATTTCAATGGTGCTTACTGATTTATTTTCTTTTTCTAGCTCCTCCTATCCCACTGTACTGTGTCAGAGTTCTTTACATCACATATATAGACAATACATCATACAAGTGTGTAAATCAATGTACACAAAATGTTACATAAGACAAAGAGGGTTATAAGGTGTATGAGGCATATATCATTGATAATAGTAGACTTCAGCTATATTGAGAGTATGGTCAGAGAAACTCAAATTCAGGATTTAAAACAGAACACAGTAGTTGGGCTTGTCTGTACTAACAAGACTTTATTAGAACCCAAAGGAATCCTCCTTTGCAAACTTAGAATAATAACAGATTGAGGAACAAAAACAATAAGAATCGAATGATTGAGGAACAAAAACAATAAGAATCGAATACCATGACTTGCAGTTTGCATGCAGCTCCTTTGATGCTGTTCAACAGCACACTGTGTGATATTTGAAGGACTGCAATTTATGAACTGCAAGTAACAAAATAATATCAGTGTCAAAAGCAGTAACCCACTTACCTATGTACATCAAAATACAAATCTATCATATACCTGCTATACAATGTGCTTTGCAGTAGGCACATTAGTCCTATATGCTACTTAACCCCTTCCCTGCTCATGACGGAACCACTCCGTCATGAGCCACGGGTGCCGTGTGCTCATGACGGAGTGGTTCCGTCATGCCGCGGCCGTTGGCGGTCGCTCCTCCCACGCGGCGCTAATTCCCCGCCTGTGCGGGCGATTAGCGCAGTGGGTGGAGTCATGACGGAACCACTCCGTCATGAGCACAGTTCAACCGTGACTCATGACGGAGTGTCTCCGTCATGAGCACAGCGCCACCGCGCTGCCCCCAAACCCCCCCCAGCGCTGCGGCGGAATTCCTGCCGCAGCCAAGGGGTTAATGAATCAAAACAGTGGCTAAACAAAATACAGGTCTCGCCAGCAGGTGCATTAATCGTCCAAGTTATCTTACCATTATTATTATCCCCTGATATTTGCTGGTAACACAAAGTTCTCTGCAGCAGATGCCTTAACCCATGAGATAGTTTACAATCCAGTCTCTTTGTGAACAATTAATTAAGCAGAACAGATGTATTGTCACATTTGTCCTTGTTGCCAATTTCTTTGAGGCACATTTAAAAACAAAAAAAACCAAATGTCTAAGTTGACTTGCAGACTCTGCTTTTAATGACTTCGTCCCTCGTGACTCCACCCCTCTTTCCTGCCACATCTTGATCTCAAATGTAAGGGTCCCCAGAGTAAATTATTTCCAATTACAACATTGCGTGCACAAATATAGAATCCATACATATTGTCCACAATTGTTTGACTCCCAAAACACTTTTATATGGTCACATTGCTCCATTCAAAGTATTGTGATCTGCTGTGCATAGCTGAAAAAAATATCTACACTTTAAAAACAAGTGCACAATAGATGCTTCACCCGAAAACAGCATAGCACCAGTACCTTCTTTAGAAGTCTCTAATATAATTTAGCACATCCTTCTGTGTTCACAATTCCACCTTTAACTGTGGTCCAAAGTCTTTTACAAAGATTAATTTCCTTTTGGATGGAAAGTGTAGAAGCTACGTACATAGCTGCCAAGTTTTCAGATTGTTATGTGCTACCTTTTCACAATTTTAATTTAATTATGAGTGACATTTCAATGACTATGAGTGACATTTTCTCAAAACAGTCAATTGTTACGACCACTTTGACAGCGGGCCCCCGCTATAAGAGAGCACTAGTATCAATGTTCAGGTCTTGTGGCACCATCGAGTACAAGTATTGGGAAGTCTTGTATGCTCGGATGTATGGGGAAAACCAACACGCTGCTCTCGGCCTACAAGGGGGAGGGGCCTGTATTCCGGTGCCGCAATCAAAGGTGTCACGATTTACCAGGAGGGCAGAGGTGGCATCATCACCTGCCCCACAAATATGCAGTGTAATCTAGGGCTGTGGTGGTCAGAAGTGCAGAGGTGCCGTCCGCCTGTATAAGTTATCTCATACCCAAGCGGTCCGGCACAGTTAGCAGCACTGATGAGCTGCCTAAGTCAGCACATGGCACATGCAACTCTGGGACAGCCGCCATATCAGCACGGGGCATTGATTGAGGGGGCCTCGGGATGGGAAACAATTAGCAGGTTAACAGTCTGACTCACCTTGCTAGCCATGGCATTTCAGTTTGATGGGCCGTCTAGTGAATGCGATGACTGATTCCCGGGGCAAACGGCCATGCCACCTGGGCATTCAGGCTCGGCTAGTAGAGCAGCTCAATGGCGTGCTCTAGGCTCCAGCGGCTGCTGCAGTCCGTGGAGTTGGGTCCGGTTGCGGCAGCACGGAAAATCATTCATTTAAAAAATGTACCGCAGCCAGCAGAACATTATAATGAGGAACTGCAGCCTGAGCCAACATGGGTAGCGATTGCGCAAATTCTAAGTCTACGTCACGAGTGCTAGCGTCACGGTAGCCATTGGGATCTGTCTAGCCTGACGTCAGCCGCATGGAGGGAATGCCGTGCCATCATGTCGGAAATAGCCTATAGTTACTTTGTAGCACTGCAACTCAGTAAAGCCAACCCCAAAGCATGCTGGAAGCAGTGTACCTGCCAGAGCACAGCTGCCACTCTAGTTTTTAGTTTCAATCACAGCATTGCTGAATTATTTAGGAGCGCTACATCTTCATGACCAGGCCAGGCTATGCTATTTATGCGTGACTTCGTATTTCAGTGCTGTGATGCGGATCACCACACTGAAATGCGTTAGTCTAACGCCTGATCCATGGCACTTGGTAGGGCTGTACTTATGTAGCTATTCCAAAAGAGCAGCAGAGGCTACTTTTCCGATGGTGTGCAAACCTCGTAAAAAAACCTGTTCTAGTTACGTTACATATTGTAATGAATATTTTCATGATGACTGGTCACGTTATATGACGGTGGATGATTGGGGGAATTACCTAAAATCACAATATTTGCATCATGGTGTAGTGTCGTGGTACTTCAATAGACGACGCCAGGTATGTATTCTAATGGGAGCTTTATTGTATTCACATCTGCCCGCTTCATCTCCCTAATTCCGACTGCCTAGCTTGGCTCTCCTGTTCCCTCTGCCTGGTCTCCTCCCACCTTTACCCTTGCTGTGCTGGTCCTAATACCCGACACAGTTTACAACATTACACCTTCCCCCTTCTTAAACAACTTGAACCACATTGTATGTGTCTGTTCATATAACAATAAGTAACAGAAAAGAAAACAACATAGTTACAGTTCTTCAATGAGACGAACGGGTCTTCGATGGAGTCGCTGTGGCCGGTGAGCTCCCTCCTGCATCAACGGCTCCCCTTCACTAGGAGGGGTGAAGTGCAGGTGCTCATTTTCCATCGCAGGTATGTTCCCTTGTACTGCACTGTCAGGTACAGCCAGTGCATCTCTGACAATGGGTGTGCATTTCTGGAAGTGCGGCACATTCCTTGTAATTCTCTTGTTCTCTGACGCAGCTGTGATCATGGTCCCTTTTTGTTTTGTCACCAACAGTGGGCAAGCATGATATCGACTGTCTGCTTTCTTTTGTTGGTCTTGTCGTACCAGCACCCAGTCCCCTTCCTGGATAGATGATTGTACCGCTTTCCGCCGACTGTCCGCGTATTCCTTCATTTTCTCGTTTTTCAGTCAGTCTCTTGCTGCTAATTCTTCGTGATCAGAGTCTTGATGAGTATCACTACTTATGTCTTCCCACGCCGGTATTCTTGTGCGAACCGTGCGTCCTAACATCAAGGTTGCGGGACATTGGTCTGTGGTAGTATGTGGTGTAGTTCGATATGCACGTAACACCTCATTTAATGCCACTTGAACATCACACTTTGAAAGTTCTGCTTGCTGAGTGGCCATAAATGTTTCCACTATCCCATTAGCCTGTGGCCACAGGGGAGTGATCTTCCTGTGTCTGAAATTGAGGTGAGTGGCAAATGCAGCAAAGTCTTGCCCATTGAATGGTGGGCCATTGTCTGTCTTCACTACCTTCGGTATACCCCATGCTGCAAAAACTTCATCCAACACGTGTATTGTGGTGGCAGCTTTGGTTGATGATATGAGATGCGCAATCGGAAAACGTGAATATTCATCCATTACAACTAGGATGTATTTGCCAGATTGTATCGGTCTAAAGAAGTCGACTGCGACATGTTGCCCGATACCATCCGGCAATTCTGACATTTGTAGGGGTGCAGGTGGGTCCTTTCGACTCACTTGCTGCCACTGAGGTCAGTCTTTCAGTGTGAGTTCAACCAGCTGATCAAGTGTAGAGAACCAGACCCGCTCACTTAGTGCTCTTTTCATGGCTACAATACCTCTGTGCCCTTCATGTGCCAAGTTGTTTACTCCTTGACACAGTGATTTCGGAATGATGATTTTTTTGTCTCGTAGCACAAAACTATCGGAAATAATGGACCAATCATCCTTCAGATGTCTAAAGGAGGTCAATTCATGACTGTCAATGTGTTTGCTCTGTCTGAGCTCTTCCAGATGTCACCAGCTGTTTGTCTGGATGCGGTGTTTTATATTTTGTAAGGTGACATCCTCCTTGGTGGCTTCAAGAATGGCCTCCAGAGGGACAGCCGGTGGTTTGGCGTGGGCCACTACAAAATGGATGTATTCCTCCGCTACGGACGGGTTTGATTTGGAAGTAGACTTTGGATGTCTTCACATGTAGTCAGCTGGGTTTGCAGCTTTCCCGGGTTTGTGGATGATGGTGTAGGTATATTCTTGCAGACGGATGCCCCAGCGCTCTATTCTGGGTGGCATTTTGGCTCCGGGATTTCCAAAAATAGTTAGAAGGGCCTGATGGTCTGTAATGAGCGTAAAGTGTTTACCATAGATGAAAATATGTTTTTTCGCAGAGGGTTGAAATACACAAGGTTGTTAGCAGACTCAACTGAAGCTTTGATCACATGAAAGGCTTGATCACATCTCGTGGTCCATTGAAATGGATGGCCTTGTTTGGTCAGTTTTCTCAGAGGGTAACTGAGAGTGGCGTAATACTTGATATATTGTGCACAGTAGCTTGCCATGCCTAAAAATGAACGCACATCCCCAGCGTCTCGAGGCCGAGGGGTATCGTTCAATGCAGCGATCTTTTCAGGATCAGATCTCATTCCTGCACCTGAGAAAATATGTCCAAAGAATTTTAGTGTGGATTTGTGGAATTCACACTTGTCTTTATTTAATGTGAGGTTAGCATCCAAGAGAGCATGATAAACCCGGTCTAGCGCCTTGTCGTGTTCTTGCATCGTTGCTCCATAGACGAGAATGTCATCACTGTAATTTAAAGTGTTGGGAACATGGTGAATTACTCTCCTGATTGCCTCTTGAAAAATCTCAATAATATAGTAAAAAATGATCCCAGCACAACATGAACTATACAAAAAGAACGCTAAGTAAACAAAAATTAAAGCAAATTGAGAAAGTTCAAGTGTTCTTTAATCACACTGAACATCCAGTATCATATATACAGCTTAAACATTTCAGCAAACAATACTTCACAAGAAAGATCAAATGTGCCCAAGCAAAGAAGAAGTGAGAAGGGAGAATTCTGTGAATTAGTGTGAAATCAGAAAAACATGTAAAGAGGACAGAATTTGGTTTAATTGGCAATCAAATTGACCGGCATGTTTCTCTTAATGCCAAATATTATACATGGAAATAATCACGACATATAAGACACTATGCTTCTAAATTGCCATGTAGACTGAGAATCACAGCGCAGCATGCACTGTTGATGTTACTGGCAGGTAGATTATGTCGACGTTTCGACCCCCTGGCTCGTGTAGGTTTTCATCTGGACCTGACAAAATGGGGTCTTCTTCAGGACATGGGTGGAGGGTGAAATAGTGGAAGGGCACCTATAGTGAATAATATCGAAAATAGAGTGTGTCAGTTCTAATCTTGATGTACTGACGTCTAAGGAAACACAAATACATTAAAGTTTCAAAAAATTACCGTTACTGGGTGGCAGGATTCTGAGACACCGAATGTCGTCAGAGAAAAGGGGTCTTAAAACGCCCAGTGGTATACGGGTGAGAGTGATGGCCACCTAAAAAATTGGGCTGTCGTATAGATCATTTATATTCCTGTAAGCTTCCCACTACACCACATGCCACAGCTCTTGCGGAGAGTTAGAATTTCTGCCACAGGATAGACTGGGCTGCTAGGTCAGTAGCATCGATTTTATTTCTCCTCTACCTTGATTTTTAGATTGATTCTCTCATGGTGATCGAGTAGAAGCGATACCCCTCGTTTTACCGCAGTCCATGTTGATTTTTCCGTGGCTGTGCACAGACATTAATCAAATTGATAAGGGATTGATTTCACCTTGGCCAAGTAAGTTTGACGCCGATGTTTGTTGTATAGTGGGACCTCTAATCGTTAAGAGGCCTTTACTAATCAGCCCCTTAAATTTTTTAGGTGGCCATCACTCTCACCCGTATACCGCTGGGCGTTTTAAGACCCCTTTTCTCTGACGACATTCGGCGTCTCAGAATCCTGCCACCCAGGCAGTAACGGTAATTTTTTGAAACTTTAATGTATTTGTGTTTCCTTAGACATCAGTACATCAAGATTAGAACTGACACACTCTATTTTCGATATTCTTCACTATAGGTGCCCTTCCACTATTTCACCCTCCACCCATGTCCTGAAGAAGACCCCATTTTGTCAGGTCCAGATGAAAACCTACACGAGCCAGGGGGTCGAAACGTCGACATAATCTACCTGCCAGTAACATCAACAGTGCATGCTGCGCTGTGATTCTCAGTCTACATGGCAATTTAGAAGCATAGTGTCTTATATGTCGTGATTATTTCCATGTATAATATTTGGCATTAAGAGAAACATGCCGGTCAATTCGATTGCCAATTAAACCAAATTCTGTCCTCTTTACATGTTTTTCTGATTTCACACTAATTCACAGAATTCTCCCTTCTCACTTCTTCTTTGCTTGGGCACATTTGATCTTTCTTGTGAAGTATTGTTTGCTGAAATGTTTAAGCTGTATATATGATACTGGATGTTCAGTGTGATTAAAGAACACTTGAACTTTCTCAATTTGCTTTAATTTTTGTTTACTTAGCATTCTTTTTGTATAGTTCATGTTGTGCTGGGATCATTTTTTACTATATTATCCTACACCCAGGTCCCAGTGATTTTGGGTATACCCTTCGTTTAACTTCTTGAAAAATCTCAGCTTCAGATGAGACCCCAAAGCTGAGTCGTTTGTATCTGAACAGGCCTTGGTGGGTCGAGAATGTGGTGATATATCTCGATTTTTTGTGAAGTTCAAGCTGGTGATAGCTCTTATTGAGATCTAGTTTGGAGAAGATTTTCGCTCCATTGAGCGACTCAATCCTGTTGCTGATATGTGGTCCCTGGTGTCTCTCCCTTTCAATGGCAGTATTGGGTGCTCTCATATCAACGCAGAGCCGCACTTTGTCGCGTGAGCCCTTTTTCGGTACTACGACCACTGGGGAGACCCACGGAGTGGGCCCTGATGTTCTCTCAATGATATCAGCCCGGAGAAGATCCTGCAGTTCCTCCTCTACAGACTGTTGAAGATGGAATGGAATTTTCATGTGATGTTGTGCTACGGGTGTCACACGTTCATTTATGTGCAATCGAACTTGACAATGAGCCATTTTTCCAAGCCCAGTGAATAACTTTGGAAACTTGTGGACTATGTCAGGTTCGTCATCAACTCGGTACAATATTTGCACTAATTGAAGTCGTAGGCAAGCTAAGAAGACAATCCGCTTCCAGACCATCAATGACATGAATGCGAGCTGTAATGGTCCTGTCCTGTATGTGAGATCAGTCTGAAATTGACCTAGACAAGGGAGAGGATCCTTTGATATCCACGTATAGACTCGCACGTTAGCTTTGTGAAGGCATGGTTGTGTATTCATTTTGTTGTATTCTGCAACTGAAATGTAGTTGAGGGATGCCCTGCTGTCTAATACGAACTTGGCCATGTGTGTGTCCATATGAAGATGGAGTCGCGGATATTTCTTTAGCCTGTCAGGATCCGCGACCACGCAAACATATTCATCACTGTCTTGCGATATTGGTGACGGCGACCTTAACCCTCGGGAATGTGATCTGCGCGATTTGTATGTGACATGAGAGCAGAGGCTGGATTGTGATGAACCAGTGGATGGATCTCTGCGGTCCCACACTGCCTTGGCATGATGGTGAGTGTTGGGTTGTCTTGATTGTCTGTGAGTATCTTTGCGAGGAGTTCTGCAAACATTCTCAAAGTGATTGTCCCTTCCACATATCCTACATCTTTGGCCTAATGCAGGGCACGTCTCAGTGTGAGGGAAGTCATATCCACAGTGATAGCATTTCAGTTGGCGCTCTTGTCTTTTGTCAGTCCGACTGAGACTGCGACGACGATGACTTGTCCAATGAGAATGAACTTTGGATCTCGAGGATCGTTGCTTTGCAGGGGAAGACCGGTGCTTTGCAGGTGAAGACCTGTCTGTGTTACGAAATTGGAGCTGAAATGCTTGTTCTTGTTTTTCACTTCTTCCAGCTTCCATACGTTTTGCATGTTCTTCAGCTTGATCATGTACTCGTGTCATTTCCTCTATCTCATCAAGAGAGTAACTTTTCTTCAGAGGGCGTCTTCATAACGACTCAGACTGACATCCTTCGATGATTCGCAAGCGAAGAGCGTCTTCCGTTGTGAAAGAGTCAAACTCACAATAGCGGGGTAAGCACCTGAGACGTGTGATGAATGTTCCCATAGGCTCATCTTTTTCTTGTGAAGCCACATTGAAGGTGTACCGTTCATAATCAATGTTTGTTTTGTGAAGAAATTTCCTGTTTAAGGCGTCACGCACATCTGCGTAAGACAACGCAGCATCAGCCGAAAGTTATTTTATAATTCGTCCAACCTCTTTCCCAATTAGACTGCGTAATGCAATGAGTTGCTGATCTTCATTAGTCACATGTGACCCTTTCATGAAGTCTTCAAAATCTTCTAACCATTCCTGCCAGCGAAGGCCCATTCCTACCCTAGAGATGAGACCCAGGGGTAACAGCGGGCATAGAAAAGACACTCCCAACATGGCAAGTCTGTGACCTTCTGTCTGAGACGTCGATATAGGAGACCCCGGCCTGGCGCTGGTGCTAGGGGAGACATGACGCTGTCTTGACGTAGGGGACCCAGACATGGTGTGACGTTATGCCAAGGTTTGACAGAGAGGTGTCCAACACATGAAACTGCAGAGTGCCCATTGCCTGGTGCAAATGTAGTAAAATGGATGACGCCAGAACTTGCAGCATGGTGCAGGAGGAGCAGCAAGAAGCCCAAGAGTAAACTGAGCGCACCAACTAATGTACAGAATCCACACACTATCATCAGCATTAATGATCTTCATGCATGAGTGACAGGAGGACAAATGATCCACTCCACCATGTATTTTCTTTGCATTCTGTGCAATAATAGCATGTAGTACTGTCTTTTTGCAGGTTCAGAGTGTTTCCAGGTGATCGCCAGACTTCAAAATGGCCACCGCTGAATGCTGACAGGGGATCGGACCAGGCGCCTGACTTCAAAATGGCTGCCGGTTGAATCTTGCTCCTCCCGAGACTGCAGACCACAGAGGAATTAATCGGCAGCATGGGAGCTGCTCAGCAGGCAAGACGGAAGCACAGAGGAAGGCGCTGAGGACATACCGGGTCCAGAACAGGCAGGAGCACGCCTCCAGTAGGCGCTCGGGCAGCATGGCAGATCAGGCACTTCTGAGCCGGTAGTCTGCGCGGCCGGGGTGTGCACCCGGTCACAACACAGCACGGCGACTCCAAAGCAGCAGAGCACGCAACAAGTCACCACAGCAGGGCAGACACACCTGGAGGAGCACGCGACTGGGGTGGGCTCCTGGGTCGCACTACAGCAGCTCCGAAGCAGCGTGATACTCAACGGGACACCACTGCAACAGCAGGCAGGCAGGCAGGCAGGATCTACTACCACCTTCGTCGCCAGATGCAGTGTCGTGGTCAATAGACGACACCAACTCGAGGTATGTATTCTAATGGGAGCTTTATTGTATTCACATCTGCCTGCTTCATCTCCCTAATTCTGACTGCATAGCTTGGGTCCTCCTGTTCCCTCTGCCCGGTCTCCTCCCACCTTTAACCTTGCTGTGCAGGTCCTAATGCCCGACACAGTTTACAACATTACACATGGATGGTCACGTTTTATGGCAATGGGGACATTACCTAAAATCACAATATTTGGAGCATGGCTGATCACGTTTTATGGCCGGGGGGGAAATACCTAAAATCCTCGGCATCTGTATTATTCTTTCTAAATGTACTCCTGTTAAAAATATTTGAGCTGTCTCGGAGGCGGTCATTAATCATAGAGCTGTTCACAGTGTATGACTTGAGAATAAATAACTTGCATATAAACAACAGATTGCTTGCCAGTGAGACGTCAGTTTCCCCTCTTTTGATTGCATACCTGTTAGACTTGTCAATTTCACTTCTTCTATTCACAATTTAGTCTTTTTGACAAGTAGCTATTTTTGTCATCCAAATTGAGGATGGCAGAAAAGACAGCATTCATTAGTGTGTACTTATTAATTGCTCAAAAATGTAAACAAAATATAGCAAGCTATTTCCTTTTTTTGAAATATACTCTTGCAAAGTTCTATGCAATGCACTGTGTACAACGGGATCCCTGCATGTAAAACAATTTGACATAATAAATTGTGAAGCGCGAGAGCAACAGGGACAGATAGTGAGCATGACTAAAACCATACGTCTGGCAATAATTTTTCAAATAAGAAAAAACTTGGTGAATGAGTAACCTGAAAATAAAACCACATAAATTATAGAGCAGCAGGGTCTCTCCATTTATTTGTTGACCACAGAGATGAAATATGTGCATTGCTGTTTTGGCCTTGATATGACAGACTGTCTCATAACTCAGGTGCCTAAGCCACCCAAACACATCTCGTTCCTACACTGCGACTGTGGAGAAGGGGGTGCCTTACCTTTTATTCAAACTCACATTTTTTTTATTTCTAAATATGACCCAAACTATCTAACATGAGGCCAGTAAATAACAAGCATTTGCAATGCATTCAGTCTCGCCTTTGGGACCTTATATGTATTTAGCTATGCTGCACATTAGCCTGGGTGCTGAAACATCGACTGTCTTTAACATGGAGGGAAGTACGCACCAAACTGCGTGACACGCCAGGTATGGAAACACATGGAGGGAAATACTGCCTTTCAGCTGGAAATGGTATACTCCAAAGCTCTTTTTTTTTAATATGGACCTTCGGTGATCATATCATTGAAAATACAAGATTTGAAAAAATTATTATTGGCTACAGGTGCTCATGGAAGCCAATTTCTATGGACTGGAATCTAGAGAATGCTAAAATGATTGTCGTATTTTACTGACTTCTGCTGGTCGTTTTCTATCAAGAAAGTTAAATGGAGGCAGTTGCCAGAAACATTTTTAAAAAAGAAAGTCCCTAAGCAGAAAGCAATTCTGGTATTTTACTGACCTCTGCTGGTCGTTTTCTTTTAAGACAGTTAAATAGAGGCAGTATACCAGAAATAAAAGTCCCTAAGTGGAAGCAGAAAAGTCCTAGGGCTGAGCTCCAGAGCCCACAAAATACATACACATATAAGTATATACTAAAGTATATACAAGAGGTCTCGAATGCTCAACCTAAAAATGCTGTGCGTAGCAAGGGGCTGAACACAGGACCTGTCCTATGGGCAGGATCTGTGACCAATAAATTGTTCACTGTATGTAGACTAGTATCATTTAATTTTATTGTGGACTTTTATATTAAAGACTTCTTTTTCAAAAATGTGCTAAGTCTGCAGCCTTAAACTTAAAACTAGTTACCTGGCACACCTAGCAACAAGGGCAGGCTTTTCTATATAGTCCTTAGGTTTTAAGGCTAATCCGTGTACTAATTTCCAGGTTTCATCAGCTGTAAGTTCAAATATCACTCTACCTTTTTCCTTGGTGACAGGAGACAGATTCACTATTGCCACCATTTTGTGGACAACACTAGACCTAAACATGATGAGAGAAGTGAAGCAGAGATGCCTGGATCACTTTTGCTTCTTTAGAGGAGGCAGAATATGTACAACGTGTTGGGGAGAGTGAAGAGGTAGAAACAAATAGCAAAGAGTCTGACATACAGGTTCACGCCTCCACTGGGGGAGTAAAAAGTCTACACGAGTAGGATCAATGTATGTATTAAGTGCAAAATCTTGGAAGGGGGAAAGAGGACTCTATTCCTTTGGAGAATCTCCTAAGGGGCAACACAAGTCGAGGAATGACCAAGGGTGCAGAAATAAAAAGAAACACCTGCATGCTTGGAACTGGGTACACCACAATAGTTTAGAAAGAGATGCTGAAGAGAACAGAACAAAGTAATATTCACTTTAGCATCTTTTGCTCTCTACTGCAAGGTGGGCAAGACTAACAACTTTTGCGGATTGAAGAATCGCACGATTGGGAACCAAATGAAGAAAAATCTTTAAACTAATTTACATCAATAAGCAAAACAATCAGTTTACAGTTGTCAATTTTCCACCAAATATGCCGACTCTAAATATGGTGGACGGAGGTCCCTATGGACAGTGGGTGCACTGGACTCCGCTATTCCGATGGAGTAGTCTCCACCTGCCATACTCAAAATCAACCCCTTGGTCCTGCAAGGGTTCAACGGTGATTGCCTGTCTTGCTGTAAAAGGGGGTGAAAAGTGTTCCTTGGCGCTCACCTAAGAAATACACCAATTTATTGCACATAGACCAATTAATGCGGTGCACAAGAGGGAAGAATGTTCACCCAACATCCACAGATTAGAGCACCACAAGAGGTTCTATGCAAGCATATATACACCATATGACACATGGAATTATTATATACAACAATATCGGTAAGAATCCAGTCTTGGATTAATGTTTTTCAGTCTTGCTCTTTATGATTGCTTCATTTCATTCCTTAATATTGTGCACAATAGCCTCCCAAATAGCCAGCACCTGTTTGGTCATAATCATGACTTCTTCACGTCTAAGGGTATGAACGAGATAATGGGCATTGTCTCATTTCTAAAAGGTAAATCATTTATATACTGCCACCAGTGACTTTTAAAGTTACAACGCTACTGGCCTAATGTTATGTTATGTTATGTTAATTAATTTGTAAAGCGCAGTGGTCACCCTGGGGTGTCGTGGCGCTAGATACATATCATTTCGGCCATCGCCAATAAGGAGTTCTAGTTAATAAACAGCCAAGTTTTCAGAGCCCTTCTGAAGGACAACAGATCAGGTGCGTTTCTGAGCTGGGCCGGAAGATCATTCCACGCCTTGGCAGCTCCGAAGACAAATCTTCGTCTTCCCCAATAAACCTTTTTTGTTTTCAGAACGGTCACCATTTTAGCTCCTGATGAACGTAAATTTCTTGTGGGTATGTACCAGTTAAATTGTTTCTGCAGAGATTCTGGTCCAACACCATGAAGTGCTTTAAAAACGGTACTCAGAGATTTAAAGAGCACACGCTTTTTAACCGGGAGCCAATGTAACTTTTTAATTTAATTGGAAATGGCCGCAAATTTAGGCACCCCAGTGAGTAATCTAGCGGCTGCGTTTTGTAGCCTTTGCAATTTATTCAAGTAGCATTCCTGAATGTTTAGATAGAGGCCATTACAATAGTCAAGCCTTGACAACACAAGGGCAGTGACCACTGTTTTCTGACTCCCTGCTGGCAAGAAAGGCAGAATCTTTTTCACTGTTTTTAAGACAAAGGCCGTTGATGAAGAGACCAAGTTGATTTGGTCGCCCAGATTCAGTTTGTCATCGACAATTATTCCCAAGTTTTTTACTTTCTTTACCGGGGCAGGGAGTGTTCCCATAGTAGCGGGCCACCAATTTGGATTCCAGAAATTAGGAGCATTCCCAAAAATTATCACCTCTGTTTTATTGGAGTTAAGCTTCAGGCAGTTTTTTGCCATCCAGCCACTCACTGCCACCATGCATTTATGAAATCGGTTGTCCATGCCCCCCTCCTGTCCTGGCCGAAGAGACACCACAATTTGGGTGTCGTCGGCATAGGATGTGAGATCAAAACCCAAGGTCTTAATAATAGGGGCCAGTGACGAGACATAAACATTGAACAACGTCGGGCTCAATGACGACCCCTGTGGAACCCCGCAGGGTAGCACAAAAGGCCTTGAATGGTATTCACCCATGGATACCACTTGAGATCTATCCGTGAGGAAAGATTTTGTGAGATTCAGGGCCTTGCCCCGAAGTCCGCATAACTTTAGCCGGTCCACCAAAACATCATGATCGACCGTATCAAAGGCCGCGGACAAGTCTAGTAGGATCAGGGCGGCATTTCCACCTTGATCAATAACTTTCCTGTTCTCATCAGTAGTTTTTATGAGGGCTGACTCCGTGCTGTGGCCACTTCTACAGCCATATTGGGTTGGATCCAGGGCCTGGGTTCTATGGAGAAATGCACCCAACTGTGTATTTAATGCCTTTTCTATCATTTTTGCTGGAAGGGGTAGCCTAGATATTGGGCGAAAATTAGTGGGATCGGCCGGGTCTAAATTAGGCTTTTTTGCACACACAGTGAGCATATTGTGAACTTATTACAATCTTGGGCACCTTTGCCCTATGTTAATCCACAATAAATTATTACACTGGTCATTTGCCAAAAGAAGAATACGATAAGGTAATTTAAGACCATTCCAGAAGGACAACATGCAGTTACATTTTTAAGTGGCGAATCAAATCACAGAAATAGCTCACAGCAATTATCACTATTGTACAGAATCACCAGGTCCGAGCAAATTAGTACCACCAAGAACCCGCACGCAGGTGAAAAGCACGGAGACTATACAGCCATTAACCTCAATATCAAAGTTCTCTGAATGAGGGCGTTGATGCTCCAGGTTTACATAAACCACAGTTCCACCTACAAAAACACATTCCAATAAAAACCACACCCTACAAATATCACCACTGTGTGATCGTGTCTCAATGCTATAATCTGCTACTCACCCTACCACAAGATTGATGAATTTTAATGTTGTATGGATATAAGTCTGGAATATTGGTCCAAACATTCCCTGCAACAAATCATGACATGTAGGTCCTCACAAACACAATGATCTCCACCACGCACTATAATTGCTAAATAGTCGAGATGCCCCAAAACTTTAGCAGGTACGCAGCTGGTTACGGTACCGTTATTGGAGTCCCGGTCCTAGTTTACCCTGCAATGAGAAACCCCATAATAAGTCCCTATAAACTAATAGAGTGCTGCCATGCATAGGCAATGAGTCCAATTATTGCTCACCAAACTCTAGGGCTTGTCCCCTGTAGTGTGTGTGCGGCGGTTTCAGGGTGTTCCGTATGGGCTTCATGTAAGGTTTCCTATTTAAAGGCTGAAGAGGAAAGACAGACTGTGTATTGTGAAAGGAACCAAAAGGTAGAGCTATAAACAAAGTGCCAAAAATATCCCAAATCATATAATATTATGACTTCCAAAAGAGTTCAGAGATCATATGAGCGCATCTTAGTGCATTAGCAGCCCCTCATACAATGTAAGTAATTACATCCGTTACACGACATGACAATGACAATAAGCCCACAATCAATCAAATCCTGAGCTCCGCACATTACAAACCGCACTGCAATATTTACCCAATTTTTCACCTCTCCTGTTTTTAACATAAAATCTCCCGGTGCTCAGCACATGAGCGCATATTAGTGCACATTACTAAGAACCGCGCTCACCAATCACATGTAGTATTTAGGTATAAGCACCTCCAATAATTGATCAAAATAACAATTTTACTATTTTTCATATGAGTGCTTGTTACTGTCAATAGTTATATTACTGTATACCATCTGCCGTATATACACCAGGTGAGTCTCAAAATTCCAAGGTCCGCTTGCATGATATAATAGCATTAAACAACCTACCACTGTTAATCTGCTTGCAGGTTCAGAGTATTTGCTTTTTAATATAAAGATAGGACAGTTCACCAAAGGTAAAATTATACCATGACCTAGTGATAGGTAATTATATACTTGTTTAGAAATTACATACATGTGATGCATTAGTTACCCATTAGGTCATGCCTCTAGAAAATATTGCAATTCCTTGTAAATGTTGAGGCTGTAGAATCTACTCTGTATCTTATTATCTTTATTGTTAAGTTCCAAATCCAAAAACTCTATTTGTTCATACTGTATTGATAAGTAAACCTTATATTAGAATCACTATCAGTAAGATAAGAGCAGACAATATCCATTTGTTGTACATTGCCCATCCAAGTCATGAAGCAATCTTCTATGTAGCAACCCAGTAAATAACATGATTGGTCCACTGTATTCCCTGTGGGCCTCAGATCCGCTCCTCTTCCATTCTCCCTGTAAAGAGACAGGCATATGAAGGAGGGAATTTGGAACCCATCACAGTTGCCTATACCATTCATCTTTAAACATAAACACATTATTCCTCAAAATTAACACTGTAATTTCCGACAGCATCTCTGTATGTTCCCATAGGCTGGCTGATCTTGAAAGCTTATCCTGAATAAGAGATAAGCATAGGTGGATCCATGTCACTTCAGCAGAGTGTCATAAAAACAATCAAGTGAGTGGTTATGACAATTACAACATGGTATACACACTTATGGGAGACATCATTGAGAACAATTGTGGCATCTATAGGTTGTGTTTCAAACATCTTGGTCATTGAGAGGGGTGTTCCAATACCCCCCACAAGTGGTGTGCCATATCAGTACAGTCTTATGCATGTTGCTGAACAGTGACATGCAACAAGGCTTTCATGTATGAGATCCCCCGAATTATGGCACGCGATCACAGTCTGTGGTCAAGGACTGTCATTGAATGATCAACTAGACATCTAAGATTTCACCTGAGTGAGTAGTTTGTTTGTTGAATCACAATTGTTGGACAGTGTTAAATCAATGACCACAGATGAAACATGTCACAGTTCACACATACCATACTGAGACTCCACTGCAGCACTACCAAGATGCTACAGCCATACTTGCAAATCTACTTGTAATATGTATCAGAACACACCACACTTATACATCCACACATACAATCACACATTATTCAACCACGCCAGTAATTTCACCTCAAATTAGGGAACTACACATGTAGTGTATGAAGAAAGACTCCTAACACAATTAGGATAACATACACAAATCACTAACTTTACACTGTGACTCCAACAGGATCTAAGTACTCTTATGGCCCTTGCAACAAGCACTACTAAAGACACGCAATGTGATAATGTGCTATGAGTGACAAATAGTTTAAGGAGGTCACTGAACATCCCTCTCTTTAATATTCAGGGATGATGGCCATATATTCCAAAGATGGGAGATATTCAAATAGATGAATGTTTTGTATTATTGTATTCTATTTCTGAGAAATCACAATGTATTCCCCCAATCCTTATCTTGTTTCATGGCTGGCTAAATCAGACACTGTTCAACATATGTATCCCTTCAGCCTGTCCATCTATTTGATG
This sequence comes from Triturus cristatus, assembly GCF_964204655.1. Lineage (NCBI taxonomy): Eukaryota > Metazoa > Chordata > Amphibia > Caudata > Salamandridae > Triturus > Triturus cristatus. Next base: position 744,931,216 of record NC_140581.1, on the reverse strand, counting down.
GTGATAGGTGGAGGACAAGTGAAGAGTCCATATCTACCTGTTTATACAGGCAGATCAATATCTTGAAGTAAACTAAGGCCCACAGTGATCCTTAACTGAGGAACACCATATACTCAAACAATGGTGTGTGCAAAAAGTTGAGGCAACTCTTTGAAAGTTTGTAGCCCTTACAAAGGTATAAAAATACCTTTTTAGTCAAGTGATCTACAACTAGTAAAGTTACTGTAACACCACGACTCTCAATTTAACAACAAGGTCTATTGAGATTGCCTACCAAGTTCTAGGTGGAACTGGCAAACGTCACCATAAACCCACAGGTTCACTTTGGGTACTTTTAGTCTGAGTACAGGTAGAAAATGTTTGTGAATAATTCTTAACATCAGTAAATGAGCTTGTCCAACAGACATATCTTTTAACAGTTGCTAAGGTCTTTCTAGATGACCAGCATCTTAGAGTCAGGAAGTAAGCTCATCACTTACTATTGTGACTGAATTGATAGCAAATACAGAGCTTTTATTTGAAAAAATAAACCTTCATCTTAATACCTGTCTTCCTGTTCCATCACCTGACTTTCCTAATCAATGAACTGAATATCTGCCCATACGTTTGTAAATAATGCTTCCATTTAGTCAAGGTTATGCAATGATCATATGAAACTTTAGGGGACAAGATTAATGGCAGGTATTCTGATGACAAGAGTTTTTAGGAAACAAGATTAATTGTGGCTCTTCAACCAATTGCCTCTCATTTTATAGCAAATTTTGGCAAGATACAGCATTATCATTCTCATTGTTAGGACCTAGTCTATAGTTTATTAGAAAATGATAGGTGAGGTGCAAAAGTCACGGGCAGTGCAATGTGGCGAGCGAGCGTAGTGAGCGAGCTCTACCCTAAGAAGGGCGGTTTGGGGGGGTTCTCCCCCGAGAAAAGTTTGAAAAAGCGGTGCATTTTCAAGCACATTTCAGAAAGCAAGAATGCTAAAAAAACATTCTATATATCTATATATTCGCACCTTTCATCTTCTCCCTCATTATCTTTCATTCTTTCCGTCATCACTCTTACTCCTACCCATAACCCTGCACTTAATCCTACTTACGCTTAATCATATTTCACATCTCTATTTACTCTTAGTCCTACAGTTACTTCTACTTACTCATACTTACACAAATTCGCACCTACTCATACCTATTTACACCAAATCATACTTCTAATTAGTCCTACACTTCTTAATCCTTTTCTTGCTTATTCCTCTTCTTACTACTATGCTGACGCTTCACCGCAAATACATAATATAATAGCAGTGAAGGCTCCCAAATTATACCAAATGTAAACAATACAACTAGATAGGTACCGACTGGCTGTAACCCGACTGAGGCAGAAGCCAACTTTCTTGCGTGAGGCAGGCACTGCGTATCATATTACTAGAAAAACAATTTTGGTGAACATAGTAAACTGTTTTAAAAGAAGCATGCCACTCTTGCTTTCAAAACAGAATGTAAATGAATTGCATCCCGTTTTGGAAGCAAGAGTGATTGTGCTTCTTTTAAAACAGTTTATTAAGTTCATCAAAATTGTTTTTCTAGTAATATGATGCGCAGTGGCAGTGCCAAATTTTGCGAACATAATAAACTGTTTTAAAAGAAGCACAATCCCATTTTGGTAGCAAGAGTGATTGCGCTTCTTTTAAAACAGTTTATCAATCAAGGCCATGCCCAAGGGGGTCGAGTGCTTCTGGAAAGGGCCTGGTGCATCCTGAGCAAGCAAGAGGGGTATTATAAACAATGAGTCGTTTTATATGTGACTCTTCTGCCTCTGTTTTTCATCACATTCAATTTGGCATTCATGGTATTTGCTGCTACAAATCCGAGCTGTAATGTGAAGGGCATGCTAAAATATGACCTAGTGAGGAGGAGAATGGGAAATTCTGAATGTGGACCATGTGTACAGAGTGTTAACTGAGCCCACACTTCATTGCATAAGGATTCCACTACGTTTCCACAGATTATTTTTTTAAACATTTAGGTGCCGATCACGATCCGGCAAAAACCGGGTACGAACCGTCGGACGGAGCATATTCTCCGTCCGACGCGTACCCGGTCGTCAAAATATACAAACATGGAATTACGATTCGCACGGGTACACCATTACCGTACGAATCGTAAAAAAGACCGACCGAACAAAAAACACCTACCAATGCGATCCGGGAAAGCGCCGACCTGACGTCGGGACGCACGCAGCCAGCCATTCACGACCCAGGAATCACGATTCGCACCGACGTCACCCCGCACGGTGAATATTTTGCGGCAGCCAAAAACTGCCGGGAAATCAGGACGACGCGAACAAGGACCACCAGTACGCGACGGACAGACGGCGACGCGAACAAGGAGGACCAGTACGTGACGGACACACAGGACGACGCCACCAAGGAGGACCCGTACGCGACAGGACGACGCGATCAAGGAGGACCCGTACGCGACAGGACGACGCGAGCAAGGAGTACCAGTACGCGACGGACAGACATGGACCCGAACCTACGAGTCATCCCTGCCCTCATAGCAGTACACCTCCTCTACAGGTTACGACGCAGACGCCGCAGAAGGTCAGAATAACTAAGGGAGGGGGGAAAGTGGGGTGGGGTGGGGGTGGCACGACCAGGGCAGGCCACAAAACAACCACATGAGTGACACACTACACATGGCCTGGACATACCTGACTCCCATGCCCTGGTCACCACGAGGGGGTGGGGGCGTGTCCTGATAAGCCAGCGACCGCCACAACGGAAGTCCGTCACCACGCGAACCGGCAACACAACCAGACAGGTACGTCCCGTACCCACGCCTGAAGAGCGTGGGTACGAGTCGGACCACGCCCACACACGTCACCCCAACAATGGCGGGACGGATCGCACCCACGTGGCAAAGGCCTGGGTACGGGCCGCACAAACATCACATAGCATGGGGACGGATATGTACGGACCCTACCCCCACCCCGTATGCAAGGAGCGTACCCCCCAGCCCAACAGTGCAAGTACGACCCGTACCCCCACCCGCGGACGTACGGAGCGTACCCCCAGCCCAACAGTGTAAGTACGACCCGTACCCCCACCCGCGGACGCACGGAGCGTACCCCCAGCCCAACAGTGTAAGTACGACCCGTACCCCCACCCGCGGACGTACGGAGCGTACCCCCAGCCCAACAGTGTAAGTACGACCCGTACCCCCACCCGCGGACGTACGGAGCGTACCCCCAGCCCAACAGTGTAAGTACGACCCGTACCCCCACCCGCGGACGCACGGAGCGTACCCCCAGCCCAACAGTGTAAGTACGACCCGTACCCCCACCCGCGGACGTACGGAGCGTACCCCCAGCCCAACAGTGTAAGTACGACCCGTACCCCCACCCGCGGACGCACGGAGCGTACCCCCAGCCCAACAGTGTAAGTACGACCCGTACCCCCACCCGCGGACGTACGGAGCGTACCCCCAGCCCAACAGTGTAAGTACGACCCGTACCCCCACCCGCGGACGCACGGAGCGTACCCCCAGCCCAACAGTGTAAGTACGACCCGTACCCCCACCCGCGGACGTACGGAGCGTACCCCCAGCCCAACAGTGTAAGTACGACCCGTACCCCCACCCGCGGACGCACGGAGCGTACCCCCAGCCCAACAGTGTAAGTACGACCCGTACCCCCACCCGCGGACGTACGGAGCGTACCCCCAGCCCAACAGTGTAAGTACGACCCGTACCCCCACCCGCGGACGCACGGAGCGTACCCCCAGCCCAACAGTGTAAGTACGACCCGTACCCCCACCCGCGGACGTACGGAGCGTACCCCCAGCCCAACAGTGCAAGTACGACCCGTACCCCCACCCGCGGACGTACGGAGCGTACCCCCACCACACCAGTGTCAGTAGACTCGTACCCTCACCTCTAATGCAGTGTGCGTAACCCCACCGTGTATGTGCCAAGCGCACATATCCAGAAATCGGAGGTGTGTGTGCAGACTCCACCCAGCAGTGCCCTGAGACAGGAGGGGTGGGTGCCCATCACTCCCAGCAGTGCCCAGAGACAGGAGGGGTGTGTGCAGAGTCCTCCCAGCAGTGCCCTGAGACAGGAGGGGTGGGTGTGGAGTCCTCCCAGCAGTGCCCTGAGACAGGAGGGGTGTGTGCAGAGTCCTCCCAGCAGTGCCCTGAGACAGGAGGGGTGGGTGCAGAGTCCTCCCAGCAGTGCCCTGACACAGGAGGGGTGGGTGCAGAGTCCTCCCAGCAGTGTCCAGACCCAGGAGGGGTGGGTGCAGAGTCCTCCCAGCAGTGCCCAGAGACAGGAGGGGTGTGTGCAGAGTCCTCCCAGCAGTGCCCAGAGACAGGAGGGGTGTGTGCAGAGTCCTCCCAGCAGTGCCCTGAGACAGGAGGGGTGGGTGTGGAGTCCTCCCAGCAGTGCCCTGAGACAGGAGGGGTGGGTGCAGAGTCCTCCCAGCAGTGCCCTGAGACAGGAGGGGTGGGTGCAGAGTCCTCCCAGCAGTGCCCTGACACAGGAGGGGTGGGTGCAGAGTCCTCCCAGCAGTGTCCAGACCCAGGAGGGGTGGGTGCAGAGTCCTCCCAGCAGTGCCCAGAGACAGGAGGGGTGTGTGCAGAGTCCACCCAGCAGTGCCCAGAGACAGGAGGGGTGTGTGCAGAGTCCTCCCAGCAGTGCCCTGAGACAGGAGGGGTGGGTGTGGAGTCCTCCCAGCAGTGCCCTGAGACAGGAGGGGTGGGTGCAGAGTCCTCCCAGCAGTGCCCTGAGACAGGAGGGGTGGGTGCAGAGTCCTCCCAGCAGTGTCCAGACCCAGGAGGGGTGGGTGCAGAGTCCTCCCAGCAGTGTCCACACCCAGGAGGGGTGTAACACATGTGTGTGATGCCACAATTACCCACATCCATACTGCCTACAAGGGAACATGTCCCCATGAACTCATGTCAACTGACTCCACACACAAGTACAGTGATCAGCAAGGATGCCACGATTGTTGCAGGTGGAGACATGGCCATGCATGCATGGCCAAAGTAGAAGGGCTCCGTCACACACACAGCTCATGTAGACACAGCTCTGCGCTAAACATTGGGAACACCCTGCAGGGAAGAAACTGGGTACACAGAGGAAGGAATACACCCTGGGACAATTGAACCATGCAGTAACTGCTGACATGACCTAAGGAAGTTAGCCAACACCTTGTGATGGCACACAGATCCTAGGGTGGCCCCAAAGAGCAGAACACTACTACAAATCCCACACACCCAAAGCCTTAAACACCACCCAAAACAATGTAGCAGCCCCACCAACACCAATACCACCATAGCAGGAGTGTGATAATGAAAAAAAAAATAAAGCTTTAATCAGCATGAGCACAATGTCCGTGGATCAACGGCAGTTCAAAGTCAACAAAGGCCATAGGGCAGTCAATTATTCCCAGCTGCATGGGGGACACAGTGGGATGTGTGTCCCCTACCTTGCCTGCACAGTCAAATGCCATCGTCTTCCATACTGGTGAGGGCATCAGGGGGGGGGGAAGCAACAGGCACCGCAGGGACATCAGGGCAAAGGGGCGGCGTTGTGGGTGCAGGGATGGAGGACTCAACCACAGGGGGTGTGTCATGGCCAAAGGCGGAGGCCAGGATGGCACTACACACCTTAGCAAGGTCCTCCAGGGAGTCCCCTGCACCCGAAGTGACCTCAGGCCCCAAGGAGGGGGGGGGTTCAGAGGGATGGGTTGCAGCGCCACCGGGGGAGGGTGGAGACAGGGGGGGAGACTCAACCACCCTGACCGAGGACTTCCTTGACCGCTTGCGTGGTGGCGTAACTGTGGGGCTCAAGGACAGAGCGGCCATGAAGGAGTCCTTGGGGGAGATGTGGCCAGGAGAGCTGAGGGGAGGGGATTTGGAGGGAGTGGATTGTGTGGAATGCGGACTCCCACTCTGGCTGCGTGTCACACGTTTGCCCCCCGACCCAGTGGGTGTGCCTATCTCACCCTGTGTGTGCGTGTCAGGAGGAGTGCGGTGGACCTTCCCTGCTGGTGTGGTGCCTGTGTCTGTTGTGGTGGGTGCATGCCGACGTCTGGGTGTACGTGGGACAGGCATGGAAGTGGGAAGTGTGGATGGGGCAGGGGTAGGTGGGGGGAGGTCGCGCTGCAGGAGACCCACTGCTGCAGTCAGTGTGGAGTCTAGGGACCTCAGCAAGTTGCGTTGGTCAGCCTGCAAAGAATGAATGCCCTCCAAGAATGCCTCGATGTTGCTGAGGGTTTTCCCGTGGGAATGGAGGACATTCAGGATCGCAGCCTGACCAACCTGCATTTGCCGCTGGATGTCCATAGACTCAGCATTGGCGGCAGCAGTGGAGACAGGGGCAGGGGGTGCGGTGCCTGGCAGGAAGGAGACATGCGGTGACCGGGCACGCTGGGAAGGGACACGAGCAAGTGGGAGGCGGTTGGTGGGAACTGAGGGGGCGGTGGCAGGTGTTGTTCCACTGTCAGCTGCTGGTGCAGCCTCCGCCAACTCTGAGACATCCTCCTCGGACCTGTCAGCTTCGTAGTCTGATGTGCCAGTCGACAGGTCCTCGGCCACACTATCCTCCGCCTCTGTCCCACTCGATGTGCCAGCCCCGATGTCACGGCTGCCACTGGTGCTCGGTCCCTCCGCCTGGTCCGTGTCCATGTCTCCCTCTGTGTCCCCCGACGATGCTGTGGGCAGGGTGGAGAGACAGAAATTAATCAGACACCTGTACACATCTGTCACATGAGTCCAATCTACATAGTCAACATTGCATAGCCTGAAGAGGCAGATCCCTAACATCTGCAAAACAAGGTACCGATGTAGGGCATGAAACACAGTTGGTTGAGCCACCATGCCACTGAAATACCATGGAGAGCATGAGACAATAGCTGATGACAGGAAACGGAGTCTGACATAGCACCCAGGCCCTGGGGACAATCCTGCACTGCCTCTGCACCACACAGCGTTTGTGAAAATACCTATGACCAGGGACAATATCCATGAACTTGAGACACATGCTGCATAGGTAATGCTGCAAACATGCCCAACATAACTCGGTCACTGCACCTTGCGTGTGTGTCCAGTAACATCACACACTGTCCAGACCCAGCAATTAGGAATCAGGATTTGACACATAGGCATTGCCCGCCCCAAGCAACCCCCACACGATGCTAATTGCTGAGACACAGGTGGCACCAACATCTCATAGTCTGGGTGATAAACACAGTGGCAGGCAAAAGGCAAGATTGGACGCAAATCAGCAAAGGTGCGCCTGTACAAATAATGAGGTACCAGTGCCCATCCTCAGATGAGTATAACAAGACACACAGGCACTGGCAACTGTGAGTATGAAGAGGGACAATCAGGTCAGGCTGCACAGTGGACACCTGTACATAATAGCACGTCTATATACATGGTGACAGGGGACAATGGCACAGAGCACAACCTACGCTGTAGACAGTGAGAGTGTCCACGTTGATGATGACACAAACAACACTGAGGATAAGGTGCCCCAGGGGACAGTATTGGGCACGCAACTACATGCTACTGAATGGCTGAATGGGAATGACTGCTACACACGTCACCATCCCTGCACTATGCGTAGCGCACACTCATGCACATCATGTCACAGGCCACTACATAGGACATGCGCGCTGTAAGGCATGACACATGAGAGACCAACTCCCATGTCTGGAGCCAGCATCAGTGCCAACTGACATGGAACCCACATGCAGTGAACTTGACAGTTCACAGGCAAGGTCCCACAACCTGTTACCCACCACTACCACCCATGATGCTACAGTCATTGTTCTCGTGGACAAAGCGCCAGCCTACATTACCTTGTGAAGGAGTGACTACACACAGACCAGGGAACACATTGCAAGGAGGGGAAGGGTGGCAGGGGCGCAGCGCTACACTTGGGCAAACTGGATGGGCACAGCACCTTTAAACCCTGCCAGTGAATGAATGCCACTGTGCCCTTACAAATGCCGGTGACACACAACAAACGCACATGTACCTACCCCCTTCCGCCTGCTGCATCGCCTGTAAGCGCCTCTCCAGGTCTGGAAAGACCACCGGCAGCACACGCCTGTGGAGGTGGGTCAGACGGCGGCGGCCGCGGTTCTTGTGGCTCTCAGGTGAGTCCCCCAGCAGGAGCCGTGCAATCCTCCGCGTCCAGCACCGGATATCCTGCCAGCGTTTCCTCACCTGGGACAGGCTCCGCCTCCGACCATCCACACGCCTCACGGCACTGACGGCGGTCAGCCAGATCTGCTCCTTGGCAGAGGCGCCTACCTGTGAGGAAGTACAAGTGACACCACATCAATACACCAGCCACATGTCACAGAGAGACATATGTGAACATAATAGCTGGTTACTACATGGCATGTAATGCAGCCAACGCATTGCACCTCTGTCATAGGGACATCATCCTCTGGTGAGGGAAAAGGCAGTACGTGCCATAGTGGGTACTCAGGTGGAATGATGGCAATGTCACAATCAATGATCAAGGCTCACACTGTGCATCACACCCACCCCTCCTGTCTCAGGGCACTGCTGGGAGGACTCCACACCCACCCCTCCTGTCTCAGGGCACTGCTGGAAGGACTCCACACCCACCCCTCCTGTCTCAGGGCACTGCTGTGAGGTATAGGCCCCCACCCCTCCTGTCTCAGGGCACTGCTGGGTGGACTCTGCACACACACCTCCTGTCTCAGGGCACTGCTGGGAGGACTCTGCACACACCCCTCCTGTCTCAGGGCACTGCTGGGTGGACTCTGCACACACACCTCCTGTCTCAGGGCACTGCTGGGAGGACTCTGCACACACCCCTCCTGTCTCAGGGCACTGCTGTGAGTTATAGGCCCCCACCACTCCTGTCTCAGGGCACTGCTGGGTTGACTCTGCACACACACCTCCTTTCTCAGGGCACTGCTGGGAGGACTCTGCACACACCCCTCCTGTCTCAGGGCACTGCTGGGAGACATCAGGCACCCCCCCCCTGGTACCCCCCCGACAGTACATGGCATGTGTGTCACACCGGGTCACAATGCCTGAAGACACAGTCACAACATAGGGACAGTCTGTGGCAGTGGCCTATGCACTCACCTGATACCCTGGTCGCCCATACAGCATGGGGTACTGTGGGAGGATCACATCCAGCAGAGCCATGTTCTCCTCCAGGGTGAATGGCTGTGTCCTCTCCACAGCCCTTGACATGTTTCCAGGGAATCAGTAGCAGCAGCTTGGTCGACAAATGCAAAGATGTGCAGGCAAGTAATCCCTCATGGGACCTGGCTGCCTTATATGTGGCCTTCTGCCCAGTCTCATGCACAGGAGTACAGAGTGATTGGTCACTCACATTTGCATCCTATGTTTCCACCAATCCCTTCAAACCTAGCAGTCTGTGGGTTCTCTATCGGTTTCATTCTCCTGCATGATGTCAGCCCCACAAACACATTGCAACAAAGTAGAAGAATTCCAACTGACTTCTGCTGTGCACCTTCCAGAACAAAATCGAAATTTGAACCTGGTCGCCATGACAACCAGCATGCTTGTAGGCCTTAATACTTGTCCCCTATGTAATTAGGAGAATCACACACAGGTACGGTGCGTTTCCGGGCCCTAGGGCACCCCAAAAGCATGGCAACGGCCCGTACATGCATGCCTACGTTCAAAATCACTATGGGTCTGCACGCGTATGCGTACACGTAGTGGTACGGACCGTACACTCGCATGTACGCTCACTATCACTACGGGTACACAGACCCATAGTGATAGTGAGCGTACAGGCATTTGTACGGTCCGTACCACAAGGAGTACGCATACGCGTGCAGACCCATAGTGAGAGGGCCGTACACTCGCATGTACGCTCACTATCACTATGGGTCTGTGTACCCGTAGTGATAGTGAGCGTACATGCGAGTGTACGGTCCGTACCACTACGTGTACGCATACGCGTGCAGAACCATAGTGATAGTGAGCGTACATGCGAGTGTACGGTCCGTACCACTACGTGTACGCATACGCGTGCAGAACCATAGTGATAGTGAGCGTACAGGCATTTGTACGGTCCGTACCACAACGAGTACGCATACGCGTGCAGAACCATAGTGATAGTGAGCGTACATGCGAGTGTACGGCCCTCTCACTATGGGTCTGCACGCGTATGCGTACTCGTTGTGGTACGGACCGTACAAATGCCTGTACACTCGCCATCACGATGGGTACACATACGGCAGCACTCCCACAGTGATTGGGGAACATACACAGGCCCTCTTAGCAGCAGTACGCCGGTTTGTACACATCACTGTGGTGATAGTCGACACACAGGTAGGAATAGGGCGGACATACTTGTCCATGGATGGACATACTTGTCCAGGAATGGACATCTAGGCATCGTCTGTGCATTACTACATGTGTGGGGCACAGGTGTGACAGGCTGTGATGTGGAACATGCCTCCTGAGTGGAGAAGGCACCAGATGTATGATGAGATGTGTACAGGTGTACTGTGTGAGGGTGCAATGTGTGCCAGGCATGCCCTTGACTCCTTTGACATGTGTGCATGTCGTACTGCGCACTTGGGGTGAGCGTCACTGGCATGGCACGGACACCAACACACGGAAGTGTCCCATGATGGCCGGTACAGGGGTCATGAAACCTGACTTGTCACTACCCACAGTGCACAATGTGACTATGTCATTTATGTGTCCGGGATTTACATCAGGTTGATGTTGTAGCACCCTCAAAAGCTGCAGCCGTTGCAGCAACCAACATGTGTCTGTGTGTAGATTATCATTGCACACTGTTCCGCACACCATGCCACATGTGGTGTCTGATGTGAGGTGCACATGTATGCATGGGACACGGAGTAGCGTGACAAGGCCATGTCAGCATCCTCACAAGGAATGTGTGGTGAGTCATGACATGTGCACCTTCATGGCAAGGTGTGTGGGCAGGCCTAGTGTAATGTCATGTGACCTGTGGCTCAAGTGTTCCGCTGCCAGTCTCTGCAATCAGCATCACACTTCTGCTGATGTGTGGGTGTATGTCACTTCTGTCTTGCGTCGGGCTGTTCACTTGCACTGGGACACAGCTATTCCCATGGCGTGGCATGGGGAGGTTCTCAATCACCGTGTGTGGCTGGGTCTTGGAAGGAGTGTCACCTTGCATCCATACGTGTCCTGGGCATGTAGCACATGCCTGACTCCCTATGTGGCATGTGTGTATTGGCAGATTTACATGTGCTCAGTAGACATGAGTTGTTCTCGTAGTGCACTCACTCTTCCTTGTCACTTCCAAATTACTGCAGAGCGCCTCCTGTTGCCCGAAGAATTCCAGACTTGGCCACCATGCAGGAGAATGACAGGATCCGGCTCTACCGCTTCACCCAACCGTTGATTCTGGAGCTGACGGCGAGACTGGCACCACACCTGCAACCGCAGCACAGGTATCCTACGGCACTGACACCCCAGCTGAAGGTAATGGCTGCCCTACATTTCCTTGCCACGGGTACCTTCCAAAATACCATAGCTCATGTTGGTGGCATGTCCCAGAGCATGTTCAGCGGTGTGCTGCATGATTTCTTGGAGGCCATGTTGATTCACCTGGATGACTTCATCAAGTTCCCAACCCCTGAACAGATGACTGAGGTCAAGCGTGGATTCTATGCCCTGGGAGGGATGCCCCATGTCATTGGGTCCATAGATGGGACACATGTAGGTTTGGTACCACCACACGCACGGGAGGTGGCGTACCGCAATCGGAAGCACTACCACTCCATCAATGCCCTTGTGGTGTGTCTGTCCAACATGGTGATTTCACATGTCTGTGCTCGTTTTCCAGGATCAGCACACGATGCCTACATCATGAGGCGTAGCGGGATGCCTGATATGATGATGCAGCTGCGCAACGAACGTGCATGTGTTGTTGGTGGGTACAGTCTGTCTGTCCTGTATTCTGTTTGGCCGAGCAGCACTACCGCTTCGCCTGTTCTAACGATATCCATGTGCTTTCCATTTAGGGGACGCTGGCTATCCCAACATGCCTTGGCTGCTGACACCTCTCCGCAACCCCATCACGCCGGCCCAGCTCCGCTACAACACCGCCCATGGCCGGACAAGGCGAGTGATAGAGAGGACGTTTGGCATGCTGAAGAGCCGATTCCGGTGCCTCCACAAGACCGGCGGCGCACTCCCATATGCCCCGGCGAAGGTCTGCAAGATCTTCATGGTCTGCTGCATGCTGCACAACATGGCAGTTGAAAGAGCTGTGCCCCTCATCCTGGATCAAGATGACGAGGACCATCCACCCGTGGAGGACGAAGGGCTTGGCAATGGGGCTAGTGATGTGGAGGATGTGGAGCCGCAAGAGGACATCCGGACTCGGCTCATACGCGACTTCTTTGCTTAGTGGTGAGTACCAGGGTCTGAGTGTGCACGCATTGGTCCCCGTGTGGCATGCGTTGTGATGTGTGTCTCCACCTGCATGTATGGCACGTGGGTCAGAGGTGTGTGTGGGTGTGTCACTGGAGTGATGGTGGCAGTGATGGTAGTATTTCCCCAGACATAATTGTGACATAGCATGTTGTCATACATACATGTGTCGAGTACATGCACATGCAAGTGGCTGTGCTTCTTGTGGCTGACTTCTTGTGTGTCTCTCTTCCCCAGGTACCTGCGCATGCCGTTTGCTGGTTGCATTGTTGTGGCACTGCTATTCCTCATGGACATGGCATCGTGGGCTGACTCAGCGTTACAGGCACGGACACGTTTGGAAGTCTCCATGGGGTAAGGGATGCATCTGGGGTGTATTGGGTGTGGCAGTTGTTCACGATGTGTGCACACTGCCCCGGTCGGGGTTTGGGTCCTCTGCAGACATGTGGCATCCCCATGGGACACGACATGCAGCTGGGTACACCTGAATAGATGGGCTGCCTGGTTGTCAGTCATCAGTGATGGGATGGTGGATTGTGATGAAGGCATCAATGTGTGTGACACTGCCCTCGGACACATCCGGTTAACATTGTCTTGACATGGCGTGGGACTTCCACATCAGCGGATGTATGGTGTATGGCAGGCTCTCCGTGAGCAGCTGTGGGTATTTAGCTATTATCCGACACTTGTGTGCCAGTTCCATGGCTATCACGCATTTGTGCTGCAGAAGGGGGGTGCCAGTGTTGGAGCCACATGTTACTCCACATGATGTGTTCATGTGTACTTCAAGTTGCCTCTGCAATCCCAAACACATGACTATTAAAGGTGTCCCTATGCCTCCAAGGTGCCTCTTCTCAGTCAATGCTGGTGTGTTGGCACGGTGCATCCTGCATGTCTGGCATGGTATTCCCTGATTGTGGCTATGTGTCAATGTGTCGAGTGGCAAGATGCAAGCTGTGTGTGTGTGCTGAGACTGTGTAATGGGCATGATGTCCATGACTGTGTGGGTATTGTGACATGTGCCATCCCCATGCATCCAACGTTATCCATGACCCCATTCTCTGCATCCACCGGACTCAAGCTTGCAGGACATGGTTCTGCCACCTGTCTACACGTACCTGGGTGCCCCCCAGGACACGGGCCAGGATCCCTGACCTCTGCGCATGACTGTTGCTGTACTCAATGTGTCTGTCAGCACGGTTGTTCGGCCACCCCCTCAGCTGGTTCTGACCATCACGGGTGTGTATGGTGCTCCATGTCTGTCTTGCCTAGAAAACTGTGACCCATGTGTCCTGTGCCAGACTCAGGCTCCAGGGTGTGGATGGTTGAAGTGAACAGATGACTCAGGCATGTTTAGACTGTACAAGACACATGTTAGGTAATAATGCTACCAGCAGGCATCTACTCTTAATAGTGTGATTTATTATTGGGGGGGGGGGGCCAAGTGAGGGCCTTTCCGGGATTAGGGAATCCAAAGTTCAGTAGGGGAGTTGGTGTCCTTGCCATTGGAAATCCTCAGAGTCCATGCCACAGTCTTTGTCAACATTGGTCAGCCAGTGACCAGCAGGGCCATGTGGCAGAGAATGTCTCTTGATGCTGTGATGCTGTTGCTCCAGTGGGCCAGGTGCCAGGCCAGGTGTCCTGGGAGATGGTGATGTAGCAGCCACCCTCACGGTCCTTTCCGTGGACGACCCGGCTTCCTGCGGGGAACCTCAGCAGCAGGCCGTGACGACGTCTGGGATGCTCCGTCGGATGTTTCCTCCTCCTCCTCATGATCCCTCCCTGTGGGTGGTGATGTTCTCCGCCTTCTGGCACAGGGAGGGTCGGCCATGGTGTCGGCCATCCGACGGAGTTCAGCGTGAATCCCCTGGGACGCCGTCACTTGCTCAGCCTGTCTGTCCTCCATCCTCCGTTGGTGTAGCTGTAGACAGGCTATTAGCTCCGCATGTTGCTGGGCCTGCTGGACCTTGATCCCCTCGAGGACGGACACAACCTGGGCCATGCCCGTGGTGTCCTGCCGGTATGAGTCCAGGATGTTACGGACATGGGAAAATACCGGATCCCCAGCCAACTGGTCAGGCTCGCGCCTCCGCCGCTCTCCACTCCCACCACCCCTGCCCACTTGCGTCTGGCCTGCACTTGTGGGCACATGGGGTCTCCGGGACCCCTGAGGGGTGGCATTGGCGTTGTCGCCTGCCTCCTCCTGGGTGCCCGGGACACCGTGTCCCTCCTGGCGAGCCTGGCTGCATTGTGGTGTTGGGGCAGGGATCCTGGGTGTCTCCTGGGATGTGGCAGGAGTGGGGGTGGTGGTTGGCACGGTTGTACCTGACGCAGGTGCTGCAGGTGGTTGGACACCAGAGGGGCCAGGTCGGTTGGGGTCGTCCGCAGAGTGCTGAGAGTGGTCGCTGCCGGTGGGATCGGTCTCCTGCAGATCCGGGTCCTGTGAGTGTTCCCCCCCAGTGTTGGGGGGTGCAGCACGACGTCGACCTGTGTGTGAGAGAGACAATGTTACTTTTGATCCATGCAACATCCATGTTGCATCCGTTACAAAGTTGGCACATTTCCTCTTGGAATTAGGATCTGTCTTGCATTCCACTCACAGTGCACTTGTGCATGTGTGTGTCCCTTGGGCACCAATTTGGCCCCTTTAACTATGTGTGGCACAGTCTTACTTGCTGCGTCAAGTGTGACTGCAGTCAGCAGTGGAGTGTGCATGTGTGCCGAGCTATGCGTTTGCGCCTTCCTTGTAGCACTGTACATGTGCACATGGAGTGGATCCACACACTCATATGATGCAGGTGGCTGTCCTTGTGCTCGTGTACAGGTTGTAACATGGCCCTGCGTTTTGCCATGATGAAGAGGGGGGGTTCTGGCACTGGCCACCCTTGTCTACATGCACGCAGTCCACCTGCTGACGAGCAGACATTCCCACACACCAAAGGACTGATTTGCTCTCCCTGTGTCTCCCTCCTTCTCTGTCCCCCTCTCCCTCCCTCTCTGTCCCCCTCTCCCTCCCTCTGTGTCCCCCTCTCCCTCCCTCTGTGTCCCCCTCTCCCTCCCTCTGTGTCCCCCTCTCCCTCCCTCTGTGTGTCAGCCTCCTCCCTCTGTCCATCTTCCTGTGTCTCCCTCCCTCTGTGTCCCCCTCTCCCTCCCTCTGTGTGTCAGCCTCCTCCCTCTGTCCATCTTCCTGTGTCTCCCTCCCTCTCAGTCCCCCTCTCCCTCCCTCTGTGTGTCAGCCTCCTCCCTCTGTCCATCTTCCTGTGTCTCCCTCCCTCTCAGTCCCCCTCTCCCTCCCTCTGTGTCCCCCTCTCCCTCCCTCCGTGTGTCACCCTCTGTCACCTTGGCCCAGCTTCCTGGGCACACACTGTTAGCAGATCTTTGAGTGGCCCTTGGCCTGTTGATGTGAGTTTGTTTCTGATCTCCAGGCACCCATTTTGTCTGCTGTGTGTCTGTGCGCTGCTGCTGTGGTGGTGTGTGCTGCCACTCTTTCACACTGTTGGCTGTTCATTAGCTGCTGGCATGTGCAAAACAGTGCCTTCACCCCCATGTGTTGATGCAAGGCATCCGCCATTTGCTGGCAAGTCATTCCTGTGTTGGGACACAGTGTTTGTCTGGCTGTGACCTAGGCCATATGGGCAGAGGGCATTGTTGTCTGCTTTGGAGTCGCACTATGTGATTCTTGGTGCCCAGCCTCCCGCCATCCGGGTTACCGTGTCATGTGTTGTTGTCTTCTGTGGCCTGTGACTTGACATTGTCCAGCTGGGTGCATGGGGCATGGTGGCAGCAGTGGCATGTGCCTGCTCATGGAGTGTGGTTGAGTAATGCGATGGCTTGTGGTGGTTGCGTGCCTGTTAGTAATTTTGTTTGTGGTTGCAGTTCCCCCCATGTGACGTGCGTTGTTTGTGTACTCACCCGGGTCTCGGAGTCCTTCTACTCCTTCAACTGCCTCCACCGGCAGTATGGCCATCACCCTCTCCTCCCAGGGATGGTACTGTACGGCTCTGCGGGAGGGCCCTCCTCCGGTGGCGTTGGCCTGGTCGTGTTCCTCCTGTCTCTTGGCTCTGACCCTCCTCCGCAGATCGTACCACCTGTTCTGGCAATCCTGCTTGGTCCTCCTGGTGTCCGCAACAGCATTCACAGCATCGACGATGGTCTGCCACATGGCTGTTTTGGCTGCCTGGCTGGTGCTTCTGACCAATGTTCCAAAGATCTGTGGCTCGACTCTGAGGATTTGATCAACAAGGACCTCCAACTCTCGGTGACTGAACTTTGGATTCTTGGTAGTGGGCATGGTGAGGGGTGTGGGTGGGGATGGTGTGGGTGTGGGGGGTGTGTGGATGTTGGGGGGGGGTGTGGATGGTTGTGTGTGTGTGTGAATGTGATGAGAGGGTGTTTGTGAGGGTGGTCGTGTGAAGGTGTGCAAGTGTAAGATGTGGTGTCGCTTGTAGTCTGGTTCTGTGGTGTCTGGCAGCAGTGGGTCTGTTGCAAAGGCTCATGGTTTGTGTGTGTGGGCCCTTTTTATTGGTCCATGGGTGGGTGTGGCAGTGTTTGAATTTTGGGTGGGTGTGTTATAAGGAGTGGTGGTGTATTGGGCCTCTGTTTGTTTTTGACAGTTGCAGGTCAGTGATTGTGTTATTTTAGTGGTTGTTGGCCATGTTTAGTGGCTGTGTGCCTTTCGAATGGTGTATTGTTGAGTTGTTTTGTTTTGTCCTTGTTGTGTACGTGCGTTTTGAGCGTGTGTACGGTGTGTACATGGGCCATTTGGTTGTACGATTTGGTCCTTGTGTGTGGCTTTGCACGACTCGTACATGCGGTTGTGATGTTGGGGCATGGGGTGCGCTCCGTACTTAGGAGGTTGTGTTGGGGGTGCGCCAGGAACGTACTGGGGTGGGGGTACGACTGGAACGTACTGGGGTGTACATGGACGGTGGTACGACACGTACAGGGGTGGGGGGGTGTACATTGACGGTGGTACGACACGTACAGGGGTGGGGGGGTGTACATTGACGGTGGTACGACACGTACTGGGGTGGGGGTACGACTGGAACGTACTGGGGTGTACATGGACGGTGGTACGACACGTACAGGGGTGGGGGGGTTTACATTGACGGTGGTACGACACGTACAGGGGTGGGGGGGGTACATTGACGGTGGTACGACACGTACAGGGGTGGGGGGGTGTACATTGACGGTGGTACGACACGTACTGGGGTGGGGGTACGACTGGAACGTACTGGGGTGTACATGGACGGTGGTACGACACGTACAGGGGTGGGGGGGTGTACATTGACGGTGGTACGACACGTACTGGGGTGGGGGTACGACTGGAACGTACTGGGGTGTACATGGACGGTGGTACGACACGTACAGGGGTGGGGGGGTGTACATTGACGGTGGTACGACACGTACAGGGGTGGGGGGGTGTACATTGACGGTGGTACGACACGTACTGGGGTGGGGGTACGACTGGAACGTACTGGGGTGTACATGGACGGTGGTACGACACGTACAGGGGTGGGGGGGTGTACATTGACGGTGGTACGACACGTACTGGGGTGGGGGTACGACTGGAACGTACTGGGGTGTACATGGACGGTGGTACGACACGTACTGGGGTGGGGGTACGACTGGAACGTACTGGGGTGTACATGGACGGTGGTACGACACGTACAGGGGTGGGGGGGTGTACATTGACGGTGGTACGACACGTACTGGGGTGGGGGTACGACTGGAACGTACTGGGGTGTACATGGACGGTGGTACGACACGTACAGGGGTGGGGGGGTGTACATTGACGGTGGTACGACACGTACAGGGGTGGGGGGGTGTACATTGACGGTGGTACGACACGTACTGGGGTGGGGGTACGACTGGAACGTACTGGGGTGTACATGGACGGTGGTACGACACGTACAGGGGTGGGGGGGTTTACATTGACGGTGGTACGACACGTACAGGGGTGGGGGGGGGTACATTGACGGTGGTACGACACGTACAGGGGTGGGGGGGTGTACATTGACGGTGGTACGACACGTACTGGGGTGGGGGTACGACTGGAACGTACTGGGGTGTACATGGACGGTGGTACGACACGTACAGGGGTGGGGGGGTGTACATTGACGGTGGTACGACACGTACTGGGGTGGGGGTACGACTGGAACGTACTGGGGTGTACATGGACGGTGGTACGACACGTACAGGGGTGGGGGGGTGTACATTGACGGTGGTACGACACGTACAGGGGTGGGGGGGTGTACATTGACGGTGGTACGACACGTACTGGGGTGGGGGTACGAGTGGAACGTAATGGGGTGTAGGTAGACGGGGCTGTGACACGTACTGGGGTGGGGGTGTGGCTCGAACGTACTGGGGTGTAGGTACACGGGGGGTACGACACGTACTGGGGTGGGGGTGCAACTGGAACGTACTGGGGTGTACATAGACGGTGGTACGACACGTACAGGGGTGGGGGGGTTTACATTGACGGTGGTACGACACGTACTGGGGTGGGGGTACGACTGGAACGTACTGGGGTGTACATGGACGGTGGTACGACACGTACAGGGGTGGGGGGGTGTACATTGACGGTGGTACGACACGTACAGGGGTGGGGGGGTGTACATTGACGGTGGTACGACACGTACTGGGGTGGGGGTACGACTGGAACGTACTGGGGTGTACATGGACGGTGGTACGACACGTACAGGGGTGGGGGGGTTTACATTGACGGTGGTACGACACGTACAGGGGTGGGGGGGGGTACATAGACGGGTGGGGGTATACATATACGGGGGGTACGTGTCGGACGTACGGGGGCTGGGGGGAGTGTTGGGCGCGTATGCGGGCACATGTCTCCATGGTTGCTATTGGTGTTCGGTGCGGACGGTGTTTTTTCCATACGGTTGTAGGCTCGGACGCACGGGATGGATCGTGATTCCTCGGTCGGACTTGGATTTTTACGTTTGTAAGGTAAATCGTCCGAGGACGTGTCGGACACATTTTCCGACCCGAGGACGTGTGGGGAATGATTCCCGGTGCGGGTCGTATGGACTTTTTACCATGCGAATCGTGATTGCCAGTTCGTACGGCATTTGTACGATTCGTACGGTAAAAAGACCCGATACGAGTCGCACGGGGAAATTTTTTGCCGGATCGTGATCGGCACCTTAGTGAAATGTTCTGGCATGCGGCGACAAAAAATCAAAACTTGTTTTAACACCATCAAAAACTCTGTGCAAAGCCTTGTCTTGGAGTGCACTCTGCTATTGAATTAACCTGCCATTTTTTCACCTTAAAAAGGTTGTGAGCTTCAATCGAAAGCAGTTTTCATTGGTATCTAAATTCCCTACACTTCTTTCCTTTCTAGGTGTTCGCCTTCTGTACTGGCTTCATTTTGCAAAAAGTCACTTTACTTTAACTTTAGGACGTGAATTTAAGTAGCTAGTGAATCCCATCCATCTTACACAAGAGTCTCATCAGAGTGGACCCAGGGCCACTCTCAGGATACTCATCCGAATAAATGCATATCCTTACGATCAAGAACAGATTATCAAGACCTTTGTTCCCTTCGTCTGAAAGTTCTAAAAACAAACGGAACTACCTTTTTCAATTGGTCGAGCGAGGACAAACGTGTAGTCAATGCCAGCAACATCACTTAGCATTTAAATGAGGTGATGCAGAGAAAACGTTTACATGCCAGAAGCCACAAAGGTCACATGGTAGAAACGAAAGGCCACGCATACAACATACATACACACACACTTGTGTTAACGAAATTGAAATTACCTTTACCTCCGCTCCGAAAACACATAAAGAACAGTTGGAGAATAAAAGCCTTTGAGAGTGCTCAGTCATTACTTTCGAAGGCTTTTATTCAAAATCGTCTTTTTTGATTTTCATAAGTATTATAACCAACTCACCTATGGAACACTCTCGCGCCTGGGCTCCTCGTGTCCACAGACAGCATGGCAAAGGTGGAAGCTGGAACTGAAAAATTCCCAAAATCAAACCCTATTCTGGAAGTGAAAAATAGACCGGGCCCACCTGTGTGTCATCACTGCCCTGCTTTCTGGCTGAAGGTCGAAGAAATCTTCGCCCAGACAGAAAAGCATGCACAGCAGAGCCAAGGGCCACCCTCCCCCACCCCTCAAAGAATATACCCAGATTTACACATGTTTATTCACCGAGCAGCCAGCATGAATTTATTGTTAGTTACTCGGTGTTCCATCTTGAGCACCAACCGCCCTGACTCAATTCTCTTTCTTACTTTAAGAACTGCAAATTTCTCTGATCTGTAAATACTAGAATTGTGCATTTTGCCTCTAAAAAATAATACCTGTACTCTTGTAAACTGTGCCTTAATTGCTACAATTTCTTAAACAGAAATAGTGTAGTTTAAATATTCTGATGAAACATTTAAAAAATATAAGCTATTGAAAAAATATGCCAAGTCTTCAGATTTCTCCTACACAAAACAAACCCACTCTGCATAAAAGGATGCATTTTACTCCCCAATAATAGAGAATTATACATTAGGATGTTACAAAATAAGGACAATATAGGATCAGAAAAAAAGTCCTGACCAGTTTCTTTAGACTAAAAGAAGACTGATCCCTTACATAGTATGTTACTAATGGGTCCTATGAATAAATATAGCTGATGAATGAGCCTCCTATAGAAGCACAATTGTCTTGACTGTGTCAAGTGTGGGTCATTGAATAATTGCTTAATCTTCTTTTCTTTCATTGAATGCCCTCTGATGTGATTATGTATCTTAAATGTTATACATCAGCAGGATAAAAGACATATGTACCCTTCTTGGCAAACAGATCATCATCCCTTAGTCACTGTATGGCTGTTCTATATATTTTTCTCTATGGGGTCTGATTTAATCAATATATCATCAAAGTGGACAGTATACAACGCATTTGGAAATCCTTGCAGCTCGCAATCAATACATTTTTGGACTATGGCAGCAGCATTGCAGAGTCAAAAAGGCATAATCTGATATTCTAACAGAGCAAATATTGTAGCAGATTTACAAAGATGTCTTAGCAACTGAAGTTGCTGCATTGCATGAGAAAGAGAGAATACATCTTCTTACATAGGCTCATGCTCAGTTATCCTTCCCTATAACCTGATGATAACCTACCAAATCAATAAGGGTAAAAGCCTCATTGAAATCTACTCAGCTTAAAATACATTATTTAGAGAATTTAAATATTCATTAACTGTTCAAAAAGGTATTAGCTCTCTGTAACCTCGGAAATAGTTTTTCATCTTTTCACCGGATCCTTTATATTTAATTGATTTTGCTCCTCATTCTCATTTTTTGCAGACGGGGCCCGATGCACACAGGCAATCTTACGTGTTTGCTCTTTTTCAGTATTCACAAATGATTAAATAATAACCTTAAGACGGCAGAGACTCTGCAGTTGGAAAGGGGAACTTCGCACATAAAAAGATAGGCCTGTCCTATAGATCTGCTGCTTAACATCACCCCTACGACAAGAGTAGTTCTAAACAAATATATTTAGTTCTATACTGTTTTTATACATTGATTGTATATAACAATACATTAGTGGATTTTGAATTATATTTATTATTTTGTTTTCATAATGACACCTATATATATATATTGCTATTTTGTATTTGATACTTGTAAATTGCAAAACTCATCCCCTTAGGGATTTCCTGGTGCAGGACTCAGTCAATGACTGGTTCTGATTGACAACCTGAAGTGGATTCAGCCATGTCTTCAACTATTTTCTGAAACTCAGCAAATCTGACACAGTGCCAAGATCCTGAGGGAGCCTATTCCAATGAGTGGAGGCTAAGAAGTCAAAAGAGCATCCACCCATCTGTGATATGCTAATTCTTTTACAAGATATCAATGCCTTACTGACTGACCTAAGGTTCCGAGTAGGTTTATAAAAGTTAACTTTATTTAGCAATAGCCTGGGGTCGTTACCATAAAATGCCCTGTGCGTGTAGCACAGTAACTTCAAAATGGCTCGTTTGCCAACTGGTAGCCAATGAAGCTGGTAAAGTCAAGCAAATTGATATAATATATCTCCCCATCCATATGGGTCTACAGTTTGCTTCTGTGGTATATACACCTTTCCCTAGTGCTGACATACAAGTAGACTGCCTAGCACCCTACTTGCACGTTTTCACCACAATGTAACAGTGTCTGTATCATATCTGGCATAGGTTTTGTGCAGGAAGGATATCCTTCCAGTGCAAAATGCTATGGTTAGACAAACGTTAAAACTGTTCTGACTTTGGATTTGTGGAGTGCAGTGCAATATGAATGCGAAGGTGGTTACATTTGTAGAAATAAATGTTTTCTTCCAAGTTAAAACCAGCCTCAAAGAAGCAGTATTTGTTGGCTCAAAACCCTGTCTACTATTGTCAGTAGATAGGACTTTGTGTCAAAATCCAGGAGTGGCACCCATGGGCCACCCTCTGAAGCAAAGTATTGCAAAGTGGCACAAAGGACAGCTTGTATTACTTTCAGGCAACTTTTCAGCACAAAAGTAATGCATACCAATAAAACATTTTGTGCTGGTTTCCAGTACTTTTGTGATGCAACCCACATGCAAAAATGCTAGTAAATATGCACATAGTGCTAAATGTAGTCTTCCATTGAACACACTCTTTACTCTACGAAGGTTTTAATCTCTCTTATGGTATATTCTTGTAAATAACTTTGAACTTCAGATGTGATCAACAAAAACCGAGACCAATGGTAATTGATATTGATTCTTCACTGTGAGCCCATTGAGGTCTCTATAATTAATACACCTCTTAATTAATCCATTTATTAAGGCATAAAATGAGGCAGGTGACTGTGACTGTCTAATGAAACAAAGTCAAATCAATGAGAGTTCATTCACCTTTCCAGTGCCTACAGGATATCACAGACAATCAACCCACTTATTTTGGCAGTGAAAACTCCCTAGTTCCACCGAGGAGTTTTTATTTGTTTTCTAACAGAACTCCCACCCACTAATGCTTTTAATGGCATGCTGCTTTATCAAGTTCTCCCTGATACATGCTTCATCGGGTAGTGCTTCTGATCTCTACCTTCAAGGGAGTGCTTAAATAATGGGTGGGGATCTAAAGGTTAACGTTGCCCATATGGGGATTGTTAAACCTGGCAGCCTTATGGTGGTCCTCTCCCAAACTTTTTGCCTTCACCCCCTCCTATTTTTGTTGATCTCATTTTTGCTGGCCTTAGGTCACTGCACACTTTACCACTCCTAAACCGTGCTAAAGTGCTTTTGTGCTCTTGTTAAACCGTGTTGAAATTGGCTTATAGAAAATTGGCACATTTAATTGCCTTGTAAGTCCCTAGTAACTTGGTACTACATCTCCCCAGGGCCTGTAAATTGAATGCTACTAATGGTCCTGCAGCACTGATTGTGTCACCAACCTAAGTAGCCCTTTTAAACATGTTCTAGGCATGCCCTTGCAACATGTGTGTGCAGATTTAAACTAACTTTTGAAACTGGCAAGTTAAACCTCTTGCCAGGACTAAACCTTCTTTTTTAATACATATACGTCACCCCTAAGGTAGGCCCCAAATAGCCCAGGAGGCAGGGGACAGTGTATTTAAAAAGTTGGATGCATACTTGTTTTTTTGTTTTACATGTCTTGGTAGTGAAAAACTCAAACTAGTTTTTCACTACTGCAAGGCCTACGGATTTCCTGGGATAATATTGGGTTAACTTATTACATATAAGAAGTTCTAACTTTCAATTAGAAGCAAGTAGGAATATCGAGTTTAGGGTCTAAAGATTTGTAATTTAAAGCCTTTCTGAATGGTAAAGTAAGATATTAAGTCACAATTCTGAAAATGCCACTTTTAGAAAGGTGACATTTTCTTGTTTCAACCATTTACTGGCTGCAGTCTGTTCCAAGGTCACATGGCTGAATGTGGTTGGCAGTTGGACTTTGTTCAAAGACAGCCACACAGTAGAGAAATTACGTGTGCCTGGGTGGACCATCAACTGGCAGGTTGGTGGGACGGGGCTGGGCACAGACCCACTTGAAACTGAATAGGCTGTGCCCTGCCTTCACATAAAGGACTTGTTACCACTGCATTGTTAATGCAGCCAGCTTGGAACCAGGGCAGAGAAGTCAGGAAACTCCATGGACCTCAAAGGGAATTCTCTAGAAACATCCCATATTTCAAAGAGTGCACCTAATATAAATATTGAATCCTAAGACCCAACTCTTCAGTACACTCCTGGACCTGTATATACTACAGGAGAAGAACTGTCTTGCGACTGTGCTGCCAGAAGCTACTCTGCTGCCCTGCTAATCTAATGCTCTGTGGTGTGATGCCCTGCTTACTGAGAAGGAAGACTGTACCTGCACACTTTAGCCCAGACTGAATTGACTCCAAGGACCAGCAGAATGACCTGCGTGTTTGAGCTGCAGAGGCTCCATCCAACCACCTAGTTGACCTGCTGCCTGGATCTCAACTGAACCTGTCTGTGTCCTGCTGGCATCTGCTGGAGTGAGTTCCTGACCCCCAAGAGGTACTCCTCAGGTTCTGGACCCATTGTTTGGCATCATTTAAGCTCCTCAAAAGAAAAGGAAAAATCCTGAAGTTTTGGGCTTTTCAAGTCTTGTTTCCTATGGTGTCTACCAATGCAAAGTTCCAGCGAACTCGCCTCTTCATGTCACTGTGACCTCCAATGATGCCCACAAGTTCTTCCCTTTGCACTAAAGCATCCACAACTCATAGTAAAAGCCATTGCAAAGCTCCAGCAATGACGTCCAACAGGATCTTCATGATACATTGATGACCGTCCACAACGCCCGGCCTGCTCTTAATGCGACAATCATCCAAGATCACCATATTATTTTGGAAGCATAAAGGAAAACTTCTGTTCTGCTGTCCAGAGCTTAGTGTAGTGAGCATATTACAAGGCCATCTGAGCTGGCACAAAATAAATATGGAAAGAAGCTTGTTTTGATACATTTGGTTGCCTTTGAGATGTGTCTATGACTGAGACATTGTTTGTTCGGTGATGCAGATAGGAGATATTTCACAGCAATTCTCTCTCCCCTCTCCATAGAGAATCATTAGGGAGAAAGGTATAACAAGACCTGATGATTGAGGATTTAGGAGGTGCAGACACAAAAACTGGTTAACTGGGGCAAATGCTAGAGAAGGTTTTCTAGAAGTAGGTGTGGATAGTACATGGTTTGGTGTAGATTAATAAGGGAAAATACAAATCATTCAGCCAATAATCCTAAATATAAGGCTGATAATAATATAGATATAGGTGCTAGGTAGAGTTAACGCCAAGTAGGGAAGTGTTATATAAATGATTTGGGGTTTTCTAAAATTCATTTTATTTTATATTATGTCTGCTGAGACTACTATGATAATTTAGATAATTCTGATACACTTGGTTTCAATGCGGCCTATGCATAATTAAAAAAAACTATTAATAGGAAACGCCAACAGCTGTATGTTTCTACTGCTTTCTGGGGTCTGGCTGAAGATTCGCACATCAACAAATGACCCCTGCAGATGAGAGTTTCTCTGGCAAGGTTGTTTACACATAATACTCTGGATCTTAATGAGCCTAACTCATCACAGAGAAGAGTGACAGACACCTGCCAGATTTCCTTTTCTCCAAAGGGGGTATGGTAAGCAAGATCCCCTTGGGACTAAATAAACCTTTCCATGACTGTCATTCAACTTAGGGGGGGTAATAAAATGGTGACCCACACTTTGGGGATGTTTGAGATCCTGAGACCCTGAGAAAAGTGGCATTCACAGAATTTAACCAGAGATGTCTGGATGAGTTATACGATCCACCTTAAATATGGGAGATATGCTCCAGATTCCCACTGAGGTTTTGTTAATTTCTTAATAGATACAAAGCATTATCCCTTAATGTGAGCACCATGTTTACGTCTTGGAGAGAAATAGCTAGAGAGACAGAACAGGCTGATACAAATTCCATCAAATGGGATCCCAGCCATTACTGTTCATTTGAAGTCTAAGGTGTTCCCATTACGTGGGGGTGAAGTAGTACTAGTTGTGGGAGCAGACCCTCAATCTCAATATGATCTCTGTGTATATTGAAGAGACTTTGACATACATTGAATATGATGCTGTTTCAGGGACAACTACAATGTGTAGTGTAAAGGGTAAGCTTTGGGTCACAAACAATTCCAGTGCTAGCTATATACACACAATACCCATAACGAAACCACTTCTTTATAGCAGAGATACTAACTGAGATTATAAATGAATACAGACTGCATTTACTATTATATAGGGATGCTGAGATGATAAGGGTTCTGCATGCACCTACACAAACAGAGGTTAAATGCTGTAATGGGCAAGCACATACGCAAACACAAGCATTGTCTATTAAACCAAAGTAATAAATGCTGCAATGGGTATTGCCCTGCCAAACAGTACAAAATATTATTATTATTATTATTAGCATTTGTAGAGCGTGACAGCTACCTCCAACGGCGGTGTCCCAGCGCTAGCATCCATCCAGTGAGGGGGAGGGCCGAGGGAGAGGCCTACAGTGTTAGACAGTACTAAGGGAGGCCAAACAGCCACGTTTTAAGGGCCTTCCTAAAAGATAGTTCCGCCCTTATCTGACGCAGGGAGTTGGGCATCATATTCCACAGCGTGGCCGTTCTCACAGAGAAGGCGCGCCCTCCCGTCCTCGCTTTTCTAAAGCCTGGAATAACCAGGAGGTTCAGGTTACTGGATCTGAGGGTTCTGGCGTTCTGGTATTTTTGGAGCCTACGCCTCAGATAGAGTGGGCCGACCTCTCTAAACGCTTTGTGGGCTAGGACCAGAACCTTGAACATCACTCTCTTCCTCACCGGCAGCCAATGCAGGCTTTGCAAATGGGGGTGATGTGATATCGTATGAGCACATTTCTAATTAGTCTGGCTGCAGCATTTTGGATCCGTTGAAGTCTCCTCATAAGATAGTCAGGGAGACCAATGAAGAGGCTATTGGCATAATCAAGCTGAGAGGTGATGAGAGCATAGACCACCGTCTTCCTGCATTCCATAGGAAGGAAGTGAAGACATCTGCGCAGAGCCTTCAGTTTCCAGAAACACTGCGATGAGATTTGCGATATTTGGGCCTTACCTGTTAGTTGGGTGTCAAATCTAAAACCCAAATTCCTGGCTGAGTTGACCGGAATTGGAGGAGGATTTAATTCTACTGGCCACCAGAGCTCAGATTGAGGGGGGAGAGGCTGATTAAAAAATAGTATCTGGGTCTTGTCAGTATTAAGTTTCAGGCAGTTGTCTGTCATCCACGATGATACCATTCTGTTTAGTATTAAAACTCAGTTAGAAGTGTTGTTTCCTCATTCCTCTGTGCAGGGTAAACGAAGAATACTAAAAATGTATTTACCAATAGGTATAGTATCAAATATAGAATAGAAGCATTGAAACAAATACAGGAAGAACACAGGGCTTCACCTACTGTAGATTTAGGAATGAAGCTTTAAGATAACACAGACACAGTTGCTTACATAATTCATCATTACTGGCCAATCATCAAAGATACACTGCAACTCAACAAGATCAGAAAGAGGTGGAGTTATCAAAAATAAAAAATTATGTGTATTTCTTCATGGGGAGATGACTTATAGGTGAGTCAGAGACACTCAAATTAAAAACAAGGGTAGAGCATGAAAATGTTCCAAACAAAAGAAAGCAGAGCCACAATGCTCCAAGGTGAGGGTATAAAATCCAAGGGTTGATTTAAAAACAAGCCACAGTTTTATCATAAGAATAAAGAACAGGGAGGATATAACCTGAGAGATAAAAGAGAAATAAGGGCGGCAGAAAGATATCAATCCTTTGATGAGCACTATTATTATTTTTCAAAGGATCATTGAGATGTGAAGTTAGAGTCAAGTAAAGTTGAATTGTCTTTTCAGCAGGGGATAGCTCACAGCCATGTCAGGCCCGCCAAACATTTCAGAATAATAGGGTAGCAGCAGCAAGGAAACCAGATGCCTCAATTAATAATAAAAGGGTAGCAACAGCAAGGAAACAAGATGCCTCAAATAAAGAGAGTTCTGTTGAGGAATGGAACATGAACAGTGGTTGTACTAGACAGTTCTGGCAAAATACCTACAGCTTATTAGAAACTCAAACCCTACATGATTATGGAGAAGACTAGTATAGATATAATTCACAAATTTCGACTGCCTACAGAGAAGAATATTGAATTGACAATCTGTATGATTTATGGGACTCATTTTATTGATTTGTGTAACATAATATTAGTGAAAAAAGACAGGCCTCTGAGAGTTTTTATTGAGGCTTCAATAGGGGAGGATGTTTTAATGGGAGTATTTTCTTCCTTTGACTTACATAGTGCAGGCATAATTAAAAAAACAATTAGGTTGGGCTAGAGATGCAAAACCCCACATAAGTCCTTTGAGAGACAAACCATTCACCAAAGATACACTGAACTCTACAAGATCAGAAAAAGGTGGAGTTATCAAAAATAAAATATGAAGTCTGAGTTTCCTTAGGGAGAGATGGCTTAGGGGTGAGTCACAGAGACCCAAATTAAAAACAAGGATAGAGCTTGAAAATGTTCTAAACAAAAGAAAGTAGAGCCACAATGAACCCAGGGAGAGTACATAAGTTCAGTGTGGACCTAAAAAGAAGCCACAGTTTCATCATAAAAATGAATAACAGGGAGGATATCACCTGAAAGATAGAAGAGAAATAAGGGCTGCAGAAAGATATCAATCCTCGAATGAGCACTATTTTCATTTTTCAAGGGATCGTAGAGATAAGAAGTCAGTGTCAAGTGAAGGTGAATTGTCTTCCCCACGGCCTGACAAGGTATAGACTTTTCAGCAGAGAATGGCACACAGCTAATAGAGTACAGATATTATCTTTCATCCATCTCTATGAAATCACCCTGGAAAAATGAAATGTGACGTTTATTTACGAACTTGACAAAATGTGTGTTAAGTTACCACGTTTATAAAAACACACACATGAAACTTGATTTAGATACTGCATTGTACAGACATGCAGAATGTTAGATGTAGGATTGTGATGACATTTAACCCGAAACAACTAAGAAAAGTTTAACAAATGTATTGATATGTTTTTCTCTTTGCATAAATCAATGTAATGAACCAACAATAACATAGAAAACTATATTTAAAGAATAAAACTGTTATGTGGTATGAAAATGGTCGTTAACTTTAGAACGTGTAATGTGAGCACTGAAAATGAAGAGAAGATAGATGTTATAATGATTTATGTTATGATAAAAGGTTTATCATGAATATGCTTTTGAATCTTGAATGATGCATTAACCTATAATGTGAAAAAGAAAATTGCTAAATTAATATGCAAAATGGAAATGAAATGTAAACATTTTTTAGGGGTACTTTATGCTTACATGATGTAGATGCAAATCATTAATTTGCATAATTGAAGAACTACTGCATGGTTACCTTATAATGTGAAATTCATATTTTAGCATAAATTCCTTGTGCACAAGCTGTGTTTCATGAAGGCTTCAAAAAAGTGATTTTCTTTCCTAATATGAATTTCTGAACTGAATGGTCTGAAGCCTATGTGAACCTTCCATAAAGTTTCTTCTTATGCTCTAACACTCTACAATTCCATTCACATTTGTCGCTCATTTGAGTAGAGTTGCAACAAAATTGTTACTTTCTAGAGCACATGCTTGTGAAAGAACTGACAAAGGATGAGAATATGGATGTGCCACTTCCTAAAGGGTAACAACCAATCGTATGCCTAAAGTACAGTGGTCTTAGGGAAAATGCAAAGTAATGGAATAGTTAATTCTTCCAGATTTGTATACTTTTACCTACTACATCATCTAATCCTACTGAAACTGATCAATGGGACAGAGTGGTCCAACCAAACTGGTGATGTCAAGGGGTATAAACCTGATATCAATGGAGTATAATTTCCCAAAGTACAGACAGAGGCGGTTCCTATCTTGTCCACCTTCTCAACCCACCTTGCGGTACAGGGACTGATGATATGGTCTTCCAGAAACAAATGTGAACTGTGATGAATTAATGCGTTTGCTGCCAGTTGGTATGCTTGTGCAGTGGAATCTTTCCGACAGGAAGGTTTCCGACAACAGCTGTGGCATTGACGCTGGAGTACGGACAGGGGCAGACAATCCTGTCCATGAACAGGAACTGTTCATTTGGCAATTACTGAACTTTCAACTAAAGGGTTTGTATGAGGGATATTTCCTTTCTAAAGACTCACTTCTTATGATACAGCCTTCCTCGTATGAGGAAGATAACTCCTTTCAAATCGATATTCATAGTTTGTTAATGAGTATTAAATCCTTTCAATCATATGGATCTCTGACATATTATCGACAGACACATTATCGAACTACACAAATATCGCATCAAATATATCGACATCAAAAATATCGACTTTGTATACTTATTTAAAAAACTACACTAATATCGACACTACAATATCGTAATACAATTATATCGATCACACAAATATCGCACACATTAATATCGCAATACTAAATATCGACATGAGTTAATAAATATGACACATGTCACAAATATCGATAACCAAAATATAGACATCAATAATATCGTTTTTTTTAAATATATCGACAATTCTAATACTAATAAAACCAATACTTTCAACAACATAAAGACAATATTTTCCCAAAACATACATTTTCTAATTAGATTCTACTTAAACATAAACATAACATTTATAGCGATCTCAATATTTAACAACATATTAAAAAAACACTGAAATAAATATCACATTGGCATTTCGAACACATTTAAATAAAATTACTACACATTATAAACAATCTTTTTATATATAATGATTTAAAACTCTCCTCCTTTAAAACTAAATATACTCTTACTTAGCATTTTCCATAAAAGGAAACCAATTAACTAAAAAAAATTCAAACCATCCAATAGAAAGGCCACATACAGAAAACAACCAATAACATTCAAGAAACAATTTGAAACCACTATATAAACCAATTAAAACAAGTCTTCTACTGTGCCTTAAACCAAAGGATTGAACGAAGAAGAAACTCTACTAAACAGAAGAAACCTACATCCTACTACTATTCTAAAAACGTAAGTAAATATTCTTTTCTAACTAAACTGCCAAATTAAACTAAAACACTAATTTATCTTTACTCAAATAAATAACTAACTTATATATTCCATCTCTTTATGTTTCCACTACAGATATTACTCCAAACAGCTAAAGAAAATATTGAAGATTCCCAGAAAAGACTCACTAAAAAGTAAGTATACTATGAAAATACTTTATAAAATATTAATTAAATCCTACTCAAACCCCAAAACATCCTAAACCCCTAAACAAATCCATGTTCTCTTTTTTAAATTTTTATAAACCTGTATAAATTAACACCTATAGTCTATACCACTGGGCTCTGTTTGCTTAGGGAGAGGTTAGGCTACTGCATCTTATTTATTAGGCAGGAGGGGCACATAGTAATAGGGGTAGGGGATGGGGGTACATTGACATGTGGTGGGGGAGGGGGGAGAGTAGAGAACTGGGTTGAAAGGTTGTTCATTCTTCTGAATAATTGGTCTTGATGATAAATGTGTGGTACTTCCAGGACAGGTGAAGGCGGGGGAATGTTTTTTGAGTTGTTAATTTGTAAAACAATAAAATACGTTTCTACAATAAAAATATAGTCTATGCCAAACAGCAATACCACCCCACTTAAAAAACTAAACCAACCACAACAATAAATGTTCTTTAACTTTCAGAGACTACATCAACTAAACAACATTCTGGTGCCGATCACGATCCGGTAAAAACCGGGTACGAACCGTCGGACGGAGCATATTCTCCGTCCGACGCGTACCCGGTCGTCAAAATTTACAAACAAGGAATTACGATTCGCACGGGAACACCATTTCCGTACAATTCGTAAAAAAGCCCGACCGAACAAAATAAACCTACAAATGCGATCCGGGAAAGCGCCGACCTGACGTCGGGACGCTCGCAGCCAGCCATTCACGACCCAGGAATTACGATTCGCACCGACGTCATCCCGCACAGTGAATATTTTCCGGCTGCCAAAAACTGCCGGGAAATCAGGACGACGCGAACAAGGACCACCAGTACGCGACGGACAGACAGGACGACGCGAACAAGGAGGACCAGTACGCGACAGGACGACGCGATCAAGGAGTACCAGTACGCCACGGACAGACAGGACGACGCGATCAAGGAGGACCAGTACGCAACGGACACACAGGACGACGCAAACAAGGAGGACCCGTACGCGACGGACAGACATGGACCCGAACCTACGTGTCATCCCGGCCCTCATAGCAGTCCACCTCCTCTACAGGTTCCGACGCAGACGCCGCAGAAGGTCAGAATAACTAAGGGAGGGGGGAAAGTGGGGTGGGGTGGGGTTGGCAGGACCAGGGCAGGCCACAAAACCCCCACCAAAGTCACACACCACACATGCCCAGGACATACCTGACACCCATGCCCTGGTCACTACGAGGGGGTGGGGGCGTGTCCAGCCAAGCCAGCGACCGCCACAACGGAAGTCCGTCACCACGCGATCCGGCAACACAACCAGACCGGTACGTCCCGTACCCACGCCTGAAGAGCGTGGGTACGAGACGAACCACGCCCACACCCACGTCACCCCAACAATGGCGGGACGGATCGTACCCACGTGGCAAAGGCCTGGGTACGGACCGCACAAGCATCACATAGCGTGGGGACGGATATGTACGGACCCTACCCCCACCCGCGTACGTATGGAGTGTACCCCCACCCCAACAGTGTAAGTATGACTCGTACCCTCACCCGCGGACGTACGGACTGTACCCCCACCCCACCAGTGTAAGTACGACTCGTACCCTCACCCCGTATGCATGGAGCCAACCCCCACCCCACCAGTGTAAGTACGACTCGTACCCACACCCGCGTATGCATGGAGCCTACCCCCACCCCAACAGTGTAAGTACGACTCGTACCCACACCTGCGGACGTACGGACCGTACCCCCACCCCCACCAGTGTAAGTACGACTCGTACCCTCACCCGCGTATGCATGGAGCCTACCCCCACCCCAACAGTGTAAGTACGACTCGTACCCTCACCTGCGGACGTACGGACCGTACCCCCACCCCACCAGTGTAAGTACGACTCGTACCCTCACCCCGTATGCATGGAGCGTACCCCCACCCCACCAGTGTAAGTACGACTCGTACCCTCACCCGCGGACGTACGGACTGTACCCCCACCCCACCAGTGTAAGTACGACTCAGACCCTCACCCGCGTATGCATGGAGCGTACCCCCACCCCAACAGTGTAAGTACGACTCGTACCCTCACCCCGTATGCATGGAGCGTACCCCCACCCCACCAGTGTAAGTACGACTCGTACCCTCACCCGCGTATGCATGGAGCCTACCCCCACCCCACCAGTGTAAGTACGACTCGGACCCTCACCCGCGTATGCATGGAGCATACCCCCACCCCACCAGTGTAAGTACGACTCGTACCCTCACCCCGTATGCATGGAGCATACCCCCACCCCAACAGTGTAAGTACGCCTCGTACCCTCACCCGCGGACATATGGACCGTACCCCCACCCCACCAGTGTAAGTACGACTCGGACCCTCACCCGCGTATGCATGGAGCGTACCCCCACCCCAACAGTGTAAGTACGACTCGTACCCTCACCCCATATGCATGGAGCGTACCCCCACCCCACCAGTGTAAGTACGACTCGTACCCTCACCCGCGTATGCATGGAGCCTACCCCCACCCCACCAGTGTAAGTACGACTAAAACCCTCACCTGTGTATGCATGGAGCATACCCCCACCCCAACAGTGTAAGTACGACTCGTACCCACACCCGCGGACGTACGGACCGTACCCCTACCCCCACCAGTGTAAGTACGACTCGTACCCTCACCCGCGTATGCATGGAGCCTACCCCCACCCCACCAGTGTAAGTACGACTCGGACCCTCACCCGTGTATGCATGGAGCATACCCCCACCCCAACAGTGTAAGTACGACTCGTACCCACACCCGCGGACGTACGGACCGTACCCCTACCCCCACCAGTGTAAGTACGACTCGGACCCTCACCCGCGTATGCATGGAGCATACCCCCACCCCACCAGTGTAAGTACGACTCGTACCCTCACCCCGTATGCATGGAGCGTACCCCCACCCCAACAGTGAAAGTACACCTCGTACCCTCACCCGCGGACGTACGGACCGTACCCCCACCCCACCAGTGTAAGTACGACTCGGACCCTCACCCGCGTATGCATGGAGCGTACCCCCACCCCAACAGTGTAAGTACGACTCGTACCCTCACCCCGTATGCATGGAGCGTACCCCCACCCCACCAGTGTAAGTACGACTCGTACCCTCACCCGCGTATGCATGGAGCCTACCCCCACCCCACCAGTGTAAGTACGACTCGGACCCTCACCCGCGTATGCATGGAGCGTACCCCCACCCCAACAGTGTAAGTACGACTCGTACCCACACCCGCGGACGTACAGACCATACCCCCACCCCACCAGTGTAAGTACGACTCGTAACCTCACCCGCATATGCATGGAGCCTATCCCCACCCCACCAGTGTAAGTACGACTCGGACCCTCACCCGCATATGCATGGAGCGTACCCCCACCCCAACAGTGTAAGTACGACTCGTACCCACACCCGCGGACGTACGGACCGTACCCCCACCCCCACCAGTGTAAGTACGACTCGTACCCTCACCCGCGTATGCATGGAGCCTACCCCCACCCCACCAGTGTAAGTACGACTCGTACCCTCACCCGCGTATGCATGGAGCCTACCCCACCCCACCAGTGTAAGTACGACTCGGACCCTCACCCGCGTATGCATGGAGCCTACCCCCACCCCACCAGTGTAAGTACGACTCGGACCCACACCCGCGGACGTATGGACCATACCCCCACCCCCACCAGTGTAAGTACGACTCGTACCCTCACCCGCATATGCATGGAGCCTACGCCCACCCCACCAGTGTAAGTACGACTCGGACCCTCACCTGCGTATGCATGGAGCGTACCCCCACCCCAACAGTGTAAGTACGACTCGTACCCACACCCGCGGACGTACGAACCGTACCCCCACCCTCACCAGTGTAAGTACGACTCGTACCCTCACCCGCGTATGCATGGAGCCTACCCCCACCCCACCAGTGTAAGTACGACTCGTACCCTCACCCGCGTATGCATGGAGCCTACCCCCACCCCACCAGTGTAAGTACGACTCGGACCCTCACCTGCGTATGCATGGAGCCTACCCCCACCCCAACAGTGTAAGTACGACTCGTACCCACACCCGCGGACGTACGGACCGTACCCCCACCACCACCAGTGTAAGTACGACACGTACCCCCACCCCCGTATGCACGGAGCCTACCCCCACCCCACCAGTGTAAGTACGACTCGTAACCTCACCTCGAATGCATGGAGCGTACCCCCACCGTGTATGTTCCATGCGTACATATCCAGAAATAGGAGGTGTGTGTGCAGAGTCCTCCCAGCAGTGCCCTGAGACAGGAGGGGTGTGTGCCTATCACTACCAGCAGTGCCCTGAGACAGGAGGGGTGGGTGTGGAGTCCTCACAGCAGTGCCCTAAGACAGGAGGGGTGGGTGTGGAGTCCTCACAGCAGTGCCCTGAGACAGGAGGGGTGTGTGCCTATCACTACCAGCAGTGCCCTGAGACAGGAGGGGTGTGTGCCTATCACTAGCAGCAGTGCCCTGAGACTGGAGGGGTGGGTGCAGAGTCCTCCCAGCAGTGCCCTGAGACAGGAGGGGTGGGTGCCTATCACTACCAGCAGTGTCCTGAGACAGGAGGGGTGGGTGCCTATCACTACCAGCAGTGCCCTGAGACAGGAGGGGTGGGTGCAGAGTCCTCCCAGCAGTGCCCTGAGACAGGAGGGGTGGGTGCCTATCACTACCAGCAGTGCCCTGAGACAGGAGGGGTGGGTGCAGAGTCCTCCCAGCAGTGCCCTGTGACAGGAGGGGTGTAACACATGTGTGTGAGGCTGGAAGTACACACATGCATACTGCCTACAAGGGAACATGTCCCCATGAACTCATGTCAACAGACTCCATACACAAGTACAGTGATCACCAAGGATGCCACGAATGTTGCAGGTGGAGACATGGCCCTGCATGCATGGCCAAAGTAGAAGGGCTCCGTCACACACACAGCTCATGTAGACACAGCTCTGCGCTAAATATTGGGAACACCCTGCAGGGAAGATATCAGGGTACAAAGAGGAAAGAATACACCCTGGGACAATTGCACCATGCAGTAACTGCTTACATGAACAAAGAAAGTGAGCTAACACCTTGTGATGGCACACAGATCCCCGGGTCCCCCCAATGAGCAGCACACTACTACATTTCCCACACACCCAACACATAAACACCACCCAAAACCATGTAGCAGCCCCACCAACACCAATACCAGCATAGCAGTAGTGTTATAATGAAAAAAAAATGAAGCTTTATTCAGCATGAGCACAATGTCCGTGGATCGCAGGCAGTTCAATATTCACAAAGCCCATAGGGCAGTCAATGAGTCTCAGCTGGATGGGGGACACAGTGCGATGCCTGTCCCCTACCTTGCCTGCACAGTTACATGCCTTCGTCTTCCACAGGGGTGAGGGCATCATGGGGGGGGGGAAGCACCAGGCACCGCAGGGACATCAGGGCAAAGGGGAGGCGTTGTGGGTGCAGGGATGGAGGACTCCACCACAGGGGGTGGGGCAGGGCCAAAGGCGGAGGCCAGGATGGCACTACACACCTTTGCAAGGTCCTCCAGGGAGTCCCCTGCACCCGAAGGATCCACAGGCCCCAAGGAGGGGGGGGGTCAGAGGGATGGGTCGCAGCACCACCGGGGGAGGGTGGAGACAGGGGGGGAGAATCAACCACCCTGACCGAGGACTTCCTTGACCGCTTGCGTGGTGGTGTCACTGTGGGGCTCAGGGACAGAGCGGCCATGAAGGAGTCCTTGGGGGAGATGTGGCCAGGAGAGCTGAGGGGAGGGGATTTGGAGGGAGTGGACTGGGTGGAATGCGGACTCCCACTATGGCTGCGTGTCACACGTTTGCCCCCCGACCCAGTGGGTGTGCCTACCTCACCCTGTGTGTGCGTGT
Source organism: Triturus cristatus (assembly GCF_964204655.1). NCBI lineage: Eukaryota > Metazoa > Chordata > Amphibia > Caudata > Salamandridae > Triturus > Triturus cristatus. The sequence goes on along the minus strand of NC_140581.1, from coordinate 744,893,504 downwards.
CAGGAGGAGTGCGGTGGACCTTCCCTGCTGGTGTGGTGCCTGTGTCTGTTGATGTGGGTGCATGCCGACGTCTGGGTGTACGTGGGACAGGCATGGGAGTGGGAAGTGTGGATGGGGCAGGGGTAGGTGGGGGGAGGTCGCGCTGCAGGAGACCCACTGCTGCAGTCAGTGTGGAGTCTATGGACCTCAGCAAGTTGCATTGGTCAGCCTGCGATGAATGAATGCCCTCCAAGTATGCCTCGATGTTGGTGAGGGTTTGCCCGTGGGCATGGAGGACATTAAGGATCGCAGCCTGACCAACCTGCAGCTGCCGCTGGATGTCCACAGACTCGGCATTGGCGGCAGCAGTGGAGACAGGGGCAGAGGGTGCGGTGCGGTGCCTGGCATGAAGGAGACATGCGGTGACCGGGCACGCTGGGAAGGGACACGAGCAAGTGGGAGGCGGCTGATGGGAACTGAGGGGGCGGTGCGAGGTGTTGTTCCACTGTCAGCTGCTGGTGCAGCCTCCGCCCACTTGGAGACATCCTCCTCGGACCTGTCAGCTTCGTATTCTGACGTGCCAGTCGACAGGTCCTCGCCCGCACTCTCCTCCGCCTCTGTCCCACTCGATGTGCCAGCCCCGATGTCACGGCTGGCACTGGTGCTCGGTCCCTCCGCCTGGTCTGTGGCCATGTCTCCCTCTGTGTCCCCCGACGATGCTGTGGGCAGGGTGGAGAGACAGAAATTAATCAGACACCTGTACACATCTGTCACATGAGTCCAATCTACATAGGTTACATTGCATAGCCTGAAAAGGAAGATCCCTAACATCTACTAAACAAGGTACCGATGTAGGGCATGAAACACACAGTTGGTTGAGCCACCATGCCACTGAAATACCATGGAGAGCATGAGACAATAGCAAAAGACAGGAAACGGAGTCTGACATAGCACCCAGGCCCTGGGGACAATCCAGCACTGCATCGGCACCACACAGCGTTGTCGAAAATAGGGATGACCAGGGACCATATCCCTGAACTTGAGACACATGCTGCATAGGTAATGCTGAAAACATGCCCAACATGACTGGGTCACTGCACCTTGCGTGTGTGTCCAGACAAACGTCACACACTGCCCATACCCAGCAAGTAGAAATCAGGATTTGACATATAGGCTTTGCCCGTCCCAACCACCCCCTACACGAGGCAAATTGTTGAGACACAGGTGGCACCAACATCTCATAGTCTGGGTGATAAACACAGGGGCAGCCAAAATGCAAGATTGGACGCCAAACACCCAAGGTGCGCCTGTACAAATAATGAGGTACCAGTGCCCATCCTCAGATGAGTATAACAAGACACACAGGCACTGGCAACTGTGAGTATGAAGAAGGACATTCAGGTCAGGCTGCACAGTGGACACCTGTACAAAATTGCACGTCTATATACATGGTGCCAGGGGACAATGGCACAGAGCACAACCTACGCTGTAGACACTGAGAGTGTCCACGTTTTGTGATGACACATACAACACTGACGAAAAGGTGCCCCAGGGGACAGTAGTGGCCACGCAACTCCATGCTCCTGAATGGTAATGACTGCAACACACGCCACCATCCCTGCACTATGCGTATCGCACACTCATGCACATCATGTCACAGGCCACTACATAGGACATGCGCGCTGTAAGGCATGACACTTGAGAGACTAACTCCCATGTCTGGACTCAGCATCAGTGCCAACTGACATGGAACCCACATGCAGTGAACTGGACAGGGCACAGCCAAGGTCCCAAAACCTGTTACACACCACCCCCACACATGACGCTACAGGCATAGTTCTCGTGGACAAAGCGCCAGCCTACATTACCTTGTGAAGGAGTGACTACACACAGACCAGGGAACACATTGCAAGGAGGGGAAGGGTGGCAGGAGCGCAGCGCTATACTGGGGCAACCTGGATCTGCACAGCACCTTTAAACCCTGGCAGTGAAATCATGCTACTGTGCCCTTACAAATGCCGGTGACACACAACAAACACACATGTACCTACCCCCTTCCGGCTGCTGCATCTCCTGTAAGCGCCTCTCCAAGTCTGGAAAGACCACCGGCAGCACACGCCTGTGGAGGTGGCTCAGACGGCGGCGCCCGCGGTTCTTGTGGCTCTCAGGTGAGTCCCCCAGCAGGACCCGTGCAATCCTCCGCGTCCAGCACCGGATATCCTGCCAGCGTTTCCTCCCTGGGACAGGCTCCGCCTCCGACCATCCACACCCCTCACGGCATTGACGGCGGTCAGCCAGATCTGCTCCTTGGCAGTGGCGCCTACCTGTGAGGAAGAACAAGTGACACCACATCAATACACCAGCCACATGTCACAGAGAGACATATGAGAACAAATTAGCTGGTTACAACAAGGCATGTCATGCAGCCAACGCATTGCACCTTTGTCATAGGGACATGATCCTCTGGTGAGGGAAAAAGCAGTACGTGCCATTGTGGGTACACAGGTGGAATGATGGCAATGTCACAATCAATGATCAAGGCTCACACTGTGCATCGCACCCACCCCTCCTGTCTCAGGGCACTGCTGGGAGGACTCTGCACCCACCCCTCCTGTCTCAGGGCACTGCTGGTAGTGATAGGCGCCCACCCCTCCTGTCTCAGGGCACTGCTGGTAGTGATAGGCACACACCCCTCCTGTCTCAGGGCACTGCTGGGAGGACTCTGCACCCACCCCTCCTGTCTCAGGGCACTGCTGGGAGGACTCTGCACCCACCCCTCCTGTCTCAGGGCACTGCTGGGAGGACTCTGCACCCACCCCTCCTGTCTCAGGGCACTGCTGGTAGTGATAGGCACCCACCCCTCCTGTCTCAGGGCACTGCTGGTAGTGATAGGCACACACCCCTCCTGTCTCAGGGCACTGCTGGGAGGACTCTGCACCCACCCCTCCTGTCTCAGGGCACTGCTGGGAGGACTCTGCACCCACCCCTCCTGTCTCAGGGCACTGCTGGTAGTGATAGGCACCCACCCCTCCTGTCTCAGGGCACTGCTGGTAGTGATAGGCACCCACCCCTCCTGTCTCAGGGCACTGCTGGTAGTGATAGGCACACACCCCTCCTGTCTCAGGGCACTGCTGGGAGGACTCTGCACACACACCTCCTGTGTCTGGCCAGCACCTCAAAGCAGTCACATGCCACAGGCCACTGACGCCACCTCAGCAGAGTACACAGACACACACAGGCACAGGACATTCACCTGCCATTGCCAAATGCAGATACAAACCTCACTGCACATGTGCCACTAGATCGGGGGGGCTCACAGGTGTGGGGCTGTCTCTGCACGTCAGACACACAGCACTGCTCCCTGCTCACATGAGATGTGCAGGGTATATCCAGGCCTCATGCATCTGGGGTGGTCCACTACACATATGCACCCACACAAATGACATTGGACTTACACACACAGATGTCCAGGGGACGAACACATCATGTGGACACTCTCAGCATAGGTACAGTGGACAAACACACATCTGTAGGCACAGTCAACTGTCACACTGGGGTAACCACAGAATCACAGGAGGACTGTAGTAGTCCCATACCCTGGAGGATTAGAAAGGCACAATGTGTAATGCCACATGCAGTGAATGCCACAGTAAACACAATGCAAGTGAGGAGAGCAGACATGCACCACAGCATGCTCTGGCTGGGAGACATCAGGCATCCCCCCCTGGGACCCCCCTACAGTACATGGCATGTGTGTCACACCAGGACACAATGCCAGAAGTCACAGTCACAACATAGGGACAGTCTGTGCCAGTGGCCTATGCACTCACCTGATACCCTGGTCGCCCATACAGCATGGGGTACTGTGGGAGGATCACATCCAGCAATGCCATGTTCTCCTCCAGGGTGAATGGCTGTGTCCTCTCCACAGCCCTTGACATGGTTCCAGGGAATCAGTAGCAGCAGCTGGGTCGACGAATTCAAAGATGTGCAGGCAAGTACTCCCTCATGGGACCTGGCTGCCTTATATGTGCCTTCCTGCCCTGTCTCATGCACAGGAGTACAGAGTGATTGGTCACTCACATTTGCATCCTATGTTTCCACCAATCCCTTCAAACCTAGCAGTCTGTGTGTACTCTATCGGTTTCATTCTCCTGCATGATGTCAGCTCCACAAACACATTGCAACAAAGTAGATTAATTCCAACTGACTTCTGCTGTGCACCTTCCAGAAGAAAATCGAATTTTGAACTTGGTCTCCATGACAACCAGCATGCATGTAGGCCTTAATACTTGTCCCTCATGTGTCCCCTATGTAATTTGGAGCTTCACACACAGGTACGGTGCGTTCCGGGGCCCTAGGGCACCCCAAATGCATTGCAACGGCCCGTACACGCGTGCCTACGTTCACTATCACTATGGGTGGCCTCGCGTATGTGTACTCGTAGTGATAGGGAGCGTACAGGCGTGTGTACGGCCCGTACCACTACGAGTACGCATACGCGTGGACACCCATAGTGATAGGGAACGTACAGGCGTGTGTACGGCCCGTACCACTATGGGTGGCCTCGCGTATGCGTACTCGTAGTGATAGGGAGCGTACAGGCGTGTGTATGGCCCGTACCACTATGGGTGTCCTCGCATATGCGTACTCGTAGTGATAGGGAGCGTACAGGCGTGTGTACGGCCCGTACCACTATGGGTGGCCTCGCGTATGCGTACTCGTAGTGATAGGGAGCGTACAGGCGTGTGTACGGCCCGTACCACTATGGGTGTCCTCGCGTATGCGTACTCGTAGTGATAGGGAGCGTACAGGCGTGTGTACGGCCCGTACCACTATGGGTGTCCTCGCGTATGCGTACTCGTAGTGATAGGGAGCGTACAGGCGTGTGTACGGCCCGTACCACTACGAGTACGCATACGCGTGGACACCCATAGTGATAGGGAGTGTACAGGCGTGTGTACGGCCCGTACCACTATGGGTGGCCTCGCGTATGCGTACTCGTAGTGATAGGGAGCGTACCGGCGTGTATACGGCCCGTACCACTATGGGTGTCCTCGCGTATGCGTACTCGTAGTGATAGGGAGCGTACAGGCATGTGTACGGCCCGTACCACTATGGGTGTCCTCGCGTATGCGTACTCGTAGTGATAGGGAGCGTACAGGCGTGTGTACGGCCCGTACCACTATGGGTGTCCTCGCGTATGCGTACTCGTAGTGATAGGGACCGTACAGGCGTGTGTACGGCCCGTGCCACTACGAGTACGCATACGCGTGGACACCCATAGTGATAGGGAGCGTACAGGCGTGTGTACAGCCCGTACCACTATGGGTGTCCACGCGTATGCGTACTCGTAGTGGTACGGGCTGTACACACGCCTGTACGCTCGCCATCACGATGGGTACACATATGGCAGCACTCCCATAGTGATATGGGAACGTACACAGGCCCTCTTCGCAGCAGTACAGCGGTTTTCACACATCACAGTGGTGACAGGCGGCACACAGGTAGGGATAGGGCAGACATACTTGTCCATGGATGGACATACTTGTCCATGAATGGACATACTTGTCCATTAATTGACATCAAGGCATCGTCTGTGCATCACTACATGTGTGGGGCACAGGTGTGACGACCTGTGATGTGGAACATTACTCCTGAGTCGAGAAGGCACCAGATGTATGATGAGATGTGTACAGATGTACTGTGTGATGGTGCTATGTGTGCCAGGCATGCCCTTGACTCCTTTGACATGTGTGCATGTCGTACTGCACACTTGGGGTGAGCGGCACTGGCATAGCACGGACACCAACACACGGAAGTGTCCCCTGATGCCCGGTACAGGGGTCATGACACCTGACTTGTCACTACCCACAGTGCACAATGTGACTATGTCATGTATGTGTGGGTGCTTCCCATCAGGTTGATGTTGGAGCACTCTCAAAAGCTGCAGCCGTTGCAGCAACCAACATGTGTCTGTGTGTAGATTGTCAGTGCACACTGTTCCACACACCATGCCACATGTGGTATAGGATGTGAGGTGTACATGTATGCATGGGACACGGAGTAGCGTGACAAGGACATGTCAGCATCCTCACAAGTAATGTGTGGTGAGTCATGACATGTGCACCTTCATGGCAAGGTGTGTGGGCTGTCCTAGTGTAATGTCATGTGACCTGTGGCTCCAGTGTTCCGCTACCAGTCTCTGCAATTGGCATCCTACGGCTGCTGATGTGTGGGCGTATGTCACTCCTGTCTTGCGTCTGGCTGTTCACTTGCACTGGGACACAGCTATTCCGATGGCGTGGCATGGGGAGGTTCTCAATCTCCGTGTGTAGCTGGGTCTTGGTAGGAGTGTCACCTTGCATCCATACGTGTCCTGGCCATGTAGCACATACCTGACTCCCTATGTAGCATGTGTGTATTGACAGATTAACATGTGCTCAGTACACATGATTTGTTGTCGTACTGCACTCACTCTTCCTTGTCACTTCCAAATTACTGCAGAGCGCCGCCTCTTGCCCGACCAATTCCGGACTTGGCTGCCATGTCTAAACTGGGGTGGTGTAGTGGGCAAAAGAACGATGGATTTAACACAGATCTCTTGACTGGGGGAGAATGTATGCATTGTCAGCATTCCGTCCATCATTTGTTTGTTGTAACGCTTTTCGCCCTAAGTGGGATGGGTATTCCCAGACGTGGGACCCTTGCTCACTGCGCCACTGGAATCAAGCTATCCTGGCTGATGACGGCTGATAGCCAGAAACCGGTCCTAGGATGCTTGATTCCGGTCCAGGGAAGACATGGCTTGGCAGTTCGGGCTGGACTGTTCCCATGAGGCACAGGGTCAAGACTGATTTGCATATGGCCATGTCTAAACTGGGGTGGTGTAGTGGGCAAAAGAACGATGGATTTAACCCAGATCTCTTGACTGGGGGAGAATGTATGCATTGTCAGCATTCCGTCCATCATTTGTTTGTTGTAACGCTTTTCGCCCTAAGTGGGATGGGTATTCCCAGACGTGGGACCCTTGCTCACTGCGCCACTGGAATCAAGCTATCCTGGCTGATGACGGCTGATAGCCAGAAACCGGTCCTAGGATGCTTGATTCCGGTCCAGGGAAGACATGGCTTGGCAGTTCGGGCTGGACTGTTCCCATGAGGCACAGGGTCAAGACTGATTTGCATATGGCCATGTCTAAACTGGGGTGGTGTAGTGGGCAAAAGAACGATGGATTTAACCCAGATCTCTTGACTGGGGGAGAATGTATGCATTGTCAGCATTCCGTCCATCATTTGTTTGTTGTAACGCTTTTCGCCCTAAGTGGGATGGGTATTCCCAGACGTGGGACCCTTGCTCACTGCGCCACTGGAATCAAGCTATCCTGGCTGATGACGGCTGATAGCCAGAAACCGGTCCTAGGATGCTTGATTCCGGTCCAGGGAAGACATGGCTTGGCAGTTCGGGCTGGACTGTTCCCATGAGGCACAGGGTCAAGACTGATTTGCATATGGCCATGTCTAAACTGGGGTGGTGTAGTGGGCAAAAGAACGATGGATTTAACCCAGATCTCTTGACTGGGGGAGAATGTATGCATTGTCAGCATTCCGTCCATCATTTGTTTGTTGTAACGCTTTTCGCCCTAAGTGGGATGGGTATTCCCAGACGTGGGACCCTTGCTCACTGCGCCACTGGAATCAAGCTATCCTGGCTGATGACGGCTGATAGCCAGAAACCAGTCCTAGGATGCTTGATTCCGGTCCAGGGAAGACATGGCTTGGCAGTTCGGGCTGGACTGTTCCCATGAGGCACAGGGTCAAGACTGATTTGCATATGGCCATGTCTAAACTGGGGTGGTGTAGTGGGCAAAAGAACGATGGATTTAACCCAGATCTCTTGACTGGGGGAGAATGTATGCATTGTCAGCATTCCGTCCATCATTTGTTTGTTGTAACGCTTTTCGCCCTAAGTGGGATGGGTATTCCCAGACGTGGGACCCTTGCTCACTGCGCCACTGGAATCAAGCTATCCTGGCTGATGACGGCTGATAGCCAGAAACCGGTCCTAGGATGCTTGATTCCGGTCCAGGGAAGACATGGCTTGGCAGTTCGGGCTGGACTGTTCCCATCAGGCACAGGGTCAAGACTGATTTGCATATGGACATGTCTAAACTGGGGTGGTGTAGTGGGCAAAAGAACGATGGATTTAACCTAGATCTCTTGACTGGGGGAGAATGTATGCATTGTCAGCATTCCGTCCATCATTTGTTTGTTGTAATGCAGGAGAATGACAGCATCCGGCTCTACCGCTTCACCCAACCGTTGATTCTGGAGTTGACGGCGAGACTGGCACCACACCTGCAACCGCAGCACAGGTATCCTACGGCACTGACACCCCAGCTGAAGGTAATGGCTGCCCTACATTTTCTTGCCACGGGTACCTTTCAAAATACCATAGCTCATGTTGGTGGCATGTCCCAGAGCATGTTCTGTCGTGTGCTGCATGATTTCTTAGAGGCCATGTTGATCCACCTGGATGACTTCATCAAGTTCCCAACCCCTGAACAGATGACTGAGGTCAAGCGTGGATTCTATGCCCTGGGAGGGATGCCCCATGTCATTGGGTCCATAGATGGGACACATGTAGCTTTGGTACCACCACATGCACGGGAGGTGGCGTACCGCAATCGAAAGCACTACCACTCCATTAATGCCCTTGTGGTGTGTCTGTCGAACATGGTGATTTCACATGTCTGTGCTCGTTTTCCAGGATCAGCACACGATGCCTACATCATGAGGCGTAGCAGGATGCCTGAAATGATGATGCAGCTGCGCAACGAACGGGCATGTGTTGTTGGTGGGTACAGTCTGCATGTCCTGTATTTTGCATAACCTACCAGCACGACCGCTTCACCACTTCTAATGATGTCCATGTGCTTCCCATGTAGGGGACGTTGGCTATCCCAACATGCCTTGGCTGCTCACACCTCTCCGCAACCCCATCACGCCGGCCCAGCTCCGCTACAACACCGCCCATGGCCGGACAAGGCGAGTGATCGAGAGGACGTTTGGCCTGCTGAAGAGCCGATTCAGGTGCCTCCACAAGACCGGCGGCGCACTCCCATATGCCCCGGCGAAGGTCTGCAAGATCTTCATGGTCTGCTGCATGCTGCACAACATGGCAGTTGAAAGAGCTGTGCCACTCATCCTGAATCAACATGACGAGGACCATCCACCCGTGGAGGACGAAGGGCTTGGCAATGGGGCTAGTGATGTGGAGGATGTGGAGCCGCAAGAGGACATCCGGACTCGGCTCATACGCGACTTCTTTGCTTAGTGGTGAGTACCAGTGTCTGAGTGTGCACGCATTGGTCCCCGTGTGGCATGTGTTGTGATGTGTGTGTCCACCTGCATGTATGGCACGTGAGTCAGAGGTGTGTGTGGGTGTGTCACTGGAGTGATGGTGGCAGTGATGGTTGTACTTCCCCAGTCATAATTGTGAACTAGCATGTTGTCATCCATACATGTGTCGAGTAAATGCACATGCAAGTGGCTGTGCTTTTTGTGGCTGACTTCTTGTGTGTCTCTCTTCCCCAGGTACTTGCGCATGCCGTCTGCTGGTTGCATTGTTGTGGCACTGCTATTCCTCATGGACATGACATCGTGGGCTGACTCAGCGTTACAGGCACGGACACGTTTGGAAGTCTCCAAGGGGTAAGGGATGCATCTGGGGTGTATTGGGTGTGGCAGTTGTTCACGATGTATGCACACTGCCCCGTCAATGTTTGGTTCCTCTGCAGCCATGTCGCATCCCCATGGGACACGACATGCAGCTGGGTACACCTGAATAGATGGTCTGCCTGGTTGACCGTCATCAGTGATGGGATAGGGGATTGTGATGATGGCATCAATGTGTGTGACACTGCCCTCGGCCACATATGGTTAGCATTGGCTTGACATGGTTTGGGACTTCGACATCAGCGGATCTATGGTGTATGGCAGGCTCTCCGTGTGCAGCTGTGGGTATTTAGCTGTTAGCCGACGCTTGTGTGCCAGTTCCATGGCGAACACGCATTTGTGCTGCAGAAGGGGGGTGCCAGTGTTGGACCCACATGTTACTCCACATGACGTCTCCATGTGTACTTCGAGTTGCCTCTGCAATCCCGAATACATGACTAATAAAGGTGTCCCTATGCCTCCAAGGTGCCTCTTCTCAGTCAATGCTGGTGTGTTGCCACGGTGCATCCAGCATGTCTGGCATGGTATTCCCTGATTGTGGCTATGTGTCAATGTGTCGAGTAGCAAGATGCAAGCTGTGTGTGGGCTGAGACTGTGTATTGGGCATGATGTCCATGACTGTGTGGGTATTGTGACATGTGCCATCCCCATGCATCCAACTTTGGCCAGGCCCCCATTCTCTGCATCCACCGGACTCAAGCTTGCAGGACATGGTTCTGCCACCTGTCTACACATACCTGGGTGCCCCCCAGGACACTGGACTGGATCCCTGACCTCTGCGCATGACTGTTTCTGTACTCAATGTGTGTGTCAGCACGGTTGTTCGGCAACCCCCTTAGCTGGTTGGGCCCATCACGGGTGTGTATGGTGCTCCATGTCTGTCTTGCCTAATACACTGTGACCCATGTGTCCTGTGCCAGACTCAGGCCCCAGGGTGTGGATGGTTGAAGACAAAAGATGACTCAGGCATGTTTAGACTTTACAAGACACATGTTAGATAATAATGCTACCAGCAGGCATCTACTCTTCATAGTGTGATTTATTATTGGGGGGGGGGGGACAAAGTGAGGGGCTTTCCGGGATTTTGGAATCCAAAGTTCAGTAGGGGAGTTGGTGTCCTTGCCATTGGAAATCCTCATAGTCCATGCCACAGTCTTTGTCAACATTGGTCAGCCAGTGACCAGCAGGGCCATGTGGCAGAGAATGTCTCTTGATGCTGTGATGCTGTTGCTCCAGTGGGCCAGGTGCCAGGCCAGGTGTCCTGGGAGATGGTGATGTTGCGCCGACCCTCACGGTCCTTTCCGTGGACGACCCGGCCTCCTGCGAGACCCTCAGCAGCAGGCCGTGACGACATCTGGGATGCTCCGTTGGATGTTTCCTCCTCCTCCTCCTGATCCCTCCCTGTGGGTGGTGATGTTCTCCGCCTTCTGGCACAGGGAGGGTCGGCCATGTTGTCGGCCATCCGATGGAGTGTAGCGTGAATCCCCTGGAATGCCGTCACTTGCTCAGCCTGTCTGTCCTCCATCCTCCGTTGGTGTTGCAGTAGACAGGCATGTAGCTCCGCATGTTGCTGGGCCTGCTGGGCCTTGATCCCCTCGAGTACGGACACAACCTGGGCCATGCCCGTGGTGTCCTGCCGGTATGAGTCCAGGATGTTACGGACATGGGAAAATACCGGATCCCCAGCCAACTGGTCAGGCTCGCGCCTCCGCCGTCCTCCACTCCCACCACTCCCACCACCCCTGCCCACTTGCACCTGGCCTGCCCTTGTGGGCACATCGGGTCTCCGGGACCCCTGAGGGGTGGCATTGGCGTTGTCGCCTGCCTCCTCCTGGGTGCCCGGGACACCGTGTCCCTCCTGGCGAGCCTGGCTGCATTGTGGTGTTGGGGCAGGGATCCTGGGTGTCTCCTGGGATGTGGCAGGAGTGGGGGTGGTGGTTGGCACAGTTGTACCTGACGCAGGTGCTGCAGGTGGTTGGACACCAGAGGGGCCAGGTCGGTCGGGGTCGTCCACAGAGTGGTGAGAGTGGTCGCTGCCGGTCGGATCGGGCTCCTGCAGATCCGGGTCCTGTGAGGCTTCCCCCCCAGTGTTGGGGGGTGAACCACGACGTTGACCTGTGTGTGAGAGAGACAATGTTAATTTTGGTCCATGCAACATCCATGTTTCATCAGTGTCAAAGTTGGCACTTTTCCTCTTGGAATTGGGATCTGTCTTGCATTCCACTCACAGTGCACTTGTGCATGGGTGTGTCCCTTGTGCACCACTTTTGCCCTTTTCACTATGTGTGGCACGGTCTTACTTGCTGCGTCAAGTGTGACTGCAGTCAGCAGTGGAGTGGGCAGGTGTGGCGAGCCATGCATTGGTGCCTTCCGTGTAGCACTGTACATGTGCACATGGAGTGGATCCACACACTTATATGATCCAGGTAGCTGTTGTTGTGCTCGTGAACAGGTTGTGACATGGCCCTGTGTTTTGCCATGGTGAAGAGGGGGGGTTCTGGGACTGGCCACCCTTGTCTACATGCACGCAGTCTACCTGCTGACAAGCAGACATTCGCACACGCCACACGGCTGATTTGCTCTCCCTGTGTCTCGCTCCCTCTGTGTCCCCCTCTCCCTCCCTCCGTGTGTCAGCCTCCTCCCTCTGTCCCCCTCTCCCGCCCTCTCTGTCCCCCTCTCCCTCCCTCTGTGTCCCCCTCTCCCTCCCTCTGTGTCCCCCTCTCCCTCCCTCCGTGTGTCAGCCTCCTCCCTCTGTCCGTCTCCCTCCCTCTCTGTCCCCCTCTCCCTCCCTCTGTGTCCCCCTCTCCCTCCCTCTGTGTCCCCCTCTCCCTCCCTCCATGTGTCAGCCTCCTCCCTCTGTCTGTCTCCCTCCCTCTCTGTCCTCCTCTCCCTCCCTCTCTGTCCCCCTCTCCCTTCCTCTGTGTCCCCCTCTCCCTCCCTCCGTGTGTCAGCCTCCTCCCTCTGTCCGTCTCCCTCCCTCTCTGTCCCCCTCTCCCTCCCTCTCTGTCCCCCTCTCCCTCCCTCTGTGTCCCCCTCTCCCTCCCTCTGTGTCCCCCTCTCCCTCCCTCCGTGTGTCAGCCTCCTCCCTCTGTCCGTCTCCCTCCCTCTCTGTCCCCCTCTCCCTCCCTCTGTGTGTCACCCTCTGTCACCTCAGCCCAGCTTCCTGAGCACACACTGTTAGCAGATCTTTGAGTGGCCCTTGGCTTGTTGATGTGAGTTTGTTTCTGATCTGCAGGCACCCATTGGGTGTGATGTGTGTCTGTGCGCTGCTGCTGTGGTGGTGTGTGCTGCAACTCTTTCACAATGTTGGCTGTTCATCAGCTGCTGTCATGTGCAAAACAGTGCCTTCACCCCCATGTGTTGATGCAAGGCATCCGCCATTTGCTGGCAAGTCATTCCTGTGTTGGGACACACTGTTTGTCTGGCTGTGACCTAGGCCATATGGGCAGAGGGCATTGTTGTCTGCTTCTGAGTTGCACTTAGTGATTTTTGTGGCCCAGCCTCCCGCCATCCGGGTTACCGTGTCATGTGTTGGTGTCTTCTGTGGCCTGTGACTTGACATTGTCCAGCTGGGTGCATGGGGCAGCAGTGGCATGTGCATGCTCACGGAGTGTGGTTGAGTCATGCGAGGGCTTGTGGTGGTTGCGTGCCTGTTAGTGATTTTGGTTGTGGATGCCGTTCCCCCCATGTGAGGTGCGTTGTTTGTGTACTCACCCGGGTCTCGGAGTCCCTCTAATCCTTCGACTGCCTCCACCGGCAGTATGGCCATCACCCTCTCCTCCCAGGGCTGGTAGTGTACGGGTCTGCGGGAGGGCCCTCCTCCTGTGGCGTTGGCCTGATCGTGTTCCTTCTGCCTCTTGGCTCGGACCCTCCTCCGCAGATCGTACCACTCTTTCTGGCATTCCTGCCTGGTCCTTCTGGTGTCCGCAACAGCATTCACAGCATCGACGATGGTCTGCCACATGGCTGTTTTGGCTGCCATGCTGGTGTTTCTGACCAATGTTCCAAAGATCTGTGGCTCGAGTCTGAGGATTTCATCAACAAGGACCTCCAACTCTCGGTTACTGAACTTTGGATTCTTGGTGGTGGGCATGGTGAGGGGTGTGGGTGTGGATGGTGGGGGGGGGTGTGGATGTTGGGGGGTGTGTGTGGATGGTTGTGGGTGTGTGTGTGTGAATTTGATGAGGGTGTGTTTGTGAAGGTGGTTGTGTGAAGGTGTGCAAGTGTAAGGTGTGATGAAGCTTGTAGTATGGTGCTGTGGTGTCTGGCAGCAGTGAGTCTGTTGCAAAGGCTCATGGTTTGTGTGTGTGGGCCCTTTTTATTGGTCCATGGGTGGGTGTGGCTGTGTTTGAACTTTGGGTGGGTGTGTTATAAGTAGTGGTGGTGTTTTGGGCCTCTGTTTGTCTTTGGCAGTTGCAGGTCAGTGAAGGTGTTTTTGTAGTGTTTGTTGGCCATGTTTAGTGGCTTTGTGCCATTCGTATAGTGTATTATTGTGTGGTTTTGTTTTGTCCTGGTTGTGTACGTGCGTTTTGAGCGTGTGTACGTTGTGTACATGGGCCATTTGGTTGTACGGTGCTGTCCTTGTGTGTGGGTTGGTACGACTCGTACATGCGGTTGTGATGTTGGGGCCTAGGGTGCGCTCCGTACTTAGGAGGTTGTGTTGGGGGTAGGACCGGAACGTTATGGGGTGTACATTGACGGTGGAACGACACGTACACGGGTGGGGGTTCGACACGTACACGGGTGTACATCCAGGGGGGGGTGTACATTGAACGGGGGGTACGACTGGAACGTACTGGGGTGTGGGTACACGGTGGTACGACACGTACAGGGGTGGGGGTACGACTCGAACGTACAGGGGTGTACGTACACGGTGGTATGACACGTACAGGGGTGGGGGTACGACTCGAACGTACTGGGGTGTACGTACACGGTGGTACGACACGTACAGGGGTGGGGGTACGACTCGAACTTACTGGGGTGTGGGTACACGGTGGTACGACACGTACAGGGGTGGGGGTACGACTCGAACGTACTGGGGTGTACATTGACGGTGGTATGACACGTACAGGGGTGGGGGTACGACTCGAACGTACAGGGGTATACGTACACGGTGGTATGACACGTACAGGGGTGGGGGTACGACTCGAACGTACTGGGGTGTGGGTACACAGTGGTACGACACTTACAGGGGTGGGGGTACGACTCGAACTTACTGGGGTGTAGGTACACGGTGGTACGACACGTACAGGGGTGGGGGTACGACTCGAACGTACTGGGGTGTGGGTACACGGTGGTACGACACGTACAGGGGTGGGGGTACGACTCGAACTTACTGGGGTGTAGGTACACAGTGGTACGACACGTACAGGGGTGGGGGTACGACTGGAACTTACTGGGGTGTGGGTACACGGTGGTACGACACGTACAGGGGTGGGGGTACGACTCGAACGTACTGGGGTGTACATTGACGGTGGTACGACACGTACAGGGGTGGGGGTACGACTCGAACGTACAGGGGTATACGTACACGGTGGTATGACACGTACAGGGGTGGGGGTACGACTCGAACGTACTGGGGTGTGGGTACACAGTGGTACGACACGTACAGGGGTGGGGGTACGACTCGAACTTACTGGGGTGTAGGTACACGGTGGTACGACACGTACAGGGGTGGGGGTACGACTCGAACGTACTGGGGTGTGGGTACACGGTGGTACGACACGTACAGGGGTGGGGGTACGACTCGAACTTACTGGGGTGTAGGTACACGGTGGTACGACACGTACAGGGGTGGGGGTACGACTGGAACGTACTGGGGTGTGGGTACACGGTGGTACGACACGTACAGGGATGGGGGTACAACTGGAACGTACTGGGGTGTGGGTACACGGTGGTACGACACGTACAGGGGTGGGGGTACGACTGGAACGTACTGGGGTGTGGGTACACGGTGGTACGACACGTACAGGGGTGGGGGTACGACTGGAACGTACTGGGGTGTGGGTACACAGTGGTACGACATGTACAGGGGTGGGGGTACGACTCGAACGTACTGGGGTGTGGGTACACGGTGATACGACACGTACATGGGTGGGGGTACGACTCGAACGTACTGGGGTGTACATCTACGGTGGTACGACACGTACAGGGGTGGGGGTACGACTCGAACGTACAGGGGTGTACGTACACGGTGGTATGACACGTACAGGGGTGGGGGTACGACTCGAACGTACTGGGGTGTGGGTACACGGTGGTACGACACGTACAGGGGTGGGGGTACGACTCGAACTTACTGGGGTGTGGGTACACGGTGGTATGACACGTACAGGGGTGGGGGGTGTACATAGACGGTGGTACGACACGTACAGGGGTGGGGGGTGTACATGGACGGTGGTACGACACGTACAGGGGTGAGGGTACGACTCGAACGTACAGGGGTGTACATACACGGGTGGGGGTGTACATACACGGGGGGTACGTGTCGGACGTACGGGGGCTGGGGGGAGTGTTGGGCGCATATGCGGGCACATGTCTCCATGGTTGCTATGGGAGTTCGGTGCGGACGGTGTTTTTTCCATACGGTTGTAGCCTCGGACGCACGGGATGGATCGTGATTCCTCGGTCGGACTTCACCTTTCACATTTGTATGGTAAATCGTACGAGGACGTGTCGGACACATTTTCCGACCCGAGGACGTGTGGGGAAATATTCCCAATGCGGTTCGTATGGACTTTTTACCATGCGAATCGTGATTGCCAGTTCGTACGGCACTTGTACGATTCGTACGGTAAAAAGACCGGATACGAGTCGCAAGGGGAGTTTTTTTACCGGATCGTAATCGGCACCTCTGTCTTCAAACAACATCTTCATTCAAATACCACCAAAAACACTTGGTAAGTATATATAAAAAAAATGCTTTTTTGCTATTTTCATTTAAATATATAAAGTACTATTGCATATATTTTTATATACATTTTTTCCAGATTTGTAACACATCACAATGACAGAAGAAGCCCAATTTATAACTTCGCAGAAAGGAAAATTCCTATTGTGTTACATGGGTTACACATACACCCAAGAAAAGCAGACGGACCGAAAAGTGAACTGGAAGTGTACTAAATATTATTCTAACAAATGCTACGGACGAGCAACAACAAGAGAAACAACTGTAATATATACAAGAGAGCATAACCATCCACCCAATCTCTCTGAAATAGAAGTCAGATCAACTCTTGAAAATATCAAAGAATTAAGCACAGGTTCACAAACTGCTACAAGTGTAATCCTAAAAGAACTATTACCTAGAGTGCCCAAAGAAGCAAGAGGCCAATTACCATCAATTGCTTCTATAAAAAGAACTATTGCTAGGACCAGAAAAGCAACCACGACAACTATACCATCCCCTAAAACTTTTCAAGAGATCATCTTTCCACCAGAATTAAGTATCACCCACAATAATGAACCTTTTATTTTTTTTGATAACAAAAGCCCAGATAAAAGAATCATAATGTTTGCTACTGCAAACAATATAACTAAACTGCAACAATGCCAAACATGGATGATGGATGGCACCTTTACAATATGCCCAAAACCATTCTACCAGCTTTACACAATACACGGTCAATATCACAACACTTCCATACCTTTAATTTATGCACTATTACCTAACAAACAAAACACAACATATAATGAAATGCTAGGAAAACTAAAACAAGAATCAAATGATTTTTACCCTCAAAGAATTATCATAGACTTTGAGCAAGCCATGATAAATTCCATTCTAAAACTGTACCCCCATACAGCTATCCAAGGATGTTACTTCCATCTAAATGTATATGGAGACATTTACAAAAATCTTCACTAAGTGTAGGATATGCCACTAACATAAGTTTTGCACATCAAATAAAACTTCTAACAGCCCTAGCTTATGTACCAACCACAGATGTTGCAGAACATTACAATCTTTTATTAGAAAGTCCATTCTACAAACAAAATGAAGTAAAGTTATCTCCCCTCTTAGATTATTTTGAGGATACCTGGGTGGGGAGACTACACAGATCAGGCCATAGACGTCAGCCCAAGTTCCAAATACCTTGGTGGAATGTATATGTAAGTACACTCAACCAACAAGCCAAAACTAACAACGCCGTCGAGGGCTGGCATAATGCATTCCTAACTTCTACTGGGAGAACAACTCCAACACTACAAAAACTACTAATTGCCATACAAAAGGAACAAAGTTTCCAAGAATTAAGAATGCAACAATCTGTCCTACAATTAAAACCAAAACAGTCTAGACAAACTACTCAAATGTATAATTACCTACAACAACAGGTACAGCTATACCCATCCACAAGAGGACTTGAGTACTTAAATATAATAGCTCAAACTCTCTTCTAAACCCTTTCCTAAATATTAACCCACAATTCTACTAAAACAACTATCACAACATAAATAAACCACTTTATTATATCACATATTTAATTATGTGGTCTAAAATATATACATCAATTATATGGACATATATTTAGACAACATAATTAAACAAACCAAGTACACAACAACAATATTAAGGTGCCGATTACGATCCGGTAAAAACCGGGTACGAACCGTCGGTCGAAGCGTTTTCCCCGTCCGACTCGTACCCGGTCGTAAAACTTTACAAACATGGAATTACGATTCGCACGGAAACACCATTTCCGTACGAATCGTAAAAAACACCGACCGACGAAAATATACATACGAATGTGATCCGGGAATGCTGCGACGTGACGTTGGGACGCTTTCAGGCAGCGTTTCACGACCCAGGAATTACGATTCGAACCGACAGCAGTCCGGACGGCAATATTTTCACGGCACCCAAAAAGTGCCGGAAAAGCGAAGTACGGCGCGAATCGACCAGAGTAGGTGGCCCGGTACGCACCGTACCCCCCCGTCCCCGTACGTACGCGCCGACCCCCCCAGCCCCTGTACGTACGCGCCGAACCCCCCGTGTATGTACACCCGTGTACGTTCGAGTCGAACCCCCGTGTACGTTCGAGTCGAACCCCCCCGTGTACGTTCGAGTCGAACCCCCCCGTGTACGTTCGAGTCGAACCCCCCCATGTACGTTCGAGTCGAACCCCCCGTGTATGTACACCCGTGTACGTTCGAGTTGTACCCCCACCCGTGTATGTACGGTGCGTACCCCCGGCGCGTACGTACGGGGGCTGGGGGGGTCGGCGCGTACGTACGGGGGCTGGGGGGGGTCGGCACGTACGTACGGGGGCTGGGGGGGGTCGGCGCGTATGCGGGCACGTCTCCATGGTTGCTATGGGAGTTCGGTGCGGACGGTGTTTTTTCCATACGGTTGTAACCTCGGACGCACGGGATGGATCGTGATTCCTCGGTCGGACTTCACCTTTCAGATTTGTACGGTAAATCGTACGAGGACGTCTCGGACACATTTTCCGACCCGAGGACGTGTGGGGAATGATTCCCAATGCGGTTCGTATGGACTTTTTACCATGCGAATCGTGATTTCCAGTTCGTACGGCACTTGTACTATTCGTACGGTGAAAAGACCGGATACGAGTCGCGCGGGGAAATTTTTTACCGGATCGTAATCGGCACCTCAATATATAAGGTTTGGCCACCAACAATAAAAATATTTAAATGAACTTACCTGTGTAGTTGCTCCAATGGGATAATAACATTCCTTCCAAATAAATCCAGGGAGTTCAAAATCCATAGGTATCCAAAAAATAAATCCCAATAAAATGTAAAAATACAACTGTTTATCGAAAAAAACGTCTACGGAAAAAAACGACTATCCATTAACCATAAAAATGCCGAAAAATTTTAAAAAGGTAAATAACCGCTCCTGGAAACCCGAACAATAAAAGTTTTATAATTTACGTTGGGTTCCGTGTTTGTGGCTTTGTTAGTGCTGGACACTGAACTAAATTAATTTACTATTCCCACTCCAGTCTATATTAAATTAAAATAAGTGCTGGACACTGAACTTAATTAATTTACTATTCTCACTCCAACCTATATTTAATTATAGTATGTTCTGGACACTGAACTGAATTAGTTTACTATTCCCACTCCAATCTATATTTAATTAAGATAAGTGCTGGACACTGAACTTAATTAATTTACTATTCTCACTCCAAACTATAATTAAATTACAGTAGGTGCTGGACAATGAACTTAATTAATTTACTATTCCCACTCCACTCTATATTTAATTAAGATAAGTGCTGGACACTGAACTTAATTAATTTACTATTCTCACTCAAACCTATATTAAATTAGGGTAGGTGCTGGACACTGAACTAAATTAATTTACTATTCCCACTCCAGTCTATGTAAAATTAAAATAAGTGCTGGACACTGAACTTAAATAATTTCCTATTCTCACTCCAACCTATATTTAATTATAGTATGTGCTGGACACTGAACTGAATTAGTTTACTATTCCCACTCCAATCTATATTTAATTAAGATAAGTGCTGGACACTGAACTTAATTAATTTACTATTCTCACTCCAAACTATATTAAATTACAGTAGGTGCTGGACAATGAACTTAATTAATTTACTATTCCCACTCCACTCTATATTTAATTAAGATAAGTGCTGGACACTGAACTTAATGAATTTACTAATCTCACTACAACCTATATTAAATTAGCGTAGGTGCTGGACACTTAACTATCTTAATTTACTATTCCCACTCCAGTCTATATAAAATTAAAATAAGTGCTGGACACTGAACTTAATTAATTTCCTATTCTCACTCCAACCTATATTTAATTATAGTATGTGCTGGACACTGAACTGAATTAATTTACTATTCCCACTCCAATCTATATTTAATTAAGATAAGTGCTGGACACTGAACTTAATTAATTTACTATTCTCACTCCAACCTATATTAAATTAGAGTAGGTGCTGGACACTGAACTAAATTAATTTACAATTCCCACTCCATTCTATATTAAATTAAAATAAGTGCTGGACACTGAACTTAATTAATTTACTATTCTCACTCCAAACTATATTAAATTACAGTAGGTGCTGGACAATGAACTTAATTAATTTACTATTCCCACTCCACTCTATATTTAATTAAGATAAGTGCTGAACACTGAACTTAATAAATTTACTATTCTCACTCCAACCTATATTAAATTAGGGTAGGTGCTGGACACTGAACTAAATTTACTATTCCCACTCCAATCTATATTTAATAAAGATAAGTGCTGGACACAGAACTTAATTAATTTACTATTCTCACTCCAAACTATATTAAATTACAGTAGGTGCTGGACAATGAACTTAATTAATTTACTATTCCCACTCCACTCTATATTTAATTAAGATAAGTGCTGGACACTGAACTTAATTAATTTACTATTCTCACTCAAACCTATATTAAATTAGGGTAGGTGCTGGACACTGAACTAAATTAATAAACTATTCCCACTCCACTCTATATAAAATTAAAATAAGTGCTGGACACTGAACTTAAATAATTTCCTATTCTCACTCCAACCTATATTTAATTATAGTATGTGCTGGACACTGAACTGAATTAGTTTACTAATCCCACTCCAATCTATATTTAATTAAGATAAGTGCTGGACACTGAACTTAATTAATTTACTATTCTCACTCCAAACTATATTAAATTACAGTAGGTGCTGGACAATGAACTTAATAAATTAACTTTTCCCACTCCACTCTATATTTAATTAAGATAAGTGCTGGACACTGAACTTAATGAATTTACTAATCTCACTACAACCTATATTAAATTAGCGTAGGTGCTGGACACTGAACTAACTTAATTTACTATTCCCACTCCAGTCTATATAAAATTAAAATAAGTGCTGGACACTGAACTTAATTAATTTACTATTCTCACTCCAAACTATATTAAATTACAGTAGGTGCTGGACAATGAACTTAATTAATTTACTATTCCCACTCCACTCTATATTTAATTAAGATAAGTGCTGAACACTGAACTTAATAAATTTACTATTCTCACTCCAACCTATATTAAATTAGGGTAGGTGCTGGACACTGAACTAAATTAATTTACTATTCCCACTCCAGTCTATATTAAATTAAAATAAGTGCTGGACACTGAACTTAATTAATTTACTATTCTCACTCCAACCTATATTTAATTAGAGTATGTGCTGGACACTGAACTGAATTAATTTACTATTCCCACTCCAATCTATATTTAATAAAGATAAGTGCTGGACACAGAACTTAATTAATTTACTATTCTCACTCCAAACTATATTAAATTACAGTAGGTGCTGGACAATGAACTTAATTAATTTACTATTCCCACTCCACTCTATATTTAATTAAGATAAGTGCTGGACACTGAACTTAATTAATTTACTATTCTCACTCCAACCTATATTAAATTAGGGTAGGTGCTGGACACTGAACTAAATTAATTTACTATTCCCACTCCAGTCTATATAAAATTAAAATAAGTGCTGGACACTGAACTTAAATAATTTCCTACTCTCACTCCAACCAATATTTAATTATAGTATGTGCTGGACACTGAACTGAATTAATGTACTATTCCCACTCCAATCTATATTTAATTAAGATAAGTGCTGGACACTGAACTTAATTAATTTACTATTCTCACTCCAAACTATATTAAATTACAGTAGGTGCTGGACAATGAACTTAATTAATTTACTATTCCCACTCCACTCTATATTTAATTAAGATAAGTGCTGGACACTGAACTTAATTAATTTACTAATCTCACTCCAACCTATATTAAATTAGGGTAGGTGCTGGACACTGAACTAACTTAATTTACTATTCCCACTCCAGTCTATATAAAATTGAAATAAGTACTGGACACTGAACTTAATTAATTTCCTATTCTCACTCCAACCTATATTTAATTATAGTATGTGCTGGACACTGAACTGAATTAATTTACTATTCCCACTCCAATCTATATTTAATTGAGATAAGTGCTGGACACTGAACTTAATTAATTTACTATTCTCGCTCCAAACTATATTAAATTACAGTAGGTGCTGGACAATGAACTTAATTAATTTACTATTCCCACTCCAGTCTATATTTAACTAAGATAAGTGCTGGACACTGAACTTAATTAATTTACTATTCTCACTCCAACCTATATTAAATTAGGGTAGCTGCTGGACACTGAACTAAAATAATTTACTATTCCCACTCCAGTCTATATTAAATTAAGATAAGTGCTGGACACTAAACTTAATAAATTTAGTATTCTCACTCCAACATATATTTAATTAGAGTATGTGCTGGACACTGAACTGAATTAATTTACTATTCCCACTCCAATCTATATTTAATAAAGATAAGTGCTGGACACAGAACTTAATTAATTTACTATTCTCACTCCAAACTATATTAAATTACAGTAGGTGCTGGACAATGAACTTAATTAATTTACTATTCCCACTCCATTCTATATTAAATTAAAATAAGTGCTGGACACTGAACTTAATTAATTTACTATTCTCACTCCAACCTATATTAAATTAGGGTAGGTGCTGGACACTGAACTAAATTAATTTACTATTCCCACTCCAGTCTATATAAAATTAAAATAAGTGCTGGACACTGAACTTAAATAATTTCCTATTCTCACTCCAACCTATATTTAATTATAGTATGTGCTGGACACTGAACTGAATTAATTTACTATTCCCACTCCAATCTATATTTAATTAAGATAAGTGCTGGACACTGAACTTAATTAATTTACTATTCTCACTCCAAACTATATTAAATTACAGTAGGTGCTGGACAATGAACTTAATTAATTTACTATTCCCACTCCACTCTATATTTAATTAAGATAAGTGCTGGACACTGAACTTTATTAATTTACTAATCTCACTCCAACCTATATTAAATTAGGGTAGGTGCTGGACACTGAACTAACTTAATTTACTATTCCCACTCCAGTCTATATAAAATTAAAATAAGTGCTGGACACTGAACTTAATTAATTTCCTATTATCACTCCAACCTATATTTAATTATAGTATGTGCTGGACACTGAACTGAATTAATTTACTATTCCCACTCCAATCTATATTTAATTGAGATAAGTGCTGGACACTGAACTTAATTAATTTACTATTCTCGCTCCAAACTATATTAAATTACAGTAGGTGCTGGACAATGAACTTAATTAATTTACTATTCCCACTCCAGTCTATATTTAACTAAGATAAGTGCTGGACACTGAACTTAATTAATTTACTATTCTCACTCCAACCTATATTAAATTAGGGTAGCTGCTGGACACTGAACTAAAATAATTTACTATTCCCACTCCAGTCTATATTAAATTAAGATAAGTGCTGGACACTAAACTTAATAAATTTAGTATTATCACTCCAACATATATTTAATTAGAGTATGTGCTGGACACTGAACTGAATTAATTTACTATTCCCACTCCAGTCTATATTTAATTAGGATAAATGCTGGAAACTGAACTTAATTAATTTACTATTCTCACTCCAACCTATATTACATTAGAGTAGATGCTGGACAGTTAACTTAATTTATTTACTATTCCCACTCCAATCTATATTTAATTAAGATAAGTGCTGGACACTGAACAAAATTAATTTACTATTCTCACTCCAAACTATATTAAATTACAGTAAGTGCTGGACAATGAACTTAATTAATTTACTATTTCTACTCCAGTCTATATTTCATTAAGATAAGTGCTGGACAGTGAACTTAATTAATTTAATATTCTGACTGAAATCTATATTTAATTATGGGATTTGTTAAAATCTAAAATATATTTAAATTTTCTAAATATTTTTATTTTTTAATTAAAAAATATATAAACATTTTAAATTAACTTCCCACCCTTATCCCCTATAACCCAACATTCCACTCCTAAAATTATTTGTAACATTCTAAATTAAAGTTACAATTTCTAAATAATTTTTTTAAAAAATTAACAAATATATAAACATTTTTAAAACACTTCCCACCCTTATCCCCTATTAACCAACATCCCACTCCTAAAATTATTAGTAAAATTCTAAAATTATTTTACATTTTCAATTTTTTTTTTTTTTTTAAATTAACAAATATATAAACATTTTTAAAAAACTTCCCACCCTTATCCCCTATAAACCAACATCCCGCTCCTAACAATTTTTCTAAAATTCTAAATTTAATGTACAATTTCTAAATAAATTTTAAAATTTTTTAAACAATATATAAACATTTTTAAAACACTTCCCACCCTTATCCCCTATAAACCAACATCCCGCTCCTAAAATTATTTCTAAAATTCTAAATTTAATTTACAATTTCTAAATAAATTTAAAAAAAATTCAAACAATATATAAACATTTTTAAAACACTTTCCACCCTTATCCCCTATAAACCAACATCCCGCTCCTAAAATTATTTTTAAAATTCTAATTTTAATTTTCAATTTCTAAATAATTTTTAAAAAAATTCAAACAATATATAAACATTTTTAATACACTTCCCACCCTTATCCCCTATAAACCAACATCCCGCTCCTAAAATTTTTTTTTAAATTCTAAATTTAATTTACAATTTCTAAATAATTTTTTTTTTAAATTTACAAATATATAAACATTTTTAAAACACTTCCCACCCTTATCCCCTATAAACCAACATCCCGCTCCTAAAATAATTTTAAAAATTCTACATTTAATTTACAATTTCTAAAATATTTTTTTTTTAAATTAAACAATATATAAACATTTTTAATACACTTCCCACCCTTATCCCCTATAAACCAACATCCCGCTCCTAAAATTAAATATACATTTCACATTTTAAATAAAATTTACTAATTAAATTTTACAATATATTAAAAAAATAAATTAACTTTTTTAAAACACTCCCCACCCTTATCCCCTATAACCCAACATCCCGCCCCTAAAACAATATAAATATTTCTCATATTATATACATTTTAACTATTTATACAAACAACTTCAAAATATTTACTAAACACACAATGACGATATTTTCACATGTCGATATTATTACTAACGATATTACTTACATCGACATATAAGTAAAAAAAAAAAAAAACTATATTTTTCACATCGATATTAGCTATTTCGATATTTTGGACATTCGATATTTTTGACTCGATATTTATGTCCCTCGATATTAAAAAGTCGATATATAGACTGCTCACCCAATCATATATTAGATTGTGGCAAATTATTTTAACATTTGATAAGGATACCAACTGAGATAAACTACTCTTCTGATTCTGTTTCATACATTTGTTGTGGCCAATTTATCTGTTTCAAATTTACTGACCTAAAGATAGATTTAGGTGCCAATTCCGATCCGGTAAAAACCGGGTACGAACCGTCGGACGGAGCCTTTTCTCCGTCCGACTCGTACCCGGTGCGAAATCCATCCGAAAATGCAAGTACGATTCATACGGAAACACCATTTCCGTACGAATCGAACAAAACACCGACCGAACAGAAACTAAACACAATTCCGATCCTGAAAGGCGCCGACGTGACGTCGGTACGCATCCAGCCTACGTTTCACGAACCAGGAAGTACGAATCGAACCGACGTCATCCCGCACGGTAAATATTTACCGGCTGCCAAAAACTGCCGGGAAATCAGGACGAGACACGCAAGGAGCAGCTGGACGCGACGAACAGACATGGACCCGAACCTACGTGCCATCCCTGCCCTCCTAGCAGTCCACCTGGCGTACAGGAACCGACGCAGACGCCGCAGAAGGTCAGCACAACAACCAGGGGCAAAGGGGGGGGCAGGGGCAGGACACACAACACCAACACATGGTACCAAATCACACATGGCCTGGACATACCTGACCATCAGGGCCTGGACACTGCCAGGGTGTGGGGGCGAGGCCAGCAACGCAAGCGTCCGCCACAACGGAAGTGGATGGTCACGCGAACCGGTACGTACCCTACCCAGGCCGCAAGAGCGTGGGTACGGAACGTACCACGCGTCCCCCTACGTCACTCCAACAATGGCGGTACGGCCCGTACCCACGTCAGAAAGGCCTTGGTACAGCTCGTACCAGCATTGCTGGGGTCATGTAGGGGTACGCGTGGTATGACCCGTAGCCACGCCCCCAAGGCCTGTGTACGGTGCGGACCCCACGGCACCGCAACAATGGGGGGACGCACCGTACCCACCCACCAAAGGCATGGGTACGGCCCGTACCCAGGCACGCAGAGCGTGGGCAGGGGTATGTACGGACCGTACCCCCACCCGTAGAAGTACGGCCTGTACCCCCACCCATGCATGTACGCCCCGAACCCCCACCCGTGTATGTACGCACCCAAGCACCACCCGTGTATATACGCCCCGAACCCCCACCCGTGTATGTACGCCCCGAACCCCCACCCGTGTATGTACGCACCAAAACCTCACCCGTGTATGTACGCACCGAACCCCCACCCGTGTATGTACGCCCCGAACCCCCACCCGTGTATGTACGCACCGAACCCCCACCCGTGTATGTACGCACCAAACCCCCAGCCGTGTATGTACGCACCGAACCCCCAGCCGTGTATGTACGCCCCGAACCCCCACCCGTGTATGTACGCACCGAAACCTCACCCGTGTATGTACGCACCAAACCCCCAGCCATGTATGTACGCACCGAACCCCCAGCCGTGTATGTACGCCCCGAACCCCCACCCGTGTATATACGCACCGAAACCTCACCCGTGTATGTACGCACCGAACCCCCACCCGTGTATGTACGCACCCAAGCGCCACCCGTGTATGTACGCACCGAAACCTCACCCGTGTATGTACGCACCGAAACCTCACCCGTGTATGTACGCCCCGAACCCCCACCCGTGTATGTACGCACCGAAACCTCACCCGTGTATGTACGCATCGAACCCCCACCCGTGTATGTACGCCCCGAACCCCCACCCGTGTATGTACGCACCAAAACCTCACCCGTGTATGTACGCACCGAACCCCCACCCGTGTATGTACGCCCCGAACCCCCACCCGTGTATGTACGCACCGAACCCCCACCCGTGTATGTACGCACCGAAACCTCACCCGTGTATGTACGCCCCGAACCCCCACCCGTGTATGTACGCACCCAAGCGCCACCCGTGTATGTACGCACCGAAACCTCACCCGTGTATGTACGCCCCGAACCCCCACCCGTGTATGTACGCACCGAAACCTCACCCGTGTATGTACGCCCCGAACCCCCACCCGTGTATGTACGCACCGAAACCTCACCCGTGTATGTACGCCCCGAACCCCCACCCGTGTATGTACGCCCCGAACCCCCACCCGTGTATGTACGCACCAAAACCTCACCCGTGTATGTACGCACCGAACCCCCACCCGTGTATGTACGCCCCGAACCCCCACCCGTGTATGTACGCACCGAACCCCCACCCGTGTATGTACGCACCGAAACCTCACCCGTGTATGTACGCACCGAACCCCCACCCGTGTATGTACGCACCCAAGCGCCACCCGTGTATGTACGCACCGAAACTTCACCCGTGTATGTACGCACCCAAGCGCCACCCGGCCACCCGTGTATGTACGCAACGAAACCTCACCCGTGTATGTACGCACCCAAGCGCCACCCGGCCACCCGTGTATGTATGCAACGAAACCTCACCCGTGTATGTACGCACCGAACCCCCACCCGTGTATGTACGCACCAAACCCCCACCCGTGTATGTACGCACCGAACCTGCAATAAGAATGGGGTGTGCCAAACACCCCCAGCAGTGCCCAGACACAGGAGGGGTGGGTGCAGGGTCCTCCCAGCAGTGCCCAGACACAGGAGGGGTGGGTGCAGAGTCCTCCCAGCAGTGCCCAGACACAGGAGGGGTGGGTGCAGAGTCCCCCAGCAGTGCCCAGACACAGGAGGGGTGGGTGCAGGGTCCTCCCAGCAGTGCCCAGACACAGGAGGGGTGTGTGCAGAGTCCTCCCAGCAGTGCCCAGACATAGGACAATATACCCCATCAACAAGTTCAGTGACCTACAAGGGTGATACCCCAGATGCAGGCGGAGCCATCGCTGAGCCAGCATGGCTATATTGAACGGCAACCCTCACACATCCAGGAAATGTAGACACAGCACAGCACAGCATTTGGGAGACACCCTGCAGGGAAAATGGCCTGCTCCACAGAGGATGGAACACACCTTGGGACAATGTCACCATACAGTGAGAGCAAACATGACCAAATACCATTGGCAGAGACCTTTGTGATGGCACGCAGATGGCAGGGTACACCCCATGAGCAGCACACTCCAACATTTCACAGACCCCTAACACATTATCACCACCCCAACGCAGGGAGCACCAGCACCAACAGCAAGTCCAGGAAAGCATCAGTGTGCAAAACCAAAATAAAAGGCTTTATTCAGCAGGAAAATATATCTGAGAAAATGTCCACTATGTACAAGGGCCATGGGCCAGCCCAGCAGCAAAGTCCGGGGGGGGGGTACACATCGGGACGTGTGTCCCCTAGCTTGCCTGCACAGTTCACAAGTCCATTTCATCCACAGAATAGGGGGCATCAGGGGGGAGGGTGGAAACAGGCACCGCAGGGACAGGAGGGGAAAGGGTAGGTGTTGTGGGTGCAGGGAGGGATGATTCTGCCACAGGGGGGGTGCCAGCGCCAAAGGTGGAGGACAGAATGGCGCTGCACACGTCGGCAAGTTCCCCCAGCGACTCCCCCGCACCCAATCCAACCACAGGCCCCAAGGAGGGGGGGGGCAAAGGGATGGGTCGCAGCGCCACTGGGGGAGGGTGTGGACAGGGTGGGGGACTCAACTCCCCTGGCCGGGTCCCGCCTCCACCGCTTGCGGGGTGGTGTCATCCTGGGGCTGGGGGGCACACTCGCAGTGGATGATGCTGTCACTGACTGTTGGCCAGGAGAGCTAAGGGGAGTGGATTTGGAGGGAGTGGGTTGTGTGGAATGCGGACTCCCACTGTGGCTGCGTGTTCTACGTTTCCCCCCCGACCCAGTGGGTGTGCCTTCCTCACCCTGTGTGTGCGTGACAGGAGGTGTGCGCTTCGACTTCCCTGGTGGTGTGGTGCCTGTGTCTGTTGGGGTGCGTGCACGCTGACGTCTGGATGTGCGTGGGACAGGCACGGGAGTGGGAATTGTGGATGGGGCAGGGGTAGGGGGTGTTACGCAGCGCTGCAGGAGATCCAGTGCTGCAGTCAGTGTGGAGTCTATGGACCTCAGCAACTGCCGTTGGTCAGACTGCGCAGCCGACATGCCCTCCATGTATGCCTCCATCTGGGTCAGCACCTGGGTGTGGGCATGGAGGACATTTAGCATCGCAGTCTGACCAACCTGCAACTGCCTCAGGATGTCCACAGACTCCGCACTCACCGCAGCAGTGGTGACAGGGGCAGGGGGTGCGGTGCCTGGCAGGAAGGAGACATGTGGGGACCGAGCACGGAGGGAAGGGCCACGAGCATGTGGGAGGCCGGTGATGGAAACTGAGGTGGCGGGGGGATGTGGAGGGCTGCCATCAGCTGGGGGGGCAGACTCCGCCACCTCTGGGAGCTCAGCCTCGGACCCGTCTGCGTCATAGTCTGTGTTGGCAGTCAACAGGTCCTCTGCCTCACTCCCTTCGGCCTCCGTGCCACTCCATGTGCCAGACAGGACAGCACTGCTGGCACTGGTGCTCAATCCCTCCTCCCGGTCCGTGCTAGTGTCTCCTTCCGTGTCCCCCGGCGATGCTGTGGGCAAGGTGAAGAGACAGGAGAAAATCAGACACCTGTACACATATGTCACATGAGTCAAATATACATAGGTCACATTGCATAGCCTGAAAAGCAACAGGAGTAACACCTACAAAACAATGTACACATGTAGGCCATGGAACACACAGATTTTCGACCCACCATGCCACTGAGACACAATGGAGATCATGACACAACAGCAAATCACTGCACCTGAAATTTTAGAGAGGAGCCAGCCTCTGGGGACAAATGTGCACAGCACCTGCACCACACTGCGTCGTCAAAAAGGGATGAGCATGAATCATATCCATTTACTCTTGCCGCATGCTGCAAAGGCAATACATGAAACCAGGCCACACATGACAGGGTCACTGCACCTTGAGCGTATGTCCAGTCAAACATCACACACAGGCTAAACCCAGCAAGGAGGATGAAGCTTCTGACATGTAGGCCTTGTACGCACAAACAACCCACACCTGAGACAATCTCATTGAGACGGAGAAAGTATGTACACCTCTTACTCTGGGATGGAAACACATGGCCTCCACTAATTCATGACTGTACACACACAGCCCCTGGTGGCCATGTCCACACATCATTGACAGGCAAACATCATCAGATTGTCTCAACAACACACACAGGTAATGCCCACTGTGAGTATGCACAAGCAAAATGGGTCCCCCTGTACAGTGGACACATGTAGCAACCTGTAGGTCCTAACAGTTGAGCCCAGGGTACAATGCCACCCTACCCAACCCATGGTGAAGACACAGTGAATGGCCATATTGTTGGATGACGCACATGATACCTAGGAAGAGGTGCCCCAGGGCACAGTAGTGCCCACACTCCTCCATGGTCCAGGATGGACATGACTGCAAATTAAGCAACCGTCGCTGCACTTAGCAGCCCTCCCACTCAGGCACATCATGTCAGAGGGCACACAATTGGACATGCATGCTGGAAGGCTGTACATTTTGGAGACACACCCCTATGTCGTGATTCACAATCAGTGCCAAGTGACATGGACACCACAATGACTGAAATTGGCCATGGCACACGCAAGGTCCCCATACCTGTGGCACATCACCCCCACATATGATGCTGATAGCATAGGGCACCTGCATGAACTGCCTGCCTAAATAACCTTGTGCAAGAGTGGCTACAGACAGACCAGGGAACACATTGCAAGGAGGGGAAGGGAGGGAGTGAGAACAGCACTGTGCTACTTTGTGGAGAAGTTGACGCACTGCACAATCAAACCCTGGCAGTGTATCCATGCAACTGCACACTTACATTGGCTGGGGACACACAACTGACACACATGTACCTACCCCCTTCCTGCTGCTGCCTCTCCTGTAGGCGCCTGTCCATATCGGGGAAGACCACCGCCAGCACACGCTTCTGGATGTGGGTCAGACGACGGCGCCCACGGATCTTACGGCTCACAGGTGAGTCCCCCAGCAGGAGCCGTGCAATCCTCCTCGTCCAGCACCGGATGTCCTGCCAGCGTTTCCTCACCTGAGACAGGCTCCGCCTCCGACCCTCTGTACCCCTCACGGCACTGACGGCTTCCCTCCAGATCTCCCCCTTGGCAATGGCGCCTACCTGTGAGGATGCAAAAGAGAGAATACATTAATCCACATGAGCAAAGACACAGAGACACACATATAGAACAATCCTCATTATGAACAGGCCATGGTATGCATGCAACTAATTGCACCTTTGTCATAGGGACATTATCCACTGTGGAAGGCCAAATGCACTACGTGCCAGTGAAAGCACACGGGTGGCATGAGGGGTACCACACACTCAATGACCAGGGATCACACTGTGCCTCACAGGCTACACCAGGATTATGTACAGCACCTCACAGCAGTCACCTGCCCCAGCACACTGATGCTACCTCAGCAGAGTACACAGACACACACAGGTACAGGACAATCACATGGCATTGCCAACTGCGGGTACACACCTCACTCTGCCCATGTGCCAGTAGACGGGGGTGTCACAGGTGTGGGGCTGGCTCAGCACGGCATGCACACAGCACTGCTCCCTGCTCACATCGGATGGCCAGGCCATATCCATCCCTCATGCTGCTTGTGTGCAACACTCCCCATATGCACTCACCCACATGACAGGGGACTAACACACACCAATGTGCAGGGGACGAACACGGCCTTTGGACACTCACAGCACAGGTACACTGAACAAACACACATCCATGGGTACTGACACCTGTCACACTGGGGGGAACACAGGATCACATCAGGACTGTGGAAACAACATCCCCAGGAGGAGTATGCAGGCAGAATGTGGCATGCACCTTGCATTCATTGTCACAGTAGGCACTATGCAAGTGAGGAGTGCACACAGGAAACACAGCATGCTCTGCATGGGTGACATGAGGCCTTCCACACCCTGGGACCCACTCCAAACAACAGTGCATATCTGTCACACATGGACACAATGCCAGAAGTCACTGTCACACAAAAGGGGCACAGTCTAAGCTAGTGGAGTCTGCACTCACCTGAACCCCTGGTCGACCATACAGGCTCTGGAACTGTGGGAGGATCACATCTATCAGGGCAAGGTTCTCCTCCTGGGTGAATGGCTGTGACCTCTCCACAGTCCTGGACATGGTGCCAGAGGAATCACTATCAGCAGCAGTGGTCATGGATGAATGGATGTGCAGGCAAGTGCTCTCTCATGGGACCTGGCTGCCTTATATATGCCTGGCTGGCCTGTTCATGTATAGGAGTACAGATTGATTGGTCAGTCATATTAGCATCCTACGTTTCATCCAATCCCTTCAAACCTACCCCAGTGTGTGGCTTTGCATGGTTTCAGTTTTGATAATGATGTCAAGTCAACATCCACATTGCAACAATGTAGATTCTTTCAAACTGACTTCTGCTGTGCACCTGGTGCTCAAATTCAAAAATTTAACTCCATGGCAACCATCATGCATTTAGGCCCTTATACTTGTCCCTCATGTGTCCCCTATGTGTTTTCATACATTTACACACAGGTACGGTGCGTTCCACGCCCTAGGGCACCCCACAAGCAGTGATACCGACCGTACAAGCGCTTGTACGGTCCGGATCACAAAATGGGCGCTGGCGTATGCGTACGCCACAGTAGTACGGACTGTACAAGCGCTTGTACGGTCCGGATCACAATATGGGCGCTGGCGTATGCGTACGCCACAGTAGTACGGACTGTACAAGCGCTTGTACGGTCCGGATCACAATATGGGCGCTGGCGTATGCGTACGCCACAGTAGTACGGACTGTACAAGCGCTTGTACGGTCCGGATCACAAAATGGGCGCTGGCGTATGCGTACGCCACAGTAGTACAGACTGTACAAGCGCTTGTACGGTCCGGATCACAATATGGGCGCTGGCGTATGCGTACGCCACAGTAGTACGGACCGTACAAGCGCGTGTACAGTCCGTACTACTGTGGCGTACGCATACGCCAGCGCCCATATTGTGATCCGGACCGTACAAGCGCTTGTACGGTCCGTACTACTGTGGCGTACGCATACGCCAGCGCCCATATTGTGATCCGGACCGTACAAGCGCTTGTACGGGCCGTACTACTGTGGCGTACGCATACGCCAGCGGCAATATTGGCCCAGGGACCCTATACACGCACTCCGAGCATATGTACGGTGCGTTTCACAACTGTCAGTGGTGACAGGCGGCACACAGACAGGAATGGAGCGGACAGGTATTGCCAAGGGTGGACACCAATGCATTGTCTGTGCAATACCACATGTGTGTGACACAGGTGTGTCAGGATGTGATGTGGCACTTTACCCCTGAGGTGTGGGCAAAGCACATGTACGATGAGCTGTGTACACATGTCGGGTGTGATGGTGCGCATTGTACAACACATCCCCTGCACTCCTTTGACATGTGTGCATGTCGTACACACTAGTGGAGCCATGAGTCACTTGCATGTCCCAGTCACGGACACCCGCACCTGTCCCCTGATGCCAGGTACACGGAATATTACACATGACATGTGTATGGCTGCGTTGCACGCTGCAACCATGTCATGTGTGTGGCATGTCTTTCCATGATTTTGCTGTAGGTGTGTGGTTCAATGCATCAGCAGTTGCTGCTGCCAACATGTGTCTGTGTGTCGATGGGCATGGCACACTGTTCCGCACACCAGCCCACATATGTGATTTGCCATGAGGTGTGTATGTATGCAACTACACGGAGTATCAACACAAGTACATATCCACATGCTCCCTATGTATGTTCTGTCTCGACATGTACTCCTCAAAGGCAATGTGTGTGGCCTGTCCTATTCCTATGACATGTGACCAGTGCATATCGCATCCAACTACCTGTCTGTACCATACGCATACTACTTCTGCACATGTGTGGATGTCTGTGAATCCTGTGATGCGTGTGCATGTTCACTCACACTGGCCCACAGCTAGTCTCATGCCATGTCATCGTGATCTTGCCCCCCTCCGTTAGTGGCTGTCCCTTGGTAGGAGTGTCACCTGACTGGCGTACGTGTCCAGGAAATGTGGCACAGACCTGACTCACAACGTGGCATATGTGTATTGGCTGTGTAACATGTGCTCAGTGCATTGACGATGTCGTTGTACAGTGCTCACTCTTCGGTGTTCCTTCCATTTCACTGCAGGGCTCCGCCTCTCCCTCGACGTATGCCAGACATGGCTGCCCTGCATGAACGGGACTGTATACGCCGCTACAGATTCAGCCAACGGTTGATTGATGAGTTGACTGGCCGGCTGGAAGCACAACTCCTCCCGCGCCACAGGTATCCCAGTGCACTGACACCCAAGTTGAAGGTGATGGCAGCCCTACATTTCCTTGCCACGGGTACGTTCCAACATACCATTGCTGATGTCGGGGGCATGTCCCAGACGATGTTCAGCCGTGTTCTGCATGATTCCTTAGAGGCCATGTTGGTTCACCTGGATGAGTACATAAAATTCCCAATTCGTGAGCAGTTGACAGATGTCAAGCGTGAGTTCTATGCCCTGGGAGGGATGCCCCATGTCATTGGGTCCATAGATGGGACACATGTTGCGTTGGTACCACCACAGGCACAGGAGGTGGTGTATAGGAATCGCAAACATTATCACTCCATTAATGCCCTTGTGGTGTGTCTGTCCAACATGGTGATTTCACATGTCTGTGTTCGCTTTCCAGGATCAGCACACGATGCCTTCATCATGAGGCGTAGCAGGCTGCCTGAAATGATGCTGCAGCTGCGGAACGAGCGAGCATGTATTGTTGGTGGGTAGACTCTGGCAGTTCAGTGTTTGGCGTCATCTTCCAATCTCACTGCCTGTGCTGACACACTTCTGTCCATGATGTTTCCTTGTAGGGGACGCTGGCTATCCCAACATGCCATGGCTGATGACGCCTGTCCGCAACCCCAGCACGGCTGCCGAGCACCGCTACAACAACGCACATGGGCGGACCAGGAGAGTCATTGAGAGGACGTTTGGCCTTCTGAAGAGCCGATTCCGGTGCCTCCACAAGACCGGCGGAGCACTCCCATATGCCCCGGTGAAGGTGTGCAAGATCATCATCGTCTGCTGCATGCTGCACAACATGGCAGTGGAGGAAGCTGTTCCACTCATACTGGATCAAGATGACCAGGACCATCCACCCGTGGAGGATGAAGGCCTTGGTGACGGGGCAAGTGATGTGGAGGAGGAGGAGGCTGTGGAGGACATGCGGAGTCGGCTCATACGCAACTTCTTTGCTTAGTGGTGAGTTCCAGTGTCTGAGTGTGCACGCATTGGGCCGTGTGTGGCATGTGTTGCAATGTGTGTGTCCATCTGCATGTCTGCCAAGTGAGTCAGTGGTGTGTATTGAAGTGTCACTCAAGTGATGGCGCAATGGAAGGATGTTGTCTGAGGGTCATCATTGTCACCTGTCATGTTGACAACATGATACGTGTTGAGTACATGCTTGCGGATGTGCTCCTTTGTGCTGACTCCTTGTGTGTCTCTCTTCCACAGGTCCATGTGCATGCTGTCTGCTGGTGGCATTGTTGTGCTCCTGCTACTCCTCATGAACACAGCAACATGTGCTGATTCAGCGTCACATGCACGGGCAAGTGTTGAAATCTCCTTAGGGTAAGGGATGCCTCACGTCGTTTTTGGTGTGTGAATTGTTTGTAGTCTGTGTGCACTTCTCCGGTTCATGTGTGTTCCATTTGCATACATGGTGATCCTACATGGGGAACATGACATGGGGCAGGCTTCACCTGGAGCCATGGTCAGACTTGGTGACTGTCATGTGGCAGGGGATTGGGGATTGTGATGAGGCCATCATTGTGTGTAACACTGGCCTCGGAAACATACAGGTTGCACCGGGTTGACATGGTGTGTGATTGCCCCATCAGGGCCTCAATGGTGTATAGCGGCCTCTCCGTGGCAGCAGGGGGTGTTTAGCTGTTATCCGTCACTTGTGTGCCAGGTCAATGGGATACCAGCATCTGTGTTGCAATGGGGGGTGCCAGTGTTGCTCCCACATGTTCATCCACATGACCTGTGTATGTGTTGACAGAGTATCATTGTCATTCCAACACACATGACTAATAAATTTGTCCCTCTGTCTCCAAGGTGCCTCTTCCCTGTCAATGGTGGCCTGTTGCCACTGTGCGTGCGGCATGTCTGGCATAGTTTTCATAGGTGGTGCATATGTGTCTATGTGTAGAGTGACAAGATGCTAGGGGTTTGTCAGGGAGTGGGAACTGTATTATGCACAAGATGCACAGTTCCATCCACCTCAAGGCAAGAGAGACCATCCCCCAGGGCAACTACAACATCCGTGTAGAATCCTACCCTGCAGTCTACGGACATGTGCCTTACGACTCCCATGGTACTTGTCCATATCCGGAGTGCATCTGCACAGCTCTGCTACTGCGTCGGGCAACCAGGCCACATCAACGTCCAAACGGGATGGGGGGAATGTTTCACAGCCAGCTGCAGGATGACCTTCTCGATCCACGCCCACACTCATGATGCAGCCCACAACCCCAACACAACCATGTGGCACTGTGATCCTAAACTGCATTCTGGCATCTCCATGCATCCAACCTTGGCCTAGCCACCATTCTCAACATCCGCCTGACGCAAGCATGCTGCACATTGTAGGGACACATGTCTAGACATACCTGGGAGCGGCAAGCCAGGTCACTCCACATGATCCCTGACCTCTGCGCATGACTGTTGCTCCCCTGAATGTGTCTGTAGCCACAGTTGTGCGGGAACCACTCAGCTGGTTGGGCCCAGCACAGGTGAGTATGGTACTCCATGTCTGTATCAGATGATACATTGGGACCCATGTGTGTCCTGGGCAAGACTGCGACCCCACGGTTTGGATGGTTGGAGTTAATTCTGAGATCAGGCATGCTTTGACTTCACGACACACACATGTATTGTAATAATGCAGAATCACGGCATCATCTTGTAAGTGTGATTAATTTATTTGTGGTGGGGTACGGGTTTGTGGGGATGACAAGAGGTGCACAGCGGGAGTGTAGAATCCAAAGTTCACTGGGGGAGTTGGTATCCTTGCCGTAGCAAAATGTCAGAGTCCATGCCACAGTCTTCGTCAACATAGGTCAGACAGTGACCAGCAAGTCCATGTGGCAGAGAATGTCATGTGCTGCTATTGGGCCAGAGGGCCAGGTGCCAGGCCAGGTGACCTGGGAGATGGTGATGTTCTGCTGACTCTCACAGTCTTTTTCGTGGACGACCCACCTTCCTGCGGGGACCCTCGGAAGCAGTCCGTGACGATGTCTGTGACGCTCCGTCGGATGAATCCTCCTCCTCCTGATCCCTCCCTGTGTCTGGTAATGGCCTTCGCCTGGTGCCACAGGGAGGGTTGCCCATGTTGTCGGCAATCCGACGGAGTACACCGGTCATTTGGGTTTGCACCGCCACGAGCTCAGCCTGTCTATCCTCCATCCTTCCTTGGTGTTGCAGTTGACAGGCATGTTGCTGGGACTGCAGGGTCTTCATCTCCTGGAGGGTCCCCTTGATGTCATTGAGGGTGGACGCAATCTGGTCCATGCCCCTGGTGTCACGCCGGTATGTATCCAGGATGTTGCTGACCTGGGACACTACCGGGTCCTGAGCTGCCTGGTCAGGTTCGCGCCTCCGCCGTCCTCCACTCCCGCCACCCCTGCCCACGTGCACCTGGCCTGCCGTTGTGGGTGCATCGGGTCTCCGGGACCCCTGAGGGATGGCATCTGCGTTGCCGCCTGCCTCCTCCTGGGTGCCCGGAGGACCGTGTCCCTCCTGGGCAGACTGGCTGGGTGGTCGTGTGCGGGCAGGGCTCCTGGACGTCTCCTGGGATGTGGCAGGAATGGGGGTGGTGGTTGGCACAGTTGTACCTGACGCAGGTGCTGCAGGTGGTTGGACACCAGAGGGGCCAGGTTGGTCTGGGTCATCCACGGAGTGGTGAGAGTCATCACTGGCGGTGGGGTCCTCATCCCGCGGAGCCTGGTCCTGTGAGACTTCCCCCCCAGTGTTGGGGGGTGTTCGTCGACGTTGACCTGTGTGTGAGAGAGACAATGTTAACAGTGTCAGATGTGGCATCCATGTTGCATGCATTTCTGATTTGGCACTCTTCCTCTGGGTAGTTGGATCTGTCCTGCATTCCTCTCACAGTGCACTTGTGCATGGCTATGTCCCTTGGCCACAGCTGTCAGGGCTTTACGCATGTGTGAGACACAATCTTAGTTGATGCATCTATTTGGGTACACAGTCAGCAGTGTGGTGTGCGGGCGTAGCGAGCCATGCAGAGGTGCCTTACGTGTTGCACTGTACGTGGCCAAATGGTGTTTTGCCAAGGCAATTTGATGTTGCAGGTAGGGGACTGAAGCATTTGTGACAGGGTTCTTACCGACACAGTGGGTGGGTATACTGGGTGTGTGGTTAGGTCTGTGCCTGAAGCACGGATGGACTCGTGCACAGATTGACACATGGACCGGTCTTCATCTACGGAAGGGGGGGTTGAGGCACTGCCAGACCTGGTCTGCATGCACACAGTCCACCGGCTGACGAGTGGACATGGCCACACCACCCAAGGGTGATTTAGTCTCCCTGTGTCTCCCTTCCTCCCTCCCTCTGTCACCCTCCTCCCTCCCTCTGTCGGTCTCCCTCTGTCACCCTACTCCCTCCCTCTGTCTGTCTCCCTGTCTCCCCCTCTGTCTCCTTCCCTCTCATTCCCCCTCTCCCTCCCTCTCTTTGTCACTCTCTGTCACCTCAGGCCAGCTTCCTGGGCACACACAGTTAGCCGGTCTTTGAATGGCCATTGGCTTGTTCATGTGAGTTAGTCCCTGTTCTCCGGGCACCCATTGGGCAGTGTGTCTGAGTGTAGGCTGCTGCTGTGGCGGTGTGTGCTGAGACTCTATCAGAGCGATGCATCTTCATTGTCTGCTGTTATGTGCAAATTGTGCCTTCAGACCCATGTCATCCTGCATGGCAGCCACCATTTGCAGGCAAGACAGTACTGTGTGGGTACACACAGTTTGTATGGCTGTGCCCTGGGCCATATGGGCTGAGGGCATTGTTGTGTGCTTGTGAGTTGCTCAATGTTAGTTTTGATGCCCCCACTCCCAGCATCGACCACATCCTGTGTTGTGTTGGTGTTTTGTGTGGCCTGTGACTTGGCATGGCCCTGATTGATGCATGGGGCATGGAGGCGCTAGTGGCATGTGTGTGTTTGTGGAGTGTTGTTGTGTCCGGTGGTGGCTTGGGGGGGGTGGCATGCATGATTGATTGTGTATGGCATCCCCCCCATGTGCGGTGAGTTGTTTGTGTACTCACCAGGGTCTGGGAGTCCTGGCAGTCCGTGTAGTCCCTCCACCGCCAGCGTGGACATCACCTTCTCCTCCCAGGGATGGTATTGTACCGGTCTGGGGGGCGGCCCTCCTCCAGTGATGTTCCCCTGGTTGTGATTGTCAGTCATCTTCCTCTTGACCGTCCTCCGCAGATCGTACCACCTGGATTGGCACTCGTGCCTGGTCCTTCTGGTGGTCCCAACAGCATTCACAGAATCGACGATCCTCTGCCACATGGCCGTTTTTTCGGATATGCTGGTCTGTCTGACCAATGTCCCAAAGAGCTGTGGCTCGACTCTGAGGATTTCGTCGACAAGGATCTCCAGCTCCTCCTTTGTGAACTTTGGATTCTTGGTGGTGGACATGGCGTGGGGTGTGGGTGTGGATGGTTGTGGGGGTGTGGGTGTGGATGGTTGTGGGGGTGTGGGTGTGGATGGTTGTGGGTGTGTGGGTGTGGTAGTGGAGGTGTGTGTGTGAATGTGATGAGGGGGTGTTTGTGTAGGTGGTTGTGTGAAGGTATGCAAGTGTGAGGTTCAAGTATGGTGGTGTGGGTCGTCTGTGGGCTCTGGCAGCAGTGGGTCTGTTGCAAAGGCTCATGGTTTGTGTGTGTGGTCCATTTTTATTGGTCCATTTGTGGGTGTGGCTGTGTTTGAAATTTGTGTGGGTGTGTTATGAGGAGTGATTGAGTTTTGGGCCTCTGTTTGGCAGTTTGGCAGTTGCAGGTGAGTGTATGTGATGTTTGTGGGGTTGTTGGGCATGTTTGGTGGTGTGGGGAAACTCTACTTGACTCTCCTTGTGTAAGTATGGTTTGTCCTGGTTCAGTACGTGTTTTTTTGGCGTCAGTACGGTCCGTACATGCACTGGTGGGGGTGCGGTGCGTACATACACGGCTGGGGTGGGGGTTCGGGGGCGTACATACACGGGTGGTGGTTCGGTGCGTACATACACGGCTGGGGGGGGGTTCGGGGGTGTTCGGGGGCGTACATACATGGGTGGTGGTTCGGTGCGTACATACACGGCTGGGGGGGGTTCGGTCCGTTCATACACGGGTGGGGGTTTGGTGCGTACATACACGGGTGGGGGTTCGGGGGCGTACATGCACGGGTGGGGGTTTGGTGCGTACATACACGGCTGGGGGGGGGGTTTGGTGCGTACATACACGGCTGGGGGGGGTTTGGTGCGTACATACATGGGTGGGGGTTCGGGGGCGTACATACACGGGTGGGGGTTCAGTGCGTACATACACGGCTGGGGGGGGTTTGGTGCGTACATACACGGGTGGTGGTTCGGTGCGTACATACACGGCTGGGGGGGGTTCGGGGGCGTACATACACGGGTGGGGGTTCGGTGCGTACATACACGGCTGGGGGGGTTCAGGGGCGTACATACACGGGTGGGGGTTCGGTGCGTACATACACGGCTGGGGGGGGGTTTGGTGCGTACATACACGGCTGGGGGGGGTTCGGGGGCGTTCGGGGGCGAACATACACGGGTGGTGGTTCGGTGCGTACATACACGGCTGGGGGGGGTTCGGTCCGTTCATACACGGGTGGGGGTTTGGTGCGTACATACACGGGGGGGGTTCGGGGGCGTAAATGCACGGGTGGGGGTTTGGTGCGTACATACACGGCTGGGGGGGGGTTTGGTGCGTACATACACGGCTGGGGGGGGGTTTGGTGCGTACATACACGGCTGGGGGGGGTTTGGTGCGTACATACACGGGTGGGGGTTCGGGGGCGTACATACACGGGTGGGGG
Source organism: Triturus cristatus (assembly GCF_964204655.1). Taxonomy (NCBI): domain Eukaryota; kingdom Metazoa; phylum Chordata; class Amphibia; order Caudata; family Salamandridae; genus Triturus; species Triturus cristatus. The sequence goes on along the minus strand of NC_140581.1, from coordinate 744,851,368 downwards.
TTCGGTGCGTACATACACGGCTGGGGGGGTTTGGTGCGTACATACACGGCTGGGGGGGGTTCGGGGGCGTTCGGGGGCGTACATACACGGGTGGTGGTTCGGTGCGTACATACACGGCTGGGGGGGGTTCGGTCCGTTCATACACGGGTGGGGGTTTGGTGCGTACATACACGGATGGGGGTTCGGGGGCGTACATGCACGGGTGGGGGTTTGGTGCGTACATACACGGCTGGGGGGGGGTTTGGTGCGTACATACACGGCTGGGGGGGGGGTTTGGTGCGTACATACACGGGTGGGGGTTCGGGGGCGTACATACACGGGTGGGGGTTCGGTGCGTACATACACGGCTGGGGGGGGTTTGGTGCGTACATACACGGGTGGTGGTTCGGTGCGTACATACACGGCTGGGGGGGTTCGGGGGCGTACATACACGGGTGGGGGTTCGGTGCGTACATACACGGCTGGGGGGGGTTTGGTGCGTACATACACGGCTGGGGGGGGTTCGGGGGCGTTCGGGGGCGTACATACACGGGTGGTGGTTCGGTGCGTACATACACGGCTGGGGGGGGTTCGGTCCGTTCATACACGGGTGGGGGTTTGGTGCGTACATACACGGGTGGGGGTTCGGGGGCGTACATGCACGGGTGGGGGTTTGGTGCGTACATACACGGCTGGGGGGGGGTTTGGTGCATACATACACGGCTGGGGGGGGGGTTTGGTGCGTACATACACGGGTGGGGGTTCGGGGGCGTACATACACGGGTGGGGGTTCGGTGCGTACATACACGGCTGGGGGGGGTTTGGTGCGTACATACACGGGTGGTGGTTCGGTGCGTACATACACGGCTGGGGGGGGTTCGGGGGCGTACATACACGGGTGGGGGTTCGGTGCGTACATACACGGCTGGGGGGGGGTTGGTGCGTACATACACGGGTGGGGGTTCGGGGGCGTACATACATGGGTGGTGGTTCGGTGCGTACATACACGGCTGGGGGGGGGTTCGGGGGCGTACATACACAGGTGGGGGTTCGGTGCGTACATACACGGGTGGGGGTTCGGGGGCGTACATACACGGGTGGGGGTTCGGTGCGTACATACACGGGCAGGGGGGTGGTGGGGTGTTCGGCGCGTATGCGGGCACATGTCTCCATGGTTGCTATGGGAGTTCGGTTCGGACGGTGTTTTTTGCGTACGGTTGTGAAATGGGGAGGACGGGAGGGATCGTACTTGCGCACTTTATTTTTCCGCACGGTGGGTTTTTCGACCGGGGACGTGTCGGTGACTTTTCCCGACCCGAGGACGTGTGGGGAAATCTTCCCAATGCGATTCGTATGGACTTTTTTCCGTTCGAATCGTACTTGGCAGTTTGTACGCTACTTTGACGATTCGGACGGAAAAAAATCCGGATACGAGTCGGACGGGGAATTTTTTTACCGGATCGGAATTGGCACCTTAGTCCTAGAAAGTCCGTTCAGTAATTAATGCTAACATTTATCTTATTCCAGGTCCTCATCTGATAATTGTTTATCCCCTAAGTATTCTGGTCCCTTTCAGCACAGAATAAGATCCATCGGGGACCTAATCACTTTGGTGTGGTAGCTGAGGTAATTCTGGGATAAATAGCGTGATCATTTGAAAAAATTCCTGAGGCCCAACCTGTCTGCACTACAAGACAGCCATGTCAGGCCCTCCACATTTTTCAAAATAAAAGTGTGGCAGCTGCATGGAAACAAGATGCCTCAAATAAAGAGAGTTGTGTTGAGGAATAGAACATGAGCAGTAGCTCTACTAGACAGTTCTGACAAAATACCACCAGCCCATCAGAAACACAAGCCCTACCTGATTAGGAAGGAGACTAGTGAAGATGTAATTCATAAAATTCGACTACAGATAGAAGCGAATATTGAATGGACAATCTGTATGATTTTTTAAACTAATTTGATTGATTGGTGTAATATAATACTAGCAGAAAAAGACTGGACCCCCAGAGTTTTCATTGAGGTTTCTACAGGGGAAGAAGTTGTAATGGGCTGATTTTCTATAGTGCAGGCATTATATAAAAACCAAGCAGAGAAGCAAAATCCACCCAAAAAATATTTTGAGAGATGAACCACAGTATTGAAAACAATATCCCAGAAGGCCCAAAATTATCTTACCCAAATCATAGGTGATTTACAATATTGCATGTCCATCAGCAATGTACAATCCCTTTAACTGTTTTTGATGGTGGATAAGACTTGGAGGATTATATTATTTTATCAAAATGTTCATAGCCAGGATTAATGAAGCAAAAAAATCAAGATATAGCAAACTGATCTTTTTACACAAAAAACAGAATTATTTCATTTATCCTCCATTTCCATAGGAAGAGTTAAACCTGGCATTTCATAGCTTCCTCAGGCTTGAAGAACCGGGATTTAAACCCAGCGGCGCAGGGGACACGCCCGAAGTCTTCGGGTTCACCTGTCTTAGAGTACAGAGACACGGGATTCTTCTGTTGATATAAAAGATCAAATTTATTAGCTGCAGCCAGTAACAGAGGTCCTAGAAGTACAACACAGTGTATGTTCTCAGGAGACTGCTCAACATAATAGAGCGTTCCTGGCTAGCATCAATTACTCACAAATCTGACCAATCAGAGGATAATATTTACAGAGGCATCACATAACGACAAACCCACTTTCAGTTATCCAACCCATCGCCAATGACAAGGCAAAAATCCAGCATTCTTGCTTGAACAGGCTGGACGGGCCCATCATAAAAGACCTCAACCCACATCAATAATTAGGCCATAAGGCCGTAAAAGGAAGGAGTAGAAACAGATGAGGAGAAAGATAAAGGGGTGTGTGCGTGTGCCATAGAATCAATAATGTCCTGTTCTTTGATCTCTATCTGACCAGCTGCTTAACAAGGTACTGGCTCAACAAGTTTAGCCTCGGGCAACAGGGTCAGTTGACTCAGGTCAAACAGGAGTCAACACGCACTCAAGTTAAGTGTACGCGTCCTTAGAGGCTCGCTTGGCCACAGTCATCCTGTAGTCATTAGCCTATGTGAGGGCAACCACAAAATGGCGGTTATGCACAAAATGAAACCCAAGGGTGCAGACTAGATCGTCAAATACACAGTGAATCCATCGGTGTAGCATTACGAAAACGCTTACGCATACCGCACTTGTCAGTCGCGGTTCGCTGATATCAAAATCATCACGATACGACAACCTTCATTGAACGGGTTCAGAATTCACGGAACCACAGACCCTCCTTTTGCCCTTACATAGGCAATAACCTAAACTCACGTCAATCTGAGTCCAGGTCTATATTCATCAGATCATTGAGATGTTGCTGTAGCATCATCCTGGTACTTAGTAACTCTCTCTGGACAGGTCTCCTCAAACACGAGGTAGCAAAGAGGCCACAGATCACAGGAGCACACTGTATACAAAGACAGAACAGGAAAAGGATAGCTAATACCATCCCAATGACCATCAGAATCTTCCATCCCCAGGTGGATAACAATCCCCAGAACCATCCCCTTAATGACCAATCTCCTTCGTCCACATGTACGGACTCGGAGAGCTTATGTAGCTTGGAGATGGCTTGGAAAACTGTCGGAGCGTTGTCTGGAATGAAAACACAACAGCTTGATTGGATCAATTTACAGACTCTCCTCTATCTGCAAGTATGACATCTAACGCAACTCTGTTCTGAAGAGTCATAAGGCGATCCGACTGGAGCTCAGCAGTCAAGTTACTGTGGGCGCCGGCAGTCTCGACTATGGTAGACTCAACTACTCTCGTCAATTGCCGTATGTTCCTGCTGTTAACCATAGGTCCCCAAAACGGCAAAAAACCCTTCGAGAAATCTCCCAATTCTTGTCCTGCAGTATCTTCCTTTCTGAAGACACCTCTAACGACTCTCATCTTGTGGTAATCTGCCGCAGCTGTAAATGTAGGGGGTAACAAGAACGAGACAAAACATGTGCCTGAGAAATCAGGGGGCAACCATGTATACGCTCTGTCATGGCAAATGAAGTAGGTACCCTTAGCAGCTAGAAACGGTGGGGAAGTCGCGGATGCAAAAACATATGTCTCAATGCAGACACTCTACCCTAACTGAGCTCTAGGATTCTTGCCATTACCTTGCAGACAGTAATGACCCTGATGGGGTGCTATCCAAATCGGGGAGGATCTCTTCGCTCGCTGGTTCTCACTCAGACTAGCTCCCTATCCAGTAACGTTCCATCCAATATACGCTAGCGTCTCATCTCTCGGGATAGTCTCATAAGAACCTATTCCTCTAATCATGTCGACTACTCCCTTGACCAGAGCACTATTCTTCCGATTATCCTTCACAGAACGTAGGGGGTTGACTTCACGGGCATAAATGAACATTGTTCTGTATGCCCACACAGAACCATTGTAGCTAAATGGCAGGACCAGGTAAGGAATACCTTTATCGGTAGTATGGGGCATAAGGCCACACACCCAACAATTAGTTGTGTTCACTACTAGCTGGTGTTGGTGCAGAAGCTGAACAAAGGAATTATTAGCAAATTCCATTCTCCTAATGGACTCATGTTCGGGCAGAGGGTGAAAAGAATGTGAAGAAACAGTAGCAGGAGGCATGGGTTGTGCAGTGGGCATAAATGTTACTTGAATAGAGAATGTCACATATCCGATTAAAAACATCATTAAACTAAACAGTATAAACAGACATAATATTAAAAAACGTTTTCTACTCATTATTATACACATTTCGTTCTTGAAGCTCATTCTTTTAGTAGGTCTCTCCATCCCGAAAAACTCCATCCTCTAACCGTGCTGCTCGCGGCGGATGGGTGTTCCGTGCTAAGGAATGTGCCTGTTGGTCCAGCGAACGCCCTTAGACCAACCAGAACCGTCGACCTAATGTCTTCGGCTTGCACTCCAAGGACTTGGCACCGCGACCCTACAGCTGAACCCGGATGGTGGTTCGAAAAACAAAAATCAAAATAGTTTCTCGGAGGGGAGCTGACCTTAAAAAAATAGCAAAGAAGGAACTTAATTTGTTATTTGTCCCGCGACTCTTGGTCGCAAATTATAACGCTCTTTGCCAGGCAATGTCTGTTCTCGGAAAAGTAGCTCAGGTTTAACAGTGTTCAAACGGTTCGATGGAGGCACAGCTTCTTGAAGAAGATTATCACTTTTTGGCTCAGTGTTTGTTCCAATCAAACGGGCATCGCTGAAAGGCAGAAAACGAGGCACGGTCTCAGTCTCAGAATCAGGAAGTCCTTTTTGGACCCACCGGTCGTACGGCAGAGGCAAAGGGGCCCTCTTACAATGTACGCCGTGAATCCAGTTCTTTTTACCGTGCACTCGTACCGCAGAACGGGTAGACAATAACACTAGGTACGGTCCTGTCCAGCGGGGCTGCTCGTTCTTGGTTCGCTGAAAATTCTTCACGAGCACCCACACGCCAGGTTCAATGGTGTGCCCTGGATCTTCAGAAACCTGTGGCAAAGTATCATGAACCTGTTGATGCAGAACACGCAATTTAGCCGTCAATTCGTACAGGTAGTCAAGCAATACAGGGTGTTCTATCTCACTAAATTTTGTCGGCCGCAGCACTCCCCAAATATTTGCCGGGCGACCAAACACAACCTCATAAGGACTCAGACCCATTCGCGAATGCACAGTCATTCTTGTGGACAGAAGGGCTAACGTCAAAGCATCAGGCCATTGTAGACCAGAGCTCGCTTGAATTTTGGCCAATTTCAATTTTAACGTGCCATTGTAGCACTCAACTAGACCAGCTGACTGGGGATGATTGGCAGCGTGGAACTTCTGCCAGATTCCTAACCCATCACACACTCTCTTCATCACTTGACCCACAAATTCGCACCCATTGTCACTCCAGACCATTCTCGGCAACCCATACCTAGGGAAAAATTCCTTAATAAGGGCTTTAGCTGTGGACAAGGCAGTATTGTCCTTCAAAGGGTAGGCTTCCACCCATCTAGAAAAAGAGCAAACAACCACTAAGACATACTTCAGGTTGTTGCACCTCTCCATGTGGATGAAATCTAGCTGCAAAGCCTCAAACGGATACGTGGAAGGAGCAAAATGACCAGCTGGAGTTGGAGTTCCCTTACCAGGATTGTACATCAAACAAACCATACAGTTCTTGACCAAATTCTCTGCACACTTAGGAATTCCAGCATTTTGCCATACTGGGGCCAACAACTTACAAACCACTTTCACACTGATGTGGGCCATTCCATGTGCCATCGTAACCACTGGAAGTACATACGCATCAGGCAACAACCATCGCTGATGCTCTGACAACTCAACCCAACAACCATTCGAGTCCAATTTACCCTTGCTTTCTCTCCATTCATTCAACTCTTTTTCTGTAGCTTCAGCTTGGATGGATTTCACACTCTCAATCGTATCTTCACACATACTTCTATCTGGAACCCATCTCGCCGAACCCACAACATACATTCGACTCATCACATCTCTCGCAGTCTCTTTCGCGACTTCATCTGCAAACGCATTACCACGACCAACATCATCCGTGACTTTCTTATGCGCACTGCATTTCACGATCGCAACTTGCAACGGCAGAGTAAGAGATTCAAGAAGTTCATTCACCAATTGACCATGTTGGATCTTGGTCCCATGCGAAGTCAGAAACCCACGTTCTCTCCACAATCGTCCAAAGCTAAGAGCAACATTGAACGCATACTGGCTGTCAGTGTACACAGTCACTCCTTTCCCTTTCGACAACACACACGCTCTTGTCAATGCAATCAACTCTGCCGCTTGTGCTGAATTATGTGGGATACGAGCAGCTTCAACAATCGTATGCAAAGTCGTAACCGCATATGCCGCAGTCATATCACCATTCGGAAGCTTGAAGCACGAGCCATCAACCCATAAAGTACCATCACATTCCGCAAGAGGAGTGTCCCTAAGGTCTATCCTCCCTTTCATTTCTTCCTCAGTCCTAAGAAAACAATCATGCTGTTCGGTATCATCTGTCTCAGTTGAGATCGGCAACAACGTGGCTGGATTCAACGTGTTGCATCTCTTTATATGTACATGACTTGCTAACAAGGTCAATTTGTAACCTGACAACCGAGCACTAGTTAAGTGCTGTGTCTTGGTACGGTTCAACAAGGTATCCACTGCATGTGGAACCATCACGATCAGTGTATTGTCCATCACCAAACCAGCAGACTGTCGGATTGAAACAGCCGCTGCCGCTGCAGCTCTCAAGCAACTCGGCAATGCTCTAGCTACCGGATCCAAAGTCGACGAAAAATAAGCACATGGACGTTGCTTATCGCCAAACTTTTGAGTCAAAACTGACAATGCACATCCCTCTCTCTCGTGGACATACAATGTGAAGGGTTTACTGTAATCGGGAGTACCCAACACAGGAGCCGAACACAGCGCATCACGCAATTCTGAAAAACTCTTCTGACATTTGTCAGTCCAAGGAATAGGATTCGGAGTATCCTTAACAGTAAGAGCTATCAAAGGTTTTGCAAGCAACGAAAAATTAGGAATCCACTGTCTACAGTACGATGTAATACCTAGAAACGCATGCACTTCTCTCTGTGTCGTAGGCACACTCATATTCGCAATCGCTTGAATTCTTTCTGGGGTCAATCTTCTTCCCTCCTTCGATAGGAGGTGGCCTAAGTAGGTAACTTCTTGTCGGCAATACTACAACTTCAAAAGAGAAACCTTATGATGGAAATCAGACAAGTGACGTAACAACGACAGAGTAGCCTCTCTACAAGTCTCTTCATTGTCAGCAGCAACTAAAAGATCATCAACATACTGAATAAGGGCAGCACCATCAGGTAAAACCAACAAATCAAGTTGCGTCTTTAAGGCTTGACTATAGATCGATGGACTCTCACAATAGCCTTGAGGAGCGCGTTTAAACCGGAAACTTTGGCCTCCTAAAGAGAAGCCAAAAATATCTCTACTCTCCACGGCAATTGGTATGCTGAAGAAAGCATTCTTCAAATCAATCCCCGAAAACCACGTGGCTGTAGCCGGAATCAAAGTCAGTAAAGCGGTGATATCAGGCACAACAGGGAATTGTGGAACAACGATCTTATTCACCTCGCAAAGATCGATCACAAATCTATATACAGGAGGTTGTGAAGAATCGGTTCTTTTCAGAACAGGCAAAACCAGACTATTGCACACATTACCTCTCGTTTCCTCAATCACACCTTTCTCAATCAGATCAGAGATGATCGCCAAGAGTGCTCTTTCACCATCACTTGAGATACGATACTGTGGAATGCGTGGCAATCTAGCATTCGCCTTCAATGTCACAACATATGGCGGAATCTCCTAAAGACCCACATCATTAGGACCAGTAGCCCAAAGAGAATCAGGAAGAGAAGACAATTCAGCTGGAAGTTGGTCTTTAGCCAAATACATTGGAGGGATCACTCTCTTTCCCAATGTAAGCTGTACTCCTGAAGCAGAACAATAAAGCGTCGCATGCAATCTCTTCAACAAGTCCAATCCCATCAAGTTCTCACCACAACCTGTCGTCAGAATGAGGGGTGCTTCGAATTCACAAGGACCGACAGAAAGAGACAAAGGACTAGAAATCGGATTTCTAACCGGGGCGCCAGAAAAACCTACTGAAACATTCGTTGAGCCAGACAAAAGTGCGCCAGGGAGTTTAGAGTGCATGATAGAACTCTTCGCAGCACCAGTATCCAACAGAAAAGGCTCTGACACACCTGATGCAATCACTTCAACATAAGGTCCACTCTGATCTACTGGAACTGAAACGGCTCCCTCTCTTTGTCTGTGGCTGTCCTAGCAATCGTTACCTTCCATATTCTCACCTTCAACGTAATAATCATCCGCATAGTACTGAGCCGTCCTACCAGACGCACCATTATGTTGATCAAAACAATTCATCGAGTTCTGCGGAGGCAAGGAACGCGCAATCTGAGACATACCACGTCCTCGACCTCGCGGAGCTTGTTGAACACCTTGACCTCTCATACCAGAAACACCATTCGTGCGCTGTAATAAAGTCGGGCAACTATTCTTGAAGTGACCCTCTTCTTTGCAATACGCACACTGATTAGGACCTACAGGAAAACGCTGTTGAGAAGACTCGAACCTTTGCGAGTTTCTCTGATATTGTTGGGGTTGCTGATAATCACGCTGGGTGTTGCGAGGCGGGTATGCTTGCTGCAAAAGAACCTTAGTCTTCAGTTCTTTAGTCTTTTTATCCGCTTTCTCTATCTCATCCTTATTTCTATTCTCATAGTACTGGGCAGTAGCCAATATCTGTGCTGACGAAGAAACAGCCCAGGCACTTTCAGAATCCTTCAACCTATTGCACAACTCGGGAAGCAAATTATGCACAAACTTGTCAACGAACAACCTTTGACCACCTTCTGTACTCATATCTTGACCACTGTGGTCTGCAAATGTCTCTTCAAATCGAGTGAAAAAGTCGGACACAGTTTCGTCTTTCTTCTGCTTGCATGCAGACAACTTGTCCCAATTGACACGCATAGCAGGCATCAAAGTCTTCATATAATCAATAATTCTACCAGGGAGATCAGCAATCACATTCTCGGGTTTAGCACCACCTATTTGTCTTTCATCTGCAGTTCTAAGGTTATGCCATGTATCACCTAATTCCTGCGCATGATCCGTATGACGAATCTTACTCCATATAGGCTGTGGAACAACATTCCCAAATAACATATCTATATCAGCCAAATTCATAATACATGAACCCGCAGTTTGAGATAGCTCCTTATAAAACCCCGCAGGATTTTTACGTGGATCAGGCAGAGTCTGCTTTAGAGCTAGGTCTTCGGCACCCTTCCATGGAACATGTACCCAAACGCGCTGGAAATGTGCCAGAACAGGTGGATTAGCATTCGCATCACCAGGTCTCCAAACGGGAGGAACCTCACGAATCGGGTATTGACGTGCCTTTCTCCTAACTGAAGAATCAGGCTCAAATAATGACCTAGAAGGAAACTCACTCCTAAACGACAACAATGTCGCGACTGCTCTTTCAACATCAAGACCCACTATAGTTCCTTTCGCAAAACTCGGACCGCACACGGAACAACTCATGCGGAGTCTGCCCTACCTCGCTATCTTCCCACTGTTCGCGAAGGAAAGAACACATCACATCAAATACGTATCTCTGTTTCGGTGCTTCCCATTGATGGAAAACATCCATAACACCCTCAAGATCATAGTGCGAAGGAAAGGTAACCCATTTACGCGCCAGGTGATCTAATACTGTTCGTTCATCAGGACCAGGCAATTGACTACGCAATTGCTTATGCTCTACAACAGGAGACATACCCAATGAACCCATTAGAGGAGAAAAAAGACTAGCAACCGCATCAGTCATCCTCCATCGAGCAGAAGGAGAAGGTGACAAAAGAACAGGAGACAAAGCAGAATGAGAAGGAACCGAAGTCGGAACAGTGACAGAGGGAACAGACAACACAGGTATAGGAGTAGCAGACGAAGGAGGTAGCAAAGACGGCGGCCCTTGAGAAGGCTGCGCCGAGGCAGAAGTAGCCAATAGAGGGAGAGCTGGCTGTTGAGGAACCACTGGAGGTAAAACAACCGGAGGTTGCGCAACTACAAGTTGCGGAGGTGCGGTAGCACTCTGAGCATAAGGGGGTGGTGAATAGATGCGACATTAAAGGATCTTTCGCAAGATCTTTCTTTTCTTCTTGCTGTTGAGGCAGCAAAGCTGGATAACATTTGTCTACCGCTAATTTACGTTGCCTAAACATCTGTTCGCTTTCTTGCTCTTCCTCATTATCCTTAAACTGTACAGCAGCCTGCACCATCGACATACCTCGTGCACGCTTATTTAGTTTCGCTAATTAATTTCCTTTTGTTTGGCTTCCTTTCGCCAAAGGCGGAAAGAGTCAAACATTGCCGGCCGGGCTTTCTTTTTGAAGAGTCTAACCTCTAAATTATCTAAAATCTCCGTGTCATAACTACCATATTGGGGCCACTTTAGGACACCATCCTTCCTAGTATACCTAATCCCTACATCATTATGCGTGATGGGGCCCACGCCGTGTTTTAAATAGAGCTCATAGGTCGGAGTTCCAATCGGAGGCACCGGACACGAGTCCTCCAATCGGGAATCCCTATTGCAACCATAACAAAATATCTTTCCAAGTCTGCTAAGACCAGGCATCTTCGCTCACTAGTCTAGCTTCAAACTTCAAGGGAATATTAAAACGATAGCCTCGTGAATACACGAGTCCCTCGGCTTTGGGGCCTGCAGGTACCAAATCAAAGCGATCCCGAAGGATACCAAAACAAACTAAGGACTGGGAGACGCTCCACTCATACTTAACTGAAATATCGATGACGTCGCCAGAAGACCCGTCTATCGTCTCGCTTTACAAGTCATCAAAGGCTCCAAGACAGGGCGACAGTCAGGGCAGCAGTCCTTCGTAGCCGTCGGAATGCGGGGAACTTCGCAGCAAAGACCTTCGGACCACAACGACATACATGGGTCGATGAAGTGGTAGGCCTCCCTCCAGAATTTTCACACGAAGCTCCTTCCGATCTTCAGGCTTGGACCGGTACCGCTGAAGTCGCCCCAGAGTTGGGTGCCAACTGAAGAACCGGGATTTAAACCCAGCGGCGCAGGGGACACGCCCGAAGTCTTCGGGTTCACCTGTCTTAGAGTACAGAGACATGGGATTCTTCTGTTGATATCAAAGATAAAATTTATTAGCTGCAGCCAGTAACAGAGGTCCTAGAAGTACAACATGGTGTATGTTCTCAGGACACTGCTCAACATAATAGAGCGGAGCATCGTCTTTTATGCCAAAAACCACGTTCCTGGCTAGCATCAATTACTCACAAATCTGACCAATCAGAGGATAATATTTACAGAGGCATCACATATTGACAAACCCACTTTCAGTTATCCAACCCATCGCCAATGACAAGGCAAAAATCCAGCATTCTTGCTTGAACAGGCCGGACGGGCCCATCATAAAAGACCTCAACCCAAATCAATAATTAGGCCATAAGGCCATAAAAGGAAGGAGTAGAAACAGATGAGGAGAAAGATAGAGGGGTGTGTGCGTGTGCCATAGAATCAATAATGTCCTGTTCTTTGATCTCTATCTGACCAGCTGCTTAACAAGGTACTGGCTCAACAAGTTTAGCCTCGGGCAACAGGGTCAGTTGACTCAGGTCAAACAGGAGTCAACACGCACTCAAGCTAAAGTGTACGCGTCCTTAGAGGCTCGCTTGGCCACAGTCATCCTGTAGTCATTAGCCTATGTGAGGGCAACCACAAAATGGCGGTTATGCACAAAATGAAACCCAAGGGTGCAGACTAGATCATCAAATACACAGTGAATCCATCGGTGTAGCATGACGAAAACGCTTACGCATACCGCACTTGTCAGTCGCAGTTCGCTGATATCAAAATCATCACGATACGACAACCTTCATTGAACGGGTTCAGAATTCACGGAACCACAGGCTCATTACAATAACCTTGAAGAGTTTTTAGTAAGAATAAATTAAATATTACTATGTGGTCTCAGTGTAGTTCCATAAGTCAATGATATACACATAAAAGATGATGAATTGGAAGAACATTTGCAATATATTGATAACATAGTTAACATACTAGTAAATACAGCCTACAAATTGAATTTCAGGAAATCCAAAATATTCTTTTTACATTTAATATTTCTCAGACAAGAATTATCCTGTAAAGGAAAATGACTTCAACCAGCATTCTTTCAGAGATGTGGGATTCCTGAACCCCTAATCCCCTTAGGGAATAACAAGCATTATTGGGTTTACTGAATTTCAGCAGAACGTATTTGCTGCGTTATAATGAAAGAGTGTGAATCTTATATCAACTAATTACACATACATTTTAAACCCTTCCATGGGCAGGATGGCCGGGAGCCGTCCTGCGTCATGGTGCTCATGTGCGCAGGAAGGCTCCTGGCTGTCCTCGCACATGGCAGGGAAAATCCCTCTGGTGCGGGCACCAGAGGGAATTCCTTTTCCCCTCCGACAGCCTTGGGAGCTGGGGATGGGCTTCCCCAGCTCCTGAGGCTGTCTGAGTTGTTTCTGTGCAATGAAGATCAGCGCGCATGTCGCGCTGGCTTCATTGCTCAGAAACTTAAACTAAAATGAGCATTGAGGCTCATTTCAGTTTCACTTTCTACGTGCTTAGGGGGCTATCTCAGCCCCCCGAGCTCATAGAAAGATGGGAGAGGTATCATTGGAAAGGGGATCCACCCACTAGGCACCAGGGAGGGGGGAGCGACCCCTTGGGCAAGGGTCTATGCTCCTCCATAAATATTAGGCTAAATTCAGTCTTTCTGCCCCCCCTGGGGGGCAGATGGGGGCTCCGCAGGAACAAGGCCTACCCACACAAGTGAGGTACCATTTTTCTTGGAAGACTTTGCGGAACGCGGGTGGGTGGAATTTGGTGGATCCACGCAGATTCCAAACTTTCCACCCCAGAAATGTGAGCAAAATATGTTTTTTTTACAAATGTTTCGGTTTGCAAGGGATTCTGGGTAACAGAACCTGGTGAGAGCCAGTCAAGTCACCCCATCCTTGATTCCCCTGGGTGTCTAGTTTTAAAAAATGTATATGTTTGCTAGGTTTCCCTAGGTGCTGGCAGAGTTAGGGTTCGAAACCTACAGCTAGGCACTTTGTAAAAAAAGGGTCAGTTTTCACTGTGAAAATGTGTTGCTTCCACGTTGCGTTTTGGGACATTTCCTGTCGTGGGCACTAGGCCTACCCACAACAGTAAGGTACCATTTTTCCCGGAACACTTTAGGGAACACGCAGTAGGTAGAATTTTGTGGATCCACGCAGATTCCAGAACTTTCACCACAGAAATGTGAGGAAAATGTGTTTTTGGGAATAATGTTTAGGTTTGCAAGGGATTTAGGCTAACAGAACCTGGTGAGAGCCAGTCAAGTCACTCCATCCTGGATTCCCCTGGGTGTCTAGTTTTCAAAAATGTATAGGTTTGCTAGTTGTCCCTAGGGGCCTGCAGAGCTAGGGTTCAAAATGTACAGCTAGGCACTTTGCAAAAAAAGGGTCAGTTTTCACTGTGAAAATGTGGTGTGTCCACGTTGCGTTTTGGGCTGTTTACTGTCGCGGTCACAAGGCCTACCCACACAAGTGAGGTACCATTTTTCTTGGAAGACTTTAGGGAATGCGGGGTGGGTAGAATGTTGTGAATCCACGCAGATTCCAGAACTTTCCACCAGAGAAATGGAATGAAAATGTGTTTTTTTGACACATTTTTAGGTTTGCAAGAGATTCTAGGTAACAGAACCTGGTGAGAGCCAGTTATGGTACCCCATCCTGGATTCCCCTGGGTGTCTAGTTTTCAAAAATGTATAGGTTTGCTAGGTTTCCCTAGGTGCAGGCAGAGTTACGGTTCACAACTTACAGCTAGGCACTTTGCAAAAAAGGGTCAGTTTTCACTGTGAAAATGTGGTGTGTCCATGTTGCATTTTGGGCCGTTTCCTGCCGCGGGCACTAGGCCTACCTACACAAGTGAGGTACAATTTTTCTCGGAAGACTTTGTGGAACGCGGGTTGGGTGGAATTTTGTGGGTCCACGCAGATTTCAGAACTTTCCACCACAGAAATGTGAGGAAAATGTGTTTTTAAAAAAAAAAATTTTTAGGTTTGCAGGGGATTCTGGGTAACAGAACCAGGTCAGAGCCACTCAAGTCACCCCATCCTGGATTCCCCTTGGTTTCTCGTTTTCAAAAATGTATAGGCTTACTAGGTTTCCCTAGGTGCCGACAGAGCTAGGGTTCAAAACCTACAGCTAGGCACTTTGCAAAAAAAGGGTCAGTTTTCACTGTGAAAATGTGCTGTGTCCACATTGAGTTTTGGTCCGTTTCCTGTCGTGGGCAATAGGCCTACCCACACACGTGAGGTACCATTTTTCTTGGAAGACGCTGTGAAATGCAAGATGGGTGGAATTTTGTGGATCCACGCAGATTCCAGAACTTTCCACCAAATGTGAGGAAAATGTGTTTTTATTTTACAAATGTTTAAGTTTGCAAGGGATTCTGGGTAATAGAACATGGTGGGAGCCAGTCAAGTCACCCCATCCTGGATTACTCTGGGTGTCTAGTTTTAAAAAAATATATAGGTTTGCTAGATTTCCCTAGGTGCAGGCAGAGCTAGGGTTCCAAATCTACAGCTAGGCACTTTGCAAAAAAAGGGTCTGTTTTCACTGTAAAAATAAAGTGTGTCCATATTGTGTTTTGAGCCGTTTCCTGTTGAGGGCACTAGAACTACCCACACAAGTGAGGTACCATTTTTATTGGGAGAATTAGGGTAACAATAATTGTAGAGCAACTTTTATTACCTATTGACTTTTGATGCATTTCTGCCTTCCAAATGAAAGACAATGTGTAAAAAAGAAGTCATTTTGAAAAATGACCTATAATTCTCATGCTAGTATGGGTACTCACAATTTCGGAAAGGTGCAAATATCTACTGTTTCTAAACTCTATATTTTGTACCAAATTCAGAAATGCATAGGTGTCTCTCATACCAATTTTTCCATGTTTATATTTTCCCAAATGAATTGTTATAAACCCGGTACATAATAAAAAATCATTGCAAGAAGCTGCTCAGTTATTGGCTCTGGGTTCGTCGGGTTCTTGGTGAACCTACAAGTCCTATATATCCCCACAACCAGAAAAGCCCAGCGGATGTAACAGTATATTGCTTCTACACAGCTGTCATAATTAGAAGAAGTTACAGGTGAAAACGTTGACACAAATGTCTGTTTTTTTCAACTAATTTTCAATGTTTCTTATATTCAACGGTTAGTTTCTATAAACAAACCTTGAAGGATCTACACAAATGACCCCTTTCTGCATTGAGAATTTTGTCTACTTTTCTAAAATGTATAGCTTTCCAGGATCCATTATTGCTTTCATACCCATTTCTATCATTAACTGGAAGGAGGTTGAAAGCAAAAAGAATAGCAAAAATAGGCTATGTCCCAGAAAAATGCCAAAACTGTGTAAAATATTTTGGTTTTCTGACAAATGTCTGCTTGTCCCTGAAAGCTGGGAAGATGGTGATTTCAGCACCACAACCCCTTTTTTATACCATTTGCAGGGAAAAAGTCAGATGCTTTCATCTGTAGCCCTTTTTTCCCATTTTTCAAAAAAAAATGTAGCTGTATTTTGGCTAAAAGGACCCAAATTTGGCATGGATACCTTATGTGGTCAAAAAGTGGCAGGGACCTATGTGCAAACTACACCAAATAGCCAAAAAAAGGCTTAGCACGGATTGGGGGGGGGGGGGGGAGGTCTAGCAGCGAAGGGGGTAAAGAAAAGACTGAAAGCAAAAATATATACAGAGACTTGCAAAGAGACTCACAGCACAATTGTAAACACAAGATACCACACTAAAATGTGGTGATTAGAATGGTACCTTTCAATCAGAATTCACATATATTTTGTACAATAGATGAAAAGCCATACCTGTTGCATATAACAGAATGTTGTACTCTTCAGACGATGAGCAATTTGCACTCATAGATAAAAAAAATATTTCAGTGCAATTATCAAAGGGTGGTTACTAAGGCAGTCATCCCATAATCATGTGCATTGGATACCCATTGAGAGGCATGGGCTGCCAATCATGACAGTACTAATTTACAATTTGAGTATGACTCTACATTAATGACACAAGAAATCCTGCAAATATTGACAGCGAATTCCTGAGGCCCCGTCTGCAAAACAATTGCATGAATAACATGATTTATTTATACTTATTGACCAGTACATCCTGTTACATATATGTAGCAGCAGTACTATGCGGTGTATGCAAGTCAGATTTGAGTGTTCTGAATTTAAAATCAGAAACATACATGTGAAGCCCTAAGGTGATTTGACTGCACAGATTATATAATTAAACGCACTTTGTAAGAAATTAGGTTACTTGTTGAGGGGGTAAGCCCCTACTCAAGCAGCAGCCACAAACCTTGTCAGGATAAAGTCACAAACCCCAAATTAAACTATGCTCAACGCTCTGGTAGCTTGGATCAGAGCAGTCAGGCTTAACTTAGAGGCAATGTGTAAAGTATGTATGCAGTTCTTCAAACAGTAATAAAGTGAAAACACAAAACAAGAAAAATCCCACAACATGTAAGAAAATGGAGCAAAATGTATGAAATAAATCATGACTAAAATGACAAAAAAGTAATCAGTAGAAACAGACAAATGCAAGTTTTAAGATGTAAGTGAAAATAGTGCCAAAAATAACAAAGCGTCACTCGTGGCTATCTGGTTATGTGAGACCGGGAAAAAAGTCAAAAGTTAAGGCTGACAGTGATGAAGCATGGGTCGGAACCAGGGAACAGGCTAGTCCAGCTGGAAGTTGCTTTCTTGATCCAGCACAAAGGCAGACGTCACAGACGGGCATAACTATAGTGTTAAAATTTTGTTTTGATTGCAAATAGTCGGGCCAGAGCGTTGCAGTGGTGATTCCAACGAGTGATCAAGTTGATGGAGCTTTGCATTGGTGGGCTGAGTGAGTGACAAGGTCTCAATACCAACTGGCCCATTTGCATTGGGCACAAACTTCAACTCAGCTCCACTGAGAACACACAAATGGTCCAGACCTGAGGGGCACCACTTGTGTGTCAAAGGCTTATTCCAGCTGGATCTGGGTGCTGGTTCTGGTGGTTGGGAGTGTGTTATGTCGCTGTGGCTCCTCTGAAAAGGAGGTCAGCAGGCTCACCTTCAGAGTCACTCTGGGAGTTCTAGTATCAAGAGCAGTGCCAAATTCATCTGCCTCAGCTAGGAGGGCAGCAGGGCAGCAACCCAGCAAGGCAGCAGTCCAAAAAGGCAGCAGTACAGTACAGGGGCAGTCCTTTCAGCAGCACAGCAGTCCATCTTCCTGGTAGAGTATCCACATGTCTGTAAGTGTACCAAAGAGCTGGTGTCTGTGGTTCATTATTTATACTAGGTGCATCCTTTGAAGTAGGAGAAACTTCCAGAGGTTTCCATTTGAGGTGCACAGGTTTCGGCCGCATACATAGGGCAAAATTGTATCAAATGACTACTCATATGAAACAGGACAAGGTTAGCATGTTGGTAGGAGGGTAGTGAAATATATGGTTTTCAAAATCAAAGATATGGTATGAACAATAAAGAAACAAATGCGTTTCAGCGCACGCAATGAAATTTGTCTTATTTATTTATTTACTTACTTTACTCCGGTCCGCCGTGAGACGGAGATTACTACCCCACTCCCTGCCCCGCCCCCGCCCCACCGCCCCACGGCACTCCCTCCACGGGCCACTTTTGAGTATTTCCTACCTGAGGTATAGGGGGCCCTATTTATGCTCAAACAGAACAGGCCACCAGGCTATGTCCAGAAAGGTAGCAGGTTCTGACCGAATTCCCGGGATCTATACAAGTCTGAACCCCAGCTCTGGGTTTGTTATGTGAATCTTTTGTTGAATGCAATAGCAGCTGGGGTAAATTTCCTACACCTGGAGAGGGGCAGAAATAATCCCTGTTTTTAAAAAGGGGAATGCAGGCTGCCCTGTTAACTATAGGCCTCTTAGCCTTCTAGATAATCTTCAAAAAGGTTTTTTCCAGGCAAGTGCTTGATAAGTTACAAGATTGAATTGATGAAGAGCAGATCCTCTCACCCCTGCATGTGGGGTTCTGGGTAAAAACTAGTACCCTAGATCAGGTGTTTAAGTTCTCCTTCCATTTTTGGAAGTATGTACCATTAACCAAACAGAAACTGTTCCCCCACAGTTATCTATGGAGAGTACTAACTAATATGGACACACCTAGTGATTTTATTAATATCTTAATTAGATTACATGAAAGGAACTACACTCAGATTGGGTGGGAGAGAAGGGGAAATTGACTAACCATATCCCAATACTACGTGGAGTACGACAAGGGTGCATACTTGCACCCACCCTGTTCACTTTATATATAAACGATGTAGTAGAGGATTTACATTCATGCATTAATGATTCACCCTCTCTGACAACGAAAATATTTTGATTCTCCTCTTTTCTCATGATTCGCTACTTATATCAAAAACACCCATAAGACTCCAAATTTTTCTGAATAGATTCATGGCATTTTGTGAATCAAGGGGTCTAGAGATGCACTGCTCTGGAACTAAATACATGGTCTTCGGCAATGGATCCTCTAGAATTATTAGTTTTTAATCTGGTACTGAAAAACTTTGCAGAGTATTTAGTTTTTACTATTTGGGGGTGACCCTGTCAGATAAATTCAAGTGGAACCCCCATATTGACAAAGGCTCTCTTATACTTCCACATAGATCTAAAGCTATTTTACATTTCCATAAAGCAACATACTCCTGATTAATTTCTCCAGGGAAAGAGGTTTATTGTGCAAAGGCCTGGAGTGCTGCATTAGTCGGTGCGGAAATCAGGGGCTGTACTGACTCATACAAGCTTGCAGTATTAGAAAATAATTTTATAAGGGCTCTGATAATAATACCAACTAATACATCCCTTATTCCGCTTCGTTATGATCTAGGTATTAACTGTGTTTCTAACTTTGCTCAGCTAAAACCACTTTTATTTTGGATACAGATTTGGTCGACACCGGAGCTGCATGATTATAGAGATTACTTATGTGATCAAATAAAGCTGGATTATGCCCTAAAGGTTCACTGGCTGAGGTTTATCTATGGCTGGTGCAAGAAAGATCTGCAAGTTCTAAAATCTGCATATTGTCCCTATGTACATGAACATTAACTTAGAAAGGGTAACTTGGCCCGCTTGACTGAGAGATTCCTTGAGATCAAAACAGTCCCGCTATTTGAGCACCTTTTAGATATTGTTACCACTCCACTTGCTAAAGGTCTTTATTCAAGGTTTAGGTATGGATGTCTGCTCTTGTGAAAATTTAGCAGCAGCTGGAATAAAAATCTGGGTTCCTCTGTTTGCCCAGTGTTTCAATTGGATCCAGAGTCATTGGATCACAATTTGATTGTTTGACCCAGCTATCAAGACATAAGATATAAATGTCTTTAGTCAGTTAGTTTGAACAAGGAGATTACAGAGTAACCACAGGCACAACGGATATTGAAAACAGATATATCGGAACCTATTGTGTTTTCAGTAAGTCGCTTTCTTCATAACGTATGGTATAAGTGTGAGAAGCTCTTAAGATACATTTTTTAAATAGAGAGGTATATTTAGGTGTCTAGTTCCCGTTAGAAGCAATTAGTTACAATCTTGGGTTTTGTGGGGGAAATAGTTAACAATATTTTAAAGCATAAATTATTACTATTTTTAGATTTTAGATTTGTCATCTAAGGTTTTCTGACATGTGATTATTGCTGATTGCTATTTTTTGTGTGTCAATATATTGAGTTTTAACAAATTTTAACTTTAAATTGATTGGAATAGATATTTGTATACTTTGATGTTATAATCTACTGAATAAAGTATTTCTGATGATGGTGAACTGTACCTTAGTAGCAGGCTACAACCTTAACAGGGATAAATTAGAAGTCAAATGTTTGAACAACATATGCTCTACAGGGGTATTAGAAGACTCTGGCCTAGTTTGGGAAACACATCATCTGAAATACTTAGGAACAACATTTGGATCAGATCTAATAGAAACAATAAAATGTATTGAAAAGACGACACTACAGAAAATACAAGATTGTTTAGATAGCTGCAACTCTAAATTAATCGCCTGGTGGGGCTGTATCGATACAATTAAGATGATGGTAACTCCTATATTCAACTACCTTATATGTATGTTTCCACTAATTTTGTCAAGGAATTCCATCAGAAATTAGACAAAATGCAAGGAAACTGCATCTGGCAAAATAAACGCCCTTGGATCTTCATTAAAAAACAATTGCTCCACCTCAATCTAGGAGGAGTAAATATGGCTAATTTTAGAAATTATTAGTCTGCCTTCCTAGTGAAACAGGGTTCCATGTGGTTTTGCCCATACTAAACTATACCCCAACCTAGGCTCTGGGGTGAGAAAATGATCCTGGAAGATATAAATCCCATTATCCTGTAGTCCACTAAAATTAAGTCTTCACTACCAGCCGTTTACATAGTTAAAAATACCAAACAGGTCTTACTAAAGCTAGGCAAGCTTCTAGAATCTCAAAATAAAATATTCTAACCTGTTCTTACTGTGGAAAAACCCATTACTCAAAATTATTGGCAAACCACTATATTGGAAATCCAGGTCCACCAAGGGCATCCCTTTTCTAAAGAAACTAGGCACTCTGAATTCTCCACTCACTTTCAAAGAGATTCAAAACCAATATAAGCTAGAGATCAAAGGTTTTTACAACTTTATTAAAGCTTAAGACTTTCATAGCTAAATCCAAATACTCTTTTAAAGACCCATCTCTTCCTATACTGCTCAATTCAATCAACAAAGCCCATCACCAGATCTTAAACTTCAACAAACCTCATCAACCTAATTCCACATGTTTAAACCTTTCTATAGAGAGGAAATAGGATAATAATGATATTATTCCCCCTAACAACTTGAATCTGACATGGAAATCAGTTGTTTCTTACAAAATTACACCTTCCCTGTCTAAAACCAAATACTGGCTTCTACATACAACATACTGGACACCCTCACACCTTCATAAACTGGCCCTCAAAGAAAACCAGAGGAGATTGGTGACTTACTGCACCATCTATTTTATTGCCACTCAGTTTCCCTATTTTGGGATAGAGTGTTTGACTTTATCTCAACATTATTCTGCTTTCAGTTTAAGTATGATTTTATCTCCCTCATCAATGGATTTCTAGATCCCCGGGTAGGCTCATCTAATGATAGGCTGTTATTAAGACATCCTATTAACTTCAGCTGGGTAATTAGTATTTGGAAAGACACTGCTGCCACTTCCTTCAAAGCATGGTTGAATTGGATAACACATGTAAGAGGAGCTGAAAATATCGCACTCCACCACTCCCCTTGGAAGCGCAGCATAGACCGTTTTGGGGTACTTTGGACAACTACTTTATCAACAGTAAACCCTCCTGAAGCTCCCCCAATCTTTCACTCTACAATTATTTTAGGTGGGAAATCCAAGAATTTGTTGTTACTGCTCCACCTACACTATGAATGTGATATAATCATGCCCACATTTACTTACCACTAGTCCACACCGGTTCGAATTTACTCCTGTGTTGTATGTTATTGAGTTGCAAGTGATATTGACTGATTGTATCAATGCCCTCAAAATAAAATTTCACCCATTGCATATATGCAGATCACTGGAGTCATCACCTCTTTGTTATGCCTGTGGTTTATTATCATAACCTTAACCATGGTTTGCAACAAACTTAAGGCCAGATGTACGACCCTAAATTGCATGCGCAAATGGTTTTGCGACTTGTTTGCACATGCAAAATGGCCCACGGCCATGCACAATTCCTAAATAGTGTGTCGCAATTCATTTGTGACTCGCTAATTAGGAATTGCAAGACACTATTAGGAAGGGGCGTTCCCTTCCTAATTGCTTCCGCAAAGCAATGTATGAATGTTTTCTGACAATTGAGGTCGCAAAACACTCGCAAATTACCACCCTCTTCAAGAGCGTGGTGATGCAGTCGCAATTCCAGGGACCACTACCTGCCCTTAAAAAATTAAACAAAAACATTTTATATTAATGCATCCCGTTTTCAAAAGGGCTGCCTTTAAAAATAAACTGCTTTATTTAAAAGCAATCCCAGACATGGGGGTTTGCTGAGTCCAGCAGGCCGCCATCCCTGGGAGGGCCGGTCATTCCCAATGGGCTCGCAAATTGCGAGAGTCTCGTTAATATTCATAAGCCTCGCAATTTGCAACCCCATTGGGAATTGCAAACAGTGTAAACACACTGTTGTACATGCCAAATAGTGCCTCATAAATTGCGAGTCGCAAATGAGTCCCAATTTGCGAGGCGCTATTTTGCAGGTCGTACATCTGACTCAAAATATCTTGTTGATGTATTTTTCTGTAGTATTATTTGCTCAACATGTAATTATCTTTCCATTTTCTGAAGTTATGTAATATATATCCTTTTTATTTTCTTATGACTTATATTATGTGCCAATGATGCTTATTGCTTGTTTTCTTCTTTTTCTGTGCACAGGTTTCCCCTGCCCTGGCTCCAGACAATCTACAGGGGATATGCAGTCTTTTGTGTGGGGCAGGACACATCCTATTCAAGTATAAGTAGGGCTGTGCCTAGCTCTGCCCTAACATCGTGCCAATGATAGCCCAACCAGGTGCACCTAAGCTCTCTATTGTGTGTGGCTAGCTTGGAGGAATACACAAAGCTTGTTTTCCTATAAACAAGGAGAACATTATTTTTCAAATGAATCTACAAGATTACATTTAATGAAAGCTGTTCATGAAGGAATAAACTCTGTACATGCTGGGGTGTCTTCAACGTCATGCTTTGCCCCATAGCGTTACTTGTTGCCA
The DNA here is from genome assembly GCF_964204655.1 of Triturus cristatus. NCBI lineage: Eukaryota > Metazoa > Chordata > Amphibia > Caudata > Salamandridae > Triturus > Triturus cristatus. The sequence continues at coordinate 744,827,830 of NC_140581.1, read as the reverse complement.
TTGATAACACAACAAACTAAACAATATGAATTACGACGTGACATTTGTCAAAAAAATATTCTACAATCATTAGACAGCCGCCAGCTCCATTGGAGAAAGCAGCACATCCCTGCCAAAATGTGAATCAAGAGCATATCGGTCCAATAAAATCAGTATACAGAAATAAATATATATTGATAGTGGGAAAGTCATGCATGCAATTTATGTGGGTATAGCCCCAATGTCCGGCAAGGCTTATGCGATCATAAAATACTTTTTAGGCTTATTAGCAATGAGAGGAGTTCATACATTTAATTTCAATCAAGGGCCAGGTTTTACATCTAAGGGGTCGATTCCGATCCGGGTCGGACAGCTCTCCAATAGCTGTTCATAGCCTTACTGTGCGACCGACCCGTACCCGGTCCGTCCTGTTGATGAAGTACGATGCGCATAACTGTCAAAAACCCGACCAACACGTAGGCTGTGATTCAAGCTTCATTCTCCGTCCGAGCCGTAACTCCTAACTCCGAACCGAGTTGCCCGGAAGCAGTATCCATAGCAGTTTCCGCCCTGACAAGTACGATGCGTACTTCCTACGCGCCGGACGGGTCGCCACGTACGGCACATCACAGCATCCGGAAAAGAAGCATATCAGCTACGATTCGCACCACAACTCAATCCACGGCACAAGACAGACCAGCTTGCAACGGGTACGAGACGGAGCAACAAGCAGTGTGTACAAGAAGAAAACATCATGAATCCCATCGCGCAGGTCATACCAGTACTCTACATCTATGACCGGATCAGGAACAGATTCGGACGGCGCAGTCGGTAAGTCAGACACCTACCACACAAACAAACGACACGTACCCACAAAATGGCACACACACACAGGGGATTCACATCCTGGTCACTAACAACAGGCCACCATAGGGGTTGTATGGCCAGCACCACTACCACCCCCACCCATAGGGCTTATGTTGCCCATCACCCCTGCCACCCCCACTCATAGGGGACCTGTTGCCCATCACTACTGCCCCCCCCATCCATAGGGTTTATGTTGCCCATCACCCCTGCAACCCCCACTCATAGGGGACCTGTTGCCCATCACTACTGCCACCCCCACCCATAGTGGACCTGTTGCCCATCACTACTGCCACCCCCACCCATAGGGCTTATGTTGCCCATCACCCCTGCCACCCCTACTCCTAGGGGACCTGTTGCCCATCACTACTGCCACCCACACCCATAGGGCTTATGTTGCCCATCACCCCTGCCACCCCCACTCATAGGGGACCTGTTGCCCATCACTACTGCCACCCCCACCCATAGGGCTTATATTGCCCATCACCCCTGCCACCCCCACTCAGAGGGAACCTGTTGCCCATTACTACTGCCACCCCCACCCATAGTGGACCTGTTGCCCATCACTACTGCCACCCCCACCCATAGGGCTTATGTTGCCCATCACTCCTGCCACCCCCACTCATAGGGGACCTGTTGCCCATCACTACTGCCACCCCCACCCATAGGGGACCTGTTGCCCATCACCCCTGCCACCTCCACCCATAGGGCTTATTTTGCCCATCACCCCTGCCACTCCCACTCATAGGGGACCTGTTGCCCATCACTACTGCCACCCCCACCCATAGTGGACCTGTTTCCCATCACTACTGCCACCCCCACCCATAGTGGACCTGTTGCCCAACACTACTGCCACCCCCACCCATAGTGGACCTGTTGCCCATCACTACTGCCACCCCCACCCATAGGGCTTATGTTGCCCATCACCCTTGCCACCCCCACTCATAGGGACCTGTTGCCCATCACTACTGCCACCCCCACTCATAGGGGACCTGTTGCCCATCACTACTGCCACCCCACTCATAGGGGACCCGTTGCCCATCACCACTGCCACCCCCACTCATAGGGCACCTGTTGTCCATCACTACTGCCACCCCCACACATAGGGCTTATGTTGTCCATCACCCCTGCCACCCCACCCATAGGATGGGTGATGTGCCACACATCTATCATACTCCAACTTTAGGTATGTCAGCAAAATACATCCCCCCTAACATCATGACAACAGTGTGTAGTCTGTGACAAATGCCCACAAAAGTGATTATGCCTTTGAACATACAATGTAACTACCATCACATGTGTGACCAAAAAATGAGTGTGGCCTACACAAGGCAAGCATCACTATAGCACTGTGTCAATGTAAAAAAATAACACCCCCTCACTGTGTAGAACAAATCTAAGTGTGTGGTTCCAAACTGCAGCAAATGTTGAGCATTGTGGTGATGGGGGTCTAAAACCCCCCTTATCAAGGTGACCAAAAGGTAAGTGCAATCATGGTCAAAGCTGCAAATGCCAAACAGCATGTATGATTCCCGGTCCCAACACATGAAACACTTTTGTGGCAAACTAGTGGTTGTGTCCCATACCCACAGAAATGTGGTGAGGCTAACAGTGCTGTGAAAACATAAAATACTCTCGGCCATGTGCAGACAAGCACCACACATGGGGACTGACAATGCATACAGTGTACAATGACACAAAAGCAGAAGTGACCATCACAAAGCATACACACATCTCGAAAATAGACACACAAATCAAAACAACCTGTATAGACTGTAGGTGTCAGGTCACAAACTCCCATTCCATGCTAGCAATGGCACCTAACAACCAGGATGAATGTGCACAATGATGTGATATGACTCACAGGGACAGCAGGGTAAATCACAAAAACAGCATCCAGACAATGGCCCTCAACAGCAATACCAATGCACTGGTGCAGATGCACAAACACAAACAGGCAACCTCACACTGCACATCTGACACAACATGTGTGTGTGTGTCTCAGTATCCACAGGCAACTACACAACACATGAGGGGGGCTGAACCACAGTGACACAGATGTGGACACAGTACCATACAAAAGTAAACCATCATTGGGACCCCCTTAGTGGGCAATCAGGCATTGTGAGATGAGAGGGAGCACAACAGACACATGTGACACAAGCTGGAATGAACGCAAACTAAATCAGCAACAGACTGACACACAACAGCACTACCCCCAGGGACCAGACATTGGGGTGACACAAGCATGCATGATACCTCCTCTGTGATGACAAAGGTAGATACAAAGTGTGAAACCCAGACATGTGTCCTGTGCCACAAACGTACATCGAGGACAAACACCAACACAAAAAGGATTTCCTCTTTTTCGGTCTGGAGATTGTACACCAAACCAAGAGAGGGGGAAACCATGAGCTAAGATTATGAAGACGCAGAAGTGAACTGATCATGAACTATAAAACAACTGGGACTAACCAAAGATGCAGAAATGCATGTGTGGTTAGGAGATGACTAACTATCTATAAATGTCCCCTAATTGATCCCACTGTGTGTTTTCTCCTTCCACGATCGGACCTTTGTGATCCTTTATTACCTTTGACTTCCAAACCTAACCATCCACTATGGTCCACCGGAATTTCCCACGCCCTGATACGCTGCTCCCTTAGAAACACTCGCGTACCTTTGAATTCCTTTTAAACCATAACAGGTGCCTTGTAGTTCTATACATCAACCTGTTCCCAACTGACATAATTCATCAGTGTTTATTTCACACCAGATGTTTCCCCGTTCCAAAATGGCGCACTTTCGCACTAACCTGGCTCCTTCCGGGTTACAACCCGGAAGTCTTTCCACATTGCCCTTATTGGCCGCTTGGTGTTCGGTGCTTACACCCACGTGAAGCCGAACAGATCTTTTGAACCAGGCATTTGCCGAGATTAGAGGTAAGCGCGACCACGAACCCCACACTACCGCCCTGATTCACTCAAAGCCACTCGTTAAGATAGTTTTTCTCTGTTGACCTTCTTCCCCTTTAGAATCTCTTGATATTGTAACCAATTACATCGCTGACAAAACTTAATACGGAAGTACCCGGTAAGCACCAATCTGACAACATAGTGATATCACTGCGACACTGCCAAAAAAGTTTTAGAAGTGCACTGCCCAGTCTAGCACCTTCCTCTTGCCTCTAACCGCTGATGAGTGCTTAGACATTCATTTTCCTTTTTCACAAACATAGTCTTTTGTACAGTAAATTGAGTTTTTATGAGCACCTCCGTTTTCCTTCTCTCACTACCGTTTCACTTGGATTATTGGTAGCAACACGTTATTCTGCAAACTAAGACCGCTTTTGCCATTATGCTGACCTTAGGCTGGAGTTACTACCCCCTTCAATATTATCAGGCATGATACTTTTCAAAAACCACCGTCGCCTCAACACGACCTTAAGATCACCTTAAACATGAATTTCTATCGATCTGCTCACTCACTTCCTCATTGAATTTCTCGACTACCCTCACCACGCCTCAATTTCACCGCGTTGTCGAGCGATTGATAAGCAACATATTCTAATTATGACCTCTTTTTCCTGAAAATTTATACAAACTCATCACCTTGCTGCCCCTGATGCCGAAAATATTACTGTAAATATACATCTCTTTTTCTTTTTGTAATCTTATCTGCTTGTTGAAAAATTAATCTCTTGCGCGCTATGTGGTTCCTTATTTCCCTGATATCGGTTCAAATTATTAATTTCTCTCTCGAATGTGTGGATTGCTATGGCCCATTATGAATCGACTTGTAAATCGAATTGCCTACGCGCGCAATTTTATGCTATTGCTATTTTCATGTTCGTTTGAAAATCGTGCTGTACACAACACTGTTGTTTTCTCCTCATCTAAACGTGACCATATGAATCTTTTGTGCGCAATGTGGTTACTGCTACCCTACCTTCTTTTTTTCCCTAATATCTGTTCAAAATCATAAAATTTCTCTCTCAAATGCGTGGATTGCTATGGCCATTATGGATTATTGTTAATGTTATTTTCTTGTTCGATGGAAAATCGTGCTGTACACAATATTAGGTTTTTTTCTCCTCTTTTAAACATGATCATATGAATCTCTCACGCGCAATGTGGTTACTGCTACCCTATCCTTATTTCCCTGATATTTGTTCAAATTCATTCATTTTCTCTCTCGAATGCGTGGATTGCTATGGCCCATTATGAATCGACTTGCAACTCGAATTGCCTACGCGCGCAATTTTTATGTTACCGTTATTTTATGTTATTGTTATTTTCATATTCGTTTGAAAATCGTTCTGTACACAACATTGTCTTTTCTCTCCTCATTTAAACGTGACAGTATGATTTTCTTTTATTTTTGTTTCCAATAATGATGTGTTTGATAAACTGTTTGTGTAATGTCTCCTCTCCCTTCCCCCTTTTTTTCCCGCTAACCTTTCCATTCCTTACCCTTTATTCTCCATCTCCACTATGCTCTACCCTGATCACATGTCTATGTACTTACTGTCGGCATGACGTGCTTTCATAATAACCTAAATTTTGTAATCCAATTAACATCTATGTGCCTTCACGGATTACAACTTATATGTATACCACCTAATACGACTTGAACTTTCGTATATGACTAACGAAAATTCCATTCCTATTTACATCCTAAACCCTCACCTTCTCCCAACCTCCATATTCGCTTTCAAATCTTGGTCCTTCCCCCACTTGTTTCTTGCCTTCTCTGTACAAACCCTCATCCGACCACTAACCTACATCTATCCTCACCCTAACTGCCTTTCTTGCGTCCTCACTAACACTCCGATGTAAACTGTACGTCTTCCGCTCCTAAACCTTTATCGTTTTCATCCTTTTCTTCCCCTTTATTTACTCTTCTTAACGTCTAATAAATCCCGCACCACCTGTCTAACGCACTTTCTGGCTACATGCTCACAACTCTCACTGAATGTTATTAAATTTGTTCTATTACACCCTATATGTACAGCCCTGAGGAAGCCCCAGGCCGGATGGCCATGTAGGGGGCGAAACACGTGTTGGCTGTGCCACCTTTTCTCTTTCTTTGTACCCACTCTTATGAACAGAGTGCCAATAAATGATTATTCACCTTTGGATTAACTTGTATTGAACTGGAATTTCTTCCACAAATAACAACACAAATAATCTTGCCCAGACAAACCTACAGAACTCTGCTTTAATTAGGGGGATAGGGGTCTCTCCCCCTGTTATGGGCAAGAACCAGCACAAAAAGGATTTACGCTTAATATCCGGCTAGTAAGGGATCGGGACCTTTTCCCCTTTCTTGAAGAAGTACATCACATCTACACAAACACAAATCACTCAGTCAGCATGGACCGTCATCCATGGACAAACGGGAGCTAGGGGCCCATCCATGCAAACATTTACATCAGTCCACCCTCAACACCACACACCCTCAACTGCACCAATGTGAATCTGTGAAGCCCACATGGACAGGTGACATTGCACATGCACCCATGACAAACACACTAATGTTGGGAGGAACTAAGATGCACAGACTCATCACACAAGGACAGTTTACAACCCTGGTGAATGACAGACATACTGCACAGTATGCGGTACATGGCCATGATGTCAAAGCTCATGTAACCTTCAGAATACCTGCCACAGTCCCAGGACAATGCAGAAGCCAAGGCAAACCACAATGCACACATGCTGATACCTGCAAACATTGCAGCCCTGAACCCGACAAGTGGGAGCAGTCACACACACATACACATGTCTCAATCACTGAAAGGTATCACCAAGGGACAACTACATGATATTGAGAACAAACAGGTGCCTTGGGGACCCCTGACTAGATCCCATCTGCGTCTGACAACATCACCACCACTCTGACAAATCCCAATGATGAAACACCAATTAACAGTAGTGTGTCATATACCGACACATCTGGTAGCCCATGGCAAAGTTGTGGGATGAACACAGTACCACTCACCAAGCATAAACAACAGGAACATATCAAGGGAACACTGCCTGTGTATGGAAAGGGATGTGGACACACACACATGCTCACACAACACACACCATGGGCCCAGGCTATGTCACGGAACAACACACTTACTTGAGGGGACCCAACTCCTGTGGAAGCCCAGCTGTGCCAAACATAGTCACAGCACGTCTCAGTCATGTCAGCAGAACACTTGGTCAGTCGGCCATCAGTTACGAAACAATGAAGGCTCTGGTCACAACAGCCTGGGTACAGGAGTCTCCCTCAAGTCATCTGCACATACTCAACACATATGTACAGCAAGTTGCACAGAGGACCCAGTTGCTCCTGCACTAATGATGCCCACATGTGTAGGTCCAGTGGTGATGCACCCAAAGTCAGGGAAATAGACAAATTGGACAATGGGAAGCACATCATATGTGCATGTGTGCAAGCCACAGATGTGACCATGCAAATGAAATGTTCACAGAGATGTCCACAATTTGTTGATCATGACACACCCAGTTAGCTGCAAAGGATGACATGGATACCGACCTGGGGGATGGTGTCCGGGTGTGAGGGCACTCCCCTCTGTGTGTGGGGACTTCCTCTTCCCCTTATAATCTGGATCTGCTGGGTCGGTGGGGAAGAGGCCAAGGTCACAGAGGAAGATGGGGTTGCAGGTGAGGCAAGGGAAGGGGGCCGTGAGGGAGATGTTTCCGAAGGACTGCGGAGTGGTTGTGGATGACTGTGTGTGTGTCTGCAAACCATCCCCTGTGAGTGTGGTATCAGTCCCCTGCACTTGCTTGTGTGCAAGTCTAGACCTTGTTTTGAGTGTTTGTGTGCTGCCCGTGTCTGTGGCTTTGTGAGAATGTGCAGGTGTGTGTGTGCTTGGGACAGGTAGGGTGCTAGGAATCGTGGGTGGTGCAGGGGTAGGAGGGGTGCTGGACTGTTGGAGGAGGGACACTGCTGCCATCAGCTAGGAGGCCACGGACTGATTGGTCCTCTGTAGGGCAGACATGCCCAATGAAATGCCCTCCATGAACGAAACCAGTTGCGTCAACAGACTGGTGTGTGCATGGAGGACACTGAGCATTGATGATGTCTGCCTTACATGGATCTGTCTAAGTGAGTCCACAGACTCCTTACTCAGGGCAGCAGGGGACACAGGGGCAGGGGGTGTGGTGCCTGGCACAAAGGAGACATGCTCCCAAACACGGGAGCCTCCACGGACCTCTGGGATGGGAGCCGATAGGAGGGTGGTGATGGTGGTCGTGGGGCGGTGGCGGGGACAGCCTCACTAGCTTGGGTTTGGTGGCTGCTGATTTCAGGGACCACAATTCTTTGGGGTAACACGCTGGTAGGTAGAGCAGTGTGCGACCAATTGGACTTCTGTTAATATTCAGGCTCCTTGAGCCGGTGGAGCTGACGAGCTCATGGTTACGCACCTGCGCGCTACGAGAGGTACTTTACCTGAGAACACTTATTTTAGCAGCCTACACAGCAACCCTACACACTCACCTACTCCCTGCTGACGAGAGGCAACTACCTTGAAACACGTGTCCAGGGATGGCTAACGCTACACTTACTTGCACTCATGACTTGGGCAGAGGCGTACCTGCCGACGCTGACTTCAGGGACCACAATTCTTTGGGGTAACACGCTGGTAAGTAGAGCAGTGTGCGACCAATTGGACTTCTGTTAATATTCAGGCTCCTTGAGCCGGTGGAGCTGACGAGCTCATGGTTACGCACCTGCGCGCTACGAGAGGTACTTTACCTGAGAACACTTATTTTAGCAGCCTACACAGCATCCCTACACACTCACCTACTCCCTGCTGACGAGAGGCAACTACCTCGAAACACGTGTCCAGGGATGGCTAACGCTACACCTACTTGCACTCATGACTTGGGCAGAGGCGTACCCGCCGACGCTGACTTTAGGGACCACAATTATTTGGGGTAACACGCTGGTAGGTAGAGCAGTGTGCGACCAATTGGACTTCTGTTAATATTCAGGCTCCTTGAGCCGGTGGAGCTGAGAGAGCTCATGGTTACGCACCTGCGCACTACGAGAGGTACTTTACCTGAGAACACTTATTTTAGCAGCCTACACAGCAACCCTACACACTCACCTACTCCCTGCTGATGAGAGGCAACTACCTCGAAACACGTGTCCAGGGATGGCTAACGCTACACTTACTTGCACTCATGACTTGGGCACAGGCGTACCCGCTGACGCTGACTTCAGGGACCACAATTCTTTGGGGTAACACGCTGGTAGGTAGAGCAGTGTGCGACCAATTGGACTTCTGTTAATATTCAGGCTCCTTGAGCCGGTGGAGCTGACGAGCTCATGGTTACGCACCTGCGCGCCACAAGAGGCACTTTACCTGAGAACACTTATTTTAGCAGCCTACAAAGCAACCCTACACACTCACCTACTCCCTACTGATGAGAGGCAACTACCTCGAAACACGTGTCCAGGGATGGCTAACGCTACACTTACTTGCACTCATGACTTGGGCAGAGGCGTACCCCCCGACGCTGACTTCAGGGACCACAATTCTTTGGGGTAACACGCTGGTAGGTAGAGCAGTGTGCGACCAATTGGACTTCTGTTAATATTCAGGCTCCTTGAGCCGGTGGAGCTGACGAGCTCATGGTTACGCACCTGCGCGCTACGAGAGGTACTTTACCTGAGAACACTTATTTTAGCAGTCTACACAGCAACCCTACACACTCACCTACTACCTGCTGACGAGAGGCAACTACCTCGAAACACGTGTCCAGGGATGGCTAACGCTACACTTACTTGCACTCATGACTTGGGCAGAGGCGTACCCGCCGACGCTGACTTCAGGGACCACAATTCTTTGGGGTAACACACTGGTAGGTAAAGCAGTGTGCGACCAATTGGACTCTTGGTGGCTGCTGACACCCGCCTCCACAAGGGAGTCATCCTCAGAGCTGCTGTGGCCCTCAGCTGGGGTGAATTGTGCTGATGACTCCTCGGTGTGGCTCCACTCGCCCTCCGTGCCACTGGGTCCACCCGACTACTCTCCTTCTGTCCCAGTCAGGCTCTGTGGCTCCTCCTGGTCCATGGAGCTGTCCCCTCCTGTGGCCGTAGATGTATCTGGATAGAAATGGGAAGAAAGAGAACAACATCAGACCCCTGCACTGACTGCACACACCACAGTGAGTACATCACATCACAGGGCAAGGCCTGGCATCATCAGCTGAACACTGCTCAAAGTGCCAACACTGTTTAGAATAAGCCAATTGTCATTCTCACCATCAACCATGGCACACATATCCCTCCTGAACTTGCACCCATATGTCTGTTGCATGTTGGATGCTAATACCTCAATGTGCCGACATGCACCACCCACACATTTTTTGGACATGCAAGTGAACATGTAGGAGTATGTCACTATACACACAGCACATCTCTTGCCACTGACTCAGTACAGGTGTCCGGATGAAGGGATGGGCAGAGACTCATTTCACATGCTTGTGATGCATGCCAGCAACACACACTATGATGTTCTCATGTCTTGATAGCCAATGCCACACTGGGGTGCATGGAGCACACTTGAACACAATGCAGGATCACTCATAGCAAGTTAAATGTCATGGCACTGGCATGCATGGAAAGTCACTCAACACTGTCTCCTGTCACAGGGGCAGGGCATCCAGACAACAACAGTATGCACTGTGTCACAATCATAGCTCAAGGGTTAAGCAAACTCTGTAGATGACAAGTGCCCTTGCCCATCCCCTGCAAACAACATATCCAGGACCCAGTAGACCCCACATCATGTAAATCAGACATATGAGTCTCTGCAAACACAATTCCCTGTACATTAGCACATCACAGTCTGTTGTGCATGTAACCCAGCTGCCTGAAGTGCACAGTTGCATACACCATTGTGCGCTTTCAAATGGTCACACACCTATATGTCACACAGGTCTTGTCTCTCACAGTCACATCTCAGATGTCCCGCTGACCCTCAAAATCATGAACAGGAAGCCACACCATAATGACACAGAGGCAGACACCTGAAAGCACATGTCACTAAGCACAACCTGTAAGTTGATACACAGGAGTGGGATAACAGAGTGTTTCTAAATGCCCTTGAGTAGGCATGACTGCCCAGGTCTACGTGAAACAGTGTTTGGCCCTGGACAGTAGTCAGGTGGCTAAGCAAGTGTGACATACTTGATATACATACTCCTGAGGCCCACACATTGGAGTCCCCTGCTGCATGGGTTTGTTTGAAATACCCCAGCCACATGTGGCGAGTCAGACCAGCAATTGGAAAACATATCAAGGGCACATGTCAGATCCCAGGCATTGGGTAAACAATTGAACCACCCATGAAACACACAACAGAGTCACGGGAACAGATGCTGTCTGGAAGCTGAAGCATAGCTGACTGCAGGGACACAGTGGCCTAGTGACACAAGCAACAGACTGTCGGGGCCACACCTGTGGAACAGACGAGGAGGGTGCATCACACAATTGAGGGACCTGAGTATTGGACTACAAGTCCTACGTAATGTGGAAGTGTGGCCAGGCCAAAAGACTGCATTTAGCATGTCAGACATAGTACACAGATTAGGCATGGACTTACCCCCTCCTTGCTGCTGTCTGGCCTTCAGCTGCCTATCCAGGTCTGGGAAGACCACTGCCAGTCTCCGGAGCATGTGGGGGGGTCAGGGTCCGGTGTCCGCCCCTCCTGCGAGGAGGTGACAGCTTCAGCTGGACTCTTGCGATCCTCCGGGTCCAGCCCCGGATGTCCTGCCACCTCTTCTGGCAGTTGCGGTTCCGGCGCTTGTATACCCCCACTGAACAAACTGCCCGGGCGATGGTAAGCCATATCTTCTGCTTCTGGTGGGCATCAACCTGTGAGGATGACAAAGCTAAAAGTCCATTAACACACAAGCTCCATATTTGTGCTGCACACATTGGGATATACATGTCATCATCATAAAGGGAGCTGAGTGACACATGTAGTGCACCCATGGAAAAGGACAAATGCCCTGCATGTCTGACATGTTAACAATGCCTGGTAAGTTTAAGAAAGCACAAATGCACTTTAGCAGCAGAACACCTGTTCATTACATGTACCTACACACTTTGGGGGATGAAAGTACTCAGTGAGAATGCTTGCCACTGGTTTGCACACTGCTAGTACTGCTAGTCAGACAACATGCATAATTAGGAAGGCAGTGGACTGCACACTCACCTGCTCCCCTGGTTTCCCATACAGCTTGCTGTACTGTGGAAGGAGCCCGTCCAGCAGGGCCTGGTTCTCCTCCTCAGTGAAGGCTGGGGCCCTCTCCAGAGTACGTGCCATAGCAGGAGCCAGAGGATGCAGAGACAGCAGCAGTGGTAGCAGGGATGTAGTCCAGTAGCATGTAGTGCGGGCAAGTGAGCTCCCTGGGGGCCAGCCAGCCTTATATCTGTGCTGCAGAGGCAGACTCTGTGCCATGTGTCCCCAGTGAAAGGTCCAACACGGATGCATTCTATGAATCTGGCCAATCCATGAAAATGTACGACTAGTACACGTCTTCCGCATCGTTCAAATCTTCACCTTCATAAAATCGTAGGAATTACAACATTGTTGTAGGCATCCAACTGAATTTTCAGCGCACAACTCGTACAAGTTTTGAATCCGCATCCGTCTCCATGACGTCCGGAGCCAATGGGTGCGCACGGATCGTTCAACTGACTGTACAACGTGTATTTTGAAAATACACATGCACCCATCTCCACTCTTCATACGATTCAATGGCCAATGCGTACGCCTGGCTTGGACCATGCCTGCCCGACGCGCATGCATGATAGTCACCCGCATCAGACCTCATTGCAGTCAATGGCAAAGCGTACGCACGGCTCGGTCATGAACCGTGCAATGCATACGCATTGTCACCCGCGTCGGACCTCATTGCAGTCAATGGCAAAGCGTACACACGGCTCGGTCATGAACCGTGCAATGCATATGCATTGTCACCCGCGTCGGACCTCATTGCAGTCAATGGCAAAGCGTATGCACGGCTCGGTCATGAACCGTTCAATGCGTACGCATTGTCACCCACGTCGGACCTCATTGGTGTGACTATTTGACGGCTTCAACACACAATTACTTGCCACGGACACATGTGCACACCTACCACACTACAGCATTGGCTACACAGTGTCCCATGGCATGTAAGGCTGCATTCCCTGTGTGTTTGGGGGGGGCAACATTTGGTTTGTTGTGTGGCACTTTTGTTCAGCCATTTCCAGGCTGTGCACGTGTTCATGGGGGCATACTCCTTTGTGTGTTGTGCACGTTACCACTGTCATGTGCAACTGTACAGTAATGGGCATGAGTCATGGACACAGTTGCAGGTTGGATATGTTTAGGACATGTCACATACACCCTGAGTCCTGTGGGTGATGGCATGTACATCACAGTGAGACCTGTGGCCACAATTCTGATGTACACCCACAGTCTGTGTGCATGTTGTGTCTCAGATGTGGATGATCAAATGTGCCCAATGGGAGACAGTCTCCACATCCATGTGGTATGTGCAGCAACCTTGATGGTGTGTGTGTCTAAGAGACGTACATGTAGGGCCTGCAGAGACAACAGTGGCCACTACCTGTGGGACTCACACTTGCCTTGTGGCGTGTACGTGATACGCCATGTCATGCCAGTGTCGATGTGGAAATACAGGGACACTGGGTATCTGCATGGCAAAGATCTGTGATGCCTGGGAGACATCAGGCCTCACTTGTCACTGTTGTGTGTGTTTGTAACGTCACAGCAGTACATAGGTAGGGTGATACAGCCCAATGATTGGCCATTGCACTATATGGGACATGTGGAATTGAGATGTGAGGTGATGGTCATGTAGTTGACATATGTGTCCATGCCCAACAGCACACACCTCAGTACATTGTGTAATGTCATGATGTATCATGTGATATTGAGCCTGGTCATGGCCATATGGGTGGATGAACCGACAATCTTCCTTTGTGCATCTCTGTTCTGCACGGCACCAGCTGTCCTTTGAGCGTTCCCAGACCTTGAAACCATGCAGGAATGCGACTGCATCCGACGGTACCTCTTCACCAGGCCACTGATTGAGGAGTTGGCGGAGCAGTTGGCGCCACATCTGCTACCTGGCCAGACATACCCTACAGCACTGACCCCAGAGGTGAAGGTGATGGCAGCCCTGCACTTCTTTGCTACTGGTACCTTCCAGGACACTGTGGCTACAGCAGGTGGGATGTCGCAAACTATTTTTAGTTGTGTGCTATGCGATGTCTTGGAGGGGATGTTGCATTTCCTTGACCTGTACATCAAGTTCCCTAGCCCAGCTGAACTCCCTGAAATAAAGGATGCCTTTTATTCACTTAGGAGGATGCCGAATGTCATCGGATCTATTGATGGTACACATGTGGCCCTGATACCACCACAGGCACATGAGCAGGCATACTGGAACAGGAAACATTTCCACTCGATCAATGCTCTGGTGGTATGTTTTACAGACATGTGTATCACACATGTGTATGCACGGTTCCCTGGTTCTGCGCACAATGCCTACATAATGAGGAGTAGTCGCATTGCAACGCTGATGTCACAGATGCCAGATCAGCGTGCCTGTCTTGTCGGTGTGTGTTTGGCAATATTGTATCCAGCACTCCTACAAAACTTAGCTAATTGTTCATTTTTTGTGTGTAGGTGACTCCGGATACCCCAACATGCCGTGGTTGCTGATACCCCTCAGGAACCCTGTGACACCAGCCGAGATGCGCTACAAAGAGACACATGGTCGGAGCAGGAGGGTGATTGAATGGACATTTGCCTCCTGAAAAGCCGCTTTCACTGCCTGGACAAGACCAGAGGGGCCCTCCCAAATGAGCCTGCAAAGGTGTGCAAAATTATCCTTGTATGCTGCATGCTACACAACATGGCAGTGCGGAAGAAGGTGCCTCTCATCCAGGATGACGATGACCAACCTCCACCACCTGTGGAGGATCCTGGCCTGGGCCACGATGCCAGTGATGATGGAGATGAGGGTGACGTCCGCTCACAGCTCATCAACAACTTGTTTACCTGAATGTGAGTTTCCAGGGTTGTTATGTCAATGTATCGAGTTAGCGGGGAATGTGTTGTGGCTGCTCTGTTGCTGTCTGAGTGTGTCTGTGTGCCACTTGACTGGATGTGTGCAGTGATGCGTCCATTCAGGTGGTGTGTACTCCACAATAGGGTAGTACTGCTAACTTGCTTCTGTGTGCGTTTCTTGTGACATGTTTTGTGCATGTGTATTGCATTTCTCTCCTGTACTGCTGTGCTTTTGACTGTGTCTTGTGTCTGTCCTTCCCAAGGTACTTTGCCTGTTGTGTGGTCAACACTGACCCCCAACACCCAGAATCCAACCCCAGTGTGGGAGTAGTCAATTGCCATCAAGTGATGTGCCACACACCCCTGAACTTCAATTCTCAGACACTCTGGGCCCGATTCACAGAACAAACTTAAGACAAAATCCTAAACTTAGTACCATTTTAGTATTCACAGAATGCACTTACTACTTCTGGTATTCACAGAATGAACTTACTACTTTTGCGATTCACAGAATAAACTTACTACTTTTGCTATTCACAGAATGGATTTAAAACTACTAACTTTACGTCCGCACTCGGGCCGGAAATTCCGGCCCGGAGGCGGAGCTTCCGGCCCGGAGGTGGAGCTTCCGGGCCGGAGGCGGGGCTTCCAGGCCAGAGGCGGAGCTTCCGGCCCAGAGGTGGAGAGTTTAAATCTCCGCCACTGGCCGGAATCCCCACCTCCGGCCCGGAAGCTCCGCCTCCGGTCCGGAATTTCCGGCCCTAGTGCGGACGTAAAGTTAGTAGTCTTAAATCCATTCTGTGAATAGCAAAAGTAGTAAGTTTATTCTGTGAATCGCAAAAGTAGTAAGTTCATTCTGTGAATACCAGAAGTAGTAAGTGCATTCTGTGCATACCAAAATGGTACTAAGTTTAGGATTTTGTCTTAAGTTTGTTCTGTGAATCGGGCCCTCTGTGACTGTGTGTCCACAGTAACGTACAATTGCCTTGCAACTATTTTTGAATAAACATGTTGCTGATGTGTAATGAACCTGTGCTATGCTTTGTTAGGTGCGTTGTCTGCCTTCCCACATCTGAGTGACATTTGCTTACCTCACCTGTGGACTTGTTACCACTGACTGTGGATAGGTGTTGTGTCTGTGCATACCTATGTGTTTCAGGTCAACATCATTGTGTGGGATGAGTAACATGGCCATGGTGAGTATATGTTGTGTTGCCATAGTGGTGTGTCTCCCTCACATGTGTCACATCACCATGACTCACCTAACGGTGGTCACATTGCTGTAGTATTTGGCATGCACTGCGTTGTTTAGCAGATCGACATCTCCATGACACATGACAATTTGGAATCACAACAGAGTCAAGTATGGTGTACTGGTGAGTTTATTTTCGAACATGTGTGAGGAAAGTGCACAGGATGGTGGGTGCGGTACATTGGTTTTTGAATCCAAAGTTCACATTAGAGTTGGAAGTGTTGGTAGATGAAATGTCCAGAGTAAAGTCCATAGTCATCTGCTACATTGGACCAACATGAACCCTCCATGTCATGTGGGCGAGTTGTGTGCGATTGGACAAGGCGAACGGGTTGCGCACAAAGAACATTGTCCAGAACAGTTTTAAAGGCCCTGGGGGATGTGCTGGGACATCTGCCTCTCACATGTCCTTCTTCAGATGACCCTTTTCTTCTTGGGGGGGGATCCTCGGGTGCAGGCCTCTGCGGTGCAGGAGACTCTCCGCCAGAGTCCTCCTCCCTCCCTGTGGCACTGGCAGATGGTGCTGCAACAGATGTTGTGGCCACACAGGGAGGTGTGGACATGTTTGTGGTGATCTGGCGGAGGCATTGGAGTATGTCCCGATGCACCGCAGTAAGGGCATCCCACTTTGCCTCCATGTGGGCATGGTGGGCAGCCTGCTCCTGTTGCATATCCTTGAGGATCCCCACTACCTGGGCAAATCCTCTGGCGCTATACCGGTACGCATCTATGATGCGTGCCAGTTGGGGGTCATCATGCAGTCCAGATCCCTCTGCAAGGTGCGCCCTCTGCCTCCCACCCCTCCCAGTACCCCTATCCACACGGGCATGACCAGCGGCAGGCCACACATGTGACACTGGGACCCCTTGGGTGGTGTTGCTGGTGGTGTTGCCTGTAGCTTCCGGGGGGTCCTGTGTCCCTGTGCTGTGGGTTTTTCATTGGCCTTGGTCTGTCCGTGTTGGCAGGGGTGCCCTGTCGGTTTCCAGATGCTGGAGGCGTGGGTACAGGGGGTGGAGATGTTGATGCTGCTGGTGCTGCATGATGACTCACACCGGAGGGGCCAGGCTGTTCGTCATCATCCGAAGAGGACAGAGACAGAGTCAAACCAGGGAGCTTAGTGTCCACCAGAGTCTGGGACTGGGAATCCTCTTCATTTGGTGCTGTGTCCTCAGCACCACCAGTGTTTGGAAGAGACACACAATGTAAGTTATGTTTCTAAAGGCATCAATGGTTCACAAACATGACATATTCTACTGTAAAAACGGATGCCTGCCTGTACACTGCTTTTTTCTGGCTTGTCACAGACAGAGATTGATATTGTTGTTGCACATTGCTCAGCCATAAAGAAACATTTCAATGTGCATGTCGAAGTGTGTGCATGCCCAGCTCATGGATAGATTTGTCTGTACATGACCATTACTACTCAAGGGCCATCACGTTTCTGACACAGGTGTGTCATCCCAGTACACATGTGAGCTTTAACAAGGACATTCGTGCTATTCCACTGGAGATATGTTGTACTGTTGGGGCATGTGTGGTAGCAGAGTTTGCTAGTCTTTGTGTGCCACATTGGTGTATTGGTATGACATGGTCGCAGTCTGGTATGCCTGTGATCTCTTTGGAGAAAGTGTTTTCTTCCAGTGTTCCTAGTTCACATCTCATTTCATCCAAGTGATGATGTCACCATCGTTAATGAGTCTGGTGCTGAGTTTTGTACGTGCATATGTGATTTGACTTGTCAAGGTTCCCCATGTTGACATGGATTGGGCTAGGTAGCACTCTGCCTTTTCAATGTTCATGACAGTGAGGGACGTTGGTGTGTGTGTTGCAGTTTGGCTGCTGTGAGTCTCCTTCAATGCTGTCCAGGTTTGACCTTGTGTCTACAGTGTCTATGTCAGTGAGTGGTGTGTTGTGTGAAAGATGCCTATGTTTCAGCACGATGTAGGGGTGGAATGCAGCTCACAACAGCACCGAGTGTGAATGAGACCATGCTATGGTGTCGGCTATATTGGTGTGTCCATTCCATTCACTGTCAGATGTCCCCTGTCAATGATGTATATGTGAGTTCCTGTGTGTTTTGTACAATGTCCCATATATATGGCTCTCCACATTTGTCATCGGCAAGACACACATCCCCTGCCCGGCCAGGGGGCACCCCTGGACACTGCATCCCCAGACAATGACAATGATTTTGAATATATGGTTGCAATGGCTGTATGTGTGACCGGGTTTTGTTTGGTCAGTGCATATGTGTGATTGTCAGCCACATCATTTCTCTGGCCCAGTGTCAGACATCTTGTCAGTCCCTTCCCACTCCCTGTGGGGTGAGCATGTTTCAGTGTGAGCTTGCTGGGCCATGTGGGTGGGTGTGGATTGTCTGTGACTGCAACTCCCATCATGCTCTTGGCTACACTCCCTTCCCAGCATGCCCATACTTCCTCCCTCTTGACTCTGCTTCCCTGTGAGGGGGTGTGACAGCAATGGCAAGATGGCTGACTGTGAAGTCCTGGTGTTTGTTGTTGCCCAGTTCCCAGCATGGCCATGTGCTCCCCACAACAGAGCCCAGTGTCAGACATCTTGACAGTCCCTTCCCACTCCCTGTGGGGCGAGCATGTTTCAGTGTGAGCTTGCTGGGCCATGTGGGTGGGTAGGGATTGTCTGTGACTGCAACTCCCATCATGCTCTTGGCTACACCCCCTTCCCAAAATGCCCATACTTCCCCCCTCTTGACTCTGCTTCCCTGTGAGGGGGTGTGACAGCAATGGCAAGATGGCTGACTGTGAAGTCCTAGTGTTTGTTGTTGCCCAGTTCCCAGCATGGTCTTGTGCTCCCCACAACAGAGCCCAGTGTCAGACATCTTGACAGTCCCTTCCCACGCCCTGTGGGGCAAGCATGCTTCAGGGTGAGCTTGCTGGGCCATGTGGGTGGGTGGGGATTGTCTGTGACTGCAACTCCCATCATGCTCTTGGCTACACCCCCCTTCCCAGCATGCCCATACTTCCCCCCTCTTGACTCTGCTTCCCTGAGAGGGAGTGTGACAGCAATGGCAAGATGGCTGACTGTGAAATCCTGGTGTTTGTTTGCCTACAAGTCCAAAGAGAGCCCCTGTGCTTCACACAGCAGCACCCAGTACGGGGTATCTTTTGCTGATATTTCACTGAGGTTTGGGTCAATGCATTGTACCGGTTGAGTTGTGTGGAGTTTTTATTGAGGGGGGGGGGTGTCTCCAGATGCTTGTAAGTATGGTCAGAGCTGTCAGTCCTCCTTCCCACCCGGCCAGACATGCCACCATGAAACGTGCTTCCATTTGAGGGCTTGCAAGTTGTCTTTCAGGATGTCAGTCAGTGGTGTCCTGCTTCTGATTTGCAGACAACCCCTACCAGGGCCTTGTGCTCCCCACAGCAGGAGCCAGTGTCAGCCATCTTGTCAGTTATTTTCCACTCCCTGTGATGTGGGCATGTTTCTGAGGGGTCTTGATGGTCCAATTTGGAGGGGGAGCATTATCTGTGACTACAAACACCTTCATGCTTTTGGATACACTCACTTCACCTGCATCCCCACTGTTCCTTCCTGTCAGTCAGCTGCACTGTGAGGTAGTGTGTTTGTTGTGGCAAACTGTCTGGCAGTGTTTATTTGGCTTTGTGCCACTGCCTTGCTCTATTTGTTTGTAGGTTGGTACATGCCATGACACAGTTCCAAGTCACTATGAGATGGCAGGTATTGTGTTTGTCTGACTAGCAGACACATCTTGGGATGATTATCTATTGGTTACTGTGGCTTTGCTTGTGGTGCATGGTTTCACTGTCCCCTTGCAACACAATTTTGGGTATGTTGTTTGTGTACTCACCAGGCTCTGGTATGTCTGTTAGCCCATGGACGCTCTCTGGTGGTAGGATGTCCCGCACCTTCTCCTCCCAGGTCCTGAAGTAGACTGGTTTGGCAGGAGGGCCACCGCCGGTGCACTGACTCAAGGCGTGATCTTTCTCAATTAGTTTCTTGACCCTCCTGCGCACGTCATGCCACCTGTTCTGGATATCGTCCTTTGTGCGCCTTGCTGGTGCTTGTGCGTTCGCCTTGTCCACAATCCTCGCCCACATCTTGGTTTTCTGTGACATGGGGGTCCTTTGGACCAATGTACCAAACAAATGTGTCTCTACTCTGATGACCTTGTCTACTAGCACTTCTAACTCACTATCTGTGATCTTTGGGATTCTTCTTTGGGGACATGGTGATGGGTGGTGGTGGTGAGTGATGTGTGTGTGAGGGTGCAAGTGAGGGTGGGCTAGTGTTGGTTTAGCTAGCTGTATGTGTGAGTGAACTTGGTGAGATGCTGATGGTGTGTAAGTTGTGTGAATGGTGAGTTGTGAGTGTGTCTGTGGTTGCTGTGTGATGGTGTTTGCTACTGGCTGTGTCTCCTATTTACAAAGGATCATGGTAGTGATTGATGTTCTTTATATAGGTGGAGTTGTGGGTGTGTCTTTGTCCCAGTTTTTTTGGGGGGATATTTATTGGCTTTGTCATTGCTTGTTTGGTCCTTATTTTGTCTTTTTTCCTTTGGGTTTTCTACGCATGAAGGAGACGTTCTTCTGACTGAGACGGACACTGATGTCGGCTCGTGCGGGCTTCTCCGCCTCTTTCACGCTGACTATCTTCTGTGTTTCATACGCACCGGTCACGGAGATCTCTATTACTTGTGGGCCCGGTTTTCTGTGCATGTCGGTCGTGCGGCTTGGGCTTCGTGCGAGTCGGTCTGGTTTTACACGCATTGCATCGTACTGCACGGGTCGGACATCGCGGGTACGTGTCAGTCGGGTTCATTCCGGGTTCTTGTCAGTCGGTGAAACTCGTGTTGGTTTTCCAGCCGGATCACTATTTTCCCAACGGCTCGGTCGTACGGCTTGTATTCCGTACGTGTCGGTTGTAATTCACATGCATTGCATCGTACTGCACGGGTCATACGGCGCTGGTCCATGTCGGTCGGTCTCTGGTCCGGGTCCGTGTCGGTCGGTACGTTTTGCGACTGGAATCGGAATCGGCCCCTAAGGGATTAGTAGAGACACTTGTTAAGGTGGGATTAAGTCTTCAGTTTTTGCACCCCTTTGGGCCCAGTTCAAATAAGGTTGTAGAGACAGAGAACTAATGATTAGGGGTATGTGAAACGTGCATAATTTGCAGTAGCGTTATTAGGTGAAATTTCTGCAAACTGACATGAAATGATGTATAATCAAGCAAATTGAACTAACACTCAAAAAATTACCCAAATAGTCAATTCAGGTAACAATTCAACTCAAAAACGTGATTTCAAGTTGATTTCCAGTCACTCACATTCAAAGCACTGCTGCTCGCATTCAACTTTGTTGGTTTGCTCTCAAAAATTACTCTAATGGTCAGTTGAGGTAAAACCTACCTGATATGCTGCTCATGTTAAAAAATTACCTGAACAATGAATCTCATGTTAAAATTCCTCTCCAAATTACACAATGGGGCCGATTCCGATCCGGGTCAGAAGGGCACCAAACGCAAAAGCTCCCGGAGTCGGTCTTCGGGGGTCTGCGTCGGACCCCCCCGACGCAGCCGTATGACTCGCACACAGAGGGAGACACATGGGAATCCCCCACGCAGGCATGTACGGCGCAGATGGCACCGATGCGTACCGACTGTAGGGGGCGCACTTGTTCGAGACGTACCCATATAGTCAATGGGAGTGCATGTACGCATCATACAACTGGCTCCCATTGCCTTCTATGGGAGTCCGACCAAACCGAGTCCGACAGCATACGTGCGCATCGTACTCACTCGGTCGGACTGTAAGGGTCCGGCTCGGTCGGAAACCACTCCGGATCCGACTCGGTCGGAGTGCTTTCCGACCCGGATCAGAATCGGCCCCAATGTGGTATAATGGAATAAGCTCTTTAATTTTGCATAAATTTGTGAAATTACCAAAATTACAAAAATCACACAAGGGGAATTAAAGTTTCTCCCAGGCCTAAAAACGGTAACTGGACACAATATCGAAAAAAAAATATTGAATGGACATAATATCGAGTACAAAATATAGAATGAGCAAAATATCGAATGAACATAATATAGTGGTTAATAATATCGAAATGCAGGTAAGTAATATCGACTGTCAAAATATCGAAGCACATAATATAGGCATTAAAATATTTTGAATTTTTAATAATATCGAATTTTTTTAAGTGTTTTGTATGTTAGTATATGTGTTAAAAGTGTATATTAGTTTTTGTAATGTATGTTTAATTTTTTTAAATTAATGAATTTTATGTTATTTAATTTTTGCGTAATTTAATTCCGTAGCGAGTGGGGGGTTTATAGGGGAATAGGGTGGGAAGCAATTTAATTATAGTAAATTAAATAGCAATTTTTAGGAATTATTAATTATTTTTAATTTAATTTTATGTTTTAGTTCCATAGCGGGTTGTGGGTTTATAGGGGAATCGGGTGGGAAGTAATTTAATTGTAATTATTAAATATTTATTTTTATTTATTAGTATTGATAATTAATGTATTGTTAATTAATTATTAATTGATAATTACATTATATTAATTGGTAAATAATGTTTATTGATTGATAATTTTGTTAATTGTATAAATTTATTATTCGTAGCGAGTTGTGGGTTTATAGGGGAATAGGGTGGGAAGTAATTTAATTATAAATAATTAATTATTGAAAATATTTTTGTGTATTGATAATTAATTTACTGTCAATTAATTATTACTTGGTATTTTCTTATTATTTATCCATTTTTGGTATTGAAAATGTATTGTTTGTTAATTAATTTTTAATAGGTAATTAATTATTAATAAATAACATGTATTGGTATTTATAATTAATTAATTATTAAATATTTTGTAATTGGTAATTAATTTAAATACTTTTTTATTGATATTGATAATTAATTTGTTTTTATTAAAATATTAATTCATTACTTTCCCTACTTTTGCACTCTCTGGAGTGGGAATAGTAATTTTTACCCTCCCGCTAGCCAACGCTTTCCCTACTGTTGCACTCACTGGAGTGGGAATAGCAAGTTTTTACTCCTACGCTATCCAACGCTTTCCCTACTGTTGCACTCTCTGGAGTGGGAATAGTAATTTATACCCCTAAGCTACCCAATGTTTTCCCTACTGTTGCACTCTCCGGAGTGGGAATAGTAATTTTTACCACTACGCTATCCAACGTTTTCCCTACTGTTGCACTATCTGGAGTGGGAATAGTCATTTTTACCCCTACGCTATCCAACGCTTTCCCTACTGTTGCACTCTCTGGCGTGGGAATAGTAATGTTTACCCCTACGCTATCCAAAGCTTTCCCTACTGTTGCACTCTGTGGAGTGGGAACAGTAATTTTTACCCCTACGCTATCCAACGCTTTCCCTACTGTTGCACTCTCTGGAGTGGGAATTGTAATTTTTACCCTCCCGCTAAACAACGCTTTCCCTACTGTTGCACCCACTGGAGTGGGAATAGTAATTTTTACCCCTACGCTATCCAACACTTTCCCTACTGTTGCACTCACTGGAGTGGGAATAGTAAGTTTTTACCCCTACGCTATCCAACGCTTTCCCTACTGTTGCACTCTCTAGAGTGGGAATAATAATTTATACCCCTACGCTATCCAACGTTTTCCCTACTGTTGCACTCTCCGGAGTGCGAATAGTAATTTTTAGCCCTCTGCTATCCAACGCTTTCCCCACTGTTGCACTCTCTGGAGTGGGAATAGTAATTTTTACCCCTACGCTATCCAACGCTTTCCCTACTGTTGTACTCTCTGGAGTGGGAATAGTAATTTTTACCCTCCCGCTATCCAATGCTTTCCCTACTGTTGCACTCTCTGGAGTGGGAATAGTAATTTTTACCCTCCCGCTATACAACCTTGTCCCTACTGTTGCACTCACTGGAGTGGGAATAGTTATGTTTACCCTCCCGCTATCCAACGCTTTCCCTACTGTTGCACTCTCTGTAGTGGGAATAGTAATTTTTACCCCCACGCTATCCAAAGCTTTCCCTACTGTTGCACTCACTGGAGTGGAAATAGTAATTTTCACCCTCCCGCTATCCAACGCTTTCCCTACTGTTGCACTTACTGGAGTGGTAATAGTAAATTTTACCCTCCCGCTTACCTACGCTAAAAATATTGAATATTTTTTTATTAATATTACGTTAATATATATATGTGTTACAAAATAAAAATGTATGTTTATTTTTTTTTACTTACATTAAGGTGCCGATTCTGATCCGTTAAAAAAAATTACCGTCCGACTCGCATCCGTATTTTTTTACGTACGAATCGTACAAGTCCCGTACAAACGTCGAAGTACGATTCGTACGTGAAAAATCCATACGAATGACTTCGGGAAAAGTATACGAGACGTCCCTGGACATTTTTACATACAAATTGTAAAACTGAAGTCCGAGCACGCAAGTACGATCTGTACCGGCCGTCCGAACACACAAGCGCATGGAAAAGGCTCCATACGGATCGAACGCAGTACCACTCGTATCTGGGTAAACTTGTGCCCGGGATACGAGTCGTACAGCCCCCCTCCCCCCCACATGTCTGCATCGTACCCCCCCATGTCTGCACTGTACCCCAGCCCCATACGTGTACGCACCGTACCCCACCACCGTACCCCAGCCCCGTACATGTACGCACCATACCCCACCACCCTACCCCAGCCCCTTACTTGTACGCACCGTACCCCAACACCGTCCCCCAGCCCCTTACTTGTACGCACCGTACCCCACCACCATACCCCAGCCGCATACTTGGATGCACCATACCACACCACCGTACCCCACCACCATACCCCAGCCCCGTACATGTACGCACCATACCCCACCACCCTACCCCAGCCCCTTACTTGTACGCACTGTGCCCCACCACCGTACCCCAGCCACATACTTGGACACACTGTACCCCACCACCGTACCCCACCACCTTACCCCAGCCCCGTACATGTATGAACCGTACCCCACCACCCTACCCCAGCCCCTTACTTGTACGCACCCTACCCCAACACCGTCCCTGGCCCCTTATTTGTACGCACCATACCCCACCACCGTACCCCAGCCGCGTACTTGGATGCACCGCACCCCACCACCATACCCCAGCATCCCGTATGTACGAACCTTACAACAACATTGCATATGTGAGCACTGTACAACAACATCGCGTATGTACGCACATTACATATGCCAAAACGACTCGTACAGAACCAGGACACAGCAAGACAGCACAAGGAGGGTCAATTTGAATCGCACACCACAAAACACATCTACAGTACTAAAAACATCTAAAAGACTACCTGGCACATCCAAACAGGCAAACAGAGGCCCAAACTCACAGCCACCTCTTATAACAAACCCACTAAAATTTCAAACCCAGCCACACCCACAAATGGACCAATAAAAAGGGCCCACACTCACAAACCATGAGCCTTTACAACAGACCCACTGCTGACAGACACCACACACAAACAACAGCACCCATACACCTTAACTTACATACCATCACAC
Source organism: Triturus cristatus (assembly GCF_964204655.1). NCBI lineage: Eukaryota > Metazoa > Chordata > Amphibia > Caudata > Salamandridae > Triturus > Triturus cristatus. The sequence continues at coordinate 744,802,079 of NC_140581.1, read as the reverse complement.
AACCTCCTTCACACATGCCCCCTCTACACATTCACACACACACCTACACATTCACACCCACACACCCACAACCATACACACCCACACCCCACACTATGCCCACAGACAAGAATCCAAAGTTCATAAAAGGGAGGAGCTGGACATCCTTGTCAACAAAGTCATCAGAGTCGAGCCACAGCTCTTTGGAACATTGGTCAGACAGACCAGCATAGCAGAAAAATCACGCCTGTGGCAGAGGATCGTCGATCGGGTGAATGCTGTTGCGCCCATCAGAAGGACCAGGAATGAATGCCAAGCCAGGTGGTACGATCTGCGGAGGGCAGTCAAGCGCAAAATGAACGAGGACTACGCCCAGAGTAACATCACAGGAGGTGGGCTGCCCCGCAGACCGGTACATTACCATCCCTGGGAGGAGAAGGTGATGGCCCTGCTTCCGCTGGTGGGAGTACATGGAGTCGAAGGAGTTGCAGAGCCTGGTGAGTACACAAACAACTTACGTAACATGGGGGTAATGGCATCCACACCCCAAATACAACAAATGCACTCACCTAACCCCAAGGCCTCACCGGACACAACCACACTCAAAAACAACGCTCATGCCACTAACATGTGTATGCCCCATTCACAAAGCAAGGCCATGCCATGTCCCAGCCTACACAAACCACAAACCCAAGACTGGATGTCCGGGATGCTGGGAGGGTGGGGATCACTAAACATATTGTACAACTCAGAAACAGACACCATTGCCCTCAGCCCATATGGTCCAGGTACATACACATGCACCATGCGCAATGCACAGGGACTGGCAAAGTACTGACAAGGTAGCTGACACTTGGCCTTGCTCTAGGCAGCACAAGACCCTCCTATGACAACTGCAAAATTTAACACAAACACAACCAGCTCAGATATCTAGGACAGGAACTCACACTCACTGACATGACAGCATGCTCCATGGGGGGACAGATACATCACCTGGGAGACCCACTGCCAAATCACACTACACCCACCAGCAGGCACCGTCAATCAATCAACAATCGATCAGGGTACTTGTAAGGTGTGCTACTTACCTGTGAGGGTCTCAAGGTGCTGAGGGAGGGGTTCCACTACTGCTCGAAGAGCCAGGTCTTGAGGAGTCATCTGAAGGCAAGTAGGTCTTGGGTCAGTCGTAGGTTGGTTGGGAGGGTGTTCCAGGTCTTGGCGGCGAGGTAGGAGAAGGATCTTCTGCAGGCAGTCGTACGTTGGATGCGGGGGATAGCTGCGAGGGCGAGGCTGCCAGAGCGGAGCTGAGCGGGTGGGGGTGTAGAAGCTGAGTCTGATGTTCAGATAGGCTTGTCCGGCGTTGTGGAGTGCCTTGTGTGAGTGGGTGAGGAGCTTGAAGGTGATCCTCTTGTTGATGTGGAGCCAGTGCAGGTCACTCAGGAGGGGGTGATGTGGCTGTGGCGGGGGGCGTTGACGATCAGTCGTGCTGAGGCTTTTTGGAAGCGTTGTATCCGCCGTTGGTGTTTGAATGGGAGTCCTGCGTAGAGTGCATTGCCGTAGTCCAGTCAGCTGCTGACGAGGGCCTGTGTCACTGTTCTACTTGTTTTGGTCGGGATCCACCAGTAGATCCGTCGGAGCTTGCGTAGGGTGTTGTAGCAGGAGGAGGAGACGCCGTTGACCTGCTTGGACATGGAGAGGGAGGATGCGAGGATAAATCCTAGGTTGCGTGCGTGGTGGGTGGGTGTTGGTGCTGTCCCCAGAGCGATCGGTCACCAGGAGTCGTCCCAGGCTGAGTGTGTGTGTCCCAGGATGAGGACCTCCGTCTTGTCCGAGTTCTGTTTCAGATGGCTGCTCCGCACTGATTTGACAGGTGGCATCTTCTGCCCCATCAGTGATTATCCGGGCAATTTTCTTTTTGTCTTTTTGGAACATTGTCTGGTATTCTTTGTAACTGCCCTTTGCTTTTGCATAGTTTTTCTTGTGTGTCTGATTGAGCCTTCCATTTTTCTTATTTTTCTTTGGTATCTTGTTTTGTACAGAGGCAATCTGTTGCTCATCTTGAGCAGAGTTCATAGGTTCATTATCGGGTTCGCTTGTTGGTTCGGTATGATCTGATGGTACAGGACTTATATCATTGGTGTTTTCTGATATATAAGTCACTATCTCATCCATCAGATCCATAGCAGCATTGTGATGCTGGATGTTTTTGGTGTACTTCTCGATTTCTGTGATTCTATCATTCAGTTCATCAAAGTTTTTTATTTTTGGCGCTCGTTTCCGATTGATAAAGTCTCTGCGCCTTTCTGTTGTTACTTCTGCTGCAATCTCTGTTTCATCGCAGGAGTCATTCTCAGACATATTGGATGCTTGCAGTACATCCTTTGTCGATTTTTTACTCTTATCTCTTCTATCTCTTCTTTTTTCTGCAATTTGTTTACTATTTTTATTGTCAAAATGTGGGACCATCAGCACATTAATGTTTCTTTTGTTCTCGTATACATTTTTTCCAATTCTGCTAATAGAAGTATTTCCTCCTGTGACCATAGTGTTGATGGTTTGCTGCTTGCTAGAGCTGCCAGTCTAGCCTCATTTTGCGCTCTTGGATGAGCGTGCCGAGCATGTTGTGAGACTCCAATCTTTGTTCCAAATCGTAGGTCACAGAAGCTGCACAGGAATGGCAACTCTCCTTTTTGAGGTCTTCCTTTACATTTTGCATAGTGGCATGCAATATTGTGGTATTCGGCTTCTTTGTCACATTTTGAACAGTACGTTTTGAGATAGAAGCCTTTATGCTTGTTGGAGACATGTTTCCTCAATTCTTTGAAAGTTCCCGATATGTCTCCACACAAGTCACATTTATACTTTTCGTTTGGGTATTTCCAATATGTGACTTTTTTGGAGTAGTCACTTTTCTTTGTTATCAGTTCTTTGCTGATTTCGTATACATCCGGTAGGTTTCCAAAATTGGCTGTATCAATGTTATTCTTGGCTGAGGAGGCCACAAATTCAATGGTTTCGCTGAGGTCTACTGTTGTGTCTTCTTCTGCTTCGGAGGGTGACCTAAGGCCTATAACGTGACCTGGATTCACACTAATTCTCGCAGCTAGCTGCGTTCTTCACCGACGCGCGAGCCGAGTGATCCACCGCCAAGAGTCACAGGCAACTTTTCGAAAACGTTTGCCCACCTGCGGGTGCAGTAGAGGCGGGAGGAAGGCGATGCCGTCTGTCCGTCGCCCGCGCGGCGAGACGGCACGGGCGCCCCGTTCAAGGCTTCCCCTCTGGGAGTCAGACAGCTCCGTCGTGGGGGGGAAAAACATTGCCAGGCGCTCGGCCCGGGAGCCTGTCCAACCCACCCGGGGGCGAGGGAGGGGGCTCCCGGAGCGATGGGAGCAGGCAGCCCCGCAGCCGCCAGTCCCTCCCGGGCTAACCCGGGAGGGACCACGTGAGTCTTCAAACCCCTCAACCCGGCCACACAGGACCGGGTCGGACCGGGTACCTGGCAACGAGGGAGGGTCGCTCCACCTGCACATCAGCTGTCCGTCGCCGGATCGGCCCCGAGCCGTGCCAGCAGAGGCTGGCGATCAGCCCACCACCACCCTTGCCTGGGTCGGAGTCGCCGGAAGGGAAGAGCCAGGCGGCTCCCCATCCCGCAGGCCTCCCACCGAGAGGAGCCGGGGTCCCCTCGCAGGCCCTCGGCCCCTTCTTTTCCAGGCCGCCTTGCCACGCGAGAAGGGCCGCTCCTCAGACGCCCGAGACCCAGTCAGATCGGGCCGGGTCTCGGGACGCCTGGAGGGCCCAGCCGGCACCAGGTCCTTTTTTCGAGGGAGGGTTGGTGCCAGCCAAGGGATGCACTGCCATTCAGTTCCGTGCCGGGTGAGCTTGGGTTCCGTCTCGGAGAGGGACAGGGGATGGGGGCTGCCCCCCGTCCCCGGTCCCTCGCGCGTCGGTCTGGCCTTCCCCAGGGGGAAGGGGCCCGCCGAAGTCCCGGTCCTAAACCCCAGTGCCCCATGTGGCCACGGACCGCTCTGCTGGCCGGGGTGCGCCAGGGCAGGGCCGGGCCCTGTGCCTACGGTGTGTGCTCGCAGGAGGCGGGCCGAGGGCTTCGGGCTGGCACCATCGGTCGCTCTGGCCGCTCCGCCGTTAATGATCCTTCCGCAGGTTCACCTACGGAAACCTTGTTACGACTTTTACTTCCTCTAGATAGTCAAGTTTGATCGTCTTCTCGGCGCTCCGCCAGGGCCGTTGCCGACCCCGGCGGGGCCAATCCGAGGACCTCACTAAACCATCCAATCGGTAGTAGCGACGGGTGGTGTGTACAAAGGGCAGGGACTTAATCAACGCGAGCTTATGACCCGCACTTACTGGGAATTCCTCGTTCATTGGAAATAATTGCAATCCCCAATCCCTATCACGAACGGGGTTACCCGCACCTGTCGGCGAAGGGTAGACACACGCTGATCTGTTCAGTGTAGCGCGTGCAGCCCCGGACATCTAAGGGTATCACAGACCTGTTATTGCTCGATCTCGTGTGGCTGAATGCCACTTGTCTCTCTAAGAAGTTGGACGCCGACCGCTGGGGGTCACGTAACTAGTTAGCATGGAAGAGTCTCGTTTGTTATCGGAATTAACCAGACAAATTGCTCCACCAACTAATAACGGCCATGCACCCCCACCCACAGAATCGAGAAAGAGCTATCAATCTGTCAATTCTTTCCGTGTCCGGCCCAGGTGAGGTTTCCCGTGTTGAGTCAAATTAAGCCGCAGGCTCCACTCCACAGTTATCCAAGTAACAGATGGAGCGATCGAAGGAACCATAACTGATTTAATGAGCCATTCGCAGTTTCACTGTACCGGCCGTGTGTACTTACACGTGCATGGCTTAATCTTTGAGACAAGCATATGCTACTGGCAGGATCAACCAGGTAGCCGCACCTGATGACAGGGTTCGGGGGCCGCGTGCCCATCTCCCCGACCGGACCACCTTCGCGCGCACACCCCTCCCTCCCAGGAGCCTGCTGGGGGGAAAGGAGCCCAGCCGCCTGGGCGGGAGGGCTCGCTGGAGGGGTGAAGAGAGAGGTGGCAGGTCGCATGGGCACCGGCAGGCCCAGCCGCCTCCCCCGGGAGGGAGAGGCGGGCCAAGGCGCATCCTGAGTGAGATGCAGGTGTGCCGGGGCCTGGCGACGGCGCCACCTCTCGGAACAGTTGTTCCGAGCTGCTGCGGAAATGTGCTGGGCGGAGAGGGGTGACGGCGTGGCACACGGGGCCTAGTACGGACCTGCTGGGCAGCAGCGTCCGAGGGCCTGGCGCCACCCGACCCCTTCCGCTCGGGGTCAGACCACTGGGGGGCACGAGCTGCCGTGGCGTCAGACCCTCGAGTCGGACGGTCCATACGGGGACGAAGCTAATCACTTGAAACAACAGCCGAGGCTGGCCAAGCAGTCCATCTCTAAACGGACCGAGAGTGCCCAATCGATCAGAGTACGGCCGGGGCATCCCTTCTGCAGGCCGCCCTGCGCGGGGGGGATGGCGGCTTCTGATCCCTGACTGCTCCCGGGGCGAGCGGGCTCAAAGGGAGGGCCCATCGACAGGGGCTGGGAGGCAGGCGCGCACCCGGGCCCCCGGTGGGCGGGCCCGGGTTCTGCCTTCCCCGTCTCGCAGTCGCCGGACCTCATGGAGGTCTGACCCAGCAAACCCGGAGAAAAATGGACCATCGGGAAGGGGCTGAGAGGCAGGTGCATACCTGGGCCCCTGGGGGCCCCGGCGGGCGGGTCCAGGCGCTGCCTTCCCTGTCTCGCGATCGCCAGACCTCCCGGAGGTCTGACCCAGCAAACCTGGCGAAGATAGGACCATCGGGAAGGGGCTGAGAGGCAGGAGCGTACCCGGGCCCCTGGGGGCCCTGGCGGGCGGGCCCCGGGTCTGCTTTCCCCCGTCTCGGGATCACCAGACCTCACGGAGCTCTGACCCAGCAAACTTGGAGAAAAAGGACCGGGCCCAGGGCCGGAGACCCCGACCCGGGGCCCGGCCAGGCCCCTGGACGCAGCCGGGGCCCGCAGGTGCAGGGGAAGCATCCCCGGGCCCTCCGTACCCCGCCCCGGGCACCCTGCCACGCGGCAGGACCCATGACGGAGCCCGGGGCGGGGAGGCAACCCTCCCCAGGGCCCCCAGGGGCCCGGACGGATCTCCTGAACCCAGACGAGCGAGGGGAGGCTCCCCGGACACAACGGAAGCCCGTACCGGGCCTTTGGGAGTGCCGCAGTCCGGGGGACGGGGCCCGGGGCCGGAGACCCCGACCAGGGGCCCTGCCGGGCCCCTGGACCCAGCCGGGGCCCGCAGGCGCAGGGGAAGCCTCTCCGGGCCCTCCGGACCCCGTCCCGGGCACCCTGCCACACGGCAGGACCCAGGACGGAGCTCGGGGCGGGGAGGCCGCCCTCCCCAGGGCCCTCAGGGGCCCGGCTGGAGCTCCTGAACCAGGACCACAGGCTCCCCGGACCCTCCAGACCCCTTGTCCCGGGCACCCTGCCACACGGCAGTCCCCGGGACAGAACCAGGGCAGCATCCGGGCCCGTCCAGCTGCCGGCTGAGGACCGGGAGGGGTCCCAGAGTACCCTGTCCCTAGTAATCAGTAGGAAGGCTACCCCCCTTTCTTGAAACCTGCGCGCTCGGAGTGACGGAGGGGACCCTTGGGGCGAACGTGCCCGGTCTCCTGGAGCCCTGGTTGGGATACAGGAGGCGAATGGACCCTCATCGGGACTTCCAGGCCAGCCCAGCCATCTGGCCCCCCTTATAGGAAAGCATTGTGCGCGACCAGATGGCCGAGGGGAAAGGAGCAACCAGATGGCCGGCAACTGAAAGGACTCCCGTCTGCCCGCCCAGAGCCGGGCCATAGCGGAAGGGCTCTCGCCTGATCCAAGGGCTCGGTGGGCTCTGCTTCCTGGGGGGGGCTCGGGGACAGCGGCTGGGCCTCAGGCACGGGGAGGACCGACGGAGCTCTCGGGCCCGGGCACCCCAGGGGGAGGACTGCCCGGGACCCGTGGAGCCCGTCCCTGGGCACTTTGCCATGCCGCGGGCCGGAGGAGGGAAGCCCCGGACGCCTGGGAGGATGTTGCGCAGGTGGAGCCCATCTGGTCCCCGGCAAAGAACTGCCAGCCCCGGAGGGGTCTTCAGGCACACCCTGCCCCTACTAATCCGGAGGAAGGCTAACCCCCTTTCTTGTAACCCGCGCGCTCCGAGTGACAGAGGGGACCCTAGGCGCGGACACACCCGGCCTCCTGGAGCCCTGGCTGGGATCCGGGAGGGGAATGGACCCTCATCGGGACTTTCAGGCCGGCCCGGCTATCTGGTCGGCCCATTGGAAAGCATTGCGCGCGACCAGATGGCCGAGGGGAAAGGAGCGACCAGTTGGACGGCAACTGAAAGGACTCCCGTCTACCCACCCAGAGCCGGGCCATAGCGGTAGGGCTCCCGCCTGATCCAAGGGCTTGGTGGGCTCTGCTTTCCAGGGGGGGGCTCGGGGACAGCGGCTGGGCCTCAGGCAAGGGGAGGACCGACGGAGCTCTTGGGCCCGGGCACCCCGGGGGGAGGACTGCCCAGGACCCGTGGAGCCCGTCCCTGGGCACTTTGCCATGCCGCGGGCAAGGAGGGAAGCCCCGGACGCCTGGGAGGATGTTGCCCGGGCATAGCCCATCTGGTCCCCGGCAAAGAACCACCAGCCCCGGAGGGGTGTTCCGGCATACCCTGCCCCTACCAATCCGGAGGAAGGCTACCCACCTGTCTTGTAACCCTCACACTCCGAGTGACGGAGGGAATCCTAGGCGCAGATGCGCCCGACCTCCTGGAGCCCTGACTGGGATCCGGGAGTCAAATGAGCCCTCATCGGGACTTCCAGGCTGGCCCAGCCATCTGGTTGCCCCATTGGAAAGCATTGCGCGCGACCAAATGGCCGAGGGGAGAGGTGTGACCAGATGGCCGGGACTGAAAGGACTCCCATCTGTCCAACCCCGAGCCTTCGCGCTAGGGTTCCCGCCTGCCCACGCAAGGCTCCGTGGCTGCAGGGCTCTGGGGCTGCAGGGCTCCAGGGCTGCAGGGCTTCGGGGCTGCAGGGATCCAAGGCTGCAGGGCTCCGGGGCTGCAGGGTTCCAGGGCTGCAGGGCTCCGGGGCTGCAGGGCTCCAGGGCTGCAGGGCTCCGGGGCTGCAGGGCTCCGGGCCTGCAGGGCTCCGGGCCTGCAGGGCTCCGGGCCTGCAGGGCTCCAGGGCTCCGGGCTGAAGGGCTCCAGGGCTGCAGGGCTTTGGGGCTGCAGGCCTCGGGGGGGCTCGTAGACCCCACGCTGGGCCTCAGGCATGGGAGGCCCGGCGGAGCTCCCGGGGCCCGGATGCCCGGGAGACCCATGGAGCCTGTCCTGGGCAATTTGCCTCGCCGCGGGCTGGAGGAGGGAGCACCGGACGCCCCGGGGAAGTGTAATCCGGGCTTGGCCCATCTGGTCCCCGCCTGAGAACCGCCATCCCCAGGAGGGGTGTCCCGGCATACCCTGCCCCTACTAATCCGGAGGAAGGCTACCCACCTTTCTTGTAACCCTCGCGCTCCAAGTGACGGAGGGGATCCTAGCCGCGGATGTGCCCGACCTCCTGGAGCCCTGACTGGTATCTGGGAGTCACATGAGCCCTCATCGGGACTTCCAGGCTGGCCCGGCCATCTGGTCGCCCCATTGGAAAGCATTGCGTGTGACCAGATGGCTGAGGGGAAAGGTGCGACCAGATGGCCGGGACTGAAAGGACTCCCATCTGTCCAACCCCGAGCCTTCGCGCTAGGGTTCCCGCCTGCCCATGCAGGGCTCCGTGGCTGCAGGGCTCCGGGGCTGCAGGGCTTCAGGGCTGCAGGGCTCCGGGGCTGCAGGGCTCCAGGGCTGCAGGGCTCCAGGGCTGCAGGGCTCCAGGGCTGCAGGGCTCCAGGGCTCCAGGGCTGCAGGGCTCCGGGCCTGCAGGGCTCCGGGCCTGCAGGGCTCCAGGGCTCCGGGCTGAAGGGCTCCAGGGCTGCAGGGCTTTGGGGCTGCAGGCCTCGGGGGCTCGTAGACCCCACGCTGGGCCTCAGGCATGGGAGGCCCGGCGGAGCTCCCGGGGCCCGGACGCCCGGGGGACCCATGGAGCCCGTCCTGGGTACTTTGCGTCGCTGCGGGCTGGAGGAGGGAGCACCGGACGGCCCGGGGAAGTGGAGCGACCAGATGGCCGGCAACTGAAAGTACTCCCGTCTGCCCGCCCAGAGCTGGGCCATAGCGGCAGGGCTCCTGCCTGATCCAAGGGCTCGGTGGGCTCTGCTTCCCGGGGGGGGCTCGGGGACAGCGGCTGGGCCTCAGACACAGGGAGGACCGACGGAGCTCTCGGGCCCAGGCGCCCCAGGGGGAGGACTGCCCGGGACCCTTGGAGCCCGTCCCTGGGCACTTTGCCATGCCGCGGGCCGGTGGAGGGAAGCCCCGGACGCCTGGGAGGATGTTGCCCAGGCATAGCCCATCTGGTCCCCGGCAAAGAACCACCAGCCCCGGAGGGGTGTTCCGGCATACCCTGCCCCTACTAATCCGGAGGAAGGCTACCCACCTTTCTTGTAACCCTCGCGCTCCGAGTGACGGAGGGAATCCTTGGCGCGGATGCGCCCGACCTCCTGGAGCCCTGACTGGGATCCGGGAGTCAAATTAGCCCTCATCGGGACTTCCAGGCTGGCCCGGCCATCTGGTCGCCCCATTGGAAAGCATTGCGTGTGACCAGATGGCCGGGACCGAAAGGACTCCCAGCTGCCCACACCGAGCCATAGCGGTAGGGCTCCTGCCTGCCCTTGCAGGGCTCTGCACCAGGGTCTCTTGTCCCGGGCAGATGGACACTTGGCAGGCCACAGGACGTGGGATCCCAGGCCCTGACCAAAAATCAGGAGGCCCGGGGCCAGTCCCTGCTTCTCAACGCAGCCAGGCCAGGGAGATCGGGGAGCCTGCCCAAGCACGAGGGACCCCAGTCCCGGGCACACGGTCCCTCAGGTTGTGCGCTCGTTTTCCACAATTTTTTTCAAAATCCCACGAAGAGGCATTCTGCAAATTCCGCCCAGCCCTAGGCATGACCTCTACGCCTTCATGGTACTCTTCCAAATAGGTCTGTCGGCACAGTATTGCATGCACCCCCTCAGCAGCTTGAGGCCATCACAGGTGAGTATTGTGCTTCATGTCTGCATTGCATGATACATTGTGACCCATGTGTGTCCTGTACCAGACTCCTATCCCAGGGTATGGATGTGTGGAGTTAGTTCAACACTCAGGCATAGTTTGACTTTTACACACACATATGTTGGGGAATAATGCCAAATGACAGCAACATCTAATGAAAAAATAAAGTATTTATTTTTGGTGGGGTAAGTCTTTTGGTGGATGAAGTAAGGTGCTCTACCGGGTGCATAGAATCCAAAGTTCACAGGGGGAGATGGCATCCTTGTCAGTTGGAGTCATCAGAGTCCAGACCACAGTGTTGGTCATCATTGTTAAGACTGTGACCAGCAAGTCCATGTGGCAGAGAATGTCATTGGGTGAGGTGGTGCTGTTGCGCCAGAGGGCCAGGTGCCAGGCCTGGTGACCTGGGAGATGTGGATGGTCCGCTGCCTCTCACGGACTTTTCCGTGGACAACTCACATTCCTCCGGGCACCCTCAGATGCAGGCCTTGACGATGTCTGTGATGCTCCGTCGGAGGAATCCTCCACCTCCTCCTCCTCCCTCCCTGTGGCTGGTGCTGGTCTTCGCCTGGTGTCACAGGGAGGGTTGCCCATGTTGTCGGCAATCCGACGGAGTGAGTTGTTTGTGTACTCACCAGGCTCTGCGACTCCTTCGACTCCATGTACTCCCACCGGCGGAAGCATGGCCATCACCTTCTCCTCCCAGGGATGGTAATGTACGGGTCTGCGGGGCAGCCCGCCTCCTGTGATGTTACTCTGGGTGTATTCCTCGTTCATCTTCCTCTTGACTGCCCTGCGCAGATCGTACCACCTGGCTTGGCATTCATGCCTGGTCCTTCGGATGGGCGCAACAGCATTCACCTTATCGATGATCCTCTGCCACAGGCTTGTTTTTTGGGCTATGCTGGTCTGTCTGACCAATGTTCCAAACTGCTGTGGCTCGACTCTAATGACTTCGTTGACGAGGAGGTCCAGCTCCGCCCTTGTGAACTTTGTCAGTCAGTCAGTCAGTCAGTCAATTATCTTTATTCGATTATTGAAAATCATAAAAGAACGAGCAAAAAAATACATAACAACAATTCATCAGATCATTAAATTTGCGTACAATTATCAAAAAAAAGGAAACAATTAAATTTGTACATTTAAAACATGCATAAATATTTTAAAAAGGGTAAAAAGAAGGGTATGATATAAAAGAGAGGAAGTTCATTTTTCACAGATAAAGTGCCTGTGCCTAAATTTGGACTTATTCAAACGTACTCCTGCCACTAGAAAACTAGCGACAGCGAAGGCTACTTTTATATTAGGAAGAAGTTGCAAGAAAAGCAGAGCTGGTTTTACCTGAATAAAGCCCTGAGAACGTAAAATAGGGAGCAAGTACCTTTTTCTAATCTCAATGTAATGGCCGCAGAACATAATAAAGTGCATCGTATCCTGAACCGAGAAACAATCGCAATCACAGGGTTCAGCGTCATCAGGTCTTGCCCAAGTTCCAAAGTTACCCAAGATAAAGTGGATTAAATCGAGACGAAATCTCGTTAAGAGAAAACGATGGTAAGGGTTTGTTACCCACACAAGGTATGGTTCCATTCCGGGAACAGAATTGAGCAAAAAGTGTTTCCTTACCATGGGTTTTTTTAACTCTTGTGCTTCCCTTTCCAAAGCGTATAGATTTAACAGGGTATTTTTAACTGATTTTAAATCTTCGTAAGTTATTTCATCCGGAGATGAAAAGAGCTCCGGTCGGCCTGCTAAGGACAGCTGAGTTCTCACATATCTTACCCATGGGATTTTAAGAGCTCTGTCCAGGGCTAAACAGTCTTTTAAAATGGTGTGATTTAATGTAAGCTCCTGGTTAAGCCAGATTTTTAACCAGCCAATCACTGGAGCTAATTTCAGAGTATCAGCTATATAGCCCAAACCTGCCTCTGAATGTAATGCAAACATCGGGGTTGATTGGGGAACAGAAAGAAGAGATCTTAAGAATTTGTTTTCTACATTCTGTATTTTAGTGGGGTTAATATATCCCCAAATAATGGAGCCATACTGGGCGACTGCCATGCATTTTGCTTTATAAACTTTAATTATGCTTTCCATAGGACGTGCGCACAGTTTTTTGGCAAAACCCAGCAGCCCTGCGGTTGCTCTAGCGACAGCGTTGCTTTTAACCAGAAGCTGAGGGCCCCAGGAGCCCTTTTCATCAAAAGTCACACCTAAATATGGGAAAGAAGGAACTCTCTTTACCTCCTTCCCTGCGCAATAAAATGTTAGCATCTTTTTTTTTCTGCCTGCGTGTCCAGAGATCATTACGTGTGATTTATCTGTATTAATTTTCATATCCAAAGATGCCATAAAAGCTCCAAAGGATAAAAGGAGTTTATTCAATGCAACTCCAGAGCGTGCAAGAAGAACAGCGTCATCCGCGTACAGGAGGACAGGTATCTTTGTCTCCCCTGCACGCGGAATATCACTGTGTGATGTTTGCATTACTGTCTCGAGGTCGTTGATATATAGAGTAAATAATAGGGGGGCGAGTATACACCCTTGTCTAACCCCCCTCTCAGACTTAAAGAGACAGGTGCATCTTCCTTCCCTAGTGACTCTTACAGAAGTCATAAGATCCTTATGTAGCTCAGCTAAGTAAACAACTAAGGGTGGGTCAAGGCCCATGGCCAACAGGATCCCCCACAGCTTCGACCTGTTAACTAGGTCAAAAGCTGAGGAGAGGTCCATAAAGGCCATGTACAGTGAGCCACCCCTAGCGACCACATATTTGTTTATAATAAGCTCTAGGTTTAGGCATTGATCTAAAGTTCCTCTTTTGGCTCTAAAGCCATATTGTGCATTAGATAAAATACCCTTACTATCTAAAATCGTGGACAATCTGCCTAACAGGACTCTCCCCAAAATTTTGACACTTGAATCAATAAGAGAGATGGGCCTGTAACAGGCCGGATCTGTCCTCTGGCCTTTTTTGAAGATTGGCACAATGGTCGAAGTTGCCCAACTAGAGGGGAAAATAAGATCCCTAGTGGCGTTGAAAATGTTAGTTAAGATTTTTGAGCTAAATTGAGGAGCAGTCTTAAAGAAGTCTGCAGGGACCCCATCTGGCCCCGGTGCCTTTTTACAAAGTGTATCTTTTAGTGCAAGTGTCACCTCTTCCTGAGTGAAAGGAGGAATTTGAGTCAATGATTTTAATGCTGTTATTTCACAATCTGTTGTGGTATGAGTTTGACTATAAATGTTACTAAAGTGTGACACCCATTGTTCGTCTGGGATAATACAGTCAGCTCTTTGGTTGTCTAATCCCACAAAATATGGATGGTTTATGACTGCCCAGAATTTTGCACTATCTTTCTGTGTCTCGGGCAGTAACAAAACATTCCAAGCCTCATTTTTGATCTCAGATTTCCTCTTCCTAATAGCAAGATTGTATTGTTTCCTCAATGAAGCTATCAGTACTCTATTTCTAGGTTTACACTTTAGGGCTTTAAGAAGGGCTGAATGGGCCCTAGAACAGTTTGAGTCAAACCATCTAGGGCCAATTGGTTTGTTTGACTTTGCCTTTATGGTCAAATCTAGATTAACTTGATGACATATAGCCCCAAAGGCATCAACCACTTTGGCACTCGAGTTTTCGTTATCAAGACAAATGGCAATTTCGTCAGCAACTTTGGCCAATGTCTCCTGTAAAAAAGACATTGGGATAACTTGGTCCCATTTTAGCCTACGATTTTGATCTTTAAGCTCAAGGCCTGATGCGCACAATGTGTCAATCTTCCTATTTTCCAGGGCACCAAATGCTAAAACCTCTAAAATCACAGGATTGTGATCGCTAAAAACAGAAGTTTCTACCGTATAAGTGAATATTTTAGGTAGAATACTTAAAGAAACAAAAATATAATCTATAATTGTACCAGAATCATGACCCACGTATGTTGGTAGCCTCGAATCGTTTGAGCAGGTACAGGATTCGTAAAGGTTGAGGGTAGCCAAAAATGATTCCAAAATCTCTCCGCATAGAGTGTGTTCAAAATGCGGAGGTGAAGGATGAAAAGAAGATATCTCATATTCCCTCTGACAGCCTGCCAAACAGGGATGGATATTAAAGTCTCCCATGAGGATCACCTCAAGTTCACAACAGCTATTCTCAATATGAGTAGATAAGAGATCCTGTAGGGCTAACAAATGCTCGTTAGGGAGTTGACTGGTCATAGAATTATAAAAATTTACGAATAAAATAGGGTTACAGTTTGATGAAGTCAATTCAACCATTAAGCAGTTTTTGGAGTTAGACTGGATATATCTGGCTTTACCTTTAACGTCAAGAGAAATATACACAACTAGCCCACCCCTAGCTCTTCCTGCTTTACTAGGAACTGCGGGCACTGAGAAATGAGAGTAGCCATCTAAGGGCAGACACTCTGACGTGTCCCAAGTTTCCTGGAAAGCAAGAATGTCATAACTTCTGATTTTATCCAGCCACATTTTGTCTTTAAATTTGTTCCTAAGTCCAGCAATGTTCCAGCTCAAAATTCTACAGGCTCTATTGCCTGCAGAGAACTGGAGAGGTAAAACAAGTGCCGGGTGTGGTTCCTCAACATCATTAATTTGACTTGGCAAAAGTCAATCATTTTGATCCATAAAAGAAAGTGGCGCAAAACGGTTAAACAGTTCCAAAGGTTGTGTAACAGGGTTAAATTCAAATGGTTGTTGTCGGTAGGCTGGTGCGTTATTCCTTATATCTTGACCCCATCTAGGGTGAGAATCCCAATCTGTGTTCCATCCTAAAACAGGAGTCTGTGGGATTGATACATTCTGCTGTTCCCCATAAAAGAATTTCAGAGTAAGGGGAACCACAGTACCTTGTCTTCGTTGAGGGGGAAGGATATTTGCAAGAATATTAGGAAGAACATTTTGGTTTGAAAAACTCACGGCCACACAATCACCTTTGAATTTTTTTGGGCGATTTCCCAGCCAAGGAACCCTAGATGCTGTTTTGATTACACTTGCGAGATGTTGCTGTCCTCCTGGAGCTAGCCGCACATTTCTGGTTAACCAGTGTAAAGCTTTGCTACACAGTGAGTTAGAACTTTCCACCGAGCCTCTTTCTAATGGAGGAACATTTGCAAGAACTAACACCACGGGTGTGGCTTCAACAATAAATTGCAGGGGATCCGTCAAAGAAGTATGGGGTTGTAATGTTTGCGTGTGGTTAACGTTTGCCGCAGGAATTGGATTTGCTGGGGGACACTGGAACGTAGAGGACCCAGCAGCAACGTTGGGAATCAGTGACGATGGATTCTCCCCAGAAGGCTCTGTTCCCTTTCCGGCGCCCAAAATAGTTCCATCAGCGGCTTCCCCATGTTTATTGTTCAGAAGGGTAACTATCGTGGTTAAGTTTTCAATACCACTTGCAACTGAATTTTGATAACCACCCAGCTTTTTAACCTCTGCTTGTAATTTGTCTATCTTAGAAATGAGGGGTTTAATAATAAAATTGATTTTAGTCTCAATAAAGTCCGCGATTTTGTCTAAGAGGGCTTCTTCAATAGAACAAATAGAGGGATCCTCAACATGATTCATTTGTGTAGATTTTGAGGTATTAGTCCTCTTCCATTTAGCCCCTGAGCGTAGACCACCCCGCTTAAGAGGGATCTTGATGCATTGACGTTTGGGTCTAACTTCATGGGCTGTAGGAGTTAAGTCAAGAGTAGGCACCTGGGATATCTGAGACTGAGTGTCTTGGTCAGAATTAATGTCAATCGAGATATTTATATCACCCTCAATAAGCGAGTTTTCAAAGGCCGGGATTACATTGTCCAAAATATCAGGTATGACTTGTGCGACAGTGTCGGCTGACATGGTGACGCTAAAAACATCTTGAGTGTTAATTTCATCAGACGGAGTAATAGCAGAAGTGGGTGGGGACAGACAAAGTAAGTCCGGTGATTGGCTCAGCCCCAATGACTCCCTCCTCTGCGTATTGATCTTCTGAACAGTCTGGACCAAATAATTATTCATCTTGTTATTTTGAACTGTGACTGCTTTTTTAGGCATGACTTATACTGTAACTGCAAAACGTACGAAGTAATAAATTTGGGGAAATATGTGTGCTCAACTTACTTGCGCAAAAGTGTCCAATGTGACTCCTGCAGCATATATGGCCCTGCCCCTGCCTCTTCCTGCCGATGAGGGCCGTAGAGGGCCCGCCCTTTGCCCGGGCTTCGCTCCGGGCGTCCCGCTCGCGTCCCGCGAAGCGGGCTTGACGCTGATTTTATGCGCCTCCTGGCGCCGTTGATGCGTGCGTGCTGTGCGCCGCCGCAAGTGCTGCCGGGATTCGTAGTCCCGTGCGGCGGCGCGGGATCTGGCTGGCGATGACTCCTGGCGGTGGCGGCACGAGCGCGTAAGCTGAATGGACTCTTGGCGATGGCGGCGTTCAGGTGAGTATAGTTCCCCCCGCTCCGCCGGCCTGACGCTGATTTTATGTGCCTCCTGGCGCCGTTGATGCGTGCGTGCTGTGCGCCGCCGCAAGTGCTGCCGGGATTCGTAGTCCCGTGCGGCGGCGCGGGATCTGGCTGGCGATGACTCCTGGCGGTGGCGGCACGAGCGCGTAAGCTGAATGGACTCTTGGCGATGGCGGCGTTCAGGTGAGTATAGTTCCCCCCGCTCCGCCGGCCTGACGCTGATTTTATGCGCCTCCTGGCACCGTTGATGCGTGCGTGCTGTGCGCCGCCGCAAGTGCTGCCGGGATTCGTAGTCCCGTGCGGCGGCGCGGGATCTGGCTGGCGATGACTCCTGGCGGTGGCGGCACGAGCGCGTAAGCTGAATGGACTCTTGGCGATGGCGGCGTTCAGGTGAACTTTGGATTCTTGTCTGTGGGCATGGTGTGGGGTGTGGGTGTGGATGGTTGTGGGTGTGTGGGTGTGAAGGTGTAGGTGTATGAATGTGAAGAGGGGGTGTTTGTGAATGAGGTTGTGTGAAGGTGTGTAAGTGAAGATGTAGTTAAGGTGTGAGTAAGGTGCAGTTGTTTGTCTGTGGGATCTGGCAGCAGTGAGTCTGTTGCAAAGGCTCATGGGTTGTGTGTGTGGGCCCTTTTTATTGGTCCATTTGTGGGTGTGGCTGGGTTTGAATTTGTGGTGGGTGTGTTATAAGAGGTGGTTGTGATTTTGGGCCTCTGTTTGCCTGTTTGGATGTGCCAGGTCAGTCATAGAGATGTATTTTGTCATTTTGACGTGTTTTGTGGTGTTGTGCGAGTCGAATTGACCCTCCTTGTGCTGTTTTACAGTGTCCTGGTTCTGTACGAGTCTTTTTTGCGTAGGTAAGGTCCGTACATACGCGATGCTGGGTGAGGGTGCTGGGGTACGGTGCGTACAGGTACGGGGCTGGGGTACGAGCCTGGGGTGCGTCGCGTACAGGTGGGGGCTGTGCTAAGGTGTTGGGGTATGGTGCGTACAGGTACGGGGCTGGGCTACGGTGTTGGGGTATGGTGCGTACAGGTACGGGGCTGGGATACGGTGTTGGGGTATGGTGCGTACAGGTGCGGGGCTGTGCCACGGTGTTGGGGTACGGTGCGTACAGGTGTGGGGATGTGCTAGGGTGTTGGGGTATGGTGCGTACAGGTGCAGGGATGTGCTAGGGTGTTGGGGTACAGTGCGTACAGGTGCGGGGATATGCTAGGGTGTTGGGGTATGGTGCGTACAGGTGCGTACAGGTGTGGGAATATGCTAGGGAGTTGGGGTACGGTGCGTACAGGTGCGGGGCTGTGCTACGGTGTTGGGGTACGGTACGTTCAGGTGTGGGGATGTGCTAGGGTGTTGGGGTACGGTGCGTACAGGTGGGGGCTGGGGTGCGGTCCTGGGGTACGGGGCGTACAGGTGCGGGGCTGGGAGACGGGCCTGGGGTGCGGCGCATACAGGTGCGGGGCTGTGCTACGGTGTTGGGGTACGGTACGTACAGGTACGGGGCTGGGAGACGGGCCTGGGGTGCGCCGCGTACAGGTAGGGGGCTGGGAGACGGGCCTGGGGTGCGGCGCGTACAGGTGCGGGGCTGTGCTACGGTGTTGGGGTACGGTACGTACAGGTACAGGACTGGGAGACGGGCCTGGGGTGCAGCACGTACAGGTGGGGGGCTGGGGTACGGTCCTGGGGTACGGGGCGTACAGGTGCAGGGCTGGGAGTCAGGCCTGGGGTGCGGCACGTACAGGTGCGGGGCTGTGCTACGGTGTTGGGGTACGGTGCGGAAGGCGGGTACGGTGCTGACATATGGGGGTACGGTGCTGACATGTGCGGGGTGAGGGGGGCTGTACGACTTGTATCCGGGCACAAATTTACCCGTGTACATGTAGGCTACAGCGTTCGCTCCGTACGGGACATTTTACATGCGGTTGTGTATTCGGACGGGCGGTACAGATCGTACTTGTGCGCTCGGACTTCTGTTTTACGATTTGCACGTAAAAATGTCCGGCTCCCTGTCGGACACTTTTCCCGACGCTATTCGGATGTAAAAATTTACGGATCCCTCTCGGACCATTTTCCCGACGCAATTCGACGCAATTCGTATTTATGTTTCACGTACGAATCGTACTTCGCAGTTTGTACGGTACTTGTACGATTCGTACGTAAAAAAATACGGATACGAGTCGGACGGTAACGTTTTTTTAACGGATCTGAATCGGCACCTAAGTGATGTCCATTGTAAAAAGTTCAAAATCATTGATCAATAACCCGAGATAAGACCAATGTATGTTGAGCAATATCCACATAAAATATCTATAATGTTTTAAAATGTGTGAAGTTCGCCTTTATATATTTTTTAATAACATTTGATTTTTTTTGTACTTATAGCCCTCTGTGTAGATCAGCTCCCATAACAAGAAGAAGATTTGGTGAGTCATTACGTGAAGTGTGTGCTGTTAGCCTCAGTAAAAGATGATGGATGTCCTATCTGTTGTATTACAAGTGCCATAGGAAATAGCGCACTTGTAATATGGGGATGAGATATCTGCCTCATTAGTGACACAGTATCTTATCCACCAAACTTGAAATCAGACCCTTTATTGAGTGATTAAGTGTTGGGCATGCTCAGATCTCTACAAAATAGGATGGTTTGCCACCACTGTACAAACAATGATACACTGTGACATGAAGAGTATCACTTGGCCTCTACTTGAGAGCATGCTAGTTGTTGACATCCGGGTTCTGGGCAAGTGCATGACCAGCTTATTGTCACAAAGTAGGCCTAGATATTCAAACACATGCAGGCTTTGTTTACAGAGTAGGCCTAAATGTGACAGAGTATCCTGTCCATCTGTCTCCAAAGATAGGCCTATCACTCTCCTCCTCCAAATTTTACCTGCCCAGAAGATCAGCGACTGAGGGTTATAGTCACTCTTGACAGCCCTGAGCCTTGATTTGTGACACTCAATCTATTATAATGGCTACTTTCAGGGATGTCATGAGGAAGCTGAAGGCATGACAGCTGGCAATCAGTAGAGGCTTTGCAGAAATGGGGGAAGCAGTCAAGGTCCTACAAGAGGTGCTGTCTGCCAGCATTCTCGGATCAGTTGCTTCTAGTTCTACTGGACTGCACACATCACTCTCCATTCCCAAATGCACTCCTCCAAAGCCCTTGTCCTTGTTAACCACAGTGATGTTTTCTCTTTTTTCCCAAAGTACTTTAATGTGCGGCTCTGCTCAGAAAATGTCAGGTTTATCCTGCTCCCACTCCTTGCGTTCGAATTATCTGACTTAGAAGATGGGCAGGAACGTTTGCCCTCAATCCAGGACAGCATTTAAGAAACTACCTTGGGGCTGAGGATTTACTTTTGCTTTTTGTTGGACTCTTTGAACACTGGATGGATTTGAAATATTAATTTGGGACTTTTGAAAATCTGTCGATACTATTGTTTTTGGTAATTTCCTTGGACCCTTCACTTTCCCCATGAGATAGTGGACACAAACATTTCCCTTGACATTCCTTACACACCTTTTTTCTGTTGCACGACCCATCCAAGTTTACATTCAATTGTGGGATGCAGTCTCCAGTTGGTTCACTTCTCTTCTCAATAAGGACATTTAGGTGCCGATTCCGATCCTGTAAAACCTGTGTACGAATCGTCGTACGGAGCGTATTCACCGTACGACTCGTACCTGGGCAATCCACCTTACAATCTAGCAAGTACGATTCGTACAGAAATACCATTTCCGTACGAATCGTACAAAACTACGTACGGCTAAAAAATACCAAAGATTCTGATTCGGGCCAGCGCGTACGTGACGTCCGTACAGAGTCAGGCAGCGTTTTACGGACCAGCAAGTACGATTCGTGCCTACGTCACTCCACACGGCTTATATTTTACGGCAGCCAAAAACTCCCGGGAAATTGATTACGACGCGAATAAGGAGCCCCGGTACATGACGGACAGCCATGGACCCCATCCTACGTGTCATCCCGGCCCTCCTAGCCTATGACCTGGTGCACCGAAACCGCCGCGCATGCCGCAGAAGGTCAGAACAACACCCAGGGGCAAAGGGGGGGCGAGGGGCAGGAAACATAACCCCTACCCAATTTAAAAACTACTATACTCTGTACATACATTACCTCCAGGGTCTGGTTACTTCGGGGGGCTGTGTCCAACAATCCCTGCGTCTTGCAACAACAGAAGTGGACGTGGACACGTACCCCTACGTCACCACTAGATTATTGATACGCACCGTACCCACACATCCATAGCGTGGGTACGGTCTGTATCACTATTGTAGTGGTGATGTAGGAGTACGCGTGGTACGGGCCGTACACACGCTCTCAGAGCGTGTGTACGGCCCGTACCACACGTACTCCTAGTCACCACTACAATAGTGATACGCACCGTACCCACACATCCATAGCGTGGGTACGGTCCGTATCACTATTATAGTGGTGCGTAGGAGTACGCGTAGTACGGGCTGTACACACGCTCTCAGAGCGGGTGTATAGCCCGTACCACGCGTACTCCTACATCACCACTACAATAGTGATACGCACCGTACCCATACATCCATAGCGTGGGCACGGTCCGTATCACTATTGTAGTGGTGACTTAGGAGTACGCGTGGTACGGGCCGTACACACGCTCTCAGAGCGGGTGTACGACCCCTACCACTATTGGATTGGGGCCTTAGGGGTACGCGTGGTACGGTCCGTACACACCCTCTGAATGCGGGGGTACGGTCCGTATCACACGTACCCCTACGGCACCAGTACACTTGGGATACAAGACGTACACACGCCACAAATGGTGTTGTATGGCCTGGTGCAGCATATCACCATTACATTGGTGTGTGTGGAGATCAAGGAGAGCAGTGTACAGCACCAAGGGGGGTGGTGGGTGGGTGTGTGGCTGCATAGGATTCCCAGCAGTGGACAGAGACATGGGGGTGGGTGCACATCACTACCAGCAGTGGACACACATATATGGGTGGGTGCACCTCACTCCCAGCAGTGGACAGACATATATGGGTGGGTGCAGAGGACTCCCAGCAGTGGACAGACATGTGAGGGGTGGGTGTATATGACTCCCAGCAGTAGCCTGCAATATGAGGGGTGGGTGCAGAGGACTCCCAGCAGTGGACAGACATTTGAGGGGTGGATGTATATGACTCCCAGCAGTGGCCTGCAATATGAGGGGTGGGTACACCTCACTCCCAGCAGTGGACAGACATATATGGGTGGGTGCAGAGGACTCCCAGCAGTGGACAGACATGTGAGGGGTGGGTGTAAATGACTCCCAGCAGTGGGCTGCAATATGAGGGGTGGGTGCAGAGGACTCCCAGCAGTGGACAGACATATATGGGTGGGTGTATATGACTCCCAGCAGTGGACAGACATATATGGGTGGGTGCACCTCACTCCCAGCAGTGGACAGACATATATGGGTGGGTGCAGAGGACTCCCAGCAGTGGACAGACATGTGAGGGGTGGGTGTATATGACTCCCAGCAGTGGGCTGCAATATGAGGGGTGGGTGCAGAGGACTCCCAGCAGTGGACAGACATATGTGGGTGGGTGCACATCACTACCAGCAGTGGACAGAGACATGGGGGTGGGTGCATATCACTACCAGCAGTGGACAGACATATGTGGGTTCCCTTTGGCTCTCTTACTTTAGTAGGCAGTGACACTGGAGGATGGATGTCTTTCCCCCACTGCATGACACACCACATGTGGGTGTGAGGACAAATGACACATGCATACCCACCCCTGGCAGATGCAGCACAATACACACACTGAGATCATGCCACAAGACTGTATAGTCATGTCACTGCCTACTAAAGTAAGAGAGCCAAAGGGAACACACATTGTCACGCACATCCCAGGAATGTAATGTAAATGTATAGGTATTTATATAGCGCCGATGACCACTACGGGTATCTCAGCACTGTACTCATACCGCTGAAGGAACCCTTCCTGGCTTTCCGTGTGAGGTGTCCACTCCTGGGCACCCCCATGGTGAGGCCAGGCATCCCAGCACTGTTGGGGCCATTGTGGAAATTAAGCAAGCTATTGCCCAGAGTTGCAGCGTGGGACCCAAGATTAGAATAGGCACTGAGGCGAGAATATCCGGTCCGCGGAATTTATAGCCCGAGACCCTGCCGCGACGGGAATCGAACCCTGGTCCCGGACCAGTGCTCTGCATCGAGGTCTGCCACTCTAACCATTGAGCCACACTTCTCCACTCCAGGAATGATAGGAATGTACAGGTGCTGGGCTAGCCACCAATAGGGTGGAGTTTCCACAGATACAATGCCCACAATTGTGAGTCACGTGCCCAAATACCCTGAAGAACAAGTACCAGATGTGTGCTAGGCCTGGATTACACACATGCATAGTGCTGAAAAGGGAGGATTTCCACATGAAGGCATTTCAACATACTCAATAAACAAGTACAGTGACTAGCAAGGATGGCACAGACGATGCAGCCGGAGACATTCTGAGCAGGCATGGCCATAGTTGAAGGTATCCGTCACCAACAAAGGAAACGTAGACACAGCATTAAACAAAAGGAAGTAATAAGACTATATACAAAGGCCAATGGCCTGTCCATCATATAAGTCCTTGGGGGGACGCTGGGGCACATGTCTCCCCTAGCTTGCCTGCACACTGGAACCCTCAGGTTTGTCGACCGGGGGGGGGGACATCATGTGGGGAAGGACCAGGCACCGCAGGGACAGGAAGGGGAAGGGTAGGTGGGGTGGGTGCAGGGGTGGACGTGTCCACCAAAAAGGGTGGGGCAACGCCAAAGGTGGTGATGAGCTCGGCGCTGCACACTTCTGCAAGGGCGGACAGAGTAACCCCTACCCCAGAAGAAACCCCAGGGCCAACGGAGGGGGGGCACAGGGATGGGTTTCAGTGCTCCTGGGGGAGGGGGTGGACATGGGGGTGGACTCAACTCCCCTGCCCGGGGACTTCCTTGACCGTTTGCGGGGTGGTGACACAGTGAAGGCAGGGAAGCCAAGGGGAGTGCTGGTGGAGGGACTGGGTTGTGAGGCATGCGTATTCTGACTGTGGACCGAAGGAAACATGGTGGTGGTCAGCACGGACAGAAGGGACCGGAGCAACTGGGAGGGCGGTGATGGGAATGGAGGAGGCGGGACTGACATTTCACGATCAGCGTGCCCCAATGTGACTATGTCATGTGTGTGTCATGTGTTCTCATGAGCTTGCTGTTAGTGTTCAGTCAACTACATCTGCTGTTGCTGCATCCAACATGTGTCTGTGTGGAGATGGGCATGGCACACATCTGCGCACATCATGCCACATGTGGATTCCCACGTAAGCATGGTCTGTATGCATTGGACATGACATTTTCTCATATCCGCGTCGTATCAATGTCTGTGGTTTCTGTTTTCACGTGTACCCCTTCATTGCAATGTGTTGGATCTGTACATGTGACATTCCATGTTACCTGTGCGTCGAACTTGCCGTCAGCTGTCTGTATGAGATGACATCCTTTAAATGCAGCTATGTGGATGTATGTCACTCCTGTGATGTCTCTGGCTGTTCACTCAGACTGGCCCCCAGCTCATTTCAGGGCATGTCATGTCGACTTGCCAATCAAGGGATGTATCTTGGTTTTTGTAGGAGTCTCACCAAGCTGGCATACGTGTCCTGGATGTATTGCACAGACCAGACACTGTTTTCATCTGATGTGTAGTAGCAGTTTAGCATGTGCTCTGTTCATTGACATTGATGATGTCATGCTCAAAATCTTCGGTATTCAATTCAATTTTCTGCGGTGCACCGCCTGTCCCCCGACCAATGCCAGACTTGGGTGCCATGAGGGAATGTGACTGCATCCGACGGTACAGATTCACACCACAGTTGATTGAGGACTTGACCGCCAAGCTGGAACCACACCTCCAACCGCGACACAGGTATCCTACTGTGCTGACCCCCAAGATGAAGGTGATGGCAGCCCTACATTTCTTTGCCACCGGTACGTTTCAATTCACCATAGCTCATGTTGGTGGCATGTCCCAGACAATGTTCAGCCGTGTCCTGCGTGATGTTTTGGCAGCCATGTTGGTGCACCTTGATTAATTCATCCATGTCCCTACTCCTGAGGAGTTGACAGGTGTCAAGGGTGATTTCTATGCCCTGGGAAGGATGCCCCATGTCATTGGGTCCATTGATGGGACACATGTAGCTTTGGTACTACCACAGGCACAGGAGGTAGCCTATCGCAACCGTAAACATTACCACTCTATTAATGCCCTTGTGGTGTGTCTTGCTAACATGCTGATTTCCCATGTCTGTGCATGGTTTCCAGGGTCAGCACACAATGCCTACATCATGAGGCGTAGCAGGGTGCCACAAATGATGCTGCGGCTGCACAACGAACGAGCATGTCTTGTTGGTGGGTATACTCTGTTTGGCCTGTGTGTTGCGGTATCTTTTGCGCTTACGGCATCTCCTGACCCACTTTTTTACATGATGTTTCCATGTAGGTGATATCCCAACATGCCATGGCTGATTACACCTCTCCACAACCCAAGATCAGCTGCAGATCAGCGCTACAACAATGCACACGGGCAGACAAGGCGAGTGATTGAGAGAACTTTTGGCCTCCTGAAGAGCCGATTCCGGTGCCTTCACAAGACAGGCGGGTCCCTCCCATATGCACCGGTGAAGGTCTGCAATATCTTTCTCGTGTGCTGCATGCTGCACAATATGGCAGTGGAGAAGGCAGTGCCACTCATCCTGGATCCGGATGAGCAGGAACATCCACCCTTGGAGGATGAAGGGCTTGGTCACGAGGCAAGTGACGAGGAGGAGGAGGAGGATATCCGGAGTCAGCTCATACGCAACTTCTTCTCATAATGGTGAGTCACTGGGTCTGAGGGTGCACGCTTGTATCCTTGGGTGGCATGTGTTGCAATGTGTGTGTCCAGCTGACTGTATGCTAAGTGACTTAGATGTCTGTTCTGAATGATGTGTCACTCGAGTGAGGATGTCATTCCACACATTTTCCCAGAGACACTGTCTTTTCAATTAGCATGGGTACAACATTGTTCAGGTTTAGTAAATGACCATGTATGCGTAGAAAACTCTTTGCGCTGACTTCTTGTGTGTCTGTCATTCCCAGGTACTTGCGCATGTTGTCTGCTCGTGTCATCGTTGTCCTCCTGCTATGTGTGCTGAATCAGCGTTCCATGCACGGACACAGGGAAAGGTCATTTTGGTTAAGGATTGAAGCAAGGCAATTTTTGGGGTGGTACGTGTTTGGAATGTGTGGGTACTGCTCCTGTGCATGTTGTGTTCCCATGCATACATGTCTCCTCACCATGGGGCACATAACATGTAGCATGACTCCCATGAATTGATAGTCGCCCTTCCTGACAGTCATCTGTAATGGGTGTAGGATTCAGGTGAAGGCATCAATGTGTGTAAAAATTCCCTCTGAAACCTATGGGATGCTACGGGTGGACATAGTGTGGGACATCCCCATGACAGGCTCAATGGGGAATTGCAGCCTCTCCGTGTGCAGCAGGAAGTGTTTGGCTCATCCCCTTAACTTGTGTGCCAGTTCATTTGGATTTACAATATCCGTGTTGTGAAGGGGGTGTCCAGCGTAGGTCCCACATGTTCAGTCAATTGACCTGTGAGTCTGTTCACATAGATGCATTTCCCTTAGTGTGAGTTTGAGTAATAAAGGTGTTCCTCACACTCATAAGTGCCTCATCTCTGTCAATGCAGGTCTCTTGCCACTTTGCATGCGTCATCTCTGGCATAGTTTTTAAAGATTGTGCCTAGGAGTGCCTCTAGTGCCCTAACTACACCGCTGCTCATGCTGCTAGCGCCGGGACACCTCCGTTGGAGGTAGCTGTGCGCTCTACAAATAACAGTAATAATAGGAGTGTATGTGTATTACATCAACATGCATGCATTTCTTCATGGTTAATGATCTCTATTGTGCATGAGGTCTATGGGTGTGTATGTTTTTGTCCAGGTTGCTCACCCCAACGGGCCAGACACGCCTGCTGAGGGTGTGTCTCCTGTGCTCAGATCGGCATTCTGTTCCCTGATCCTATGTCAGTCATCTTTGGTGATTGTTCAGCCATTTTCTCTGGGTGAGCCATGACTAACCTGACACTCCTTCCTTTACGTACACCTGTTGCAATTGTTGTCCTTTCTGACCTCCTTGTCTTTGTGTGATACTTTAGGCCTAGTTTCCAGTACATGCTGCCTGCTGCTGCGGCCCCTGCGGCAAGGGCCCACCAAGTTTCCGGATTCTGCAACCCACACGCCTCTAAGATGCTCCTCCCTTGCTCCCTCCACCCATTCATTGGGCTGGCATCAGCTTGTCTCTGCCACTGTTGCCGCCACGCGGTGCCAAAGACAGGACCGTCAGCGCATGCAACGTGCACATTGCACAACACTCATGTCCTTGCATGACCCACATCACACAACAGTCTCATGTTGCAGCCACTCCCCAAGCAATGTGCAACCAAAAATCAACCACATGCTTTCAGCCATACCCTAAGCGTGCACATGACCCCTTCGCATGCTGAGTCTGCAACTCCAACTGCCTACACAGCGCTGCCCCGCGTTCCAGGCCCGGGCACACCAACCAGGTCATGTCCCTCCTACTCCACACCGGCTCCGTCCAACAGCACGCCATTGGACTCTGTTGCCTCCTCAACACAACAGGACCACACATCACCTTCATGGCAATGACGTGGATAAAAGCATCTGCAGCACACAACTTCTTAATTACCATCTCAGACAGCTACAAGAGCAGCCGCAGGGACAACACTAACAATCCCAGGGGATGAATTGATATCTATTCCCAAGTACGCACGGGTCACTAATCAGGTTTGGCACAAACCCCCTGCAAACCCTCAGAGTAACACTCATCTACAGATCTCCAAGCCTTCATCCACAATTGAACAAAGCCATCAACACGTCCATCTCACGCACGCACTCACATCCACAGGATACATGTGGCTGTGGGCCCAGAACTTCTGGCTGGATGAGAACCACACCAGCAACCATCATTGGTCCATCCACATTGGCATCCACGTTTCTGACAAGCAACACACTGCCACACACCCCTCTACGAAACCCCCACAGATGCTTGATGTAAGTCAACACAGACATGCTGTGTGGGACACTGGAACCAACACCACCGCCACACCCTGCAACCTCACACACTAGATCAGCAACTGATCCAACAATCTAGCCACATTGACGGACTTTCCTGTGACGCACATCAAGAATTACGCCACCTGTGACCAGGCACAGCTAGTGGACTCATACACGTCTAGCAGGACAATTGTGCACAGCTTGCAACACAAATAACCATCAGTGGCCTTACAAGCAGGGCAAACGGCACACACAGCCATCACCATGTCATCATCAAGGACAATTGGAGATCCTTCAGAAGGTGCAGAGGCAAACACAGCGCACAACATCAAGGAGCACTTCTGCATTGTGAGTAGGCCTGGGCGTAGTTCGCGAAGTAGCACTTCGCGAAGCTACGCAAAGTGAAGTTTGCACTACGCGAGCTACGCGTAGCACTTCGCGAACTGCGTAGTACCTTGTTCGCACTGTGCCAGATGTCGTTTTCAATGATTGCACAGTGCGGACAAGCAACCGGCACTGTGCAATCATTGAAAATGGCATCTTGCACAGTGCGAGCTGTAGTTTTCTGCTGCTCGAGTAGATTTTTACTCGAGCTTCAGCTTTCTCAACGCGAACTGGTAGTTTCTCATCGCGTGCGGTCGCGAGCATACGCGACCACTCGCAATGAGAAACTGACCTTCTCGCGTTGGGAATCTCGCCGGGAGGTTTATTTTTGAAGTTGCTGATCGCGAACAAGGAAAAAGTCTCGCCGGGATGTCATTTTGCTTGCTCGCGGTCGCCAACTTGACGTTGAGGACCGCGAGCAAGCAAAAAATGACCGCAGCACTACGCAACACTACGCTACGCGTGTTCGCACTGTGCTGCGTGCAGTTCACGTAGTGCGAAGTAGCGCAAACTTCGCAAACTACGCGAGCGTAGCGTAGTGCTTCGCCCAGGCTTAATTGTGAGTGCACTGACATCAGCTCTGCATCCACAAGACAGCCCACCCTTGCAAGGCAGAGCCAATCCCTTTCTACTTTCTACCACTGCAAGCAAATGGACATACACGCAAGCCTTAGCACACAGAGGCAGAACGCACTATTATACGCGGGACCAACCCCCCTCAGGTTTAGCACTTCCATCATCAGGAGATACAACACCCGGCTCATGTGCAACATGCACTGGGGATCTCCATCAGGCCCCTTCCCACACAACATCTCAACCACATCATTCCCCATCCTTGTAGCCCCCGTACAGCACGTCATGTATGTATCATTGGAGTTAGCCACATTCCATGGTAGATAGATGCATGCAGTGACCCAGGCCCTTCTTAGACAACGGACGGCATGAACGCAGGCTCTCAAGGAACATCACCGTGCTTCCCTAGCCAGAAAATCTCATCAGGAAGACAGACAACGAGCAACTGACAAACTTCCTCCATGCAAAGAGCTCCAGGCAACCTGCACAAGGCCACCTTCCACTGTAATCACCCCACTGCAAGCGTCATTATTACCACCAACAACTACAACTTTGCCCTGCTCCACAATGGTGAGGCCACCCCCCTTGACCACTCCACAGCATTAGACATGATGTGCTCACACACTGTCAGCTCACACATCTCCAACACTGGTGTCCCGGGTTTGGACCCTGATGAAATCAACTAGTAGCTCACCAGCAAGGCCATGGGAGTGGGACTCAAGCCTTAAGCATGTAGTACAGTGGCCTCATCTGGAACATGGCCAAGGGCTCATCTCTCAGCGTGTCAATCTTCAATGTGTCCATGACCCTCTCTCCACCATCACATGCGCACACAACCTCATCATCATCTCGTATGCCATTGAGAGCCAGCTGCTCCTCACCCTCACCAAAGACACAGCCATTGCCGGTTCCAACCTTCAAGTAGGCATGAGGTCCGTTGATGAATGTGTGAGCATCAGCCACATGAGGCTGGACTTGGCCAGGACTGAGGTTATAATCTGAGGATTGTCACGCCAGGGCACTGCACCAGCACCCAGTGACCACGCACACAAGATTTTGTGCATCCTGTACTCGACGCTCACAATTGCCATGCTACTCACCAGCATCTGTACTCATGCTGCAACACCCTCCGCATGATGCACATGATCCACAGATAGATCCACTCCAAGGCAAGACAGACCATCCCCAAGGGCCACGACACCAGCTGTGTCAACTACAGCCCCGCACCCTACAGAGCAAGTATAGCCAAACTCCCGGCAAACTTGTCCACATCCAGGGTGCATCTGCACACCTCAGCTTCAACATCCTGTGCACCACCCACATCAACGTCCACCTGAGATAGCTGCAAAGGATCACTGTGTGCTGCAGGGTGACCTTCACACTCCTCACACACACTCAGGAGGCAGTCAACAACCCCAGACCCCAAAATCAACCTTGTAGGTCCGTCATCCAAGACCCTGTTGGGCCAACTCTATGCATCCAAACTTGCCCTGGCCACCATTCTTCACATCCACAACACTCCAGCATGAAGGAGATGGTTCTCCCACCTGGCCAAACATACCTGGCACTCCCTCCCCGGGAACCTCCACATGAGCCATGACCTCTAGGCCTTCATCATCCTCTTCCTGATTGGTCTGTCCACACAGTATTGCAATCCCCCCTCAGCAGCTTGAGGCCATCACGGGTGAGTATTGGGCTCCCAGTCTGTATCGGATGATACATTGTGACCCATGTGTGTCCTGTACCGGACTCAGATCCCAGGGTATGGATGGCTGGAGTTAGTTCAACACTCAGGCATAGTTTGACATTTACCCACATGTATGTTGTGGACTAATGCAAAATGACTGCAACATCTCGCTGGGGTGCGTGTTTTGTTAGAAATAAATAAGGTGCTCTACCGGGTGCATAGAATCCAAAGTTCACAGGGGGAGATGGGATCCTTGGTATTTGAAGTCATCAGAGTCCAGACCACAGTGTTGGTCATCATTGGTCAGACTGTGACCAGCAAGTCCATGTGGCAGAGAATGTCAGTGAATGAGGTGATGCTGTTGCGCATGAAGGCCAGGTGCCAGGCCAGGTGACCTGGGAGATGTGGATGGTCCGCTGCCTCTTGCGGTCTTTTCCGTGGATGATCCACCTTCCTCCGGGGACCCTCAGATGCAGGCATTGACGATGCTTGGGACGCTCCGTCCGACGAATCCTCCTCCTCCTCCTCCCTGCCTGTGGCTGGTGGTGGTCTTCGCCTGGTGGCACAGGGAGGGTTGCCCATGTTGTTGGTGATCCGACAGAGTGAACGGCTTATGTCCGTTTGCACCGCCAGGAGCTCAGCCAGTCTTGCCTCCATCCATCCTTGGTGTTGTTGTTGATTGGCGTGTTGCTCAGCCTGCTGATTCTTAATGTCTGTGAGGGTCACCACTACCTGACTGATGGCCCTGGTGTCACGCCGGTATGCCTCCATGATGTTGCATACATGTGACATACCAGTCCCTTCAGCTGGCTGGTCAGGTTCTCACCTCCGCCTGCCTCCGCTCCCACCACCCCTGCCCACACAAGCCTGTCCTGCCATTGTGGGCACATCGGGTCTACGGGACCCCTGAGGGATGGCAGTTGCGATGTTGTCTGCCTCCTCCTGGGTGCCCAGCGAACCTTGTCCCTCCAGGTCAGACTGGCTCAGTTGTTCAGTGTGGGCAGGGCTCCTGGGTGTCTCCTGGGATGTGGCAGTAATGGGGGTGGTGGTTGGCACAGATGTACCTGAAGCAGGTGCTGCAGGGGGTTGGACACCAGAGGGGCCAGGTGGGTTGGGGTCATCCGCAGAATGTTGTGGGGTGTCGCTGCCAGTGGGATCAGGTTCCTCCCGAGCCTGGGACTGTGGTACTTCCCCCCCATTGTTGGGGGGAGATCCATGACGTTGCCCTGTGTGTGAGAGAGAGACAATGTTAATGCTGTTTAATGCGACATCCATGTTTCATACATATTATAGTTGCCACAGTTCCGCCAGGTAGTTGTATGTGCCTAGCATTCACATCAATGTTCACTTGTGGATGGGTATGTTGCAGGGGACTGATTGAAATGTTCTCCAGAGTGTTTGACATGTCAAATTTGGGTTTGGATGCTTCTTTGGCTGTGGCTTGATCTTGTTGTGTCACATGTCCATTGTGAGAGTGGGTAACTCCATTGGCTGCCCCGGGGGTGTGTGCTTGTGTAACGGGTGTGTGATCATCCCTCAGCCCGACGCTGTTCAACATCCACATGGCCCCCCTCACACAAGTGGCCCGCCACCACAACCTCAACATCATCTCCTACGGCGAAGACGCCCAGCTCATCCTCTCCCTCACCAAGGACCCTCACACTGCCAAAACAAACATCCACAAGGGTATGAAGGCCATCGTCGACTGGATGAGAAGCAGCCATCTGAAACTGAACTCGGACAAGATGGAGGTCCTCATCCTTGGACCCACACCCTCAGCCTGGGACGACTCCTGGTGGCTGACCGCTCTGGGGACAGCACCGACACCCACCGACCACGCAAACAACGTAGGATTGATCCTCGCATCCTCCCTCTCCATGTCCAAGCAGGTCAACGCCGTCTCCTCCTCCTGCTACAACACCCTACGCACGCTCCGCCAGATCTACAGGTGGATCCCAGCCTAAACAAGTAGAACAGTGACACAGGCCCTCGTCAGCAGCAGACTAAACTACGGCAACGCACTCTACGCAGGACTCCCATCCAAACACCAACGGCGGCGACAACACTTCAAAAACGCCTCCGCACGACTGATCGTCAACGCCCCCCGCTACAGCCACATCACCCCCCTCCTGAGAGACCTGCACTGGCTCCCCATCGACACGAGGATCACCTTCAAGCTCCTCACCCACACACACAAGGCACTGCACAACACCGGACCAGCCTACCTGAACATCAGACTCAGCTTCTACACCCCCACCCGCCAGCTCCACTCCGGCAGCCTCGCCCTCGCAGCTGTCCCCCGCATCCAACGTACGACCGCCTGTGGCAGATCCTTCTCCTACCTCGCCGCCAAGACCTGGAACACCCTCCCAACCCACATACGACTGACCCAAGACCTACTTGCCTTCAGAAGACTCCTCAAGACCTGGCTCTTCGAGCAGTAGTGGCACCCCCCCCCCTCAGCGCCTTGAGACCCTCACGGGTAAGTAGCGCACCTTACAAGTACCCTGATCGATTGATTGATTGATTGACGGTGCCTGCTGGTGGGTGTAGTGTGATTTAGCAGTGGGTCTCCCAGGTGATGTATCTGTCCCCCCATGGAGCATGCTGCCATGTCAGTGAGTGTGAGTTCCTGTCCTAGATATCTGAGCTTGTTGTGTTTGTGTTTGAGTTTGCAGTGGTCACAGGAGGGCCTTGTGCTGCCTACAGCAGGGCCAGGTGTCAGCTACCTTGTCAGTACTTTGCCAGTCCCTGTGCATTGAGCATGGTGCATGGGTATGAACCTGGGCCATATGGGCTGAGGGCAATGCTGTCTGTTTCTGAGTTGTACAATGTGTTTTGTGATCCCCACCCTCCCAGTATCCCGGACATCCAGTCTTGGGTTTGTGGTTTGTGTAGCCTGGGACATGGCATGGCCTTGCTTTGTGAATGGGGCATACACATGTTAGTGGCATGAGCGTTGTTTTTGAGTGTGGTGTGTCCGGTGAGGGCTTGGGGGTAGGAGAGTGCATTTGTTGTAGTTGGGGTGTGGATGCCATTACCCCCATGTTACATAAGTTGTTTGTGTACTCACCAGGCTCTGCAACTCCTTCGACTCTGTGTACGCCCACCGGCAGAAGCAGGGCCATCACCTTCTCCTCCCAGGGATGGTAATGTACCGGTCTGCGGGGCAGCCCACCTCCAGTGATGTTGCTCTGGGCGTAGTCCTTGTTCATTTTGCGCTTGACTGCCCTCCGCAGATTGTACCACCTGGCTTGGCATTCATTCCTGGTCCTTCTGATGGGCGCAACAGCATTCACCCGATCGACGATCCTCTGCCACATGCGTGTTTTTTCGGCTATGCTGGTCTGTCTGACCAATGTTCCAAAGAGCTGTGGCTCGACTCTGATGACTTCGTTGACAAGGATGTCCAGCTCCTCCCTTGTGAACTTTGGATTCTTGTCTGTGGGCATGGTGTGGGGTGAGGGTGTGGATGGTTGTGGGTGTGTGGGTGTGAATGTGAAGGTGTGTGTGGGAATGTGGAGAGGGGGTATGTGTGAAGGAGTGTGTTTGAAGGTGAATATGTAAAGGTGTATGGGTGCAGTTGTTGTGGTGTGGTCTGTATCTGCAGTGAGTCTGTTGGTAAGGCTCATGGTTTGTGTGTGAGGGCCCTTTTTATTGGTTCATTTATGGGTGTGCCTGAGTTTGAAATTTGGGTGGGTGTGTTATAAGAGGTGGTTGTGAGTTTGGACCTCTGTTTGCCTGTTTGGAGGTGCCAGGTCAGTAATTGTGATGTATTTTCTCCTAAAGACATGTTTTGTGGTGTTGTGTGAGTCGAATTGACCCTCCTTGTGCCGTTTTGCAGTGTCCTGGTTCAGTACGAGTTGTTTTAGGGTATGTACGGTGTGTACAGACGTTATGCTGGTGTACGGGGCTGGGGTACGGTGTGTCCAAGTACGGGGCTGGGGTACGGGGCTGGGGTACGGCGCGTCCAAGTACGGGGCTGGGGTATGGCGCGTCCAAGTACGGGGCTGGGGTATGGGGCTGGGGTACGGCGTGTCCAAGTACGGGGCTGGGGTATGGCGCGTCCAAGTACAGGGCTGGGGTACGGGGCTGTGGTACGGCACGTACAAGTAGGGGGCTGGGGTACGGGGCTGGGGTACGGGGCTGGGGTACGGCGCGTCCAAGTACGACTCTGGGGTACGTGGCTGGGGTACGATGTGTCCAAGTACGGGGCTGGGGTACGGCGTGTCCAAGTACGAGGCTGGGGTACGGGGCTGAGGTACGGCACGTACAAGTAGGGGGCTGGGGTACGGTGCGTACAAGTAGGGGGCTGGTGTATGGGGCTGGGGTATGGGGCTGGGGTACGGCGTGTCCAAGTACGGGGCTGGGGTACGGGGCTGGGGTACTGCGCGTCCAAGTACGGGGCTGGGGTACGGTGCGTACAAGTAGGGGGCTGGTATACAGGGCTGGGGTATGGCACGTCCATGTACGGGGCTGAGGTCCGGTGCGGTAATGGGGGGGTACGGTGCTGACATAAGGGGGGTACGGTGCAGACATACGGGGTCCATGCGGCCGTACGCGGGGGCAGGGGGGGCTGTACGACTCATATCCCGGGCACAGGTTTACCCAGGATACGTGTGGTACGGAGTTCGCTCTGCACGGGACTTTTTACATACGCTTGTGTATTGGGAAGGGCGGTACGGATCGTACTTGTGCACTCTGACTTCATTTTTACGAGTTGTACGTAAAACATTATGACGATGTCTCGAAAGACATTTTCCCGATATGAGTCGTATGTATTTTACATGTACGAATTGTACTTCACCGGTGGGACGGCACTTGTACGATTCGTATGTAAAAAAATACAGATACGAGTCGTACGGGACATTTTTTTACAGGATTGGAATCGGCACCTTAATGTGGTTATACCACCTCCAGAACTTGTATCTATTATGACTTGGTGAAAAATGTGTGGACATGCTTGCAGTTTGTGGTAATCTGACGGTAAATGGCACAGAAATGAAAGAAAGGTGGCATTAGTGTTTATTCAATTTGTTTAAATAAAATATGATCTTTTACACATATTCAGTGATGTGATGGGTAAGCACAAAGGCAGAGGTGACTTATGTGATGATGGGACAGTATATGGTTGGTGATGCTATCATGGGGATAGTGGTGGCTATTCACATCCATGTAGGGGTCCTCATCTCTGGCTACTAAGGCCTGGGGCCACATTGAGTTGAGGATTTGGCTGTGCACTGACAGCAGGAGGGTTGGTAGGGAGAGCAGGTTGGTTGGTGGACTGAGCACATGGATTGTTGAGACACATGGCTTTACTCTGTAGCTTGAGAAGGACCTCTATGTGAGAGGGCCTATAAGAACTGCATTATTATAGCATAACACATTGCATAGGCTTCCCTCAATACCAGGATATGTTCAGGGTAATATCCTAGAGACTTTAGTCTGTGTTCCCTAAAATAGAGATAGGTTTCTCCATCACATTTGTGAGGTATTCCAGGGGGATGGAGATGTTTTGTATGGGAGCCCCATTTCACAATTCTTACCATGCACAGAGGATTATTTTAAAGGAACTGATCCATCCAGAGAACATCATTTCTCCCATGCCAACCTATCTAAAACCATGGTCATCTTAAAGAACCAGCTGGTTTTCCTGACCATTGTGGATAAACATGTGGGATACTTATCCATGGCTTTTAAGCTGCCACATAGGGACATGTAATGTAGAAGATTGCCCTATGAATGAGACTGGCAGTGAGGTGGCATAGGAGAAGTCATCGTATGTGAGGTCAATAGTCTTCAATTCCTCTGCTCAATAGGGGCTGCAGAGATTCAAGCATGTAGGAGGGTTGGGTTTTCTTCTAGGGTTGCATGGCAGCCTGAACTTGTTGACGGACTGGCATCATCGTCATCGTCATTCTGTTTGTCCCCAGGTGCTGCAAGGGAAGGTATAAAACAGTTGGAAATGCTGGCATTTGAGAGGGTAGTCAGATCAATCGGCTTAATCTGTGTTAGTTAGTATTGTGTTTATCATCAGCAGAATCCCAGTTTTTAGTTTTTTTAGGCTGCCATCGCCATTGCTGTATTGTTACTCTTTCAGCATGTTTAATCTATTATTGTGTTTTAAGCTGTGATACTGAAGACCACTTTACATATGATAGTTTTGAGCTTTATAAATATTTTTATTGTAAGGACAAGCAAACATAACTGTTGTGTGGAAACAAAGAAATATTGAAATATATAATTCCGGAGGAAATATTGAAATATATAATTCCGGAGGAATGGAAACAGGCAATAGTATTACCCATTAAGAAAAAATCAAACATCAGCATGGACATAATGGACAACCTGCGACCTATATCCCTGCTACCTTATGTGGCCAAGTTAGCAGAGAAAATCGCTAACAGTCAACTCATGGAACATCTTGAGACCCAT
Source organism: Triturus cristatus (assembly GCF_964204655.1). Taxonomy (NCBI): domain Eukaryota; kingdom Metazoa; phylum Chordata; class Amphibia; order Caudata; family Salamandridae; genus Triturus; species Triturus cristatus. The sequence continues at coordinate 744,765,197 of NC_140581.1, read as the reverse complement.
AATGTTCTCCATAAATCTCAGTCGGGTTTTAGAACTGGCTTCTCTACGGAGACAGCTCTCCTGAGGGCCACTGAAACCTTACGTGAGGGAGCAGATAAGGGAAAGACAATGGCCCTCATCATGCTTGATCTCAGTGCCGCTTTTGACACTGTAGCACACTCCATCTTGCTACAGTGTCTAAATAAAGCGGGAGTTACCAACAAGGCACTGGGGTGGCTGAGGTCTTTCTTGATTAACAGGACTTTCCAAGTCCAAAGAGGAACTTTCCTCTCTGACAGGGTGATGCTGGAACAGGGGGTTCCTCAGGGCTCCGCCCTGAGTCCCACCCTGTTCAATCTCTACATGGCCCCTCTGGCAGAAGTGGTGCAGTCGTTCGGCGTGGAGCTTGTCTCCTACGCCGACGACACGCAACTCCTCATATCGCTGACCCATGCTCCTTCTAAAGAAGCTGATAACTTCAACGCCTGTATGTCCAAACTGGCTATGTGGATGAATGAACACTGTCTGAAACTTAATGGGACAAAAACAGAGGTCCTCATTATGGGAGGCAATGAGGTTAAATGGACGACAGAGTGGTGGCCCAGCTGTCTGGGTCCTCTGCCCTCGCCTACACGAGAGGCGAAGAACTTAGGTGTATGGGTGGACAATAAACTATCCTTTGACAGCCACGTAAAGAAGACTGTTGGCAAGTGTTTTGGGGTGATGAAAACCCTCAACCGCACCCTCGACCTGTTACCCATTAACTCCAGGCGCACCATGACGCAGGCATTAATAACGTCCCGTATTGATTACGGCAATGTACTACTCATGGGGACATCAGTGAAAAACATAAAAAAGCTACAGGTTCTACAAAACTCGGCAGCTCGCCTGGTGCTTAGGCTTCCCCGTCGAGCTCCTTCACGTCCCACTCTAGCAGCCCTCCACTGGCTACCGATCAGTAAGAGGATTGTTTTTAAAGCTATGCTCTGGTGCCATAAAATAATTCATCACAGAGCTCCGGCATATATGTCTGATTTGGTGTCTGTGTACGAACCTAACAGATCTCTTAGATCCAAAGGAATGGGTCTACTCAAAACTACCTGCCCCAAAAAAGCTAAAATGGGTGGCAGATCATTCCGCACCTTAGCTGCTAAGCAATGGAACCTCCTACCTCTAGATATCAGGCTGGAGAGTAATGAAATCGTATTCAGGAAGAGACTGAAGACTTGCCTCTTTGCTGTGTGAACTGGTTCCTTCTTCTTTTTTCCTCTACTGCTGCATTCTCTCTCCATAGCGCGGGGACACACCGGGAGGTGTTACCAAGCGCTCTACAAACTCCTTTAAACTAAACTAATAATTGCCATTCATTTGATGAGTCCATTCATTTGCCTATCTTTCTCATTTCACAATAAGTTCTAAAGGAAAAAGAAAGAGGCGAGTCTCATTCTGCCATACCCTACACTGGGGTGTACATACACGGGTGGGGGTACGACTCGAAAGTACAGGGGTGTACATACACGGGGGAGTACGACACGTACAGGGGTGTACATACACGGGTGGGGGTACGACTCGAACGTACAGGGGTGTACATACACGGGTGGGGGTACGACTCGAACGTACAGGGGTGTACATACACGGGGGAGTACGACACGTACAGGGGTGTACATACACGGGTGGGGGTACGACTCGACCGTACAGGGGTGTACATACACGGGGGAGTATGACACATACAGGGGTGTACATACACGGGTGGGGGTACGACTCGAACGTACAGGGGTGTACATACACGGGGGAGTACGGCACGTACAGGGGTGTACATACACGGGTGGGGGTATGACTCAAACGTACAGGGGTGTACATACACGGGTGGGGGTACGACTCGAACGTACAGGGGTGTACATACACGGGGGAGTACGACACGTACAGGGGTGTACATACACGGGTGGGGGTACGACTCGAACGTACAGGGGTGTACATACACGGGGAGTACGACACGTACAGGGGTGTACATACACGGGTGGGGGTACGACTCGAACGTACAGGGGTGTACATACACGGGTGGGGGTACGACTCGAACGTACAGGGGTGTACATACACGGGGGAGTATGACACGTACAGGGGTGTACATACACGGGTGGGGGTACGACTTGAACGTACAGGGGTGTACATACACGGGTGGGGGTACGACTCGAACGTACAGGGGTGTACATACACGGGGGAGTACGACACATACAGGGGTGTACATACACGGGTGGCGGTACGACTCGAACGTACAGGGGTGTACATACACGGGTGGTGGTACGACTCGAACGTACAGGGGTGTACATACACGGGGGAGTACGACACGTACAGGGGTGTACATACACGGGTGGGGGTACGACTCGAACATACAGGGGTGTACATACACGGGTGGGGGTACGACTTGAACCTACAGGGGTGTACATACACGGGGGAGTACGACACGTACAGGGGTGTACATACACGGGTGGGGGTACGACTCGAACGTACAGGGGTGTACATACACGGGTGGGGGTACGACTCGAACGTACAGGGGTGTACATACACGGGGGAGTACGACACGTACAGGGGTGTACCTACACGGGTGGGGGTACGACTCGAACATACAGGGGTGTACATACACGGGGGAGTACGACACGTACAGGGGTGTACATACACGGGTGGGGGTACGACTCGAACGTACAGGGGTGTACATACACGGGGGAGTACGACACGTACAGGGGTGTACATACACGGGTGGGGGTATGATTCGAACGTACAGGGGTGTACATACACGGGTGGGGGTACGACTCGAACGTACAGGGGTGTACATACACGGGGGAGTACGACACATACAGGGGTGTACATACACGGGTGGGGGTACGACTCGAACGTACAGGGGTGTACATACACGGGTGGGGGTACAACTCGAACGTACAGGGGTGTACATACACGGGTGGGGGTACGACTTGAACGTACAGGGGTGTACATACACGGGGGAGTACGACACGTACAGGGGTGTACATACACGGGTGGGGGTACGACTCGAACGTACGGGGGCTGGGGGGGTACGACTCGAACGTACGGGGGCGGGGGGGGGTACGACTTGAACGTACGGGGGCTGGGGGGGTGTTCGGTGCGTATGCGGGCACATGTCTCCATGTTTGCTATGGGTGTTCGGTGCGGATGGTGTTTTTTCCATACGGTTGTAACATCGGACGCACGGGATGGATCGTGATTCCGCGGTCGGACTTCACTTTTCACGTTTGTACGGTAAATCGTCCGTGGACATGTTGGACACATTTTCCGACCCGAGGACTTGTGGGGAATTCTTCCCAATGCGATTCGTATGGTCTTTTTCCCATGCGAATCGTAATTGGCAGTTTGTACGGCACTTGTACGATTCGTACGGTAAAAAGACCGGATACGAGTCGTACGGGGAATTTTTTTACCGGATCGTAATCGGCACCTAAATGTTTTGGAGCCAATATAGAAGAGAAGTGAAATAAATCACAAGGGCTAATAAAAATGAGATTTTTGGTCCTTTGAGTTTGGGTCAACATAATGAAATTTGGCAACAAGACACTTTGTTTGTTTACACTTTTAGAAAGTTGGCATTTTCTTACCTTAACCATTCTGTCCCTCTTCCTGTCTGTGAATACACATCTGAGTTGGGTGACAGCTGGGCTTCCCTCCAGACAGTCACACTAAGGGAGAAGAGGTGTGGCATTTGCATTCTGATGGCCCTTCACGAGGCTGATGGGCCTTCCTGAGGTAGATTGGGGGGGAGGAGCCGACAATTATACCTGAATAGGGCTGTGCCTGTCCCAGTGCTTAATTTGTAAGTAAATAAGTTCCAGGGCTCTTGTCAGGAGCCACTGCAGCTTGCCCCACACATTGCCCCTGCCAGCGCAGAAATGAAAGTAACAGCACAACTACTAACCATCACACTCCTACAAGTGTGACAATTCGGACTATTACAGGCCCCTAAAGCTATAAGAATAGCTTGGGTGGCAGGTAATAGTAATTATTAATGTACATTGAATTAGTAATTAACTGTTGTTGTGGTCATCTATAATTTAGCCGGACAGCGCCACCTTGTGGCAGACTGTCACACACACTGGTGCTGACAATTAAGTAAGTGCCAGTGCAGCACCAGAAAACAACCGCTCAATTTAAGAAATGCTGTGGTAGTCAAACCAACCAAAACACCAAGCACAGATGTTTGTATAAGTGTAGGTTTATTGGCCACTGTTACCGAAAGCCTCCAAATACAACTGCCAGAGGTAGAACCTTCATCAATCCAACCTTCACCCGCATCCCCGACTCTTACGCACTAGACGCTGGAATGTGGATGAAGATACATCACCACAGTCTGCCCCGCCCATACCTTCAAAAGAGATGCCTTAAGGGAGCGAGGTGTTGACGGTACATTGGAGGGGCAAGAGATTTGCATGGACTGAGTCAGATCTCCTCACAGGAGATGGCTTTGAGGGAGCTGAGGATGTCGATGAGAACCGTGACATCTGTGAGAGGCATCTGGGTGGCTATCCTGCCACCACCCTCCAATATCAATAACCTCTCCCGACCTTTCCCTTCTACTCTGAGCTGATCATGGGTTTGGTCTGGCAGGACAGGACCACAGTTAGCTCACCACAACTGGGCCATCGGTTGATAAGAAGATGTAGGCAGGTGGCTGGTCAGTGTGAAAACTAGGTGAATGAGCTATTGTGGCCCTCCAGTTCCCTCGTTGTTGTGAACGTTCCCTGTGAATGAGCGCTCGCGTCTGGCTCCTAGAAGTTGGCAGCATGGCTTGTGCACTCACGAATAACCCTTCCTCAGCATTTTGTCTGACCTTCACTAATTCCTCATAAACCTGAGCGTCGTTGTTACCTGCACCATTGTCCGCAATTATTTACATTAAACCTCGCCTGCCCCCGTCTGCCTCCGCTCCTGGCACGTTCTGGTGACACAGCACGCTCTTATGTTCTCCTCTGTGCTTTTATACCATGTTACATCTTCAGCAAACACAAGAACTCTGATGGTCACATTCATCCCTAAATTATTCAGGGATGAACGCGACCATCAGAGTTCCGGCGTTTGCTGAAGATGTAACACGCTATAAAATCGCTCAATTAGCAGTAGGCGGGGGAGAAGTGGGGCTCACGGGCTGCTTTGCTACAACAACCTATTCCCCCTTGAAACACACTGTGAAAAGGAATGATGAAATGTGAGAGGATGTAAGAGAGGCTTGCAGCTCTGCGGTGCTCTTCACAGCCGAGAGGGCCGGGTGAATTTAGTGAGCAGCCTATATCGTGGTGTAGACCCGGCCCTGAAAATTAAGTGCCGGTGCTTTGCACCGGAAAGCACCGGCACAAATTAAGCACTGGCCTGTCCCCATACAAAGAACTGCATATCCCCCTGTAGTGTGTCTGGAGCCAGAGCAGGAAAGTCAGGGCCTGTGTGATCTTGAAACATCTCTTTGATTTTCCACCACTTCAAAAGCACATTTGGGTATAAGTACTGAACCCCTGACATCACCAAATAAGAACTTTGTTGTAACCAAGCACATTCTGTCTGAAAGAAGAGCTTTTGTCCTGTAGGAGGGACTACAACTTTTCTACCTGCATTTCTGTGTTGGCCTGTTGCCTTCTGATTGCTGTGCTGTAGGAGGAACTGCCACTTTTCTACCTGCTCTGCTATATTAGCCTGCTGCTTCTTGCCTGGGAGTGTGAGGGACTGGACCTGCTCTCTACATTCTTGAACCCAAATTTCTTCAAGGGCTTGCTGGCTTGCCTCCTGTCTCAGGAACACAGGCAACTTCTTGCAACTCTGCTGGTGCTGCTGGGCTCTGCAATCTGTGAATCTTACCCTTGCCTGAGGTTCCCACTCCATCCCTGGACCTCAGAAGTGGGTTCTGCAGCTGTTTTGCTAAAAGAGCAATGCAATAGCCTATTTGTGCTGATCAGAACCAATACAGTGCCCTCCGACACAGGGCCTAACTGCGAGGTTCAACGATGACACTGCACCGATCCTTCTATATCATCTGTGAGGCTCGATGATGACACAGCACCAACCCTTTCACACCGTCTACGAGGCTCCACTCCAACACATAGACCTAACTGCAGGGAAAATTCAGACGTATCGTGCTCTCAACATCAAAGTGTTGCTCCAGGCAAGGTACTTTTATAGCCAACCCTGCATGGATTCTGTAGCCGACCCGCCCTCAATTGTGGTTGGCTGCAACCTTGTGACCCCATGCATTCTTTTGACTGCTAGTGACTTCTAAGCACTGTTTTGCATGTAATCTTTAAACAAATCTTATCTTGCCTTCAACTAATTAGATTTTTGTTGTTTTGGTATTTTTTTACTCAGATATATATTCTCTATTTCTCTAAGCTGGTTTGGAGTCTTTCTGTGGTGTTTCCAATGTGTTACTGTAAATAAAGTGTGCACAAATACTTTACACATTGCATTTTAAGTTAAACCTTACTGCTCTGTGCCAAGCTATCAGACAGTGAGCACAGGTTAATTTAGGTTATGTCTCTGACTTACCCTGACTAGGATTGTGGCTACTGCATGGACAGGGTGTATACTCTGCCAACCAGAGACTTTAATTTCTAACACATATTATAGCATAATCAATCAAGGAGGACATTTTGTCATTGTCAAACATAGGCTTACTCGATTGATCCTCTTTCCATCTTTCATTAATAATCATCAAATGAAATTCATTTAAGATATTCACCGTTTTTCTTCTTTTATATCGCTATTTTTATTTTTTAGTACCTGATTTGGAATATTTAAACTAGCTTCCCTTTCTATTTGAAATTTATCATGCAAACCAGGATTCGAGATTTTTGCATTAAAGTCACCAAGGAACAGGATTGTGCACTGTGGATATGTTATATTTATCTTATCTAAAAGGAGTAACATTTGTTGGGCTTGTTTATCCTGAGGCTTGTTCAGTGGAAAGTATGTATTTATAATGATAAAATTATTCGCTTCACTGGGCTAAAAGGGATCTTCTGAATAACAATTGCCATAAAAACGGTTAAAATTTTTTTTAAATTAATTTTAAATTCTCCTAGTCCTTATCTCCCTTTTCGTGGATACTAATGTTAGGAGACCCCAATATGCCATACCATATTGCCATTTCACAGAATTAGCTTTATAGGAAATATAATCATCCATCATAACATCATTTGACTCCCCAGATTCCTTTAAGTAACAACAGTGATGTCCATATCTTTAAACTTCTTAACAAGTAATTGCCAGTTCCGTCCTAACCAAGCAATATTCCAAGACATACAACAAAGCAATTCATCATCGCATTTTCCAGGGTAATGGTTTATGGATCTGGCATTCTGGGTTCATAGAGCTATCCGATTCCAATGATCTATTTTTGACAAAATATTATCATTTATATTCCTATAAATTTGTCTTCCTTGATCACTTTTTGGTATAACAATTCACTCACAATCAATCAATCAATCAAGCAGGAGTTTGTTAAGTGCGACTACTCACCCATAAGGGTCTCAAGGTGCTGGGGGGTGGGGTTAGTAAGCTCCAGTCCATCAAGGGGGGTCTGTCGAAGAGCCAGGTTTTGAGGTTTCTTGCGAAGATGGCAAGCAATGTTGTCTGTCTGAGGTGGAGCGGCAAGGCATTCCAGGCTCGGGCTGGGAGGAAGGAGAAGGAGCGGCCTCACGATCTGGTCTTTCTGGTGCCGGGGACCACAGCGTAGTAGACCTGGGCAGATTGTAGGGTCCTCTGGGGTGCGTGGAATTTGAGTCTGCTGTTCAGGTATGCTGGTCCGGCGTAGTGGAGGGCCTTTTGGGCGTGGGTGAGCATCTTGAAGTGGACTCTAGCTTCGATGGGGAGTCAGTGGAGTGTGCACAGGTGCTGGAGATGTGGCAGTGTCTTGGCAGCTCGAGGACCAGTCTTGTGGTGGCGTTCTGGATGTTCTGTAGCTTGCGGGTGAGGTTTTTGTTTATTCCGGTGTAGATTGCGTTGCCGTAGTCGAGTCTGCTGGTGACCAGGGCGTGAGTGACTGTCTTTCTATGTTCGAGGGGGGTCCATTTGAAGGTCTTACGTAGGGATCTCTGACAAAATTTCGAAGGTCAGAAAATCGACCTACAAAAATATCGCAACAAAAATATCAATGTCAAGAATATCGACATCCTATCTACAACATGGTAAGTACAAAAATATCGAAAATAAAATATCGATGTCAAAAATATCGTTTTTAAAAATATCGTTTTTTTTTTGGTTACAAAAAATATGTAAAATAAACATAATAATACTTATAAATAAAATAAACATAATTAACTATATTTCATAATGTTAAAAATTAATAATTAATCGATATAATTTAATAAAAAAAGAATTAAACATATACATTTAGGTGCCGATTCGGATCCTGGAAAAAATTACCCCGTACGACTCGTATCCGGTCTTTTTACCGTACGAATCGTACAAGTGCCGTACAAACTGCCAAGTACGATTCGCATGGGAAAAAGTCCATACGAATCGCATTGGGAATAATTCCCCACACGTCCTCGGGTCGGAAAAAGTGTGAAAAGTGAAGTCCGACCGCGCAAGTACGATCCATACCGTGCGTCCGATGTTACAACCGTATGGAAAATGCACCATACGGACCGAACTCCCATAGCAACCATGGAGACATGTGCCCGCATACTCGCCGACCCTTCCCCTAGCCCCCGTGAGTACGCGCGAACCCCCCCGTGTATGTACACCCGTGTACGTACGAGTCGTACCCCCGTGTATGTACACCTGTGTACGTACAAGTCGTACCCCCACCCGTGTATGTACACCCGTGTACGTACGAGTCGTACCCCCACCCGTGTATGTACACCCGTGTACGTACGAGTCGTACCCCCACCCGTGTATGTATGGTGCGTACCCCCAGCGCGTAGCGCTGGGGGTACGCACCGTACATACACGGGTGGGAGTACGACTCCTCCGTACACGGGTGTACATACACGGGTGGGGGTACGACTCGTACGTACACGGGTGGGGGTACGACTGGTACATACACGGGTGTACATACACGGGTGGGGGTACGACTAGTACGTACACGGGTGTACATACAATTCTTTAAAATAATTAATAATGTAATTATTAAATAACTCAAAATTACTTACAAATACCAATAGATATTTATTAAAAACATAACTACCAATAAATAATTAATTAGCAATAAATTATTATTAAATACCAATACATAATAATTAATGAATATTAATTACCAATTAAAAAATATTGAACAATTACATTTTTTATACCAAAAAATAATTATCAAACTTTAATTACCAATTAAAAAATATTACACAATTGCATATTTTTTATACCAAAAATAATAATGATTATACATCAATTACCAATTAATAATTACTTATTAATATATTAATTAGAAAAATCAATAAATAATATTTAAACATATCTAATTACCAATTGATTATTTATCAACAATAAATTATTTTTCATAACCAAAATATTATAATTTAAAATATTTACCAATTAATAATTAATCTCCAATTAATTAATTATCAATACCCAGCAACACATTTAATAATTACTTAATTAGATTTCAATTACTTCCAACACTATTCCCCTATAAATGCACGAAACACTCAAATAATAAAATAATACAGTTAACATAATTATCAATTAAGCAATTAATAAAAACTAATTACCAATAAATAAAAATTAATTACCAATTAATACTTAATTAACAAAAATATAATTATCAATACCAATAAATAAATCAAAATATTACTTAATTACAATTAAATTACTTCACACCCTATTCCCCTATAAACCCACAACCCACTACAGAATTTAAACGCAAAAATTATTTAAAATTAATTTATAATTAATAAAAATGTATAATTAATTTCATATAATTAAATTACTTCCCACCCTAATCCCTTATAAACCCACAACCCGCTACAGAATTTAAACGTAAAAATATTTAAAATTAATTTATAATTCCTAAAAATGTATAATTAAATTCATATAATTAAATTACTTCCCACCCTATTCCTCTATAAACCCACAACCCGCTACGGTACTAAAACACAAAATTAACTTAAAAAAAACATTATTAACATATAAAAATTGTATACATATATTTTAAAACCAGTAGAACACTTAACAAAAAATAATTAACACATACATATTAAATACATAATAAAATACATAGCAATATTATACATATCGATATTAGTGACATCGATATTAGTAACATCGATATAAAAAAAATCGAAATTACTTACCTTAGGGTCGATATTCTGTCCATCGATATTCTTGACATCGATGTTCTGTCCCTTCGATATTCTAGACTCGATATTATTGTAGGTCGAAATTAAATTTTCGATATTTAGACTGCTCACCCTTACGGGTGGGTGTGGAAGCAGGAGGATGAGACGGAGTTGATCTGGCAGTCCATTTTGAGCTCAGAGTCCAGGATGATTCCAAGGTTGCATGCGTGGTCCGTGGGGGTGGGCGGACTTCCGAGGGCCACCAGGTGTCGTTCCATGCATCGGGGTTTTGGCCCATGATGAGTACTTCTGTTTTGTTGGTATTTAGTTGTAGGCAGCTGTTTTTCATCCATTTGGCGACGGCTTCCATGCCTTTTCGAAAATTGTGTCTGGCGGTATTGTGTTCGTTGGATAGGGAGAGGATGAGTTGGGTGTCGTCTGCATATGAGACAATGTTGAGTCTGTAGGTTCTGATGATGGGTGCGAGCGGAGCCATGTAGACATTAAAGAGTGTAGGGCTGAGGGAAGACCCCTGGGGGACTCCGCAGGTGGTAGGTGTAGGGTTGGAGAGGACAGGGGGGAGTCTGACCCACTGTGTTCTGCCGGAGAGGAAGGAGCAGATCCAGTTGAGGGCCTTGTCTTGGATCCCTGCGTCGTGGAGTCTGCGTATTAGGGTGCGGTGAGAGACTGTGCCGAACGCTGCTGAGAGGTCGAGGAGGATGAGGGCTGCTGTTTCTCCTTTGTCCAGTAGGGTGTGGATGTCGTCTGTTGCAGCGAGGAGGGCGGTTTCTGCACTGTGGTTTTTTCTGAAGCCGGATTGGGAGTAGTCAAGGATGTTGTGCTCTTCGATGAATGTGGCGAGTTGGCTGTTGATGGCTTTCTCGTTGACTTTCGCTGGGAACGGGAGCAGGGGTCTGTAGTTTCTGAGGTCGGTGGGGTCCACCGAGGGTTTCTTCAGGAGGGGGTTGACCTCGGCGTGTTTCAAGGCGTCGGGGAATGTGGAGGTTGCCAGGGAGCGGTTAATGGTATGGCAGAGCATGGGTGTGATGGTGTCGGCGGCTCTGTTGAAAATGTGGTGGGGGCAGGGATCCGTTGGGGCCCCAGAGTGGATTGACTTCATCGTCATCAGTGTGTCTTCAGTGGTGAGGGCTGTCCAGTTGTCGATCACTGGCTTCATGGTGTCGGGGTGGTTGGTGAGGGTTCAGTGTGTTGGTTGTCTTCGTCAAAATTGTCGTAGATGCTCTTGAGTTTGTGGTTGAAAAAGGTGCTGAGTTTGTCACAGAGGTCTTGTGAGGGAGGGATGTCAGTGGACTCGCTGGTGGATTGGGTGAACTCCTTGATGATGTTGAAGAGATCTTTGCTGTTGTGTGCGTGAGTGGAGATTCTATCTTCAATCGCTTTTTTCCTAATTTTTCTTATGAGTTGGTGGTGGGCGTTGGTGATGGCTCTGAAGTTGTTGTAGACTTCTGTGGATTTGGTGTTCCTCCAGGCCTTTTCTAGGTGGCTGGAAGTGCGTCTAGTCTCTCAAAGTTTGGTGGTAAACCATCTGGCTTTCTTTGCATGGGTGTTTATTGTTTTTCTTGAGGGTGGCTATGGCGTTGGCGCTGTCAGAGATCCATCTATGCAGGTTTCAGGCTGCGGTGTTGGGGTCGTCATTTTACGTGATGGTTGGGGTGGAGTTGCTGAGTGATGAGGTTAGCTGGTGGTTGGTGATTCTGGTCCAGTTTCTTTGTGGGAGCAGATGCAGGTGTCTGTGGATGGTGGGTGTTCTGAGGGTGAAGTGGACACATCGATGGTCAGTCCATGGGAGTTCGGTGGTGTGGCTGAAGGTGATGGATTTACCTGTTGTGAAGAGGGGGTCGAGGGTGTGTCCTGCTGAGTGCGTGGGTTCGATCACGATCTGGCGGAGTCCAATGTTGTAGAGGTTGTCCAGGAGGGATGTGGTGCTGGGGTCCAGTTGGTTGTCGAGGTCATATTCCCAAAAATCATGTTTCTCACCAGTCTGGTCTCTGACCATTGACAATACATTACCTAGCTGGTTAATTTACCTTAGATCTTCCTTATACTTTTTACATGAAAATTAATATTTTCATTATTTTCATAAACATTGTAGCCAGTCTTAAATATTCTGTGCAACTTAAGACCATTTTTCCCACTATTCTTGAATGAAAGTTTATCAATGCATTTTGGCCTCTTTAGCATTGATTATTTTGTTGGGAGCAATGGGACCAAGGTTATATCTTTGGATGTTATTTTTGATGGCTTTGGAAGAGAGCTAAAAATTGTTAAAATCCTTGCTCAATTTGATGAAGATTCATGGCCCCCATTCAAAAACATATCCACTGGCAATATCATTCTTTCGTCGATTTCATATCTATCATGATTCCTAATTTTTTCTAAATATCCCACTACACCATTGTCTTGACATCTGGGTTTTTCTCCAAGGGACTCATCATCCAAGATTCTTAGTTACATGATTTAGTGAAGATTTATTGATAGCCCAAGGGCTGGGAGCATTTTTTAGTAATTTGGCCGGGTCTTCCGATGATTTATGATCTGGCTTTTCCTCAAATGTTGCTACATTTCCCCACATTTTTGTGGTTAAGCCAAAGATTTTATTTATATCATGGATTTCCGTTAACTTTGTTTTAATAGTCCTCTCATCAATCACCATCCAACCCAGACATCACCGCAACCATTCCAGACACCTACAAAATCATACACATTAAACCGTACCCACAAACTAGGCGGAGGACTCACAATCATCCACAAAAACATGATGGACTGCACCACCTCCACGGTCTCAGGTAAAGGCCTGGGTGGAGCTCGCAGAGTTTCACTCAGCAGAATTCAGAGGAGTTACTGAAAAACTCGGACAAATTCCATGGAGTTCCACAACCGGACAGAGTAATGGCCTATGTGTTCTGCTGTACTCACAATTTGCTGGAAATGCTTGCATTTTATTTTATCACCCCTAGGGGGACACTAAAGTAACAGGTCTATGATTCACGAAACCTAAAACCATGTTTGAACCAATTTAAAATGAGAACAAGTAACTGCTATAAAATAAATAAACTTAGCATTCTATGTGATGGAAACAGTCTAAAAGTTACTGCTTTTGTTATTCACAGAAGGTATTTTGTAGTAGTAAAGTTAGGATTTTGTCTTAAGTCTGTCTTAAGTCTTTCTTAAGTCTGTCTTAAGTTTGTCTTAAGTTTGTCTTAAGTTTGTCTTAAGTCTGTCTTAAGTCTGTCTTAAGTCTGTCTTAAGTTTGTCTTAAATCTGTCTTAAGTCAAGCTTAAGACAAAATCCTAACTTTACTACTACTAAATGCCTTCTGTGAATACCAAAAGTAGTAAGTTTAGGATTTTGTCTCAGATTAGTTCTGTGAATCGGTCCCTTTATTTTTAAGCTTTGTGCTTATGTAGCGCTACATTAAGGTAAACATGCCAATATAAACTAAATATAAACTATGGTTCCATTTACCTCTCCCAGTTAGGACTGCGAGGATGAGGCCCCTCTGAGGCCGGGTCCATTATTTACTTCTTTGGCCACATCACAGGGTAGCTCCACCATGGGAGTATGAGGTCTGACTCCTTTCGTCTACGCCTCTTGAGCATGATGCCTGCTTCCCACGAAGTTTGCAAAGTGGGGGAGCATCACGCTGTCATCTGATCACACAGCTTCTTCCCAATCATCTTCTGCTTTCAAAGTCTACACTTGGTAGAGCCAGTGCTCCTTCCCATTTAAAAAATCAACACTGATCTAATTCGTATTGGAACCTGGCAATAAATCAAAAGAAGCCCTGGGTGTCAGGAGACACATCTTGAAACCTCCTCCACACCCACTGGAACTCCGCAAGCTCAAGCAAAGTTTGATTGCCTTGATTCAATGTGATTAATCTTGGAGGATAATTTGCATTGGAAAGATTTGTGCATTGACATTTTGTGGCTTTGGATACAGACTAGCACTGATGAGAGGGTGTGGCTGGCCCTCTCTTTCTCAATTCATTCCAGTTTGCACCCATGGTCTGCATGTCTCTGTACACTGTGCTGCTGTTGTTGGGGAGGTCTCTGCCTGCGCAGCTCCTGCATCCTTCCCCTCTGTGCGCAAAGGATGGTTGAGTGAGTCAAGGAGCAGAAAGGGTGGACAAGGGGGGCATCCATGCCTGCATCCAGCAAGTGTTATTCTAGAACTAACTTGAAATATCTAACCAGCCAGGAAGAAATAAACATGGGCCACACAGGGATTCATCACCAGGTAAGGTAACTCAGTTGGTTAGAAGAGGTGTGTACCAAACATGCATGTGACAGTTTCAACCTTGAGTGCAGGACAGGCTCAGCCAGTCATCCTCCAATACCAATACAAACTGATCTGACAAACTATGAACAACTGCGGCTTCCAGCACTTTGCTGTAAGTTATCTACCCCATACATAGAAAGTCATCTATACTTTAAGATTAATGCATGGACCCAAACACAGTGTGGCAAGTGCAAAGTGTCTTAAAACGAAGCACTTTCCTCATCACTGAGGTTAGGAAACGTGTGTTCCACAAGGTTTTATCTTTTGACAGCATTTGTAGAACCCACCAAACAGAGATTATCCTCTATCCAGCCCCTTCCTCCTCATTGTGATGACATATTGCTCACTGAAGCTCCTCTCGTTCCCTGGCTCACACAGCATGACTACAGCACTAACACGACTGCCACTTGGAGATGGGGAAGAGAAACCATTTGAAAATGAAACACATCAGTGGTGATGAGCGACACACCTTCTTCTGAATGATGATGCGTGTAGTTTCATCTGCAGTACAGGTTCTGTCCATCGTACAGCATGGAACAGATTTTAGAACTACAGCTTGAAAACCACCATGTGCAGATGGACGACAGCCACCCAAGGCACCACAGAACATCAAGGGCCTAACGACAGCACACTGAGATATCAGAGGATGGCAGGCATCATATAAAGAGGGTAATCAATGACCTGCATCCTTTAAAGCACCCACAATCATTAAGAAACAACACATTTGGGCATGCCAAACCAGTAAACTCTGATACGCAGTCGTGATGGAGTTTTTACAGAACTCTGCGTTCCAAAGCAGAGCACAGAGTGTCAAAACTCTGCTACCACCTGGAACTCAACACAGACCCCAACTCCATTGCCCTTCTACAAAGCTGCAGCAACCTCAGACTCACACAGCTAGTCCAATGGCATATTCACACAGACGGCCATACCCATGACCCAAACTTCTCCTCCAACAACAGGATTACTGCCACCCACATAACATCACTCATATGGTTAAACCACTACTTCATCCACTTCAGGATTCCCGCACACCAAGTCACCTCTAAAAAAACAGCACACCATCACAACACTGCGGTAGAGTATCTGAAGAAGAATTGACCATGAACCTAGAGGAACACCCCCCCAGCCACAACAGAAATCCTGATGGTGACACTAAAACGTTCAATGACCGATCACTGACTGTGATAACCATATCAACGCCAACAAGAACAGCAGAATATGCCCCAATTGGGAAATATATGACCTCAGAGGTGAACAAAAACACAACTACAAGACTCATGTAAAAAGACGCCCTAAACCTCTAACACAAACAACAATCAAACGCAAAGAAAAGAGCCCTTACCCTCAGACTCAAAGCCAGTTCTAACAACTACAAAGAACTCTTTATGGTCATCAAGGAGTTTTCCAATCCTGCAGCACCTAACAGTGACATCCTCCCTACCCAAACACACTGTGATGCCCTCTCAAACTCTTTCTACCATAAGATCACCATGATCTACAACAAGTTTGACCCTCAGCCCATGACCGAACCTCCTCAACCAGCTGGACTTCGCCACCACCGACAAACAGAAGATCAACAACTGGAAACCCCTCCTGAACATAGACACCACCTCCCTGATGAGAACCATCTACTCAGGAGCCTCCTCTGACCTTTGCCCTCACTTCATATACAACCTAGGAAGCACCAGCATCTCCCCTGCTCTCACCAGAATCATCAGCTCCTCCCTAACCACTGCCATCTTCCCGAAGACTGGAAAAATGCAGAAGTCACCACCTTGTTAAAGAAGCCATTAACAGACCCCAACACTCTCAGCAACTACAGACCCATCTCACTTGTACCTTTCCAGGCCAAAGGCATGGAGAAAGATATCAACATTCATCTCTTTGACCAACTAGAGTGCCATCAACTTCTTAGCAGATCTCAATTAGACTTCCACACCAACCAGAGCACTGAAACAGCCCTTATCGCATACACTGATGACATCAGAATCATCATTGACCAAGGAGAAACAGCAGCCTTCATCCTCCTCAACCTCTCCACAACCTTCTCCCACAACACACACTCACCAGAAGGCTTCACCTCTGATACTATCACCCTACCCCTCAGATCCCAAAAAAGTAATCTGCAGGGTCCCTCAAGGATCGTCTCTCAGCCATTGCTCTTCAATAAGTCGCAGACATCGTCTGATCACACAGCATCAGCATCGCCCCATATGCAGAGAACACTCAGCTCCTTTTTTTTGTCCCTACTAGACAAATCCAATGCAGCCAAAACCAACTTCATAATCACCATTGAATCATGGATGCGTAGCAACTGCCTTCAGCTCAACTCAGACAAACCTGAAGTCGTGATTTTCAGAAACAACCATTACCCTGCGATGCCTCATGATGGCCATCCAAAATGGGCGCCCCCCCACCCTTACTGATCATGCTAAGAACTTTGGGGTCATCCTAAACACCAACCTCGCCATAAATAAATAGATGAACATCGTCTCCTCATCATGCTTCCACATCCTATGAGTGCTACGCAAAATCTTAAAATAGAAACCCTATGAACACCAGATGAACCGTAACCTAAGCTCTTAACACAGGGCAATTCAACTACGGAAATCTCTTCATGCCAGAATCCTAGCCTGTGTCCTACGCCGACTCCAAACCACCCAGAAAGCCACTACCTGACTAATCTTGGACATCCCACTAAATTCCCACATCTCACCACACCTCAATGCACTCCACTGGCTCCAAATCCTGGAAATATGCAAATTTAAGCTGCTCACATACGCCTACAATCACCTCCACAAAAGTGGACCAGAATACCTCAACCACTGCCTCAATGTCTACCAACCCACAAGACAGTATACCTCTCATGCTACTGCATGCACCCCTCGAATCAAGAAAACCAAATGTCGTGAACAACCTTCTCACACATCGCAGCCAACGCCTGAAATGGCCTCCTGCTACACCTCTACACTGCCCCCTCTCTCATGTACATCCAAAAGAAGCTCAAGAGACCTGGTTCTTCCCAAAAAGAAACAGGCATGATTCCTTTCATCCACCTTCCTCCAGCTCTCACCCTGCTCAGCAAAGGGACACCCTCACAGGGGATTAGCTACACTTTACAAATCCACATAACATAACACAACATCAATGTCGGTTCCTACTTCCTTTGTATTTGCTTATTCCAGAGAGGTTTATCCTCCTTTTCTAATTGAAGTGCGATCCTAAGGATTATCACACTTTTTTCATTATTCTTCAAGTTTTCCTCTTCTTAGACATTTTTAGTCAATTCTAGTTTTGCCTTCTAGAGGTTCTGTAGATTGAGTAGGCATTTTATATAAGATCATTTTACATTAGATACAAAGTGAGATTTATAATGTACAAACTATGCCTGAGCATATACTGAAAGCAATTCAATCTGTTAGAAACAGATGAGTACACCTTACTTCATTTCTGTTCGTATGATTAAACTTTCTATGGTTGCATAGTGAATTTGTTAGAGTTGAGGAGAGAGCCATGCCAGAATTGCCCAAGAGCACAAGGACTAACTGTGGTGACAATAATAGTGCATAACTGTTTTTGTATTTCAGGTAATCTCATAAGACATTAGAGTAAAGAACAGCGGGAAGCCCACGAATACCCTTCCTTAAGTGCAATGAGATGGATTATACGTACAGTACGTGGCAGTCACTACTGTAGGCCTAATTGAACATAACAAAAACCCATCTGGAGATTTCATATTGTAGTGGTAGGTAATGCCAAACTGTTGTCTTGAGTATCTGTTTTTCTCTTTTCATTAAGGTATGTTCCTACAGAAAATGTAAATCTGTCTGAGTTTCTAAGTGATTCTGGATGGCTAGTGAGTAGATGAGGTTCACCTCTTTGGAGATTGTAGTTACTGCATTTACAGCTAGGCAAAAAAATCACATATTGGTGCCGATTCCGATCCTGGAAAAACCGGGTACGAACCGTCGGTCGGAGCGTTTTCTCCGTCCGACTCGTAGCCGGGAAAAAACATTACAAACATGCAAGTACGATTCGCACGGAAACACCATTTCCGTCCGAATCGTAAAAAACACCGACCGACGAAAACATACATACAAATGTGATCCGGGAAAGCGCCGACGTGACGTCGGGACGCATTCAGGCTGCGTTTCACGAACCAGGAAGTACGATTCGAACCAACAGCAGTCTGGACGGCAATATTTTTACGGCACCCAAAAAGTGCCGGAAAAGCGAAGTACGCCGCAATGCGAGCGGAATTGGGGGCCCGGTACGCGCCGTATCCCCCCCAGCCCCCGTATGTACGCGCCGTCCCCCCCAGCCCCCCGTATGTACGCTCCGTCCCCCCAGGCCCCCCCGCGGATGGACATGCCATACCCCCAGCCCCGAATGTACGGAGCGTACCCCCACCCCGGAATGTACGGAGTGTACCCCCACCCCAGCCCCCGACTGTACGGAGTGTACCCCCACCCCCGTATGTATGGCACGGACCCCCACCCCACCCCCCAAATGTACGGAGCGTACCCCCACCCCCGAATGTATGGAGCGTACCCCCACCCTGCCCCCCGAATGTACGGAGCGTACCCCCACCCCCGTATGTACAGCGCGGACCCCCACCCCACCCCCCGAATGTACGGAGCGTACCCCCACCCACAAATTTACGGAGCGTACTCCCACCCCTCCCCCCGAATGTACAGAGCGTACCCCGACCCCCATGTGTACGGAGTGTACCCCCACCCCCGTATGTATGGCGCGGACCCCCAGCGCGTAGTGCTGGGGGTCCGCGCCGTACATATGGGGGTGGGGGTATGCTCCGTACATTCGGGGGGTGGGGTGGGGGTCCGCACCGTACATTCTGGGTGGGGGTACGCTCCGTACATTCAGGGGTGGGGGTACGCTCCGTACATTCGGGGGGTGGGGTGGGGTCCGCGCCATTCATACGGGGTGGGGGTATGCTCTGTACATTCAGGGGGTGGGGTGGGGGTATGCTCCGTACACTCGGGGGTGGGGGTACGCTCCGTACATTCGGGGGTGGGGGTCCGCACCGGACATTCAGGGGTGGGGGTCCGCACCAGACATACACGGAGGGGGCCTGGGGGTACGGCGCGTCCATCCATGGGGGGGGGCTGGGGGTATGGCGCGTCCATCTGCGGGAGGGGCTGGGGAACGGCGTGTCCATCCGCAGGGGGGGCTGGGGGTACGGCGCGTACATACGGGGGCTGGGGGGGGACGGCGCGTATGCGGGCACATGTCTCCATGGTTGCTATTGAGGTTCGCTCCGTGCGGTGTTTTTTCCATACGGTTGTACAATCGGACGGACGGGATGGATCATACTTGCGCGCTCGGACTTCATTTTTCCGATTCGTACATAAAATCGCCCGGGGACGTGTCGGACACTTTTTCCGACCCAACGACGTGTGGGGGAATTTTCCCAATGCGATTCGTATGTATTTTTTCCCATGCGAATCGTACTTGCCAGTTTGTACCGTACTTGTATGATTCGGACGGAAAAAAATCCGGATAAGATTCGTACGGTGAAACTTTTTCCAGGATCGGAATCGCCCCATTGTGTGAGCTTCTATTTGCGTGGGACTCTAGGGACCTCATCTTTGCATGGATTGACATTTAACACATCCTCTTTTGAAGATCAATCATCCATTTTGTTATGGATAAAACCAAGCTCCAGATTTTTCAGGTTATTTTTCAGATGTGTTAAGAAATTGCCAAATAATTCAATATTCTCATGATGTTTGCATGCTTTTCTCTTTCGATTTATGTGTTCATATTAACCTTTGTTTTATCATTTTTATTCTTATCCAATCTTTACTCTGTTAATCTATTATTATATTTTAAGGTGGTTCACAATGGCTACATCAGTGCAAAACCCATATCGAATCGATGACAAATGTGAGTTAAGTTCTGTGATCCACTACATTAAATATCTTCCAGATGGGCGAGAGAGTGACACAGGAGACAAGATGGCAAGTGAGTAGCAGCTACCCGATGGAGCTCTGCTGGTCTGACCCCTAAGCTGACACCAACAAACGCTGATATGCTATCACATCTTGTATACAAGATGCTGAATCCTATCTGAATCTTACCCGATGCATAACTGCCAATAATTCTCATTGCATGGAGCAGCAGGGATTCCTCAGGATCACCGTAATATCTGCATGATTCAAGGATCACAAAGGACGGCGAGAGACATAAAGACGCCCGACCGGCTCATCAACGGTGAACCGTGCGGTTCCAGCATCCTCATCTCGCATTGCCCTGCGGAGGCCCTCAACAGCGCGCAGCCTCGACGTAATTCTATTGACTTTACACTGGCTCCTGACTAGTGCAGGCACGGAGAGAAGCGCTCTGCACTGTAGCCGGACCCTGTGTCAAAACCGGAGACAGAGGATTCTTTGCCCCCTGGATAAAGAAGGCAAGCAAGTAAGAATGACGGGGCGAGGGGCGAAAACTATCAAAAGTAAAAATAATAATATGTCATCCCCTGTCGCAACCGAAGCTGCAGCTACACAGAACATTAGAGATTTTTCTGAGGCGCTCGGAAACTCGAGGGGCGAAAAGCAGGAAGCAAGTAGAAAGAGGGAAGTCTGAAGACAGAACTGATCTAACGACCAAGTAAGTAAAGAGACTACAAATAAAAGAAACTAAACCTGCTGTTACTACCCAAACGCTTAGCTCTCAGCCTCTAATCTCTAATATTTTTCGTTCTATTGAGGGAAAAAGTCTCAATGCTGAGTTTGTTGTAGGGTCACCATCTGAGGGCCGGCCCACTTTTGCATAACCACACCCTTTTTTCTGGCAAGCCAATGGACAACCTCCTGGAAAACATACCTACACCTATTGAACTCATAATGGGCAAAGATGACTGGGGATGGACGTGGAGGTTTCTGAATGACTCCCATTACAAAATGGTCCGCTTTAAGACACTGGCTGCTGGTTATAAAACCATGAAAGCGGTCCGTAAAGTGTTAGGATTGGGCCGCTTGAACTATTACTCACCGATTTATAACAACTCTAATCTGCCCGAAATTTTTAAAGACTCAAAAATAAAAAAATGGCAAGATAATAGCCTGTCCAAACTCGGTGATTTCTATTCTCTTTCCGATATAGCTTCTTTTGAAACTCTTAAAGAACAATATGGATTAGACTGGAGGGATTTTTACAAGTATTTGCAAATACGTGATTTCCTTAGCAAGAAATGTGGCGGCCCACTAGGTTCCATTAACAATCCTATTATGGATAATCTGAGGCAGAATTATCCATCTATAGGAACTGTGTATAACTCCTATAATTATTTAATGCCAGATGACTTGGGAATGAGGGCTAGTAAGTGGAAAGAGGAAATTGATATTTCAGAAGACCTATTTTTTCACTCAACTGAACTAGCACAAAAAATGTTAATACTAGCACGGCTCCAGGCGCAGTATTATAAAACCTGCTTCTCGCTCTACTATACCCCGAGAAAGATTACGAAATGGGGAACAGGGAAGGGGACCTTATGCCCCCGATGTTCTCTGTATCAGGCGGATCTTAATCACATGTTTGCTTCTTGCGCTACGTTAAACATCTTAAAATTGGAGATCGAATTTTTTTACAAAGAGGTGCTAGGGAGGGATATAAGTCTTTCATCAGCCTTGATCTGCCTAGGGGTAGATCAGGAGATCCAAGGGAACCCGGAAGAGCAACTAATTTTCATAGGTATGGCTGTATATCAACTTTCCTTAGCCTCAGCCTGGCTAGATCCATCCCCCCCCCGGTTATCATCAATGATTAACACGACTAGTGGCAAACTACAATTTTGAAAAAGCCATTTATTAAAAAAGAGTGCTACGATCCCACTCAAAAGGCTTGAAAGTTTGGGAACCATTGACCAGATGGCTCGAGAGATAAGTGTAGTGGCTTAAGTCATTTCCGGCTCGGTGCTCTTTTAGCACCCCCGAAAAAAAATGCATCCAAACGGATGGCCAACCCCGGGAGGGGAGGGAGTGGGGTCTAAAAAATGTACAAAACTGTGCATGAGGAAATGTTACGGAAATGTTACGGACACAATCTAATTTTTCTTCTTTTACAAAAAGTATATTGGTTTTAACGGCATGTGTTACTTTGAATTTGTGAACTAATATCTGTATGATTATTCGCTCTCATCGATGCACTTGTAAATTATTGAAAACTAAAGTGCTATATATTTTTTTAATAAATAATATTTTCCAGATTGGGGGGGGGGTGTTGGACCAGTGTTCAATAAGGGGATGATCTCTGTGGGCCCTGTTCTTTGCTTGCTGGAGAGATTATGTTGTTGGAATGGCTGAAATGCTTGAAGGATGCCTTGAATAAATGAGAATTGAGTGACTGAACTGAGGCTGTGTGGAATCTATTGAGCACCCTGGAGAGAGCATGAGCAAGGAGAGGTGAGCTGGAAGGGACAGCGAATTTGGTGGAGCAATCCAAGAATTTTCATTCCATGCTCGAATTGGTCTTTGGTAGATCGCAATCCGCATCTCATTTGTGTGCCCGGAAGGGGGAACCTGTTGATTAGTGGGGGTTTAATGGAAGGATTTCATCTTCATCCTGGATGCTGATGATTGCCTAAACTCATAACCTACAATGTGCTTTCTACTGCACTGAAGTGGATTGTGACCTAGTGTTAAGGCAGAATGACTGAGGAAACCAAAGAAACGTTTTTCAAACCTCTAGCCTCGAACATCAAGAAAGGGTAAAAAGAGCCATCTGAAGGAGTTTGTGATAATGCTAATCTACTAAAAGTTGACAAACCGCTGATACACAAAATTTCAACCCTGCCTGAAGAGCTTAACAAGAAAACAAGCAGTATTGATTAGGCTATAAGAGCCATTAAAGATAAAATGGCGTGTCTCACAGGCCAAGTTGCTGGAGTTGAGAAAAAGATAGTGGAATCAGGCACTAGGATTCAGGCATTGAAAAAACTAAGGGCAAAAAATAAAGACATATTGGAGCGCATGACTTTCTCAAAGGATGTGTGATCAGCAGCATTGTTAAGGTAGACTCTCAGGTAGAGGATTCCTTCAGGTGTGATGCCAAATTGCAGTTCCTGGGCAACTGAGGTAACAATAAAAAGAAAATTAGTGACATATGGTGCCACTTCGGAGAGGGGGGGGCAACAACTAATGAGAAGTCCTTTTAGTTACTTTGGAGCACAATGGAAAATCCTTGAAAGGCAAGTAAAACTGTGATGGTTGTTTTGCATTCATCAAAGTCTCATGAGAGAGTTCTCAGACTAGTGGAGATAAAAAATAACTATGGACTCTTGATCACTGATTTACATCAAGAAACTCTAGCCAAGAAAAGCTACCATTTGATGTTAAATGAGAACTGGACATCAAGGGGATCATGGACTCTATTAATTTCCCAGTAAGATTGAAAGTAACATATCAGGGGAAGAAGTACATTTCTTCCCAACTGGAATGTGCCAGGATGTTTATGGCCAGCCTTGGTGGCAATGTGGAGTCATCAAACATCACCTCAGTTAATTCTTCACCACTTGTCTCAGAGAATTGGGAAGTTGACTTTTGACTAGACCCCATATCAAGGTTCTCTTGGAAAGGTATGTAGATATTTGTCTAGGATGTTTGGCCTACTGATGTTCCCCTTTGGATAAACTGGGTATGTATAACATACACAATATTTGAACCATATATATCTGCAAAGTAGATCCTGCATTTAGTAGCTGATATCAGAAAGTGTGCTCTGCCGCTTCATGCTGGCTGTTGAGATTGTCAAATAAAACTTAGCCTTTGAATTACATCTCAGCTACTCGAGGATAGCTCCATTTGGTGCTCTAAATAGTCAAGTGAGCTCAATATTGTTGTTACCAAGAGGAGCAAGTAAACTTGCTTGCATTCATAGTGATAGCACTAGGGTCTGCTAGCATTCAAATAGCTGGGCTGGACTGTTCCACCTGGAGCAGGGTCAAGGCTGATTTGTATATATCTTGGTCCAAACTGAGGAGTCATGGTGTGCAACATAATAATGGACTGGGATGTGGAACAAGAAATTGCCAGTGTCTGAGATTAATTCAAGCCTTCCATTCATCACTATTTGGTATATTTCAGTTTGTCCCCTTAAGTGGCATAGGTATGCCCAGAATTGGGTTCCATGCATACTCCGTCACTGGAACAAAGCTGCAAGTGGCTGATAAGCCCATATCTAGGGCATAAAATATCCTGGGTTGCTTGTTTTCCAGTTCAGGGAGCATCCGGTTTGGCAGTTTGGGCTGGATAGTTCTAATTGGAGCAGGGTCAAGGTAGATTTGAATATAGCTGGGTCCAAACTGAAGAACATTTTGTGCAAAATAGCAGTGACCTGGGATGCTGTCCCAAGTAATTACTTCTGGCTAAGATTAATTTAAGCATTCCATCCATCACTATTTTGTATACTTCAAAAATTATTTTGCGTTGGGCTGTGTCCAACACAAAATCATTGTAGATCTGGATCTGAATATTTTTGTATTATAAAAACAAACTGATGATGAAATAAGTTGGAAAAGAATGCATGGCACTGCACTCTCGATTACATGTTAGCAGACTGGATGTAGTTTAAATGTTGGGATGAACACCCCTTGATCATTCATTGACAGTATGGGTGTTAAGAACAGCACACTCATTATACATTTCAACTACCCAAATTATTCCCTATCTGGAAAATATTTTCATATTTAGGGGCATATTCAGTTATTCACAAACTGCATTTTTTAGTACGTAAAGTAATATTACAGTAATGCTACTTAAGTTCTACAAATTGCTATTCACACAAACATATTTGTGAAGACCTCCACCTCTTCCATCTTTTCTTTTCAGAGAACTCAATCAATGCGGTGGAGATCTGCGCACACATAGGTATATATTATTTGTAGTAACTGAGTCAGGGACCATGGCAAGAGTCCACAATTTGATGAAAACTTATTACTAAATTGGAGGGATTTAGGAAAATCTAAGAAGGGGTTGAAGGGAGAAGTAAGAGGACATTTAAGGAGGGGCAGCTAAGGCTAACACCAACCCACAAAAAAAGAGTAAGACAAAAATATATGGCACATTATCCTTATGAGGCCATCCATTGACAGTAATTCCATTTAAGTGATTCAACATTATGTTTATTTGCATACATCATGATTCTAGCTATCCATGAAATATCCAAGCCATCCACTACCCCTGGATGACATAATTAGCATATATAGGTTATCAAACATTTATATATATATATATATTCACTTAAAAAACCATAGGTTTCACACAAGTTATAGCTGTACATTTCACTTGTAAAAAACCAATGAAATTTCACGTTATAGTTAGATCAGGTAACTATAACTTGCGCGCCCACAATAAACTGCTGATGACGTCACATATTACATCACTTATGACATGGTCAGTGACATCACTCATGACATCAATGAAATGACACATTGTGCATTGCGGTCGCGCAAGTTATAGTAACCTGATCTAACTATAACGTGGAATTTCATTGGTTTTTTACGAGTGAAATGTACAGCTAACTATAACTTGTGTGAAACCTATGGTTTTTTAAGTGAATTTGCAAGGTTTTTTAAATGCTAATTCCTAACTATAACGTGTGTGAAACCTATGGTTTTTTCAGTGAATTTGTACGGTTTTTTAAATGCTAAGTTATGTATTTATTTTTAATTTTTGCGCGCGCGGTGCGCTTCGCGCACCGTGCCCGCGCTGTGGGCACTCGGTGCGCTTCGCGCACCGAGCGCCCACGTTGCGCATTTCGTACCGTGCACGCGTCGCCATTTTTTATAAAATATCAATTGTTTTTTTCTCCCTTGGGGGTCCTTAGATTTATATATTAAATGTGATTGTTAATTCTTTTTTTTTTTTTTTTTTTTTTTACCGTACGCGTACGGTAAGCTTACCGTACGCGCACTGCGCGATTTTTTTTTAAAATTATTAAATTTATTTTTCATACTTTTTGGTCCTTCGTGAACCCCCTGACGAACGCTAGGGGGTCTGCAACTCTCTTCGTTGCCCCCTTTTCATGTTATCAACCTTTGTTTTTCAGTGCGAGAGACAGAAAATGGCGGCCGATACTTTCTGATTTCGACCGATTCGAATGTTTACAGTCATGTAACCACCAATCAGAATTGAGCTCGCGCACGGCACCGTACGCGTACGGTAAGCTTACCGTAAGCGCACGGAGCGCGCTTACAGATATATATATTAATTTAAATGCTATTTTCTCAGGACCTACTGAACAGATTTACACCAGACCTGCAAAAGGCACATCCCTGACCTGAGGACTACCTCTCTGCCCAATTTCAAGTAATTCTGTTCAGCCGTTCGGGCTGTAGCTCGGACTAAAGGTCCTATGGGAAAATGCATGGGGAAAACGTGTTTTGGGACCCCCCTTTTTTCTCAGCCCCCGCTTGACGAATCCCCCCGAGACTTTCAGGGTAGGAGCGGAGCGTAGCGCCCCATTAGTTTTGAAAAATTCGCGAGGATTCGTCAACCGGTGCCAAAGTTATTCCAAATAGAATGTTGCGGATTTCCTATGGAAACACGGTCCTAACTATAACTATCTACTGGCGACCGCCAGTAGATAATATATATATATACATATATATATATATATATATATATATATATATATATATATATATATATATATATTCACTAAAAAAACATAAGTTTCAGGGACGTTATAGTTAGTTGGACATTTGACTCATATAAAACCAGAGAACTTCGCCTGTTATAGTTAGTTGAGCTAACTATAGCTCGCGCGCCCGCAATGCACTGCTGATGATATCACATATTACATCACTCATGACATGGTGATACTTTGCAACGCAGCGTGCAACTTACAGTGAGCTCACTAACGGCTGAATTGAAATATATTATCAACGAGTGAGCAGTATGAGTTTTATTGTGAACTGAGGAATTTATTGTAAGAGTACCGATTCCAGATGCTATTTTAAATATCATGCAAGGCCCTCAGCTGTGGGCAATAAAAGGTACTGGTGATGTCATCATGAGTCTTTTTCCATTGATTGAGCTGCCGCCCGTGCCTGTGATCAAGGATTTATTTGTAATCTGAAACGCGTAAGGCAGAATAACATGGAGACGGTGAACTTGCTAAACTGCGCTGATGCCTGATAAACGGAGGTTTACTGATGGTGAGTGTGCCCTAAAGTCTTGGGCACTTGTGGAATGGTATTTAAGCACACGGCAGTCCTGCCGTGAGGATGCACCACCGCGGGATATGACAGCGGGCCGGTGGCCTTCTTATGTTGGGAGCCGTCATCGGACCATCAGTTTTGGCATTTGATACTTTTCAACGCAGCGTGCAACTTACAGTGAGCCCACTAATGGCTGAATTGAAATATATTATTAACGAGTAAGCAGTATGAGTTTTATTGTGAACTGAGGAATTTATTGTAAGACTACTGATCCCAGAATGCTATTTTAAATATCATGCAAGGCCCTCGCCTGTGGGCAATAAAGGGCACTGGTGATGTCATCGTGAGTCTTTTTCCATTGATTGTGCTGCCGCCCGTGCCTGTGATTAAGGGTTTATTTGTAATCTGAAACGCGTAAGGCAGAATAACATGGAGACTGTGAACTTGCTAAACTGCGCTGCTGCCTGATAAACAGAGGTTTACTGATGGCGAGTGTGTCCTAAAGTCTTGGGCACTTGTGGAACAGTATTTTAACACACGGCACTCCTGCCGTGAGGATGCACCACTGTGGGATACGACAGCAGGCCGGTGGGCTTCCTATGTTGGAGCCGTCATAGGACCATCAGTTTTGGCATTTGATACTTTGCAACGCAGCATTCAACTTACAGTGAGCCCACTAATGGCTGAATTGAAATATATTATTAACGAGTGAGCAGTATGAGTTTTATTGTGAACTGAGGAATTTATTGTAAGAGTACCGATCCCAGAATGCTATTTTAAATATCATTCAAGGCCCTCACCTGCGGGCAATAAAAGGCACTGGTGATGTCATTGTGAGCCTTTTTCCATTGATTGCGCTGCCGCCCGTGCCTGTGATCAAGGGTTTATTTGTAATCTGAAACGCGTAAGGCAGAATAACATGGAGACTGTGAACTTGCTAAACTGCACTGCTGCCTGATAAACAGAGGTTTACTGATGGCGAGTGTGTCCTAAAGTCTTGGGCACTTGTGGAACGGTATTTAAACACACGGCAGTCCTGCCGCGCGGATGCACCACTGCGGGATACAACAGCGGGCCGGTGGGCTTCTTATGTTGGGAGCCGTCATCGGACCATCAGTTTTGGTATTTGATACTTTGCAACGCAGCGTGCAATTTACAGTGAGACCATTAATGGCTGAATTGAAATATATTATTAACGAGTGAGCAGTATGAGTTTTATTGTGAACTGAGAATTTATTGTAAGACTACCAATCCCAGAATGCTATTTTTAAATAGCATGCAAGGCCCTCACCTGTGGGCAATAAAAGGTACTGGTGATGTCATCGTGAGTCTTTTTCCATTTTTTGCGCTGCCGCCTGTGCCTGTGATCAAGGATTTATTTGTAATCTGAAACGCATAAGGCAGAATAACATGGAGACTGTGAACTTGCCAAACTGCACTGCTGCCTGATAAACGGAGGTTTACTGATGGCGAGTGTGTCCTAAAGTCTTGGGCACTTGTGGAACAGTATAGATATATTTTTTTAATTTTTTTTATTTTATTTATTTATTTACACCCGCACCACTGAGAGCAACGAATATTGGGCGGTTTTCGTGTGTGGAATATATATGTCCCAGTTCTCAACATTTTAAAAACTACTGAAGACTAGTGATACAAAATTTCGATATGGACAAATGCATTCTGTTTTAGATACTAGTTTACATACTATGCTAGCCACTTAACCAACATATTATTCTATACACACATTGTTTTAACACATAGGGTGGGTCAATAGGTTTTTTTACATAGGTATTTTACACAGTATTTTAACACCGGGTTTTAGTAAGTTTAGAACGAATTTTAAGAATTATATTGCACTTGCACTTAAATTCACAACTTATAGGGAATAGAACATAGTAAATTAAAGGTCCAGGAGACATATATACTGTCAAATGCGAAACTTGTATTTAATTGACAAAGTGTACATTTCAATATATTTTTTCAGTTGAAAGAATCAAGGTATTCAGACCGTGATACATTATGGGAGCACTGAACATTTAGCATCATGCTGACATAAAAATATCCGTGACTGTTTTCCATATTGGTTTATTGTAATATGAAATGCAGTGAGCAACTTACAACTGTTGCCAAAGACTGTGAACTGTCCTTGAATACCAGCACTTACCTGTATTCCCTGGTGCATTTTGGGAATTGTATACCAATCAGTCACGTGACTTAAGACCCACCTATAAAATGTATGCACATATGCACTTGGCTTTTCCGCTTCCTTTCCGTGATCAAAGCAAACACCGAAACATGTAGGAGTCAAGGAAGCTTTCGTGCTGCACAGCCCTGGAATAAAGTAACTTGTCTCCAGAAACGAGCCTCTGGTGTTGTTTTGTGTTGAAGTGACGGGCTTCTCCGTGCCCGCCTGTGAGAGGCCGCCCTGAAGGGTCGGGGGCTCCTTTCTCGGAGGTTGTGTTATGGATATATATATTCACTTAAAAAACCATAGGTTTCACACATGTTATAGTTAGGTGGACATTTCACTCGTAAAAAAACAATGAAATTCCCCCGTTATAGTTAGTTGAGATAACTATAACTCGCGCGCCCGCAATCCTCTGCTCATGACGTCACATATTACATCACTCATGACATGGTCAGTGGCATCACTCATGACATCACTGATGACATCATCCTTGTGATAGAGTGGGGTCGCGCGAGTTATAGTTATTTCAACTAACTATAACGGGGGAATTTCATTGGTTTTTTACGAGTGAAATGTCCACCTAACTATAACATGTGTGAAACCTATGCTTTTTTAAGTGAATTTGCAAGGTTTTTTAAATGCTAATTCCTAACTATAACGTGTGTGAAACCTATGGTTTTTTCAGTGAATTTGTACGTTTTTTTAAATGCTAAGTTATGTATTTATTATAATATTTTTTATATATTTATTTTACAATAAACTACGTATTAAAACATTTTTTTTTTTTAATGGTTTTTCACCGGGGGGCGCGCACCCCGTGATTTAAATAAAATAATAATTCTGCCTTCGGGGTCCTTCAGGGACCCCCTAACAAAGGCTAGGGGGTCAGGAACTCTCTACCCTGCCCCCTTTTCACGTTCGCCACCTTCCTTTTTCACTCTCGCACTCAAAACAAACAAATTGGCGGCCGAGACTTCCTGATTTCGACTGATTCGAACGTTGACTGACATGTAACCACCAATCAGAATTACGCTTGCGCACGTTAGGGTGCCTGCACGGTGCGCGCACGGTGCGCGGCTATAGATATTTATGTATTTTAACTGCAATTTTCTCAGGAACTACTGAACAGATTGACTCCATATATGCAAAAGGCACATCCCTGACCTGAGGACTACCTCTTTGCCAAATTTCAAGTAATTCTGTTCAGCCGTTCGGGCTGTACCTTCGACTAAAGGTCCTATGGGAAAATGCATGCGGAAAACGTGTTTTGGGACCCCCCTTTTTTCTCGGCGCCCGCTTGACGAATCCCCCCGAGACTTTCAGGGTAGGAGCTGAGCGGAGCGCCCCATTAGTTTTGAAAATTTCTCGAGGATTCGTCAACCGGCGCCAAAGTTATTCAAAATAGAATTTTGAGATTTCCTATGGAAACACGGTCCTAACTATAACTATCTACTGACGACCGCCAGTAGATAATATATATATATTTATATATATTATCTACTGGTGGTCGCCAGTAGATAGTTATAGTTAGGACCCTGTTTCCATAGGAAAACCGCAACATTCTATTTTGAATAACTTTGGCGCCGGTCGATGAATCCTCGCGAAATTTTCAAAACTAATGGGGCGCTACGCTCCGCTCCTACCCTGAAAGTCTCGGGGGGATTCGTCAAGCGGGGGCTGAGAAAAAAGGGGGGTCCCAAAATGCGTTTTCCCCATGCATTTTTCCATAGGACCTTTAGACACAGCTACAGCCCGAACGGCTGAACAGAGTTCTTTGAAATTTGGCAGAGAGGTAGTCTACAGGTCAAGGAAGTGCCTTTTGTAGGTCTGGTGTAAATCTGTTCAGTAGTTCCTGAGAAAATAGCCTTTAAATCAATATGTATATCTGTGGCAGCTTACGGTGCGCTTACCGTGCGCTTACGGTAAGCTTACCGTACGCATACGGTGACGTGCGCGAGCGCGATTCTGATTGGCTGTTAGACCTTAGTAAACATTCGAATCGGTCGAAACCAGGAAGTGTCGGCCGCCATTTTCTCTCTCGCACTCTGAGGGGGTGGGTGGAAAAACAAACTCAGATAACATTAAAAGGGGCAGGCTAGACAGCTCCTAACCACCTAGTCATGGTTAGGGTGTCCTAAAAGACCTCACAAGGCCAAAAAATGAATTTTTTTTTTTTCGAAAAATCGCCGATCACGCTTACCGTACGGTAAAAAAAACTAAAAAAAAAAGCAAAATCCCCGTTTTCCCCACCCCGTGTGCAAAAGGTGCTCGTAGGGCACCTTTTGTGAATTGCATATTTAACACAGAACATTTAATAGATAACCTTTAACAACAAAGGGCATAATATGTCCTCCGTGTGCCCACGATGCGCGAAGCGCATCGTGCGTACATGGCCCATCCAGCGCACGGCACTAACTGCGTAAAGTGGGCGCGCGGTGCGCGAAGCGCACCGCGTGCTCATTGTGCGCGCACTTAGCGCGAAGCGCACCGTGCGCGCACGGAACGAACTGCGTAAAGTGGGCGCGCACGCCACGAACGGCGTAAGTGGGCGCGCACGCCACGAACGGCGTAGAGTAACTTAGCATTTAAAAAACCGTACAAATTCACTGAAAAAACCATAGGTTTCACACACGTTATAGTTAGGAATTAGCATTTAAAAAACCTTGCAAATTCAGTGAAAAAACCATAGGTTTCACACACGTTATAGTTAGCGGACATTTTACTCATAAAAATCCATTGAAATTCCCCCGTTATAGTTAGTGCAGGCAACTATAACTCACGCGACCGCAATCCTCTGCTGATGACATATGTGTCTTTATGAAAAAAAAATATTTGTAATATATGTATAGCTAAAATTTAATGGAAGAAGACATGGGCAAATAAGTGTCTAAATACAGTATTAGCATCAGCAGAGGATTGCGGTCGCGTGAGTTATAGTTGCCTGCACCAACTATAACGGGGGAATTTCAATGGTTTTTTATGAGTAAAATGTCCGCTAACTATAACGTGTGTGAAACCTATGGTTTTTTCACTGAATTTGCAAGGTTTTTTAAATGCTAATTCCTAACTATAACGTGTGTGAAACCTATGGTTTTTTCAGTGAATATATATATATATATATATATATATATATATATATATATATATATATATCACCGCTGAAGGGGTCAGCAGATAGCAGGACACTTCCGCCTTGAATCCTGCATGGAAAGGAGAGCTGGTACTTCACAGTGACGACGAAGTCGCAGCTTCATCGGGAGCTTGGGCGAGGTACTTACTTAAGCCTACACATGTTAAGTGGCTGCGATTTTTAACTAGCAGGATCGGCATATTGGGGAATAACGGAGGAGAGAAAGAGGAAAGGTACCTACCCTATGAACTTTCCATGTCCTCTTTCCATGCTAATAACGCTGCTCCAATGAGATTCCTCCGTGATGGACAAATGCAAACCCCCGCGAAATTTGCAACTATTGACAGTCGAGCGCAGCACTGGCAGGAAGAAGGCAATCGCCGAAACGCGTCCTAGGCGCGAGACTGATGCTTCACATGCTGTTATTCATATGCTGTATGGCGGATATTAAAGCCCTGCTGAAACGAAACCCCAGATGTGTCAGACCTGTTTTCTGAAGTGGAAGCAGGATTGGTGGTGATGTTTGTGCGGAGGTCGGCTCCGTAATTCTGGCACGCCTCTCGGTCAGGAGCTCCGTGGTTTGCCGACACTCTGTTGGTTGGATGCTGAGAAACATAACGCGGCGCCCCCCCCGGTCTGAACTTGCTTTGGCATTGGGGAGAGAGTAGCGGATCACCGCTGAAGGGGTCAGCAGATAGCAGGACACTTCCGCCTTGAATCCTACATGGAAAGGAGAGCTGGTACTTCACAGTGACGACGAAGTCGCAGCTTCATCGGGAGCTTGGGCGAGGTACTTACTTAAGCCTACACATGTTAAGTGGCAGCGATTTTTAACTAGCAGGATCGGCATATTGGGGAATAACGGAGGAGAGAAAGAGGAAAGGTACCTACCTTATGAACTTTCCATGTCCTCTTTCTATGCTAATAACGCTGCTCCAATGAGATTCCTCCGTGATGGACAAATGCAAACCCCCGCGAAATTTGCAACTATTGACAGTCGAGCGCAGCACTGGCAGGAAGAAGGCAATCGCCGCAACGCGTCCCAGGCGCGAGACTGATGCTTCACATGCTGTTATTCATATGCTGTATGGCAGATATTAAAGCCCTGCTGAAACGAAACCCCAGCTGTGTCAGACCTGTTTTCTGAAGTGGAAGAAGGATTGGTGGTGATGTTTGTGCGGAGGTCGGCTCCGTAATTCTGGCACGCCTCTCGGTCAGGAGCTCCGTGGTTTGCCGAGACTTTGTTGGTTGGATGCTGGGAAGCATACCGCGGCGCCTCCCCGGTCTGAACTTGCTTTGGCATTGGGGAGAGAGTAGCGGATCACCGCTGAAGGGGTCAGCAGATAGCAGGACACTTCCGCCTTGAATCCTGCATGGAAAGGAAAGCTGGTACTTCACAGTTACGACGAAGTTGCAGCTTCATCGGGAGCTTGGGCGAGGTACTTACTTAAGCCTACACATGTTAAGTGGCAGCGATTTTTAACTAGCAGGATCGGCATATTGGGGAATAACGGAGGAGAGAAAGAGGAAAGGTACCTACCTTATGAACTTTCCATGTCCTCTTTCTATGCTAATAACGCTGCTCTTGAGATTCCTTCGTGATGGACAAATGCAAACCCCCGCGAAATTTGCAACTATTGACAGTCGAGCGCAGCACTGGCAGGAAGAAGGCAATTGCCGAAACACGTCCCAGGCGCGAGACTGATGCTTCACATGCTGTTATTCATATGCTGTATGGCGGATATTAAAGCCCTGCTGAAACGAAACCCCAGATGTGTCAGACCTGTTTTCTGAAGTGGAAGCTGGATTGGGGGTGATGTTTGTGCGGAGGTCGGCTCCGTAATTCTGGCACGCCTCTCAATCAGGAGCTCCGTGGTTTGCCGACACTTTGTTGGTTGGATGCTGGGAAGCATAACGCGGTACCCCCTGGTCTGAACTTGCTTTGGCATTGGGGAGAGAGTAGCGGATCACCGCTGAAGGGGTCAGCAGATAGCAGGACACTTCTGCCTTGAATCCTGCATGGAAAGGAGAGCTGGTACTTCACAGTGACGACGAAGTCGCAGCTTCATCGGGAGCTTGGGCGAGGTACTTACTTAAGCCTACACATGTTAAGTGGCAGCGATTTTTAACTAGCAGGATCGGCATATTGGGGAATAACGGAGGAGAGAAAGAGGAAAGGTACCTACCTTATGAACTTTCTATGTCCTCTTTCTATGCTAATAACGCTGCTTCAATGAGATTCCACCGTGATGGACAAATGCAAACCCCCGCGAAATTTGCAACTATTGACAGTCGAGCGCAGCACTGGCAGGAAGAAGGCAATCGCCGCAACGCGTCCCAGGCGCGAGACTGATGCTTCACATGCTGTTATTCATATGCTGTATGGCGGACATTAAAGCCCTGCTGAAACGAAACCCCAGCTGTGTCAGACCTGTTTTCTGAAGTGGAAGCAGGATTGGTGGTGATGTTTGTGCGGAGGTCGGCTCCGTAATTCTGGCACGCCTCTCGGTCAGGAGCTCCGTGGTTTGCCGACACTTTGTTGGTTGGATGCTGGGAAGCATAACACGGCGCCCCCCCGGTCTGAACTTGCTTTGGCATTGGGGAGAGAGTAGTGGATCACCGCTGAAGGGGTCAGCAGATAGCAGGACACTTCCGCCTTGAATCCTGCATGGAAAGGAGAGCTGGTACTTCACAGTGACAACGAAGTCGCAGCTTCATCGGGAGCTTGGGCGAGGTACTTACTTAAGCCTACACATGTTAAGTGGCAGCGATTTTTAACTAGCCGGATCGGCATATTGGGGAATAACGGAGGAGAGAAAGAGGAAAGGTACCTACCTTATGAACTTTCCATGTCCTCTTTCTATGCTAATAACGCTGCTCCAATGAGATTCCTCCGTGATGGACAAATGCAAACCCCCGCGAAATTTGCAACTATTGACAGTCGAGCGCAGCACTGGCAGGAAGAAGGCAATCGCCGAAACGCGTCCTAGGCGCAAGACTGATGCTTCACATGCTGTTATTCATATGCTGTATGGCGGATATTAAAGCCCTGCTGAAACAAAACCCCAGATGTGTCAGACCTGTTTTCTGAAGTGGAAGCAGGATTGGTGGTGATGTTTGTGCGGAGGTCGGCTCCGTAATTCTGGCACGCCTCTCGTTCAGGAGCTCCGTGGTTTGCCGACACTTTGTTGGTTGGATGCTGAGAAACATAACGCGGCGCCCCCCCGGTCTGAACTTGCTTTGGCATTGGGGAGAGAGTAGCGGATCACCGCTGAAGGGGTCAGCAGATAGCAGGACACTTCCGCCTTGAATCCTGCATGGAAAGGAAAGCTGGTACTTCACAGTTACGACGAAGTTGCAGCTTCATCGGGAGCTTGGGCGAGGTACTTACTTAAGCCTACACATGTTAAGTGGCAGCGATTTTTAACTAGCAGGATCGGCATATTGGGGAATAACGGAGGAGAGAAAGAGGAAAGGTACCTACCTTATGAACTTTCCATGTCCTCTTTCTATGCTAATAACGCTGCTCCAATGAGATTCCTTCGTGATGGACAAATGCAAACCCCCGCGAAATTTGCAACTATTGACAGTCGAGCGCACCACTGGCAGGAAGAAGGCAATTGCCGAAACACGTCCCAGGCGCGAGACTGATGCTTCACATGCTGTTATTCATATGCTGTATGGCGAATATTAAAGCCCTGCTGAAACGAAACCCCAGATGTGTCAGACCTGTTTTCTGAAGTGGAAGCTGGATTGGTGGTGATGTTTGTGCGGAGGTCGGCTCCGTAATTCTGGCACGCCTCTCAGTCAGGAGCTCCGTGGTTTGCCGACACTTTGTTGGTTGGATGCTGGGAAGCATAACGCGGCGCCCCCCTGGTCTGAACTTGCTTTGGCATTGGGGAGAGAGTAGCGGATCACCGCTGAAGGGGTCAGCAGATAGCAGGACACTTCTGCCTTGAATCCTGCATGGAAAGGAGAGCTGGTACTTCACAGTGACGACGAAGTCGCAGCTTCATCGGGAGCTTGGGCGAGGTACTTACTTAAGCCTACACATGTTAAGTGGCAGCGATTTTTAACTAGCAGGATCGGCATATTGGGGAATAACGGAGGAGAGAAAGAGGAAAGGTACCTACCTTATGAACTTTCCATGTCCTCTTTCTATGCTAATAACGCTGCTTCAATGAGATTCCACCGTGATGGACAAATGCAACCCCCCGCGAAATTTGCAACTATTGACAGTCGAGCGCAGCACTGGCAGGAAGAAGGCAATCGCCGCAACGCGTCCCAGGCGCGAGACTGATGCTTCACATGCTGTTATTCATATGCTGTATGGAGGACATTAAAGCCCTGCTGAAACGAAACCCCAGCTGTGTCAGACCTGTTTTCTGAAGTGGAAGCAGGATTGGTGGTGATGTTTGTGCGGAGGTCGGCTCCGTAATTCTGGCACGCCTCTCGGTCAGGAGCTCCGTGGTTTGCCAACACTTTGTTGGTTGGATGCTGAGAAGCATAACGCGGCGCCCCCCCGGTCTGAACTTGCTTTGGCATTGGGGAGAGAGTAGTGGATCACCGCTGAAGGGGTCAGCAGATAGCAGGACACTTCCGCCTTGAATCCTGCATGGAAAGGAGAGCTGGTACTTCACAGTGACAACGAAGTCGCAGCTTCATCGGGAGCTTGGGCGAGGTACTTACTTAAGCCTACACATGTTAAGTGGCAGCTATTTTTAACTAGCCGGATCGGCATATTGGGGAATAACGGAGGAGAGAAAGCGGAAAGGTACCTACCTTATGAACTTTCCATGTCCTCTTTCTATGCTAATAACGCTGCTCCAATGAGATTCCTCCGTGATGGACAAATGCAAACCCCCGCGAAATTTGCAACTATTGACAGTCTAGCGCAGCACTGGCAGGCAGAAGGCAATCGCCGAAATGCATCCCAGGCGCGAGACTGATGCTTCACATGCTGTTATTCATATGCTGTATGGCGCATATTAAAGCCCGGCTGAAACTAAACCCCAGCTGTGTCAGACCTGTTTTCTGAAGTGGAAGCAGGATTGGTGGTGATATATACAAACAGGTCCGCGGCACGGCCATGGGAACGTGCTTCGCACCTAGTTTTGCGAACCTCTTCCTGGGTAAGTGGGAGGAGGAGCTCCGCGCCAATAGTGACATGGACTCAGACTTTGGAAAAGTCCTGGTGTGGTTGAGATACATTGACGATCTCTTCGTCATTTGGAAGGGCAATGAAGAGGAAGCTAGGAAATTCATTAGTAAACTCAACAACAACAGCTACAACATACATCTCACTTCAAACA
Organism: Triturus cristatus; assembly: GCF_964204655.1. Lineage (NCBI taxonomy): Eukaryota > Metazoa > Chordata > Amphibia > Caudata > Salamandridae > Triturus > Triturus cristatus. The sequence continues at coordinate 744,726,823 of NC_140581.1, read as the reverse complement.
TAAGTAGCAATAAAATTGAATTCCTAGATACCGTCATCACAATACAGGATGGTAAAATGGTTTCAAGCCTGCACCGGAAGGAATCTTCCGGGAATAGCTTACTCCATGCCCATAGTGCTCATCCAGAGCCACTTAAATGGAGCATCCCCTTTGGGGAGGTATTAAGGGCACGGAGAAATTGCAGCACGGAGGAAGATTTCCAGAAGGAACTGGGGACCGTACTAGGCAGATTCAGGGAGAGAGGGTACCCGGAATGGGTATTGAATAAAGCCAAAAATAAGATCAGTAAAATCAGCAGACCCCAAGCCTTAGATTACTCTACTAGGAAGGACCAAGATGTAATACCAACAAGGGTGATAACTACATTTAATCACGAATCCAAACAGGTCCAGAAAATGCTGGCTGACAATTGGAGAATCTTGAAATCAGATTCTATCATTGGTGGGACCATCAGTGATAGACCCCTGATAACATACAGGAGAGGGAGAAATTTGAAAGACATTTTGGTCAGAGGGGACATCACAGAAATACCCAATAGGAACCGTTTCAATCTCAAAGGTTTCTATCCATGTGGCCATTGCAAAGCCTGCAAATTTAGCCACATGGTGAAGGAATTCATGATTACGGGATCAAGACAGAATAAAACTATCCCACAGTTCCTTACATGTAGTACAAACTATGTAGTGTATATTCTGGAATGTCCGTGCAGACTCTGGTATGTTGGGAGTACAACTTGCATGGTTAAAAAGCGGATACAGGAACACCTTAGAGCCATAACCAACAAGGACCAGAACTATCCCATTGCACGACATTTCCAGGATATACACCAGTCCAACAACTCTCTTTTGAAGTACTTCGCCATAGAACAGGTGCAGGTTTCCAAAAGGGGAGGCAACAGAGAATTAGCCCTGAGGAAGAGAGAATCTAAATGGATAATGGAGCTAGAGACTAAGTTTCCTGGGGGGCACAATATGGACGAGGAACTGGCAACACATTTGCACGATGACTGAACCTTGAATCATGTCTAGTGATTTTATCTGTCTTTTATATGTCTTGAATATCCTCCTAATGTATGCCAGATCAAGTAATGTGCTAGTACATTTATGTGATTGTTCAACAATTCAGAGCTGTTTGTAATTTTAACCTATGTTCTTCTCACCATCCAGGAGGAAAGGAAGGGACCATTCACTTCTTCACGACACGGCACAGGTTCCCTACCCTTTTCTTCATGAGGATGACACCTCACTCTCCAGGAGATAAGAACTGCACATTTTTTCATATTTTTCATATATTCATTTTTTATGTAGCATGCACTTGTGTGACTTTGTTTTTCGCTAACTACCAAGTGGTTGTATTTTGGATGTGCTAACTGCTCCTAGCTTTTATTTGCCATTTGGTATTTGAGCTATGCATTCGGTTTTTACGGGTGTATTTTTGAATATGGGGCACTAGTCCTTCGACAATTCAAAAAATTGAGTTCGTAGTCTGAGAACAATATAGATGCATGCCAACACGTTAACAATAACAAATGCGGCACTAGTCCGCTTGACGCATATGTAGTATAAGTTTACATGGCTTCAGTAACCCTGGTTACAAGTAATTGTCCATGAGTGGCAACATGCATTTGATAAAGTTGGTTGAAATACCCTCTAACCTGCACCAACAGCGTGGTGTATCGCAAACTCGGAACATGATCCTGATAATATGATTTTGCACTAACTCAATTTCTTGTGAACAACTTCTTGTCAACATGTTTATGCATTACTAGAATTTACAGTTTAGTAATGTTGCTTATCAAGTTGATGTACAGTCTAAACTGTTCTAGCAAGGGAACATGTACATACTCATTCAAATGCATGAGGCTTTAAACCTGTTTAGAAATGGCGGCCGCATATACAGCTTAATGTGAGCAATATGTTAGCACCTCTTTTATGTTTACATATACCTATATGTACGCTTGTGAACCTCGCAGAAATCGTGTGACCAAGACACGAGTTGTGTCGAAACGCGTAGCGATTTGTAATTAAAAAACGACTGACCTTTGAGAGTGCGTTTTTCGCTTCTTTATACTGGTATATATATATATATATATATATATATATATATATATATATATATATATATAGATAGATAGATATAGATATATATATAGATATATGTATATATTACCTACTGGCAGTCACCAGTAGGTAGTTATAGTTAGGATATATTTTCCATAGGAAATCCGCAACATTCTATTTGGAATAACATTGGCGCTGATTGACGATTCTTCGAGAAATTTTTCAAACTTTTGGCCAGCTCCGGTCCGCTCCTATCCTGAAAAGTTCACGGTGATTCGTCAAGCGGGGGCCGAGAAAAAGGGGGGTCCCAAAACGCGTTTTCCCCATGCATTTTCCCATAGGACCTGTTGACGCAGCTACAGCCCGAACTGCTGAACGGAATTACACCAAATTTGGCAAAGAGGTAGTCCTCAGTTCAGACTCATGCCTTTTGCTTAAATGGTGTAAATCCGTTCAGTGGTTCCTGAGAAAATTAGAGTTAAAAAGATAGATATATCTGGGCGGAGCCTAACCACACATCTCATCGTGAGATCTGATTGGCTGTCAGTACTTCATCCAAGAAGTGTTGGCAGCCATCTTGGGACCAATATACATGATAGCACCTCATTAAAAAGCATTGCAGTTAATAGACGGTTTTAAGACTTTAGTTACATTATAAATCATTTGTTGATGGTACCATACTCATTTTAGTAATTGTGGTGTGTTCTAAGGTGATTTTACCGTGTGAAAAAGCCTTCTGCTATGATATCATGAATCATGTTTGAGAGAAAACAATTTTCTCATGCTTTTCCCACAGAGGTTTGGAAGGTGATCTATAAGCTAAACTGAGAGCATATTTTCTAGGGGTGGGCGGAATTTGCAAAACCCACTTTCGCAAATTATCGCGAAAATGTAAAAAATTATCGCAAACATGCGGAAATATCGCGAAGATGCAGAAGTTTTTTTCCCGCATGTTCGCGAGATTTTCTGCATGGTTGCGGCTCGCCAACTTACCCATGTGGTTGCTCGCGGGCGCGGCCATCTTGTTTTCAGTTGTCTCGCGGTGCATGATCGCGAGAAGAAAGACGTGATCGCGCGATGCATGACGTCACTGCGGGCGCGAACTGTCGCGAGACAGCGCAAATGGCTAAAAACAATACAACATCTCATGGAGAACGCGACCGGATCAAGAAAACTTGTCGGCGAACGCAGGGATTCAGGTAAGGCGTTTGCGCGCGCGCGAGAATGTATTATTTTACAGCGGGAGCAAGAACCAAATTATCGCTAAGCTGCGGAATGCGGAAATTTTGACATTTGCGCGCTTTCCGCGGAACGCGAAAATGTCAAATTTTCGCAATTTCCGCGAACGGAACGAAATTTTAGCCCAGGCCTAATATTTTCTGTAAATTCACATTATCTTTCTCAGTCATGTGAGAATGAAGTCTGACATTCTCAGTAAAACATGTACATCCAACAAAGGCAGAGCCTGTCAGTTGATTCCTTTGTGTTCTACTGCAGCTTCCCAGAGTGTTCTAAAGAACAACTAGAGCGCTAACAGTCCTACTTATGACAAACCTATTGCACACCTGAAGCCATCTTGATTGGAATAAAGTGGTAACTCTTAAAACATTTAATTTAAAAAGGAACACAATGAGGGGGTTCTTTTTGCCATAGAAATTATGATTAGTGCTGAAGAAAGAAAAATTAGGGCACATTTTGAGTGACTTCTCAAATCTATTTCATTAGAAAATTCTGATATGCAGACTGAAAAAAGCACTTTTAATACCAGCAGCAGACTTCCGTGGTGAGCAGTAGCTTTACTACAGTGATCTAATGAGCAACTAGAGTGCTAACATTCAGAATTTATGGCAAATGTGTGACATATCTGAATACCTTCTTGATGGAATCAAAGTAAAAAACTGAAAGCATTTCCTACTGAGGAGACTGCAGTAAATGAGGAAATTAGGAAACTTCATAACAAATAAATCTCCCAAGATGGCCACCAGAGACAAAAGAGCCCAAATGCAGCACAAATGTCACCCAGATGTAGCCCACATGTAGCTCAATGACAGACGTGTGCAAAACACGTATTTTGTGTGTATTTACAGTTTTATATAGTGCAGACTTGTCAGGTATTGGAGTGCTTTACATAAGATCCTCTCATATATGTAATTTCTAAAGGAAATGCTCTAGGTGTTTCAGTTTTGATTACATCAAGATGACGTCAGGCGTTTCACACTTGTATAATAAATATAGAATGTTAGCAATCTAGTTGTTCATTGGGATACTGTTGAGAGGCAGAGGCCAGGGGCACGGACTCTGAAAATTGAAGGCAGGTAGGAGAGTGCAGAGGCAACAATTTGACCATATTGGGCAGGCAGGAAGGGCAGTGGCAGCACAACAGACTATGGAGGGCAGTGGAAAGGGGGGCAGGGGCAACAAACCAACAATACAGGACTGGCAAGAGAGGCTATGGCAATATAATAGACCATTGTGGGCAGAAGGAAGAGGCAGTGGTAGTACAACCATACATGCCAACAGACCCGTTTCAGCCAGGAAACGTCCAATGTTTTTAAGCTCAAATGGGCTTTATTTGATCTGTCGCCTGTCTACAATCTCCTCTTTTTCAACGTAACTCAAAGGGGAAAATCAATACCCCAGTTGTTTTTCCAAATCTTCCTCTTACCAAGTTCAAAGTTTTGACAAGTATGGTACATTGGATCATGGTAGGCAGGAGGAATTGGGGTAGGGACATGTGCCTCCTTCTAGAGGAAAGGAGGCACATGGAGAGGTGCACCAAACTGACCCTACAGGGCATGCATCAGGGTTTGGAGCAGCACAATACACCACACAGGGCATGCGGGACGGGAGTGCAGCACAACAATCCATAGAAAGCAATAGGGAGGGGACAGGACCATGCACATGGACAACAGAGAACAGAGGGGAAAGAGGCAATGGTAGCTAGCTGACCATAATGGACACACAGGAGAGAAAGCTGCAGCATAACAGACCATAAAGGGCAGGAGGGACGGATCAGGGGCATTACAATGGAACAGACAAGCCAGGAGGGAGGGAATAGGGGTCTGCACATGGAAACAGAGGGCTGGGGGCAAGGGGGCAGGGCAGGGGCAGCAAGATGACCATGGAGGTCAGGCAGGATGGGCACTAGAAACAAGACACACCATGGAGAGCAACAGTGAGACTATGATGACATACACACAGACCATGGAGGGGAGGTGGGAGGGGGTCAGGGGCAGCTAGCTGACCAAACAGGGAAGGTGGGAGGGGCAATGGCAGTACAGAAGACCATGCATGGTAAGTGGGAGGATTAGTGGCAGCACAATGGCTATGATGGGCAAGAATGAGGATGCAGGGGCATGCACAAAGGACCATGGAGGATAGAAGGGAGGGTCATGACCTGGGCACAGACAAGAGAGTTCAGGGGAAGGGGCCTCACAACAGACCGCGTGGGGCAGGCAGGAGGAGCAGTTGCAGCACAACAGACTAGGAAGGGCAGAAGGGTGTGGCAGTAAAATGGACCATGGAGGACAGGAGGAAGTGGATAGGGGCATGCCATGTGGACAGGCAGGGTGGAGGTGGCAGGGACAGGTTACAGTCATCTGACAATGCTAGGCAGGTGGGAGGGGAGTGGCAGCTCAACAGAACACTCAGAACACTCAGAGTAGATAGGAGTGGCAGGTCCATGGAACATGGTGGGCAAAAAGGATGGAGCAGGGGTATGCACAAAGACATGAGGTCAATGATGGGCCATAGAATTGGGCAATGGAGGGCAGGAGGAGTGGACTGGTACATCATGCTAAATGGAGGGCAGTGGCAGCACATCAGACCATGCATGGCAGGAAGGAGGAGGCTAGTCCATGGATTCAGACAACAGAGGATAGGGAGGAGGTGGATGGGGCAGCAAGCTAACTGTTCAGATAAGGTGGGTATTAGGAACTATTGTTTTTAAAATGGGTGTCCTCCCTATCCTCTGTTGTCTGAATCCATGGATTAGCCCCCCTCCGAAAGAATAAAAAAAAAAAGAGGCCATGACCCGGGGGTTGGGGTCCCCGGGGCCGATTAAGGCCTTGGGAGGGGGGCCACACCGTCCCCTTCCAAATTAGTTTTTTTCAACAAAAAAAATTAGGGTGCAGGCCCTGGGCGATGGGGTCCCCAGGGCCAGTAAATTAGAAAAAGAAGGGGGGCCACACAGCCCTCCTTCTTAAAAAACATAAAATAAATAAAAGACAGGCTTCGCTCCGGAGGCCACGCCCCCTCCTTGCAGCACTCTGCAAACATGCCCCCTGGCCAGTTGTAAGTTGTGGAATCAATTCCCCTTCAATACTGAGGGTCCCTGAGGGCCAACTAGCCCAACAGGTATCTCCAGTATGCGCCAGGGCGCTGCGTTGCAGACAGGTGTTCTGAGGCCACGCCCCTTTTTACAACTCTATGCAACGCAGCTCTGTGGTGCTTACTGGAGGTACCTAGTGGGCTAGTTTGACCCTAGGGACCCTTAGGATTCAAGGGGACTTAATCTCTCAACTTAGAACAGCCACAGGGCGTGTTTACACAGTGGTGAAGGGAGGGGACGGGGCCTGAGGTGAAGTGTGCAAACACGCCCTGTGGCACGTTTTAAGTTGGGGAAATAATTCCCTTTCAATCCTAAGGGACCCTGGGGGCCCACTAGGCCACAAGGTGCTTCCAGTAAGCGCCACTGCTCTGCGTTGCAGAAAGGTGGTGCAGGCCGTGCCCCTTTTTACACCTCTCTGCAATGGCGCTTACTGGACATACCTAGTGGGCTATTTTGCCACTAGGGACCCTCAGGATTCAAGGGGACTTAATCTCCCAACTTAAAACGGCCACAGGGCGTGTTTACACCGTGGGGAAGGGAGGGGACGGGGCCTGAGGTGATGTGTGCAAACACGCCCTATGGCGCGTTTTAAGTTGGGGAAATAACTCCCCTTCAATCCTAAGGGCCCCTGAGGGCTAATTAGCCCACCAGGTGATTCCAGTAAGCGCCGTTGCAGAGAGGTGGTCCAGGCCATGCCACTTTTTACACCTCTCTGCAACGCAGCTCTGTGGCGCTTACTGGAGGTACCTAGTGGGCTAGTTGGACCCTAGGGACCCTCAGGATTCAAATGAACTTAATCTCCCAACTAACAAGCATTGGCATAGCCAATAGGTCTCGCTTTTGGACCTTATAAGTATTTAGTTATGCAACTGTTGCATGGCTAAACACGTATAAGGTCCCAAAAGCGAGACCTATTGGCTATGCCAATTCTTGTTATGTCTTTGTTTTACGCCCTTTACTGTACTAATCTGTAGGAGAGGGAAAGCAACAAGGGTTGAATGCTGGCAGCCAGAATAAGGAGCATACCGAAGAATTATTTGGCATGAACTGCAGTTGTAAGCACTGGTTTGAAGCTATGGGTGTGTTGGGAGGTGTAGCGGGGGCAGGTGTAGTGATTGGTCTCGTGTAGCTACGAGACCTACAGGTCGGTGGTGTGATCTCTCCAGGCCGGCCCATGTCAGTCGTACACATACTTGCCATTTGAGTGGTGTATTGTTTTCGTGGAGTGAGTGGACGCCGTCTGCAAGGCTGTCGGCAGCGTTATTCAGTTCAAAGCAGGGGCGGCTCGCAGGTGGCGTGCGCTCCCGGCCCTCGGTTCATATGTGATGGAATATACATCAACCTTGTATCTACTCCAAGCTGCGCCCTGCCTCCTCATTACAGAAGGGAGGGCACACACTGCACCTGCCTCTTACCGCTCGCATTCGGTGAAGGGGAGAACATGTAAACAAAACCACCCTCTCAGCGCCCTCCCACGCCCCTTGAATTTCAGTTTTAGGTAAAGATGGCCGAGGCAGCGCTGTACATTTCCTTACTGTTACAAAAGTCTGCACCACAAATGTTATAAGCAAACATGCCATTTGTCAAATTACCAGAGATGTGCATTGCTTAATGTTTTATGTAAATATCATCCGCAGCCGGTGGACCAGGAATAACTACAAAAATCATGTGGTACAGCCTCTGGTACCCCTTGTAACCCCAACTAGCCATCGGCGTCCAAAGTCCTTTTAACTAATGAATATGATATGTTGGCAATAATTACTTGTTGATAGGGCTGTACTGAACAAGTCTGCATGTGCTATAAAGTCTACAGTTTGAGAGCAGGTTTGTTTCCCCATGCATTCCCTTGTAAGCCATAGTCTCTGTCCGGCCATCAAATGGTTTTTGCTGAGGTACTGGTCAAGCTCTCGGGACGGGGGGGGGGTATTGGTGGTTGGTTGTGTCTGGTTAACAAGACACATGTGGCCTACAGTATTTAGAGTTCAGCGCTGGGGGTGGGGGGTGGAGTTAGTGAATAGAAACCCTGAGTTTACCACCTGTAATTACGTCATCCAGCTTTCCATTGAAAGGGGAGGTGGAGGGGCGTTATTTGTTGACAATGGGCGCTTGACACAGTCTGTTATCAACTTGATTTATGGTCAGTTTGAGGCTGTGACTGAAGGGTTGTCGCCTCGGGAGTTATCTCGGATACCCTTAGGACCAAGGAAGTATTGCTCTTCTGGGGTGTGAAGTGCCAACCCCACTTCAACCGGAGCAGCATCCATCGTGCCCAGCTTGCCACCAGCTGGCGAAGTGACATATAACATACGGGCAGCCAGAATAAAGATTATTTCTCCAGCACGCACAATCCTGCGTACTTTATCAGCGCGTGTTTAAGAGTCTATTTAAAGACCCATTCACTCGGAGATCTTGTTTGTGAAAATGATCCCCCTGCCTGTGAGTGAAACCGTGCGAGCAATGCAGCCTGCCGGGGGCTTTATTTTCAGATACATCTGCGCTCCTGTGTGCACAACAATTTGTATCATGAGACGCCGACAACCATGGTATGGACACCCGTGTCCTACACATTGCCTCAAGCGACGTAGCTGTTTGGCTCTTAAGAAATCCTGTGCTTTATGAAAGGACTCATATGGCGCGCATCCGCAAAGGAAACTAGACTTGTATTGTATCCTACCGCAGGTGAAGACGTAAAGAACTTTTATTGTTAATCATTTAACTGCAAATTACGCAATTTCCCTGGTGATGCACCTACACTACCGACTCTGATATATGTGCGGTTATGAATTTAACAAAAATTATTAATTACCAGCCAAAAGAGAAACACAAAATATAGAAGCATAAGTGTATAGGTAATGTATATAATGTGCGTGGGTTTTCAAATTGATAATGATATTGGTTTGTGCTAAATTCTGTTCTCAGATTGTCTGCCCACATTGCATACTTAAAGTGCCGATGTGAGGAGAAGCCATAGCAAGGAGGGGAAGTACTTGTGCGAGGGTCCTAAAGAAGTGAGAGTATTGCTTTTACATCTGCGCCCCTTTTGCCATCAGGCTGTGGCTTTGTTTCTGCCAATTCGATGGAGACATGACCATACCTAAATCAAAGCACAAGGAAAATGCCAAGCAAAGACAAGCGCTTCGAACGGCTGCAGTATTTGTGTCATTGCAGTGCGGGCAGCTGAATGTTTGTGTGCCTCGCGACATCATTAAAACAGGAAGGGAAGCAAAGACAGCCATTAAGTCACTTGAGCCGGTCCGAAGCAGAAACTAAACACGTGTTTGGCTTCCTTCAGGGTTGGGCAGGAATTTACGGGCTTCTGTGAAAATTTGACACATAACAACAGCAATGTGCTTTCTGTTTTTCTTTTCTCTGAAGTGTCATCCAGGCACAAGTGCTCTGCAGTGCTTAAAACACAGTGATCCGCACGAAAAAATATAGCAGCAGGATACAGTCCATGATCCTGCTTCAATATTTCAATGATAAAAGGAGCAGAACAGCAGACAAAACAAGCTTTGGAAACGCGGCCGCGAAAGTGAAAGTGATCGTGATTACGATCGCTACGGAGGAAAGACACATGGCGCTGCGCGCGTGCACGTTCACGTGCACTGTAGCTTTAGGCCACGGCAGCACTTTGAAAAGCCCAGATATAAAATGTCTCTTCGAGCCTTTGGCTCGCGAGACCTAAAAACGGCCACAGGGCATGTTTACACAGTCGTGAAGGGAGGGGACGGACCTGAGTTAACGTGTGCAAACATGCCCTGTGGCGCGTTTTAAGTTGGGGAAATAATTCCCCTTCAATCCTGAGAGACCCTGGGGGCCAACTAGCCCACCAGGTGCTTCCAGTAAGCGCCACTGCGCTGCGTTGCATAGAGGTGGTCTAGGCCGTGCCCCTTTTTACATCTCTCGGCAACGCAGCAATGTGGCACTTACTGAAGGTACCTAATGATCTAGTTGGTCCCTAGGGACCCTCAGGATTCAAGGGGACTTAATCTACCAACTTAAAATGGCCACAGGGCTTGTTTACACAGTGGGGAAGGGAGGGGACGGGGCCTGAGGTGACGTGTGCAAACACGCTCTGTGGCGCGTTTTAAGAGGTAGTTTTAATCCCCTGCCCTAATATATACTAGGGGCTTACAGAGGAGGTCATGCTAATCACAGGGTGACCACAACGCATAGTGTTCCCTGGTGTATGTAGGTGTTTTCACTGTATTCTGAGTGTCTTTTAACATACCACTGGCTCTAGACTGGTTAGTCAGACTCAGTTACCACCAGTATTCGTCTGAGGCCAAATGGTAAGTTTAAAATCCTTTTTGAGTGAAATATCCAATTTTAATCCTTTAAAATTTAAATAATGCTTTCTTCCGATGCTGATTTTAGTATTTAAAATTTGGGTTTCAGAAAAATTAAGTAACAATTGGGTAAATCATAAGGCAAACGTTGCTTGAAAATCAATTGAGAATCATTACACAGTGTCCATCCTTTTTCACATTTAAGATAAACTGTGTAATGACCAGAAGTTATATAAAGACCGTCAGGAAAAATTATTGCAACTGCTACAAAAGTTTTTCCAGATATAGATAATTGATTACCAACAAACTTCTTTAGTAAAGTTTCCAATTTTGTTCCATCAGCTCTACAACGTTATACCATTAAAATTACAAACTGTCCATATTTCCTTAAAAATAACGTTGACAACATTTCAGATTTACATTTAGAACATTCCATGTTGTGATTAGCATCTTTAACTAATTTACTAAAAGTCACTGTTTTACTTTCTGGTAATGGTAAATATATGAACCTTTCAGAATCAACATTACTACTGCTTGTGTTCATACAGTTATCACAACAATGTTCCCATTTATAAGAGACACCAAATACATTTTCTACTTCTACTCCTTCATCTTCCAGTACCATCAGATATACATCAAGAATTCCTGTGCATCTTGCTGGACATTTTGTGTAAACTGTGTACATCCAGAACATACATCTAAAAGATTTCTAACACCAGAAGCACTTTCTATTTTATTTGTATCATTACTCAGCTTCTCATAAAGGAGACTCAGCAAAGAACAGAATCTTTTTTCATGATTTAGTATTATCTGCTCTTGCAAACTTTCAAGATAAAATACAACATTCAGCACTACATTTGCGTAGCAGTTGACACCAGAGCTATTTTCAAAATGACAACCAACAACCTCTTCCACACTGTCCTTTTTCTTTTTGCTTGCAGTCACATCACTGTCTTTTTGTTTTCTCTTCTGTACATCCTCATTACAGATCTTCTCAAATCTCCTTTTCCGACAAACAACACGTTTTTCAAACACAGGATACTGACCTAAATGAGGAGCATAGCTTCTTCTTAATCTATTATACTCCTTTACACAGTTTGCATCAGCACTTACTTTTGAGTCATCAAAGTCTATCATGAATAAACCAGATAATTTGTTCACGCGTGACAAAGCAACATATGCCATACCTTCTTTGAACACAGTAGATCCAATGTTTACAAAAGCACTATCAACAGTTAATCCTTGAGACTTGTGAATAGTTACAGCATATGCTAGAGAAATCGGAAACTGCTTCCTACGTACATATAAGTCTTTCACTAGCAAAAAACGAACTGAACAACGACTAATGACTTTAACCTCTTCAATCTGATCAAATTTTATTTTTAAGAATTCAATTCCATCTTTTTTCTGATACTTTACAAAACCCACAGCTTTACCCATAGCTCCATTCACTAAACCTTTTTCTACATCCAAATTACGTCTTAAAATTACACTACAGTTCATACACACATAAAGATTCTTTTCCAAACCAGCTGTTTTTGAAATGTTTTTCTCCAGAGAATCCAATTTAGTAGCCAATTTGCCTGTCAATATAATAGTTATTCGTTCATGTTGAATTTTATCAACAGCTTCCAGTTTTATGATCTCTTCATTTTCCAATTTCAAAAGTTCTTGATTGAATACAGAGCATTCATGTAGTGTTGGCATTAAGCAGATTACAGTATTTTTTTCAGCAATTTTCTTGTATATTTTCCCTGGAACTATTTCTTCTGTTGTAAACAAATTAGTCAGCAATTGACTCTGTAATAATTTTCTGCCATGTTCTGTGAGTAGTCCAAATCTTATATCTTTCAGAATACTTGCATAGTCCTCATCATTGGCTTGCCTCATATTGGTAATGAGTTCCTTATACTCAAAATATGTCCAAATATTTACATTGCCTATACTTCCTAACGACTTTTTCGTGTCTTCATGTGTAAGTGTATGGAATACCGGTTGTCCTTTAACTGGAGTAAGTTGCAAAAGATCCCCAAAAACTATGACGTGTTTTCCTCCAAATAACACGTCATACTCTGTCTTCAGAATTTGCTGCATTCTTAAATGCACAAAGGCAAGCATTAAGTTTGATACCATGCTTACCTCATCCATAATGAGTACTTTCAATTTCTTCAATACTCTTGAAACTTCCAAGCATGCTTCTCCTGCTAGTTTGTGGTACTGTATTTTGTTCTCATGCTCTACTGGTAACATTAGCAAACGATGTAAGGTAACTCCTTTTATGTTATACGCTGCTAACCCAGTTGGAGCAGTAACAACACAAGACAAAATGGAATCCATTTTCATCTGTAGGTAGCTTCTAATTACATTAATTAAGAAACGTTTTCCAGTTCCTGCTTGTCCACTTACATACATACTCATTGGTTCAAAAGATGTGCATGAGCACTCTTTATTTTCATGTAGTAATCCGTGATCAATTTTTTTCCTGACTTCTTCATAAATTTGTTTATGTTCTTCATTCAGTTGCTGCTCCAAATATGTTAAGTCTACTAAATCTTCCTGAGCTTGATTCATAGCTGTTTCCACTTCATTCATGGCTATTGCTGCTTCATTTTCTACGATTGGTTGTCCTAGAGGATCTTGAATGAATGTCCCAGAACTTTGACTGTCTTGAGAACTGTCTCTAGCTACTTCAGCTGCAATTGTTGCTTCTTGTTCAATTTCTTCATTTAACATTTGAACATAAGTTGTGAAACTACTGCATTCTATGCTGACTTTGCTAGCATTGAAGGAATCTTCATAACTCTGGAATTCTCCAAGTAGTTCGTCCTCTGAACGCCATGGTTTTAACAGCTGCAAAAGTGCCAAGTAGTAAAATTCCTTTTTGTCAGGAGTGTCGCAACTCAGCTTCCGGTGATTTATCAAACTTCCTTTTGTTTGCTTCACCAAACATCCTTCCACACCACTGACTTTATATTTTCCATTGTTGATATCTTCTGTGGCATTCTGTTTAAAAATTAAGTTCTGCAGCACTTCATAAAGACACATGTCCTCAAGGTGATGACTTCTTTGTGGGTAATATGTATCCAACATGTTTGTTCTTAAAATGTCTGTACTTTCTGGTTCGAACTCTGCTAAATATTCAATTTCTCGAATAGATTTCAGTACCCGATTTCGCATTCCTGCAAGGCCTAAACTTACCCAAATTATTCTTCTGGATTTGGAGTACAGACTTGCAGATGATAACCTATCTGAGCATTCGTAGGATCCAATTTCTCGATGCGATTACATCTTTAAACTGAAACTGTATAGCTTCTTACTGACAGTCTTCTCATGAGAAATCTCTTCCCACATTTCCTTCAATTCCGATTTCTCAGATTTAGTGATGTAAGATGTGACATACCGAGCAACAGCAATAAAATTGTCAGCCACATACTGTATATCCATGTTAGCATTCCACATGGATAAAATGACTGGGTTGTAGTCATTTATATATTTTGACTCTTCTTTTCTTCTTAGGTTGTAGGTATTCTTAGGCGATTTTCTTGTAATAGTATGTCGCACAGCTGACATAAAACTGTTTACTCTTCCTTTTGAAAGAACAGGTCGTGGAAATCCAAATCGACATTTTGTGTAGAATTTATCTTTACTCTTGTACTTTCGTCGACAGTATTTTCCACATCCACAAACGTAAAACTTTCTCTTTTAAGTTTTTCTCTTCTGTGCTTTTAGGTATAGCACACGTTGCATATCCTTCAATGAAAGATAAAACTGCTTCATTAGCATCTGTTCCAAATTTTGGGGCATCCTTGATCCACAACAGCATGTGAATATGAGGAGCACCTCTTGCTTGGTACTCTTTTCTCCAAAAGAAATCCACAACTTCTCCAAGAGGTGGATTTTTTTTATTGCAGATGAAGGATATCATAGCCTCAAATCTATGATTAAAATATCTGCAAACATTAACCGGATCCAATGAGCACAATTCTCCTGCTGTCTTGTATTGTATGATTTTAATGTTTGAATTAGCCTCTCGCAGAACATCCAGTAAATCATCCCAAGCTTACTCAGCACAGCTCATGGTAAGGAACCATGTAGGAGTTCCTAAATTCTGTAACATACACTTCAATTCTCCATGGCGTCGGTACCAATATTCATTAGTTCCACGCTGACAAGCCATCAAATTGATCAATTGAGATTCCAAATGATCATCTCGCTGTTGCACTTTGTTGAGAAAGTCCTTTGCTGACACATTATGTAGATGTACTCAAGTTTTCAAAATGTGATTTACTGCATAAGATAGTGCAGACAAGTCACTTTCAAATAAAAGATGGAACAAATAAGGAATACTTTGATGAAATCTGGGATCTTCTGCATATAACCTTGTAGTCCGATACTCCGAAGCAGGAATCTGTACTGGACGTTCATCATATCGTCCACCTTCTCCTGTAGGAAACAGTTGGGGAAAACAACGAGCTTCCAAGCTCTCCTCCCATACACTCACAGGAGTTCCTTTTGCTTTCTTCATCTGAAACAGATCAATAGCGTTTCCCATAACTTCTTTAGAATGAAGAGGATGTATGCTGAAATGTTCATACATTTCTTCTTCTTTTGACTTATCCACTTTTTCAATTTGCCCAGTTGGTATTCCTGTGTCTTCTAGTATTTCTTCTTCATCTTCATCCATATAAATGGCTTCATACCATTTATTATTTTTTTTCAAATACAAATTTGCTCTTTGTACTTTTCGTACATCCACCAGCTCCTGCCAAATTTTCTTATTCTTTGTAGATACACCATTAACCAGATTAACTAATGGTTCAGTTTCCAAAGTATCTGCATCAATTGTTTCCATATTTTTTTTCAAATCCAATGGCAAATAGACAACTCTTCCTTTTAAACCTCTTTGTAAATCCGAAGAAGGTAATTTACCTGTTTTTGGCTCCATACGCACTATGGTCTGAAACGGATGGACACATTGAATGAGTATAGACTCATACGTATTTAAATCAGAAAGTTCTGGAGGAATATCAACCAATTCTAATTTATTATGTACAGCTCTTGCTGGCATTCTATTTTCTTCTAACTTGTTATAACAGTATTTACAAATACGCTGATCTTCACCCAATTCAAAACAATTTTCCAGAAATATATATGTTGCAAAATCTTTCCACTTATAATTATCTTCATTTTCACTTTTTTTATACGGATCAACATTCCTTGTTTGAATTTTATAATGGCTTCTCCGGCAACAAATACAAGTAATATTTGGTCTTTCATTAGAGATGATAGTAAATTTTGTCATTTCATCTTCAAAAGTTTTACTAACAGTAAGTTCTACATTCTCTTCCACATTTTCATCAATAACTGTGTCATTTTCTGCACTTTCTTGTTCTGGACCAAAGTAACAAAACTGAATCTCATCAGTAACCTTCACTACATCTGATACAGATCCACGGAACAGAGCATTATTCAACTCATTTAACTTTAGTGCTGGACTTTTAGCAAAATACAATGTTCTCACAAACTTTCTCATTTCAGTATGATGAACAGCCAGCATCCTAAAATGGTGAAAAACACTTTGACACACTTTCCTAGATAGACAAGCCAGAGAATGTCCTTGCAAACCAGTATTCTCTCTCACTCTGCATGGATCTAGTCTTTGAAGCACCTTAATTTTCTGTTTAACACTCTTTTTCTATACTCTCTTAGAAAGTCACGTAATTTATCAATAGATTCCTGACGCACAGTACAAATACTAATACAATTCCAAGTGTACACTGGGGCTTTAGGACGTCTCCCCATAACCTCATCAGCCATCACTTCTTCCTCATTTCTTTGAACCATTTTCTCCTTTTCCATTACACAACCATCCTTAACTTCATATGCTCTACCATTGGTGTCAAATGCATGCAACAAACTATTACTTTGAAGATAACTCTCTTCATTAAAAAATGGTTCAGTACTTGAACTATGCTTCCATTCTCCTAAGAACACTTTACAAAAGTTATTTTTTTGACTTCTCTTTTCCTTTTGCTTTGTGACTTCATTGCATTGACTAATTTATCTAATCTACGCATCCTGTTCAAAATTAAAATGAATAGTTTTTTTTTATTTCTAATGCCTTGGTAACAATACTTTCAATTAATTTCTTTTTCTTATAAAATTTGGTTTTCTTCTTATATTTTTTCACATCCTTTAGCAAATTTAACATCACTCTTCTCTGAAACATTTTTCGACGAATGTTTTTAAAATCTATTTTCCGTGTTAAGTCACTCTTTCTTACTTCTGAGTCTACATTAGCATTTTGTTTTTGCTGTCGACTCTGTTGTTGTTTTGTACTTGAAACATTGTTTGAATTTATCTTTCGATCATTTTTTTTTTTTGAAGATATTTTTTTTAAATTCTTTAGTCTGCTTACCAGAAGACTTTTTCTGTTTTCCAACACGAGCTTCTCCTCCTATTTTTTTTTTACCAGTTGTCTTCAAATATAGTTGTTGTTGCTTTTCTTTTCTCTTTCTTGACTTTATAGGCATCTTTAAATTTTTTCACTGTTGCTCAGCAATACCTGCAAAAAACAAAAAAAAAATACCTTTATGTAATTTTAATTCATTAAAAAAAAAATGTCAGCTTTTCAAATCCTATCACATGAGCTGATCCTTTCCTACGAGTCCAAGTCTTACAAAACAAGAGAAACATGAATTAAATCTCTGACAACAATTCCTGTGTGCACACAGACTCATGGTGTGATTCTAGGCAGAAAACGATATTTGATTGCCAATTTGAAAGCACATTTACTACTGTTGAGGAGCAAATGATAATTACTGTGACAGCCTGACACATTTTTCTTATATTTTAGAGAAGCGGAAAAGAGCACATGTCCTTAG
Source organism: Triturus cristatus (assembly GCF_964204655.1). Lineage (NCBI taxonomy): Eukaryota > Metazoa > Chordata > Amphibia > Caudata > Salamandridae > Triturus > Triturus cristatus. The sequence goes on along the minus strand of NC_140581.1, from coordinate 744,709,260 downwards.
TTACTCCTATTTGAGACCATGACCATGTGTTACAGGGTGAGTGATTAGACTAGAGCAAAGGAAATGAGCCTTAGTGACATTGAATCTGTTTGCGTTACACACTGCTATCTGAAACACCACATACAGCTGAGTAGTATGCACGGGAGTGTACGAGAAGCTGCTGCGTGTGTGCAAAAAGTGTGTTTCTGTAGACTGTGTATTGTCAGTTGCAAGAGAGATCTGCATGGAAACTTGCACAACTGCATGAAGAGTGCAGACATGCGTATAAGAGTAGATGTGTGGTAAGGGTTAATTTGAGTTTTGAACATGTAGGAACTACCTCCGCCATTGCAAGATTTGATGGTAAATCTACCTTGTTGATTTGAAATGTGTTAGCATTTGCCTCTCATTTTTGAGATAGTGATTTCTGCTGAGTGCTATTCAACACATTTCAAGAAAACAAGCTGGCCCTTTCCTGAAAGTGCAAGTTTTACAGAACAACAGCAACACAAATTAAATCTCTGACAACAATTCCTGTGTGAACACAGACTCATGGTGTGATTCTAGGCAGAAAACGATATTTCCTTTGGCAATTTGAAAGCACATTTAGTACTGTGGATGGAGCAAGTGATAATTACTGTGACAGCCTGACACATTTCCCTTATATTTTAGACAAGCCAAAAAGAGCACATGTCCTAACAGCTTCTTGAGACCATGACCATGTGTTACAGGGTGACTGATTAGACTACAGCAAAGGAAATGTGCCTTGATGACGTTGAATGTGTTTGCATTACACACTGCTATCTGAAGCACAACACAGAGCTGAGTATTATGCATGGGAGTGTAGGAGAAGCTGCTGCATGTGTGCAAAGAGTGTGTTTCTGGAGACTGTGGATTGTCAGTTGCAAGAGAGATCTGCATGGAGACTTTTTCAACTGCATGAAGACTGCAGATATGTGTGTAAGAGTACATGTTAGGTAAAGGTTAATTGGAGTTTTGTACATGTAGGAACTACCTCACCCATTACAAGATTTGATGGAAAATCTACCTAGTTAATTTGAAATGTGTTACCATTTGCCTCTCATTTTTCTGATAGTGATTTCTGCTGAGTGCTAACCAACACATTTGAAGAAAACAAGCTGGCCCTTTTCTGAAAGTGCAAGTTTTCCAGAACAACAGCAACACAAATTAAATCTCTGACAACAATTCCTGTGTGCACACAGACTCATGGTGTGATTCTAGGCAGAAAACGATATTTCCTTTGGCAATTTGAAAGCACATTTAGTACTGTGGATGGAGCAAGTGATAATTACTGTGACAGCCTGACACATTTCCCTTATATTTTAGAGAGGCAAACAAGAGCACATGTCCTAACAGCTACTTGAGAACATCAGCATGTGTTACAGGGTGACTGATTAGAGTAGAGCAAAGGAAATGAGCCTTGGTGACGTTGAATGTGTTTGCATTATACACTGCTATCTGAAACACAACACAGAGCTGAATATTATGCATTGGAGTGTAGGAGAAGCTGCTGCATGTGTGCAAAGAGTGTGTTTCTGGAGACTGTGTATTGTCAGTTGCAAGAGAGATCTGCAAGGACACTTTTACAAGTGCATGAAGACTGCAGATATGTGTGTAAGAGTACATGTTTGGTAAAGGTTAATTGGAGTTTTGTACATGTAGGAACTACGTCACCCATTACAAGATTGAAAGGAAAATCTACCCTGTTGATTTGAAATGTGTTACCATTTGCCTCTCATTTTTTTTATAGTGATTTCTGCTGAGTGCTAACCAACACATTTGAACAAAACAAGCTGGCCCTTTCCTGAAAGTGCAAATTTTACAGAACAACAGCAACACAAATAAAATCTCTGACAACAATTCCTGTGTCCACACAGACTCATGCTGTTATTCTAGGCAGAAAACGATATTTCCTTTGGCAATTTGAAAGCACATGTAGTACTGTGGATGGAGCAAGTGATAATTACTGAGACAGCCTCACACATTTCCCTTATATTTTAGAGAGGCAAAATAGAGCACATGTCCTAACAGCTACTTGAGACCATCAGCATGTGTTACAGGGTGATTGATTAGAGTAGAGCAAAGGAAATGAGCCTTGGTGACGTTGAATGTGTTTGCATTATACACTGCTATCTGAAACACAACACAGAGCTGAGTATTATGCATGGGAGTGTAGGAGAAGCTGCTGTATGTGTGCAAAGAGTGTGTTTCTGGAGACTGTGGTGCCAATTACGATCCGGTAAAAACCGGGTACGAACCATCGGACGGAGCATATTCTCTGTCCGACGCGTACCCGGTCGTCAAAATATACAAACATGGAATTACGAATCGCACGGGAACACCATTTCCGTACGAATCGTAAAAAACCCCGACCGAACAAAATAAACCTACAAATGGGATCCGGGAAAGCGCCGACCTGACATCGGGACGCTCGCAGCCTGCCATTCACGAACTAGGAATTACGATTCGCACCGACGTCATCCCGCACGGTGAATATTTTCCGGCAGCCAAAAACTGCCGGGAAATCAGGACGAGGCGAACAAGGACTACCAGTACGCGACGGACAGACAGGACGACGCGAACAAGGAGGACCAGTACGCGACGGACAGACAGGATGACGCGAACAAGGAGGACCCGTACGCGACAGACAGACATGGACCCGAACCTACGTGTCATCCCGGCACTCATAGCAGTCGACCTCCTCTACAGTTTTGGACGCAGACGCCGCAGAAGGTCAGAACAACTAAGGGAGGGGGGAAAGTGGGGTGGGGTGGGGTGGCAGGACCAGGGCAGGCCACAAAACCCCCACCAAAGTCACACAGCACACATGCCCTGGACATACCTGACTCCCATGCCCTGGTCACTACGAGGGGGTGGGGGCGTGTCCAGCTAAGCCAGCGACCGCCACAACGGAAGTCCGTCACGACGCGAACCGGCAACACAACCAGACAGGTACATCCCGTACCCACGCCTGAAGAGCATGGGTACGAGTCGTACCACGCCCACACCCACGTCACCCCATCAATGGCGGGACGGCTCGTACCCACGTGGCAAAGGCCTGGGTACGGGCCGCACAAGCATCACATAGCGTGGGGACGGATATGTACGGACCCTACCCCCACCCGCGTACGTATGGAGCGTACCCCCACCCCAACAGTGTAAGTACGACCCGTACCCACACCCGCGTACGTATGGAGCGTACCCCCACCCCAACAGTGTAAGTACGACCCGTACCCTCACCTCGAATGCATGGAGCGTACCCCCACCCCAACAGTGTAAGTACGACCCGTACCCCCACCCGCGTACGTATGGAGCATACCCCCACCCCAACAGTGTAAGTACGACCCCTACCCCCACCCCGTATGCATGGAGCGTACCCCCACCCCAACAGTGTAAGTACGACCCGTACCCACACCCGCGTACGTATGGAGCGTACCCCCACCCCAACAGTGTAAGTACGACCCGTACCCTCACCTCGAATGCATGGAGCGTACCCCCACCCCAACAGTGTAAGTACGACCCGTACCCTCACCTTGAATGCATGGAGCGTACCCCCACCCCAACAGTGTAAGTACAACCCGTACCCCCACCCACGTACGCATGGAGCGTACCCCCACCCCAACAGTGTAAGTACGACCCCTACCCCCACCCCGTATGCATGGAGCGTACCCCCACCCCAACAGTGTAAGTACGACCCGTACCCACACCCGCATACGTATGGAGCGTACCCCCACACCAACAGTGTAAGTACGACCCGTACCCTCACCTCGAATGCATGGAGCGTACCCCCACCCCAACAGTGTAAGTACGACCTGTACCCTCACCCGCGTACGTATGGAGTGTACCCCCACCCCAACAGTGTAAGTACGACCCCCACCCCGTATGCATGGAGCGTACCCCCACCCCAACAGTGTAAGTACGACCCGTACCGCCACCCGCGTACGTATGGAGCGTACCCCCACCACAACAGTGTAAGTACGACCCGTACCCACACCCGCGTACGTATGGAGTGTACCCCCACCACAACAGTGTAAGTACGACCCGTACCCACACCCGCGTACGTATGGAGCATACCCCCACCCCAACAGTGTATGTACGGACCGTACCCCCACCCCAACAGTGTAAGTACGACCCGTACCCTCACCTCGAATGCATGGAGCGTACCCCCACCCCAACAGTGTAAGTATGACCCGTACCCCCACCCGCGTACGTATGGAGCGTACCCCCACCCCAACAGTGTAAGTACGACCCCTACCCCCACCCCGTATGCATGGAGCGTACCCCCACCCCAACAGTGTAAGTACGACCCGTACCCTCATCTCGAATGCATGGAGCGTACCCCCACCCCAACAGTGTAAGTACGACACGTACCCCCACCTCGAATGCATGGAGCGTACCCCCACCCCAACAGTGTAAGTACGACACGTACCCCCACCTTGAATGCATGGAGCGTACCCACATCCGTGCATGTCATGAGCGTACATATTGTGAAATTGGAGAGGTGGGTGCAGAGTCCTCCCAGCAGTGCCCTGAGACAGGAGGGGTGGGTGCAGAGTCCTCCCAGCAGTGCCCTGAGACAGGAGGGGTGGGGGCCTATCACTCCCAGCAGTGCCCTGAGACAGGAGGGGTGGGTGCAGAGTCCTCCCAGCAGTGCCCTGAGACAGGAGGGGTGGTTGCAGAGTCCTCCCAGCAGTGCCCTGAGACAGGAGGGGAGGGTGCCTATCACTCCCAGCAGTGCCCAGACACAGGAGGGGTGGGTGCAGATTCCTCCCAGCAGTGCCCTGAGACAGGAGGCGTGGGTGCAGAGTCCTCCCAGCAGTGCCCTGAGACAGGAGGGGTGGGGGCCTATCACTCCCAGCAGTCCCCTGAGACAGGAGGGGTGGGTGCAGAGTCCTCCCAGCAGTGCCCTGAGACAGGAGGGGTGGGGGCCTATCACTCCCAGCAGTGCCCAGACACAGGAGGGGTGGGTGCAGATTCCTCCCAGCAGTGCCCTGAGACAGGAGGTGTGGGTGCAGAGTCCTCCCAGCAGTGCCCTGAGACAGGAGGGGTGGGGGCCTATCACTCCCAGCAGTGCCCTGAGACAGGAGGGGTGGGTCCAGAGTCCTCCCAGCAGTGCCCTGAGACAGGAGGGGTGGGGGCCTATCACTCCCAGCAGTGCCCAGACACAGGAGGGGTGGGTGCAGATTCCTCCCAGCAGTGCCCTGAGACAGGAGGGGTGGGGGCCTATCACTCCCAGCAGTGCCCATGGAACGCAAAGGGTGGAGTAGTCACATATACCATGCCCACAAATGTCAGTCAGGTGCACAAAGACCCTGCAGTACATGTACCACATGTGTGCGAGGCTGGGAGTATACGCATGCATAGCGCAGAAAAGAAAACATGTACACATGAAGTCATGTCAATAGGCCACATACACAAGTACAATGACTACCAAGGATGCCACGAATGATGCAGGTGGAGACATCGCTCAGCATGCATGTGCAAAGGTGAAGGACTAGGTCACACACCCAGCTAATGGACACACAGCTCTGTGCTAAAGTCAGGGGACACCCTGCAGGGAAGAAGTCAGGGTACACAGAGGAAGGAATACACCTTGGGACAATTGCAACATGCAGCAACTACATACATGAATGGAGAAAGGTAGCTAACACCGTGTGAGGCACACAGATCCCAGGGTCCCCCCTATGAGCAGCACACTACTACATTTCCCACACACCCAACACATGACCAACACCCAAAACCATGTAGCAGCCCCACCAACAGCAATGCCAGCAATGCAGGAGTGTTCCAAGGGAAAAAAATAAATAGCTTTATTCAGCATGAGCAAAAAAATTGTATCACGTAAGTCCAATATTAACAAAGGCCATAGGGCAGTCCAGGAGTCCCAGCTGGATGGGGGACACAGTGGTATGCGTGTCCCCTAGCTTGCCTGCACAGTTACAATCCGTTGTCTTCCACAGGCGTGAGGGCATCATGTGGGGGTGAGGAAACAGGCACCGCAGGGACAGGAGGTTGAAGGGTAGGTGTCGTGGGTGCAGGGATGGAGGACTCCACCACAGGGGGTGGGGCAGGGCCAAAGGCGGAGGCCAGGATCTCGCTGCACACCTTAGCAAGGTCCTCCAGGGACTCCCCTGCACCCGAAGGAACCACAGGCCCCAAGGAGGGGGGGGGGTTCAGAGGGATGGGTCGCAGCGCCACTGGGGGAGGATGTGGACGGGGGGGGGACTCAAGCACCCTGACCGGGGACCTCCTTGACCGCTTGCGGGGTGGTGTCAATGTGGGGCTCAGGGACAGAGCGGCCATGAAGGAGTCCTTGGGGGAGATGTGGCCAGGAGAGCTGAGGGGAGGGGATTTGGAGGGAGTGGATTGGGTGGAATGCGGACTCCCACTCTGGCTGCGTGTCACACGTTTGCCCCCCGACCCAGTGGGTGTGCCTACTGCACCCTGTGTGTGCATGTCAGGAGGTGTGCGGCGCACCTTCCCTGCTGGTGTGGTGCCTGTGTCTGTTGTGGTGGGTGCATGCTTACGTCTGGGTGTATGTGGGACAGGCATGGGAGTGGGAATTGTGGAAGGAGCAGGGGTAGGGGGTGGGACGTAGCGCTGCAGGAGACCCACTGCTGCAGTCATTGTGGAGTCTATGGACCTCAGCAAGTTGCGTTGGTCAGCCTGCGATGAATGAATGCCCTCCAAGTATGCCTCCATGTTGTTGAGGACCTGGCTGTGGCCATGGAGGACATTAAGGATCGCAGTCTGACCAATCTGCAACTGCCGCTGGATGTCCACAGACTCAGCATTGGCGGCAGCTGTGGAGACAGGGGCAGGGGGTGCGGTGCCTGGCAGGAAGGAGACATGTGGTGACCGGGCACATTGGGAAGGGACACGGGCACGTGGGAGGCGGCTGATGCCAATGGAGGGGGCGGTGCCAGATGTAGGGCTGCTGTCAGATGGTGGTGCAGCCACCGCCCACTCGGAGTGATCATCCTCGGACCCGTCAGCTTCATACTCTGTTGTGCCAGTCGACAGGTCCCCGGGTTCACTCTCCACCGCCTCAGTTCCACTCGAGGTGCCAGCCCCGATGTCACCGCTGGCACTGGTGCTCGGTCCCTCCGCGCCGTCTGTGTCCATGTCTCTCTCCGTGTCCCCCGACGATGCTGTGGGCAGGGTGAAGAGACAGAAAGTAATCATACACCTGTATACATATGTCACATGAGTCAAATCTACGTAGGTTACAGTGCATAGCCTCAAACAAAGGAAGAGTTACATCTACAAAACAAGGTACATATGTAGGGCATGCAAGACACAGTTTTTTGACCCACCATGCCATGGAAAAACTATGGAGAGCATGACACAATAGCAAATGAGATGATATGGAATTTTGACTGAGGAGCAAGGCCCTGGGGACAATCCAGCACTGCATCTGCACCACACAGCGAGGCAGCAAATAGGGATGAGCAGGGACCATAGGCAGGAACTAGAGGCACATGCAGCATAGGTAATACTGATAACATGCCCACCCTGACTGGCACACTGCACCTTGAGTGTATGTCTAGGCAAACATCACACACTGGCCAGTCCTAGCAAGGAGATATCAGGTCTTGACATGTCAGACATGCCCGCATCACCCACCCCCTACATGAGACAAATCTATGGAGACACAGGAAGCACGTACATCTCTTAGTCAGGGTGAAATACACATGTGATGCAAAACTTCTATATTGCACACAAACTACCCAAGGTGCGGCTGTGCAAATTATCATGTACAAATGGGCAGCATCAGATGATTGCAACAAGACACAAAGGCAATGGCCACCGTGAGTATGTAATAGGAAAATCAGGTCAGGCTGTACAGTGGACACTTGTAATACATCGCATGTCAATATACATGTTGCCAGGGGACAATGGCAGAGAGCACAACCTATGCTGTAGACCCAGAGATTGTCGACATTCTCGGATTACACACATGATACCTAGGAAAAGATGCCCCTGGGGACAGTAGTGGCCACACAACTCCATGCTCCTGAATGGGAATGACTGCAACACACGCTAACATCCCTGCACTATGCCTAACGCACACTCATGCACATCATGTCACAGGACACCACATGGGACATGCCTGCTGGAAGGCCTGGCACTCGAGAGATTAACTCCCATGTCTGGACTCAGCATTAGTGCCAACTGACATGGAACCCACAAGTCCAGAACTGGACAGGGCACAGGCAAGGTCACAAAACCTGTTACACACCACCCCCACACATGATGCTGCAGGCATTGTACACTTGTAGAAGGTGTCAGGCTACATAACCTTGTGATGGAGTGACTACACACAGACCAGGGAACACATTGCAAGGAGGGGAAGGGAGGCAGGAGAGCACTGCAATACTGTGGGGAACAGGATCTGCACAGCACCATAAACCCTGGAAGTGTATCCATGGAACATTGCACTTACAAATGCTGGTGAAACACAACAAACACACACATGTACCTACCCCCTTCCAGCTGCTGCATCTCCTGTAGACGCATGTCCAAGTCAGGAAAGACCACCGCCAGCACACGTTTCTGGATGTGGGAGAGACGGCGGCGCCCGCGGTTCTTGTGGCTCTCAGGTGAGTCCCCCAGCAGGACCCGTGCGATCCTCCGCGTCCAGCACCGGATATCCTGCCAGCGTTTCCTCACCTGGGACAGGCGCCGCTTCCGACCATCCGCACTCCTCACGGCGCTGACGGCGTCCAGCCATATCTGCTCCTTGGCAGAGGCGTCTACCTGTGAGGATGAACAAGTGACACTACATCAATACACCTTGCACATGTCACGGGGACACAGATTAGAACACATTTGCTGTTTACTACAAGGCATAGTGTGCATTCAACGCATTGGAACTTTGTCATAGGGACATGCATGATCCTGTGGGGGAAGGCCAATAGCTGTATGTGCCATTGAAAGGACACAGGTGGAATTAGGGCAACTACACAATCAATGAGCCAGGCTCACACTGTGCATCACACCCACCCCTCCTGTCTCAGGGCACTGCTGGGAGGACTCTGCACCCACCCCTCCTGTCTCAGGGCACTGCTGGGAGGACTCTGCACCCACCCCTCCTGTCTCAGGGCACTGCTGGGAGTGATAGGCCCCCACCCCTCCTGTCTCAGGGCACTGCTGGGAGGACTCTGCACCCACCCCTCATGTCTCAGGGCACTGCTGGGAGGACTCTGCACCCACCCCTCCTGTCTCAGGGCACTGCTGGGAGGACTCTGCACCCACCCCTCCTGTCTCAGGGCACTGCTGGGAGTGATAGGCCCCCACCCTTCCTGTCTCAGGGCACTGCTGGGAGGACTCTGCACCCACCCCTCCTGTCTCAGGGCACTGCTGGGAGGACTCTGCACCCACCCCTCCTGTCTCAGGGCACTGCTGGGAGGACTCTGCACCCACCCTCCTGTCTCAGGGCACTGCTGGGAGTGATAGGCCCCCACCCCTCCTGTCTCAGGGCACTGCTGGGAGGACTCTGCACCCACCCCTCCTGTCTCAGGGCACTGCTGGGAGGACTCTGCACCCACCCTCCTGTCTCAGGGCACTGCTGGGAGTGATAGGCCCCCACCCCTCCTGTCTCAGGGCACTGCTGGGAGGACTCTGCACCCACCCCTCCTGTCTCAGGGCACTGCTGGGAGGACTCCGCACCCACCCTCCTGTCTCAGGGCACTGCTGGGAGACATCAGGCATTCCCCCCCTGGGACCCCCCCTACAGTATATAGCATGTGTGTCACACCTGGACACAATGGCAGAAGTCACAGTCACAAAAAAGGGACACAGTCTGTGGCAGTGGACACTGCACTCACCTGATAACCTGGTCGCCCATACAGCATGGGGTACCGTGGGAGGATCACATCCACCAAAGCCATGTTCTCCTCCAGGGTGAATGGCTGTGACCTCTCCACAGCCCTTGACATGGTTCCAGGGAATCAGTAGCAGCAGCTGGGTCGTGGAATACAGAGATGTGCAGGCAAGTGCTCCCTCATGGGACCTGGCTGCCTTATATCTGCCTTGCTGGCCCATCTCATGCACAGGAGTACAGAGTGATTGGTCACTCACATTTGCATCCTATGTTTCCTCCAATCCCTTCAAACCTAGCAGTCTGTGGGTTCTCTATCGGTTTCATTCTCCTGCATGATGTCAGCCCCACAAACACATTGCAACAAAGTAGAAGAATTCCAACTGACTTCTGCTGTGCACCTTCCAGAACAAATTCGAAATTTGAACTTGGTCTCCATGACAACCAGCATGCATGTAGGCCTTAATACTTGTCCCTCATGTGTCCCCTATGTAATTTGGAGCGTCACACACAGGTACGGTGCGTTTCGGGGCCCTAGGGCACCCCAAATGCATTGCAACGGCCCGTACACGCGTGCCTACGTTCACTATCACTATGGGTGTCCTCGCGTATGCGTACTCGTAGTGGTACGGGCTGTACACACGCCTGTACGCTCCCTATCACTATGGGTGTCCTCGCGTATGCGTACTCGTAGTGGTACGGGCCGTACACATGCCTGTACGCTCCCTATCACTATGGGTGTCCTCGCGTATGCGTACTCGTAGTGGTACGGGCCGTACACATGCATGTACGCTCACTATCGCTACGAGTACGCATACGCGAGGACACCCATAGTGATAGGGAGCGTACAGGCGTGTGTACGGTCCGTACCACTACGAGTACGCATACGCAAGAACACCCATAGTGGTAGGGCCGTACGCACGCCTGTATGCTCCCTATCACTATGGGTGTCCTCGCGTATGCGTACTCGTAGTGGTAGGGCCGTACGCACGCCTGTACGCTCCCTATCACTATGGGAGTCCTCGCGTATGCGTACTCATAGTGATAGTGAGCGTACATGCGTGTGTACGGCCCGTACCACTACGAGTACGCATACGGGAGGACACCCATAGTGATAGGGAGCGTACAGGCATGTGTACGGCCCGTACCACTACGAGTACGCATACGCGAGGACACCCATAGTGATAGGGAGCGTACAGGCGTGCGTACGGCCCTACCACTATAGGTGTTCTTGCGTATGCGTACTCGCAGTGGTACGGACCGTACAAATGTCTGTACGCTCGCCATCACGATGGGTACACATACGGCAGCACTCCCATAGTGATATGGGAACGTACACAGGCCCTCTTAGCAGCAGTACGGCTGTTTTCACACATCACAGTGGTGATAGGCGGCACACAGGTAGGAATAGGGCGGACATACTTGTCCATGGATGGACATACTTGTCCATGGATGGACATACTTGTCCAGGAATGGACATCAAGGCATCGTCTGTGCATTACTACATGTGTGGGGCACAGGTGTGACAGGCTGTGATGTGGAACATCACTCCTGAGTGGAGAAGGCACCAGATGTATGATGAGATGTGTACAGATGTACTGTGTGACGGTGCAATGTGTGCCAGGCATGCCCTTGACTCCTTTGACATGTGTGCATGTCATACTGCACACTTGGGGTGAGCGTCACTGGCATGGCACGTCCACCAACACACGGAAGTGTCCCCTGATGCCCGGTACAGGGGTTACCACACCTGCCTTGTCACTACCCAAGGTGCACAATGTGACAATGTCATGTATGTGTGGGGGCTTCCCATCAGGTTGATGTTGGAGCACCCTCAAAAGCTGCAGCTGTTGCAGCAACCAACATGTGTCTGTGTGTCGATTGACATTGCACACTGTTCCGCACACCATGCCACATGTGGTATCGGATGTGAGGTGCACATGTATGCATGGGACACGGAGTAGCGTGGCAAGGACATGTCTGCATCCTCACAATGATTGTGTGGTGAGTCATGACATGTGCACCTTCATGGCAAGGTGTGTGGGCTGTCCTAGTGTAATGTCATGTGACCTGTGGCTCTAGTGTTCCGCTACCAGTCTCTGCAATCGGCATCCTACTTCTGCTGATGTGTGGGCGTATGTCACTCCTGTCTTGCGTCTGGCTGTTCACTTGCACTGGGACACAGCTATTCCCATGGCATGGCATGGGGAGGTTCTCAATCTCCGTGTGTAGCTGGGTCTTGGTAGGAGTGTCACCTGGCAGCCATGCGTGTCCTGGGCATGTAGCACATACCTGACTCCCTATGTAGCATATGTGTATTGACAGATTAACATGTGCTCAGTACATATGAATTGTTGTCGTAGTGCACTCACTCTTCCTTGTCACTTCCTAATTACTGCAGAGCGCCGCCTCTTGCCCGACCAATTCCGGACTTGGCTGCCATGCGGGAGAATGACAGCATCCGTTGCTACCGCTTCCCCCAACCGTTGACTCTGGAGTTGACGGCGAGACTGGCACCACACCTGCAACCGCAGCACAGGTATCCTACGGCACTGACACCCCAGCTGAAGGTAATGGCTGCCCTACATTTTCTTGCCACGGGTACCTTTCAATATACCATAGCTCATGTTGGTGGCATGTCCCAGAGCATGTTCTGCCGTGTGCTGCATGATTTCTTAGAGGCCATGTTGATTCACCTGGATGACTTCATCAAGTTCCCAACCCCTGAACAGTTGACTGCGGTCAAGCATGGATTCTATGCCCTGGGAGGGATGCCCCATGTCATTGGGTCCATAGATGGGACACATGTAGCTTTGGTACCACCACACGCACGGGAGGTAGCGTACCGCCATCGGAAGCACTACCACTCCATCAATGCCCTTGTGGTGTGTCAGTCCAACATGGTGATTTCACATGTCTGTGCTCGTTTTCCAGGATCAGCACACGATGCCTACATCATGAGGCGTAGCAGGATGCCTGAAATGATGATGCAGATGCGCAACGAAAGAGCATGTGTTGTTGGTGAGTACAGTCTGTCTGTCCTGTATTTTACATTGCCTACCAGCACGACCGCTTCACCAGTTCTAACGATGTCCATGTGCTTCCCATGTAGGGGACGCTGGCTATCCCAACATGCCTTGGCTGCTCACACCTCTCCGCAACCCCATCACGCCGGCCCAGCTCCGCTACAACACCGCCCATGGCCGGACAAGGCGAGTGATAGAGAGGACGTTTGGCCTGCTGAAGAGCCGCTTTCGGTGCCTCCACAAGACCGGCGGCGCCCTCCCATATGCCCCTGCGAAGGTCTGCAAAATCTTCATGGTCTGCTGTATGCTGCACAACATGGCAGTTGAGAAAGCTGTGCCACTCATCCTGGATCAAGATGACGAGGACCATCCACCCGTGGAGGACGAAGGTCTTGGCAATGGAGCTAGTGATGTGGACGATGTGGAGCCGCAAGAGGACATCCGGACTCGGCTCATACGCGACTTCTTTGCTTAGTGGTGAGTACCAGTGTCTGAGTGTGCACGCATTGGTCCCCGTGTGGCATGTGTTGTGATGTGTGTGTCCACCTGCATGTATGGCACGTGAGTCAGAGGTGTGTGTGGGTGTGTCACTGGAGTGATGGTGGCAGTGATGGTTGTATTTCCCCAGTCATAATTGTGACCTAGCATGTTGTCATCCATACATGTGTCGAGTAAATGCACATGCAAGTGACTGTTCTTTTTGTGGCTGACTTCTTGTGTGTCTCTCTTCCCCAGGTACTTGCGCATGCTGTCTGCTGGTTGCATTGTTGTGGCACTGCTATTCCTCATGGACACGTAATCGTGGGCTGACTCAGCGTTACAGGCACGGACACGTTTGGAAGTCTCCATAGGGTAAGGGATGCATCAGGGGTGTATTGGGTGTGGCAGTTGTTCACGATGTATGCACACTGCCCCTGTCGATGTTTGGTTCCTCTGCAGCCATGTAGCATCACCATGGGACACGACATGCAGCTGTGTACACCTGAATAGATGGTCTGACTGGTTGACAGTCATCAGTGATGGGATAGTGGATTGTGATGATGGCATCAATGTGTGTGACACTGCCCTTGGACACATACGGTTAGCATTGGCTTGACATGGTGTGGGACTTCCACATCAGCGGATCAATGGTGTATGGCAGGCTCTCCGTGAGCAGCTGTGGGTGTTTAGCTGTTAGCCGACAATTGTGTGCCAGTTCCATGGCTAACACGCATTTGTGCTGCAGAAGGGGGGTGCCAGTGTTGGACCCACATGTTACTCCACAAGATGTGTTCATGTGTACTTCAAGTTGCCTCTGCAATCCCGAAAACATGACTAATAAAGGTGTCCCTATGCCTCCAAGGTGCCTCTTCTCAGTCAATGCTGGTGTGTTGCCACGGTGCATCCAGCATGTCTGGCATGGTTTTCCCTGATTGTGGCTATGTGTCAATGTGTCGAGTAGCAAGATGCAAGCTGTGTGTGTGGGCTGAGACTGTGTTTTGGGCATGATGTCCATGACTGTGTGGGTATTGTGACATGTGCCATCCCCATGCATCCAACGTTGGCCAGGCCCCCATTCTCTGCATCCACCGGACTCAAGCTTGCAGGACATGGTTCTGCCACCTGTCTACACATACCTGCGTGCCCCCCAGGACACTCCACATGATCCCTGACCTCTGCGCATGACTGTTGCTGTACTCAATGTGTCTGTCAGCATGGTTGTGCGGCCACCCCCTCAGCTGGTTGGGCCCATCACGGGTGTGTATGGTGCTCCATGTCTGTCTTGCCTAATACACTGTGACCCGTGTGTCCTGTGCCAGACTCAGGTCCCAGGGTGTGGATGGTTGAAGTCAAAAGAGAACTCAGGCATGTTTAGACTTTACAACACACATGTAAGGTAATAATGCAACCAGCAGGCATCTTCTCTTCATAGTGTGATTTATTATTTGGGGGGGGGTGATAAAGTGAGGGGCTTTCCGGGAGTTTGGAATCCAAAGTTCAGTAGGGGAGTTGGTGTCCTTGCCATTGGAAATCATCAGAGTCCATGCCACAGTCTTTGTCAACATTGGTCAGACAGTGACCAGCAGGGCCATGTGGCAGAGAATGTCTCTTGATGCTGTGATGCTGTTGCTCCAGTGGGCCAGGTGCCAGGCCAGGTGTCCTGGGAGATGGTGATGTTGCGCCGACCCTCACGGTCTTTTCCGTGGACGACCCGCCCTCCTGCGGGGACCCTCAGAAGCAGGCCGTGACGACGTCTGGGATGCTCCATCGGATGTTTCCTCCTCCTCCTCCTGCTCCCTCCCTGTGGGTGGTGATGTTCTCCGCCTTCTGGCACAGGGAGGGTCGGCCATGTTGTCGGCCATCCGACGGAGTGTATCGTGAATTCCCGTGTACGCCGTCACGAGCTCAGCCTGTCCGTCCTCCATCCTCCGCTGGTGTTGCAGTAGACAGGCATGTAGCTCCGCATGTTGCTGGGCCTGCTGGGTCTTGATCCCCTCGAGGACGGACACAACCTGGGCCAGGCCCGTGGTGTCCTGCCGGTATGAGTCCAGGATGTTACGGACATGGGAAAATACCGGATCCCCAGCCAACTGGTCAGGCTCGCGCCTCCGCCGTCCTCCACTCCCACCACCCCTGCCCACTTGCACCTGGCCTGCCCTTGTGGGTACATCGGGTCTCCGGGACCCCTGAGGGGTGGCATTGGCGTTGTTGCCTGCCTCCTCCTGGGTGCCCGGGACACCGTGTCCCTCCTGGCCAGCCTGGCTGCATTGTGGTGGTGGGGCAGGGATCCTGGGTGTCCCTATGTAGCATATGTGTATTGACAGATTAACATGTGCTCAGTACATATGAATTGTTGTCGTAGTGCACTCACTCTTCCTTGTCAATTCCTAATTACTGCAGAGCGCCGCCTCTTGCCCGACCAATTCCGGACTTGGCTGCCATGCGGGAGAATGACAGCATCCGTTGCTACCGCTTCCCCCAACTGTTGATTCTGGAGTTGACGGCGAGACTGGAACCACACCTGCAACCGCAGCAGAGGTATCCTACGGCACTGACGCCCCAGCTGAAGGTAATGGCTGCCCTACATTTTCTTGCCACGGGTACCTTTCAATATACCATAGCTCATGTTGGTGGCATGTCCCAGAGCATGTTCTGCCGTGTGCTGCATGATTTCTTAGAGGCCATGTTGATTCACCTGGATGACTTCATCAAGTTCCCAACCCCTGAACAGTTGACTGCGGTCAAGCGTGGATTCTATGCCCTGGGAGGGATGCCCCATGTCATTGGGTCCATAGATGGGACACATGTAGCTTTGGTACCACCACACGCACGGGAGGTAGCGTACCGCAATCGGAAGCACTACCACTCCATCAATGCCCTTGTGGTGTGTCAGTCCAACATGGTGATTTCACATGTCTGTGCTCGTTTTCCTAGGATCAGCACACGATGCCTACATCATGAGGCGTAGCAGGATGCCTGAAATGATGATGCAGCTGCGCAACGAAAGAGCATGTGTTGTTGGTGGGTACAGTCTGTCTGTCCTGTATTTTGCATTGCCTACCAGCACGACCGCTTCACCAGTTCTAACGACGATGTCCATGTGCTTCCCATGTAGGGGGCGCTGGCTATCCCAACATGCCTTGGCTGCTCACACCTCTCCGCAACCCCATCACGCCGGCCCAGCTCCGCTACAACACCGACCATGGCCGGACAAGGCGTGTGATAGAGAGGACGTTTGGCCTGCTGAAGAGCCGCTTTCGGTGCCTCCACAAGACCGGCGGCGCCCTCCCATATGCCCCTGCGAAGGTCTGCAAAATCTTCATGGTCTGCTGTATGCTGCACAACATGGCAGTTGAGAAAGCTGTGCCACTCATCCTGGATCAAGATGACGAGGACCATCCACCCGTGGAGGACGAAGGTCTTGGCAATGGGGCTAGTGATGTGGAGGATGTGGAGCCGCAAGAGGACATCCGGACTCGGCTCATACGCGACTTCTTTGCTTAGAGGTGAGTACCAGTGTCTGAGTGTGCACGCATTGGTCCCCGTGTGGCATGTGTTGTGATGTGTGTGTCCACCTGCATGTATGGCACGTGAGTCAGAGGTGTGTGTGGGTGTGTCACTGGAGTGATGGTGGCAGTGATGGTTGTATTTCCCCAGTCATAATTGTGACCTAGCATGTTGTCATCCATACATGTGTCGAGTAAATCCACATGCAAGTGACTGTTCTTTTTGTGGCTGACTTCTTGTGTGTCTCTCTTCCCCAGGTACTTGCGCATGCCGTCTGCTGGTTGCATTGTTGTGGCACTGCTATTCCTCATGGACACGTAATCGTGGGCTGACTTAGCGTTACAGGCACGGACACGTTTGGAAGTCTCCATAGGGTAAGGGATGCATCAGGGGTGTATTGGGTGTGGCAGTTTTTCACGATGTATGCACACTGCCCCTGTCGATGTTTGGTTCCTCTGCAGCCATGTAGCATCACCATGGGACACGACATGCAGCTGTGTACACCTGAATAGATGGTCTGACTGGTTGACAGTCATCAGTGATGGGATAGTGGATTGTGATGATGGCATCAATGTGTGTGACACTGCCCTCGGACACATACGGTTAGCATTGGCTTGACATGGTGTGGGACTTCCACATCAGCGGATCAATGGTGTATGGCAGGCTCTCCGTGAGCAGCTGTGGGTGTTTAGCTGTTAGCCAACAATTGTGTGCCAGTTCCATGGCTAACACGCATTTGTGCTGCAGAAGGGGGGTGCCAGTATTGGACCCACATGTTACTCCACAAGATGTGTTCATGTGTACTTCAAGTTGCCTCTGCAATCCCGAAAACATGACTAATAAAGGTGTCCCTATGCCTCCAAGGAGCCTCTTCTCAGTCAATGCTGGTGTGTTGCCACGGTGCATCCAGCATGTCTGGCATGGTTTTCCCTGATTGTGGCTACGTGTCAATGTGTCGAGTAGCAAGATGCAAGCTGTGTGTGTGGGCTGAGACTGTGTTTTGGGCATGATGTCCATGACTGTGTGGGTATTGTGACATGTGCCATCCCCATGCATCCAACGTTGGCCAGGCCCCCATTCTCTGCATCCACCGGACTCAAGCTTGCAGGACATGGTTCTGCCACCTGTCTACACATACCTGCGTGCCCCCCAGGACACTCCACATGATCCCTGACCTCTGCGCATGACTGTTGCTGTACTCAATGTGTCTGTCAGGACGGTTGTGCGGCCACACCCTCAGCTGGTTGGGCCCATCACGGGTGTGTATGGTGCTCCATGTCTGTCTTGCCTAATACACTGTGACCCGTGTGTCCTGTGCCAGACTCAGGCCCCAGGGTGTGGATGGTTGAAGTCAAAAGAGAACTCAGGCATGTTTAGACTTTACAACACACATGTAAGGTAATAATGCAACCAGCAGGCATCTTCTCTTCATAGTGTGATTTATTATTTGGGGGGGGGGGATAAAGTGAGGGGCTTTCCGGGAGTTTGGAATCCAAAGTTCAGTAGGGGAGTTGGTGTCCTTGCCATTGGAAATCATCAGAGTCCATGCCACAGTCAAAATTGGTCAGACAGTGACCAGCAGGGCCATGTGGCAGAGAATGTCTCTTGATGCTGTGATGCTGTTGCTCCAGTGGGCCAGGTGCCAGGCCAGGTGTCCTGGGAGATGGTGATGTTGCGCCGACCCTCACGGTCTTTTCCGTGGACGACCCGCCCTCCTGCGGGGACCCTCAGAAGCAGGCCGTGACGACGTCTGGGATGCTCCATCGGATGTTTCCTCCTCCTCCTCCTGCTCCCTCCCTGTTGGTGGTGATGTTCTCCGCCTTCTGGCACAGGGAGAGTCGGCCATGTTGTCGGCCATCCGACGGAGTGTATCGTGAATTCCCGTGTACGCCGTCACGAGCTCAGCCTGTCCGTCCTCCATCCTCCGTTGGTGTTGCAGTAGACAGGCATGTAGCTCCACATGTTGCTGGGCCTGCTGGGTCTTGATCCCCTCGAGACGGACACAACCTGGGCCAGGCCCGTGGTGTCCTGCCGGTATGTGTCCAGGATGTTACGGACATGGGAAAATACTGGTTCCCCAGCCAACTGGTCAGGCTCGCGCCTCCGCCGTCCTCCACTCCCACCACCCCTGCCCACTTGCACCTGGCCTGCCCTTGTGGGTACAACGGGTCTCCGGGACCCCTGAGGGGTGGCATTTGCGTTGTCGCCTGCCTCCTCCTGGGTGCCCGGGACACCGTGTCCCTCCTGGCCAGCCTGGCTGCATTGTGGTGGTGTGGCAGGGATCCTGGGTGTCTCCTGGGATGTGGCAGGAGTGGGGGTGGTGGTTGGCACAGTTGTACCTGACGCAGGTGCTGCAGGTTGTTGGACACCAGAGGGGCCAGGTCGGTCGGGGTCGTCCACAGAGTGGTGAGAGTGGTCGCTGCTGGTGGGATCGGGCTCCTGCAGATCCGGGTCCTGTGAGGCTTCCCCCCCAGTGTTGGGGGGTGAACCACGACGTTGACCTGTGTGTGAGAGAGACAATGTTAATTTTGGTCCATGCAACATCCATGTTTCATCAGTGTCAAAGTTGGCACTTTTCCTCTTGGAATTGGGATCTGTCTTGCATTCCACTCACAGTGCACTTGTGCATGGGTGTGTCCCTTGTGCACCACTTTTGCCCTTTTCACTATGTGTGGCACGGTCTTACTTGCTGCGTCAAGTGTGACTGCAGTCAGCAGTGGAGTGGGCAGGTGTGGCGAGCCATGCATTGGCGCCTTCCGTGTAGCACTGTACATGTGCACATGGAGTGGATCCACACACTTATATGATCCAGGTAGCTGTCGTTGTGCTCGTGAACAGGTTGTGACATGGCCCTGTGTTTTGCCATGGAGAAGAGGGGGGGTTCTGGCACTGGCCACCCTTGGCTACATGCACGCAGTCTACCTGCTGACGAGCAGACATTCCCACACACCACACGGCTGATTTGCTCTCCCTGTGTCTCCCTCCCTGTCTGTCCCCCTCTCCCTCCTTCTCTGTCCCCCTCTCCCTCCTTCTCTGTCCCCCTTTCCCTCCCTCTGTGTGTCAGCCTCCTCCCTCTGTCCGTCTTCCTGTGTCTCCCTCCCTCTCTGCCCCCCTCTCCCTCCTTCTCTGTCCCCCTCTCCCTCCTTCTCTGTCCCCCTCTCCCTCCCTCTGTGTGTCAGCCTCCTCCCTCTGTCCGTCTTCCTGTGTCTCCCTCCCTCTCTGTCCCCCTCTCCCTCCCTCTCTGTCCCCCTCTCCCTCCTTCTCTGTCCACCTTTCCCTCCCTCTGTGTGTCAGCCTCCTCCCTCTGTCCGTCTTCCTGTGTCTCCCTCCCTCTCTGTCCCCCTCTCCCTCCCTCTCTGTCCCCCTCTCCCTCCCTTTGTGTGTCACCCTCTGTCACCTCAGCCCAGCTTCCTGGGCACACACTGTTAGCAGATCTTTGAATGGCCCTTGGCTTGTTGATGTGAGTTTGTTTCTGATCTCCAAGCACCCATTGGGTGTAGTGTCTGTGTGTGCGCTGCTGCTGTGGTGGTGTGTGCTGCCACTCTTTCACATTGTTGGCTGTTCATTAGCTGCTGTCATGTGCTAAACAGTGCCTTCACCCCCATGTGTTGATGTAAGGCGTCCGCCATTTGCTGGCAAGTCTTTCCTGTGTGGGGACACACTGTTTGTCTGTCTGTGACCTAGGCCATATGGGCAAAGGGCATTGTTGTCTGCTTCTGAGTGTGAATTTTGGGGCCCACCCTCCCGCCATCCGGGTTACCGTGTCATGTGTTGGTGTCTTCTGTGGCCTGTGACTTGACATTGTCCAGCTGGGTGCATGGGGCATGGTGGCGGTAGTGGCATGTGCGTGTTCATGGAGTGTGGTTGAGTCATGCGATAGCTTGGGGTGGTTGCGTGCCTGTTTGTGAGTTTGGTTGTGCATGACGTTCCCCCCATGTGAGGTGCGTTGTTTGTGTACTCACCCGGGTCTCGGAGTCCTCCTACTCCTTCACCGGCCTCCACCGGCAGTATGGCCATCACCCTCTCCTCCCAGGGCTGGTAGTGTACGGGTCTGCGGGAGGGCCCTCCTCCAGTGGCGTTGGCCTGGTTGTGTTCCTCCAGCATCTTGGCTCGGACCCTCCTCCGCAGATCGTACCACCTGGATTGGCATTCCTGCCTGGTCCTTCTGGTGTCCGCAACAGCATTCACAGCATCGATGATGGTCTGCCACATGGCTGTTTTTGCTGCCATGCTGGTGTTTCTGACCAATGTTCCAAAGAGCTGTGGCTCGACTCTGAGGATTTCATCGACAAGAACCTCCAACTCTCGGTTACTGAACTTTGGATTCTTGGTAGTGGGCATGGTGAGGGGTGTGGGTGTGGATGGTGGGGGGTGTGTGTGGATGGTGGGGGGGGTGTGTGGATGGTTGTGGGTGTGTGGGTGTGGTTGTGCAGGTGTGTGTGTGTGTGAATGTGATGAGGGGGTGTTTGTGAAGGTGGTTGTGTGAAGGTGTGCAAGTGTAAGGTGTGGTGAAGCTTGTAGTATGGTGCTGTAGGTTGTCTGTGGTGTCTGGCAGCAGTGAGTCTGTTGCAAAGGCTCATGGTTTGTGTGTGTGGGCCCTTTTTATTGGTCCATTGGTGGGTGTGGCTGTGTTTGAAGTTTGGGTGGGTGTGTTATAAGGAGTGGTGGTGTATTGGGCCTCTGTTTGTTTTTGGCAGTTGCAGGTCAGTGAATGTGTTATTTTAGTGGTTGTTGGACATGTTTAGTGGCTTTGTGCCATTCGAATGGTGTATTCTTGTGTTGTTTTGGTTTGTCCTGGTTGTGTACGTGCATTTTGAGCGTGTGTACGGTGTGTACATGGGCCATGTGGTTGTACGGTGCTGTCCTTGTGTGTGGCTTGGTACGACTCGTACATGCGGTTGTGATGTTGGGGCCTGGGGTGCGCTCCGTACTTAGGAGGTTGTGTTGGGGGTGCGACTGGAACGTACTGGGGTGTACATAGACGGTGGTACGACACGTACAGGGGTGGGGGTAGGACTCGAACGTACAGGGGTGTAGGTACACGGGGGTACGACACGTACAGGGGTGGGGGTACGACTCGAACGTACTGGGGTGTACATAGACGGTGGTACGACACGTACAGGGGTGGGGGTACGACTGGAACATACTGGGGTGTGAGTACACGGGGGTACGACACGTACAGGGGTGGGGGTAGGACTCGAACGTACAGGGGTGTACATAGACGGTGGTACGACACGTACAGGGGTGGGGGTGCGACTGGAACGTACAGGGGTGTACATAGACGGTGGTACGACACGTACAGGGGTGGGGGTAGGACTCGAACATACAGGGGTGTACATACACGGGGGTACGACACGTACAGGGGTGGGGGTAGGACTCGAACGTACAGGGGTGTAGGTACATGGGGGTACGACATGTACAGGGGTGGGGGTACGACTCGAACGTACAGGGGTGTGGGTACACGGGGGTACGACACGTACAGGGGTGGGGGTGCGACTCTGACGTACAGGGGTGTACATACAGGGGGGTACGACACGTACAGGGGTGGGGGTAGGACTCGAACGTACAGGGGTGTGGGTACACGGGGGTACAACACGTACAGGGGTGGGGGTAGGACTCGAACGTACAGGGGTGTAGGTACACGGGGGTACGACACGTACAGGGGTGGGGGTACGACTCGAACATACTGGGGTGTACATAGACGGTGGTACGACACGTACAGGGGTGGGGGTGCGACTGGAACGTACTGGGGTGTACATAGACGGTGGTACGACACGTACAGGGGTGGGGGTGCGACTGGAACCTACTGGGGTGTACATAGACGGTGGTACGACACGTACAGGGGTGGGGGTACGACTCGAACGTACTGGGGTGTACATTGACGGTGGTACGACACGTACAGGGGTGGGGGGGTGTACATAGACGGTGGTATGACACGTACAGGGGGGGTGTACATAGACGGTGGTACAACACGTACAGGGGTGGGGGTACGACTCGAACGTACTGGGGTGTACATAGACGGTGGTACGACACGTACAGGGGTGGGGGTACGACTCGAACGTACTGGGGTGTACATAGACGGTGGTACGACACGGACAGGGGTGGGGGTGCGACTGGAACGTACTGGGGTGTACATAGACGGTGGTACGACACGTACAGGGGTGGGGGTGCGACTGGAACGTACTGGGGTGTACATAGACGGTGGTACGACACGTACAGGGGTGGGGGTACGACTCGAACGTACAGGGGTGTAGGTACACGGGGGTACGACAAGTACAGGGGTGGGGGTATGACTCGAACATACTGGGGTGTACATAGACGGTGGTACGACACGTACAGGGGTGGGGGTGCGACTGGAACGTACTGGGGTGTACATAGACGGTGGTACGACACGTACAGGGGTGGGGGTGCGACTGGAACGTACTGGGGTGTACATAGATGGTGGTACGACACGTACAGGGGTGGGGGTACGACTCGAACGTACTGGGGTGTACATTGACGGTGGTACGACACGTACAGGGGTGGGGGGGTGTACATAGACGGTGGTACGACACGTACATGGGTGGGGTGTACATAGACGGTGGTACGCCACGTACAGGGGTGGGGGTGCGACTGGAACGTACTGGGGTGTACATAGACGGTGGTACGACACGTACAGGGGTGGGGGTGCGACTGGAACGTACTGGGGTGTACATAGACGGTGGTACGACACGTACAGGGGTGGGGGTACGACTCGAACGTACTGGGGTGTACATTGACGGTGGTACGACACGTACAGGGGTGGGGGGGTGTACATAGACGGTGGTACGACACGTACAGGGGGGGTGTACATAGATGGTGGTACGACACGTACAGGGGTGGGGGTACGACTCGAACGTACTGGGGTGTACATAGACGGTGGTACGACACGTACAGGGGTGGGGGTACGACTCGAACGTACAGGGGTGTACATACACGGGTGGGGGTGTACATACACGGGGGTACGTGTCGGACGTACGGGGGCGGGGGGGAGTGTTGGGCGCGTATGCGGGCACATGTCTCCATGGTTGCTATGGGAGTTCGGTGCGGACGGTGTTTTTTCCATACGGTTGTGAGATCGGACGCACGGGATGGATCGTGATTCCTCGGTCGGACTTCACCTTTCACATTTGTACGGTAAATCGTCCGAGGACGTGTCGGACACATTTTCCGACCCGAGGACGTGTGGGAAATCATTCCCGATGCGGTTCGTATGGACTTTTTACCATGCGAATCGTGATTGCCAGTTCGTACGGCACTTGTACGATTCGTACGGTAAAAAGACCGGATACGAGTCGCACGGGGAATTTTTTTACCGGATCGTAATTGGCACCTGAGTATTGTCATTTGCAAGAGAGATCTGCATGGAGACTTTTTCAACTGCATCAAGACTGCAGATATGTGTGTAAGAGTACATGTTTGGTAAAGGTTAATTGGAGTTTTGAACATGTAGGAACTACCTCACCCATTGCAGGAGTGGAAGGAAAATCTACCCTGTGGTTTTCAAATGTGTTAGCATTTGCCTCTCATTTGTGAGATAGTGATTTCTGCTGAGTGCTAACCATCACAGTTGAAGAAAACAAGCTGCCCTTTTCCTGCGAGTGCAAGTTTTACAGAACAACAGCAACACAAATTAAATCTCTGACAACAATTCCTGTGTGCACACTGTCTCATGGTGTGATTCTAGGCACAAAACAGTATTCCTGGGTGATACCAGGCCCTTTCCTGAAAGTGCAAGTTTTACAGAAAAACAGGAACACAAATTAAATCTCTGACAACAATTCCTGTGTGCATGTTGTCTCATGGTGTGATTCTAGGCAGAAAACAGTATTCCTGGGTCATACCAGTACACCTTAACTTCTGGTGAAGACATACTCCATAATATCTTTCAAGTTCAAGGCACTTAAATATCTTCCTCAACATAAAATGTAAAACACAACTTTTAAAGTGGTAGGAAAATGTACCATGCTATTTTCAAATGTGTTTGCATTTGCCTCTCATTTTTGAGATAGTGATTTCTGCTGAGTGCTAACCAACACAGTTGAAGAAAAGAAACTGCCCTTTCTTAAAAGTGCAAGTTTTACAAAACAACAGCAACACAAATTAAATCTCTGACAACAATTCCTGTGTGCACACAGACTAATGGTGTGATTCTAACCACAAAGCGATATTTTGTTTGGCAATTTGAAAGCACATTTAGTACTGTGGTGGAGTAAGTGATAATTACTGTGACAGCCTGACACTTTTTTCTTATATTTTAGACAAGCAGAAAAGAGCACATGTCCTAACAGCTCCTTGACACCATGACCATGTGTTACAAAAAACAAGCTGCCCCTTTCCTGCGAGTGCAAGGGTAATAGAGCAAGACCAACACAAATTAAATCTCTGATAACAATTCCTGTGTGCACACTGTCTCATGGTGTGATTCTAGGCAGAAAACAGTATTCCTGGATGATACCAGTACACCTTAACTTATGGTGAAGACATACTCAATAATATCTTTCAAGTTCAAGGCACTTAAATATCTTCCTTAACATAAAATGTAAAACACAACTTTTAAAGTGGTAGGAAAATGTACCATGCTATTTTCAAATGTGTTTGCATTTGCCTCTCATTTGTGAGTAACTGATTTCTGCTGAATGCTAACCATCACACTTCAAGAAAACAAACTGCCCCTTTTCTGCGAGTGCAAGGCTAACAGAACAAGAGCAACACAAATTAAATCTCTGACAACAAATCCTGTGTGCAGACAGACTCATGATGTGATTCTAGGCACAAAACAGTATTCCTCAGTGATACCACTACACCTTAACTTACAGTGAAGACATACTCCATAATATCTTACAAGTTCAACACAGTTAAATATCTCCTAAAACACAAAATGTAAAACACAACTTTAAAAGAAGAATGACAATTCTAATATTTATATCAAAAATCACCACATACATCCCCTCTCAAACTCATAACTCACCTTTAAAATTAGTTAGTTGAGAAAGAAATGTGGCACTCAAACAGCAGATTATCAGAGCCAGAATCTCAGAGCTGTACACCTCTCTCCTCTCACCACAACCTGTAAATGGCAATGTTTCACTCTCTTTTTTCACACATATACATGTTAATGTAAAATCACAGTCCTTCCCACATTTTGCAAATGGAATCACACATTTCTATTGGTTGCAACTTTCAACCCCTTTCCAAATCATCCCTTCCCCCAACATGACTTCTGCCTGCTACCATAGCAACAGGTCATGGAACACTGGTGTGAGCAGAGAGGTCAGAAGTTCAGCACACAATGTTTCAAATCCAAAGAGCAAGAGTGCTTGACTTTTCAAACCTAACAGCAAATCCAAAGTATTGTTCAGTGGGAACACATTTTTCTGTACCAATCCAAAACATGCTTTTAAAAATGTAAACATACAGCCTAGTTTTAACTGTAAAATGGTTTGAATCAGCCAATGAGTTCTTTTTATTAAAAAAAAAGTATGTATGCCTCCATTTTTCAACTGTTTTTCTTTTCATATTGCCATTCTACTGAAAGACACCTCCTGAGTGCATCCTGTTCTCCTTGAAAGATGTTCACAGTGTGGATTGTAGTTCATAGCTATGTCTTCTGGAGTGAAAAATTTGCAGAAAAAAGAGGTATTGTAAAAGACCTTGCTTTGTCAAATGTAGACATTAAATGGATTGGTCAGAGAGGATTAAAGTGGCACCAATTAATGCCTGTGGTGAAAACCTTTCTACATCTCCCACAGCCTAACCTTATTATTGTGCACTGTGGTGGAAATGACCTAGGCACTTTAACTGGGGTAGGTCTGGAAATGCTTATTAAGGACACCTTTCTGAAATTGATGTCACTTTTTCCACAAACTGCCTTTGTATATTCTAATATATGCCAAAGGCAAAAGTGGAACTGGTCCAACCAATTTTGTCCGCAGATTGACAAAGCAAGAAAGCACGTCAATAAGTCTGTTTCTGCTTTCCTCAGAGACTATGGTATGGGTTCTATATACCACAACAACTTGCGTTACAACATGCAAGACATTTATAGAGGAGACGGTGTACATTTCAATGATGAAGGGAACAGAGTCTTCCTCTTGAACTTTAGACTCTGCATCGGTACTTACTTGTAGGTACCGAAAAACACTCAATGAACACAAGGGCTCTTTTTAGAGCCACCTAATATCTAAACACTTAAACTTGATTTTTATTTCTATTTTTTTTAATGGTTTTTTTCGGGTGCGCGCAGAGTTGGCGCACCTTGCGATGTTTTAAAAAAAAAATAAAATCATTCTTTTTGCCCTTCGTGGTCCTACTGTGACCCCCTGACAATGGCTTGGGGGTCAAGAACTCCCTACTCTGCCCCTTATTCACGTTCTCCACCTTTCCTTTTCAGTGCGACAGACAAAATGGCGGCCGTCACTTCCTGATTTCGACCGATTCGAATGTTTACTGACATCTAACAACCAATCAGAATTACACTCGCGCACGGCAGGGTGCGCGCACAGGGCTTGCACAGTGTACGCACCCTGCGCGCGTATAGATATTGGTATGTTTTTAAATGCTATTTTCTCAGGAAATACTGAACAGATTTACACCAGACCTGCAAAAGGCACTTCCTTGACCTTATGGCTACCTATCTGCCAAATTTCAAGTAATTCTGTTCAGCCGTTCGGGCTGTAGCTGCGACTAAAGGTCCTATGGAAAAATGCATGGGGAAAACGCGTTTTGGGACCCCCCTTTTTTCTCGGCCCCCACTTGACGAATCACCCCGAGACTTTCAGGGTAGGAGCTGAGCGGAGCGCCCCATTAGTTTTGAAAATTTCACGAGGATTCGTCAACCGGCGCCAAAGTTATTCAAAATAGAATTGAGATTTCCTATGGAAACACGGTCCTAACTATAACTATCTACTGGCGACCGCCAGTAGATAATATATATATATATATATATGTATATTTATATATATATATATAGGTATCCAGTTTGATTATGCGTATATAATGAATTACAGTTGTGATCAGGACTCGAGAATCATTTTGCTACTGTGGAAGAAATTTTAAAGTATTTTTTTCATTTCTATTCAGTGTTGAATATTTGTTTCTAAGGGTAGTTGAACATTTGCACTGGAGAAATGCTGTAGAAAGGCTTTTGTAAAGCCGATATGCTTTGTGACTGATGCACTGAATGAACTCACATGATATTGCAGCTGAGTGCTGTCGTTTTTATAGGATTGTCGCTCACATGTTTGACAGGACTTGCACATCTTGGGCTCCAGCGTCACTAGCTTGGAAGTGATTGTTGGCATAACTGTATACTTATAATTATATCTACAAGGTCAAATTTAAACATTTTAAGTAAGCATAACTGCTCGAAAGTAAATTCAAGTGGGTGAAAATTATGTGCATGGCAAGGAGCAGTTTCTGTTACTCTCTGTCACCTCCTGGCACATTCAAGATCTGTAGTAATGGGGCATGGAGATGCAAGTGACTCCAACCCAGCCATGAAATAAGTCAAAAATAAAGACCCACAGGAAATAATGCTGAATGTTAAAAATGATAAACAATTTAAAAATGTTACCATGAAACTATATGAATTAAAAAGTATTATTTATGAATGAAATGAATATATTTAAATTGTTTAATTATATAATGCATATTTAATTGAATGAGTTAATGTGCTGTAATATTTATAATTTCTGCTTACATAATTTAATGTGATTTATTATATATTTATTAATTCATTATTTATGTGTTATTAACAAATGCAGTACATTATTTTACATTTGTAGCTGAAATAAAAATACCTTTAGTTTTATTTTGAAAAACTGATGAATATTGCAGATTGTAATATTGAAATCCTCTCTCGCTGGCTAACTACCATGCTGGACAAAATAACTCCCATCTCCAGGATATAAAAAAAAGGAGACTGTCCCAACCATGGTACAATAAGAACCTAAGACTATCTAGACAGGAATGTCGTAGACAGGAACAAAGATGGAGAAGAAATTATAAGGTGGAGGAGAAAATCGCATACAAAGTGAAACTTGCAAAACATAAAAAAAGACATTATAAAAGCCAAAACAGACTATTTTACTAAACAAATAATGCCTTTGACACCAATAAAACTCTATTTTTGGTGATCAACAGACTGGTTAAACCTAATAAGGTCAGCCATATGGAATCAAGTCAGGATTTTTGTAACTTGCTAGCGAACTTCTTTAATAAAAAGGTGATTAACTTCTATGAAAAGTTCACGAGTATTAATATTCAGAGCAAGTATAAATCCAACCCCAAGAAAGATATAACTAGCTTTTCTGAATTTAGAAAGCCCTCAGATGAACAACTAATAGACCTTATGTTATCAATTAAGTCAGGTTTTCCATATCACCCCTGCCCACCCAGCATAATGCATCTGATTCCTACACAATTAGCAGTGTATCTGGGCTCTATCATTAATACAGTATTTGTCAATGGATTTTTCCCACTCAATGGAAACGTACCTCCATTCTTCCTCTTTTAAAGAAAGACAATCTTGATAGCTCAGAACCCGGTAACTATCGCCCCATTGCAAGATTACCCTTTGCTGCCAAGTGCATTGAAAATGTAATGAACAAACAAATTACTAAACACATTAATCTAATTTATTATTAGACAAAACACAACACGGATTTAGGAAGCATCACACCACTGAGTCGGCCTTAATTACTGCCACCGAAGATATTCGGTCAATTTTTGACGGAAGAGGAACGGCCGCGCTGGTGCTGCTTGATCTCTCGGCGGCCTTCGATACGGTCAGCCATGAGATCTTGGCTGTCCGTATGCAGGAAGCAGGAATAAAAGGCACTGCACTTGAACTCTTAAAATCCTTTCTAAACAATCGGCAACTAAATGTAGCAATGGGCTCAGTAACCTCTAAACAGTTTTCCTTACCATGTGGAGTTCCGCAGGGCTCTGCCCTGAGTTCCACACTTTTTAATCTATTTGTAGTGCCACTTGCCTTGATAATAAAAAAAGCAGGATTTGTCCTAGCTTCCTATGCTGATGACTCACAGATTGTGGTGTATTTAACAAATGGAGAAAAGCACCCGGGCGAGGCCTTTAAGATCTGTATGCAGAATGTGAGTGACTGGATGGACGACAACTGTTTGAAGTTGAACGTGTCTAAAACAGAGGTTATCATCTTTGGTAAAACCCTCCCTCTGGACACCTGACTGGTGGCCACCTTCACTCGATGTGCTACCGGTACCCGCCGCTAAAACCAAGGATCTGGGAATTATTATCGATAAAGAACTCAAATTTAAGGCCCAAGTCAGTAAAGTCACAGCCATCTCTTTCTTTGCTATAAGATTAATTAATAACATAAAGCAATACATACCAGAGGATCTCCTGAAAACAGTGACTCTGGCTTTGGTCCTCTCCCGCCTAGATTACTGCAATAGCCTTTATCTTATCATCAATTCAGGCCTGATCAACAGGCTTCGGATTGTACAAAATGTGGCGGCACGCCTCATCCTAAAAATCCCTAAAAATGTCTCAGCAAGAGAAGCCATAAAAAAATTACATTGTCTTCCAGTCAGGCAGAGATGTAAGTTTAAAGTCTTATGCCTGGCTTTTAAATCATTACACAATCTGGGACCAACACATTTTAGGAACAAATTAAAATGGTATGTTCCCAATAGAACCCTACGGTCTGGAACAGCCAGGAACATGGCAATTACCCCCATCAAGAAGGCTACCTGGGGAGGCAGGAGCCTCTTCAGATCAGCAGCAATGCTGTGGAATACATTACCCATTACTTTAAAAACAGCACCATCGCTGATCAATTTTAGGAAAGGTTTGAAAACTTGGTTGTTCACACAAACCATCTGAATCATTCAACATGATTGCTGTTCTGTACTAGTGTTCTTACTGTTCTTAGATCATGTATAGCGCCAAGACGCCTTCGGGCATAAGTTGCGCTTTATAAATTTTAATTCAATTCAATTCAATAAATGATAAATGTTAATCATTTACCCTACACTTTCCATAAGAACTCTAGTAGTAAATGCAATGTAAGTAAACACCTGAGTTTCAATCTACATTCTGTAATTGATGAAAAGCAAAAAGTGTAGATTTACACCTAAGCGCAAGTGTAAATTTCCACGTGACTGAGGCCGTGATCGCGAGTCTAGCGGTCCATGGACTGCCAGACTCGAAGGAGCACTGCGGTCTCCCGACCGCCCTCTTTCAATATGGGTGGTGGGACCGGCCACAGCCACCAATGAACCGCCATTACCTGGCGTTGTTGTGGCAGTCAGGAGGCAGTAATATGATTGGCGGGCCTGCAGCAGTCCCACCACACAGAGTACAAGTTTCCTCTCCGCCACGGTTTTCATGGTGGGTTTTTCATGGGGGTTCCACCAAGGCAGAGAGGAAACACATGGCCCCTGGTGCTTCACGCTCTGTGGATGAACATGTGCCCCCCTGTGTGCATGCACACCAGTTCCTGCATGGCATGGACTTTTCAAACCATGCCATGCAGGAACTATTTTTGGCATTCCCGTTGTGTTGCCCGTTTTAAGGGCACCGCCATTTGAATATCAAAAACAAAGCTTGTCAGACAAAAGGTAACTCCTAATCCGGCAGGCGGTCCGCCCACAGCTTTGGCGGTCCGGCTGCGGGGCAGACCCGGCGCCGCTCCATCAAAGTCGTAATAGGGCGCTAAATCTACACCTGTAAATGTAGCCCTGTAAAAACAGGCACTTTTGAGAGTAATTCTGCCCATATTACCTTTGTGAATAGAGCTCATCATATGTTGTCAGAATTACGAACAGAAACGGGAAGCACTGAGAAGCAAGCAATTTTAATTTGGCAATATTTTATACCAATATATTTTGGCAACATAAAAAAAGCCTGTAACTGGTAGACGGGTTGTTTAGTGATAAAGAATACATAGGAATCTTCAAATGAAAAACAAACTACAACTGAATAATTACTAGGTTTGTGATCGTTAACATCACTTAGTTGATAGACAGACTATCTACCTACCAAATGTGTAAGATAGTGTAAGTTGGTTAAAAAAACTAAAACGTTTTAGAATTGCATTGTAAAGGAACGAATAAACGGAATTAAGTTTCATTAAAATGTATATAAAGACTACAATTAAGAGTGTGACAGTTTCCATTGCCGGCTGAGTGCTGTAATTGAATATCCAGAATCCTGTAAATGGCAGACTGTCATGCAGGATTCTTTCAAGCATAGAAAAATATACTGGTAGTTCTATTGAATTCCAAATAAAAAGCCTTTGAGAAATGTATTTAAAGAACAACAACTTACCAAAAAGATATTGCATTTTTTTCCCAAACCATTTCTTAAGTATTTGAGTTACTTTCCTGACGGTATTGGATGGGTGAGGGAAAAGGTACTAATTTCTCTTTCTACCTGTCAGCAGTGAATGCAGTTAATTACTAAAGTATAAAAGGTTATGCGGGAATATTTTGCAATTGCCTTGTATTCTATGCTTCCTTCTTGAAGGAAACATTGCTTCTAGTAGCATTTGTACATTCCACATCTAGTGGAGATAGAAGAATATGTGTTCTAGGGTGGCAGATGTACTGAGCCATTTTACTGTCACAAACTTTGCGATTAGCAAAATAATCTTTTAACGCAGCCCCGCTGGCAGAGATCTAGATATGGTAAAGTATAGGAAAGTTTATAAAATTTGAAATAATAGTTAAAAAATGTTTTAGGGTATATTCATTTTTTGCAGAACAAAACTACAAAAAGCTACAGTGCTTTTAACTTATTTTTACATTAATATGTAATTATTTTGAATATATTAAAGTAAATTAAATTATTTCTTTGAAGTTTAAATTATAATAAATCCCACCTAGTGTAAAGAAAATTACTTTTACATTATATACGAGAAATTAACAGTGATTTTGTAACATGAAATTAAATGTATTTATATTTTTACTAGTTTAAATCATTTAATGTAATGTAACATTATTTCCAATATACTCCTTGCCTCCATTATTTTCTATGCAATTGTATTGCGTTACCAGTGGTTGACCATGTTTGGTGCTAAACATACTCCAGCTCTGAGCTAAATTACAATTTCCACTGTTTGGGTCCTTTTTTACTGTAGTAACTTTGTAAGTGCAGTTTGTAAATAACAGTGATCTTACTCTTCTATGTGCATGTGCATGCATTTCTCTAAAGTCATCCCTAACTCTACCTAAAGCCATCCTTACTACTCCCTAAGCTCCTCCTAAGTAGTAATAAGAATGCCCTTTTTTGACCAGCCACTCCTCCTGGTCCCCCTCACATTAACTACTAAGAAGCAAACTTGCATGTGAGAAGATCTCACATTGTAAAATAGCAAAGGTGGTAGTGGAGATTTACACCTGTAGGTATGTGAATTTCATTTTGTAGAAAGTAAGTACGATTACTGTAGCACTGCTTTATGCACTGGAAAATGCAGTTTGTGAATCTCGGTCCCACTGTTTATACCAATACATTGTATGCAGTTATGAAATGGTATTTATTTAACACACACTGGGAAGCAACATGAGCAGTACATTACTGGGAGATGATACAAGATTGATTACTTTAACCCCTTCTGTGCCCATGACGGAATGGTTCTGTCATGAGCACAAGTTCTAGTGTGCTCATGATGGAACCATTCCGTGATGAGCACATGCTCAGAGAATCCATCTGCTACAGACAGCAGAGGGATTTCCCATTTTGTTTTGCCGGGGAGGTGGGGAGGAGCTTCCCCGACCTACCAAGGCATATTTTGGAATTTCATTGCAATGACGATCGCGAGCATGGCGCGCTATCGTCATTGCAATGAAATCGAAACTAAAACATAGTTTCAGTTTCTCAGGCTATCTTAGCCCCCCGGGCACAGAAAAAGATGGGAGAGGTATCGTTGGAAAGGGGAGAATCTCCTTCCCTAGTGGATCCCTGCTTGGGGATTACCCCAGCAGGGCGATCCCCAAGCAGGGATCCACCCACTAGTGCCAGGAAGGGGGGAGCAGCCTCTTGGGCAAGGGTCTTTGCTCCCCATATTTGTTTGGCCGCAACAGACAGTAGCCCCCAATCTGCCTCCGGGGGCAGTTTGGGGCAGTAGCCCCCAATCTGCCCCCCCGGGGCAGAAAGCCCACTAGAAACCAGGGATTTTTTTTATTGATGTTGGGGTGGGGGATGCCCAAAAAGGGCATGGCAATGCCCCTACCCCCCAAGAGAAATGTAAGTCTTTCTGCTCCCCTGGGGGCCAGATGGGAGCAGTAGCCCCCAATTTGCCCCCAGGGGGGCAGAAACCCCACTAGGAACCCTTTTTTTAAAATTGACATTGGGGTGGGGGCTTCACCGAAAAGGGCATAGCAATGCCCCCACCCCCAGAGAAATGTCAGTCTTTCTGCCCCCCTGGGGGCAAATGGGGGCAGTAGCCCCCAATCTGCCCCCCCGGGGGGGCTGAAATCCCACAAAAAGAACAGGGATTATTTTTTTGTATTGACGTTGGGATGGGGCTGCCCATAAAAGGGCATGGCAATGCCCCTACTCCCCTCCAAAGGAATCTAAGTCTTTCTGCCCCCCTGGGGGGTAGATAAGGGCAGTAGCCCCCAATCTGCCCCTGGGGGGAAAGAATGCCCACCAGGAACCTGGGAATTTTTTTATAGACGTTGGGGTGGGGGCAGCCCAAAAATGGCATGGTAATGCCCCCACCCCCCCGAGAAATGTCAGACTTTGCCCCCCCTTGGGGGCAGATGGGGCAGTAGCCCCCAATCTGCCTTCCTAGGGGGGAAAGCCCACTAGAAACCAGGGATTTTGTTTTTACTAATGTATGGGTGGAGGCTGCCCAGAAGGAGCACGATAATGCCCCCACCCCAAAAACAATTACCACAGTCTGTCTGCCCCTCCCCAAAGGCATATTGGGGTAATAGCCCCTTATTTGCCCCCGGGGGGGGTAGAAAGCCCTCTGGGCCTGAGGATTTTTTTTTTATTATTCAGGATTGAGGTCAGCCCAGAATGGGCATGCCAATGCCCACACCTCCCCAACAAAATGGCACAGTATTCTGGCCCCCCGAGGGGCAGATGGGGACAGTGGCTCCTGATCTGCCCCTTAAGGGGGCAGAAAGCCCACTACTAGGCACTAGCGTTTAGGCTGGCTTTTTTATGCGTGGGGCTGCCTAGAATGGGCATACCAATTCCTCCACCCCCCCAAAACATAGCCACAGTCTTTCTGCCCCCCTTGGGGGCATATCGGGGCAACCTTCCCGATTTCCCACTAGGACAGCAGAAAGCCAACTAGGCACCAACTTGTTTTTAGCAATGTGCCTATCTGTGGATTTTGGACCCTAGCTCACCAGCATGAAGGGAAACCTAGCACACCTGTACATTTTTTTACACTAGACTAAGGGTGGGCGGAATCAGCGAAAGTGCCTTTCGCAAAATATTGCAAAATAGCGAAATTTCACGTGATCGCGGAGATTTTGGTGTGCTGATTAATGAGTTACTGAATTTGACCTTCAACTCGGGCACCTGCTTTATTTATAATTATATCTGTAAGACTTACAGATATAAATAAAGCAGGTGCCTGAGTTGAAGGTCAAATAAAAGTGCTTCCTGTTGGGGTTTAATTTTTGTGACAGGAGCATCGTGCCAGAATGAAACCTGCCCTGCATATTTACCCAAGAAGATGCCACCGTTTTGGGCAATACCTCTACTCAACTGGTGTACTTTCTACTGGCTAATCAGTAAGTGCTACCTTGGTGGGTAAATGTATAGTGCTTTTCGTACACTACAGCTGAGTAAAGGGCCAGAAGAGTTGTCTACAGCGATCATGTATGTCTGTAACGTTGCCACCGCGCCAACGGGCGCCGGGGTCCCTCAAGTGAGCTGTCCATCATAGTGAGGGAAAGGGCGGAAAGACGTTGCACACCACTGGTGTGTGGGGCGGGGGCCAAACAGGCAGGGCTTCCATGCAGTTCACATGCCTCTTGTTTATAAAGGGCCAGAGATGGATCAGAGCAGCAGATGAGGAGATAGAACCTCCTGGTGTCAGGAACTACACGGGGATTGCGCTCGAGAAACTCATGGATGCACAGAGCTCCATCAAGGATGACAGTAAATTGTTGATGGTAGATATGGGGAGACAGCAGCACACCTGTCCAGGCGACAATTTCCGTTCCCTCGCGGATCGCGGAAGTTTCGACATTTTTGCAATTTCCGGGAGCGGAACGGAAATTGTCACCCACCCTTACACTAGACACCAAGGGTAATCCAGGATGGGGTGACCTGACTGGCTCTTACCAGGTTCTGTTACCCAGAATCCCTTGCAAACCTCAAACTTAGTTAGGGAAACCTACCAAACCCACATATTTCTGAAAACTAGACACCCTGGGGAGTCCATTGAGGTATGGCTTGTGTGGATTCCCCAACGTTTCCCTACCCAGAATCCCCTGCAAACCTCCAATTAGCCTGCTTGATCACTTGTTACATTGGAATTAGATCTAGCCTAGCCTTAAAGTTGGGCAAACACAGACTTCACCAAAATCATACTAAGATAAAATAATAATTCAATGAGGTGATATTTTCATGAAGTGTCAGGATTTAGATCATGTATTTTAAAAGTTGCTTCACCACAGCAAGTGTCCACAAGGAATAGCACCTGGTTCTAAAAAAAAACCCATCAGTTTTATCAACCAACTCACTGATCAAATGTCAGCCAATGGCCCCACAGACTGCATGGACTTTATTATTTTAAAAGCCTGATTTAATGTTGAGGGCGGTGGTGTCACAATTTCCAAGTGAAATCTTGGTATATTTTTTAAAAAGAATGCAAGATTGTCAGATAACTCTTATATAAAAAATTCTTTGAATGTTTTGTGGGATTTGGCAATACTTTTATACACTATTGATACATTTTATCTAAGCATTTTTATTCAGTCTTTATTTCATTTGTGATTCAAGTGCTGTGCACATAATTTTAGTTTGTGATGTTGCGTCATTAATGAAGGTTTCTATACCCTCTTACTGAATTGTTATTTAGACAGGGATATTGCAGGGTTAATTAAATCCACCAAGAATCCCTAAAACAATAAAAGAAATTCAATGTTCAGGCCTTCATGCGTAATCTGACTTTTGCAGGTCTCAAACCTGTCGACAGACTTGCAAAAATAACCCTTTTGACAAAAAGAAAGCATGCTTTTAAATATTGTGGAAGTCACGCATAAGTAGGTCTTGTAGCCCACAAGGAAGAGTGCCCAGGTGATCTTTGGATTGGAATAAACTACAGAAATATTTCAACCACTGGTTGTAAAATTTAGTAAAAATCTAATTCATATGTGAAATTTTATTTTTTATAAATATACAGCAAAAGTAAATTTCCCTGCCTGAGACACTGCTGGCTAATTAGCAATAATTTTTCTGGAGCTGCTGTGCCAGTGCTGCTTTGATGAGGTGAGAGATAGAGGTCTTCGAGCAGAGAACATTGCTTTGCCTTTGCAGGATGGCTTGGGAGAGAAATATGACCGTTCCTAACTCAAGCAGGTGGGTTAAGTTGCCACCAGGAACTCCACTATCTTGACGGCTCATTACCTGAGGTGTGCCACAAGCACTCTTCAGGGACATAAACATTCTGCTATGATGGATTTTACTGAAAATGGTGCCCTGTTGGATAGTTTTCATTGATACAAACATGATGTGCTTAAAAATGTGACATTTTTTTTGACAATTGGTCAAGGAGTGTCTAGGAGTCAACACACCCACTAGTTAAAATTGAATAAAAGCAGCATTTCACCCCAGGAAAAAATGAGCTAGAACATCATTGGTGTAGCCTCCAGGCATAAGTACCAGATAGCCCAGATCACAGGACTCCCCCAAAAAAACAATGACCTCCTGGGGGAGCAAAATCCGTTGCAGAGGGAGCACAATGATCTCATAAAGGCATCAAATTACAAACCTCAATCGTGTGCTCCCTTTTGTGGATGGTGCAGGATGGCTTGAAGGACATTTGCAGGGCTATTCTGAAATTGTTAACCCTTTCTGTGGACCTACTTCGGCAGCCAAAAACCAATCGACTCCTCCACAGAAAGGGAGGCCTTGAAATCCCTGAAAACACCTGTCATCTCCTCGGTGTCTGCAAGTGTGGAGACATGAGTCTCACTCAAGAAGGATTGTTCGACTTTACCAGTGGGAGAGGTTTACAACAAGATGGCTACCAAGAGGCACAAGCACTAATTTCCTTATTTGATGCCCTAGCATTCACTTTTGGGACAATATCTGGACATGCACTCCAAATAACTGTGGCTTTACCTTACTAATCTCATTCAATCATGCAACTTGATTCAGTCTGAACTGCGTTCTCTTCTGTTATTATTTTACATTGAGTTAGAAAGCCATTTAAAAGTTTCAATACTTTCTTTTCTTTTGTTAAATAAAACTTTTCCTCAACACATTAAAACACTTGTTTGGTGTTATCTACTATGTTTTTGTCATCATCTAGAATGTTAATAATAACTTTGTCTACTTACATTACATAAAATATTTTTAAAATATTGGCACAGTTATACAAGCCATATACTCTGTACTATAAACAAATATGTTAGTAAAACAAATATGGATGTTAAACTTGGCTGTAAATAATTTGCACAGCTTCCATATTAAAATGGTTATTTGTGTCATAATTAAGCTTAACAATATTTTCTTTATCAAGTTTTAAAACAATATAACAACCTTTGTTTTTTTCTCAAACTAAATTTCATTGATTCATTTTATTTGACTTCATATACTACAAACATACTAAGAAATAAGATTTTATTTATTACATCAACACTCCTATAGAGGCTACGTACAATTGTATTTTGCTCAATATATATGACAACAAATAATTTATACCTATAAACCGAGGCAGGCACCATGATAATAAATGTGTGTTTACACATTCGCCCACATTAGTAGTCACCATTGATAAAAACACACACATTACAATCCATCCATCAGTCTTTGAATTAATGCAAGTATTTTTCAATCTATATCTGTACATCACTAGTTACATAACTTATGCAATTCAAGTCATCAATGATTTTCTTGTGCTACAGAAGATGAAAGTATGATGTGGACAATAAGATAAATCATTAAAATATGTACATTTTTTGCACTTTTCTCAACCTATATTCACACCCTCATGTCACAACTAATCTAATTTTGCACTTACATTTATATCCTAGACATCTACAACGTTTAGAAAATGCATCGTGAAAATACAACCTATGATAGTGTTCTATGTATCAAAGTGGTCAAAACACAATTACTCAATCATGTCCAGCCACCTACACTAAACATCATAGAAGGTATATAGTTATAAAAAAAATGCATTGATAAGATTACAACATTTAAAAGTACAATTTATTCACGTTGTAGTTCAAAACGTTTCCTCATGAGAAGAAGTTGTCTATTATATCTTGTCGAAGGTAATTTTCTTCACTAGTGTCATCTTACTTATGCACATCCCCAACATCACGCTGGGCATCCTCGCAGTAGTCATTATCAGGGATAAAATGGATGTTCCTCTGCAGGGCAAAAGTCTGCAGCATACAGCATAAAAGAGATATTAGGCACACCTTACCAGGCGAGAAGAGAAGGGTTTCACCAGACTTATCTAGGTAATCAAATCTTTCCATCAGGAACCCTAAAGCCTGCTCCACAGGACTCCTAGTTTGACCATATGCCTCATTGAAGTCGATGTTCCCTAGTGCTTATGGTGGGGAACCTTTCTCCTGTTGACTTTTCCAAACACTGTGATCAAGGCTCATTATGGAGCCAAAATGCATAAGGCAACAATATGAGAGCACGTTGCCTTTCATATCTGGACAATAAATGCATTATTGTTCTTGGAACTGAGCTTCAACATTTTGTTGGTGTGTCAAATTGCAGGCTGCTCTGTGCCTGTTGTATATTCGATGCTGCCCTGCGGGTTGCAGGTTCCCTATTTCGGAGGTGATTTGTGGATTTAAATAAGGGAGCATGACCTGCTCGCCTCTATGCCAGCAAGAGGATTTTCCTGGATATTTGTGTATGGAGGTGAGCAAGGGATACAAGAGGTGTGGAACCTTTCTCCTCTTGACTTTTCAAGACACTGCAATAATTTGACATTATTTTGGCAGCATGACAAGAGGCTGTGCTTGATGAATTATGACCTGCCATGCCTGGCTGCAAAGAAAAGGAACATGACTTTTCTAAACTTGAAGGAACTTTCGGTACATGTGTACTGATTAATAATGAACTTTGAAATACCAAACTGCAGTGAATAGATGCAATTATGTTTTTAGTTTTTTAAATACACAGCAAAGAGAAAATAATGAATGATGCTACATTAGCAGTGCATTGTGGTATATGTAAGCTTTGTATCTATGGAAATCACATGATAGCCGGGTTTTTGAAAAGAGCACATAGTCACCTTGCAAGCAAGCTGTCTCACCTGTGACCAAGGCGCATTGTGGAGCCGAAACATGTTGGGGAACAAAATGAGAGCACGCTGCCTTTCATACTTGGACAATAAATGCACTATTGTTCTTGGAACTGAGCTACGACAGGTTTAAGGGACGTTATAGTTAGCTGGACATTTCACTCATACAAAACCAGAGAAATTTGGCCATTATAGTTAGTTGAGCTAACTATAACTCACGCCCCCGCAATGCACTGCTGATGTAATCACATATTACATCACTCATGACATGGTCAGTGACATCACTGATGACATCTCAAATTACATCACTAATGACATCACTGATGACATCATCCAGTGACTGAGTGTTTCTAAAAAAAAAGAAATGTTATATATTACCTACTGGCGGTCACCAGTAGGTAGTTACAGTTAGGACCAAGTTTCCATAGGTAGAGCATTTTTTGTTTTCCTTATAACTTTGGCGTCGTTTGATGAATGTTCATGAAATTAATTCTTTGTTCATATCAGCTCCTATGTTGAACGTTTGGGGGTGATTAATCAAGGGGGTCCCAAAACGTGTTTTCTCCATGCAATTTCCATAGGAAACTTTAGACAAGCCTACAGGTCGAACAGGTGAACAGAATTACCCCTAATTTGGCAGGGAGAAGGTCTAGAAAGCACGCTTTTGTTTATTTGGTATAAATCCGTTCAGTAGTTTTGGATACAAATATTGAAATTTACAGATATCGATATTTGGGAATTCTGCCATCTGATTGGCTGAGCCGTTATGAGCACGAGCTTGCTGCTTATTGACTGCAAGCTACTGCAACTAGGAAGTGTTGGCAGCCATTTTGTGATTCCGTTGAAATGAGTGAGGGGAAAAGAGGGTGAAAAGAGTAGGAAACAGGAGGATAGGAGCACTGTAACCTCTGTGGGGGAGTGCAAAGTGAAGTACTCACTCCCACCGGTCTGAAAGTGCGGTGTTGCTCAGAGTGACATGGTGCTGAGATGAGATCCTGCTACACTCGGGTATGAAACCGAGAGCCTAAACCGTGAACTCATTGCTGTAAAGTGATATGCTCTGGTCTTTGTAGCATACCTGTGCAGTTAGTGTTAGTAGGCGTTTATACCATCTAGGGAGTGGGAAGCGAACTACTGACCCCTACCGTGCGTTTATACTATACTGGAAGCGGGAAGTGAAGTACTCACGCTTACCGGTGTGAAGACTCGGGGATCAAACCGAGCTGATTGCTGTAAAGTGATGGGCTCTGGGTGCTGTAGCATACTGGCCGCTGTAGTATAACTGTGTAAGTAGTGTTAGTATGCGTTTATACTCTACAGGGAGTGGGAAGCAAATTACTCACCCCTACTGGTCTGAAGACTCGGGGATTAAACCGTGCGCCTAAACCGTGACCTCATTGCTGTAAAGTGATGTGCTCTGGGCGCTGTAGCAAACCTGTGGAAGTAGTGTTAGTTTGTGTTTATACAATAGAGGGAATGGCAAGCAAACTACTCACCCCTACCTGTCTCAAGACTCATGGATGAAACCTTGAGCTCATTGCTGTAAAGTCATTTGCTCTGTGTAGTATTCCAATGTAAGTCATAGTAGAATGT
The DNA here is from genome assembly GCF_964204655.1 of Triturus cristatus. Taxonomy (NCBI): domain Eukaryota; kingdom Metazoa; phylum Chordata; class Amphibia; order Caudata; family Salamandridae; genus Triturus; species Triturus cristatus. The sequence continues at coordinate 744,667,364 of NC_140581.1, read as the reverse complement.
TAGTATGTAATGCTACTAGAATGTAAGTATGTAATGTTAGAATGTAGGGCTGTCATGAGGGGGATCTAGGGGAGTTTGTACATGGTGCTGGAGAAGACGGTTGCCTTGCTGTCTGCTCCTGTTGGTGGCTATTTAAGCTGTCTTCTTTTCCTTCAATAAATCTACTTATCGGATCAACTGCTGTCTGCCTCTTCACTACATAAATTTGGCGATCAGTGGGAGAAGGTAAAAAGAAGGCAGCACTCACCAATATTTCCCGTTTTCTTTGTGAAGCTGTTTCTACTCATTCTAGGGTCATCGGCTCATCGAACTATGTCATCTGGCCTCTTTATATTTTTTGATTTTGGGCTTCCTCTGCCTCTTCACTACACTCTGGTCGCTGTACTACATGTGTTAGTATGCATTTATACTAATTCTGTAGTTATGCAGCAACCAATGCATCATGGTCCTATGGAGTGCCACCTCCCAGGCGCAGCTCATACAATGTCCCGGGGTGTGCATCCGCGGGACAGTTATGTTTGCTATTACAGGGCGGGAGAAAGACTTCCACCCTGTGATAGCAAATCGCTGTTTGCCTCGTTGAAGGGAGAGGAGGAAAACCTCATATCGCTTCAATAAAGCAGATCTGGATGGTAAAAATGGAGAAAACAAAATGAAGCGGGGTCTCACCCATTCATTTAAATGAGCCCCTGGTGGGTAATGTTCCGGTGCCAATCCTATTGGTATATTGCAGGGTCTCTGCAGCACTGGGGACCTTAATCTCATATGTAAATTAGGCACGGGAGGGCACAGTTTCGCAGCCTAGGGGATCGCCACCTCCCTGGGTATTGTTTACTAATTGTTCGGGGGGCTTCGAGGCCAACTCAAGTCCGGGGATCGCCACCCTCTGAGGCTTTATTTGAATATGCAGGATGGGCCTCGCCAGTCCCTGAAGCCTCGGTGGCCCTATGCAATGCCTTATTGGTTCTGTAATCACACAGGCAGTACTCATTGTGTTCTAAAGTGATACACTCATAGAACCCTTGCAGTTGTAGAATTACGCAGGCTTCATTTATGTAATAGTCTGTTGGTTTATATTTGGTAGGTGCACCGCAAAATTACAAATGTTTTTCCTCATAACCTCCTATCAACCGCCGATATTCACAATCAACTACAGACAAGTGTGGTCAGAAAAAGAAGACCCATACACTCACTTATTTATTGGTAAAAAAAAATAACCTGTATTAAAACAACACAAATAAATGGAAACACAACTTTATTCGAAGAAACAACAGTATAACATGAAATAAGTGGGTGGGACTCCTCCGGAAGCAGCGTACAAAACCTGCAAGACAAAAAAGAAACATAAGTATGTGTGCCATGTCCAAGAGAAAAAGAAAGGTAGTCAGAATGAAAGGAAGAAAGTGAGAATGGGACAGAGAGCGAGTGGGTGGAAGGGAGAAGGGGAGGGAGTGTCAAAAGAACAGAGGGAGTAGGAGACAGAGCGTCGGCCTACTGCACCCAGCCCTCACTGTTCTCCTCCCATCACCCGTGTGTGTGGGATCCTGGGGTCCGCAAGAAAGAGTGCGGTCCAGCAAGTCCTTAAAATGAAACAGAGATATGAATGAGGCCAGAGATTACATTATTATCTACGGCAACATTGCTTGCCTGCACCTGTGCACCCAGGCTGCTGCACCCCAGCCCCTTCCCCTGCACTGTGCTCAATTGCAGCTCCTGTGCACCGAGGCTTCACTGCTCACCTGTCACCACCGGTGTGTTCAACGACATGCCAGTGCGAGCTCCAACTTCGGGGTGCCGTTCTCAGGGTGGCACAGCAGGTCTCCGGTCGGGGACGGTGTCTTGATACCATGATGGAAGGCATCAGAATGCCCAGGGCATCATCACAGGCTGAGCACCTGCTCCGCCAATTTTGGTGCAACTAACTCAGTGTCTGAAAAGGGAGAAATAATATAATGCTGGAAACGTCTTGAGGTAAATGAAGGTTTATTTCAAGCTTAATAGAGAACACCAGTTGAGTGCATCCTTCCTTCTTGAAGTACGATCTACCAACTGTTAGTGGTAATCGTGGTTCAAAGAGGAGTTGGAGTGTGTGAGAATACACAATGTAAAATAATAATATGTCATGCAACGTTCACATACAAAGGAACAGAGCGCATGCTAGAAGCATAATGTGCATGTGTAATGCAGTGGCGCAAGCCTGTGTGAATGTACACTTAGTAATCAGCTCACTACAGTACCCCAAAAGCCAATGCCACGTGTCTGTAGGGCAGCGCTGCCCGCTGTCTCAGGCCTACAGTACTGTCCAGCAGGTCCTTAAAATGAGACAGAGATGTGACTGAATGAGGTCAGAGATCACATCATTATGCACGGCAACATCGCTTGTTCGCACCTGCGCACCCAGGCTGATGCACCCCACCCCTCCCACAGCCCGTGCTCAATTGCAGCCCCTGTGTACCCAGGCCCCACTGCTCACCTGCTGTCATTGTTGTGTGTCCAAGCACGACGACCGGCAGGGTTCACAATTCAAATCGAGTTTTGATTGCAAGGATGGTGTACACCTCATGGATCCCTTTTTTTATTTGCGCATTGTGATACGCGATGTGGATGCGGGCATATCACCTGAGGCAGTGTGGAAGAACTGGGACATGTGGCGTCATCGTTATCCTATTTATACATACGCAAAGTGGGCTGGGCTTGCGTACGCCAGGCAAGCGTAGGGGTGTGAATAATTATTCCGGGGACCTGGGCATTGTTCAGTTACTGACTGGCCAGGAATTGTACTTATGTGTGTGTCCCTGTTGTAGTTTTGACGTCGCATAATCTGCAATTTACATTAATGTAGCATGTACCGGGAGGGCTGCAACTATCGCTAATGAGATGCTGTCCGAAAACATTGAATGTCCAACATCACATGTCGTTGTCAAGCTTGTGGATATGTGTAGACACGCATGTCAATGGTGTGCAGTATTATTTAAAGTGTTGCTATCCCGAAGCACAAAAATGTGAATGTGCTCGGATGGAGGGAGGATCAGCAGTGAGGCTACATCATACACAGTGATAACGCTCATTACAGTCAAGCAATGCATGTCAAACGTGAATCTGAAAGACTCACATATGACACACTACTATACTGGTAATTGGTAAAGTCTGACAACAGAGCATAGTGCAACACAAATCTACACATTACTCTTTACTGTTCATCACATGTGATCTAGGATGTGCACTCTGCCCGTGACTGATGATACCCCTTCGAGCCACCAATACCCAGGCCGAAAGGCAGCACAATAATGCGCACACACACACACCAGGGGCATCGTGTAACACACATTTGTTTTTTGATGTAACGCTTCAGATGCATGGCCATCACATGTGAAAGGCTACTGTATAGACCATAAATATTGATCAAGATGATCATTGCATGTTTTGTGTAGTATAAGATATGTGTACACAGCAAAAAACTTTAAAAAAAAGCTCTCTAAGCAGAAGAGGTGTCTCTCATCAAACGCTGTAGAGAGAATGACTAAAATGGGTGGGGTCCTCCAACTGTTAGAATGGGAAATGTTATGAACCAATCAAATGCTTTTTTTAAGGTCACATGGCAATCGCACAACAAGCGTAAGGAGGCCGGACCCGACGCGATTTTGAGAAAATATATTTACCATAATATAAGTTTATACAGTTAGAAATATATAAATGTTTAAAATATTTTAGATTAGCGCTTGCTCTCATTTACACTTTAAACTTATTTAGATATTGTTTTGAGACATAAAAAAATGAGGGAATGGCGTACCCAGCACAACACCATACGTCTATGATGTAACACAGGGCCTAGCAGCGCGCACTCGTCGCATACGCAACGTGCAGCGGGCGTGACGCCATACGTACATGACGTAACGCGCGGCTTGGTACTGCATACCCGTCGCATACCAAAGTAGCAGCTGGCGTGACCTCATACATATATGATGTTACGCGGGATGCGGTGCCACGAACCGTCGGATACGAAATGCGCATCATTTACGAGTTTAGCAATATGGCGGATTGGATTCGCGTGCTGATGGAGCTTGGTACACTACTGGTACGGGACTCCAGTTTTCTAAAAAAAAAAACAAAGACATACATATTTTTGAGGGAATATATAATACATTATATAATTTTTAAAGTTAAAAAAAAGGATAATAGAGTTCCAAAATATTACAAAAAAATAGAAAGAATATAGGTTTTATAAATAATAAAATATGCAATTAACATTTAAAAAACCTTTGAAATTCAGTGATGTAATTTGAGATGTCAATAGTGATGTCATCAGTGATGTCACTGACCATGTCATGAGTGATGTAATATGTGACGTCATCAGCAGCGCATTGCGGGCGCGTGAGTTATAGTAAGCCCAACTAACTATAACAGGGGAATTTCTATGGTTCTATATGAGTCAAATGTCCAACTACCTATTAGTGAATATATATATGTATATCTATACATATATATATATAAACATATATATATATACGCCAAAGGTATATTGAAGAATGAGTGGGTATATGAGTGTCTGAATAGATGATTTAGTGTGTGCATAACTGACTGTATAAGTGAGTGATTAAACATGTCTTACTGAATGCATGGGTTAGTGACTAAACTGTGTGAAAGTCTGTATCAGTCTGTCAGTTGGTGTGTAAGCGGCTGCATGGGTTGGTGAGTACCTACATGAGTGTCTATATGGGGTATTGATTGGTTGTCTTAGTATCTGTATGGGTGCCTGAATCTCTGTGTGGGTGGGTGGGTGGGTGTATGTGTCACTCTGTTGATAGATTTGTGTGTGATTCACTGGGTGTATTGGTTCAAGAGTGTATCTGTGAAGAGCTGTATGGGTGGGTGAGTGTGTATATGGGTGTGTTGGTGAGTGAATGGATATCTCAGTGGTACATGTGTGAGTAACTTCATATGTGAAAGGCATTATATGTGAGTGTTGGATTATTTAAATGACTATATGTGAGGGTGAGTATGGATGAGTGTGTGCTTGTGTCAGTGATTGTATAAGAGAGTAAGTATGTGTTAGTATCTGTATGAATAAGTGAGGTGGTGTGTGTATAACTGTATAGGTGAGTAATGGGAGTGTGATTTATTCTTTGCATGACTGACTAGGTGCGTGAGTAACTGTATGGGTGAGTAGCAGTGTGTGAGTGTCTGTATAGGTACATGAGTGCATATGATAGTGGTAGTAGTGATGAGAGACTGCATGTATGGGTGATTGTATGGGTGAGTGAATGGAGGTGTGTGTAGACCTAGGAATCAGTCAGTGGGTATGTACTAACTGGTATTGGTGTGTCAATGGTTTTGAGAATATTAGTCTGTATTATAGAGGGGGTGTATTAAAGGTTATATTAGGGTGTCAGGAGGTCCATCAGATGATCAAATGGATAATGTCATCAGTGATGTCATCAGTGATGTCACTGACCATGTCATGAGAGATGTAATATGTGACGTCATCAGCAGTGCATTGTGGACCGCGAGTTATAGTCAGCTCAACTAAATATAACAGCCGAATTTCACTGGTTTTGTATGAGTTAAATGTCCAACTAACTATAACATCCCAGAAACCTTCAGTGAATTTCTAAGGTTTTTTAAATGCTAATTTCTAACTATAAAGTCCCTGAAACCTTTGGTGTTTTCAGTGAAATTTAAAGGTTTTTTAAATGATAATTTCTAACTATAATGTCCCCAAAATACTTTTCATTAATTTTTTAATTTTTATAAAATTAATGTAATGTTTTCTCTTTTCTAAAATATGAATTTTCATTTTTTTAAAAGTGGATTCGCGTACCGATCGTGTACCAGTATGGTGGGTGCGCATATCCAAGAATATTGCAGCCATATTGTTAAAGTCATGTACGATGCGCGTTTGGTATGCAAAGGGTGCGCGGTTCTTGGCCCCGCTTAATGTCATGTACGTATTTCCGTGAGTTACGCCTGGTGTGCGAATCCACTGCAAATTTTTAGGTTTAAAAGTATATGTATATAAGTTTAATATGTATATTATAGCAAGAGATTATTGAGCATTATTGTAAATACCATATTTTTGTAGGTGCAATAAAGATATATTATTGTTAAATATATATTTCGGGAATTGAGTCGGGTTATACACTGGAGCTTGTGTACGTCTCCCTTGAACTTCTTCAGCTTTTACTTCTTCCACATTTCTAGGAACCATCTTTTCTTTTTCGACGGACAACCATTTTTAACCTCATAACAACAACCACAGGTATCAACTGCATGAACTAATGTATTTTGATGAAAAGAGCCTTCTTCATTACAAAAATTTTCAGTACTAGAAGTGTGCTTCCATTCTCCCGAACTTTTTATGCAAAAGTCAGTTCTATTAACAAGTCTTTTTCATTTACTTTTCTCCTTCATAAAGTGTATTGTTTTATTCAATGTTTTCATTCTCTACAATAATAATATAAACAATCTTCTTTTCAATTCAAAAGCCTTTTTGACTACAATTTCAATCTGTTGTTTTTTCTTGTAAAATGCTGATCTTCTTTTATATTTTTTGCAATCTTTTAATACATTTTGTAGTAATCTACTTGTATACATTCTCTTCCTAATGTCTTTATATCCTTTCATCCTTCTTTCAACATAGATTGTTTTCCCATAACCTGATTTTCCAATAATGTGTCCTTTTTTCATTTCCTTCTGATTGGTTGTACAACTTTTCTTTCTCTTTTCCCATTTTGAAAATTCATTACTTTATTTAAAAGTCTTTTAACAAATTCTTTAGTTCTCTTGCCAGAAGTGTTTTTCTTCAATGTCACATGTACTTCATCTAATGTCTGCTTTTCTCTCTCCTTTAAATAATACTGTTTTTTTTGTTGTCTTTTCTTTTCAACTTTTCTTGTCATACTAAATCATTCTTAATAATAATGGAGAATATAAACAAAAACAAAGTTTAAAAACTTTCTAAAAATTATTTAATATTGTTAAAATAATTATGTACAAATATTCTCATCTATTACTAAAGAAATACCTTCAATTTGAAAGGTACAGACATATGCATATATGGTTTTCAGAATATGGTGAGACATACACCTGAGAGATGTCATAGGTTTTTCCTTTATATTTGCCTAGGCCCAACAACCTAGGCATTACTAGACTGGTGAAGCAGCAGGACAAAAGTGACGTTTAAGGCCTGTTACGTGATGGATTAGTTATTAAACTACTTTGTATAAATCTGTGGAAAGGAACACTTCAAATATACCTCGTAATTTTCATTATCTGCTTCAAATACGAAGTATAGTCTGTTAGCTTTTAAGATCTACATGCTGTTGTGACTAAGGTTTGTCTCTACTCAACATGTATTCTCATATGTATTATGCATATGAACATGCTACACATATAAAACACAAGTATACATCTAGTTGGATGTTTTATTTATATATGATGCTCCTAGGAAAAGGTACAGACATGTGCATGCATTATTTCAGGAATGTGGTGAGACATGTAGCTGAGAAATGTGATACATTTATACTTTATATTTGGCTAGGCCCTACACCATAACAAGTCACAGAATGATGAAGCTCCAGCACAAAAGTGAGGTTTAACACATCTTAGGAAATGGATTAGTGATTAAGCTAATTTGTATGAGTGTGTGGATAGGTACTCTTAAACATTTATATATGAAATCACTAAAAAAAAATTCAGATACATACAACCACAGTTTGAGGAAGATGGTAAGACTTACGGCAGACACATGTGAAAGGATGAACAATAGTACAATAGTGAAGCAGCAGCAGTAGAAAAGTGATGTTTAAGATATGTTTGGTGAGCAATTAGTAATGATGCTACCTTGCATGAGTCAGTAGAAAAGTTCACTTGGCATATGCCATATAAATATAGGTGTGTGTTTGAAATGTAAAGTGCAATCTGTAATGTTTTAAAATTAAAACCTTTATACTCTTGTGACTGAGGAATGTCTATACTTGCATAGACATTTTGATATATATCGTGCATGTGAAGTTGATAGACATATAAAACACAGGTATACATCTATTTGTATATTACTTTTATATATGAATTTGCTAGGTAAAGGAACAAACATATGTATACATTATTTCAGGAATGTAGTGAGACCTACAGCTGAGAAATGTGATAGTGTCTGTGTGATTGGAAGACTGCAAGGGTAGTGCCTGGATTATTGCACAAGTGCATCGGTAGGGCCTTGGTGATTGAATGAGTGCAAGGGTACTGCCTGGGTCATTAGAGTTGTGCATAGGTAGTGCCTGGGTGATTTTATAAGTGCATGAGTTCTGCCTAAGTAATTGGAAGAGTGCATGGGTAATGCCTAGGTGATTGCATGAGTGCAGGGGTAATGTGTGGGAGATTGGAGGAGTGCATGCGTAATATGTGGGTAATTGCATGCATGCAGGGGTAATGTCTGGAAGGTTGTATGAGTGTAGTGGTAATGCCTGGGTGATTGGAAGAGTACAGGCATAGTGCCTGGGTGATTTGAAGAGTGCAAGGGTAGTGCTAGTGCATGTGTAGTGGCTGGATAATTGAAGGAGGGCTTTGGTAATGCCTGTCTGATTTCATGAGTGCAGGGATAATGCCTAGGAGATTACATGAGTACAGGGAAAATGCCTGGGTAATTGCATGAGTGCAGGGGTAGTGTCTGAATGAATGCATGAGTGCAGGGGTAGTGCATGTGTGCTTGTAAGACAACAAGAGTGGTGCATGGGTGATTGGAGGAGTACTAGGGTAGTGCCTGGGTGATTTCTCAAGTGCATACATAGTTCCTGAGTGATTTTATAAGTGCATGGGTACTGGCTGAGTGATCGGAGCAGTGCATAGATACTGACAGGGTGATTGGAGGAGTGCAAGGGTAGTGCCTGGGTGATTGAACCAGTGTATAGCTAATGCATTGTTGATTGCATGAATGCAGGGGTAATGTCTGGGGGATTAAAGGAGTACATAGGTAATGCCTGGGTGATTGCATGAGTGCAATGGTAATGTCTGGGAGATTACAGGAGTAGATAGGAAGTGCCTGGGTGATTTTAAAAGTGTATGAGTACTGCCTGGGTGATTTCAGGACTACTGTTGTAGTGCCTGGGTGATTGAAGGAGTGAAGGGGTAGTACCTGGGTGATTGCATAAGTACATAGGTAGTGCCTGGGTGACTTTATAAGTGCAAGGGTACTGGCTGAGTGATTGGAGGAGTGCATAGATACTGACAGGATAATTGGAGGAGTGCAACTGTAGTGTTTGGGTGATTGGACCAGTGAATAACTAATGCCTGGTTGATTGCATGAGTGCAAGGGTAGTGCCTGAGTGATTGTATGAGCACAAGGGTAGTGCCTAGATGATTGGAGGAGTACTAGGGTACTGCCTACATGATTGCATAAGTGCATAGGTTGTGCCTGAGTGATTTTGTAAGTGCATGGGTACTGGCTGAGTGATTGGAGGAGTGCAAAGATACAGACAGGATAGTTGGAGGAGTTCAACTGTAGTGTCTGCGTGATTCAACCAGTGTATAGCTAATGCATTGGTGATTGCATGAGTGCTGGGGTAATGTCTGGGGGATTAGAGGAGTACATAGGTAATGCCTGGGTGATTGCATGAGTGCAGGGGTAATGTCTGGGTGATTACAGGAGTACATAGGAAGTTCCTGGGTCATTTTAGAGGTGCATGGGTACTGCCAGGGTGATTAGAGGAGTACTGCTGTAGTGCCTGAGAGATGAAAGGAGTGCAAAGGTAGTGCCTGGGTGATTTTATAAGTGCATGGCTACTGGCTGAGTGATAAAATAATTACAGGGTTAGTACTTGTATAATTGGAGGCGTGCAAGGGTAGTGCCTGTGTGCTAATATAAGTGTATGGGTTGTGGCTGGATGATTGAAGGAGTACAAGGGTAGTGACTGGGTGATTGCATGAGAATAAGGGTAGTGCCTGGGTGATTGTAGGAGTGCTAGGGTAGTGCCTGGGTGATTGGAGTTGTACTCTGGCAGTGCCTGAGTGATGGGAGGAGTGTAAAGGTAGTTCCTGGGTGATTTTATAAGTACATGGGCACTGGCTGAGTGGTTACATAATTACAGGGATAGTGCCTGTGTGATTGGAAGAGTGCAAAGGTAGTGCCTGAGTGATTATGTAAGTGTATGTGTAGTGGTTTGGTGATTGAAGGACTGCAGGGGTAGTGCCCGGGTAATTGCATGAGAACAAGGTTAGTGCCTGGATGATTGGAGAAGTACTAGGGTAGTGCCTGGGTGATTACATAAGTGCAAAGGTAGCACCTGAGTGATTGTATAAGTGCATGAGTACTGCCTGAATGTTTGGAAGAATGAATGGATACAGACAGGGTGATTGGAGGAGTGCTGGGATAGTGCCTGGGTGATTGAACCAGTGTATAGCTAATGTATTGGTGATTGCATGAGTGCAGGGGTAATGTTTGGGGGATTAGATGAGTACATAGGTAATGCCTGGGTGATTGCATGAGGGCAGTGGTAATGTCTGGGGAATTACTGGAGTACATAGGAAGTGCCTGGGTGGTTTTATAAGTGCTTGGGTACTGCCTGTGTGATTAGAGTAGTACTGTGGTAGTGCCTGAGTGATTGGAGGAGTATATAGGAAGTGCCTGGGTGATTTTATAAGTGTATGGGTACTGGCTTAGTGATTACATAAATACAGGGATAGTGCATGGGTAATCCAGGAGGAGGAGTGCAAGAGTAGTGCCTGAGTGATTGTATAAGTGCATGAGTAGTGGCTGGGTAATTGAAGGAGTGCATGGGTAATGCCTGGGTGATTGAATGAGTGCATACATAGTTTCTAGGTAATTGCATGAGTACAGGAGTAGTGCCTGGGTGATTGCCGCAGTGCATACGTAGTGTCTAGATGATTGGAACACTGCATGGATAGTGCTTGGATGATTTTATAACTGCATGTGTGTTAGGCCTAACCAAATATAAACCAGCAGTCTATTACATGACTCAACTTTAAGTCTCTCCATATTGTTAAAAGCATACATGCATATGTCTCTACCTTTTCAAATCATCATCATATCTAAAAGAAATATACAAATAGATGTATACCTCTCTTTTATACGTCTAGTATCTTTACATGCATAGCAGACTTGAGAATACATGTGCAAGCACATACGCACCATGCAGACCTTAAACTTAAAACCTGACAGACTGCACTTAGCATTTCAAAGAGAGACTTACATTTCTGCACTGTACTTCAAGTATACATTTCCCCAGACTCATAGAAAGTAGCCTAATCACTAACCCCTCTCCCATCATATTTTAAAACTTACTTCTGTGCTGCAGCTTCACCATTCTGCACATAGTCAGAATGTTGTGCCTAGCCAAATATAAAACAGCAATCTATCAGATATCTCTGCCATTAGTCTCACCATATTCCTAAAACCATGCATGCTTGTATCTGTACCTATTGCCCAAACCATAAGAATACATGTGAAAGTATAGAGACATACCTCACTCACAAGACCATAAAGGCTTTAAAACGTGACAGACTACACTTACAGCTAAGATATATGATGGGTGTGACTCAGTGATTGCATGACTATATGGGTAGTGCATGTGTGATTGTATGAGTGCAAGGGTAATGTCTGTATAATTGGAGAATAGATTGGATACTGATTGACTGGTTGCATAAGTGCAGACATAGAGTTTGTGTGTATGAATTAGTACATGGATAGTCCCTGAATGCATAGATGAGTGTATAAGTAGTGCCTACATGAATTAATGAGTGAAACAGTGGTGTCTAGGTGTTTGTATGAGTGCAAGAATACTAGCTGGGAAATTGGAGAAGTGAATGAATAGTAACTGGGTGATTACATGAGTGCATATGTACAGCCTGAGTGATTTGATGAGTGCATCAGTAAATGGAATGAGTGCACAAGTCATGACTGAGAGCACGGATAACTGCATGGAGAGTGCCTGAGTGATTACATGAGTACAGGGATGGTGCCTATAAAATTAGAGAACTGCATGAGTACTACCTGAGTGATTAAAGAAGTGCATAGCCAATGCCTGGGTGATTGCATGAATGCATGACTAGTGCCTGCGTGATTGGAGGAGCACATGGGTACTCTCTGAGTGATTGAAGAAGTGCATAGGTAATGCCTGGGTGATTGCATGAGTGCAAGTGTAATGACTGTGTGATTGGAGGAATGCACAGGTGCTGCCTTGGTACATGGAGGAATGCATGGGTAGTACCTGACTGATTGGAACAATGCATAGGTAGTACCTGGGTGATTGCATGAGTGCAAGGGTTGTGCCTGGATGATTGGATAACTGCATGAGTAGTGCGTGGGTGATTGCATGAGTGCAGGGGAAGAGCCTGAGTGCCTCTATGAGAGCATCGGTAGAGTCTCAGTGATTGTATCAGTGCATCTGTACTGCCTGGGTGATTGGAGGAGTGCAGAGATAGTGCCTGGGTGATCAGAGAAGTGCATAGGTTGTGCCTAGGTGATTTTATAGGTGCACAGGTAGTGCCTGGGTGATTGGAGAAGTGAATAGATAGTACATGGGTGATTGCATGAGTAAAGGGGCACTGTCTGTGTTATTGAAAGAGTGCATATGTAGTACCTGAGTGATTGCATAAGTGCAGGGGTAGTGCATGAATGATTGAAGAACTGTATATGTAGTGGCTTAGTGCATGGATGAGTGCATGGGTAGTGCCTGGGTCATTTCAGACTTACACCTGAGACAAGTGTTCAGGTTGCTGCTTTATATGTGACTACACCCAACATCCTGAATAGTAGAAGAATAGTGAAATAGCAACACACAATTGAAGTTTATCACATGGTGTATACTGTTCTAGTGCAGCTTCACCTTTCTCTAACTGCTCAGGGTATTGGGCCTACCCAAGTATAAAGCATAAGACCAACACTTAGCTCTGTTATAAGCCTCACCATATTCCTGAAAGCATGTATGCATGTGTCGCTACTTTTTACTAGTACTACCATATATAATTGAAACATACAAAGAAAGATATATCTCTATTTTAAACATGTAGCATCTACAGATGTATAACACATATGAGAATACATCTGAAAATAGATAATACATAAATCACACGGCCATTCAGACCTTAAAACTTGACAGACTACATTTAACATTTCAAACAAACACCTAGATTTATGTGGCATTCTGTCAAGACTTTGGCCACGACTACAACCATACGAGAGGCAACTCATGGACAAAACAAATTAAGTATCCATGTAGGAAACGAAAGTGTGTGACACCCAAAATCTTGTTGAGACAATGCTTAACAATGATAAGAAACTCAGGTGAGGAAAATGGCTGCGCAGATGGGCACAGATCCAAAGCGGGTCAGCGGTCTAGTGTTTCCCCTCACGCGACAATTAGGGAGCTCAAGGTGCGCGTTCCACAGGGGAACTGCACACTTCAACTGTACTTTTCTGGAAGAGTGTAGCATCTCAGCGAGGCGCTGAACTTGTTTTGTATTTACCTCAGGGAATAACGTAATCACAATTCTTTGGTTCTTTAACGCATGCGCAACGTGGGACTCAACTTTCCTGACAAGAATTTATCGAAGGAAGAGAATTTCAAGCAGCGCTTCAGTCTTCATGTTCCAGTTGCGGTATTTGTTCCAACCTTCCTAGCATTCCTAAGGTAACATCTATGTAACGCTTCGTGTTCCCGATGACAGTGTGGTGAAATTTCAACCTAAAAGAACAACAGTGCTTATGTGATTTTATAAAAGCTTTCCTGCCTGAAGCACATGAAACCGAGACTTAAAATAGACTTGGGGTTCCAGTTATTGGTGCATCTGGGGGAACCTCAGGGACTTATAACTCCTTCCAGAATAAAATACTGACAGTTGGATTAATAAGCTACCACACGTAGCTAAGGTGAATAGGAGAGCGCTAACTAAGAGTACATATTCTGGGTGACTAGTTCTTAGGAAACGAATTTACAAGTGCTGTCTTCTTTCTTTTACATTCAGATGCAGAATTAACCCAATTATAAAACATCACAGAGAGAAGCAATAGCCTGGGGTCGACAGGGTAAATTTAGTGTTGTGGTGTTACATCTAGCATTAAACATGTTTTAGGCAGCTTTTACATGTATGTCTTTAAAATCCAGGTGCAGTAAGAAGATCCACCCAGACGACCGTGTGAAGTACCATCAACTTACCAGGCAGTCTCTCTTGTTTCTCATCCACTTCCCCTTTCCCCCCTGCTTTAGTCGCTACCTCGAGTCGATCTTGGGTGCGCCTGAGGTGGCGGGGCGTTGGGACCATCATCGGCTCCTGTGGAGATTTGGTACTTTGACAGATTGAAGTGCCCGCTAATCCACCTGAGTCGATATGGCTGAGGGTTTCGATTTAAAGGCTTTGGCTGGAGTGCTTGAAGGTTTACAAAACCAATTGACTCAATCAGCTGATGAAAATCTAAATCTTAGGGATGAGATTAGAAGGTCTCAACAGGAGACTCACCAAATTAAATTGAAAATGGAAGAGTTCCTTGCTGGAACCACTCCATTAGAGGCAACCCGTGTGTCAGCAGCAGAGGTAGCTACACAAGTTATTCATTCAGTTGCCCCAATAGTACCTTTAGCTAATCCTGAAAGATTCAATGGGGATCCTCACAAGGCACAGATATTTCTGACTCAGTGTTCCTTACACTTTTTGTGTAGATCGGTAATGTTTAAGGAAGAGCAGGTTAAGGTTGCATTCGTGCTGTCCTACTTGAGTGGTGATGCTGCCGCCTGGTCTATGCCTTTGATCTCTCGAAATGACCCAGCCCTGTACGACTATGAGCTTTTTAAGAAGGAATTTCTGAGAATTTTTGATCGGAGAACCGCCAACCAAGCCACAGACAACGAACTGCTGGATCTGAAGCAAGGGAGTCGTGATTTGGTAGCGTATATCGCACAGTTTAACAAACTGATTGTGGAGACCAACTGGCCAGAGGATAAACGTTCAGCCTTATTCTATTGAGGTCTAAAGGATGACTTAAAAGACGCCCTAGCCCAAATCCCCAAGAGACCTCAAGAAATTTCGGAGTTGATTGACCTAGTCCTTCAAATCGATCATCGATTATATGAAAGACGTTCGGAGAAGAAGAAAGAGTTCCGGTCTTTTGTTCCCCGTTGGGACCGCGTCAAGACAGACAGTAGCAAAACAGATACAGTTAGCGGAGAAGAACCTATGCAGATAGGATCCATTAGAGGGCCTCTTACCAAGGAAGAACGAGAGAAAAGACGAACAAAAAATCTATGCATGTATTGTGGAGATTCTGGACATTTTGTCAAAGACTGTCTCAAAAAACCCAAGACCAACTTGGGGTTAAAAGACAGATCCCATCAGTAGAGGGAGTTGCCCTGGTGGGAAACAAGGATCAGTCGACTCCAGAACACCAACAATTGGTTAATACACTACAATCGTCAGCTCCGCATTTGATTGTGTCATTTACAATTAAGTTTGGGCGCAAAGAGGTTCCTGGGGTGTCAGTCATGATCGATTCTGGAGCCACGGGGAATTTTTGTGACCTGAGCTACGCAAAAGAAATAGGAGTAAGAGCAATCAGAAAGAAGAATCTTGAAGTGGTCAAGTCAGTAGATGGCTCAAACCTCATGTCAGGGCCCATTACAGATGAAACTGAGACTTTAGAGTTAGTTGGATTACAGAGTCACCGAGAATACATTAGTTTCAATCTCATTGATGCTCCACAGTTCCAACTGATTCTTGGTTTACCCTGGTTGACTGAGCACAACCCCACAATTGACTGGGAAAGAAGAACAGTCAAAATGAACTCTGAGCATTGTATCCAGAATTGTTTCGCAGGAACAAAAACCAAGTCAGAAGGAACTCCAGCTACAGAATTGGCTCAACTCATCAATTGCATATGTACTTTGAAAACACAAGAAATCCCAGTGGAATATCAAGATTTGGCAAGTGTATTCGACAAAAGAAATGCGGAGAGGCTTCCGCCACATCGAGAATACGACTGCAAGATCGAGTTAGAACCCGGAGCCACATTGCCGTGTAGTCGTATCTACGCCTTGACTGAAGCAGAAAATGTCTATCTTAAGGAATACATAGACGAATACTTGAAGATTGGCTTCATTCGACCTTCCCAATCGCCAGTGTCATCGCCGCTATTTTTTTGACCCAAAAAGGACGGAACTCTTCGCACCTGTATAGATTACAGAGCCTTGAATCAGGTAACAGTGAAGAACCGATACCCGTTACCTCTTATTTCACCTCTACTGGATCAGGTTAAAAGAGCTAAAGTTTTTACTAAACTTGATTTACGTGGCGCTTATCATTTGGTGAGAGTGGCTGAAGGTGATGAGTGGAAAACAGCCTTCAGGACAAAATATGGCCTTTTCGAGTATCAGGTGATGCCATATGGATTAAGCAACGCTCCTGCGGCATTCCAGCATCTTGTAAATGATGTTCTTCGGGAATATCTGGATCGAGTAGCCGTGGTTTATATCGATGACATTCTAATTTTTTCAAACAGCCTGGAAGACCATGTGAAACATGTGAGAGCAATCTTACAAACATTATTAGAAAATCATCTATTCGTCAAGTTGGAAAAGTGCTCTTTTCATGTTGAGCGTGTGGAGTTCCTCGGTTTCATAATATCCGCTGAAGGAGTTGCTATGGATCCCGCAAAGGTGCAAGTCATTCAAGACTGGTCTTCACCAAAAAATGTGAAGGAAATACAAAGTTTCCTCGGCTTTGCCAATTTTTATCGAAGATTTATTCCAGATTTTTCGGCCAAGGTGTCCCCTATTACTCAACTCCTGAAGAAAGGGAAGAAATTTGAGTGGTCCAACGAGGCTGAAGAAGCATTTCAATTCCTTAAAAAAACCTTCATTACATCCCGAATTTTGATGCACCCAGACCCGGAGCAGGCCTTCTTTGTGGAAACCGATGCGTCAGACTTCGCTACAGGAGGGATTCTGTCACAAAGGGACAAACTGACGGGGCAGCTTCATCCAGTGGCATTTAGATCAAGAAAGTTGTCTGAACCGGAAATTAACTATTCAATTGCAGACAAAGAACTGTTGGCTGTAAAAGAAGCCTTCCAGGATTGGCGACACTATTTATTGGGAGCCAAGCATTGCGTGACAGTATTCACAGATCATCGTAACTTGCAGTTTCTGAAATCAGCCAAAACACTCACTCCACGGCAATTAAGATGGTCTTTGTACTTTTCAGACTTTAACTTCGTGATCACCTATAAACCTGGAATAAAAAACGGAAAAGCGGATGCCTTGTCCAGAATGAATGCACCAGAAGAATTGAGAGTCCCTAAGATGGAACCAATCATTCCTTTGGATAAAATTGTAGGAGCTGTCCATCTGGAAGAACTTACTCAGGAAATCCGAGAAAACTGCTCAGACCAAGTTTGGGAAGAATGGGTCGGCGAGGACAACAAGAAAACAATATCAGAAGGTCTTCCGTACTATAATGGAAAATTGTATCTACCTACTGAAGACTTGCAGATCAAGGCTCTGAAGGGATGTCATGATGATCGTTTGGCGGGCCACAAGGGCGTAAAGAAAACTCTGGAGTTGATTGAAAGGAATTTTTGGTGGCCTGGCATGGCAGCTCAAGTGGGACAGTACGTTTCAACGTGTGAGACTTGCATAAAAGGGAAGCCCAGTAGACAGGCTCCACAGGGGCTATTGCAGCCCCTGCCTAATGCACCATACCCATGGCACACTGTGTCTTTAGACTTAATAGTAGATCTACCAGATAGTCAGGGTTATACAGTCATAGTGGTGTTAGTGGATTCATTTTCCAAAATGAGCCATTTCATCCTGTTAAAGAGATTACCTACAGCCCCCCAACTAGTTCAGATATTTAATCAACACATAGTTCGGGCACATGGGATTCCACAAATAATCATTTCTGACAGAGGCACTCAATTCATTTCTAAATTTTGGAAAACCTTCATGCACAGTTTAGGAATTGACACACGGTATTCTACCAGTTATCATCCTGAAACCGATGGTCAGACTGAGAGAGTCAATCAGGAGCTGGAACAATATCTGAGACTCTATTTGTTGGAGCAGGATGGAAACTGGTCGGATCTCTTGTGGACTGCGGAGTTTGCTTACAACAATGCAGTGCATAGTTCAACTGGGTATTCCCCGTTCTATCTGAACTCTGGAAGACACCCAGATTTATTGGTGGGAAAAATTAATGAGACAGTGCCAGCAGTCACAGTAATGGTGAGGGAGTTGAAGAACTCATACAAAAGGGCACAAGCAAACTTACTCAGGGCAAAAGAGTCCTACAAAAGACAGGCTGATAAGAAGAGACGGGTGGGCACCCAGTTCGTGGTGGGAGATCAAGTCTGGTTGTCCACCAAACATCTGCGACTAAAAGGGAATAGAAAGTTTCAGCCGAGATTCCTCGGTCCTTTCAAGGTCCTTAGGATTATTAATCCAGTAGTGGTGAGGTTACAACTGCCTAAACAGTTAAAGATCCATCCAGCTTTTCACATATCATTGCTAAAAAAGAGTCCTCCTAATGCAAGACTGAAACCAGACCCCCCCCGCTGTTAGAGTGGAGTCCGGAGATGAATTCGAAGTGAGCAGAATTTTAGACTCAAAAATCTCCAGAAATACATTGCATTACTTGGTTGATTAGAAAAGGTTCGGGCCTGAGGAAAGATCGTGGGAGCCTCATTCTAATGTGCATGCACCCAAGTTAATTAGAGAATTCCATAAGATCAATCCCCTGAAACCAAAATTGGGGGAGCCCCTTTTGGAGGGAGGTACTGTCAAGACTTTGGCCACGACTACAACCATAGCGAGAGGCAACTCATGGACAAAACAAATTAAGTATCCATGTAGGAAACGAAAGTGTGTGACACCCAAAATCTTGTTGAGACAATGCTTAACAATGATAAGAAACTCAGGTGAGGAAAATGGCTGCGCAGATGGGCACAGATCCAAAGCGGGTCAGCGGTCTAGTGTTTCCCCTCACGCGACAATTAGGGAGCTCAAGGTGCGCGTTCCACAGGGGAACTGCGCACTTCAACTGTACTTTTCTGGAAGAGTGTAGCATCTCAGCGAGGCGCTGAACTTGTTTTGTATTTACCTCAGGGAATAACGTAATCACAATTCTTTGGTTCTTTAACGCATGCGCAACGTGGGACTCAACTTTCCTGACAAGAATTTATCGAAGGAAGAGAATTTCAAGCAGCGCTTCAGTCTTCATGTTCCAGTTGCGGTATTTGTTCCAACCTCCCTAGCATTCCTAAGGTAACAGCTATGTAACGCTTCGTGTTCCCGATGACAGTGTGGTGAAATTTCAACCTAAAAGAACAACAGTGCTTATGTGATTTTATAAAAGCTTTCCTGCCTGAAGCACATGAAACCGAGACTTAAAATAGACTTGGGGTTCCAGTTATTGGTGCATCTGGGGGAACCTCAGGGACTTATAACTCCTTCCAGAATAAAATACTGACAGTTGGATTAATAAGCTACCACACGTAGCTAAGGTGAATAGGAGAGCGCTAACTAAGAGTACACATTCTGGGTGACTAGTTCTTAGGAAACGAATTTACAAGTGCTGTCTTCTTTCTTTTACATTCAGATGCAGAATTAACCCAATTATAAAACATCACAGAGAGAAGCAATAGCCTGGGGTCGACTGGGTAAATTTAGTGTTGTGGTGTTACATCTAGCATTAAACATGTTTTAGGCAGCTTTTACATGTATGTCTTTAAAATCCAGGTGCAGTAAGAAGATCCACCCAGACGACCGTGTGAAGTACCATCAACTTACCAGGCAGTCTCTCTTGTTTCTCATCCACTTCCCCTTTCCCCCCTGCTTTAGTCGCTACCTCGAGTCGATCTTGGGTGGCGCCTGAGGTGGCGGGGCGTTGGGACCATCATCGGCTCCTGTGGAGATTTGGTACTTTGACACATTCTTCAAGTAAAGTTTTATATAGATTATTTTAAACCACCATAATCAGTAATTGCTCACCCAACATATCTTAAACATCACTTTACTGCTCCTGCTGCTTTACCATTCTACTACTACTCAGATGTACACCCTACAAAAATGCAATGCAGCAACCCTTCACATATCTCTGTTGTAAGTCTCCCCATATTTCAAAAAGCATGGATGCATGAGTCTCTACCTTTCCCTAGTGCCATCATATATAAAAGAAACATACACATAGATATATTCCTGTATTTTATACATCTACCATCTTTAGATACATAACACATATGAAAATGCATCTGCAAGTACAGGCATACACCAGTCACAAGTTGATGAACACCTTAAAACTAAAGAAGCTGCACTTTTCATTTCAAGTAGAGACCTAAAATTGTATGGTGTATTTCAAGCATACCTTTCCACAGATGATTGAAGGAGTGTACGGCTAATGCCTGGGTGACTGCATTAGTGCAGGGGTATTGTCTGGATGATTGAAGAAGTATGTGGCTATTACCTGAGTGATTGATGAAATACCTGGCTGGTTGTGGGAGTGTAGGGGTAGTGCCTGGGTGTTTGGAAAAGTGCACGGGTAGTGCCAGAGTGATTGCATGACTACATGAGTAATGTTTGGGTGATTAGAAGAGTGCATGAGTAGTGCCTGGATTATTGCATGAGTGAAAAGATAGTGTCTGGGTGATTGCATGAGTGCAGAGGTAGTGCTTGGGTAATTCCATGAGTGCATAGGTAGTGTCTGGGTGATTTTAAAAATGAATGGGTACTGGATGGGTGATTGGAGGAGTGCATGAGTAATGCCTGGGTAATTGCATGAGTGCAGTGGTAGTGTCTCAGTAATTAAAAGAGTGCATAGGTAGAGCCTGGGTGATTTTATAAGTGCATGACTACTCCCTGAGTGATTGAAGGAGTGCATGGATAATGCCTGGGTGATTGCATGAGTGCAGGGATAGTACCTGGGTGATTGGAGGACTGCCTAGGTAGTGTCTGGGTGATTTTGTAAGTGCCTGGGTACTGACTGGGTGATTGAAGGCGTGCATGGGTACTGCCTGGGTGATTAGAGGAGTGCAAGGGTACTGCGGGGTATTTTAATGACTGCATAGGTAGTGGATAGTGCCTGGGTTATTGCATGACTGCATAGGTAGTGCATGGGTGATTGCATGAGTGCAGGAGAAGAGCCTGGGAGATTGGAGGAATACATAGGTAGTGCCTGGGTGATTTTATAACTGCATGGATACTACCTGGGTTATTGAAGGACTGCATGCGTACAGCATGAGTGATTGCACAAGTACAATCGTAGTGCCTGGTTGATTGAAGGACTGCATACATAGTGCCTCAGTGCATGGATGAGTGCATCAGCAGTGGCTATGTGATTGTAGACTTACAGGTGAGACATATGATGAAATGTTGCTTTATATTTGACTACACCCAACATCCTGAGTAGTAACAGAATAGGGAAATTGCAGCACAAAATTGAGGTTTATGACATGGTGTACACTTTTGTACTGCAGCTTCACCATTCTGCAACTACTCAGGGTGTTGGGCATACCCAAATACAAAGCATCAAACCTACACGTGAGTCTGTTATAAATCTCACCATATTCCTGAAAGTATGCATGCATATGTGTCTACCTTTTGAAATCATCATCATATATAAAAGAAATAAACAAATAGACTGCACTTTACATTTGAAAGCCACACCTACATTTCTGCAGTGTATTTCAAGTGTATCTTTCCCCAGACTCATAGAAAGTAGTCTAATCAGTAATCCCTCTGCCAACATGTCTTAAAACTCACTTTTGTTCTGCAGCTTCACCATTCTATGAATATTGGACCTAGCCAAACATAAAGCAGCAAACTATCACATGTCTCTACCATACCTCTAACCATATTCCTAAAAGCATGCATGCTTCCATCTGTACCTATTGCCAAAAGCATAACACGCATCAGAATACATGTGCAAGTAGAAACATAACTACACTCACAAGACCATATAGGCCTTAAAACTTGACAGAGTACACTTAACATTTCAAACACACACCTAGATGTATGCGGCATATTTCAAGTGAACCTTTATACAGACTCTTATAAAGTACTATAATCAATAATTCCTCTCAGAACATATCTTAAGCATTATTTTTCTACTACTGCTGCTTCACTATTCTAGTACTAATCAGGTATTGAGTATAGCTATCAGAAAAGCAACCCTTCACTTATCTTTGTTGAAAGTCTCCCCATATTTCTAAAAGCATATACGCATATATCTGTACCTTTTCCTAGTATCATCATATATAAAAGAAACATACAAATAGATCTATACCTGTATTTTATAAATCTAGCATCTTATTGTTTTAAACCATTTTAAAATATCTTAAAATGTTTTATCTTGTAAATGTATGGTATAAATATGCTTTTATGACAATCGTCGAATAAAGCTTTCTTGACTTGACTTGAAATCTAGCATCTTCAGATGCACAACACATATGAAAATACATCTGCAAGTAGACATACCACAGTCACAAAACCATACAGATCTTAAAACTTAAGAAGCTGCATTTCTCATTTCAAATACACGGAAAAAAAATTGATATATTTCAACTATACCTTTCAACAGACTCATACAAAATACCCTAATCACTAATTCCTCTGCCAACATGTTTTAAACCACAGTTTTGAGCTGCAGCTTCACCATTCTGCAACTCCTTATGCTATTGGACTTACACAAATATAAACTAGCAACCATGCATATGTCTCTGCTGTAAGTCTCACCATATTCCTTAAAGCATGCATACAGATGTCTGTACCTTTTGCTAGCAGCATCACATATATAAGTAATATACAGATAGATGTATACCTGTGTTTATACATCTATCATCTTCAGACGCATAACAAGTACTATAATACATGTAGAAGTAGAGACATACCTCAGTCACAACACCATCCACGGCTTAAAACTTCCCAGATTACATTTCAAATTTCACACAAACACTGAAAATGATGCAGTATATATGAAATGTAGCTTTCCACACACTCATATAATAAATAATATCTCTACAAACGTATCTCAAACCTCACTTTTGTGCTGCTGTTTTACCATTCTACAACTACTTATAATGTTACACTTAGCCAAATTCAAAGCGGGAACCCTTCACATGTCTCTGCTACAAGTCTCATCATATTACTAAAAGCATGCATGCATATGTCTGTACCCCAACACTATGCACACCTCAAAAATTCACAGACCAAACTTTCAATTTTGAGCAAACACCAAAACTTATGTGACATATTTCAACTGTACCTCCCTAGAGAATAATAAAAGTAGTCTAATCACTAATACCTATATTAACATCTTTTAAACCACACTTTTATGATGCATCTTCACCATTCTACTACTTCTCAGTCTTGAGCCTACCACATAAAAAGCAACAACACCTCTTTGTTATACATCATGCACATTCAAATGTATAAGACATATGAAAATACATATACAAGTAGAGACATACTTCCCATACAATTTCCTGCACACCTTAAAACTTGACAGACTGCACTTCCATTTGAAAGCAACACCTACAATTATGTGGTATACTACAAATGTACATATCCACACACTAAAACAATCTACAATAATCACTATTCATTCTTCCAATATACACATATTACTATACAAAATCTATTTCAAACAACATTTAAGTACAATAAAACAAACTCTAATACACATCTCTACATTTAATAATATATTTCAAACATCACAGTTCTTGAATAATTTTTTTAACTTCAAGATGCTTATAGTATGGATTGTTGGGCACAGCTATGTTTTCTGGTGCAAAAGGTATGCTGTACGCAGAGTTATTAACAAAGACCTAGCTTTGCAAAATGTGGATATTATGTGGATTGCACAGAGAGGATTAAAGTGGCACCAATTGATGCCTTTGGTTGGTTTGCATCTCAAAACCCCCTGACCTCATGATTGTGCACTGTGGTGGCAATGACCTCGGCAAATTGACTGGGGTAGGACTGGAAATGCTCATGAAGGATACCTCTGCACAATTTATGTTGCTTTTCCCCCAAACTGTCTTTGTATACTCTAATATATGCCAAAGACAGAAATGGAAGTGGGCACATCAATTCTGTCCACAGATTGAAAAAGCTAGAAAAAATTTCAACAAAGTTGTTTTTGCTTACTTAAGAGACCATAGGATGGGTTCCATCCATAACAACAATCTACACTTTGATATGGATGACAACTAAAGAAGTGATGGGTTATGCTTCACAGATCATGGGAACAGAATCTTTCTCAACAACCTAAAGCTGTGCATCCGCACTTACATGTAGCTACAACAAACTCATAATGAAAACAAGGGCTCTTTTTAGAGCGACACTATAACACAATAGTGAATCTACATTTTTTTACACCTACACATTTTTTTAAACTTTTTTGTGGATTCACGCACCCGTCGTGAATCTGCAAAGGCATGAATTCAAGGTACTACAACACAATACAATTTCAGGTTTAACTATTAATTTTAAATTTTATATATTTTTACTAACTCTATCAATTTTAATCTTATCATTAACTTCAAACACACTACCTCTTAAAAACAACTGCACAAACACAACACTACATTCTAAATGATATACTACTAAATTATTTTTTTGAGGTGGATTTGCGAATCCAACGTGATGTTACACGGGGGCGCGCTGAGAACCAAGTTGGGGTCGCGATTCCAAAATAGAAAGAAAAAAATACGCACACTTTTTTTTTTAAATAAGGGACACTATTGGCCCCAGAGACCCCTTCCCAGGGCCTGGCCAGCATTTTGTAATATTATTTTGTAGGAGGGCCGCGTGGCCCCCTCCTGAGGCCATTAATGGCCCTGGGGACCCCATCCCCTGGGGCATTGCCTCCTATTTAATTATGTTTTTAATTAAAAAGTACAGGCGGGGGGCCACGTGGCCCCCTTTCCTTGGCCATTTCTGGCCCTGGGTACCCCATCCCCCAAGGCCTGGCCTTACGTTGGGGACCGTGGGGGAGCCCCAATGCCCCTGTTGTTCCAGCTGGCTCCCCGCCTCCTGCGGGAGCCGGCATTGCTTTTGGACAAGGGGAGCTGCTGACATGCTGTCCAAAAGCAATACTGCATCGCTTTATGGAAGCGAGAGCAGGTTTTCTGCTCTCGCTTCCATGAAGCGAAGCAGAGTATGCAATGGAAGGGGGGAGCCATGCTCCCGTCCTGTCAATGTAAACTGCAATGTCCCGGGGTGTCAATAGATCATCCATGGTGGCTGCAGTATTTGCCTTTAAAAGAAAGGAAAGAAATACTATTAAAATGAAATTTATTTTAAGAAAATAAAGTGCATGTGATGACACATTTTGCACATTCGAAAATATTATTTTGCACATATATATGATAATATACATATATATATATATATATATATACATACATATATATTCAGACGCTCTGTTTGTATTGTGTTACTCCTTCTGGCAAACAAATGGATACGGACCACAGAATAGGTGCAAAACAATTTAATCGGTGTAAGAGGTCGCCATGACGCGTTTCAGCCCTTCCCACGGGCCTTGATCACATGACCTAGCTTTGCAAAATGTGGATATTATATGGATTGCACAGAGAGGATTAAAGTGGCACCAATTGATGCCTTTGGTTGGTTTGCATCTCAAAACCCCCTGACCTCATGAATGTGCACTGTGGTGGCAATGACTTCGGCAAATTGACTGGGGTAGGACTGGAAATGCTCATGAAGGATACCTCTGCACAATTTATGTTGCTTTTCCCCCAAACTGTCTTTGTATACTCTAATATATGCCAAAGACAGAAATGGAAGTGGACACATCAATTCTGTCCACAGATTGAAAAAGCTAGAAAAAATTTCAACAAAGTTGTTTTTGCTTACTTAAGAGACCATAGGATGGGTTCCATCCATAACAGCAATCTACACTTTGATATGGATGACATCTAAAGAAGTGATGGGGTATGCTTCACAGATCATGGGAACAGAATCTTTCTCAACAACCTAAAGCTGTGCATCCGCACTTACATGTAGCTACAACAAACTCATAATGAAAACAAGGGCTCTTTTTAGAGCGACACTATAACACAATAGTGAATCTACATTTTTTTACACCTACACATTTTTTTAAACTTTTTTGTGGATTCACGCACCCGTCGTGAATCTGCAAAGGCATGAATTCAAGGTACTACAACACAATACAATTTCAGGTTTAACTATTAATTTTAAATTTTATATATTTTTACTAACTCTATCAATTTTAATCTTATCATTAACTTCAAACACACTACCTCTTAAAAACAACTTCACAAACACAACACTACATTCTAAATTATATACTACTAAATTATTTATTTGAGGTGGATTTGCGAATCCAACGTGATGTTACACGGGGGCGCGCTGAGAGCCAAGTTAGGGTCGCGATTCCAACATAGAAAGAAAAAAATACACACACTTTTTTTTTTAAATAAGGGACACTATTGGCCCCAGAGACCCCTTCCCAGGGCCTGGCCAGCATTTTGTAATATTATTTTGTAGGAGGGCCGCGTGGCCCCCCTCCTGAGGCCATTAATGGCCCTGGGGACCCCATCCCCTGGGGCATTGCCTCCTATTTAATTATGTTTTTAATTAAAAAGTACAGGCGGGGGGCCACGTGGCCCCCTTTCCTTGGCCATTTCTGGCCCTGGGTACCCCATCCCCCAAGGCCTGGCCTTACGTTGGGGACCGTGGGGGAGCCCCAATGCCCCTGTGGTTCCAGCTGGCTCCCCGCCTCCTGCGGGAGCCGGCATTGCTTTTGGACAAGGGGAGCTGCTGACATGCTGTCCAAAAGCAATACTGCATCGCTTTATGGAAGCGAGAGCAGGTTTTCTGCTCTCGCTTCCATGAAGCGAAGCAGAGTATGCAATGGAAGGGGGGAGCCATACTCCCGTCCTGTCAATGTAAATTGCAATGTCCCGGGGTGTCAATAGATCATCCATGGTGGCTGCAGTATTTGCCTTTAAAAGAAAGGAAAGAAATACTATTAAAATGAAATTTTTTCTAAGAAAATAAAGTGCATGTGATGACACATTTTGCACATTCGAAAATATTATTTTGCACATATATATGATAATATACATATATATATATATATATATACATACATATATATTCAGACGCTCTGTTTGTATTGCGTTACTCCTTCTGGCAAACAAACGGATACGGACCACAGAATAGGTGCAAAACAATTTAATCGGTGTAAGAGGTCGCCATGACGCGTTTCAGCCCTTCCCACGGGCCTTGATCACATGACCTAGCTTTGCAAAATGTGGATATTATATGGATTGCACAGAGAGGATTAAAGTGGCACCAATTGATGCCTTTGGTTGGTTTGCATCTCAAAACCCCCTGACCTCATGAATGTGCACTGTGGTGGCAATGACTTCGGCAAATTGACTGGGGTAGGACTGGAAATGCTCATGAAGGATACCTCTGCACAATTTATGTTGCTTTTCCCCCAAACTGTCTTTGTATACTCTAATATATGCCAAAGACAGAAATGGAAGTGGACACATCAATTCTGTCCACAGATTGAAAAAGCTAGAAAAAATTTCAACAAAGTTGTTTTTGCTTACTTAAGAGACCATAGGATGGGTTCCATCCATAACAACAATCTACACTTTGATATGGATGACATCTAAAGAAGTGATGGGGTATGCTTCACAGATCATGGGAACAGAATCTTTCTCAACAACCTAAAGCTGTGCATCCGCACTTACATGTAGCTACAACAAACTCATAATGAAAACAAGGGCTCTTTTTAGAGCGACACTATAACACAATAGTGAATCTACATTTTTTTACACCTACACAGTTTTTTTAAACTTTTTTGTGGATTCACGCACCCGTCGTGAATCTGCAAAGGCATGAATTCAAGGTACTACAACACAATACAATTTCAGGTTTAACTATTAAGCGAAGCAGAGTAGCGCACCACATGCCCACCGTGCGTGCACGGCACTAACTGCGTAAAGTGGGCACGCGGTGCGCGAAGCGCACCGCGTGCTCACTGTGCGCACACGGAACAAACTGCGTTAAGTGGGCGCGCACGCCACGAATCTTCTGCTGATGACATATGTGTCTTTATGAAAAGAAAATATTTGTAATATATGTATAGCTAAAAATGTATGGAAGAAGACATGGGTAAATAAGTGTCTAAATACAGTATTAGCATCAGCAGAGGATTGCGGTCGCGTGAGTTATAGTTGCCTGCACTAACTATAACGGGGGAATTTCACTGGTTTTTTATCAGTAAAATTTCCGCTAACTATAACATGTGTGAAACCTATGGTTTTTTCAGTGAATTTGCAAGGTTTTTTAAATGCTAATTCCTAACTATAACGTGTGTGAAACCTATGGTTTTTTCAGTGAATTTGTACGGTTTTTTAAATGCTAAGTTACTTTACGCCATTCGTGGCGTGCGCGCCCACTTAACGCAGTTCGTTCCGTGCGCGCACGGTGCGCTTCGCGCACCGTGCGCGCACAGTAAGCACGCGGTGTGCTTCGCGCACCGCGTGCCCACGTTACGCTAGATGGGCCATGTACACACGATGCGCTTCGCGCACCGTGCGCACATGGAGGACATATGATGCACTTTGTTTTGAAAGGTAACATTTTAATTTTTCGTAATTTTTATAAGCCATGCACAAATGGTGCCCTTCGGGCACCATTTGCACACGGGGTGGAGAGAGTGTGGATAATTTTTTCTTTTATTATTTTTGTTTAAAATATTATAGTTTATCACATGTCTTATAAGCAATGCACAATTGGTGGCCTGCGACCACCAATTGCACACGGAGTGGGGAGAGTGTGGATAGTTTTTTTTTTTTTATAATTTTTTACCGTACGCGTACGGTAAGCGTAATCGGCGAAATTAGCGAAAAAATAAAAATTGCATTTTTGGCCTTGGGGGATCTTTGGGGACTCCCTCAACATGGCTATGTGTGTGGGAGCTGTCTAAACAGCCCCTTTACATGTTTTTTGGCTTTATTTTAAAACCTAACTCTCAGTGCGAGAGAGAAAATGGCGGCCGCCGCTTCCTGGTTTCGGCCGATTCGAATGTTTACTAAGATCTAAGAGCCAATCAGAATCGCGCTCGCGCACGCCACCGTACGCGTACGGTAAGCGTACCGTAAGCGCACCGTAAGCTGGCTCAGATATATATATTGATTTAAAGGCTATTTTCTCAGAATCTACTGAACAGATTTACACCAAACCTACAACAGGCACTTCCTTGACCTGAGGACTACCTCTCTGCCAAATTTCTAGTAATTCTGTTCAGCAGTTCGGGCTGTAGCCCTGTCTAAAGGTCCTATGGAAAAATGCATGGGAAAAACGCGTTTTGGGACCCCCCTTTTATCTCAGCCCCCGCTTGACGAATCCCCCCGAGACTTTCAGGGTAGGAGCGGAGCGTAGCGCCCCACCTATTTTGAAAAATTCGCGAGGATTCGTCGACCGGCGCCAAAGTTATTCAAAATAGTATGTTGAGGATTTCCTATGGAAACGTGGTCCTAACTATAACTACCTACTGGCGACCGCCAGTAGGTAATATATATATATATATATATATATATATATATATATATATATATATATATATATCACTGAGCAAAAGTGTCCATTTGACAGTGGGAGCTCCTTAATCAGCTGGTGCCCGCGTCGAGACCAGGACAGGGTCTCGTACAAAATCTTACTCAAAGATGAAGTACACGGCACACCTCTTGATGATATTAGATTTGTTTATTCAGTTCGTGACTGTCTCCTACGCGTTTTGAACCGTAGTTCCTGATCACGGTAGAGTGTTATTCTAGTCCTATTTTAATTTCCACTTATATACACTGTAAATCTCACTAGTGCATTATGGGTTGGGTAGTTTATACAAACATATGTTTTTTTACTTTTTTTACATTTATTCAACAAACTTTATTGTTCATTGCGCTATTCATTCTTCCACCTGTGTGGCGAGTTTGAGCATCAAAAAACACAGTAATTTGGATGAGCTTTCATCACATAACCTCCATGTGCTGATGGGGCCTGGTCGCTAAGTAGCGTACATGCCGTTGTTGGTAATTTATCCAATACGTTTTATGCAGTTGCACATGGGGTAGATTTAAACTGAGTGTTTCGCAGGGTAGAGGGCTGAGTGCCCTTTACTGTGTTTTTGATTGCTCATGTCGCCAGTTAGATGAAGAGTGTGCGAGCATCATCGTTTTTAATGCATTTCCTGTCTGGTTGTTGTTGTCTTTCTCCACATAGTTCGGTTGTGTTTATGTAGTTCTGCTGCAAAACTTTTAGTGAGAGTTCACTTGACAGAGCAAATTCCTCGGGTTTCTTAATTTTCGATTTTTGTCTTTTTTCTTTCTTCTTTCTTCAGTCACCATCAGAGGTGAACATACATCTCCTCATCCCCGTTGAGACCCAGTGGTTGTTTTGTCTTGAATCTCATGATCATGCTGGACTCTAGGCGACGTAGTTTTTGAACTCTGTTCCCTCCACGTTCATTTATTGGAACTGTTATTAATCCTGAATACTTAATGTTAAGCCAGGTTTTGTCCTTGTGCATGGTCATGTGTTTCGCGATAGCGTATGTATTGTCCTTGTTTTGTATCGCTCGGATGTGTTCTAGTATCCTTTTCTTCAGGGGACAGATCGTGCTGCCTATGTATTGTTTTCCACAATCACATTGGAGAATGTATACCACATGTGTGGATTCACATGTGATGGTTTCCCTTATTTCAAAGTTTTTGCCCGTTGGATCACTCAAGTTCTTTAAATTTTTGCCGATTTTGCATGCCTTGCAGGATGTACACTTGGTGAACCCTTTCGATCTCTTCTGTAGCCAAGTTTCCGTTTTTTTTATTTCAAAGTGGCTTCTGATCAGATGGTCATTAAGATTTGGCGCTCTCCTGTACGATATCAGGGGTTGTTCACCGATAGAGTTTCCTATGTCTGGATCTTTTTTGAGTACATTCCAGTATTTGGTTAATCTTTTTTGAATTTCATAGCTTTCTTTGCTGTAGGTGAGTATGAGCCGTGGTGGATCGTTGTTTGATTTTATAATACTCTTTTGGCTGTCTGGATTGTTCTCTGTGTCTGTGCTGTTTTCTTCATCACTCCTTCGTGCTTTTTTGGGTAGTAATGTGTCCGCTCTAGTTTTTTGTCTTGCTTTCATTTCGCCACATCTTATGTCTGCATATTTGTATCCACGTTGCTTGAAGCGTTCTTTTGTTTCTTCAAACTTGACTTCCATTTCCTGTTCTTCCGAGCAGTTTCTTTTCATCCGCAGCAGTTCACCGTACGGTATGCTTTTTTTCAGTGCTTGGGGATGGAAGCTTAGACCATGGAGTAGACTATTTGTTGCTGTTTTTTTGCGGTGGACTGTGCTGTGCAGTTGGTTATCCTTGACGTATATCTTTGTGTCCAGGAATTCGACTTCTTTTGGGCTTATGTTGTAAGTGAATTTTAAACCTACATCATTCTCATTGAGCTCCTCAAAGAAGTCTTGAAATTGTTTCTCAGTTCCTCTCCACAAAATAAATAGATCGTCAATAAATCGTAGCCAAAGGGCTACGTTTGACATGTGATGGTCGTTTTCCTCTCTCCAAGCTATGTTCTTCTCCCACCATCCCATCATGAGATTCGCATAGCTTGGAGAGAAAGAAACTCCCATGGCGGTACCGCAGCACTGGGCATAGATTTTTTTGTTAAATAAAAAAACATTATTGTACAGGCACAGGGTAATCATTTCAATCAGCATTTTAGAATGCTCTAATTCATTCATAGGCCTCTGTTTTAGAAAATATTGAATCGCATTAAGACCCCTTTGATGATCAATTGAGGTGTAAAGTGACACCACGTCGATGGTTGCCAGTAGGTAGGTTGGTTGCCATTCAGTGTTCATGAGTATTCGCAGAAAGTCCCCAGTGTCCTTTATGTAGGAACTCAGAGTTGTTACGAGGGGTGCTAAATAGAAGTCCACATATATTGATATGTTTTCGTACAGGCTTCCACAGCTGGAGATGATTGGACGACCTGGTGGCTTGTTAAGTGTTTAAAGAACTTGAGTGATCCAACGGGCAAAAACTTTGAAATAAGGGAAACCATCACATGTGAATCCACACATGTGGTATACATTCTCCAATGTGATTGTGGAAAACAATACATAGGCAGCATGATCTGTCCCCTGAAGAAAAGGATACTAGAACACATCCGAGCGATACAAAACAAGGACAATACATACGCTATCGCGAAACACATGACCATGCACAAGGACAAAACCTGGCTTAACATTAAGTATTCAGGATTAATAACAGTTCCAATAAATGAACGTGGAGGGAACAGAGTTCAAAAACTACGTCGCCTAGAGTCCAGCATGATCATGAGATTCAAGACAAAACAACCACTGGGTCTCAACGGGGATGAGGAGATGTATGTTCACCTCTGATGGTGACTGAAGAAAGAAGAAAGAAAAAAGACAAAAATCGAAAATTAAGAAACCCGAGGAATTTGCTCTGTCAAGTGAACTCTCACTAAAAGTTTTGCAGCAGAACTACATAAACACAACCGAACTATGTGGAGAAAGACAACAACAACCAGACAGGAAATGCATTAAAAACGATGATGCTCGCACACTCTTCATCTAACTGGCGACATGAGCAATCAAAAACACAGTAAAGGGCACTCAGCCCTCTACCCTGCGAAACACTCAGTTTAAATCTACCCCATGTGCAACTGCATAAAACGTATTGGATAAATTACCAACAACGGCATGTACGCTACTTAGCGACCAGGCCCCATCAGCACATGGAGGTTATGTGATGAAAGCTCATCCAAATTACTGTGTTTTTTGATGCTCAAACTCGCCACACAGGTGGAAGAATGAATAGCGCAATGAACAATAAAGTTTGTTGAATAAATGTAAAAAAAGTAAAAAAACATATGTTTGTATAAACTACCCAACCCATAATGCACTAGTGAGATTTACAGTGTATATAAGTGGAAATTAAAAAAGGACTAGAATAACACTCTACCGTGATCAGGAACTACGGTTCGAAACGCGTAGGAGACAGTCACGAACTGAATAAACAAATCTAATATCATCAAGAGGTGTGCCGTGTACTTCATCTTTGAGTGAGAGATATATATATATATATATATATATATATATATATATATATATATATATATATGAGTTATACTGGGTGCTCCCTTGTGTCTGGACAAAGCTATACCTCTCTGAAGAGCTCTAATTAGAGCGAAACACTGTGTCAGGGGTTGCTTTTGCTCATTTCAGGTTGGCTTGATTGGCATTTTACCAATTCAAAGCTGTAATCCTGTGCCTGGAGTGGTAATTGGCTTTTGTCATTTTACAGCTCGGCAAGGACAGCACTGTGCTAGTCCTATGCTTAAAGACTTTGCTGTACAAATGGCAAAAGACTTTGTCCTTTTCTATCTCGGCGTGGATGGCACTGTGCTAATCCTATGCTTAAAGATTTTGATAGAAAAACAGACATTTGAGGTGAGCAGATCTAGAGTGTCGCTGGTGTTGAGAGTGCTCCATACAGGAGCTGCTTTCCACCTAAACTTGAGAACTACCCAGAGTTCTCTGCTTCTTTTTTGCATAATTTATTTGTTACTCTATGCCTGAAAGGGTATCTCTTTGACTTATACTGGGTGCTCCCTTGTGTCTGGACAAAGCTATACCTCTCTGAAGAGCTCTAATTAGAGCGAAACACTGTGTCAGGGGATGCTTTTGCTCATTTCAGGTTGGCTTGATTGGTATTTTACCAATTCAAAGCTGTAATCCTGTGCCTGGAGTGGTAATTGGCTTTTGTCATTTTACAGCTCGGCAAGGACAGCACTGTGCTAGTCCTATGCTTAAAGACTTTGCTGTACAAATGGCAAAAGACTTTGTCCTTTTCTATCTCGGCGTGGATGGCACTGTGCTAATCCTATGCTTAAAGATTTTGATAGAAAAACAGACATTTGAGGTGAGCAGATCTAGAGTGTCGCTGGTTTTGAGAGTGCTCCATACAGGAGCTGCTTTCCACCTAAACTTGAGAACTACCCAGAGTTCTCTGCTTCTTTTTTGCATATAATATATATATATATATATATATATATATATATATATATATATATATATATATATATATATATATATATAGTTTCACAAAAAACATTTTAAATAAAGAAAACGGGGCAGGGTAGGAATACCCTCACCCTAAGATGTGGTGGTGGGATCCCAGGGGACTCCATTGGGGATTAAAAACTTTTTTTTCAAGTTTGCCGCAAATTCTTGTGTGGATCTGTGTCAAAATTGAAAAAAAACAACAAGCATAGTCTCCCTTGATTATTTTAAATGAGCACTGGGTGGGCCAGGTCCCTGGGGCATTTTTTTTTTTAAATGGAGGGACGAACGGGGCCCCCCTTCTAAGGCTCTTTGAGCCCGGGGACCACCACCTCCTTGGGTTTTTATCTTTGTAAGTGGGGGAATGTGGACCCCCTTCTAGGCTTTGAGGAAACCCCGGGAACCACCACCTCCCTAGGGCTAAATCTAAAAGGAACTGGGGGCATGTTGACCCCCATGGGCCCTGTTGACTAGTACCTCCCTGGGCCACATCACATAAAAAACTGGAAGGGGGCTGCATGGCTCCCCTCCTGGGCAGTATACTACCCGGGGGATCACTACCTTCCCTGGGCAGATCAAAGGATTGGGGCTTCGTGGCCACCCCTCCTAAAGCTAATAATGGCCCTGGGGACCGACGCCCCCCAGGGCTGGCTATTGTTATGTTACAGGGGACAGCATAGCTTTTGTCTTTCAAGCGGGCAGGGTAACAGATGAAAGGAAGGTTCTCACAGACAGGGAGCTTAGATAGCTTAGCAGCTCCCTCTCTATGAGAGGAATGCTGTCTTTTACAGGAGGGGGGGAGCTGGCTGGGACTACAGGGGCCTTGAGGCTCCCCCATGGTCCCAGCGAGAAAAGATGAGAAAGACACAAAATAAAGGTCGGAAACGAGGAGAAATCAAGCAGAAAGAGGCAGAATAAAGGACAGCAACAAGCAGAAAGAGGCAAAATAGAGGTCATAAATGAGCCAAAAGAGGCAGAATAGAGGAAAAAAGCTAGCAGAAAGAGGCAGAATAAAGGTCAGAAACACGCAAAAAGAGGCAGAATAAAGGTCAGCAACAAGCAGAGAGAGCTAAAATAAAGGTGAGATACGAGCAGAAAGAGGCAGAAAAGAGGCAGAATAAGGGTGAGAAATGAGCAGAAAGAGTAAGAATAAAGGTCAAAAATTAGGAGAAAGAGACAGAATAAAAGTCAGGAATGAGCAGAAAGAAGAAAAATAAAGGTGAGCAACGAGCAGAAAAGACAGAATAACGGTCATAAATGAACAGAAAGAGGCAGAATAAAGGTCAAGCAACAAGCAGAAAAAGGCAAAATAAAGGTGAGAAGCGGAAAGAGGCAAACTAAGGATCAGTAACATGCAGAAACATGCAGAATAAAGGTCAGCAACAAACAGATAGAAGCAAAAGGAAGGTATGAAACAAGCAGAAAGAGGCAAAATAAAGGTCAGAAATTAGCAGCAAGAGGTAAAGTAAAGGTCAGAAATTAGCACAAAGAGGCAAACTTAAGGACAGAAATGAGCATCAAGATGCAAAATACAGATCAGAAACAAGCTGAAAGAGGCAAAATGGAGATCAGAAATGAGCAGAGAGGCA
The DNA here is from genome assembly GCF_964204655.1 of Triturus cristatus. Classification (NCBI taxonomy): domain Eukaryota; kingdom Metazoa; phylum Chordata; class Amphibia; order Caudata; family Salamandridae; genus Triturus; species Triturus cristatus. Next base: position 744,631,623 of record NC_140581.1, on the reverse strand, counting down.
AAATAGCAGAGAGAGGTCGCCCAGTCCCCTTAGCAACAAAGCAGATTGCAACCTCCAAACCTGGAAGTGCGCCAGGAGTTGCATTTGAAGGATGGTTGAGAAAGGGGGCAGGCCTTGGATGTGGTCCACTCTCAGCAATCCCACTGTTGGGGACTTACTGATAGTAACAATGGGGGTTCTTGGCCCCCAAGGACCCTCAGCAGCCAAGGGGACTTCATCCCCCAACCAGTAGTGCTCCATAAGGCATGTTTGCAGAGTGATTGAGAAAAGGGGTGGGGTCTCTGACAAGGTCTCACTCTCAACATTCCCGCTGTGGGAGACTTACTGGTGGGAACAGGAGGGGCCAATACCTACTGTAAGCATCTAAAGTGACTTAATAAGGGGCTGCGGAACAATACTCTTCCCACTTATGGAACTTTGTGGAATTTGGTGGAGATTTTCGGGTAACTCTGCATAATTCTTCTTACTGAAAGTCCACAAGCTCCTTCCAGGACTAGCAGAAAGAGGAAAAATAAAGGTCAGCAGTTAGCTGGAAGAGGCAAAATAGGGTTATATGTGAGCAGAAAAAACACAGAAAACAACCAGTTCTGTGGATGATATCATCAGTGATGTCCTTTGAGATGTCATCAGTGCTGTCACTAACCATGTCATGAGTGGTGTAATATGTGAATTTATAGTCAGCGCATTGCAGGGGCATTTAGTTACGTCAGGTAACTATAACTGCTGCATTTCTATTGTTGTGTTTGAGTAAAATGTGAACCTAACTGTAACGTCCTTGTTACCTTTGTTTTTTTCAGGGAATTTCCAAGGTTTTAAAATTATATTTCCTAACTATAAAGTCCATGTAACCTTTGTTTTTTTCACAGAATTTCTAACATTTTTTAAATTCTATTTCCTAATCATAATGTCCCTGTAACCTTTGTTTTTTTCAGTGAATATGTATATATATATTTATCGTACATCATTGGTTTGTGACCTTTAAGGGCAGATTAGATTTAGAGGTTAGTATGGCTCCGTGCGCACATACTATATGAACTACAGTCCATGGGTCATGACTATGAAGTAATAGATATTTATTAGTGCTTTTTAGGGGTTTGCTTTTATTGCTCTTTTTATGAAATTTGAATGAATCTTATAATCAACATAGTTAATGCCAATTATTTTTCAGAAGTGCAATCTATTTGGGGTGAACGATGGATCAGAGATATGCCACCTTCTAGAGAATGCTCTAACTTCCATAACCCATAGGGTTGGGATGTTCTCAGGCTGTGTATTTTTATGTATTTTCAGCAGCTTCTGGGGATAAACAGATGGAGCCCACATGGCTGTTGATGGGGTCCCTGGGCATTAGTTGCTTTTTCATAGATATGGCCATGGATTTTCTTATTACAGTTTCTCTTGTTAATGACTAGCTGACAACTTGCTAAGGGCAGTATTGCTTGACACGATGCCCAGTATATAGCGCAGATTGCTTAGAGGCAATATTTTTTGTTTTCTTTTTTACTGGGTTGGGTAATGGAACCCTTCTATGCACTTTGCATGGTTGTGACTTTACCCTGACATTTCAAACCATGTGCAACTATTATCTCACTAAGGGGATTATTGAAACTTGCCCATTTTTGCACTTGCTTAAATTGCACCATTGCTTATTTTGCACAGTTGTTCAGATCCAATGTTATTATATTTAGGAAACATTTTTAACAACTGCACAGTATATATTTTATGCTTCAATACTATGTTGGATTATTCTCCATGTGTAGTGGCCTGTCTATAATGACTGCTAAAGCTTGCTGTTTTTTCACATGCTTAATTTTGCACTATTGTGTTTATTTGCACAGATGCTGCTAAATTATTCAATGGCTTGACAGTCAATAACTATGCTCTCAGTTGACTACCGAGGACTGTTTGAGATAACGCGATAGTTCTTCTATATCTATTGGCCCGATGGTCATGTGATGTCAACACTTGCACTTTAAATTCAGCGGTTTCTACTGCCAGCGCCATATGATCAAGGCCTCTGTTTTGGGGCCGAAACGCGTCATGGCGGTGCGTGGTACACTTAGGGATGAAATAAATACCTTGCACTCAGAAGATTGGGTCAGTTTCGTCTGTCCAGCATTTTGGAGGTCTATGACGGAGTTCTTCCTATATATATATATATATATATATATATATATATATATATATATATATATATATATGTATGTATTACCTACTGGCGGTTGCCAGTGGGTAGTTATAGATAGGACCTATTTTCCATAGGAAATCCGCAACATTCTATTTGGAATTACTTTGGTGCCCGTTGACGAATCTTCGCAAAATTTTCAAAACTTTTGGCCAGCTCCAGTCCACTCCTATCCTGAAAGTCTCGGGATGATTCGTGTAGTGGGGGCTGAGAAAAAAGGGGGCTCCCAAAACGTGTTTTCCCCATGCAATTTCCCATAGGACCTTTAGCCGCAGCTACAACCCAAACTGCTGAACGGAATACACCAAATTTGGCAAGGAGTCCTCAGTTCAGACTCATGCCTTTTGCTTAAATGGTGTAAATCAGTTCAGTAGTTCCTGAGAAAATGACATTTAAAAGTACATATATATCTATGGCCTGAGAGGATCCGCGTACCGTATGCGCACCAAGTGCGCAACCTGCCGTGCACGAGTTGCTTTCTAATTGGCTGTCAACACTCCAAATCAGGAAGTGTTGGCAGCCATCTTGTGCCTCGGTAGAACCGAGGCACAAGAAACCCCCCACAAATCTCGCAAAACACAAAAAGGGGGCAGGGTAGAAACACCCTGACCCCCTAGGCCTGCTCAGGGGGTCCCAAAAACATTTTTTATTTTTTTTAAACGGGAGGGCGCGCATTCTGCTGATAAAAAAAATTAAGCCCAGGCTCCCACGCTTGTTAGTTATTTAGCCCTTGGGGGGCAAATCCCGGGGGCAATGGTCATTTATGTAAAGGGGGGCTCAAAGGGGCCACCCAGCCCCGGGGACCGCCACCCCCGGGGCTTTTGTAAATTAAGTACGGGGGCTCTCAGGCCCCCCAACCCCGGGGACCGCCACCCCCCGGGGCTTTTTAAAATTGGGAAGGGGGCTCTCAGGCCCCCCCAGCCCCGGGGACTGCCACCCCCGGGGCTACTTAAAATTGGGTGTGGGGGCTCTGAGGCCCCCCCAGCCCCGGGGACCGCCACCCCCGGGGCTTCTTACAAATGTGGGAGGGGGCCACGTGACAGGTATTCAGAGGCCATGCCCCTTTTTACACCTCTCTGCAACGCAGCTCCCTGACGCATACTGGAGGTACCTGCTGGGTAGTTGGCCCCCAGGGAACCTCAGCATTGAAGAGGAATTAATTCTTCATTTTAAAACACGCCACAGGGCGTGTTTGCACACATGTCACCTCAGGCCTCGCCCCCTTCCTTTACCATTGTGCAAATGTGCCCTGTGGTGCGTTTTAAGTTGAGGAATTAATTCCTCTTCAATCTTGAGGGGTCCCTAGGGGCCAACTAGCCCACCAGGTACCTCCAGTATGTGCCAGGGAGCTGCGTTGCAGACAGGTGTTCAGAGGCCTTGCCCCTTTCTACACCTCTCTGCAACACAGCTCTGTGGCACTTACTGGAGGTACCTAGGGGGCTAGTTTGACCCTAGGGAGCCTTAGGATTGAAAGGGACTTAATCTCTCAACTTAGAATGGTGACAGGACGCATTTACACATTGGTGAAGCGAGGGGACGGGGCCTTACGTGATGTGTTCAAACACGCCCTGTGGCACATTTTAAGTTAGGGAAAAAGTTCCACTTCAAACCTGAGGGACCATGGGGGCCAAGTAGCCCACCAGGTGCTTCCAGGAAGCGCCACTGCGCTGCGTTGCAGAGAGGTGGTGCAGGCCGTGCCCCTTTTGACATCTCTCTGCTACACAGTTCTGTGGCGCTTACTAGATGTACTACGAATTCCGATTTATTCACCTGTTATAAGAAGAGACCTCAGTGCTGCATCTTTGAGCCCAGTACTGATCCTGAAAAGTAATTCTAACCATACTTACCAGTAACTTGAATTTCCTTCCATAGGCTAACATTGACTGGTTTCACTTAGAAATTCTTCTAAGTGTGGAGTTTTGGGACTTTAAAATATTCACCTAAAATCATCCGAAGAACGAATTCCGATTTAGTCACCTGTTATCAGGAGTGAACCCAGTTCTGCATCCTTTAGCACAGCACTGACCCTGAAAAGTAATTCTAAACATACTTACCAGTAACTTGTATTTCCTTCCATAGGAATCCATTGTGTGGTTTTCACCAGAAAAGTGTTGATTTTCACAAACTACAAATATTCCTTAAAAATCGCCTGTATGACTTAAACGCATTCTTTCAACTGGTTACAGGAGATGCACCAGTGCTGGATCCAGGATCCACCACTGAGTAAGAAAAAGTAACGATAACACTACTTATCTAGTAAGTGAATTTCCTCCCATTGGATAACATTGGTGATTCGATGTGAAAATGTTTCTAAGTGTCAACTTTTAAAATACAATAATATTCCTTAAAAATCACTACTGTAACCAAAACGCTTTTACTCTACTGTTTACAGGAGATGTTCCAGGACTAAATCTAGGATCCAGTCCTGTGGTTAGAAAAGTAATCCATAAAGTAACTATTTGCATTTAACTAGAAATTCCCATTGAGCTCAATGTACTTAACAGTCTATTGCCTATTTGCAAAGTATTTATACTAAAGTAATTCGTTCTGAGAAAGTATATTTTGTAATGTAATGTATAATATAATTATAATGTAATTTAAAAAATAAAATATCTAAAAATAAAGTTTAAAAAAATGTAGGAAATCAATATAAAAAAAATCAATATAACAATTAATACATTTAAAAATTGTCATTTACAAAACCTTTGAAATTCACTGAAAAAACCATAGGTTTTAGGGGTGTTATAGTTAGCTGGACATTTCACTTGTACAAAACCATTGGAATTCCCCCGTTATAGTTAGTTCAGCTAACTATAACTCGCGCGCCCGCAATGCACTGATGATGACGTCACATATTACGTCACTCATGACATGGTCAGTGACATCACTAATGACATCACTGATGACATCTCAAATGACATCACTGATGACATCATCCTTGTGATAGAGCAGCAGACCTCCTCTCACCATAATAGAACCTTTGATACACACACTCAAAAATAGAATCTAACATTTTCAAATGAATGGAAATAGCAATACTACTTACAACACACCAATTCAGTAATTCCAAGATCTACACACATATCCACTCATTCACCAACAGTCCTATAAAGTCACTCATACATGTATTCACTCATCATATGTACTTATCCACCTATACATCCTGTTACACAGTGACACTCATCCATAGAGTTACTCAGAAACATAGTCACACACGCAAACAAAGTATCAAACATCCATTAAATTCTATATATACAGTTATACACACACCACCACACTTACTGCTACAGAAACTTACAAATACTTACTCGCTTAAGCAATCACTTATAGAAACACAGACTAATTTATACAGGAACTCTTCCAATCTCTCACTCTCACATATACTCACTTATACACACCAATACTCACAGATTCTAGTTTAAAACATATGTAGTTACTCATAAAGACACTATTGAGACAGTCATTCACTCACTAACACACCTATACACACACTCATCCACCCATACAGTGCTGTACACATGATGTCTTCAACACATACAAACAGTGTGTCACTCATATATGCATCTATGCACTACGTAATACCCCCCACCGAACCATACAGACACTCAGACACTCATACTGATACTCAAAAAACCAACTAATAACCTAGATAAACACTTATGTAGCTACTCAGCAACCCATGTAGCCACTTATACACAAAGTGAGAGACTGATACAGATATTTACATATTTAAAGATTACTTACTAACCCATGTATTCACTAAGAAACACTTAATCAGTCAGTAATAGAATTAATTTTCCGCCCAAAATTCATCCATTTAGACACTTATATACCCATTTATTCTTCCATCGACCTTGAGATATACATATATAAAACATATTTGATTTTCAGAAAAACACACATTCATTGGATGATGTCATCAGTGACGTCATCAGTGATGTCATTTGAGATGTAATGAGTGATGTCATGAGTGATGTCACTGACCATGTCATGAGTTATGTAATTTGTGACGTCATTAGCAGTGCATTGCGGGCGCGCAAGTTATAGTTAGCTGAACTAACTATAAAGGGGGAATTTCAATGGTTTTGTACAAGTGAAATGCCCAGCTAGCTATAACACTGCCATCACAGTCTCACTGTTGCTCTTCAAGGTGTGTCTTGCTTCTAGTGCCCATCCTGCCTGACCTCCATGGCTATCTTGATGCTCCTGCCCTGCCCCCTTGCCCCCAGCCCTCTGTTTACATGTGCAGACCCCTACTCCCTCCCTCCTGGCTTGTCTGTTCCATTGTAATGCCCCTGATCCGTCCCTCCTGCCCTTTATGGTCTGTTATGCTGCAGCTTTCTCTCCTGTCTGTCCATTATGGTCAGCTAGCTACCATTGCCTCTTGCCCCTCTGTTCTCTGTTGTCCATGTGCATGGTCATGGTCCATGTGCATGGTCCTGACCCCTCCCTCTTGCTTTCTATGGATTGTTGTGCTGCACTCCCGTCCCGCATGCCCTGTGTGGTGTATTGTGCTGCTGCAAACCCTGATGCCTGCCCTGTAGGGTCAGTTTGGTGCACCTCTCCATGTCCCTCCTGTCCTCTGTTATCCAAGTCCATGTCCCTACCCCATTTCCTTCCATGATCCAATGTACCATACTTGCGAACATTTTGAACTTGTTAAGAGGGAGATTTGGAAAAAAAACTGGGGTATTGATTTTCCCCTTTGAGTTACATTGAAAAAGAGGAGATTGTAGACAGGAGACAGATCAAATAAAGCCCATGTGAGCTTAAAAACATTGGACGTTTCCTGGCTGAATCGGGTCTGTTGGCATGTATGGTTGTACTACCATTGCCTCTTCCTTCTGCCCACAATGGTCTATTACATTGCCACAGACTCTCTTGCAAGTCCTGTATTGTTGGTTTGTTGCCCCTGCCCCCCTTTCCACTACCCTCCATAGTCTGTTGTGCTGCCACGGCCCTTCCTGCCTGCTCAGTGTGGTTAAATTGTTGCCTTTGCACCCTCCTACCTGCCTTCAATTTTCAGAGTCCGTGCCCCTGGCCTCTGCCTCTCAACAGAATCCTAATGAACAACTAGATTGCTAACATTCTATATTTATTACAAAAGTGTGGAACGCCTGACGTCATCTTGATGTAATCAAAACTGTAATACCTAGAACATTTCCTTTAGAAATTACATATATGAGAGGGTCTTATTGGCATCAAAATTATGGTTAGTGCTCTAAAAGACTAAAATAAGGACATATTTTCTGAGTTTTCAAATAGCGACAAAGCACTTTTAAAGTATTTGTTATCTTTATGTTTTTTTATCCAGTTGACCACTTGATTAAATGTTGCACTTAGGGGAGAGGATGTGGTGTTACTTCCAGAACTGCAGACTTTGCAACTGGGGAACCAGGTTGGAGTTTCTGCTTCAGCTCGACATTCTGTGATTCTGGTCAAATCACTTAGTCTCCCTATGTCTCCAACCAAAATGAATTTGTTCTTGTGTGATGTAACCAATGCTCATGTAAAGCACTCCAATACCTTACAAGTCTGCACTATATAACACTGCAAAAACACAAAATAATAAGTGTTCTGCACACTTCTGTCATTGGGCTATATTTGGGCTACATCTGGGTGATTTTGGGCTGCATTTGGGCTAATTTGTCTCCGGTGGCCATCTTGGGAGATTTATTTGTTATGAAGTTTCCTAATTTCCTCATGTACTGCAGTCTCCTCAGTAGAAAATGCTTTCAGTTTTTTACTTTGATTCCATCATGAAGGTATTCAGATATGTCACACATTTGCCATAAATTCTGAATGTTAGCACTCTAGTTGCTCATTAGATCACTGTAGTAAAACTACTGTTCACCATGGAAGTCTGCTCCTGGTATTAAAAACGCATGTTTCAGTCTGCATGTCAGAATTTTTTAATGAAATAGAAGATTATTTGAGAAGTCACTCAAAATGTGCCCTCATTTTCTTTCTTCAGCATTAATCATAATTTCTATGGCAAAATGAACCCCCTCATTGTGTTCCTTTTTAGATTAAATGTTTTAAGTGTTACCAGTTTATTCCAGCAAGATGGCTTCAGGTGTGCCATAATTTTGTCATAATGAAGACCGTAAGCGCTCTAGTTGTTTTTAAGAACACTCTGGGACATTCTGTCATTGGGCTATACTTGGGCAACATCTGGGTGATATTTGGGCTACATTTGGGCTCTTTTGTCTCTGGTGGCCATCTTGGGAGACTTATTTGTTATGAAGTTTCCTAATTTCCTCATTTACTGCAGTCTCCTCAGTAGGAAATAGTTTCAGTTTTTTACTTTGATTCCATCAAGAAGGCATTCAGATGTGTCACACATTTGCCATAAATTCAGAATGTTAGCACTCTGTTTGCTCATTAGATCACTGTAGTAAAGCTACTGCTCACCAGGATAAACTGCTGCTGGTATTGAAAGTGCATGTTCCAGTCTGCATGTCAGAATGTTTTAATGAAATAGAAGAGGATTTGAGAAGTCACTCAAAATGTGCCCTAATTTTTCTTTCTGCAGCACTAATCATACTTTTTATGGAAAAATGAACCCCCTCATTTTGTTCCTTTTTAAATTAAATGTTTTAAGAGTTACCACTTTAATCCAAGCAAGATGGCTTCAGGTGTGCCATACGTTTATCATAAGTAGGACTGTTAGCGCTCTAGTTGTTCTTTGGAACACTCTGGGAAGCTGCAGTAGAACACAAAGGAATCAACTGACAGTCTCTGCCCTTGTTGGATGTACATGTTTTACTGAGAATGTCAGACTTCATTCTCACATGACTGAGAAAGATAATGTGAATTACAGAAAATAAGCTCTCAGTTTAACTTATAGATCACCTTCCAAACCTCTGTGGGAAAAGCATGAGAAAATATTTTTCTCTCAATCATGATATCCCAGCAGAAGGCTTTTTCACATGGTGAAATCACCTTAGAACATACCACAATTCCTAAAATGAGTATGGTACCATCAACAAATGATTTATAATGTAACTAAAGTCTTAAAACCTTCTATTAACTGCAATGCTTTTTAATGAGGTGCTATCATGTATATTGGTCCCAAGATGGCTGCCAACACTTCTTGGATGAAGCGCTGACAGCCAATCAGATCTCAGGATGAGATATGTGGTTAGGCTCCGCCCACATATATATATGATTTTACTTTTGATTTTCTCAGGAACTACTGAACAGATTGACACCAGACCTGCAAAAGGCACATCCCTGACCTGAGGACTACCTCTCTGCCAAATTTCAAGTAATTCTGTTCAGCCGTTCGGGCTGTACCTTGGACTAAAGGTCCCTATGGAAAATTGCATGGGGAAAACGCGTTTTGGGACCCCCCTTTTTTCTCAGCCCCCGCTTGACGAATCCCCACCTATTTTGAAAATTTTGCGAGTATTCGTCAACCGGCGCCAAAGTTATTCCAAATAGAATGTTGCAGATTTCCTATGGAAACACGGTCCTAACTATAACTATCTACTGGCGACCGCAAGTAGATAATATATATATATATATATATATGTAGGCCCCACACGGTCTTAATAGTGGGGAAGAATTGAATGTACACCTGGGTAGATGAACACACTACAGATCACTTTTGGTGGTGCCATTCTGGTTTTATGAATGTAGTTGACAACATGCTTAGAATGAATATGAACAAAGCCGAAACCTAGAATGTATATATGTGTGTGGTTGTCTAGCCATTCCATGGCCAGTTAAAGTATTGGATACCCTTGTAATTTTATAGCATTTGTGAAACTGTTGTACTATGAATCTTGAAAATTTGGTAAATTCCCTACATGTGCTGTTTCCATTTGTATATATTTTAACATAACCCTTCTTTTAGGGATATACTTTTTTCACTTCTCTATTAGTTGTCTTTCTCGCACCATTTTTCTTTCCTTCTCTCTCTCCTTTTTTCTGTCCACCCTCTGTCCTTCTATTGTCATAGTAAATACTAGGATATTGATTTCTTTAAATAATATGGAGCCATGGCCAATACATGGCGTTATACCGATTTCCATATATGGACATCATCAATGTTATATTTTTTACATGATGAACCGCTGATCACAATTCATCTAATTGTATATCAGTAGTAACACTTAATGAATTATCTTTAATATGATTATTGCATTTGTAATGGTTCCTTGAGGGATAAGAGACATATATCTTATGGACATCCTTTCTGTGAATATATCACTCCAAGATGGCCGCCCCACGAGCAATGGTATAGCGTGGGACAATTGCCATCTTCTGTTTCTGTTGTTGTTTTTTTAATCTGTCCACGCTGTCGCGCAATACATGACGTAGTGTGTATTTAATGTTGGCGCGCGGTCTTGCTAATGTGACACTGATGAAGATTCACTCGAAACGCGTCTGTCTTGCTATTTGATGTTTCTGCCGAAATAAAGAAAAATCGATACGGAACCCCTCCAGTGAGTGCTTAACTCTGTTTGAGAAAAACGGGAGTTTTGGGAGCTGCAATATATATATATGTGTGTATATATATATTCACAGAAAAAACCATAGGTTTCAGGGGTGTTATAGTTAGCTGCCCATTTCACTCATACAAAACCATAGAAATTCCTCCGTTATAGTTACTAATCCATGTATTAAGTGAGACACTTTTAATTACTCACTTAAAAAGACAGTCAGACAGCTACTAAATCCTCCATCCAGACAGTTATATATCCACTCAATCTTCAATACAGATCGGTATCTAAATAATACATATTTAAATTTTAAACTAAACCACATTCAGTGGATGATGTCATCAGTGATGTCATTTGAGATGTCATCAGTGATGTCATCAGTGATGTCACTGACCATGTCATGAATGATGCAATATGTGACATCATCAGCAGTGCATTGCGGGCGCGTGAGTTATAGTTAGCAGAACTAACTATAACAGAGGAATTTCTATGGTTTTGTATGAGTGAAATGGGCAGCTAACTATAACACCCCTGAAACCTATGATTTTTTTGTGAATTTCTAAGGTTTTTTAAATGCTAATTTCTAACTATAACGTCACTGAAACCTATGCTTTTTTTCAGTGAAATTTAAAGGTTTTTTAAATGCTAACTTTTAAGTGTGATCGTAGTTATATCTATTATTTTGGACTGATTTTCTACAGTTTTTTAACTGTTTAATTATAAATATTTTATTCATTAAGTAACATATATTTTTCTGAAAATTGCACAAATTCTTTTTTTTTTAAATTAAAACTGAAATATTGATTAATTTTCTTGCTTTCATTTTTTATTTTAATATATTTATATTATTTTCATTAAAAAAAAATTCTAGTTTTTTTTCGGAGTCGCGCACTCAAAGTGTACACATCACGGTGGGTGCGCGAATTCTAGCCGCCATTGGGTATGGTGTACGACGGCTGTGTGTTTTTCAGTTACATCATATACATTTAATATCACGTGATATGCGCGATTGATATGCGACCAGTCAGCGACTCCTGCTCCCGCGCATTCGCGACACATGCGCATTATGGTACAAGATGTTTGCACGGTTGTGGGTCCCGCGTGACATCATATATGTGCTGGGGCGTGCTGGGTGCGCGACTCCCGCAAAAAAAAATTATGTTCCAAAATGATATGTATGTGTCTTTAATATACATATTAAGGCAAGAGATTATGTAAGATATTCATCAAAATAATATATTTGTACTCATAATAAACTTATATTATTTTTAAATGTATTTTCGTGAAGTCGGTGTGTGCATCGTGAGTGCAGAAAACCAGGTCAGCAGAGCTGCTGTAGAGCCAGAGAACCAGGTCAGCAGAGCTGCTCTAGAGCCTAAGAACTCGGTCAGCAGAGCTGCTCTAGAGCCAGAGAACCAGGTCAGCAGAGCTGCTGTAGAACCAGAGAAACCAGGTCAGCAGAGCTGCTTTAGAGGGAGAGAACCAGGTGAGCAGAGCTGCTTTAGAGCCCGAGAACCAGGCCAGCAGAGCTGCTTTAGAGCCAGAGAACCAGGTTAGCAGAGCTGCTTTAGAGCCAGAGAACCAGGTCAGCAGAGCTACTCTAGAGCCAGAGAACCAAATCAGCAGAGCTGCTTTAGAGCCATAGAACCAGGTCAGCAGAGCTGCTTTAGAGCCAGAGAACCAGGTCAGTAGAGCTGCTCTAGAGCCTACGAACCAGGTCAACAGAGCTGCTCTAGAGCCAGAGAACCAGGTCTGCAGAGCTGCTGCAGAGCCAGAGAAACCAGGTCAGTAGAGCTGCTTTAGAGGGAGAGAACCAGGTCAGCAGAGCTGCTGTGGAGCCAGATAACCATGTCAGCAGAACTGCTTCAGAGCCATAGAACTGGGTCAGAGGAGCTGCTTTAGAGCCAGAGAACCAGGTCAGCAGAGCTGTTGTAGAGCCAGAGAACTAGATCAGCAGAGCTGCTCTGTAGCATAAGAACTAGATCTGCAGAGCTGCTCTAGAGCCAGAGAACCAGGTCAGCAGACCTGCTGTAGAGCCAGAGAAACCAGGTCAGCAGAGCTGCTTTAGAGAGAGAGAACCAGGTCAGCAGAGCTGCTTTAGAGCCAGAGAACCAGGTCAGCAGAGCTGCTCTAGCTGACACTGACTGACTGACACTGACTGACTGACACTGACTGATTGCCACAGACTGGCACAGATTGACTGACACTGACACTGACTGACACTGATTGACTGACACTGACTGACTGACACTGACTGACTGACTGACAATGACAGACACTGATTGACACTGATTGACTGACACTGACTGACTGACACTGATTGACTGACAATGACTGACACTGACTGACTGACACTGACTGACTGACACTGACTGACACTGACTGACACTGACTGACACTGACTGACTACTCTCTACTACTCTCTCTCTACTACTCACTCTCTACTATTCACTCTCTACTACTCTCTACTACTCACTCTCTACTACTCTACTACTCTCTACTACTCACTCTCTACTACTCACTCTCAACTACTCACTCTCTACTACTCTACTACTCACTCTCTACTACTCACTCGCTACTACTCTCTACTACTCACTCTCTACTACTCACGCTCTACTACTCTCTACTACTCACTATCTACTACTACTCTCTCTACTACTCACTCTCTACCACTCTCTACTATTCACTCTCTACTACTCACTCTCTACTACTCACTGTACTATTTTCTACTACTCTCTACCACTCACTCTCTACTACTCTACTACTCACTCTCTACTACTCTCTACTACTCACTCGCTACTTCTCTCTACTACTCACTCTCTACTACACTCTCTACTACTATCTATCTCTACTACTCTCTACTACTACTCTCTACTATTCACTCTCTACTACTCACTCTCTACTACTCTCTACTACTCGCTCTACTACTCTCTGCTGCTCTCTACCACTCACTCTCTACTACTCTACTACTCTCTCTCTACTATTCACTACTACTCTCTCTCTACTACTCTCTACTACTCAATCTCTACTAATCACTCTACTACTCTCTACTACTCACTCTCTACTACTCTCTCTCTACTACTCATTCTCTACTATTCACTCTCTTCTACTCACTCTCAACTACTCACTCTCGACTACTCACTCTCCACTACTCACTCTCTACTACTCGCTCTCTACTACTCTCTACTACTCACTCTCTACTACTCACTCTCTACTACTGTCTACTACTCTCTCTGCTACTCACTCTCTACTACTCACTCTCTACTACTCTACTACTTTCTACTACTCGCTCTACTACTCACTCTCTACTATTCTCTACTACTCACTTTACTACTCTCTCCTACTCTCTACCACTCACTCTCTACTACTCTACTACTCACTCTCTACTACTCTCTCTACTACTCACTCTCTACTACTCATTCTACTACTCTCTACTACTCACCCTCTACTACTCTCTACTACTCACTCTGTACTACTCACTCTCTACTACTCACTCGCTACTACTCTCTACTACTCACTCTCTACTACTCACGCTCTACTACTCTCTACTACTCACTCTCTACTATACTCTCTCTACTTCTCCCTACTACTCACTCTCTACTACTCTCTACTACTCACTCTCTACTACTCTCTACTATTCACTCTCTACCACTCACTCTCTACTACTCACTGTACGACTTTCTACTACTCTCTACCACTCACTCTCTACTACTCTACTACTCACTCTCTACTACTCTCTACTACTCACTCGCTACTACTCTCTACTACTCACTCTCTACTACACTCTCTACTAGTATCTCTCTCGACTACTCTCTACTACTACTCTCTACTATTCACTCTCTACTACTCACTCTCTACTACTCTCTACTACTCGCTCTACTATTCTCTGCTGCTCTCTACCACTCACTCTCTACTACTCTACTACTCTCTCCCTACTACTCATTACTACTCTCTCTCTACTACTCTCTACTACTCACTCTCTACTAATCGCTCTACTACCCTCTACTACTCACTCTCTACTACTCTCTCTCTACTACTCACTCTCTACTATTCACTCTCTTCTACTCACTCTCAACTACTCGCTCTCTGCTACTCACTCTCCACTACTCACTCTCTACTACTCGCTCTCTACTACTCTCTACTACTCACTCTCTACTACTCACTCTCTACTACTGTCTACTACTCTCTCTGCTACTCACTCTCTACTATTCACTCTCTACTACTCTACTACTTTCTACTACTCGCGCTACTACTCACTCTCTACTATTCTCTACTACTCACTTTACTACTCTCTCCTATTCTCTACCACTCACTCTCTACTACTCTACTACTCACTCTCTACTACTCTCTCTACTACTCACTCTCTACTACTCATTCTATTACTCTCTACTACTCACTCTCTACTACTCTCTACTACTCACTCTGTACTACTCACTCTCTACTACTCACTCTCTACTACTCTCTACTACTCACTCTACTACTCACTCTCTACTACTCTCTCTTCTTCTCACTCTCTACTACTCTCTCACTACTACTCACTCTCTACTACTCTCTACTACTCACTCTCTACTACGAACTCTCTACTAATTGCTCTCTGCTACTCGCTCTCTACTACTCTCTAGTACTCACTCTACTACTCACTCTCTACTACTCTCTACTACTCCACTACTCTCTACTACTCACTCTCTACTACTCACTCTCTACTACTCTACTACTCTCTACTTCTCTCTCTCTACTACTCACTCTCTACTACTCTCTCTCTACTACTCACTCCCTACTACTCACTCTCTACTACTCTCTACTACTCACTCTCTACTACACTCTCTCTACTTCTCCCTACTACTCACTCTATACTACTCTCTACTACTCACTCTCTACTACTCTCTCTCTACTACTCTCTACCACTCACTCTGCTACTCACTCTCTACTACTCTCTAATACTCCCTCTCTGCTACTCACTCGTACTACTCTCTACTACTCACTCTCTACTACTCACTCTCTACTACTCTCTACTACTCACTCTCTACTACTCTCTACTACTCACTCTACTACTTACTCTCTACTACTCTCTACTACTCACTCTCTACTACTCACTCTATACTACTCACTCTCTACTACTCACTCTACTACTCTCTACTACTCACTCTCTGATACTTTCTCTACTACTCTCTATTACTCACTCACTACTCTCTATTACTCGCTCTCTACTCTCTACCTCTCTCTACCTTTCTCTACTACTCTCTACCTCTCTACCTCTACCTCTACCTCTCTACCTTTACACCTCTACCTATACACCTCTACCTCTCTACCTCTCTGTACATGCACATATATGCACAAATATATGCATATATTTGCATCTGCATTTATATATATGTATGTGTATAGATATATATACATATATAAACATATAAATATAATCTGCATATCTATATAAATATAAATGCATGCAAACATATACATATACATATATGCATACATATGCATGGTATGTACATGAAAGTTTGAAAAACTCTAATACAAGCAAAGCTAAAAAGCCACCTAATTACAAACAGATTTGCTTTAACTTAAACGAGGGCGAGACCTATTGCATTTTCAATGCTTGTTTACTTTGATTCCTTCAAGAAGGCATTCAGATGTGTCACACATTTTCAGTAAATTCTGAATGGTAGCACTCTAGTTGCTCATTAGATCACTGTAGTAAAGCTACTGCTCACCAGGGAAGTCTGCTGCTGGTATTCAAAGTGCATGTTTGAGTCTGCATGTCAGAATTTTTTAATGAAATGGAAGAGGATTTGAGAAGTCAAAATGTGCCCTAATCTTTCTTTCTGCAGCACTAATCATAATCTCTATGGCAAAATGAACCCCCTCATTTTGTTCCTTTGCAAATTAAATGTTTTAAGTGTTATCACTTTATTCCAATCAAGATGGCATCAGGTGTGCCATACTTTTGTCATAAGTAAGACTGTTAGCGCTCTAGTTGTTCTTTAAAACACTCTGGGACATTATGTCATTGGGCTATACTTGGGCTACATCTCGTGATATTTGTGCTACATTTGTGCTCTTTTGTCTCTGGTGGCCATCTTGGGAGACTTATTTGTTTTGAAGTTTCCTAATATTCTCATTTACAACAGTCTCCTCAGTAGGAAATACTTTCAGGTTTTTTACTTTCATTCCTTCAAGAAGGCATTCAGATGTGTCACACATTTGCCATAAATTCGAAATGTTAGCACTCTAGTTGCTTATTAGATCACTGTAGTAAAGCTACTGCTCACCAGGGAAGTCTGCTGCTGGTTTTGAAAGTGCATGTTTCAGTCTGCATGTCAGAATGTTTTAATGAAATAGAAGAGGATTTGAGAAGTCACTCAAAATGTGCCCTAATTTTCTTTTTTCCGCACTAATCATAATTTCTATGGCAAAATGAACCTCCTCATTCTGTTCCTTTTAAATTAAACTACTCACTCTCTACTACTCACTGTCTAATACTTTCCACTACTCTCTACTACTACTCTCTACTACTCACTCTCTACTACTCACTCTCTACTACTCTCTACTACTCACTCTACTGCTCTCTACTACTCTCTACCACTCACTCTCTACTACTCTTTACTACTCTCTCTCTACTACTCCCTCTCCGCTACTCACTCTACTACTCTCTACTACTCACTCTCTACTACTCACTCTCTACTACTCTACTACTCTCTACTACTCACTCTCTACTACTCACTCTCAACTACTCACTCTCTACTACTCTCTCTACTACTCACTAAACTGCTCTCTACTACTCACTCTCTACTACTCTACTACTCACTCTCCACTACTCACTCTCTACTACTCGCTCTCTACTACTCTCTACTACTCACTCTACTACTCACGCTCTACTACTCTACTACTCTCTATTACTCTCTCTGCTACTCACTCTTTACTACTCTCTACTACACACTCTCTACTACTCACTCACTACTACTCTACTACTCTCTACTACTCTCTCTCTACTACTCACTCTCTACTCCTCTCACTCTACTACACACTCTCTACTACTTGCTCTCTACTACTCACTCTACTACTCACTCTACTACTCACTCTCTACTACTCCCTACTACTCACTCTACTTCTCACTCTCTACTACTCTCTACTACTCACTCTCTACTACTCCACTACTCTCTACTAATCACTCTCTACTACTTACTCTGTACTACTCTCTACTACTCACTCTCTACTACTCTCTACTACTCACTCTCTACTACTCTCTCTCTACTACTCACTCTCTACTACTCACTCTCTACTACTCTCTACTACTCACTCTCTACTACTCACTCTCTACTACTCTACTACTCTCTTCTACTCACTCTCTACTACTCACTCTCAACTACTCACTCTCTACTACTCTCTCTCTACTACTCTCTCTACTACTCACTCTCTATTACTCTTTATTACTCACTCTACTACTCTCCACTACTCTCTACCACTCACTCTCTACTACTCTACTACTAACTCTCTACTACTCTCTACTACTCTCTCTCTCCTACTCACTCTCTACTACTCACTCTACTACTCTCTACTACTCTCTCTCTAGTACTCGCTCTCTACTACTCATTCTCTACTACTCTACTACTCACTCTCCACTACTCACTCTCTACTACTCGCTCTCTACTACTCTCTACTACTCACTCTACTACTCACTCTCTACTACTCTACTACTCTCTACTACTCTCTCTGCTACTCACGCTCTACTACTCTCTACTACTCACTCTCTACTACTCACTCTCTACTACTCTACTACTCTCTACTACTAACTCTCTACTACTCACTCCACTACTCTCTACTACTCTCTCTCTACTACACACTCTCTACTACTTGCTCTCTACTACTCACTCTACTACTCACTCTACTACTTACTCTCTACTACTCCCTACTACTCACTCTACTACTCACTCTCTACTACTCTCTACTACTCACTCTCTACTACTCCACTACTCTCTACTAATCACTCTCTGCTACTCACTATGTACTGCTCTCTACTACTCACTCTCTACTATTCTCTACTACTCACTCCCTACTACTCTCTTTCTACTACTCACTCTCTACTACTCACTCTCTACTACTCTCTCTCTACTACTCTCTACTACTCTCTACTACTCACTCTCTACTACTCTCTACTACTCACTCTCTACTACTCTCTCTCTCTACTACTCTCTACTACTCACTCTACTACTCATTCTCTACTACTCATTCTCTTCTACTCTCTCTCTGCTACTCAGTCTCCACTACTCACTCTATACTACTCTCTACTACTCACACTCTAATACTCACTCTCTACTACTCTCTACGTCTCGCTCTCTACTACTCTCTACTACTCACTCTACTAATCAATCTTTACTACTCTCTACTTCTCACTCTCTACTACTCTCTACTACTCACTCTCTACTACTCACTCTACTACTCTCTCCTACTCACTCTCTGCTACTCTCTCTACTACTCTCTACTACTCTCTCTCTACTCTCTACTCTCTTTTACTCATCCTCTACTCTCTACCTCTCTACCTCTCTCTACCTCTCTCTCTACTACTCTCTACCGCTCTACCTCTACCTCTCTACCTCTACATCCCTACCTCTACACCTCTACCTCTCTACCTCTCTCTACATGCACACATATGCACATATATGCATATGCATTTATATATATGTATGTGTATATATATACATACATATATAAACATACAGGAACTTCGCCGCAGTATTCAAGATAGGAGAAAAGGACAAAGCGGACCCAGTAGAAACAGTGCAAATAATTTAATCCACAGGTATGACAAGCACCGCCATGACGCGTTTTGGCCTCAGAAAGGCCTTGATCACATGACGCTGACTCAGGCAGCCCATAGGTTTATAAAGTGCATAGGTACAAGTCAGGTGATCGTTAAGCCAATAGACATAAAACAAACACATACATTGTATCAATACATCGAATGCTGGTATTCAAACATCATATTTAGCAATATACAAGGTCAAATACACCAATGGCTGATAATACAATCGAAAAACACAATTATTGTTTTTTTCATGAAAAAAGAGAGAGCAAAGGGGAAACAAATGTTCACCAGACAGTCAGATTACAGAACGATAATCATGAGCTTGCAGGTCGTAATTGATTGTTACAGTGAGTACCAAGCAAAGTGATTCTACTGAAATACCCACACTTCTATTGTTCAGTATAGTTCTGAATGTGCAAAATGTGCAAGTGCAAATGACGGATACATATGTGCAAAAAATCGCAAGTGCAAATTGCATACATGTAACCCCCTGAGGTTGATACTGTGGTCTCAATAATGTCACCACAGCTCGTTTGTCTGTATAATATACTGCAGTTGCTGGGTATAGTCCAAAATGTGCAAAGTTTATGCAAGTGCAAATGGCGGTTGTATATATGCAAAATAACGCAAGTGCAGATTGCATACATGTAACCCCCTTAGATTGATAAACTGGTGTCAATAAAATCACCACTGCTCATTTATTTGTCTAATACTCCATTTGGACCCTCAAAGAACCTGATTTACACAAGCTGTGTCACTGCTCAAGTGAGCCGACTTGCTCCACTGACTAGTATGGCTGTGGGATAGATGAGCTACTGTTTGACTGTTGCCTGCTGAGATAAAATGTCTGCTTTTAACTGTTATTCAGTTCGCTAGCTCTCTTACATATTGCGAATCAAATTTTCCTCCCTGACCAGTTGGAATCCACAATATAAACATATATATAATCAGCATATCTATATAAATACAAATATAAATGCATGCATACATATACATATATGCATGTTATGTACATGAAATTTTGAAAAACACTAATAAAAGCAAAGCTAAAAAGCCACCTAATTACAAACAGAATTGCTTTAACTTAAACAAGGGAGAGACCTATTGCATTTTCAATGCTTGTTTACTTTGGTTCCATCAAGAAGGCATTCAGATGTGACACATTTGCCATAAATTCTGAATGGTAGCACTCTAGTGCCTCATTAGATCACTGTAGTAAAGCTACTGCTCACCAGGGAAGTCTGCTGCTGGTATTCAAAGTGCATGTTTCAGTCTGCATGTCAGAACTTTTTAATGAAATAGAAGAGGATTTGAGAAGTCGAAATGTGCCCTAATTTTTCTTTCTGCAGCACTAATCATAATTTCTATGGCAAAATGAACCCCCTCGTTTTGTTCCTTTGCAAATTAAATGTTTTAAGTGTTACCACTTTATTCCAATCAAGATGGCTTCAGGTGTGCCATACTTTTGTCACAAGTAAGACTGTTTGCGCTCTAGTTGTTCTTTAAAACACTCTGGGATTTCTGTCATTGGGCTATACTTGGGCTACATCTCGATGATATTTGTGCTACATTTGGGCTCTTTTGTCTCTGGTGGCCATCTTGGGAGACTTGTTATGAAGTTTCCTAATTTCCTCATTTACTACAGTCTCCTCAGTAGGCATACTGTCAGTTTTTTACTTTGATTAAATGAAGAAGGCATTCAGATGTGTCTCACATTTGCCATAAATTCAGAATGTTAGGACTCTCATTAGATCACTGTAGTAAAACAACTGCTCACCAGGGAAGTCTGCTGCTGGTATTGAAAGTGCATGTTTCAGTCTGCATGTCAGAATTCTTTAATGAAATAGAAGAGGATTTGAGAAGTCACTCAAAATGTGCCCTAATTTTTCTTTCTGCAGCACTAATCATACATTCTATGGCAAAATTAACCCCCTCATTTTGTTCCTTTTTAAATTAAATGTTTTAAGAGTTACCACTTTATTCCAATCAAGATGGCTTTAGGTGTGCCATATGTTTATCATAAGTAGGAGTGTTAGCGCTCTAGTTGTTCTTTGGAACACTGTGGGAAGCTGCAGTAGAACACAAAGGAATCAACTGCCAGTCTCTGCCCTTGTTGGATGTACATGTTTTACTGAGAATGTCAGAATTCATTCTCACATGACTAAGAAAGATAATGTGAATTTACAGAAAATATGCTCTCAGTTTAGCTTATAGATCACCTTCCAAACCTCTGTGGGAAAAGCATGTGAAAATAGTTTTCTCTCAAACATGATTCATGATATCCCAGCAGAAGGCTTTTTCACATGGTAAAATCACCTTAGAACATACCACAATTCCTAAAAAGAGTATGGTACCATCAACAAGTGATTTATAATGTATCTAAAGTCTTAAAACCTTCTATTAACTGCAATGCTTTTTAATGAGGTGCTATCATGTATATTGGTCCCAAGATGGCTGCCAACACTTCTTGGTTGAAGTGCTGACAGCTAATCAGATCTCACGATGAGATGTGTGGTTAGGCTCCGCCCAAATATATATGTGATTTTACTTTTTATTTTCTCAGGAACTACTGAACGGATTTACACCATTTAAGCGAAAGGCACGAATGTAACCAAGGTCTACCTTTCTGCCAAATTTGGTGTAATTCCGTTCAGCAGTTCGTGCTGTAGCTGCGGCTAAAGGTCCTATGGGAAATTGCATGGGGAAAACACATTTTGGGACCCCCCTTTTTTCTCTGCCCCGCTACACGAATCATCCCAAGACTTTCAGGATAGGAGCGGGCCGGAGCTAGCCAAACATTTTGAAAATTTAGCGAAGATTCGTCAACCGGCGCCAAAGTAATTACAAATAGAATGTTGCTGATTTCCTATGGATAAGAGGTCCTAACTATAACTACCTACTGTAGGTAATGTATATATATATATATATATATATATATATATATATATATATATATATATATATATTTTTTTTTTTTTTATGCATTCATATAAATGTGCGAAGTTCTATGCCCCGACTGTGAAGTCTTCACAGTTGTAATCTCGCTGTTAACTCATTGTTTGTGAATAGAAAAAAATAGTAAACTTGCACCGAAGTGCAAGTTTACCTTTGTGCATCAGGCCCTGGGAGTTTCTCTGGCAGGAGATGTAGAAATTAAGTACACATGTCCTACTGTTTAACTACAATGCAGCATATCCCATGATCTGTTAGGCCCTACCTTGGTGGTGACTTATCGTTTATTAAAAGGAAGGTTTATACCAGCCTAAATGTAGTTTATCTTTTACTGCAAGTTTGGCAGTTTAAAAGGGGCATTGCAGGTTGCAGTGTCAACCCCCGAGGCCACATTTTCTACGAGCTTTACTGGGCTTGATGGAAGCATGTACCAACTATCACACCTTTACCATTCTGGGTGATTTTAATTTTTACTTAGAATGTTTAGAGGACAAAAATACCGACTTGCTAGTAGATAATATCATATATTTTGACTTTAAACAATTAGTTCAACAACCAACTCACTCTGCTGGCCACATACTGGATGGTATTTTTTCCAATCACTCAAACATTAGAATTGATAAACTGTTACCTTTGATTTGGACAGATCATAAGGTTACTTTATTCAAACTTAACTTCCCTACTTACCCAACTAACCAAGCCAAACCCCAAGTGGCGAGTAATTTTAGGGCATGGAAAAAAATGGACGAATTTAAATTTGATAATAAATTTTTTTTAAACCCTACTAGCAGCTAATGATTTAGTACAAACCTCAATCATACATGATTCATGGATCAATGATGCGGTGTCTCAGCTAGCCCCTCGGAAAAGTAGAATAACTTACCGGAAAACACCCGCTGCCCCATGGCTCTCACAAGACCTAAAGAAACTTAAGAAAAAATGAAGGCACCAAAAACTTATATGGAGAATGCAGTATCAGCAAGAAGATAGATTAAAATATTAAAATCTTATGAAGGAATAAAAAAACCTGATTAAAGTATATAAAAAATAAATCTTTAAAGAGAAAATAAAAGCAGCTAGCAACTCCTCTATGGAGCTTTTTAGAATGGTGAGAGTCCTCTCAATCTTTGGAGATAGAAACAACGTCACACCTAGCCAAGAATTTTTTGACTAAGTAGCTAGCTTCTTCTTTAGTATAGTCAATACCATTTTCAAGACTTCCAATGTGAATCCACCAGTCAAATTCACATTCCAGTTACTATCCTGGATAATGAGATTTCAGACAAAAATTGTGTTGTTTCTTCTCTGTTTTATCCTCAGTTTCTCATCTTACAGTAGAACAAACTGCTTCCCTTATAAAAGCAATCAAGTCTGGATCTCTAACTGATCCCTGTTCTCCAGAGGTACTCTATCCTTTCTCAAATATAATCACTGTCCACCTTACCAGCATCATAAAAAATCATCTCTGGATTTTTTCCATGTAAAAATGTATAGGCCCATCTCCCTCCTACTGTTACTGCCAAAAATATTGGAGAAAGTGATAAATAAAGAGGTTATTTCTTTTCAGGACTCTACTAAACTTTTTGATTCCATACAACATGGTTTTAGGCCAAGACATTGCACAGAGTCAGACCTTTTGGCAGCTACAGAGAAGATCGTACCTTAGAGGGCGACGTTAGTCTTATTAGACCTATTGGCTGCATTTGACACAGTGGACCACCTTGCACTCATTAATCACCTTGAGAAAATAGGCATAAAAAGAGTGGCCCTCAAACTGATCTCATCTTTTCTTAACAATAGGGAGCAAGCAGTGATGGTCAAAGGATATACCTCCAATCCTTTTAAATTTCCCTGTGTTGTCCCGCACGGTGAGGCAAATTATGTTTGCTGGGAGCCTGAAGGGGCCACTACCAAGTCAGAAGGACCCAGCCTCATGGAGGGTGATGGGGCTAGCTTGGAAACCACATCATCGTCAGAACATGAGGCCTCCAGGTTGGACCAGCCCCAAGTGATGGAGGACTACAGACCATCTGGAGGACTTAAAACCTTGTCCCCCACCATCAGATCCATCATCACCCTCCCTCCTGCTTCCTCCAGTCTAGGTCAATAACCAGCCCAGTAAAACGATGGGGTCTCCTTTGACGGACCAGGTACCTCATCTTCTGCCCCTAGAAACCCAAAAATGATCTCTGAGGAGGCTCTGGATTTGTTACAGAGTCTTTTTATAGGGTACACTGCACTGTTGTCTGCCATTCAGGGAATAGGTTAACCTATATCTCAGTTAGTGGCACTCCTGGATTGCATGCACTGTGCTGTGTCTACAGTACAGAAAGGCTTGGGCTGGAGCTGAGCCCCCTTAGACATCACTGTCTTCCACACACTCACAACCTGACCCTTCCTCTTGTAATTTATTTCCTCGTAACACTATTCTACCGTCAACAATCTCTCCACTAATTACCCCAATCTCAGACTCCAGCACTACACAAACACCCACACACATACATAAAAGCAAACACAATCACTCACAGCATCACCAACACATTCAATTAAACACATACAAACACATAAATACAAAACCAAACACACAGGCACGACATATAGGACCACAACCACCTCAGACACAGACACATCCAAAACAGACAGACTCACATACACCCATACACACACCAGAAATCACCACTATCACAAACCCCACCACAGATACCAGCAACATATAGGTGCACACATCCTAATACCCATATACAACAGCACCTCACCGTCTAACAAGCAGCCCACTGAAACCATTGCCTCATCCAAACACGCACCCCAAAAACACCCTCCCCCTCACCCAAACCCATACCTTCACCAACACCAAAAACATCCACCCAAAACCACAGCATCACTCACACCAAAAGAACCATCCCATACCACATCCACACCTGATTCCAGCACCACACACACACCCTTACCCTCAAATAACACAGAAAACCATCACAAATCACAGCACACATTCCAGCACATGTACCTCTGAAACCCCTACTCCATCCACTCAATCTCTCCTCATACCTCCCTCAAAGACACCTACTCCTACTCCCAACCCCTCAAGCACCCCATTACTTTTTTAAGGTGCCTGAGTTCCATCAGCTTGTGAGAAAAGCCCCTTTAGGAGGGGGAATATTTTGTACAAAAACATATAGGCCCTGATTCACAAAGGCAAACATACACGTATGTGTAAGATTATGATGATTTGCTAGTCACAACGGTATTTGTACTATTAGTATCTTTACGACTGCGGAGTCGGTGTTCATAAAAAGATATGATTGTCCGATCTATTTATTTGCAGAGATTCTGCAGTCATAGAGATGCAATCATAATCTTACATAAAAGTGTAAGACTACCTCTGTGGATCAGGCCAATAAGATTCAAGCTTATATCACACTGTTAATAGTGTTGCTATTTGAATTTGTTTAAATTTTTTTTTTAAACACATTTTACTGAGTTTTACATAAGATAGAAAACGTACAACATCTGAACAACACATTTGAAGTGCTATGCCCTCGGCCCTCCTGCAGCTCCCTCTTCCCTGTTTTTATGTGCAAATAAGTGCAGATTGTTTCGATTGGGGCCCCAGTCCTATGTATGTCTGGATTTCAGCATCTAAGCATCTGAAGTTAGAATGTGTCTTTGCAATATTGATTCCTCTATATGCTGCCCATGTACCCTATTTCTTTGTTTGTTTCGGAGCTCTCCCTTTGCTACTTTACCATTTTATCTCTGGTCATGCCCCAATCTATTCAACTTCGGGAGGGAAAGTGGGATCTGCACCTTTCAGTGGTGTGCAATGTCTTGTTTTCCCACTGTGAGGCCCATCCAGAGCAGTGCCAGTCTGTAATGATTCATGTCAAGATCAGAGGTTATGTGAAAGAGGGTCAGTTTTTGGGTTGTGCTGTCAGTTGACCCATACATGGTCTGGACAGGATAAAACTCACTCCCAGGATTGGCACAGGTTTGTGCATCTCCACGTAATATGCAGAAAGTCCCCCACTTTTGTTTAACATTGGAGGCTGTGGATGGACGTGTTTGAGCCAATGTTGTGTGAGTTAGGTCCTATGTGTGTATTTTAACTGTATACGATGAAAGCTTGTAGCTTTTGCTCTGTGTCACAGGGATGCCCTAGCTTCTGAACAGACTTTTTAATCTAGGGTGCCTAAGTCTTACTCCCATACACTGGGCAGGATCACTGAAAAAATATTGAGAAGGAGAATATCGACCTACAAAAAATATCGAGGAAAAAATATAGAATGCCAAAATATCAAATCCCTATCTCCAAACAGGTAAGTACAAAAATATAGAATCCAAAATATCGTTGTAAAAAATATAGTTAGTCAAAATATCGAATTTTTTAAATGTCTTAAAAGTAATGTAAAATGAAAGAATACATATAATTAACTGAAACATACTTAAAAATACCTAAATAACTTTAAAATTAATAAATAATTAATGTAAGTAAAAAAAACTAATTAATACATATATACTAACGTAATCTTAATGAAAAATATTCAATATTTTTTGCGTAGGATAGCGGGCGGGTACAATTTACTATTACCACTCCAGTAAGTGCAATAGTAGAGAAAGCGTTGGATAGCGGGAGGGTAAAAATTACTATTCCCACTCCAGAGAGTGCAACAATAGTGAAAGCGTTGGATAGCAGGAGGGTAAAAATTACTATTCTCACTCCACAGAGTGAAATAATAGGGAAAGCATTGGATAGCGTAGGGGTAAAAATTACTATTCCCACTCCAGAGAGTGCAACAGTAGGGAAGTGTTGGATAGCGGGAGGGTAAAATTTACTATTCCCACTCCAGTGAGTGCAACAGTAGGGAAAGCGTTGGATAGCGTAGGGGTAAAAATTACTATTCCCACTCCAAAGAGTGCAACAGTAGGGAAAGCATTGGATAGAGTAGGGGTAAAAATTACTATTCCCACTCCAGAGAGTGCAACAGTAGGGAAAGCGTTGGATAGCGTAGGGGTAAAAATTACTATTCCCACTCCAGAGAGTGCAACAGTAGGGAAAGCGTTGGATAGCGTAGGGGTAAAAATTACTATTCCCACTCCAGAGAGTGCAACAGTAGGGACAGCGTTAGAAAGCGGGAGGGCAAAATTTACTATTCCCACTCCAGTGAGTGCAACAGTAGGGAAAGCGTTGGATAGCGTAGGGGTAAAAATTACTATTCCCACTCCTGAGAGTTCAACAGTAGGGAAAGCATTGGATAGCGGGAGGGTAAAATTTACTATTCCCACTCCTGAGAGTTCAACAGTAGGGAAAGCATTGGATAGCGGGAGGGTAAAATTTACTATTCCCACTCCAGTGAGTCCAACTGTAGGGAAAGCGTTGGATAGCATAGGGGTAAAAATTACTATTCCCACTCCAAAGAGTGCAACAGTAGGGAAAGCGTTGGATAGCGTAGGGGTAAAAAGTATTATTCCCACTCCAGTGAGTGCAATAGTAGGGAAAGCGTTGGATAGCGTAGGGGTAATGATTACTATTCCCGCTCCAGTGAGTGCAATAGCAGGGAAAATAATAATTTTATATTTTATTAAAAATAAATTAATTATTAATACCCAAAAAAAATATTAAAATTAATTACCAATCACACAATATTTAATAATTAATTAATTATAAATACCAATAATTCATTGTTTAATTAATTACTTATTAATAATTAATTTACGACCAATTAATTTTCAATACCAAAAATTATTAAATACAAAGAATACCAATTAATAATTAATTAATAATAAATTAATTATCAATATACAAAAATTATTTCAATAATTAATTATTTACAATTAATTTACTTCCCACTATAATCCCCTATAAACCCACAACCCGCTACAAATAATAAATTAATACAATTAACATAATTATCAATTAAACAATTAATACAAATTAATTAAAATTAATACAAATTATTTACCAATTAATAATTAATCAACAACCAATTAATTTTCAATACCAATTAATAATTACCTAATAACAATTACATTACGTCCCACCCTATTCCCCTATAAACCCACAACCCGCTATAGAAGTAAAACGCAAAATTAAATTAAAAATAATTAATAATTCCTAAAAATTATTATTTAATGTACTATAATTAAATTACTTCCGACCCTAATCCCTTATAAACCCACAAAACGCAACGGAATTAAATTACACAAAAATTAAATAACATAAAATTCATCACTTTAAAAATATTCAAACATACATTCCAAAATTAATACATACTTTTAACACATATATTAACACTTAAAACACTATAAAAAATCGATATTTTTAACAACTATATTATGACTGTCGATATTACTTACTTATATATTATTTAAATCGATATTTCTTACCTGATTTTCGATATTCTTCACCACTATATTTTGGCAATTCGATATTCTGTCCATTCTATATTAAACACTCGATATTTGATATTATGTCTGTTTACCACTACACTACTCTGCAAAGTTGTCTGGTGTGTTGCATAACAGAGAGCGATACATTTTGGATATCTTATGGTCGCCTAGTTCTCCCAGGAGCTGCTTGGCCTCTAAGGTGTTGAATTAAGGGATATCCTCTAATTCTGAGATGTATGGTGTGAGGGTTTGTCTCGTGATTTAGTGCATCTTTGTCTTGTAAAATCTGATATGATTTGAGTGTTACTCCGTCTGTTATATTCCCCCAAAGTGGTGATCCCAGTGATGTCCCAATTATGAGGCACTTCTAGAGCTGACACTTGAAGACGTGCAGTTCCCACCCACAGTTACGTCTGGTCCATGAGACTTTTGTCGAAGCCTATGGTTTTTAAGGCAACTCTCTTAGTTTTGAGAAGTATTATTGTTGCAGGCGGGAGCATCAGTGGAATTTTCCCTCCATAAAGTAAGTGCTGTATCGATGTGTTCATGGAGGGCCCATTTCTCAGAAGCTTAAGTTGGAGCTCCCTGAGTGTCTTAACACCATTTGTTAACAACCAACAGGTGAAAGGCTCTGTAACATGTTTCGATATCTGCAACTGCTATGCCCCCTTCGTACGTGGACTTAAAAGATTTTGCCAGGGCTATGCGAGGGGAGCCATGATTCTATAAGAAGCACCTGAGCATGGAATTAATGATTTAGGCATGCAGTGGTTATAGTTCTGTAACAGATACAGAAAGCGGGGGAGTGACACAATGTAAAAAATGGCTGATTCCCCATGAGAGACAACAGGGTGCAATATATACTTCTAGGTATTTAATTCCTTGGAAGACTATTAGTATATTGGATGCCATTGTAGGTCAGTATGCATGGAGAGACAGGGACGATGACTAGGCCAGATGTTTCTCCAAATATCCAAAGATTCTGGGGTGATTTTGGTCCAGCTTTCTCAGGGTCTACTAAAAATATCAAATCGTCACCTGCATAAGAGCAATTCTATCAGGATCCCAGGTCCCCATTTGAACCCCGTCTCCTGCATGTCAATCCTAGGCCATTCAGCTCATAGTTCTAGTGCAATGGGGAACAACAGGGGAGATAATGAATGGGCACCCCTGTCTCGTGCCCCACACCACAGGAAATGATTTGGACATTGCAATACCCACTTTAATATGTGCTGTCAGATCTGTGTATCAGAGCTTAACATACGAAAGGAATTTGGGACAAAATTTGAGGCGTTGCCGGATGAGGAATATGTATGCCCAGCCGTCCGAGTCAAATGCTTTCACAATGTCCGTCAGCAGTTTTGCTGTAGGTCAGTTTCAGTTTAACCTGTCTGCTAGGGCTATGGCATGATAAATGACTCGTCTGGGCATAAATCCTGCCTGGTCAAGGTAGTTCAAAGAGGAGGCCCTTTTAACTAATCGATCCACCAGTGCCTTAGCTATGATCTTAAATTCTGTATTCAGAAGGGAGATTGAGCAGTAGGAAGAGCCTATATCTGGGGGTTCTATGTCTTGGGTATCACCACAATCTCAGTTCTATGGAAGTTAGGGGGAAGTTTACTATGTTTAGTTGCATCGTTGATGACATCTGCCAAAGGTTCATTCAATGTTTGTATGAATGACTTAAAACATTCACTAGGGAATCCTTTGTGACCTGGTGTTTTACCGGAATGAGGTCAACTCAAGGCAGCAGCGAGTTTTCCACCTGTCAGGTCTTCTTCCAGTGATTGTCTTTCTGAGACAGAAAGTGTCCGAAGAAGTAAATCAGGTAGGGAGCTATGAATTAATGTTACGGGTAAAGAGCCTCTGTGCTTGTATATTCACTTGTAATATAGTGCAAATTGGCTAACAATGGCTGTGTCCCCAGTGATTCTATGACCATTCATGGTAAGAATATATGGGATGGGGCCATGATGAATAATATTAAAACAGAGATAGTGTAACATTTTGCAGGCCTTGTTTCCCCATGGGTAGATACGTTATTGTGATACCCGCCAGACCATTTTGGCCTCGTCAAGTAGAGTGATGTGAAGTTGCACTTGGGATAGAGCAATTTTGCAGCAGCCTTTTGTGGGGGTTGCCTACATACTGTTGTTTCAGTTGTTTCGTTTGCATTTCCAATTCCCATATTGCCTGCTTCTTCCTGTGCTTTTTTGCAATCAAGTAACTAGTAATCTCCCCCCTAGGGTTACTAATAGGGCTTCCCACAGGGTATGCGGGGACTCTATTATGCAGCGGTTGTGTGTGAAGTGCTGATCTATCGTGTCTCCTATGTGTGAGGTGAGCTCAGTGTCGCAGGGGGACCAAAGTGACAGTCGCCATAGTTGAGGGGACCTGTGCTGATCTACTAGTAGGTTAAGTGTGATGGGGAGAAATCCGAGAGGCTCCAAGGTCGGATTTGTGTGTCAAGCACTTCATGCATTTCTGTTTTAGGAACAAAAAAGTAGACAAGGTGGGATGATATACAGTGTTCCCCGGAATTAATGTTGTATCGTCTCTCTTGTTGTTGTATCAGACATAAGAATCCGAGAGGTCCAATGCCTCCAGGAATGACTGCAGTAAGGAGTGACTGCCACCCACTCCTTGGTGGGTCCAAAGCAGTACCGGCTTCTCGAGGGAGTGCTGTGGGGCGGTGGGGCGCTGGGCGGGGAGGGGCAAGGTGGGGGGTAGTAAACTCCCGCATATGGCAAATGGTGATGCAGCACGCGCAGTGGTATTTGTTTTATGTATTTATTTACTTTACTCCGTTGGGCCGTATGACGGAGTTTACTACCCCACACACCCTGCCCCTCTCCCGCCCCGCCCAACCGCCCTGCAGCACTCCCTCAAGGTGCCGCCACTGGTCCAAAGTCTGTCTATGTCATCATACTACACTATTCCAATCTCCTCTCAGTATCAAGGACCCCAACTGGAGTTCACCAACTTGTTTTTGCCTAATTTCTAAAAAGGATGTTTTTATCGGGATGGGGCATAGATGATTATCAGAGACAATGGGTTGCCGTGAAGGAGAACAGTGAGTGCCACGCATCTTCCCTGTGGGTCATAACACAGGATTTTGTTACATCTTATCGGATTTAGCCCATCAGTAGTATTGCTACTCCTCTACAGCCTTTCACAAACTCAGAGTGAAAAACCTGCTTGTAGCCGTAACTAACTGGGAAGGGAGCTTTGATCCCCCGTAAATGCATCTCCTGGAATAATAGATGTCTGCCCGCATTTTCTTAGCTGCAAGGAGAACTGCAACTCTTTTAATCATTTCCAAAAGGGTATTAACATTCCAGGACCTAAGATATATCTGAATGTCCAAGGCTGAACTCTCGCTAGTGGTCATCAAGAATGGGTGAGTTTGTGGGGAAGGTGCGTGCGGCAATGATCGCCAAGATTGTTTATTTATTTACTTCATAAACAGAACTAGAAACTACAACATTAACCCAAAGAATTCCCCCTTCCTTCCCTATACTTCAGAACAACAAAGCATCTGTCACAACACCAATGGGGCACTGCCTATATCATGCTCCAATGTATCCCCTTCCAGCAAAACGTGTGCCAATGGCTGCGTTCCAGTGCAGTGACTTTGGCTGTGCAAGAACTACATGATCCCTACACTGAGGAAGAGCGTGCTGTCAAGTCATTACTTGCATGCCATCCTACCACTTGTCTACGGCATATAAATGTCTAGCCTGTGCTTTTATGTTGAGAACGGTGTCATCATGACTGGGGAGGCCTCAAGGAATCCAGGTCATGTATTTTTGCAGGCAGGCCATGACAAGTGTAGAGTACGTCTCAGACTTCTTTTTGTCTGAATAAGAGGGAGCCTTCCAGCACTCAAGATCAATGAGCAAACAGGCAAGTCTTGCAATGGCCCCAAGCGGGAAGTGCAGAAGGGAGACCTCCAGTCTCCACTGTCTGGGCACCAATAGTAGTATCTATTTGGGTAAACAGTAAAAAGGAGGGGGATGCCAAGCCTGGGCCCTCGCAGGGCTGGCGCCTCACCTGTGGTCTGTACGGTGGCAATATTAGCATCCTGGCTGACTCCCGCACCACCTGGTAAGGCACCCAGAGGCCAACGTCACTCAGTGCCTCGACACGGTAATCCGGTCAGGTCCCATCTACGCCCCACCCTGCAGTCGGGCCACACCCATGAGCAGTCCAGGTGTCTAAGGTTCTGGAATCACCAGCCCTTCAGCATAATCAGGCATGGCTGCTCGGGTTCCCTGCTCAAGAACGGCAGCCTTGAACTCCACCCAGCGCCGCACCCTCAAGTGGCAGCCAGGCACACGTGACTGTTCAAGCCTTTTGGTGGAAACCCTAGCCTGGACAGACACCAGGACTTGCGCTCCTGGTACTGCGGACCCCAGTGCAGGCTATCACCATGCCTCAGGGACAGCCACTGGATCTTCTATCCTGGGGGGTGGCTGCAGGAGTCAGTTAGCAGCACAGTTAGGCAGGATGTAGAAGGCTAAAGGGCAGGTGGCAAGGAGCCGAGTTATCTTACAACCACCATCTTAGGTGGCCAGGACATGCCTCCCTCAATTAACTTTTTTAATATGATTTTAACTGTTTCATTTTAAATATGAGAAAGACTCTGAGAAAATACATTTCTTTTACATTTTTAAACACATGGATTCATTCTTTTTTTTTGCATCGAGTACATAAAAGGTGTATTATTTTTAATTATAGTTCTATGCAGCACACATACCATTATCAATTTGAGCCACCATGATACTTATGTGCATCTCCTTTTAAATACATTTACATATGATAGTATGTCTACAAACACTGATGTAGATACAAAATAAAAGAATACAATGAAGGTAAAGGTAAAAGTTTGAAGGGATATGATCTAAAAAGAAATAAATCCAAATAGACTGAAATGCAACATAAGTTAATGTCGGATCTGCTCTCATAAGCAGAGACATAGAGCAGGAATTTTGCAATATTCAAAATGTAATACTATAAACATTTGAGTGACTGTATGACAGACGTTTTTATACGATGATGTTATAAATTAGTGTTTGATTAGTACTTTATTTACTAACTATACATTGTTTGGTGTGTGGTTCAAATTTACAATAAATATTAATGCATGAAAATAAGTAAAATAAAGAAGGTGGATTTCTTTTTTTTAGTTTAAAAGAAAGTTTATTTGATACAAATATAGGGGCACATGCATCAACAATGCCATTTGCGATTCCTTATTAGCGAAAAATAAGGAATCGCTAATAAGGAATAGCAAAAGGCTATGCATGTAGGAATCGCTATTCAAATAGCGATTCCTTAACTTTCCTTAATTGCTACTAGCAAATTGCGAGTAGCAATTAAGGAATGCCATCCCAATCATTCCTATGGGCCTCCAGGCCCATAGGAATGAATTGGAGATTGCATGAGCAAATAGCGAGTACCAGTAGGTTCTCGCAAATTGCTCATGCAATTTCAAGGGTGCAAGGGTGTCAAAATGACACCCTATTGCACCCCTGAAATTGATATGTGCACATATGTTGCACACACACATGCTCTAAGGGCATGTGTGTGCGCAACATGAAACTTTGAAAAATGCACAAAAGTGCATTTTTCAAACTTTTAGCAAATTACCATGCAGTTCATCTTCATGGTAATTTGCTCCCCCTATTAGCGAATTCGCTAATTTTTTAACTTTCATGCATTGCATTTAAGGAATCCCAAATTGAGATTCCTTAAATTAAGGAATCTCAATTTGGGATTCCTTAAATGCTATCGCTATTTAAGGAATCGCTATTTAAGGATTCCTTAAATAGCGATTTTTGCTTTTGAGTTGATGCATTGGGATTGGGTATTTTTAACTCAATACCGGGAGCTATTAGCGAATCGGTATTTTACCGACTGGATTTTGGCTTGATGCATGAGGCTGATAGAAGGATACAATAATACAATACAAAAGAAGGTGGATTTCTAACTTGGCATTAACTTTAAAATGCTATAGATAAACATTAACGGCAAATTTGCTCTCCATTATATTATGTTTATTAAAAACATAGAAACATGCATAAACATACTTTACATCAAAACATTACATTGCTGAATTTTCTAGTTTATGTTTAAAAAGTTGAAACACACACACCTTTGATTATGTTGGCAACATTGCTGCACTCAGTCCATATTGAGCAGCCTTGCAGCAACATATTTATGATGTTGAGATATGATGTTGAAAGGTAGCTGAGCTATGTTTTCTTCTTACATTGGTATACAATCACCAGGTCAGGTGTGGAGGTTTAGCCACAGTGGCTACTACGATGGAAAAGAAAGTCATAGGTGCCGATTACGATCCTGGAAAAAATTTCCTCGTACGACTCGTATCCGGTCTTTTTACCGTACGAATCGTACAAGTGCCGTACAAACTGCCAAGTACGATTCGCATGGGAAAAAGTCCATACGAATCGCATTGGGAATTATTCCCCACACGTCCTTGAGTCGGAAAATGTGTCCGACACATCCTCGGACGATTTACCGTACAAATGTGAAAAGTGAAGTCCGAACGCGCTAGTACGATCCATCCCGTCCGTCCGATGTTACAACCGTATGGAAAAAACACCGTCCGCACCGAACTCAAGCAACCATGGAGACATGTGCCCGCATACGCGCCCAACACTCCCCCCAGCCCTCGTATGTATGAGTCGAATCCCCACCCGTGTATGTACACCCGTGTATGTACGAGACGTACCCCCACCCGTGAATGTACACCCGTGTATGTACACCCGTGTATGTACACCTGTGTATGTACGAGACGTACCCCCACCCGTGTATGTACACCCCCGTATGTACGGCCCGTACCCCCACCCGCGTATGTATGGAGCGTACCCGCACCCCAACAGTGTATGTCCGACCCGTACCCTCACCCGCGTATGCATGGAGCGTACCCCCACCCCAACCGTGTATGTATGACCCGTACCCTCACCCGCGTATGCATGGAGCGTACCCCCACCCCAACCGTGTATGTACGACCCGTACCCTCACCCGCGTACATATGGAGCGTACCCCCACCCCAACCGTGTATGTACGACCCGTACCCCCACCCCAACCATGTATGTACGACCCGTACCCTCACCCGCGTACGTATGGAGCGTACCCCCACGTATGGAGCGTACCCCCACCCCAACAGTGTATGTACGACCCGTACCCCCACCCCAACCGTGTATGTACGACCCGTACCCTCACCCGTACCCTCACCCGCGTATGCATGGAGTGTACCCCCACCCCAACTGTGTATGTACGACCCGTACCCTCACCCGCGTACGTATGGAGCGTACCCCCACCCCAACAGTGTATGTACGACCCGTACCCCCACCCCAACCATGTATGTACGACCCGTACCCTCACCCGCGTATGCATGGAGCGTACCCCCACCCCAACCGTGTATGTACGACCCGTACCCTCACCCGCGTATGCATGGAGCGTACCCCCACCCCAACCGTGTATGTACGACCCGTACCCTCACCCGCGTACGTATGGAGCGTACCCCCACCCCAACAGTGTATGTACGACCCGTACCCCCACCCCAACCGTGTATGTACGACCCGTACCCTCACTCGCGTATGTATGGAGCATACCCCCACCCCAACCGTGTATGTACGGACCGTACCCCCACCCCAACCGTGTATGTACGGACCGTACCCCCACCCCAACCGTGAATGTATGACCCGTACCCTCACCCATGTACGTATGGAGCGTACCCCCACCCCAACATTCTAAGTACGGAGCGCACCCCAGGCCCCAACACCAGCACCTTCACCCAACATCGCGCATGTACGAGTCGTACCAAGCCAGACACAAGGACAGCACTGTACAACAAAATTCCCAAAGTACACACCGTACACACGCTAAAAACGCACGTACACAACCAGGACAAAGCAAAACAACACAAGAATACACTATTCGAATGGCACAAAGCCACAAAACATGTCCAACAAGCACAAAAACAACACATTCACTGACCTGCAACTGCCAAAATCCCAAACAGAGGCCCAAAACACAACCACTCCTTATAACACACCCACCCAAAGTTCAAACACAGCCACACCCAACAATGGACCAATAAAAAGGGCCCACAGACACAAACCATGAGCCTTTGCAACAGACTCACTGCTGCCAGACCCCACAGACAACCTACAGCACCATACTTGAACCTTTACTATACCTTACACTTGCACACCTTCACACACACACCTTCACAAACACCCCCTCATCACATTCACACACACACCTGCACAACCACACCCACACACCCGCAACCATCCACACCCACACCCCCCACAACCATCCACACCCCTCACCATGCCCACTAACAAGAATCCAAAGTTCACTAGCCAAGAGTTGGAGGTCCTTGTCGACGAAATCCTCAGAGTCGAGCCACACCTCTTTGGAACATTGGTCAGACAGACCTGCATGTCCGAAAAAACAGCCATGTGGCAGAGGATTGTCGATGCTGTGAATGCTGTTGCGTCCACCAGAAGGACCAGGCATGAATGCCAAGCCAGGTGGTACGATCTGCGGAGGAGGGTCCTAGCCAAAATGACCGCGACCACAACTAGGTCAACGTCACTGGAGGAGGGCCGCCCCGCAGACCCGTACAATACCATCCCTGGGAGGAGAGGGTGATGGCCATACTGCCGGTGGTGTCAGTGGACGGATTAGAAGGACTCCGAGACCCGGGTGAGTACACAAACAACTCACCTCACATGGGTGGAACGTCATCCACAACCAAACTCACAATCAGGCACGCAACCACCCCAAGCTATCGCATGACTCAACCACACTCCATGAACACGCACATGCCACTGGCACCACAATGCCCCATGCACCCAGCTGGACAATGCAAAGTCACAGGCCACAGAAAACACCAACACAAGACACGGTAAGCCGGATGGCGGGAGTGTGGGCCCCAAAAATCACATAGTGCAACTCAGAAGCAGACAACAATGCCCTCTGCCCATATGGCCTAGGTCACAGCCAGACAAACAGTGTGTCCCCACACAGGAAAGACTTGCCAGCAAATGGCGGATGCCTTGCATTAAGACATAGGGGTGACGGCACGTTTTTGCACATGACAGCAGCTAATGAACAGCCAACACTGTGAAAGAGTGGCAGTACACACCACCACAGCAGCAGCGCAGACACAGACACTACACCCAATGGGTGCCTGGAGATCAGAAACAAACTCACATCAACAAGCCAAGGGCCATTCAAAGAACTGCAAAAAGTGTGTGCCTAGGAAGCTGGGCTGAGGTGATAGAGGGTGACACACAGAGGGAGGGAGAGGGGGAGAGAGAGGGAGGGAGACACAGGGAGACGGACAGAGGGAGGAGGCTGACACAGGGAGGGAGGGAGAGGGGGACAGAGAGGGAGTGAGAAAGGGACATACAGGGAGACCAATTCAGCCTTGGGGGGTGTGGGAATGTCTGCTCATCAGCAGGTGGACTGCGTGCATGTAGACAAGGGTGGCCAGTGCCTGAATCCCCCTCTCTTCTCCATGGCAAAACACTGGGCCATGTCTCAACCTGTGCACAAGCACAACGCCAGCTACCTGCATTATATAAGTGTGTGGAACAACTCCATGTGCCCACGTACAGTGCAACACGGAAGGCGCCAATGCATGGCTCGCCACACCTGCTCACTCCACTGCTGACTGCAGTCACAATTGACGCAGCAAGTAAGACTGTGCCACACATAGGTAAAGTCGCAAAAGCTGTGGCCAAGGGACATACCCATGCACAAGTGCACTGTGAGTGGAATGCAAGACATATCCAAATTCCCAGAGGAAATGGGCCAACTTAGAAACGAATGAAACATGGATGTTGCATGGAACAAAATTAACATTGTCTCTCTCACACACAGGTCAATGTCGTGGATCACCCCCCAACACTGGGGGGGAAGACTCACAGGACCTGGCTCGGCGGGATGACGGACCCACCGGCAGCGACGACTCTCACCACTCTGTGGACGACCCCGACCAACCTGGCCCCTCTGGTGTCCAACCACCTGCAGCACCTGCATCAGGTACAACTGGGCCAACCACCACCCCCACTCCTGCCACATCCCAGGAGACACCCAGGATCCCTCCCACCACCACAATGCAACCAGGCTGTCCAGGAGGGACACGGTGTACCGGGCACCCAGGAGGAGGCAGGCGACAACGCCAATGCCACCCCTCAGGGGTCCCGGAGACCCGATGTGCCCACAAGGGCAGGCCAGGTGCAAGTGGGCAGGGGTGGTGGGAGTGGAGGACGGCGGAGGCGCGAGCCTGACCAGTTGGCTGTGGAACCGGTATATTCCCATGTCAGAAACATCCTGGAGACATACCGGCAGGACACCACGGGCATGGCCCAGGTTGTGTCCATCCTCGAGGAGATCAAGACCCAGCAGGCCCAGCAACATGCGGAGCAACATGCCTGTCTACTGCAACACCAAGGGTGGATGGAGGACAGACAGGCTGAGCTCGTGACGGTGTTCACGGGAATTCACCGTACACTCCGT
Source organism: Triturus cristatus (assembly GCF_964204655.1). Classification (NCBI taxonomy): domain Eukaryota; kingdom Metazoa; phylum Chordata; class Amphibia; order Caudata; family Salamandridae; genus Triturus; species Triturus cristatus. The sequence goes on along the minus strand of NC_140581.1, from coordinate 744,592,280 downwards.
CGGATAGCTGACAACATGGGCAACCCTCCCTGTGCCACCAGGCGTAAAACATCACCACCCACAGGGAGGGATCAGGAGGAGGAGGAGACATCCGACGGAGCATCCCAAACATCGTCACGGCCTGCTTCTGAGGGTCCCCGCAGGAGGGCGGGTCGTCCACGGAAAAGACCGTGAGGGTCGGCGCCACAGCACCATCTCCCAGGACACCTGGCCTGGCACCTGGCCCACTGGACCAACAGCAGCACAGCAGCAAAAGACATTCTCTGCCACATGGACTTGCTGGTCACTGTCTGACCAATGTTGACAATGACTGTGGCATGGACTCTGAGGATTTCCAATGGCAAGGACACCAACTCCCCTAGTGAACTTTGGATTCCACACACCCGGAAAGCCCCTCATGTCATACCCCCCCCCCACGTACCCCAACAAAAATAAAAAGTTACACGATAAAGAAATGATGCCTACATTTTGCATTATTACCTTACATGTGTCTTGTAAAGTCTAACCATGCCTGAGTTCTCATATGACTTCAACCATCCGCACCCTGGGGCCTGAGTCTGGCACCGGACACACATGGGTCACAATGTATTAGGCAACACAGACATGGAGCACCATACACACCCGTGATGGGCCCAACCAGATGAGGGGGTGGCCGCACAACCGTGCCGACAGACATATTGAGTACAGCGACAGCCATGCACAGAGGTCAGGGATCATGTGGAGTCTCCTGGGGGGCACCCAGGTATGTGTGGACAGGTGGCAGAACCATGTCCTGCAAGCTTGAGTCAGGTGGATGCAGAGAATGGTGGCCTGGCCAACGTTGGATGCATGGGGATGGCACATGTCACAATACCCACACAGTCATGGACATCATGCACAATACACAGTCTAATCCCACACAAACAGCTTGCTTCTTGCTACTCGACACATAGACACATAGCCACTATCAGGGAAAACCATGCCAGACATGCCGTATGCACCGTGGCAACACACCAGCATTGACTGAGAATAGGCACCTTGGAGGCATAGGGACACCTTTATTATTCATGTATTCGGGAATGCAGAGGCAACTCGGAGTACACATACACAGGTCATGTGGAGTAACATGTGGGTCCAACACTGGAACCCCCCTTCTGCAGCACAAATGCGTGATAGCCATGGAACTGGCACACAAGTGTCGGCTAACAGCTAAACACCCCCTGCTGCTCACGGAGAGGCTGCCATACACCATTGATCCTCTGATGTGGAAGTCCCACACCATGTCAAGCCAATGCAAACCATATGTGTCCGAGGGCAGTGTTACACACATTGATGCCATCATCACAATCCACTATCCCATCACAGAAGACTGTCAACAAGTCTGACCATCTATTAAGGTGTACCCAGCTACATGTAATGTGTCCCATGGTGATGCGACATGTCTGCAGAGGAACCAAACATCGACAGGGGCAGTGAGCACACATCGTAAACAACTGCCACACCCAATACACCCCTGATGCATCCCTTACCCTAAGGAGACTTCCAAACTTGTCCGTGCGTGTAACGCTGAGTCAGCACACGATGACGTGTCCATGAGGAATAGCAGTGGCACAACAATGCAACCAGCAGACGGCATGCGCAAGTACCTGGGGATGAGAGACACACAAGAAGTCAGCCACAAAAAGCTCATCCAGTTGCATGTGCATGTACTCGACACATGTAAGGATGACTACATGCTAGGTCACAATTATGACTGGGGAAATACACCCATCACTGGCACCATCTCTCGAGTGACACATCCACACACACCTCTGACTCACGTGGCATACATGCAGATGGACACACACATCGCAACACATGCCACACGGGGACCAATGCGTGCACACTCAGACACTGGTACTCACCACTAAGCAAAGAAGTCGCATATGAGCCGACTCCGAATGTCCTCTTGTGGAACCACATCCTCCACATCACTAGCCCCATTGCCAAGCCCTTCGTCCTCCACGGGTGGATGGTCCTGATTATCTTGATCCAGGATGAGTGGCACAGATTTCTCAACTGCCATGTTGTGCAGCATGCAGCAAACCATGAAGATTTTGCAGACCTTCACCGGGGCATATGGGAGGGCGCCGCCGGTCTTGTGGAGGCATCTGAATCGGCTCTTCAGGAGGCCAAATGTCCTCTCTATCACTCGCATTGTCCGGCCATGGGCGGTGTTGTAGCGGAGCTGGGCCGGCGTGATGGGGTTGCGGAGAGGTGTGATCAGCCATGGCATGTTGGGAAAGCCAGCGTCCCCTACATGGAAACCACATGGACATAAGTAGGACAGGAGAAGCGGTCGTGCTGGAAGTCTACACAAAATACAGGACAGACAGAGTGTACCCACCAACAACACATGCTCGTTCGTTGCGCAGCTGCGTCATCATTTCAGGCACCCTGCTACACCTCATGATGTAGGCATCGTGTGCTGATCCTGGAAAACGAGCACAGACATGTGAAATCACCATGTTGGACAGACACACCACAAGGGCATTGATGGAGTGGTAGTGTTTGCGATTCCTGTACGCTACCTCCTGTGCCTGTGGTGGTACCAAAGCCACATGTGTCCCATCTATGGACCCAATGATATGGGGCATCCCTCCCAGGGCATAGAATCCACGCTTGACCCCAGTCAACAGTTCAGGAGTTGGGAAATGGATGAACTCATCAAGGTGAAGCAACATGGCCTCTAAGAAATCATGCAGCACACGGCTGAACATGCTCTGGGACATGCCACCAACATGAGCTATGGTATATTGAAAGGTACCCGTGGCAAGAAAATGTAGGGCTGCCATTACCTTCAGCTTGGGTGTCAGTGCCGTAGGATACCTGTGCAGCGGTTGCAGGTGTGGTGCCAGCCTTGCCGTCAACTCCTCAATCAACGGTTGGGGGAAGCGGTAGCAGCATATACAGTCATTCTCCCGCATGTCAGCCAAGTCCGGAATTGGTCGGGGAAGAGGCGGCGCTCTGCAGTAATTTGGAAGTGACAAGGAAGAGTGAGTGCACTACAACAACAATTTATTTGTACTGAGCACATGTTAATCTGTCCATACACATATGCTACATACTGAGTCAGGTATGTGCCACATGCCCTGGACACGTATGGCTGCCAGGTGACACTCCTACCAGGACCCAGCTACACACTGAGATTGTGAACCCCCACATGCCATGGCATGGGATTAGCTGTGTCCTAGTGTAAGTGAATAGCCAGACGCAACACAGGAGTGACATACATCAACACATCAGCAGAAGTAGGATGTCGACTTCAGAGACAGGTAGCGGAACACTAGAGCCACAGGTCACATGTAAGCCTGGGCAAAGCACTACGCTACGCTCGCGTAGTTTGCGAAGTTCGCGCTACTTCACACTACGTGAACTGCACGTAGCACAGTGCGAACACGCGTAGCGTAGTGTTGCGTAGTGCTGCGGTCATTTTTTGCTTGCTCGTGGTCCTCAACGTCAAGTTGGCGACCGCGAGCAAGCAAAATGACATCCCGGCGAGACTTTTTCCTTGTTCGCGATCAGCAACTTCAAGTTGGCGATCGCGAGCATGGAAAATAAACCTCCCGGCGAGATTCCCAATGCGAGGAGGTCAGGTTTCTCATGTCGAGTGGTCGCGTATGCTCGCGACCGCTCGCGATGAGAAACTACCAGTTCCCGTTGAGAAAGCTGAAGCTCGAGTAAAAATCTACTCGAGCAGCAGAAAACTATAGCTCGCAGTGTGCAAGATGCCATTTTCAATGATTGCACAGTGCCGGTTGCTTGTCCGCACTGTGCAATCATTGAAAACGACATCTGGCACAGTGCGAACAAGGTACTACGCAGTTCGCGAAGTGCTACGCGTAGCTCGCGTAGTGCGAACTTCACTTTCCGTAGCTTCGCGAAGTGCTACTTCACGAACTACGCCCAGCCCTAGTCACATGACATTACACAAGGACAGCCCACACACCTTGCCAATAAGGTGTACATGTAATGACTCACCACACATACATTGAGAGGATGCAGACAGGTCCTTGTTACGCTACTCCGTGTCCCATGCATACATACGCACCTCACATCCGATACCACATGTGGCCTGGTGTGCGTAACAGTGTGCCATGTCCATCTACACACAGACACACGTTGGTTGCTGCAACAGCTGATGCTCTTGAGGGAACACCAACATCAAGCTAATGGGAACACACCACACATACATGACATAGACACATTGTGCACCGTGGGTAGTCACATGTCTGGTGTGGTCACCCCTGTAGCGGCCATCAGGGGACACTTGCGTGTGTTGTTGACTGTGCCATGCCAGTGACGCTCATCCCAAGTGTGCAGTACGACATGCACACATATCAAAGGAGTCAAGGGCATGCCTGGCACATATTGCACCGTCACCCATAACATCTGTACACATCTCATCATACATCTATTGCCTCCTCGACTCAGGAGTAATGTGCCACATCACAGCCTTTCACACCTGTGCCCAACACATGTAGTACTGCCCAGACAATGCCTTGATGTCCATCCATGGACAAGTATGTCAGCTCTATTCCTTCCTGTGTGCTGCCTGTCACCACTGTGATGTGTGAAAGGCACCGTACATTCGCTCAGAGGGCCTGTGTACGTTCCCTAACACTATGGGAGTGCTGCCGTATGCGTACCCATAGTGATAGTGAGCGTACAGGCGTGTGTACGGTCCGTATCACTATGGGTGTGCTCGCGTATGCGTACCCATAGTGATAGTGAGCGTACAGGCGTGTGTACGGTCCGTATCACTATGGGTGTGCTCGCGTATGCGTACCCATAGTGATAGTGAGCGTACAGGCGTGTGTACGGTCCGTATCACTATGGGTATGCATACGCGAGCACACCCATAGTGATACGGACCGTACACACGCGTGTACGCTCACTATCACTATGGGTACGCATACGCGAGCACACCCATAGTGATACGGACCGTACACACGCCTGTACGCTCACTATCACTATGGGTACGCATACGCGAGCACACCCATAGTGATACGGACCGTACACACGCGTGTACGCTCACTATCACTATGGGTACGCATACGCGAGCACACCCATAGTGATACGGAGCGTACACACGCCTGTACGGGCCGTTTCACTATGGCTTTGCTCGCGTATGCGTACCCATAGTGATACGCCCCGTACACGCGCGTGTACGGGCCGTTTTTATGCATTTGGGGTGCCCTAGGGCCCTGGAACTCACCGTACCTGTGTGTGAATGTCTAAATTACATAGGGGACACATGAGGGACAAGTATAAAGGCCTACATGCATGCTGGTTGTCATGGAGACCAAGTTTAAAGTATGAATTTTTTTCTGCAGGTGCACAGCAGAAGTCAGTTTGAATGAATCTACTTTGTTGCAATGTGGTTCTGGAGTTGACATCATGCTCAAGAAAAAAACACAATTAAAACCCACTGACTGTGCTAGGTTTGAAGGGATTGGAGGAAACATAGGATGCAAATGTGAGTGACCAATCACTCTGTACTCCTGTGCATGAAACAGGCCAGCAAGGCAGATATAAGGCAGCCAGGTCCCATGAGGGAGCACTTTCCTGCACATCTTTGGATTCTACGACACAGCTGCTGCTCCTGATTCCCTGGAACCATGTCAAGGTCTGTGGAGAGGGCACAGCCTTTCACCCTGGAGGAGAACCTGGCATTGCTGGATGTGATCCTCCCACAGTACCCGCTGCTGTATGGGCGACCAGGGTATCAGGTGAGTGCAGAGTCTACTAGCACAGTCTGTGTCCCTTTTTTGTGACTGTGACTTCTGGCATTGAGTCCAGGTGTGACACACATGCAATGTACTGTAGGGGGGGTCCCGGGGGGGAATGCCTGATGTCTCCCAGCCAGAGCATGCTGTGGTGCATGTCTGCCATCCTCACTTGCATTGTGTTTACTGTGACAATCACTGCATGGTGCATGCAACATTCTGCCTGTCTTATCCTCCTGGGAATGTAGCCTCTACAGTCCTCATTTGATTATGTGGTCAGCCCAGTGTGACAGGTGACTGTACCCACAGATGTGTGTTAGTTCTGTGTACCTGTGCTGAGAGTGTCCACATGATGTGTTCGTACCCTGGACATCGGTGTGTGTGTAAGTCCCCTGTCATGTGGGTGGGTGCATATGTGGAGTGTAGCACCCGGGCTGCATGAGGGATGGATATACCCTGCCCATCTAATGTGAGCAGGGAGCAGTGCTGTGTGTCTGACGTGCAGAGCCAGCCCCACACCTGTGAGCCCCCCCCGTCTAGTGGCACATGTGCAGAGTGAGGTTTGTCACTGCATTTGGCAATGGCAGGTGAATGTCCTGTGCCTGTGTGTTTCTGTGTACTCTGCTGAAGTAGCGTCAGTGGCCTGTGCCATGTGACTGCTTAGAGGTGCTGCACATAATCCTGGTGTAGCTTGTGATGCACAGTGTGAGCCAGGATCATTGATTGTGTCGTTGCCCTCATTCCACCTGTGTACTTTCAATGGCACGTACTGCTTTTGCCCTTCCCCAGAGGATCATGTCCCTATGACAAAAGTGCAATGCGTTGGATGCATACTATGCCTTGTTGTAAACAGCAAATTGGTTCTAATATGTGTCTCTGTGACATGTACCAGGTGTATTGATGTAGTGTCACTCGTTCATCCTCACAGGTAGGCGCCTCTGCCAAGAAGCAGATCTGGATGAACGCCGTCAGTGCCGTGAGGAGGACGGAGGGTTGCAAGCGGCGCCTGGCCCAGGTGAGGAAACGCTAGCAGGATATCCGGTGCTGGACGCAGAGGATCGCACGGGTCCTGCTGGGGGACTCACCTGAGACCCATAAGAACCGCGGGTGCCGCCGTCTGACCCACATCCACAAGCGTGTGCTGGCGGTGGTATTTCCAGACTTGGACAGGCGCTTACAGGAGAAGCAGCAGCAGGAAGGGGGTAGGTACATGTGTGTTTGTTGTGTGTCACCAGCATTTGTAAGTGCACAGTTGCATGGATACACTGCCAGGGTTTAAAGGTGCTGTGCAGATCCGGTTACCCACAGTATAGCGGTGCACTCTTGCCTCCCTTCCCCTCCTTGCAATGTGTTCCCTGGTCTGTGTTTAGTCACTCCTTCACAAGGTTATCTAGGCTGGCAGTTTATCCACGTGAACAATGCCTGTAGCATCATGTGTGGGGGTGGTGTGTAACAGGTTTTGGGACCTTGCCTGTGCCCTGTCCAGTTCAGTACTTGTGGGTTTCATGTCAGTTGGCACTGATGCTGAGTACAGACATGGGAGTTAGTCTCTCAAGTGTCATGCCTTACAGCACGCATGTCCTATGTTGTGGCCTGTGACATGATGTGCATGAGTGTGCGATACGCATAGTGCAGGGATGGTGGCGTGTGTTGCAGTCATTCCCATTCAGGACCATGGAGTTGTGTGGCCACTACTGTCCCCTGGAGCATATTTTCCTAGGTGTCATGTGTGTCATCACAAAATGTGGACACTCTCAGTGTCTACAGCATAGGTTGTGCTCTGTGCCATTGTCCCCTGGCACCATGTATATTGACGTAAAATGTAGTACAAGTGTCCACTGTACAGCCTGACCTGATTTTCCTTGTTCATACTCACAGTGGCCAGTGCCTGTGTGTCTTGTTACAATCATCTGATGATGACCATTTGTACATGATTATTTGGACAGGCGCACCTTGGGTATTTTGTGTCCAATCTTGCATTTATCCAGCCCATGTGTATTTCACCCAGACTAAGAGATGTAAGTGCTTCCTGTGTCTCAACAAATTGTCTCATGCAGGAGGTGGTTGGTGCGGGCAAAGCCTACATGGCAAAACCTGATATCTCCTTGCTAGGTCTGGCCAGTGTGTGATGTTTGTCTGGACATACACTCAAGGTGCAGTGAGCCAGTCATGGTGGGCATGTTTTCAGTATTACCTATGCAGCATGTGCCTCAAGTTCATGGATATGGTCCCTGCTCATCCCTATTTTCGGCAACGCTGTGTGGTGCAGATGCAGTGCTGGATTGTCCCCAGAGCCTGCCTCCTCTGTCAAAATCCATTTCATGTCATTTGCTATTGTGTCATGCTCTCCATAGTTTTTCAGTGGCATGGTGGGTCAACCAACTGTGTGTTGCATGCCCTACATATGTACCTTGTTTTGTAGATGTTACTCATCTTTCTTTTCAGGCTATGCACTGTAACCTATGTAGATTGGACTCATGTGACATATGTATACAGGTGTATGATTAATTGCTGTCTCTTCACCTTGCCCACAGCATCGTCGGGGGACACGGAGAGAGACATCAGCACGGACGGAGCGGAGGGACCGAGCACCAGTGCCAGCTGTGACATCGTGGCTGGCACATCGAGTGGAACTGAGGCGGAGGAGAGTGAGGCCGAGGACCTGTCCAGTGCCACCACAGAATATGAAGCTGACGGGTCCGAGGATGAGCTCTCTGAGTGGGCGGAGACTGCACCAGCAGCTGACAGCGGCACAACCTCTCTCCCCACCCCCTCCATTGCCATCAGCTGCCTCCCACTTGCTCGTGTCCCTTCCCAGCGTGCCCGGTCACCACATGTCTCCTTCCTGCCAGGCACCGCACCCCTGCCCCTGTCTCCACTGCTGCCGCCAATGCCGAGTCTGTGGACATCCAGCGGCAGTTGCAGGTTGGTCAGGCTGCGAAGCTTAATGTCCTCCATGGCCACAGCCAAGTGCTGAACAACATGGAGGCCTACTTGGAGGGCATTTTCTCATCGCAGGCTGACCAACGCAACTTGCTGAGGTCCATTGACTCGACACTGACTGCAGCAGTGGGTCTCCTGCAGCGCTTCGTCCTACCCCCTACCCCTGACCCATCCACACTTCCCACTCCCATGCCTGTCCCACGTACACCCAGACGTCAGCATGCACCCACCACAACAGACAAAGGCACCACACCAGCAGGGAAGGTCAAACGCACACCTCCTGGCACGCACACACAGGGTGAAGTAGGCACACCCACTGGGTCGGGGGGGCAAACGTAAGTCACACAGCCAGAGTGGGAGTCCGCATTCCACCAAATCCACTCCCTCCAAATCCCCTCCCCTCAGCTCTCCTGGCCACATATCCAGCAAAGACTCCTTCATGGCCGCTCTGTCCCTGAGCCCCACAGTGACACCACCCCGCAAGCGGTCAAGGGAGTCCCCGGTCAGGGTGGTTGAGTCCCCCCCCTGTCCACACCCTCCCCCAGTGGCGCTGCGACCCATCCCTCTGACCCCCCCCCTCCTTGGGGCCTGTGGTTCCTTCGGGTGCAGGGGAGTCGCTGGAGGACCTTGCTAAGGTGTGCAGCGCCATCCTGGCCTCCGCCTTTGGCCCTGCCCCACCCCCTGTGGTGGAGTCCTCTGTCCCTGCACCCACGACGCCTACCCTTCGCCCTCATGTCCCTGCGGTGCCTGGTCCTTCCCCCCCACATGATGCCCCCCCTCTGGAAGACGAAGGAGTCTGACTGTGCAGGCAAGCTAGGGGACACGCGTCCCACTGTGTCCCCCACCTGGATTTGTACTTTGGATTGCCCTATGGGCATTGTACATTTTGAACTTTCAAGGGACAAACAGATTTTTGGATGCTGAATAAAGCAATTTCTTTTTCCTTAGTACACTACTGTCTGTCTGGTATTGCTGTTGGTGGACCTGCTCCATTATTTTGGGTGGTGATAATGTGTTGGGTGTGTGGGAATTGTAGTCTTGTGCTGGTCATAGGGTGGATCCTGGTATCTGTGTGCCATCACAAGCTGTTGGCTACATAACTTTGTTCATGTAAGCAGTTACTGCATGGTGACATCGTCCCAAGGTGTGTTCCTTCCTCTGTGTAACCTGACATCTTCCCTGCAGGGTCTTTCCAATATGTGGTGCTGAGCTGTGTCTACATTGGCTGGGTGTGTGACGGACTCGTTAGACTTGGGCCATGCATGCTGAGCGATGTCTCCACCTGCATCATTCATGGCATCCTTGGTGGTCACTGTACTTGTGTATGTAGACTGTTGACATGACTTCATGTGGACATGTTTTCTTTTCGGCGCTATACATGTGTATACTCCCAGCCTCGCACACATGTGGTGCATGTACTGCAGGGTCTTTGTGCACCTGACTGACATTTGTGGGCATTGGATCTGTGGGTACTCCACCCTTTTCTTTGCAGGGGCACTGCTGTGAGTGTTAGGCACCCACCCCTCCTGTGTCTGGGCACTGCTGGGAGGACTCTGCACCCACCCCTCCTGTGTCTGGGCACTGCTGGGAGGCCTCTGAACACACCCCTCCTGTGTCTGGGCACTGCTGGGAGTGTTAGGCACCCACCCCTCCTGTGTCTGGGCACTGCTGTGAGTGTTAGGCACACACCCCTCCTGTGTCTGGGCACTGCTGGGAGGACTCTGCACACACCCCTCCTGTGTCTGGGCACTGCTGGGAGGACTCTGCACACACCCCTCCTGTGTCTGGGCACTGCTGTGAGTGTTAGGCACCCACCCCTCCTGTGTCTGGGCACTGCTGTGAGTGTTAGGCACCCACCCCTCCTGTGTCTGGGCACTGCTGGGAGTGTTAGGCACCCACCCCTCCTGTGTCTGGGCACTGCTGTGAGTGTTAGGCACCCACCCCTCCTGTGTCTGGGCACTGCTGGGAGGACTCTGCACACACCCCTCCTGTGTCTGGGCACTGCTGGGAGGCCTCTGCACACACCCCTCCTGTGTCTGGGCACTGCTGGGAGGCCTCTGCACACACCCCTCCTGTGTCTGGGCACTGCTGGGAGGCCTCTGCACACACCCCTCCTGTGTCTGGGCACTGCTGGGAGTGTTAGGCACCCACCCCTCCTGTGTCTGGGCACTGCTGTGAGTGTTAGGCACACACCCCTCCTGTGTCTGGGCACTGCTGGTAGGACTCTGCACACACCCCTCCTGTGTCTGGGCACTGCTGGGAGGACTCTGCACACACCCCTCCTGTGTCTGGGTACTGCTGGGAGGACTCTGCACACACCCCTCCTGTGTCTGGGCACTGCTGGGAGGACTCTGCACACACCCCTCTTATGACTGGGCACTGCTGGGAGGACTCTGCACCCAACCCTCCTATTTCAGGATATGTACGCTTAGAACATACACAGGTGTGGGTTCGCTCCATGCATACGCGGGTGGGGGTACGCTCCATATGTACGCGGGTGAGGGTACGGGTCGTACATACACGGTTGGGGTGGGGGTACGCTCCATGCATACGGGGTGGGGGTACGGTCCGTACGTACACTGTTGGCATGGGTGGTACGCTCCATGCATACGCGGGTGAGGGTACGGGTCGTACATACACGGTTGGGGTGGGGGTACGCTCCATGCATACGGGATGGGGGTACGGTCCGTACATACACTGGTGGGGTGGGGGTATGGTCCGTACATACACTGGTGGGGTGGGGGTACGCTCCATGCATACGGGGGTGGGGGTACGGTCCGTACTTATCCGTACCCACGCTGTGGAATGCTTGTGCGGGCCGTACCCAGGCCTTTGGGTACAGCCGTCCCGCCATTGTTGGGGTGACGTAGGTGTGGGCGTGGTACGACTCGTACCCACGCTCTTAAGGCGTGGGTACGGGACATACCTGTATTGTTGTGTTGCCGGTTCACGTCGTCAACCACTTCCGTTGTGGCGGACGCTGGCTTTGCTGGAGACGCCCCCACCCCCTCGTAGTGACCAGGGCCTGGGGGTCAGGTATGTCCAGGGCATGTGTGCTGTGTGACTTGGGTGGGGGTTTTGTGGCCTGCCCCTGCTCCTGCCCCCTCCCTTTCCCCCCTCCCTTTGTTGTTCTGACCTTCTGCGGCGTCTGCGTCGTAACCTGTAGAGGAGGTCGACTGCTAAGAGGGCCGGGATGACACGTAGGTTCGGGTCCATGTCTGTCCGTCGCGTGCGGGTACTCCTTGTTCGTGTCGTCCTGATTTCCTGGCAGTTTTTGGCTGCCGGAAAATATTCTCCGTGCGGGATGACGTCGGTGCGAATCGTACTTCCTGGTTCGTGAATGGCAGGCTGCGTGCGTCCCGACGTCACGTCGGTGCTTTCCCGGATCACATTTGTATGTTTATTTTCGTCGGTCGGGGTTTTGTACGATTCGGACGGAAATAGTATTTCCGTGCGAATCGTACTTACATGTTTGTATATTGTTACGACCGGGTACGCGTCGGACGGAGAATATGCTCCGTCCGACGGTTCGTACCCGGTTTTTACAGGATCGTAATCGGCACCATAATGTGTGTTGCAGCCTCCGCTGCTGTCAGTGGAGGGCCTAAAGTCTGGGGGGAAAAGACTGAGGCGCAGACCATATAGTGGGTACGGGCAGAACACCATGAACGATCTTCGCCCCTTTATTTGTATCCTCTGGCCACGCTTGGCCACAGGGTGATACTGTGTTTGCAGGCCCTTCTGGGCCAGGTCGCGGGTTCCGTTCTCGCGGGACTTGGGTGATTACATTGTGGGGGTTGGAGCTCTGTCTGCAATGCCTTCATCAGCTCCTTTTCAGCAAATTCTCTGTTGTTAGAGAGGTTTAAGGGCGACGTAGGTGACAATCCAGAGGCATCCACCAATATATAAATTGGGCCCTAAGTCTGAATGTAGAAATCTTGACCGGACAAAGACGCAAATATTATCTGCCAGACGAGGGCATAAGGCACTTGTAAAATTGTTATTTCCCCGCTCAGTGGCCTTCCGACATTTTGTTGCCCAAGATTCTGTCATAATTATCTTGCCAGTCAACAGGAACCTTTTGTGAACATGCACTACTGCTCTTTTTTTAAGGGTATGGGTGGTGCATTAGTAGGAATGATCAGGTCTCAACCCATCATTCGTTTCGGTGGTGAGCAAGGAGACGAACCCATTCTCCATGACATGCTCAATCATAAACGTCTGGGGCACCTTCTAAGGATACAGTCTTGGCACTGTACATTTCCTATTTTGTGCAAATATTATACGGTTTCAAATTACTTTTGATGCAAGATGCAGGGCTGACAAATGTGTAAGCAATGATTTCCTAACTATAAGTTATTTCTTTAACTCCTGGAATTGGTGTGTGTTTGACATCATTTTGTTCTACAACAAATGAATGAAACTGACCCTGTCTAATGGGTGCATCTCAGTTTTCTCTTAAACATTTTGTATATGTCATTGTTTGGTTACGATTAGTAGCCATTAATCTACATTTAAATGAAATTCCCTGTTGTGTCATCTTAGGTCTCATAATAATAAGAATACTTTATTCCCAGTTACAGACTGGCACATTCCTCTTTCATTATCTTGTTAGTGTCTTTATTCTTTACAAGGACAATTATTATGCAGGAATCGTTTACATTGGTGCTCTTTCAAAAAGAATTATAGATAAAACAACTATTGGTATGCAAGTTCGTGTTTGTTTTCAAGCACAAAAAATATAAATATCTATGACTCATACAAAATTATTACAAAACGGTAAAGTAGCCACTAAATTATACATTGGCATAAATAAATAAAAGGCAATAAGACGCACAGCAAGCCCTGCATATATTTCCCTGCCGTGTTGTTAATTGCTTCCAGTGTGTGCTCTAATTCTGCATGTTTTCCACCATACTTTTATCTCGTGTTTATTATGGTTAGAGCTGACTAAGATTCTAGTCATTTAAAGTGTGCTCAACCATTACACTGCATACCATGAAGAGACTTTTGAAAATACCAAACAATATTTATAAGTAATTGCCATTCTATATTAATACAATGGAAGCTATTGTTTCTGTCGCTGTACTGGATTTGACAATGACAATACATATTGGTATCTAACCTATTTTCATTACTGACTAGTTATAAGTAATTGAGCCACAGCCGTGTCTATGTAATCTTGAAATGTATTATCAGACAGGAATGTAGTACAGGAAGGAAAGGATTAACTAATTGTTATGAATTGAGGGTGATAGAAAAAGATATAGGACATAAATTACATTTTTTAATATGTCTATATGGGTCAGCTATAAACAGTGGCTACTCATTTGGAGCTATATTCTAAAACATCTCAACATTTACTAACAGAGGCTTACTACAAGGTTTTGTCTGGATTTCCAATTTTTAGGAGTTATCAAAGGAATTCGGGGAGTAACCCTGTGATCATGTCACTGTCACTTTCAGAAATTAATATTTGGACAATGACGTATGTAGATATGTCACGTTTATCATTTACATCATCATCAGAAACTTGCATAACATTAAACAAGCCTAGGAATTAGAGAGCTTCATGAGAAGAACACTAATATTAAAGCGCTTTCATTGTTTATTTTTAGGTCGAGCATGGGCAGTGCATGCTCTGCTCTGCGAGCCATGCTGTATTGGAGTATGTCTTTGAAGCCCCGCCCATTCTCCACTCGTGTTTGTCATTGGCTTGTGTCTTTGTCCTTCGTAAATGCTGGCTTCTGATTCATTATTAGGCTTGTAAGTCCCTCCTTAGTAAGGCCTTGTCTTCATTTATACCCTCCCATTAGGACTGGCCCTTTTATTACAGCTGTTACACGGTATATCTTCTGTAAGCACTATTTTTTTAGGATGCTGCATGCAATAATGTTGCTTGCTTTTTTTTTCTATTAAAATCAGAGCGACTGCTGCCGCGCTTTATCTTTGGCAGTCGCATGCTTTTGCTGCCTGTTAAAATTTTTTACAGAAAGCAAGCTCCCTTAAATCTAGCCCTCTCCTGGCGAGTGCGGTACCCGATCCCTATCACTCGCTCTCTCGGCGTGTCTGTCCAGAGGAGAGGCATGCACATATTCACAGAGCAATTGTTGGTGATGTGGAGGTTGGGTACTGCGCTTGCCAGCAAAGGGCTAGGTTTAAAGGGGAGCTTGCTTTCTGTAAAAAATTAACAGGCAGCAAAAGCACGCAGCTGCAAAAGACAAAGCACAAAGCCGTCGCGCTGATTTTAAGTTTAAAGAAATGCAAGTGTGGTCGCCAATATTGTATGAAGTTGAAAGCAAAAAAAAACATAAGAAAAAGCGTAGCATGCAATGCGCTGGTTAATAAAACAAGTAACCCTGCAACTGTTTATTTTTCACCTTGATGTTACAGTTAGCGCTCTACCCTCTGGCTAGAGCGCGAGGGGCAACGCGCGACTTGCGCTCGCGTCGGGGGACGTGAGCGCGCTGATATAAAATAAAGGGGCGGGCGAACTCGGCAGTTCGCGCCCGACTAGATTACCGCATCTGTGTATTTATTACGCGCTGCGCGCGTGAGGCCCAGACAGAGTGGCTCGGCCCCCCCGGCCCCCATGTTGCAGAGCAGGGCCCTACAACACAACACTGCACCAATTTTCGTGCAGTAAGCAGCTCCTTGGCACGTCCACTGGCTGCAGAGTCCAGGAGGCACACACGACCCTCTTTTAGACCACACCACCAGCCACTGTGCAGCACACCCTGAGGGCCTGAAGGGTGAATCACCTGGCGGTGAGACAAGGCGAAGCAGCCTGACAAGGGACACTAAAGACCATTTTGCAGACGCAGCTGGCACGTGGTTTTCCGCGCCACGATGAGCGATGATGAACACCCCGACCAAGCGAGGATGCTGCCGCATCACCCCCCTTCAGGGGTACTACCCCCATTCAGTGAAGCTGCTGACCCCACGACAGCTGCACCACGATGGCAGACCTGGCTAGGCAGGCTGGAAAACTACTTCATTGGATCAAGGGAGACGGATGGGGCGGTAAAGAGGTCCCTCCTCCTACATTATGCAGGGGAAGAAGTATACCTCCTATTCAAACACCTGCCGAACATGGGGAACCCAGATGACTACACGGCGGCGGTGGCGGCTCTGAACGCGCAGTTCGACCCCCAGGTCAATCCAGACTATGAACACTTTAAACTCCGCCAGGCAAAACAGCGCGAAGGTGAATCTGTGGATGCTTTCCATACGAGGCTGAGAGCCCTCGCAGACACGCACCTCGTAGGGGACAGGGACAAGGAAGAAATCAGGGCGCAACTAATACTGGGAATCCGGAGCAAGACGCTACGAGGATTAATACTCCGTCAACCCAACATCCCGATGAATGACATCCTGGTCCTAGCCAGGACACATGACCTATCAGTGGCAAGGGCAGAAGAAATGGACCAAGCCCTGGTAAAGGGAACAGTAAGGGCGTTGAAGTGAAAATAGAAAAGACGGATGCGGTGCGAGCGAAGGAAAGGCCACAGAGGCCCCATGACCGGCGAACCCTGACCCAAGCCCGACAGTGTGGATACTGCGGGTATGAAGATCACCCCAACAAATCATGCCCAGCGAGAGGAAAAACATGCACAAACTGTGGCATTGAAAACCATTTCGCGGCGGTCTGCCGGAGGAAGACGCAGAAAAGCGGGAACAGACGGGACAGACCGCTGAGGAAGTTGGTGAGGCAGTTGTCACACACGTCGCTGTCATCACAGCCAAAGTCAAGAAATGAGAGGACCAGGGACTACCAGGACTCGGGCACAGACTCGGATGACGACGGGGAAACATACCTCGTGTCATTCACCAAAGCCCTAAAGAGCACCAGACGACCGCAACCACGATGTGACATACTCATAGCTGGGTCAGAAGTAAACGCAGTGATTGACACGGGCGCGTCCGTAACTGTGATGGGCGTACAGCAATACAACCGTCTCAGACCAAGACCTGAACTCCGACAGTCCAAGGCCAAAATCTACGCTTACGGGAGCGAAACGCCGCTACCACTGAAAGGCAAGATGACGGTAGCAGTGCGTTCGGAAAAGTCGGAAATCGTCATTGACATTCACGTAACTGACCAAGAAGTGGACACACTACTCAGCGGACAGGCAGCGGAGGATCTAGGGCTGATCGCGTTTCTCCGGAAGGTCCAGGACAAGCAAGTCGAAGACCTGCTGGAGACATTCAAGAGCCTATTCTCAGGACTAGGGAAGATAAGAAGGCCGCCGATACGCCTCCACATTGACCACTCGGTAACACCAACAGCCCTCAGACACAGGCGGATACCGTTCCACCTACGCCCGCTGGTAGAGGAGGAACTCCAGAGACTGGAGGAACAGGGAGTAATTGAGAAGGTTACGGGACCCACACCGTGGGTATCGCCAATGGTGATCGCCGAGAAACCACGCCAGCCCGGGAAGATCCGACTGTGTATCTATATGCGCCTCCCAAACAAAGCCATCAAACGAGAGAGGCATATCACACCGACCATGGATGATATCGCATCTGATTTAAATGGCGCCCGATGGTTCACAAAATTAGACTTAAACGCGGGATACCACCAACTCACCCTAGCGAAAGAGAGCCGGTACATCACCACATTTAGTACGCATCTGGGACTGAGACGGTACAAACGATTAAATTTCGGAATCGCATCGGCAGCAGAGATTTTCCAAAACACCATTAAAGACATTCTACTCGGCCTGCCTGGTGTCTTAAATGTGAGTGACGATATCCTCATATATTCCAAGACGGTGGAGGAACACTACAGACATGTCCGAGCCACACTAGCACGTCTGCAGGAACATGGTGTCACTTTACACCGAGATAAGTGCCAGCTATTTCAGCAAACAATCGAATTCCAAGAAAGTCATCCAAGTGGACCCCCGGAAATCACACGCCATCAAAGAGGCCGCAGCCCCAGCGTCAGTGGCAGAGGTCCGCAGCTTTCTGGGAATGGCCACTTACTGTGGGCGATTCATCACGAATTTAGCCACCCTTGCCGAACCGCTCAGGCACCTCACTAAGACGGACGTGATGTGACAGTGGACAGTCACAGAAGAGACAGCGTTCGAAGCGATCAAGAAAGCGCTCCTGGACCAAACCACGCTGGTCTACTTTGACCCGAGTAAGAAGACCGAGATCCTAGTGGATGCTAGTCCCGTAGGACTAGGGGCGGTCCTGATGCAAGAGCAAGGACCAGGACAGTGGGCAGCTCTAGCGTATGCCAGCAAAGCCCTAACGGACACGGAGAACCACTACTCACAAATCGAGCGCGAAGCCCTGGCGATCCGATGGAGCTGCCGTCATTTCCAGCTGTATGTGTGCGGGCACCCGTTCACAGTAGTGACAGACCATCAGCCACTAGTACCACTCTTCCGAGGAACAGCGCCGCACCCGCCCCCAAGGATAGAGCGATGGGCCATCAACCTCCAACAGTATCACCTAAGCGTGATATACAGGCCAGGATCCAAAAACCCGGCAGACTTCCTATCCCGGCACCCTGAGACTGGCAGCACGCCTACACCAATGGACGAGGAAGAAGAGGCCGAAAGCCATCTAGACATGGTGGCTGCCCTGGCGTGTACCCATGCATTGACGCTAGAGGAGATTTTGGAGACGGCCGGACAAGACCCAGTATTAGTCAAGGTCAAAAACACCATCCTCGAAGGAACCTGTCAGCACTTCCGACAAAAAGCTAACTCATGGACTAACGAAGAGAGAGACGACCTCCAACACATGTGGAGGGTACGACATGAGCTGAGTGTGACCAGAGGGGGACTCGTCCTACGAGGTTCCAGAATTGTTGTCCCGGCCGCCCTCAGGACAAGAGCCACGCAGCTGGCACACAAAGGACACCAAGGGATGGAAAAGATGAAAGCTCGAATGAGGGAGAAGGTCTGGTTTCCGAGCATGGACAAGTACGTAGACAACACAGTTCGCAGCTGCCACTCATGCCAGACAACTAGTGGAGCCCAGCCACCAGCTCCCATCATAACCGAGGAGCATGGGCGATGCCCGTGGGAGAAAATCAGTGTGGATTTCGGGAGCCTGCCCGATGGGCGAGTGACACTAGTGATCATCGACAGCTACTCTAAATTAGGGGTGGGCGGAATTTGCGGAATTAACCTTCGCAAATTATCGCGAGAATGTTTAAAATTATCGCAAACAAGCAGAAATATCGCGAAGATGCGGAAGTTTTTTTCCGGCATGTTCGCGAGATTTTCTGCATGGTTGCGGGTCGCCAACTTACCCATGTGGTTGCTTGCGGGCGCGGCCATCTTGTTTTGAGTTGTTCTCGCGGTGCATGATCACGAGAAGAAAGACGTGATCGCGCGACGCATGACGTCACTGCGGGCGCGAACTGTCGCGAGACAGCGCAAATGGCTAAAAACAATACAACATCTCATGGAGAACGCGACCGGATCAAGAAAACTTGTCGGCGAACGCAGGGATTCAGGTAAGGCGATCGCGCGCGCGCGAGAATGTATTATTTTACAGCGCGAGCAAGAAACAAATTATCGCCAAGCTGCGGAAACCGGAATTTTTGACATTTTCGCGCTCTCCACGGAACGCAAAAATGTCAAATTATCGCAATTTCCGCGAACGGAACGAAATTTTTGCCCAGGCCTACTCTAAATACCAGATAGCCAAAGCATTGCCCTCCACCGCCTTCACGCACGTGGGCCCGGCCCTGGAAAAGGTGTGTGAGGAACTGCGGAGTGACAATGGGCCCCCGTTCCAAGGACATGAGTTCGAAGAATTCTTAAAATCACATGGCATCCGCCACCGGCGCATCACCCCGCAGTGGCCACAAGCCAATGGAGAGGTAGAGCAGCTCATGCGCACCATCAACAAAATACTGCGCATCGCCGTGTCTGAACAATCAGACCCTGAGCGAGAATTGCAGCGATTTCTGGGAGAGTATCGCAGCACCCCTCACTGTTCAACCCGTCAAGCACCTTGGGCCCTGATGTTCAATGGAACCCGCCGAGATGGGCTACCAGTCGCCCCAGGCTGGACAGCCCCACCCTTCGACGAGGAGAGGGCATTCCAGAGGCACCAGGAGCGCAACGACAAAGTCAGCAAGGCACGAAGAGCCGCGCCCAGAGCGATGCAGGCAGGAGATATAGTAATTCTAAGAGAGCGACGGCCAGTGGGAAAGTTCAAGACAAGGTACGAAAAGGGCCACTGGAAAGTGGTCGACCGGCGGGGGACCATGGTGACGGCGTGGCGAGGAGGAGAACTGGTCACCCGGAACATATCGGGGTTCAAAGTGGTGAGGAGCCCCGCTGATGACCATGAAACCATGGAGGTCGAAGAAGAACATGACCCCGGGGCACTCCCAGCCAGCGTGCCCAGGCCCATCCCCCAGGGCGGCCCAGGGGTGGACCCGGAGGACACCGAGCGCCCGGTCAGTGAACCAGGGCAAAGGGCAACACCAACAACCCAAACCCCGGCCCCTCGGGGGACCTCGAGGTATGTGCTGAGAGAAAACCCCAGACCCAGCAGCCGGTTGAGAGACTTTGCATGCCAAGTAAGTGACACCGATAAATAATGCTTGAACTGTTGTCAAGGACCAAGTTATATAGGAATGTTACAGTTAGCGCTCTAGCCTCCGGCTAGAGCGCAAGGGGCAACGCGCGACTTGCGCTCACGTCGGGGGACGTGAGCGCGCTGATATAAAATAAAGGGGCGGGCGAACTCGGCAGTTCGCGCCCGACTAGATTACCGCGTCTGTGTATTTATTACGCGCTGCGCGCGCGAGGCCCAGGCAGAGTGGCTCGGCCCCCCCGGCCCCCATGTTGCAGAGCAGGGCCCTACAACACAACACTTATCACCCTCACACGACAGACTGGTTGCACACCATTCACTTTCGGGTTTCTAGTGCATGATTAATCTATCTGGGATGGGGAGTCTGTTTTCAGTTTCTATCATTCTAAAAATGGCACATAACCTTGCCGACCCTCAGAAGCTTACATTAGTTAAATGGTGCACCCAGCCGGGCATCAGAGGCTCGCTCTTCATTAATTAAAGGGTGCTCAACTGCGCGCGGGCCCCGGCTGGGCATCTGAGCCCTCTTCATTGTGTTGTGTAGGGTTTCTATACACAATTATTATTGCCAAACCAAAATCGATATTCATTTTATCGATCTGGAAGAATGAAAGGCTGAGTGTAGCATGCTGAGATTCGAACGGGCGACCTGCAGATTAAACTGCAGAGCTCAGCAGCTGGTTGCATTGCATTGCTGGAGGCACCGACCATGCACCGTAAGTACAAAATGGAGCTCTGGGAAGCTCCATTCTGGCTGTGTGAGAGAGGGAACGCATTGACAGTAAAAACAGACGTGCTTCTTTCACGGAGATACCCCACTTGGTCCCCACTCGCCTACCTTCCTTAGTAAAAATAAACAACTTCCTGAACGCTGTTCTTAGCTTTTGGAATCCTCGTATTCTGTGTATGTGTGCGTTAGTCCAATGAAAAACTCTGATATGGCCACTGGATTAATTTTGGGAGGGGGGGGTAATCTGACAATAATCTTTTGGCATGCGCAACCGCTAATGCTGAAAGTATTGGAGATATTTTCTCAGACCATAGGTAATATGTGGGTTGCTGATTATGGGGACACCACTACGTTTTAGCACTGATACCATGGCCGTGGCAAGTACTAAGCATTGGCTCTAGATGATGCAGGCGCTGACAAATGGGACTGTGATAATACTGACATAAACTGGAGCTGCTGGCAATAATACCAATGAATGACAGAAGACATGGTGACTCTGTTGCTGGAATCTAAATGATGCTGCCATTGTTCATGTGGGAGTCCAGGGATACTAATAATGATTTTTTTTAGATGCTATCTGGCATATGGAGGATCTGACACTAGTTGGGGGTAATTTGGGACGCTGACACATATACAGAAAGCAGGTAGTTTTAACTTTGATGTTGGGCTCAGTAGCCATGCCCACTTTGATAGATAGCAACGTAGAGCCATTGGAAATGATAGGTGGAAGTTAACGTGTTTAAGATGGAGAACCTAAGAATGCTGTGGGGTTGGTCCTTTCACTCAAAGCCCATTGTGGGTCTTACCCACATTCTGATAATGCACTGGGAAGTAATGTGTGTCTTCAGTGAATTCTCTGGAAGCATTGTACACATACAAGCACCGAGTTTGAGGATTTGTGACAAAATGTTCAGTCATTTTTGGAGTATTGTGTGCGGGGCCCAATTAGAACAGAAAAATAAAGAAGATGGGGCCTGATGACTCTTTCTCCATAAAATAAATGATAAGAACATTCAACATTCATTGGGGACAATCAGTAGCTGGAGAAGGGAAATGCAAGAGTATCTACGAAAAAAAGAATAGCATGATGAACTCCAGTAAATAAAGGTTATAATAGTTAAACCTTCTTCAACTAAGATGTTAGGGCCGACAGTTTCATCTTACCGCATGGAAAGTTGACACCATTGGCCTCACACTCAGGGATAATGGAGCAAGTGAAGGTGGCAATGCTATTAGAGGAGAAATAAGCAAGAGTGATAGAGGAAGCCAGAGCTATTCACTGTAGAATTGTCTAGAGGCATTTGATTGAAAGAAGACATACAAGTATGCAAAAACGAATAATGGTTCATTCGGATAAAAGAAAAAGGATCCTAGGCTGGAGGATAAGAGATAATATAATTGCCCTGTCCGCAAATAAATAAACATGATATTTTGCGCTCTAACCCCTGAAATCAGGACTCAATCAATACAGTTGAGTTTCATGTCCAGCAGTGGCGTAACATACGCCCCTGAAGCTCCCACGGTGAGGGGGTGGAGGGCAAGCTCCAGGTGGGGCCCTGAGCACAGTGCCCAGGCATGAGAGCTCCTGATTGAGTCCGGAGGGGGCCCCTCCATATACTTTGCAGGGGGGGGGGCCTCAAATTTTTTTACGCCACTGTTTTCAGAAGAATGAAAAAGCCAAGTGCACAGGGTCGAATCTGTTTACACAGATGTCGCTGTGAGGCTGAGCACATGCATCGGGAATCGTTCCTCCTTTGCATTGTATGACCAGTTTATTTTCCAACAAATTGAGATGTCTCTGTTACCATGAATGCTTCACTTAAGTACAGTTTAACATTATTTATTTTTTTAACTCTTTTTATTGATACATGCTCAATACACAGTACATTTAAGGAGTATTATGTCCCAGAGAGTCCGGCACTGCATTTAGTTAATGCATACTGACATGATTATAGATTTGCAAGACAGTCAACATTTTGTACTTTCCCTTTCAGCCCCCCCCTTGGAGGCCACAAAGTGTGTGATTGTGTCGCAGTTCCCTTTCACTTGTGCCCCCTCTCTGTGTGGTGGCAGCAGACACTAACTAATTGTTATGTGGGCAGCACCTTGCTCCCTTACATCCATATTTTAAAGTACATGATAAATTAGATTGTACATAAATATTCAGAATACGGTGAAAGTTGGTTAATTAATAACATCAGCACTTGCCACTTAATGCAGACCATGCGCAACCCGCCCCCCACCCCCATCACTGTCTTGCTAGGCTGACCCCTCATCCCATCTACCTTTGTTTTCTTTCTGCCCCCTCTTAGGTGGCCCCCTTCCTCTCTCTCGCTGTCTTTCTTTTTCGCTGTCACTCTCCACTTGTTACCTACAACATATTCCCACATTAGCACACGGAGAAAATCCCCAGTTGTATTGCCGACAACTTTGTCGTCTATCAATTGTTCACCTAAGCAAATGTCGTTTCCTGATGGGTTAGAGGGAGGATTCTCCGTTTGGTGGGTTCGAGCCACATAACGTCATCTCCTTTGACAGAGCTCGTGTTTGGGTGAATGTTTTCAGTAACCGAAGCAGTAAGGGATCTAGAATATGTGAAAGAAATAACCAATTTTGAATAGAGTCATGCACTGGAAGTCACTTTGAAATTAGGAAATGCATATATTATTTCCAAATACCTCACCCACTGGAGCTAATAGATTGTATTGAAGGTGGCCTTAACCTGTAGATTTTTGTAGATATGTGCAGGGTGTGGCATTTCAGTGACTTACAGTGTCCATTGTATAAGAATGCAGACACATAGTATCTTCCTTCCCTGTCTGCATAGTTAATTATGTCTGGTAAGTAGCCATACCACATTGAGAAACTGAGCTGTTAACATACTCCTGATGGGTGTCCTTTTCCTCATGTAGTGCTGTAAAGTAAATAAGAATATCTATTTCTGAGCATCTGCCTTCAGCCTGCTTTCTGAGGATGATAGCACAATCATGATTACAGTTTTATGACAAGTTATCTCGTACAGAGAAAAATACATGCCTGTCCACCACCACAGTCGGTCACTTCTGAGTGCCTCTTAATGCGCCCATGGTAAGCAGTCCTCCTGTTTGGTCGTGCAGTAAAGGAGTTAAGGTTCTAACCTGCTTCCTTCATAATAAAGGAGAAGGTGCATTTTTCTACATTGCTGAGGGAAGACATGCCTTCGTGATATTTTATAATAGAGTGGAGGAATTTCACAGTTGCGGTCTGCTGTGTCACAGACACACACCTTTAACAAGTTTTGATCCATGCCTGCACGTGATGTTTGCCAGAATCTGGACTATGACAGTGCAAACATGCACAGCAGCTGCATAAGTGACAGGTGCTGCTTTTAATTATTCGAGTTCAAGGGTCTGACTGAGAGGTGGACTCTGAGGCTCATGGGACATCATGCCTGTATGAGGAGCGCCCCTCATCTTGCACACGTACAAAAAGCAATAAGGGACTGAGGACAAATTATTATTTCAGCGTTGACCTGCTCCAACAGTAGTTATGAGGAACTTTTGTAATTGTAATGGTGCATACATCAAACATGATTTAGGACCTGCTGCATATTAAAAATAGTGCACACCTGCTGCAGTGGTGTGTGTACATCAGCCTGCTCAACACCTAGTCAACAATTGCATTTTTACCTGGGTTGACTTGCATAGTGTTCTATCATCTATGTAGAAAAGGGTTTGTGGTGTTGCTTATCCTGTTTAACTTTATTAATTCTGCTTGCAACATCAAGGGATAGCATGGTAGTAAGGATGTGATTGAAGCTAAAATTGGTCAATGGTGTAGAGATTTCAGTGGGGATGATTGAAAGCGTAGCAGAATCAGCTTGAATATTTAACTTAAATATTCCACCAATATCCCCTCACAGTTAGAAATTATTAGGCTTTTTGCCTCTGCCGAATCATTGGCTGAAATATTAACAAATAACCAAAATGTCCAACTGAGTATCTAGTAAAAACAACCGGTCATAGGGCTGAACTTTAGAATGGGTTGTTTGCAATCTGCATGTTTTCTCTACATGCACACAAATTCTAGACTGTATCTTTACTGTTTTTTTTATTAAGTTGATATGCGTTTCCGAATCAAATAAGACGTACTTTTTGGTGTCTCAGTAGAACTGTTATCGTTTCATAAATTCGCAAATGTTAAGGGAATATTGAGGAAACACTAAGGATTCTTTAATGTGATGCATGTAGGAGAGTTAGATTGGCAAATTCATTGTTTACCTGTGCAATTTGAAATTGACTTTGCCGAAGAGAGTAGCCAAAGTTCTGAAATAAATGCTAAAGGAAGTGATGAGATGGTGAATGCTGTGCAAATTAGGAGGGATGAAATGGATGATACAACTTTATTAACCAACTTTATTTCACCCTCACAAACATAAGTATATTCCTATAACTTGATAACCACATATCATTAGTACATGGAAGTGTCCCAAACTGAGGCATCCTTGTTGGCATCCTTTTGTCATGTCACTAAAGATCTTAAAGTATCATGTCAGCACCTTCGATGATAACGTTGCCTTCGTCACCTTAGGGGACTCATTGCTCAGCACTGTAGTCAAGTCAGACGCATCAGATCAATAAAAATACATAGTACATGTTCTCCTGACAAATAGATGGCAATAAACATGACGGGTGATTAATTCTATTAAAAGTGCATGTCTTGTACTGATGTAGATCAGGATGCCTGCCTTAATACAAAGCAAATCTGCATTTTCTCTGAATATTAACAATATGTAGCAAAAGCCTAAGAACCCACGTCTGGGAACTTTGTGACACATAGCACTCTCCTCTAATTAGTGTCTGAACAAGTTGTAGGCTTCAATTGTCAGGCTTAAGTGAGAGATGTATAAAGAAAAATAATCTGAGTAGGTCCTCAGCATCAATACTACCACCCAAACCCGCTGATCACTTCTTAGTTAACAAAACCAATTCATTAAGTGCATGCCTCCTTACATATTGCCTGGTGGGGTAATATGCAGAACACTGTCAACAGAAGAATACGTTTGTGTTCGAAATTGAGTAGAAAGATGCAACTGGAGGAAGAATCTAGCTTCAAAATATTTAACTTGGTTGGGTCAAAAGGTATTATTATTTAATTCTGTGGTGCAGTATCACTAATTGTGGGCATAACTTTGCTCTGCCACACATACAAGTAATTGATTTCCTGCTAATTAACAAGTTAGAGTTTTATCACAGGGCTGCAACAAGAAGATGTGAGGGTATAGCCATGCAAATGCTAGAGACATTAGAATAGATGTAATGGTGTCCCCACTGGTGCAATGAATAACAACTATTTGCAATGTAATAGGTCTCACATTTGCGAGAGTTTGAGCTATTTATATTGTAAATAACAAAGCCCTTTATTTATATGTTTTGAAAGCCTGTAAGCAGTGCATAACAACACCCACTTTGTACTTATAGTCGTTGCTTACGAGAAGCAAGGCTGGCAGTAAAAGAGGCGCAATTACTGCATGCCTTGCTTCTCGTAAGCAACAACTATACATACAAAGTGTGTGTTCAAAACACATAACTAAAAGACATTGTCATTTACAATGGTAATAGCTCAAATTCTGACAAATGCGAGACCTATTGCATTGCAAATGCTTGTTTTTACAAGCTAAGATGGATTTGAGCTCTCTGGGAGAGACAGGCAGAGAATTCTCAAAATGTATCTTTACAATGAGAGTTAAACACCCTGAGGTCAACTTGATTAATTTCTGGGTATCACTCTAAAAAAGTTATTTTCTGAGGGAAAGCATCATCCCAGGGCCTGAGTCATAAATTTCAGCATTTGATTGAAGCATTTCTATGGTGCACGGCTACTCATAAAAGTAAACGTAAACTATTGTATAAGTTTGAGTTTTTTGGCATTCAAATTTTTTTAGCTAATAGTAAGTGCACATTCGCCTGTCGGGGTGGAGAACTTTGCACATTAAAAAGATAGGACAGGCCTATCTTCTTATGTGCAGAGTTCTCCTTACAGATTGCTTAGACTCTGCAGTCATAAACTTACGATTACCTTGTAGTTTGCGAATACCAAAAAAATTCGAACTTACACTAAAGTGTAGGTTTACCTTTGTGAATGAAGCTTGAAAGTGTTATAGGTCTTCATTTAAAGTTGATGGGTTTGTTGCCCATGGCTGATGCAACAGAAACACTTTAACCAACACCCTCGGTGAAGCTGGCCTCCGTATTTACAGTCATCTGCTGTGATAAAGAATATTCTCCCACCAAAGCGGCTCTCACATACATGGCTGCATTGGGAGAAATATGTAAAAGAAAGTTCATTGTGACAGGGTGGCATGGTGAACCTTCTGTCACTCATTTCTGAAGACAGACTTTAAAGCAGCGGTCTGTCTGACGAGCTAATATGACTAACATCCCTATGTCCTGGAAGTTGTCTCATAGCAAGTGAGGGGTATTTCTTGATTTTGATTTGTCCAGTACTGCCATGGACTCAATAGAAGCAGGTAGAAATGGGATTAGAGGAGCAGGCCCTGAATAAAAACATCCCTCAAGCCCTTTCTTACAAGCAACAGGTCCTTTGCGAGCATTAGTGAAACCACTGTTGGGAAAGTTTTGCGTCTCCAAAGTTTAAGGTGTTTATCAAGCCACTGAGGTTACCAATTCATGAAGTAGAATCAGATGCAGACATGCTAACCTATTAATTTTGTTATTAACACTTTTCCATGTGAATAGCCCATTCTTCTACAATTTAGGGAGCCCCCTTTTTGACTTTTAAATCAATTTACTGCTGACCTTCACAGAAATATACTTTCAGCCATTTTCAGATTGAAAAACTATTAGCAAGTAATTTGTGAATATGCACAAGCCTGTCAGTGTGTCTGTTGCCACCACTTGCACATCTACCAATCCTGAAATGCCCCCAAAAACAGCTCTGTGAGCAAATCTGATCAGACTCAAGATTTCAAGAGATTTCACGATTTATACTAAACATATAGAGCTACAAAGAGATCGACAGGAATTTGACATACACAGTACAAAGCTTAGTACATTGCTAAAAAACATTTTTTTTTAAAAAACGTTTTCAAAGAAATCCATTTATTTACTGGACAGTAAAGCATTTCTATTGTTGCTCTAGCTGAGTTGATACCATGTTTTATAAAAAGAGGTTTTAAAAAGATACATCGGGGGGGATTTTAAAGCAGGGCAAATAAATAAAATGTGATCTAACATTTGTACATCACCCTTAAATAAACCTGCCATTCCATTTTATTCACCACCAAGCATCTGTAAACATTTTTAAAGGAAGGCAATGCAGTCTAAGCTATAGCATACACCAATGAATAGGGAGCCCGACCCACAAAAGACCTTCTTGTGTGTGGAGGCCCCTCAGTAGTGAGGGATTCTCTACGGAATCTCTGTAATGAGAATTCTCATTGAGAGATTCCACCCTGAGTGCGGATACTCCCCTAAGATTGCAGGGCCTCTGCATTGATTGTAAGGCCCACTGTATTCTAGATTCCAACCGAGGTAGGGTTACGGTGCAAAAACTGGAGGAGACCATACTATTTCATCTAGCCTCATTATTCCCCCACAGAACCGGATATCATGTTCCATAGAGAAAATGTTCATGAATGCTTTCAAATAACTTTTAAGCTTAAAATAGCTCCTATTTTGCAGATCTGCCAGATTTAGACACAAATTCATGCAAAAGATTTTCATCAATGTGCAATCCCTTCTTATAGAGTAAAAGCATTCTGTGCCTATAAACTTCCGAAGAGTATTTTCCTGCAAGAGAAATGGGAGGTAACCCATTGTATTATGGCTGTCAAGCTCCTTTTAGGACAGCTTAACAGACCCAGTTTGTATCATCGTATTTAAATTGCAAAGAGAACATAAGATCATCCCCTCTGATCTATGCATAAAGTGCCATTGATCTACTTTTATAATTTCTACACCATATAACGCTGGAGGGATTTTCATTGTTTATACAGTTAATAAATGGTTAAAAGGCCTTTGCCCCAGTGCGCCATAAAGTGCTTTAAGTGCATTAGCATGAATCAGAGCCTTATTCATCAAATGTGCAATATACAATCTTTCTGTTACATTTGCAGAAAAGATTTTCCCTAAATAGGGATAAGATTTACCACTTTCCAGAGGTACACTGCACAAATGCCACCTATATTCTGCAGTTGGCTGACAGCCCCTGGTGCAAAGCTTCATAATCTTACTTTTATTTATGTTGGCTTTCAAATAATGTTGGTGAAAGGTTTTGGTGTCAAATCTTGTATGAAAATATCATCTGCATAAAGTAGGGTCCTCATGGGATAGAACCCTACACTTGGAGTATCTCCACCAAAACTGTTCATCTACTCCAGCAAAGCGGCAATGTACAAAGAAAAGAGTAGTGGCACCAGTAAGCACCATTGTTTTAGAATATTTTTGGTGTAAGGCCGCATTTACCACTGAGCATTACATGACACCATGTGGAAGTGCACAAAGCTCTCATACATTTTAGTAAACCTTTTGGGATGCGCAGGGCACTAATCTTCCTCCACTGGATATGCCTGTCCATGTAGTAAAAAGTGGTGGAGAAATTAATATAGGCCACATACACAGGCATCCCCCACTTCTGGACATACTTGCCCATAATTAGATCAGGCACCAATATATTGTCTAAAGTGTAACAGTTAGATCTAAAACCCGTCTGCTCCAGGGCAAGGTTTTCTTTTCTAGAGTATACAAAAATGTTCTCAGATGCACATAGCAGCATAATTTGCCTATATTTATTTGGACATTAATAGAACCTTTTCATGTAATGGGAGTATGATTTTGCTCCTCCACGAATCAGGTACTTCTATGGTATGGAATCAGTATCTAAATAACGGTGACACATAGTTACCCCATAAATAGGCCTCTAAATTTATAATGGTAACATGCAGCTGGTCAGAATCTCTAGCCCCCATATTCTTAGCACTAAGAAGAATATCTTACTCTTGTGTCCTAGATGGGCAAGAGAGAGTAGTGCTTTCCATATTGGCAGACCTGAAGTTAGGCAAACAGTTAACAGTCAAATTAGTCTCCAAATTGTGCGGGGCATACAAACTAGAAATGTAGTCGCACCATTCAATACTGGAGATGTTATTAATTTTAGTCTCACAAGTGCTACCACTACATTTCCCTCCAATCTTCCTGAGGGTTCTAAAGTGTTTTTGTTTTACGGCTTCTGTAATTTCCACCCACATTCTATCTACTTGGGTTTGTTTTGTGCCAACAACCATTTACCTCTCCTGTGTTTTAAAGAGATTTATAAACTTGCTAAGTTCTTTTGAGCAGTAAATAAATAGCTACCTTAGTAATTTATTATTCAACTTATTAAGAGTAAAATCCCTATTTGGATTTTTAACCAGCTTACATTAGAGATGAAACTAGCTCATAGCCCTTATTAGAGCCCAAAGAAACTGATTTTAAAGGTGAAATATCCAGTGGGGTGTAGTCCAACATAATTGCCGACCGTGGAACATTGGTTGCTTCTTTAGACTCCCCGTGATTGCCTGCGGGGCAGGGGCTAGATCTGAACTCCCTGGAAGATCTTTTTTATTTCCACTTTGGGGGTTAATTGGTGCTGTTGTTGCCTTTTCCCTCATGCCAGAGGCATGGCCTTTAAATGGATCCCAAGTTATTTGACACACAGAACTCATTGTGTCCAGCTGGACTGCTTTGTGCCACAAATCACTGCAGTAGATAAAGGAGTCTCATAGGGATCTATCTTGAGCCCCACCTTGTTTAATGTGTATGTGGCCCCCCTGGTCGGAGTCATCAGAAGGTGTGGGTTTGAGACTATATCGCATGCTGACGACATGCAGCTGATAGTCCCTATTGAGGATGACACTGCAGCAACCAAACTAAAGTTCAATAACTGTATGTCCAATATAGCCAGATGTATGAGAAAGAACTTTCTGCAGCTTAACTCCACCAAGACAGAGATGCTGCTGTTTGGCATAGCTGAGGAATTGTGGACCCTAGACTGGTGGCCATCTGAACTAGGAGAGGCACCCTCCGCAAAAAGTTGGGCCAAGAATCTAGGCATTAGAGTCAATAATAAATTATCGATGGAAGAACAGGTGAAGACATTGTCAGGCACCTGTTTCGGCACAAAGCGGATTCTTAGAAAGATCTTACCCTGGATCCCTTGGTCGGCAATCAAAACCCTCATCCAGTCAAGTCAAGTCAAAAAGAAGTTTATTATGACCATTTGGTCTTTAAACTACATAAAACACCATAAAACAGCTAAAATTACAATAGGTTAAAATTCTATAAAGGAACCATAAAACCGGGTTAGGGGACTGTTACAAATTCATTATTTATTTTTCTCATAAAAACTTGTTTCCATTGTATCGATTACTGTGAACTAGATCCAGATGCGTAAAGGTCCAAAGTTTAGTGACTACGTCAAACAACAAAAAATGTCCAATTTGACTCGATTTGTC
This sequence comes from Triturus cristatus, assembly GCF_964204655.1. NCBI lineage: Eukaryota > Metazoa > Chordata > Amphibia > Caudata > Salamandridae > Triturus > Triturus cristatus. The sequence goes on along the minus strand of NC_140581.1, from coordinate 744,560,791 downwards.
ACTCCTTGGTCCACTCTTTCATTTCCTATTCCATAAGGAATCTCTTTGCGGCTTGGATAAACTTCGCCAATACAATTGCAATGTCAAGGAACTGCATATCAGTGAGAAGCTCAATTGCTTGCATCTTTGACCTTATATCATATTTTAAAAAAACTGGCCATTAAATCAATTACCTTAGTGTTAACCATTTTTTGACAATCCATTAAGATATGAACACAGGAGCATTTTAAGCCCATCCCGCATACACATTTACCATCACCATCCATTAATATACTTTTTATTTTTTCATTTGTGCGTGCGGGATTGATGCCTACTCTCACCTTTAACAATTCCATTCTCAACCAATGATTTGGTAAGGTGTCTAAATACGGGTACCAGTTATCATTACTCCAGCTATTTAACATAAAATACACAGACTCTTTTTGTTTCAAATAGTCCATATCAATTTGTCTAGGCTTTTCTTTACCCAAGGCTTTTAAAACACTCTTCCGTTCTTCAATGAGTAACAACTCCGGGTCGATTTTTACCTTTAAATTGTCACAGATGGAGTGGAGTTTTTTTCTTGTTGCTTTTGCCCACTTCAATTCACTCTGTTGGATCTCCCTCATACACCAACGTGACACTTTCTCCTCTTCCCCTGACACTAGCCGTTTTCAAAATCTACATAGATTTACTTGAACCTGTATGTTCCAAGTCTAGTTCTAACCTAATGGCCTGTATCATTGATGAGCTGGGCAATGACAGGAGGGTTTTAGACATTTCCCTTCCTCATTGTCCTAAGAGCATTTTCCCCCTAAGCACAAAGGGGCAGATTTACAAGCCGCTTGCGACACATTAACGCCACCGTTGCGTCACTTCTGTGACGCGGCGGCGGCGTAAACCATGCGCCATGTTGCGCCTTATTTACAAAGTGATGCATCTAGGGAGATGTGTCACGTTTGTAAAGCTCTGCGCCACATTAAACCTGCATCAGGTTTAATGTATGAAGGATGGGCGTTCCATCGGATAAAGCCCCGGAAAAGTGACGCAGTGAAATCTACAAGATTTCACTGAGTCACTTTTTCGCCGCCGCTGCGTCAAAACCCTGAGCCTGCTTGAAGCAGGCGTAAGGCGTGATGCAGCATGTTAGATATGGGCAGCCCCTGAGCATTGCTGGAGTTGCGTCGCTCTTGCGACACGACTCCAGCAATGTGCCGCCCTTACGCCATCAGATGCGTCACGCATCTGTTTATCCCTGCGACACGATGCGCCGCATTGTAAATGTGGCTCATCTGTGGTGGCGCAAGGGTGAACCTGCGTGACGCATCTCACCTGGCGCATCCCTGCTGATATGCAGGGATGCTCCAGTCCTTGTAAATCTGCCCCAACATTTCTGCTCCATATTGCATTTGAGGAGGGATCATAGCATTAAAGGACTTCGGCACAGGTCTGTGCTACATAGCTCCATAAGTACTGTTAAATTCTTTCAACCCGCAAACTGCAGCTAAGCCTTTTGTTTTCTGGGCCTGTAAGTGCATGCCCCAATTTAAAGATCTGTCAAACCATATTCCCAGGTATTTGTATTCATTAACAACTTCTAGTTTTGTTTGCCCCAGGAACCAACTGAATTTTTGGTTTCTCTTTCCAAAACACAATATTTTAGTTTTTTCCATATTTACTGTTAGGTGTTTGGATGTACAATATGTATCAAATGCGTTTAACTTTCTTTGCAGGCCTAGTTCTGTTTGATCGAGAATAACTAGGTCATCTGCGTACAGTAAGCAAGACAGATGCTTCCCATTTACCTTTGGGCTTGCACCTCTTTTGATCATTAAAAAGGAAGGGAAATCAGCAAGAAAAATTGAAAAAAGGAGAGGTTCCAATACGCAGCCCTGTCTTAGGCCGTTATTGATTGCTATCTTATGGGTCAAACCCCCTACTGTATCTTTAATAACCTGTGCCCAATTCTCACTAGGCAGCTCTTGGATGACTACCAGGAGTTCTTCGAGAATATTATGTCTTTTTAGCGTCTCCCATAGGCATTCTCTATCTACGAAATCAAATGCAGCCCGGAAGTCAACAAAACAGCAGTATAATTTACCTTGCTGTTCTACCGACTTCTGGGCTAGGGCCCACAAGGCAAAGCAGTGATCGACGGTTGAATGTCCCTCCTTAAACCCTCCTTGTTCCACCGGGACAATCGCATGAAACTTAAATTACACTGGCTTCCTATTGAGAAAAAAAGCTATTTTTAAGCTGCTATGTACGGTCTTTAAGCCTATATATGAGAGTGGCCCAGCCTACCTTAAGAAGAAACTTGAATTGTATTGCCCTGTGCGCCAGTTGAGATCTAGTAATCGCAATCTGCTCTGCACACTAAGAATTAGGAAGGTCAAAATGGGTGGTCGGGCCTTTTCTCATCTAGCCCCCAGTTACTGGAACAGTCTCCCTGAGGATATACGTGCCTGCACCGACCTGTTTCAATTTAGGAAATTGCTTAAGACCTGGCTGTTTTAAGACTATAGTGGCCAGTGGAGTCTTCCTCTCAGGCACCGGGAGATCCCTCTGGGAATGATTTGTTGCGCCATACAAATGAGTAACAATAATATGGCCTGAAGGAGATCTCCCACCTCTGAGTTCATTTTCAAAACTGTATGCATTGCTCATATTAGTGACATATTCTTCAGATGATTTGAAGAAGTATGCAGGATTTGTCCCATTACGTTTTAGAATTCTCAAGTGGGGTGCTTTGTTTCTTAAGGGATTTTTTTTTTTTTTAAACTGTTTCTGAAGGAGAGTATTCTTCTTGATCTAAGGGCATTTGTACAAGAATTGCCGCTAATTAACGCTAACGCTAGTTAGCGGTAGTTTTCGTAATGCGGCCTATCACCAAAAACTATCGCCCTGTTAGCGATGTATTTACAATATGTCGCAACATGGCGATAGTTTCAGATAGCTGCGGTGAAAGCGGCCAGTAACACCAGTGTGAAGGTGATACAAATTCTGACGTTAGTGGGCAAAAACTGACAAAAGGCTCATTAGCGGCAAAAAAACTCACGTTAGTCAGCCCAACGTGACTTTTTTTGCCCCTAGAGGCAAACATAGCCTCCACCTCCAATGAAAAATAGGAAATAAAACTAATGGAATACAGAATGGAGCAGCCAGGGCTAAGTGCATTACAGCTCAACACCCCTCAAGCTCCCCAACAACCAGAGTCCCATTGGAAGATGAACTTCACGACTACATCTATGAAAAGAGGTACATCGCTGTGCAAAACCAGTGATGCATCACTTTTCATTGCGCACTCCTTGCAACACGATGGCAACCAAACCCTTGAAAGTGCGGACAGGATTCGGGGCACAGGGACCTCACTGGGCCTGCATCTGGGAACCAGAGTGGGATGCAGAGTGCTGTGGAGTCGCTGGGCCATGGCGTTAGATAGTGAGGTGCGGCGATCGCCCTTACCCGGTGGTGACATCTGTTAGTTCGCTTGGAGACATGTTGCTGACCTTTGTGAGAAGACGGCCTTGGGCCCTTTGGAGCTGTGAACGGTAGAGGCGCTCCGGCGCACCAGCGTAGGGAGGTCTGCATACTATGATCCACCACTACTCCAGGGTGTACAGAGGAGATTATCAATGGTGTGCCGTGCCTCTCTGCATCACAGGCCATAGGATGTTGTGCTGTGGAGGGTGAGGCCCCTGATCTGTACCAAACTTGTGTGGCGGGAGCGCTGCAACTTTGCGCCTAAGGGGACACTATTGCCACACCTGCATCGGGAGGTTCCCCAGCGGACTTTGCGGCAACTGCTGTACCCAGGCTTGTGAAATCCCACCTGACTGAGGATCCTGTTGGCTGAGTCACAGATTTGGAGAGAGTGCAGCGCATTGAGCCCCGATGTCAATGTCCAGGTGAGGAGAAGGTGGGACACATAGCGGAGGGGGCCTGGGGGTGAGTCAGGCCCAGGCCTAGCACCTGTGGGTGACGCACAACGTCCCCTGAGCAATCCCTGCACTGCGGCTGACCTACATCCCTGAGGGCATCGCACAAGACTGGTGGGGGACTCCACTAACTCACTCAATTCGCTGAGAACGACCATTGGTGACAGTGGGTGCCAGGGACAAGGGGCTGGTTCTGGCCCAGGCCCTCGGGTATGCAGCTTGATCCGCCGTTACTCGCTGGGGAACATGGAATCTGGTCACCACTGTCAGATCGGGAGAGGCAACTGGGTGGTGCTGCCTTTCCTTGCTCCCTGTTAGTTTGCTTTTGGGTGTATGGGGGACTAACCCTTAATGGACTTACTCTTTCCACAGCGCTGCGCCATCTGGTTGCTGCTGCTGCTGTCCCCATCTGCTGCTGCTGTTTCCTCTGACATGGAGGTCAGGTGTTCGAGTCCATCCTCCACCTGCAGGCTCCTGCCTGCGCCTCATCCCCGGTGGTCCAATGGTAGTGCGTCACTGCCTTGCAGCTTGACTGCCCTCCTGTCCCTCTTGTCTGCTGTTCCTGTTCATCTTTCTCCGTTGCTTTCCTACCTATTTCTTTATCTTTGCTGTGTTTGGCTTTGTTGCAGTTCCTTTTTCCCTATCCTGTCCCTCATTGCCCCTGCAATTCCCTGTGTCCCTGCCACCTCCAGTGTCCTTTCCCACATTTCACACCTCACAGCTGTCCAGCCCCCCTGCAACACTGCTTAATGGCAGATGCTGGGAGGCGATGCACAGCGTATGTGTCACTGGTGCGCCGAAGGGAAGCCAAAGGCAAGCCCTTCTCTGTCTGTCCAGCCCTGAACCGTACCCAGCACCAGGGACCCTGCCTCTCGGACACCCCACCGCTACGACACCTGCACCCTCCTCGCCCTCAACCCTGGACACCACGCCGCCTGCCATTTGGCATCAGCAAAGAATACCCTTGCACCCTGCGCCTGTAAAAACTGCAAACGCACCTTCTGCCACATCAGCACAGCAGTGCCTCTTGCCACCCAGCTGGCCAATAGCGCACCCGACCGGCTAAACTGCATCCTCCTCTACGTGCGGTCCTCCACAAATACACCACAGACATCTGGGACCTCCTCAACGCCACCTTTTCAGACATAGTCTTCCTAATGGAAACCTGTACCAACCTCTGCTCCGGACCAGATATTGCCATCGACATTGCCATCCCTGACAGCTACTATATCACCCACAAGGATCACCCCGAGCATCCAGGAGGTGGCATTGCCATAGTCTACAAAAAGCACATTCCGACTAACCACACACTTTAATGATGACCATGGAATACCTACACTTCCAGATCCGGACCAACCCCAACACCATCCTCTGCAGCACCCTCATCTACAGACCCCCTGGGCCCAGGCCATGGAACCCCATTCACTGATGCTATTGTAGACCTCACTGCACCCCAGGCACTCCCATCCACTGACTACATCCTACTCAGAGATCTCAAGTTCCACCTGGACAACCCCAGTGACCAGAACACCACCCAACAACTGCCTCTAACTGCAGTTAGAGGCAGTTGTTTGGGTTTTGCACCATACTAGGAATTACTTGTAAATATTGCGAAGTGGGGTTAGCTGCAGTTTTTGCACGAGAACGCCTACCTTGCATCTAATTTTCGTTAACTCCAGCTAACAGAAGTGGCGATCTTAATAATTTACGTTTTTGCCAGAAAACTGCAGCTAACTGAGGTTTGCGGCAACTGTTGTAAATAAGGCAATAAAAAAAGCCACTGTAAAATCAAAATATGGACACTACGGTGGCGTTAGCTCCTTGTACATATGCCCCTACGTTTTTATACTTTCATAGTTTGCACGTAAGTGAGCAGAAGAACAAGAGATTACAAAGATAACAAAAAACAGGGAGCAGAAGGAGCAGAAGGTCAGAGGGACCCGCATGCCGCACCCAAAACTAAATGGCCGCTTCCACGAGACCCGGGTTCCACCCTGCTACTACAGCCACAAATGCTGCAACACTCCCAGCTCTCGACTAATTGCATGGAGTAATTTCCCACTATTGCCCACGGTCTTCTAGCTGCCATTTGCAGAATACAAGCAGAAGATTTTACAATTCCATGTCAGAGCAGTGCAAAATCCCATCCCATGCACAAGGAGCCACTATAGAAAACAAGAGAAGTAAAGCACAGGGCACTGGGCAGCACCAAAGGTTGGTACTGGAGGGGAATAAAGCCGGACTAGCAGACTGCAGAAAAATCTGGAGTGGCAAGAGGTTTTTAAGGATTCTAAGGAAGCCCAAGAGTGAGCAAACCATGCCTGCCTAATGCCACTCACCCACTATGGGTTGCCACCTAGAGCCTATGCACTTACACCCTCTCGGCTTTGGCGACTGTTTACGCATCCTTGTCCTTCTGCACCCCTCTTGTGACCTTCTAGCAGACCACCAGTGTGACCGTCAGTGATTCCTCCAACGGCGCCACCTCTGCTGTATAGCCCATTCTAGCTGCGCTATGCCAATAGCTCAGCTACAGCCTCCTGTGAGGATAATGGGCTGGGAAGAGTGCAAAGATGTCAAAAATATATGGACAGTATTGAGGGAAAAAATACAGGCAGCCAACTAGCTCCCCCGGCTGTGATCACTTTTGTCTGCTGTGGTAGCGTGGCCACTGCTCACCCACTCCAGGCTGCTCCAAGCTAATCAGACCATCAAGGTGTAAACAATAAGTGCAGAAATGCTAAGGGCCACTTCCTCCTGCAGCACCGCAGTCACAGTCGAAGCTCACCTTCTCTAAGCTGGGCAGAGCATAGAGGTATATTAAGTATGGGCAGAAATGTGGGCAGCAGGCAGACTTCCCCACTGTCTTGCCTCCCTAGCACACAGCCATGGTCGCAACTTCATCCACTCTGAGCTGCTCTAAGCTGAAGCTTCCTACTTTCAGTGTGTCAGCGCGTGCATCAGCATGCCAGTGTTTCCAATAACCAGTACATCTTCACCAGTACTCACTGGACTGGCAGGTATTTTAGTCATTGGAAAGCCCAGATCAGACTCAATATTTGTCATTCTGGAGGATTCATCTGCATGGACAAATCATATTCTGTGGACCAGGAACAAGGTTTATAACTTGCAAGTTAAGGCATTTTGCACTTTACTTAAAACAAACATGGAAAAATGTCATTGTGAATCAGGCTTCTTGTGGCACATTTTTCGATATGACTGTAAAGCAAGATCTGGAACAAATCCAAAACCGACGTATGTAAAATACATTTGCAGGTACCAGAAGGATTTTTCATTTCATTTACAGCAAAATGCCTCTGTTATTCCATCCGTATCGTGCGTACTGTTTCGTTGCCATGGTGAATACGTATTTCAATCTCTTCAGCTGCCACTCCACGCAAGCAAATATTGAAAAAAACATTATGACAAAAGCTATTATTTCTATCTAACACTTTCTTCCTTCTACATTAGTGATCTGTGTCTCCAGTATGAATGTCAGACATCTTAGAAATACACGTGGCCCAATTCACAAATTGTTTACAATGAGTAAATGTATCACCCCATGCATAAATGTGAATTATACCTAAATTCCAAAGCCAGGTTTGGAAAGCATTTCCAATTAAATTTCCTGGAGTAAGATAGGTTTCCTCAGAAAATCAAAAGTAATCCTGTATTAGCTCCTAGTTCTGCCAACTTTGGGATTCCCCTACTCTAATTTTCATAGCCCTTCTTAGAGAGTCATGACTATCATTGGATTACCTTGACCCGCACAGGAAGCTGAAAATGCCCTTGAAGCAAAGAGTGAATACTCCCTGTGTCATGGCGATTAATATTTAATTTTACCCAAAGAAATTTCAGCTTTGGGAGTTTATTGAGGGAAAAAAATGAATTGCATCAGCTCAGTAAACTCTTCTGCCTAAAATTCACCCTTCACTCGATCAAATGGAGTATAGGCAATAACATACCCATTGGATAAATCAGGGTCTCAAAATATGACAGGTGTTTTTTTTATTAGGGAGAGAGGAGATATATGTGTCCATTGCTTCTAGAAATTCATGAGTATTGTGAACTTAACCCTAGAGTAAGACATACTTACTCAAAGAATTTGATCTGTGAAACAGGTCTGGATATTCAGGTGTATCTCACACCTAGACTTGTAGTAAGACACATCTACTCGTAGCAAAATAGTCATGTTTCACACCCATTCTTTATTTCTAATGCTTGTAGTGGTTTAGGAATACTAGTAGCAGTAGCTGTAGAACACACCTTTGAGAATGGACTGCATTTTTAATTGACAGGAATGCTAGAAAGCATAATTACTTTACATTTATTGATCATTGCTTGGATGAGAACCGCGCCTCTTTCTGGGAGGTTTCATGGTTACGGAAACATGGTGAATGTGTAAAGGACATATTGGTGTTGTTAAAATATGACTAGATTGAGAATAAATGACATCAAATTCATTGAAGAAGAAAAAAAAACATGAGACCATGAGTATATAAAGACTCCACAAGAGGAAAGTATTGCTTTTCAGCAGTGATTACTCAGTGGTTCATGAAGATGATTGTTTTTAAGCTATGAAGTGTTGTGGACTTCGACTCTAGAATTATATAGTTTTGGAGTCTGTTTAAAGCAAACTGTGGCTGCTATATTCGTGTTTGCCTGGAAAAAGAGGTTGGTAATTGGGACACAGCCTAAAGGCCACATCTGGAAACTGTGGCTTCAGCTGCAACACAAGCTCTATAGGAAGCATGCATTATCAATGGTATCTTCTTTCACATCATGCCATCAGTGGTGTAGTCTGGTGGTCGTTCTTTGTCATTTTCTCTGTGGGGAAGTGAGAATACAGATGAAGAGAGACTGTCCAAAGAAACATTTTACAGAAGTTTAAAGTAATGTATGGGGACTACGAGGACGTGAGACTAGTACCAATCTTTTCAATTTTCTAGGGAGAGAATAGTTTCGTGTGATGAGTGATTGTGTAAGTGTGGAATTTAGATAAGGGTTTTGTGGGACCTGTTTCCTGGTTGCACATTTGGGACACAATGTCATCAACCCTTATTCATTTTGCAAGATTGTGAATCCTGTTGCAGTTAGACATAGTCTGCTTACCTTATTGAAGAGCTAGAAATCTTCCATGTATTTTGTTGGAACCTTTGAACTTTGAAAAAACCTACTTTCCTGAGAAAACCATTTCATTAAAAAAATAAACATGAGTTGTGAAGTAATTATGTTTTAATTTTTTTAATACAAGAAGTAAACATTATATATTTGCCATTTGACATCAGTTGTAATTAAAATATAATTATAATACTCCTATATTTGTTTTTATTCTTTTACATCAATAGAACATCAACAGAGAAAATGTTTGCATAAATACAGGTTGTTGTGTGACCTGTTTCCTAGTTGCACATCTGGAACATAATTTCATTATCCCTTATTCATTTTACAAGATTGTAAATCCTGTTGCAGTTAGACGTAGTCTGCATACCTCATTGAAGATCTATACAAAATTATATTTATTTTGTTGAGACCTTTGAAAACAAACTGGAAAACCTTCTTTCCTAAGAAAACCATTTCATTAAAAAATAAATAGGAGTTGTGAAGTAATTATGCTTTACATTTTGTTTATAAAAGAAGTAAACATTATATATTACCATTTGAAATCAGTTGTAATTAAAATGTAATTATAATACTCATTTTTATTTTTTCTCTTACATCAATAGAACATCAACAAAGAAAATATTTGCATAAACACTGTGAAGCATTTCAGATATTAATAAAATCAGTACCCTTAAGCATAAGGTAAACAGCAGCATTTTTATGTTAAGATAGTGCAACTCTAATTATTTGTACTCCTGACAGTAATATAATATTAAAGTGAAACTATTGGCAAATGATTGTCTCAAGATTAAAACAGGGCACAATAAACTTTTTGAGAAGAAATGCAAACAATCATTTTTGCAGAGCACGTGAATATTTTCCCGCAGATAAAATTGATTGGACAAATCCGAAGACAAAAATTTAAAAATAAACATTAGTCATTTATTGTTGTCTTGGATAAGACAATTTGGATTGATAAGCTGCGGACTGAAGAATACATCGGTGTGTTGATATTTAATTTACACTAATATGAATACACATCTCAGTTTTTAAAACATGTTTACAGTGGAAACCATGCCTCTAGTCAACTTTGTTCAATCCAAATTGGACACCAATTATTAAAACCCACATTTACATATACTGTAAGGACAGAAACACTAAGCCCCAGACTGACTTGATATTTGTGACATATTATTCAACTGCTTGCAGAGGTACAGCATTTCCTGATGGCGACAGCATTGAGAGAACAACTGAACATAACCACTCTACCTCTGCAACAGAGTCGGATATAAGAGATGGTGTACAGCAAATTAAAACTTTAGCTGAGACCTGCAGTAAGCCTTCAGGAACAGGGTTAAGGGAGGAATCAAGCAACATTCAAATGCATGTTGCTGTTGACCTATCCACCATCCCAAATATAAAGCACATGATTAGCAGAAAACCCCGAACTTTCAGTGATATCTTAATGCCACATATATTAACTGAAACATTCAATCATGAACCATCTTTTCTTCATGACAACCATAGCCCTAAAACATTCTAACATTTTCTACACTTCACAATCTGCTAACCCTAGAAAATAGGGAAACATGGAGGATGGAATGGGACTTTCAATCTATTCACCCAAATTTGCACCACACATGCCAAAATTAACAACAATATGCCTCTAATAAATACATTGCTGCCAGACAAAGACAGTTCTAACTGCTACAATTTGTTTGATCAATTATCAAACTAAAAACTATGAATATAAGTCATGGGAAAATATTAATTGTCTTTGAAATTGTGTTTATTCCACCAATAAACTAATTATAAGCTGGAAGACATTGTTTTCATTTCTCTCATACCATATAGCATAAAAATAAAAAAACATTATCAGTAAGCACCCGTTTTAGCTAAAAAAGTTAACAGCATTATCCTTTGTATTCCCTGAACATGTAGATAATTTCTACACAGCAATTATTCAATTACCACATTCATTATTCCCCAAATAAATAAACATTTGCTAAAAAATTATTTTGAACAACATGTATTAACCATTGGGAGAAAGCAGCCATCTTTCATTATCCTGAATTGAATGATAGAAATGCTACTCGATGTGTACAAAAAAGGATGCAAAAACAAATAATGTTATAGAAGGGTTCTACTCTTTCTGTAGTACAATTGGAAATGCTCACCTCACATTCTACCATTTCCTGGAAATGTTGTAAAAGGAGCAATGTTTTCAGAAAATAAGACAAGCACCCTTTGCAAATGTGCTACAGCCCAAAGGATCAACATGGACAAAGCAGATGAATGAACAACTCCTTTTTAAATTTGACCAATTTGGGCTGTTTTGGAAAATGGACTATTTGGAAAACAGTGCATACATTGAAAATTACTAACCATTTAACATGATTAATAAAACTAACAATGCATTCTTTTTAAATCTCCTGCTTTAATCCTATTTTTTGTCTAAAACAAAACCTAATCATTGTTTATAAATGTTCAAAGATAACATTAAAATATGTTCCTTATTTAATAATATGTATAACATAAGTGCAGTAATGTTTTTTAATCCTACCTGAAAAGCTCTTCAGTTTTTCGAGTGCTGAAACATTTTAAATTCTTCTTGCCAACTCTCACAGGTAATCCACAAAAAATCCAAATACTATTCACAAGAAATTGTTAATAGGCAAAACCTGAAAATATTTTTTTAAATAGGAAACAATGTCCTTTCAAATAGCTTGAAAATAAAACTGTACATAGGTGGGTGCAATACAATGAGTATTCATCTCCAAACCCACCTACAGTCTTAGTAAACAACCTTCTTTGGAAATATCCAGAAGTAAACTACAAGGATAAACCATAAAGAATATGGAAATATTAAATGTTTGTATTGAAAAATAAAATATCCACTACAAACAGAAATACGAATACATAGAGAAGGAATTCAAGACGTGTGATATAACCCACACCTCCCTACATACAAATAACGGAGCCTCACAGAAAACTCACCCAAAATCCACAAAAGAGCATATGGTAAAAAAAATGAACATTTTAAGAATAAGGATTAGTATGCCAAATTATATTAAAACAGAATGATTTAAAAAAAAAATTAAAAGTGATTAAACAACATGGGAAAATGAAAAATTAACATCCTATAAAGAATTCAGCCAGTGGGCATCTTGTTTAGTAGCATGTATAGGAATGTCGAAAAATCACACAAATACAACATAGTTAACGTTAATTTAGACTACATAACCTCACTTACTCTGTCCTTCCAATAGATTGACCACTAACTATGTGCTATAATAAATAAATCATGTGATTACTCCCGCAACTCAGGAGAATTCTTCCGTCCTTGACAAGGTACTTCCATTGACTAACGAAAATGATGCTGAAACAATCTGTACAAAAAAAATGGCATTGTTTAAGAAATAAAAAAAGGACAACTTCTCCTATAGTAAACAAACAAAGGTAAGAAGGGGGACAATGTAATAAATATGCGAATAAGGTCTTTTAAAAATTGTGTAAGAAATTGCTTTATGTATTAAAAAAAAATCTACTCTATCATTAAAGAACGTAAGTAAACTTTGCCTAGGTTTTTTATATTTAATTAAAAAAGAACTATTTTTAAATAATGAAAAGATCACAAACATTTAATACTGTGTTTCTAACTTTTATGTAATTATTTGTTCATTATTAAATTATTATTATTAAATAGGTCATGGTAAAATATATGTTTTATTAATAATTTTGGGGGTCATTGTGATAGCGGTAGGACAGCCACGTCAGGATTTCAGTGGTGGTCACCTGTCAAGGGACAGACCACCATCTCTGACAGGATCTAAGATCCAATCGGGGTGGCAGCTGTAATCATATCCCTGAATGGCGGTGGTGCCTGCACAGGCACTGCCATCTGGTTTACGATGTCTCTTTCCCACAGCCTTTTCATGTAGGTCCGACGGCCTTGAAAAGGCTGTCAGAAACTAAGGGGTTCATTACGATGGCAGGCAGACAAAGTCTGCCTGCCACTGTAAGGGAGCCAGGGACCGACCGCTGAAGTCGCGGCAGTCCCGCCATGTAAATTAGGATGCGCCCCCACACTGGCAGACGCATCCTGGCCCCTTTACATTGCGGGCGGATCTGCTGGCTGCAGACCCACTCGCAGTGTAAATGGACTGTGCACGGCATTGCCATGCACTACATGCCTCAGTGCATGGCAGTGAGGGGGTACCATAGGTACCCCCATGTGCACCTCCCATCCCACCAACACCCTGGGGGCCTGCTACAGGCACCCAACAGCAAAGACCGCGGGCCTTTTGGAGTCGACAGGCGGTAAACCCCCGCCATCGTAATGTGGCAGGGGCGGATGGGAGGCGGGCAGTGGATTTTGGCGGGCGGATCGCCACCGCCATGCGGGCAGTGGCGATCTGCCCGCCATTATAATCGGCCCCTAAGATTGCAGTCCTAAAACAGGGCCCCGTCCCCTGTGGGCCACTGTAAAGTGGTCCTGGGGGCACATGTACTGCCTCCAATCACATACATGCACCGTGTTTCAGGCACCACATGTTGCCTGGCACATGGTGCATGGATGTGCAGGAAGTGCACTTTAACACTTTTTTTTGCTTTCTTTAATGATTATTTTCAATTTTGTTGTTAAAATATTACGTAACTAGAAGTTTAGCTATATGTTTGTTTCTAACATTACACACCCATATCAATAAAAAAAAATTACACACAATTTATTATACAGTAATTTTGGGGATTTTTTTAATCTATATTTCAATGTAATCCTTAATAAAAAATTGTTTGCGCCCATATTTTTCAAAAATGTAATTTTCGAAAAAATATTTGTGAAAAATGTGATGAAAAAGTTATTATTATTTTACGCAATAATTTAATATGAAATAACATCATTCAATTTTTTTAAATGACCACAAAAATATTTCACTCCCTAATCTTTCCCTCTATAACCCTAACTTCCCATTCCTAATTAGTATAATTTTTTTAAAATGGTTATTTTTTTAATCATTTTTAAAAGTATTTCATTGAAAATATTACAATTATTTAAAGCGTACCTGAGCTTTACATTTTGTAATTAACTTTTTTAATTTAAATCTGATGTCAGCTTTAGGGTGGTCTTTCCCCAAACTCCAATATTTTGCTGAAATGGGCTTCTGATGGCCTTTGGACTCTGTGCACTTTACCACTGCTACCCAGTTTTTAAGAATGTGCGCTCACTCCCTTAACCCCTTCCATGCTCATGACGGAACGATTCCGTCATGAGCATCGGTTGAGCTGTGCTCATGACGGAACCGTTCCGTCATGGCCCCGCCCGCGCTCGAACCCTTCAGCACCGCGGGGGAATCCGCGCAGCGCTGAAGGGGTTAAACATGCTTTGACTGGTATACACCTAATTGGTATCTTTAATTTACTTAAGTCCTTTAAAGCATGGTATGCCATATACTGAGGGCCTATAAATTAAATGCTGCCAGTGAGCCTGCAGCACATATTGTGCAGCTCAAAACATCTCCCAGCCCTGCTATTGCAGCCTGAATGATGTTGTACACTTTCATGTTGACTTTGCATTTAAACCCACTTGTCAAGCCTTAAACTCCTCCTTAATTACATATGTTACCCCTAGGATAGGCCCGATGTAGCCCATATGAAAGGGCGCTTTGCAATTAAATGTCTAGACATATACTTTTAAGTTTTACATGTCCTAGTATCAAAAACTCCTAAATTCATTTTCACTACCTGCCCCTCCCACAGGATAACACTGAGGATTCCTTATTGCATTTAATTAACTGTAATTCCAAATTGGGAACAGGTTACTATATCATGTTTGGTACCTATGAAATAGTAATGACAAACCCTCTTTAATGTTAGGGTCGGATTTTTCATAATATTTTTGAAAATGCCACTTTTAGAAAGTTCTGTGTGAATTGGGGGGTTTGGCCCATACCTACAACCGCCTTAGACAATTGTATAAACAAAACAGCATCAGGTGGTTGTGAGATTTAAACACATCTTTACTTATGCATGAGGTGCATTTTACTCAATAATCATGACCTCAAATTTGTTTTAGTAATGATTGAATACAAACATTTTTTAAACTTTCACACTTGGTGCGATAAAAGAAAGGACAATCCACATTCAACTCAATGGATAATCAGTGAAAAATATTTGAAAAACATGCGTGAAATATGGAAATAAATCAAATATACATTGTGATAATGCACATGTTATACATGAACTAGACTAAAATTGCATCTTCACCAATCCAATATTTTACAATGCCAGATCATTACATTCACAGAAAGTGCTCTTAATACTGGAACACATAAAGGGTCTCTAATATGGACTTCCAATAGTTTCTTTAGACAAATGAATTTATACTTCCATATTGAAACTGGTCGAACTAGGATCCCCTGTTGATCCAGGTCTACGCATTTTGAACCCACACTTTCTTTGGGGGTTCTCTTCAGGACAAGAATTTGGTGAATTCTTAATAACCTCAACAACTTATTAGTTGTTGAGGTTATTAAGGATTTGTACTCATGCACCAAATCAAAGGAGCGGGGCAGTCTTTTCTGGCTTGCTCATGCTGTTCTGTCAGTCTCTGTAATTTGTATTTGTTTAGAAGTGGATTATGCAGCCCAGTGTGATTCCTTCACAAAAGCTTTTCAGGGCTCCCTTTGGATCACATCATCCTCCTGCCACATGGATAACTTTTAGAAAGTTGGCATTCTCCTGCCCTTAGCCCTTTGCGCCTGCAGCCTGCCTTGGTTCACATAACTGGGTGTAGCTGACAGACTTTGTGAATTTCCTCCAGAAAGTCATACAATAGAGGGATTAGGTGTGCATTAATGGACCATCTGCTGGCAGGATGAGGGGGCAGTGCTGAGCACAGCCTCACTTATACCTGAATAGAATGATCTCTGCCTTCACACAAAGGGCCTAAACCCTGTATTGTCACTGAAGCCAGTTTGCGGGCAGGGGAGCCAGGAAATTCCAAAGAACCTTTTTAGACGATTCTCCCACTTTCCAGAAAAAGGGCACCAGGGTATAAAATAGGACCTTCAGACCAACTTTTTAGTTCACTGCTTGACCTGCGAAAGGACTCCCAGATTACTGCCTGCTACTGTGAACTGCTGTGCACTCTGCAAGACTGCTGTTGTGCCTGGACTGACTCCTTTCCTTCCAGGAGCCTGCCTTGAAACCTCTGATGGCTGTGCACTCTGCAAGACTGCTGTTGTGCCTGGATTGACTGCTTTGCTTTCAGGAGCCTGCCTTGAAACCTCTGAGGCCAGCCATGCTGCAGAGCCCTCAACTTCACCTGTACCCAGGACTACCACAAGTGAGTCCAATGGCAAGTTTGCTGGCCTCCTGTTCAGAACCACAGGGACATAAATGGGTGCCACCATCTGGAACCCACACTCAACACAGTCTGTGTAAGTCCTTAACCCCCCTTGATTGTAGTGCTAGAAGTACCCAGATGGCCAGAACCCAAAACTGAGGCCTTGGCACAAACATGCTCTGAGAACCAGGAGAAGACCAGGGCCAACCAGCTTGTCTATCCACTCGAGGTACATCGCCATTCGGATTGACTTTGTGACTTCGCCCGCTACGTTCTTCTCCGCACCAGCAAATGTTTTTCAGCTGTCCATTACCAAAGCAGCATCTATCCTCTCGGAACTGTCTTTGGTTACAGCCCTCTGCTTCATCCCGCTGGAGCTTTTTGATTTCCATTTTGGTGAATGAGTCTAAGCATAGAAATCTTAACCATCACTTCGACCCAAGGCAATCCAACGATGATGCCCCCTCCTAGGACACCTACTGCAGTCTTGAGCCGCTCAACTTTATCTTCTCAGAACATTTTCTTCTAGAAGGAATTGCTGACTGGGTCCAATCCATTTCTTGTATCCAAACCGTGCTCTATTGCTGAAGTATCTATGGTAAATATCTGGTACTGTCATGTTGTATGTATTCCTTGGCATAAGGGACTCACTGATTAAAAAATGCTGACCTTGGTATAGTGGTAGTAGTTTCTGAATTTGAAACAAACAGGATCTACTCCTAGGTAAGGCCAGGCTTCACTGGTGCACCATGAAAGTACTGGAATATTTCATGAATGCACTATAAGTGTCTGTGGAGTTTTAGAAAATGTAACCCCAAAGGTTTCAAACAGTTCTCAGGGGAGAAGCCCACTCTCCCTTAAACCACCTACAAGAAATCTGTTAGCTTGTTTTGCTTAATGGAATTTGGGGAAAGTATCACACCCCATCACTGACACAGATTTTAGTCTGCACTAGTGAGCAGAATTTGCAGGATGTGGAGGGGACATTTTAAGAGTTTAGTGCACACTGTCTCTGCAGAAAGGACAGGAACAGAGATTTTGTAATGAAATAAAAGCATTGTCTAATTGTAAAATGGATATAATTCCTTACATTTGAAAAGTAGCTAAGCCTGTCGCTCTCTTAATATATCTGTCATTTTTCCAAATTTATAGTCAAAAGTGAGCCATGTGGTCCAGCTATCCCAATAACAGTGAATGTGGCTCCCATTGCTTCAGGGAGCTGCTTGTGTGTGGGCGGCTACAGTTGGGAGAGCAAACTGAGACAGTGCATTGATGCAGCAGGAAGGATCAGCATGAGGCATATTGAGGCTTCAGCAACAGGCATGTCTGTTGGAGTACTGGAATGGAAGGACAGAACAAATTGCTTATTCTTTATAGCACAGACTCAAATAGAGAAGAAGAAAACCCAGCACAGACGTCTCTGCAGCATTAATGTGGATGACACAGCCATTTTTAATGAGGGAACATCCTTAATGAAAACCTCTATTCACCAATAGGATTAGCCTATCAATATTATTAGCCAATACAATTACCACATTAAAAAAAGTCTTCCCATTGCAGACTGCCACATCATTGCATTTTTGTTAGGTCACTGAGCTACCCTCAGGATCCAACAGGAGTACAACAAGCACTGTTTCTCAAAGGCAGCACGCGCCTTCTGCCCAATCAATCAACCAACCAACCAACCAACCATGGCATTTGTAAAGCGCACTACATACCCGTGAGGGTCTCAAGGTGCTGCGGTGGGGGGGAGCTGCTACTGTTCGAAGAGCCAGGTCTTGAGAAGTCTTCTGAAGGTCTTCGGTTTGCCGCAGGTGTATGGGGAGGGTGTTCCATGTCTTGGCGGCGAGGTGGGAGAATGGTCTGCCGCCGGCGGTCACTCTTTGGATGTGGGGGACAGTGGGGAGGGCGAGGTCTGCGTAGCGGAACTGGTGGATGGGGGTGTAGAGGCTGAGTCAGCTGTTGAGGTACGTTGGTCCGGTGTTGTGGAGTGCCTTGCGTGCGTGGGTGAGGAATTTGAAGGTTATCCTCTGTTGACAGGGAGCCAGTGTAGGTCTCTCAGGTGGGGGTGATGTGGCTGTGGCGAGGGATGTCGAGGATCAGGCGTGCGGAGGCGTTCTGGATGCGTTGAAGCCGTTTCAGGAGTTTGGCCGGGGCTCCTGCGTAGAGTGCATTTCCGTAGTCCAGTCTACTGCTGACGAGGGCCTGGGTAACCGTCCTTCTTGTTTCGGTGGGGAGCCACTTGAAGAACCTGCGAAGCATGCGGAGGGTGTTGAAGCAGGAGGAGGAGACGGCGTTGACCTGCTTCGTCATGGAGAGGGTAGAGTCGAGGATGACCCCTGGGTTGCGTGCATGGTCGGTGGGTGTTGGGGATGTTCCTAGTGCAGTCGGCCACCAGGAGTCGTCCTAGGCTGAGGGGGTGGATCCGAGGATGAGGACCTCCGTCTTGTCCGAGTTCAGCTTCAGTCGGCTGTTCCTCATCCAGTCGGCGATGGCATTCATTCCTTTGTGGAGGTTGGTTTTGGCGGTGTGGGGGTCCTTGGTGAGGGAGAGGATCAGCTGGGTGTCGTCAGCGTAGGAGATGATGTTGAGCTCTTGCCGTCGTGCGATGTGGGTGAGTGGTGCCATGTAGACGTTGAACAACGTTGGACTGAGGGATGAGCCTTGGGATACGCCACAGATGGTCTCGGTGGCTTCGGAGCGGAAGGGGGAGGCGGACACTCTGTGTTCTGCCTGGGAAGAGGAAGGAGGAGGTCCAGTCCGGGGCTTTCTCTTGGATTCCGGCGTTGTAGAGGCGTGTGTGTGTAGTGTGCGGTGGCACACCGTGTCAAAGGCGGCTGACAGGTCTAGGAGTATGAGGGCAGCGGTTTCTCCGTTGTCTCGCCGGGACCTGATGTCATTGGTGATGGCGATGAGGGCAGTTTCAGTGTTGTGGTTGCTGCAGAACACGGACTGGGACGGGTCCAGGATGCTGTTCTCCTCGAGGAAGCTGGTCAGTTGATTGTTGACGGACTTTTCGATGATCTTCGCCGGGAACGGGAGAAGGGAGATGGGTTGGAAGTTCTTGAGGTCCTTGGGGTCCGCCTTGGGTTTCTTGAGTAAGGTGTTGATCTCTGCGTGCTTCCAGCTCTCCGGGAAGGTCGCTGTCTCAACAGAGATGTTGATGCTTTTCCGGAGATGGGGTGCGAAGGTGCTGCTGGCTTTGTTGAAGATGTGGTGTGGGCAGGGGTAGTCCGGGGACCCGGAGTGGACGGTGTTCATGATCTTGATGGTGTTGTCGTCGTTGATGTTGGTCCAGGAGATCAGGCGGTTGGTGCGGGTGGTGGTTGTGGGAGCGGGGGTCTCAGTGGTTGCCGGGGTGGTGACGGCATTGAAGCTGTTGTGGATGTCTGCGATCTTGCGATGGAAGAAGGTAGCCAGCGAGTCGCACAGGTCTTGTGAAGGTAGGATGTCGTTGGTGTTGGAGCTGGGGTTGGAGAGTTCCGTCACGATGTTGAAGAGCTCTTTGCTGTTGTGTGCATTGTTGTCTAGGCGGTCTTTGAATGAGGTCCTTTTGGTGGATCTGATGAGGTGGTGGTGTCTGCGGGTGGCGGTCTTGTGGGCGGTGTAGGTTTCCGGTGTTCGTGTACTATCATAGTAGTTTGTCCAAAAAAATTACGCTGACCGACATTTCAGTCTCCCACTGTTGGAATGGCTGTCACTTATGTTTTTTTAAGTGAAACGGTTCCCACCGTGTTCATACCACTTATCCTTCCCTACCATGTGGGTTGGAATTATTTGTCATCGAGCTCTACATCCCGATATAATGTTTGTTGTGATTGGTTCGACCACACTAGTGGGAGCTCTTTGTATGTTATTTATTTTTGCTAGGATTTTAGAATGGGCTGTGTGTTGGGGAGTTAAAGTTGCCTTGGATAAAAAAAACTATGATTTGTTAGATTTATTTAAAGAGACTCCTCAGAGACATGGGTTCCTTGATTAATGTGTGATATGTGATGTGTGTGAATTAAAGGAAAACGAAAGCTGAGAAACCACATGGGAGGAAGCAAAATCATGGAGAACTAAATTTAAGGAAATATAAATAAAATTAAAGAAATCATTTTAAAGGAAAGATTATTTTGAGGTAACATCAAAAATTACATTAAACTTGGGTGGAGTGTAGGTCTACTATCAATCAATCAATCAATCAATCAAATAATTTGTAAAGCGCACTACATACCCGCAAGGGTTTCAAGGCGCTGAAGGGTGGGGAGGAAGGGGGTGCTGTTGCTACTGGTAGAAAAGCCAGGTCTTGAGTTGTCTCCTAAAGGTTAGGTCTTCGTTTTGTCGTAGGATGAGGGGGAGGGTGTTCCAGGTCTTGGCGGTGTGGTGGGAGAAGGATTTGCCTCCGGCTGTGGTTCTACGGATGCGTGGGACGGTGGCCAGGGAGAGGTCTGCGGAGTTTCCTGTTGGGTACGTAGAAGGAGAGTCGGCTGTTGAGATAGGCTGGTCTGGTCTTGTGTGCGTGGATCAGGAGCTTGAAGGAGATTCTTTTGTCGACAGGGAGCCAGTGCAGGTTCCTCGGGTGGGGGGCGATGTGGTCGTGGCGCGGGACGTCGAGGATCAGGCGTGCAGAGGCATTCTGGATTCTTTGCAGTCTGTTGATGAGCTTGGTCGGGGCTCCGGCGTAGAGGGCGTTTCCGTAGTCGAGTCTGCTGCTGACTAGGGCCTGGGTGACTGTTTTCCTTGTGGCTGTCGGGAACCATCTGTAGATTTTGAGGAGCATACGGAGGGTGTTGAAGCAGGTGGAGGAGACAGCGTTGACTTGTTTGGTCATGGTGAGTTTCGAGCCGAGGATGACTCCCAGGTTGCGTGCGTGGTTGGTGGGTGCGGGGGGTGTCCCCAGTGATGCGGGCCATCAGGAGTCGTCCCATGCTAAGGGGTTGGGTCCGAGGATGAGGATCTCCGTCTTGTCTGTGTTCAGTTTGAGGTGGCTATGCTCCATCCAGTCGGCGGAAGCCTTCATTCCCTGGTGGAGGTTGGATTTGGCGGTGAGGGGGACTTTGGTGAGGGAGAGGATCAGTTGCATGTCGTCGGCATAGGAGATTATGTTGAGGTCGTGATGTCGGGCGAGAGGCACCATGTAGACATTGAACAGCGTCGAGCTGAGGGAGGATCCCTGTGGGACGCCGCAGATGATCTCGAAGGCTTTGGATCGGAATGGGGGAGGCAGACTCTCTGGGTTCTGCCGGAGAGGAAGGAGGAGGCCTAGTCCAGGGCCTTTTCTCGGATCCCTGTGTCGTGGAGTCGTGTGCGTAGTGTGCGGTGGCAGACGGTGTCAAAGGCGGCGGAGAGGTCCAGAAGGACGAGGGCCACTGTCTCGTTGTCCAGCAGGATCCTGATGTCGTCTGTGGCGGCGATGAGGGCGGTCTCGGTGCTGTGGTTGCTGTGGAAACCTGACTGGGAGGGGTCCAGGATGCTGTTGTCTTCGAAGTAGCGGGTGAGCTGGATGTTGACTATCTTCTTGATGACCTTAGCTGGGAACAGAAGCGGGAGATGGGCCGGAAGTTTTTCAGTTCGCTCGAGTCCACCTTGGGTTTCTTCAGTAGGGCATTGAGCTCGGCGTCTTTCCAGATTTCAGGGAAGGTCGCGGTCTCGAAGGAGAGGTTGATGATGTTGCGTAGGTGGGGTGCGATGGAGCTGCCGGCTTTGTTGAAGATGTGGTGTGGAATAGGGTCAGACGGTGAGCCGGAGTGGATTGTGCCCATGGTCTTGATTTTGTCTTCCATGCTCATGTTGGCCCAGGTTGTCAAGGGGTTGTAGTCGGTGGGGTGTGGTGGTTCCTGCGTGTTGGGGCCTGTTGGGGTCATCCGGGGGTTGAAGCTATCATGGATGTCGGCGATCTTGCAGTGGAAGAAGGTGTCGAGGGAGTCGCACAGGGTTTATGACGGTGGGATGCCGTTGGCGTTGGATCTGGGGTTGGAGAGTTCCTTCACGACGTTGAAGAGCTCCTTGCTGTTGTGTGCATTGTTGTTGAGGCGGCCTTTGAAGGAGGTCCTCTTGGCAGTCCTGATGAGGTGGTGGTGGTTGCGGATGGCGTCTTTGTGGGCTGCGCGGCTGCCAAGCGATTTCTCGCTGTGCCATATGTTCTCCAACTTCCAGCAGGTGCGCTTTGACGCTAGGAGTTCCGGGATGAACCATTTGACTCTCTTGCTGGTGTCTTTGAGGGTTTGTTTTTTCAGCGGGGCTAAGGTGTTGGTGCAGTCGTCCATCCATCGTCCGAGGGTGTGCGCACCATCATCGGGGTTGGAGGGGTTGGTCGGTGGGTTGAGTGCGAGGTTTGTCTGTAGTTGTACTTCGGTGATTTTGCCCAGCAGCGACGGGGAATCTGCAGGGTGCGGTGATGTGCGACTGGTTTCCAGAAGGTGAAGTGGATGCAGTGGTGGTCGGTCCAGGTGGGTTCGGAGACGTGGCTGAAGGAGACGTGTGGGCTTGAGGAGAAGATGGTGTCGAGCGTGTGTCTGGCGATGTGGGTCGGCGTTGTGACGAGCTGTTCCAGACCTAGGTTGGCGAGGTTGTCTATCAGGGTGGAGGAGTTGCTGTCGTTGTTGTTCTCCAGATGGAAGTTCAGGTCTCCAAGGAGGATGTAGTCGGTGGAGGTCAGTGCGTGTGTGCTGATGAAGTCGGCGATGGTGTTGCAGAATTGTGGTCGGGGTCCGTGTGGTCTGTAGACGAGGGTGCCTCTTAGGGTGGTCTTGGGGTCCGTGTGGATCTGGAAGTGCATGTGTTCGGCGGTGCTGAGAGTGTTGTCGGTGTTTGTTGAGACCCTGATGGTCTTCTTGTGGACGATGGCAATTCCTCCTCCGACTTCGTTGGTGCGGTCTCTGCGGGCGATCTTCTATCCGTCGGGGATGGCTATTGCGATGTCTGGGGAGGAGGCTTCGTTCATCCAGGTCTCAGTCAGGAAGGCAACGTCTGGAGATGCGGTGTCGAGTAGGTCCCAAAGCTCGACGGCGTGTTTGCGTGTGGAGCGGGTGTTGATCAGGATGCATCGGAGCTGGTTGTGTTTTGCCGTGGCGGGTGTCGTTGCGTCTTCGATGCAGGAGAAGCTGTAGTTCTGGCAGGCGAAGGGACCGTGGGTGCGCTTCGGGGTGGCCCTGAAGCAGGTGGGGATTCATCCTGTGTTGAGAGCGATGAGGGTGCTGGCGTCGTATCGGAGGCAGTCTTCATGGCTGGTGCGGGGGCCAGGGGTTCTGGCGCTGGGCACGGTCCAGGCATGGACGGGTGCAGACGGGCTTGCCTTAGGCGCGCCTTCAAATATTGTGCTCAAGTTAACCAACATGTGGGCGGAGACAAAGCCCTTCTCTTAGGTTTGCTTCTTAAAGCTCTTTTTCTGTTCATCGCATGTATTCAGGTTACTGCTGCAATGTGCACCCAGACCTAAAATCTCAGAAATTTTGAAACACATTCTTTAACCAAGGAGCTTTTTTTTTTTAAAAAAAAAAAAGCACATCACAACACTATACAAGTATCTTTACTTTTCCGGACTGAGTCATGGGGTTATGTCAATGGTTGCAGAGTATTAGTCATTATCCAGAAATGCAGTGGTTTTATTACACTCTGCTTTATTCCAAATCACATTGTTTTCAATTATTGCCAATAATCTTGCACAGTTGTCCTGTTGGAATATGTATCCTTTCTAGAACATTTTCATTCAACATTATATTTTTCTTAAATTAATTTTGGTTCACTTATGGTTTGTTCACTTCGTAAATGTTTAGTGGACTCCATCAAACGTGTAATTGCATGAATATTAAACAGATGAACATTTCTGCTTCAGTGTATATTCAGCGAAGTAAATATATATCCTTTCCAATTATTGTCCCTGTCTATACAGCAAACACCTACAGGAACAGCCACTGTTCAAACTTTATATGGTGAGTAGCATGGATGTTTAATTTTCTTCTGAAGAACAACCCAGGAGAAGGAAAACCTGACTGGAGCCACGAACACCATGACACCTGATGCCTGCCTTTCTTCAGAGTAATCTGCCCCATGTCCTGGAAAGCGGACCTGTGGCCTGAAGAATAGAAAGTGGTCAAGAGACCTTAATATAAGACAGCCGATTTGAACAGAGAGAGCTGATGATGAGCCTCATGTTAAAAAAACCAGGCCTGCTATAAGAATTCACAAGGAAAACGGTCCTGCAACCACAGTACCTGAAGTGGCAGTAACTTTGGGAATCTGATGCCTTGGCAGCACATTGGAAGGCCTCGCCACTTGCCCTTGCTGAGTGTCTGGCACACCTGCATTCCTTGCAACCCTCCAAACAATTTTAGCCTTCCTACTTCCCTCTTCATTGCTCAATCATTACTCAGTCACAAATCCATCAGTGCGGTTCAGTTTACTAGAAAGCAAATCATAAAAAACAACCACAGTTACTCACCTTTAGCCTCATGGTCACACAGGACTTCATCAAGGCTGCAAAAACATGGAGGCCAGCACGATCGCCGGCAGACCCATGTCCTGTTCATATATGCAAGAATAGCCTTCTTAATAACTCTGCAGCCAATCCAGCCCAAAATATCAGCTCCGTGTCTGCAAGTTAAGTTCCTAAAGAACTCCCTAAATCAAAGGCTCCTCTCACTTCTGGTAAAAAAACAATTGATTATTGACAAAAAGATTGAAAGATCAGCTTCAAGACAAATATCTACATTCATCTATGAAAGTAACTTCTCTCAGATCACCAAAACAGATTCTGATATGGCTGTGGCACAAAAGCAGCACTGACATCCACACAGGATGATTTAAATGCTGCAATGGATTCAAAGGGAGAACCAGAATGCCTATCCTTGAACTCTCCAATGCCTTAAATTCTTTTCACCTCCACTGGGAATTGGACCAATCTTCCTAAACAAATAACTTTACAACTGAATTCTAGCTAGACCTCTACCATTGAGGCTGGCACCTCTGCCCATAATGCTCCTTACTTGCCAACTTCCCAGAATGGTAGTAGTAAATCCAACAATATTATATTGTTGAATTTCTCCTAAAGTGTACATACAAGAAGTTATAATTCTTTCTTGTTTGTAAGTCCAAATTCAGCCTTCCAGTGGTCTGCCCTGATTGGTCAGAGTTAAGTGGATTAGCCAGGCTGCTTTGAAGAGGTGATAAAGGACCACTCTGCTGAGAGGGCAGTGTGCCGGTCTATAGGTATGCCAGGCCAGGAGGTGGAGTCGTAAACTATGCTCTTCAAAGGCAGAGGGGAGGCCTGGGTTTCAGTTTCACTCTGATACTCTTGACCAGGCGTCAGGGCTAGGCTTAAGGAAGGTATATGCAGATGGTAGGGGGAGAGTCCATGGAAATAAGCCATCCCAGGGGGTGTGTTTAGCCAGCTCTTACCTCCTTGCTGGAAAATCAGCCATTATGGATTTGGAAGAATGATGCACTCTGGGACAACAACATGCCACACTCTGCAAGATGTGATCATCACTATGAGGAGTTACCCTGCTTTCATTGGTCAGAGGTGACCTGTGGCTTGACCCAGAGAATTTTGAATAAGTATCTGAGAGGGGCAGAGCCCTCCAGATCTGCTACTTGAAACTTACTGAAGCAAGACGTGCCCTGCTGCAAAGTTCTGCTGAGCAAAGACTTCTAAGGCCTCACCTCTGAAAACTGCACCATCTGAACACTGCAGCCCTGTGGATTACCTTGCTACAAAAGGACTAAGAAGTAGACTCCCTGTAAGCTACAGGTTAACAGAGCTCACCTGGACATCCCCACAAAGAATCCCCTGCCTGGAGAACCGGTGGATTTGAAAGGGTTTTGTTCAAGTGGATTGCGGAATTGAAGTTTCACACTTTCAAGGACCCTCTTGGAGATTCCAGAACCTTGGACTGTGTGTTGGATACTTTGGGACCCGCAAGCAGAACTTCAGGAAGGAGTTCTAACTGGACTTAGCCGGCTGGAGAAGGCTACACAGTGGTGAGATATTCTCCAGAACCGTTTCTAAAGGTGTGTCCTTGTCAGTGAAAACAAAATGACTAAAAGGGGCACTGTTGGTTTCTAAGCCCTAGAAAGTGACTAATCTTTAAAAATTCATATCTCTGGTTTCGTACAGTGGGTTGTTTTAGTTTTGGTGTCATTTAAAAGATAAAAATATTACCTATTTTTATAAATTGGTGTTGGATTTTTATTTTGTGTTGTGTCTTAATTATTTACTGAAATGGTGTTTTTAAATGCTTTACATACCTGTCTTTGAAGCTAAGCCTGTCTGCTCGCAGCCACGTTACCAAGGGTTGAGCATAGGAATAATTTTCTAAGACCTATGCTGGGTCCTATCATGTGTTAGTGGCCCTATTGCCAGTGGCAGACTTACATTTGCCCCTGCCACAGCACTAGAGCCAACTCAGGCTGGCCCCCCGAAGTTCGTGGTCTAGTTGTGCCCCTGGTGCAAGGGTGCCTGTATAGCCACTACATGGCATACAGTGTGCCAGTGCAAAGAGAGAGTAGGAATGCTCCAATTCTTTGGAAAATTGGAGCATTTCGTCTCTCTCCCTATCATTCAACGCAGCGCAGCAACTTTGCAAGATATTGAAAGATTAGTAAATATGCTCCCAAGTGTTTTCTCATGTCAGGAGTTCATTCTAAATGTGCAGTCAAGGGGTTTACTTTAATGCAGTATAGTGAATGGTTTTCTCTTGTTCATTTCCTGGAACAAGATGACTTTCATTAATAGTTGTATTTCTGTTTCTATATTCAGGTTTTGACCTTCTTTATCTATCTGCTATCCTATAGTTTTTGCTTTGCCAATTGGAGAGTGTCACACGAATGTGGATGCCTGATTGACAGTCACTGGAACCGCCATTTCAAATAAAGATACATGCCAATCTTATGTGCGGAAAATGTACTCTGTCGATTTGGAATGCACAGATATATTGATAAGACCCATGGTCACAACATGACCATGACTGTATGACAAAAACATAACCAGATGCTGTCAGGGTCTAATTTTTCCTGTTATATTTCCTGTCATCACTCATGGCTAAAAATACCTATGCGGAAGGAAGCCTGAACGCATTAATGGGATGCTCATCAACAGCTAATAATGAAGATGTTTTAGTGTGAAACATATCTACTCAAATGTCCCTTTAAACACCACTTCTTGAATAGCATCTTCCTGAATATGTGCAATCCCTTCTGACCCTTTTCAGGAAACCGATGTATTTAAAAATATTGAAGAGCATTTTACATGTAACTTTGAAATAAAGGGTAAGGAAGAGTACTTGGCTTCACAACAAAGACACCAGTAGTGCAACTAGGTAGTAACTGCTGCCCACCCGAACAGGCTAATTCAAACTCAAAAAATTGAAATTGCTTTTGGTACTGGGGAGCCCAAGAAAAGCATAGACATCGTGAAGAATAACCATCATGAAGAATAACCATTGTGAAGAATAACCATCATGAAGAATAACCATTGTGATGACTAACCATCGTGAATCTCCACTTGTTATTCCGTTTGGGACTGTGCTGTATCACTCTTTAAGGATCTATACCCAAGCAATTCTGAACAACGCATTCCGATGACAATGGTTTAATCCAGAACCAAATTTCCCAACACATACAGAAGAATCCAGTGACATGATAAAGGAACACTTCAAATGCAGGTTAATACTTTTAGAGGTGACAGCAGAATCTGAGTTAATTATCAAACTTCCCCCGGGGTTTCGGACAGTTCTAAAAGATGGGGACATTACCAATCAGAAGATGCATACGGGACAGAGGAAAAAGAGAAGTAGAAGTGAAGAGATAACACAAATCCTGATTAACTTTGTTGGACTTGGAGCTCATTCCAGAAGAAGCAGAGATAATGGTGAAGCTCCTGATCATCTTCTTCATGAAAATAAGGGAGTTAGATAACCAAGACCACACTGCAATGTGCCTTTAGCAACCAGTATTAGGAAACCACAGAAAAAGGCGTGGCTTACAAGTAACTTCTGCATCAACTGCAGGCTTCTGGGAACTCCTGGTTTACATCTTGGAAGGCATTTAACTATGTGTTGTAACAACCTGTAAAAACTCTAAAATGGGTTGAGACATAGCAGTCCTAAATATGACTGGTAATGGGAAAAGCTGCTGGTACCAAAGAGACATTGAAAAAGGAAGTCAATGACTAAAGCGAGGAGAAGAAAAGCTAGGTGCAAAATACAAAGTAAGAGGACAAAGTCATGGTTAAACCTGTCACTCTTTGTGTGGCCATCCCCCAAACATTTTGCCTTCACCCCTCCTCTTTTCTGAATTTTGTTTTGTTTGCATTGGGTCTCTGTGTACACTGCCACTGCTACCCAGTGCTAAAGTGCTTGTGCTCTCTTCTTAAAACAAGGTACTATTGGTGTACTCTTGATTGGTATACTTAATTTCCTTACAAGTCATCAGTATATTGTACTGCGTGTGGCTAGGGTCTGTAAATTAAATGCTACCAGTGGTCATACAACACTCTTTCTGCCGCTCACTTAAGTAGCACTTTGAAACATGTCTCAGGCCTGCCAGTGCAGCTTAGAGTGCAATTTTAAAACTGTCAATCCGACCTGGCAAAATAAACCCTTTGCCAGGTCTAAACCTTCTCACAATGTTGTAACAGGCTAATAGTTTCCAGTCATACTTTTTAAAACATATACATCACTCCTAAGGTAGGCCCTAAACTACCCCTATGGCAGGGTCAATTGTATTTGAAAAGCAAGACATGTCCTTTGATGTTTTACATGTCCTGGTAGTAAAAATCTCCTACATTTGTTTGGACTGAAATGAATTGTAATTTTAAAACCTCTTTAACAGTAAAGTCGAATTTTATCTCAAAATTCTGAAAAAGCCACTTTTAGAAAGTTCAACTTTTTTGGTTCTAACCATTTGGTGCTTGGTCCCTGTGTCCTGTTCCGCATGACTTGTCAGTTGGCCTTGTGGATTCCTTCCAGACAATGAGACAAAGTGGGACTTGATGTTGGCAGGATGGGCCATCCTTCCAGGATCAGCAGGATGGAGCTGTTCCCTGCCACACTTACATTTCAAAGGGCTGCCCCAGCACACTCCCAAATGAACATGACACCAGTTTGTTGTCAACCCAGACTTCTTGGAGCCTTGGCACTGAAAGGGAAGAACTTTCCAGAACTAGATGTGATGGCAGCTCGGATGTCACTCCCATTTCAAAGGCTGGTACAAGGCATACATTTTGGACCTCCTGAATCACCTCTTCAGTACACACCTCAACCTGTGGAAGATTTCAGATGGACTGCATTGCACTCCAGGGGACTGTCCTGCTGCTTAATGCCTGCCTTGTACATTAGAGGACCATCTTCTTGAACCCCGTACTACCAGAGTGACTCCAATGACTGCTTTGCTAGCCTCTTGTGTGACCCACAGGGACATAACAAGCTCCAGAGACCTTGAACCCTGCACCAGGAATCTCCTGTAGTAAGTCCAAATGCCCGTAGTGGTGCCCCCCCAGGTCCACGACCCTTGGAAGTGGTGTTCAAGGTGCTGCTCCTAACTAAACCTAAAGTCTGGGACTTAGAATATTTGCCACAAAAAATTGACAGAAGACTGAGACCTTTCTGCCAGCTAATCCATGGGAGGTGATCTTCATTTGACTTGACTTCACAGTCGCTTCCGCTATATTCTTCTTCGCAGCAGCAAATCCTGTTTGACAGGACCTCCCAGCTCTGGTATCCGGACTCGTGGAGCCTTCTTCGGATACAGCTTGCAGCTTCATCGCACTGGAGATGTTCGACTTCCACAAGATTGTGTAGTTCTGAAGGTAAAAATCTTCACTGGGCTGGAGGATGACAGACTTCCCATCGAGGATGACAATCTCCTCAGCCTAGAAATACGGCTTCTCCTGCTCAAAGCTTTTCCCCACCATTGTTTATGGTTTCACCAAGACCTTATCCAGTGCACCCCAGTGACAATTAATCCTCCTTGGACCCAGACTACTGCTTTTCCCACTGACCTCTACATTCTCATGGACTTTAAAAAAAATATTTTACATCCAAAGGTAAGCCAATACCGGGCCAATCCACCTTGAGTATCTGAACCATGCTCCATCACAATCAGCCTTGCAGTTTGGTACCAAGTTTAATCAATTTTAAATAAAACTAAAAATGTTTATGAGGTTGAGATTTAAAAAAATATATATTGTTCAGAAATAAATATTCATAAACGAAATTGATATATATATTTGATAGCTCAATGTCCTGCAAAATATATTTCTACCCAGATTAACAACCAACAACTTACTGAAAATTAACCCATTCCAGCATGGTGCTCTAGATGAGTGAGTGTAAAACATGTTGTTTTCTCTAACAATCAAGGAGCTGGCCTGCAGTGCGCTCCCCTATTTTATGCAATCTAACAGAGTGAGAGAACTTCATTCTGAATCAATAATGTAGCATGACAAAACCCACCAATGTCATGCTAACTTTTCAAACTAGTGATATTTGTCCTCTGAAAAATTTACCATTTGCTTCTAGATGAGAATTGTCATATAAAATCAAATTTCAGTCTTGAAAATAGTTTGGTTCAATAGACTACGTGAATGGATCTGTTGGACTCTGCTGGCAATTGGAGAACCCTAATATAATTAATGACAGTAGCAAGCAAACAGATTAGTCATTACTAAACGATCTTCTACACAGCGGGTGTTAGATCTGGGGGTCTCTAGTTGGCAGGGTAGGTACCACTGTCCAAGTAGGGACCCTTGCTTCTAGTCAGGGAAAGGGGGATACACTGTTAAGATAACCCCTGCTCACCCTCTAGGTAGCTTGGCCTGAGCAGTCTAGGCTATCAAAGGCAATGTGTAAAGTATTTGTACCAACACTCACAGTAACACAGTGAAAACACCACAGATTTACTCCACACCAGTTTTAGAAAAATAAGGTATCTTTACTAAAAACTTCACAAGACCAAATATTACAGACAAACCAACATATAATTCAAAAGGTTACTTTAAAGATAGTTCAAGAGTTTGCAGAAAGTACTCCAGGATGTCAAAATCAGTGTCCTGCACAGTGCGACTCTCAATGCACAAAATGCGACACTCTCGTGCCCAACAGTACCTGTAGTTGCGATAAGGTTCCCAAAAGCTATAACAAGGAAGATGGCAAAGGCGATGCGATGCTCCTGAGATCCTGGGGAGGCTTTGCAGCAGCCCTGCTTCACGCAGCAGAGGTGGATGCGCCGGCTCCGATCTGTAGGGGGAGGATGCGATACCTTTGGCTTTCGTTGCGTAGGTTTCTTAGGGGGAAGCTTCACGCACAGGTTCGATGCGACACTCTTCGATGTGGTGCGATGCGTGGCGCAGCGTTGCCTTCCGGCGCCGAAACTCTCGATGCGCCACGGAACGGGACTCTGCGTCGACGCACGCAGCGATTGGAGATTTTTCACGCACCGGCAGTGGTGCGGCCCGCAAACTGGTTCTGCGACAACCCTCGCAATGGCAGGAAGCTTCACGCTTCTGCTTCCCAGCTCCCTCAACACAGCAAAACGACCTCCTGAAGCCCCAAGACTGGGCAAGCACTCCAAGGCAGGTCAGAACTCTCTCAGCAGAGTTCCAGGGGAGCTGGTGGTGAAGTCCTTTTGTTCCTGGGACTTCTTAACAGGGAGCCAGCTCTTCTCAGGCCCTTGGAGATCAGAATCAAAAGAAGGGGACACAGCAAAGTCCTTCCCCTCTCCTTGGCAGCAAAGCAAAACAGCAAGCAGGCAGTCTTCTCCTCTTCAGTCCTTTCAGCTTTCTCCTTGGCAGAGGTTTCTTCTTAGTTCCAAAGTGATCTAAAGTTTTAGGTGTCTGGGGTCCTCTTCTTATACCCCTCCAAGTCTTTGTCTCTTGTGTTTCAGTGGGGGGATTCCCCTGCTCAAACCGGTTCCTGGGTGTGCTCTGCTCTGGAGCACCTGGTTCCTTTCAGAGTGAGGGGCAGGGTCGTTAGACGCTCAGCAGGAGGTGGAGCCTTCTTTGTGCCAGCAGAGGCAGAGTCCTCAGCCTGGCCAGCAGGGGGTGGAGCCAGCTTTGTGTTTGGCAGGGACAGCCCTATTCAGACCCAGGGACTACTCCTCCCACCCATCTAAAGCAGATCTCCCTATTCACCCTGCTGCTGACTCATCCAGGCTCCTGGAGCCACCTAGCACATCACCTGACACCAGTCAGCCAACCAGCACACAGGCACACAGGAAGGTTAAACAGGAGAATAGCTACTTTCTAAAAAGTGTTATTCTCACACAGTGAATTTAAAAACCATCTTGCTAAAAAGATGTATGATTAAATTCTGAACACAGAGATACCAAACTTGGATTTTCTATCTTGCCCTTATGGGAAGATAGGCATGTAAACAGCCTTCCCCATTCAATCCTATGGGCAAGATAGCCTCTCAGCAGTGAAAAACGAAAATGGCTGTAATTCACTACCAGGGCATGTTACACACCTCAGTACATGCCCTACCTTTCAGATACACTGCACCCAGCCCAGGGGGGTACCTAGGGCCACCATAGGGATGCCTGACATGTACAGAAAGGGAAGGATAAGGCCTGGTCAGTGGGTGCACTGGCCAGGTCGACATGGCAGTCCTGGACTGCACATAGGCACTGCAAGCAGGCCTAAGACATCATTTTAGCGCTACTCCTGTGGGTGGCACAATCAGTGCTGCAGCCCACTAGTAGCATTTGAATCACCAGCCCTGGCACACGCAGTGCACTTTACTAGGGGCTAACAGGTGAAACAAATATCCCAATCATGGATAACCAATCAATACAACAATTTACCAAGGGAGCACTTGCACTTTGACACTGATCAGCAGTGGCAAAGTGCCCAAAGCATCTAAACCAGCAAAATCGAAATCCAGCATAGCATCAAAAATACAGGAGGTAGAGGCAAAAAGTCAGGGGTAACCACGCCAAAGATGCCAGGTCTAACACGTGTCCCCTCCAGCTGAAAGTGGGGAGAACTACCCACCCTCTTGGGAGTTCTCATCGCTAAGGCGGAAAAACCTGGACAGACCATCAGCGTTGGCGTGTTCTGTACCGGGGCGGTGTTCCACCGTAAAGTCCATCCCCTGTAGGGAAATGGACCACCTCAACAGCTTAGGATTCTCACCCCTCATCTGCATCAACCATCTGAGGGGCCTGTGGTCCGTCTGAACCCGGAAGTGAGTCCCAAACAAGTAGGGCCTCAGCTTCTTCAGCGCCCAGACCACAGCAAAAGCTTCCCTTTCAATCGCACTCCACCTCTGTTCCCTGGGAAGTAGCCTCCTACTAATGAAAGCTACAGGTTGGTCCAAGTCCTCATCATTTAGTTGTGAGAGCACCGCTCCCACTCCATGCTCAGAAGCGTCCGTCTGCACTATGAATTCCTTGGAGAAGTCAGGCGCCTTGAGTACAGGTGCTGTACACATGGCCTCCTTCAGGGCATCAAAAGCTTCTTGGCAGGCACTGGTCCAAATCACTTTCTTCGGTAACTTCTTGGAAGTTAGTTCTGTCAAGGGAGCAACAATGGTGCCATACCCCTTGACAAAACGGCGATAGTACCCGGTGAGTCCTAAGAAGGCTCTCACCGCTGTCTGGGTTTTGGGGGGTTCCCAAGCCCGGATGGTATCTATCTTGGCTTGTAGGGGCGCCACCTGGCCGCTTCCTACCTGGTGTCCCAAATACACCACCGAACCCTGCCCTATCTGGCACTTACTGGCCTTGATAGTGAGGCCTGCACTATGCAGAGCCTTCAACACTGCGCAGAGGTGTTGCAAGTGTTCTTCCCAAGTGGAGCTGAACACAGCGATGTCATCCAGATATGCGGCGCTGAATTGCTCCAGCCCGGACAGTACCTGGTTGACCAGTCTCTGGAATGTGGCAGGGGCGTTCTTCAACCCAAAGGGCATGACACGGAACTGGAAGTGCCCCTCTGGCGTTGAAAACGCAGACCTCTCCTTGGCCCCATCAGTTAAGGCAATCTGCCAGTACCCAGAAGTTAAATCAAACGTACTGAGGTAGTTGGCAGCTCCCAACCGATCCACGAGCTCATCAGCTCTGGGGATGGGGTGTGCGTCAGTCTTCGTGACAGCATTGAGCCCACGGTAGTCCACACAAAACCTAAGTTCTGGAGTGGCACCTGGCGCAGCAGCTTTCGGTACAAGTACCACTGGGCTAGCCCAGGGGCTGCTGGAGGGCTCAATCACCCCTAGCTCCAACATCTTAGAAACCTCCTTCTTGATGCTGGCCCTGACTTTGTCAGCCACCCGGTAAAACTTCTGTTTCACAGGCATGCTATCTCCCGTGTCCACGTCATGGACACACCAGTTGGTGATACCGGGGGTCAGGGAGAACAGAGATGCAAACTGACCCAACACATGGCGACAGTCCCTCTGCTGTTCTGGGGTCAGGGTGGGCGAGAGGACCACTCCATCCACTGACCCATCTTGCTCCTTAGCTGCCAGGAGGTCAGGAAGAGGATCGCTATCCTCCTCCATCCCTGCATCTGTAGCCAGTAGCATTGTTATTTCAGACCTCTCAAAATGGGGTTTGAGGCGGTTCACGTGTAGGACCCTCATGGGGTTCCTGGGAGATCGCAAGTTGACCAGGTAGGTCACCTCACTCTTGCGCTCCACCACCTCATATGGCCCAGTCCACTTGTCCTGGAGCGCGCAAGGCTCCACTGGCGCCATCACCCACACCATCTGCCCAGGTTGAAATTCCATCAGAGTGGTATGCTGGTCATACCACCTCTTCATCTCATCCTGGCTGGCTTCCAGGTTCGCCTGAGCGAGGGCCCGGAAGCGCTGTGTCTGGTTGCGGATGGCCAGCACATAGCTGAACACATCCTGAGGGGTTTTCCCCGGGGATTTCTCCCAACCCTCCTTCACCAGACTGAGAGGTCCTCTAACAGGGTGCCCGTACAAAAGCTCAAAGGGACTGAACCCTAGAGACTTTTGTGGTACCTCCCTGTAGGCAAATAATAGGCATGGCAAAAAGACGTCCCACTTCCGTCTCATGGGCTCTGTCAGCCCCATGATCATGCCTTTCAGGGTCCGGTTGAACCTTTCAACCAACCCATTTCCTTGAGGGTGGTAAGGAGTGGTGAACTTATAAGTTACCCCACACTCCTCCCACAGAGACTTCATATACCTGGAGATGAAGTTGGTACCCCGGTCAGATACCACCTCCTTGGGGAAACCCACACGGGAAAAGATCCCCATCAACGCACGGCCCACCACCGGGGCTGTGGTTGTCCTGAGAGGGATAGCCTCCGGGTACCGGGTGGCATGATCCACCAGGACCAGGATGAACCTGTTGCCTAAGGCGGTCCTGGGGTCCAGTGGCCCCACAATATCTATTCCCACCCGCTCGAAAGGGGTGCTCACTACCGGAAAAGGCTGGAGAGGGCCTTTGCATTTTCCTCCAGCCTTGCCACTTGCCTGGCAAGTCTGGCATGATTTACAAAAGGAAGCGACGTCCGTCTTCATCCCGGGCCAGTAAAAGTGGGTGGCAAGCCTTTGTCGGGTCTTGTCCTGCCCGAGATGTCCTGCAAGCGGCACGTCGTGAGCCAGACCCAGTAGGAAGTCTCTGAACCCTGCGGGTACCACCAGGGTACGTGATCCACTGGGCTCAGCAAACCTAGGCTCGCTGTACAACAAGTCATTCTCCCAGTAGAGAAAAAAGTTCTTCGGATCAGCACCTGCTGCCTGGTCTGCAGCCTGGTGCCGCAGACCTTCAAGAGTAGGGCATGTCTTCTGCGCACGGCAGAACTCCTCTCTGGAGGGACCACCCTCTTGCTGCCAATGGGTCAGCTCAGGTATGTCTCCCAGCTCAGCGACCTGTTCCCCTGTAGGCTCCAGGGCATCCCCCGTAGGTTCTGCTCCTTCCTGGACCGTGGGAACAGCGGGGGTGGACGCACCACGCCCCCTGCCCTTCCTCTTTCTGGCAGGGACCTGGGCCACTGTTTCAGGCTCCAGGTCTGCTTCACAACCCTGTCTGGCTGCCATGGACCGGGTGGTCACACAGACCCACTCAGGCAAACCCAACATCTCCAAATGAGCCTGGCGTTCCACCTCCTTCCACGGGGAACTCTCCAGGTCATTACCTAGCAGACAGTCTACTGGCATGGATGGACTCACAACAACTTTGAGAGGACCTGAGACCCCCCCCCCACTCAAAGGGAACATGTGCTACCTTGCAAAGGCGCACAGAGTTGTCAGCTGACACTACTGGGTGAAGTACGTCTGGAATGATCAGCTCCTCAGGGACCCACTGACACCTGACCGTAGTCACACTGGCTCCAGTGTCCCTGAGAGCCTCCACCCTCCTCCCATTGATGGTCACCCACTGCCTGTACTTCTTAGTGTTATCAGGGACAGGGGTTTCCTGGACCATCTCTGTGTCTCCTAAAGAGACAAGGGACATAACTGCTAAACCCTCCAAATCACTAGAAATTAAATCCCCCCCAAAAGCTACACTAGCTATACCCGGTGTTGGAGCACCAGTGGGTGCCTGGGATTTCTTGGGACACACAGGAGACTTGTGACCCAATTCCTGACAGTGATAACACTTAATGGGACCCTTGTTATCCGACCTGCCCTTAGGGGGCCAGGTTGGTTTGGGTTTTGACTTGGGGGGCTGGGACTGGTTACCCTGGGAACTATTTTGGGGCCCTTGTGAGAACTCCTTTTGGTTACCCTTGTCCCCCCACTCTTCTGCTGGGGACCCTGCCCACCTTTGGCAATGGTACCCACAATTCCTCTGTGGACCCTGGTACTGGTCCAGCGGTCCGCCTCCTTAGCAAGCTCAATGGGGTCCGTCAACTTGCTATCTAACAGATGCTGGCGCAGCTCTGGAACACATAGACTACTCAAGTGCTCCCAACTAATTTAATGTAACAACCCCTTATAATCAGTTACCTTGCTGCCCTTCATCCAACCTTCCAGTGCCCGCGAGTACAGATTCACACACTCCATCCAAGTCTCAGACTCTTTCTTCTTGGAATTTCTAAACTGCAGTCTATACTGCTCTGGAGTAAGTCCATACCTGAGACATAGGGCCTCCTTCATATTGGGATAGGTCATGGCACCTGCTAATTCTAAGGGCTCTAGAGCACTCCTCCCAGAAGCCTCAAAATGTTTCCACAGGCCCGCCCCCCAATGCTGTTCAGGCACCCCATTCATCCTCAATGCAATTTCATACGATGTGAACCAGGCATAGATATCCTCACTCCTATTGTAATTCTGTACTAAATCTTTGGGGATATATACTTTACCCCCCTGCACTGGCTGTGCGCTGCCACCATTTGAACCGGACTCCACCTGCTTGGCCTTGATGTCCAGTTCTCTCATGCTCACTTCATGAGCCAGAAGCAATTTCTTCTCTTCCAAGGCACGGGCATTCTTGCTCTCCTCCGCCGCCTTGTCCTTCTCTACTTCCAATTGCTTCATTTTCATTTTCATCATTTCCATTTCATGGTTTCTCACCCTTTGATTCTCCTCCAGCTCCTCTGGGGTGAGCCCCCTACTGGAATGGGAGCTGCTAGCCCTTGAGACTGGTCTGCTCACAGGCAGATCTTGGGGAACAAAACCATCCTCTTCATTTGCATCACTTTCCTCTTGGGCCTCCCACCAGGCCTTCAGGACTCTTTGTAGCACATCCTTTCTAGCTCCGCTTTTAAAAGAGCAACCACGGTCTTTGCAGAATTGCTTGAGATCTTCAACTTTGTATGAATATAAATCCGCAATGGAAAACTCCAATTCTGCCTTCTCGCTTGTTGCCACCTGAGACATGATGCTCTTGAAGAGTTACTCAAAAATAGAATCAAAAATATAGTATGTGGTTGTCTATTGGTCTGCACTTAAACTAGTGATGTACACCAATTACTGTGGGTCAAGTACAAATACAAGTTCAATCCTCACCGCTGACCACCAATGTTAGATCTGGGGGTCTCTAGTTGGCAGGGTAGGTACCACTGTCCAAGTAGGGACCCTTGCTTCTAGTCAGGGAAAGGGGGATACACTGTTAAGATAACCCCTGCTCACCCTCTAGGTAGCTTGGCCTGAGCAGTCTAGGCTATCAAAGGCAATGTGTAAAGTATTTGTACCAACACTCACAGTAACACAGTGAAAACACCACAGATTTACTCCACACCAGTTTTAGAAAAATAAGGTATCTTTGCTAAAAACTTCACAAGACCAAATATTACAGACAAACCAACATATAATTCAAAAGGTTACTTTAAAGATAGTTCAAGAGTTTGCAGAAAGTACTCCAGGATGTCAAAATCAGTGTCCTGCACAGTGCGACTCTCAATGCACAAAATGCGACACTCTCGTGCCCAACAGTACCTGTAGTTGCGATAAGGTTCCCAAAAGCTATAACAAGGAAGATGGCAAAGGCGATGCGATGCTCCTGAGATCCTGGGGAGGCTTTGCAGCAGCCCTGCTTCACGCAGCAGAGGTGGATGCGCCGGCTCCGATCTGTAGGGGGAGGATGCGATACCTTTGGCTTTCGTTGCGTAGGTTTCTTAGGGGGAAGCTTCACGCACAGGTTCGATGCGACACTCTTCGATGTGGTGCGATGCGTGGCGCAGCGTTGCCTTCCGGCGCCGCAACTCTCGATGCGCCACGGAACGGGACTCTGCGTCGACGCACGCAGCGATTGGAGATTTTTCACGCACCGGCAGTGGTGCGGCCCGCAAACTGGTTCTGCGACAACCCTCGCAATGGCAGGAAGCTTCACGCTTCTGCTTCCCAGCTCCCTCAACACAGCAAAACGACCTCCTGAAGCCCCAAGACTGGGCAAGCACTCCAAGGCAGGTCAGAACTCTCTCAGCAGAGTTCCAGGGGAGCTGGTGGTGAAGTCCTTTTGTTCCTGGGACTTCTTAACAGGGAGCCAGCTCTTCTCAGGCCCTTGGAGATCAGAATCAAAAGAAGGGGACACAGCAAAGTCCTTCCCCTCTCCTTGGCAGCAAAGCAAAACAGCAAGCAGGCAGTCTTCTCCTCTTCAGTCCTTTCAGCTTTCTCCTTGGCAGAGGTTTCTTCTTAGTTCCACAGTGATCTAAAGTTTTAGGTGTCTGGGGTCCTCTTCTTATACCCCTCCAAGTCTTTGTCTCTTGTGTTTCAGTGGGGGGATTCCCCTGCTCAAACCGGTTCCTGGGTGTGCTCTGCTCTGGAGCACCTGGTTCCTTTCAGAGTGAGGGGCAGGGTCGTTAGACGCTCAGCAGGAGGTGGAGCCTTCTTTGTGCCAGCAGAGGCAGAGTCCTCAGCCTGGCCAGCAGGGGGTGGAGCCAGCTTTGTGTTTGGCAGGGACAGCCCTATTCAGACCCAGGGACTACTCCTCCCACCCATCTAAAGCAGATCTCCCTATTCACCCTGCTGCTGACTCATCCAGGCTCCTGGAGCCACCTAGCACATCACCTGACACCAGTCAGCCAACCAGCACACAGGCACACAGGAAGGTTAAACAGGAGAATAGCTACTTTCTAAAAAGTGCTATTCTCACACAGTGAATTTAAAAACCATCTTGCTAAAAAGATGTATGATTAAATTCTGAACACAGAGATACCAAACTTGGATTTTCTATCTTGCCCTTATGGGAAGATAGGCATGTAAATAGCCTTCCCCATTCTATCCTATGGGCAAGATAGCCTCTCAGCAGTGAAAAACGAAAATGGCTGTAATTCACTACCAGGGCATGTTACACACCTCAGTACATGCCCTACCTTTCAGATACACTGCACCCAGCCCAGGGGGGTACCTAGGGCCACCATAGGGATGCCTGACATGTACAGAAAGGGAAGGATAAGGCCTGGTCAGTGGGTGCACTGGCCAGGTCGACATGGCAGTCCTGGACTGCACATAGGCACTGCAAGCAGGCCTAAGACATCATTTTAGCGCTACTCCTGTGGGTGGCACAATCAGTGCTGCAGCCCACTAGTAGCATTTGAATCACCAGCTCTGGCACACGCAGTGCACTTTACTAGGGGCTAACAGGTGAAACAAATATCCCAATCATGGATAACCAATCAATACAACAATTTACCAAGGGAGCACTTGCACTTTGACACTGATCAGCAGTGGCAAAGTGCCCAAAGCATCTAAACCAGCAAAATCGAAATCCAGCATAGCATCAAAAATACAGGAGGTAGAGGCAAAAAGTCAGGGGTAACCACGCCAAAGATGCCAGGTCTAACAGCGGGCCACAGAAAGATTCTAACATGTTCTGCCATACTGGTCCTAAATGATCACATGCTGGTCCCCAATAATCACATACTCTGAACATTGACATCCCTTGATGTTAATGATGTAAAGGCAGAACATAATGCAATGAATCATAGTGAATTTCCCTACTTCACACCCATTGTATAAAGGAGCACTTCCAAGCTGACCTCTGACTCAATTCTCTAGATCTGTTTCCTCCCGCAGATCTATAAGATCTCAGAGTGTATGAGCTCCTGTTACGATCAGCATAAGACACTGGATTTAGCACATTAAAAAACCTACAAGCAGAGCTACGATCATTCCACAAAATTATATAATGTGCGCCAGGATTCATATTCCATTATCCATTGCTCCACGAAGTCCTGCTTTACATAACATGGTAACCACACCTTGGTGGTGATCGTGTACAGCATAAAAACACTTCCCACATAGGCTCAAAATAAAGACATAACTCTTTGAACCAAACACCCTACTTGATGCAGCTTGCTGTCCACGCAGGTAAGTGAGTCAGTACGCCACAGAGGAACAGTAAATGCCATACAAATGTCATGATACAATACAATAGAAATCCAATGCTGGGACCTATCTTACTGATCTTCAGGGCTTGAAACTATGACCATAATCCATTTAGTTCACACAAGTTTATATAATTTGAGTGTTAAGAGGACATTATTGAGTTTAAATCTTGTATTTTACTTACAAGGCAAGCTAGTATTCTGGAGATTCCAATATGTTTTGCTAAGGAATTTTGTGATTTTAGGAAGGAGGTGCATTTCTAAACCCAATGCTAATATTACACTGGAAACTGAAAGATTTATGTACAATGCAAACAGTAGTAAACATATTCTGGTTGACATCTAGCTATCTGTGATTCATTTCATGTGTGACACCATGCTCGGCCTTTTATTATTTTAGCCAAGTTCTTGTGATTACTTTTGTATTTCTTTGTGCATTAACTGCAGTGTATTTGATGTAAAGAACTTTAGTAATTTTTGTTGTCACTGTCAACCCTTCATTTAAAACTATGTTGATATATAACCGAACATTATGGCCGTATCACACTCTTGAAGTGTAAGAAGGTTCACTGATTTCATGTGCATCCATGCAACACAGTGCCAGACAGAGCTCCTGCATCCTCCCTCACTTGTAGTGTGGTGCCAGACAGAACTTCTGCTACCTTGCACACCTTTGGAGCATCAATAAACTGGCATACAGCGTGTACTTTCACAAGTAAAACTGTGCGTTT
Source organism: Triturus cristatus (assembly GCF_964204655.1). Lineage (NCBI taxonomy): Eukaryota > Metazoa > Chordata > Amphibia > Caudata > Salamandridae > Triturus > Triturus cristatus. The sequence continues at coordinate 744,518,971 of NC_140581.1, read as the reverse complement.
GTTGAACAACATAAACTTTGGACTTTTATGAGACTGATTCTGAGAAACCTTCAGGATATGTTAGCCTATAGTCCTGCTAGCTCAGATTGCACCATCTGCACCCCTAACTTTAAGGGTAACAAATGTGTGCACAACCTCAGAACATGACAACCCTGAGTCCCCAAGGAAATTGTGGTAACAGATCTAGAACCCTTTTGCTCAGCCACTTATGAATACCCGAAGAGACACAAAATAAATAAACAACATGCAATTTCATTATCTATTGAATCATTTTGATTCTCGAGTGAAATACGTGCTCTGTAATGATTAGTAGAAGAACAAAGATTAATGTGAGTAGCTTTCCGAAAATGGTGACAAAGACGAACAAATCAACCATTTTGCAGATTACAGAACTATATGCTTGCATACAAGGACTGTAATATAGTGTATTCCTAGCTTGCACACTCTACCCTATTGTGTCTAAGGTGGGTGGATCTGCCAAATCCCTATCCGGGTGGTCCAACTCCCCATTACCTGTGAGTAAGTGTCAGCAAGCTGCCATCTTGGGGTACTGTTAGACACCATCCTTCGCATGAGGTGACACAAATCAGCTGAGCTGGTATTCCGGCATGGAGTAACCTCTCAGTGCCAGCGAAATGCTCCTCTGAATAAACAAAGGCTTGATGTTATATATATATTAACATCCTCCGTGTTGCCATTCCGAAGCCCCAGTCAGGCCGCTATTGTTTATTCTATTATGATAGTTCTTTTGCCGAGCAGCCAAAACCAAATAACATCTTGTGTGCTGAACTTAGCCCTTGTGCAGAATGTTCATGGTGTCTTGATAGAGTGCCTATGAAACGGTGTTGCAAGCAAACTCATTACAAAGAATGTGATCCCAAATGTGCACGTAAATGAACGTGTGTCAAATGTCATCACATTTAAGGAGAGAAGACAGGCTTATAGTGTATACATGTAAAATGGTGATTTCTTAACTGTGCCTAATACCTCCACATGACTAAACAAGCTAATAATATGTGCTCCTTTTCTCTTGATCAAAAATGAGCTCCTGTCGCTGCACACTGTCTTTAGGTGGAACAGATATCTTGGGTCTAAAAAATGCTCTAGCACAGCGGTTTTATTAAACAAAATATTTCAATATTTGAGCATTTGTTTGATGTATACTTGTTCTTGTATGTTTGTGTATTGACTTAAAGTTCAAATCCTAAAAATGGCTTAGGCCGGGATCCCTTGCAATTCATAGCAGCTCAATGGGGGGCCCTGGATTCCAGTAATTATTCAGTGGGGGTCCACAGAAGTCAAATGTTTAAGAACCGCGGCTCTGGCACGCTAACAGTTTCTGGTAATACTTTGTAACCAAGGTAACAATGGGTTACTTACAGCTCCTAAAACCTCACGCTAGAATTAATTTAATATGAATCGTTACTGTTTTACACCCTTATCTCATATAGAACAGTATTTCCTAAGCCCCATTATTGTTTCAGCGCCCTAAGGACATTGCATTTGCAGTCATATAACAACCACATTACAAAGAAGTCATTGCTCATAATAGGAAGCCTCGCCCGCCCAGCCTAGGAACCGATCATAAAATAAACTTCATAAAACCTTTTCCGGGAGTATTAAGGAAAACGCTCATATTTCTCTTTAAATAAAATATGAAGCAAATGACATCCCACAATCCCCATTGTGTATGGGTATCAAGGAGGTGCTGTGCAGAAAGGGAAGCTTATGCCAGATTCTGATTTCTAATGGGATTAAGAGATGAGATGACATTAAAGAAAACAAGATCTGACTGGCTCGAAATATAATGATGGTTTCTAATAACAGCGATTCTGCTGCCGCAGACACGGCTTGATGCTGCACAGCTAATCTGTCAAGCTGTTCTGTGGTTTGCTTCATACACAAAGGACTTACAGCATGAATGATTTGTTTGGCTGCATCTGGGTTTCCGAGTAACACGAAATAAAATGCCCGCATTCGTAACACATCTGTTTGATATGTTATTACACAACTACAAACAACTAGAGAGCAACACTTTGCGACTAAGCATGCCTACTGCGCGCCTTTGCTGCTGGGGTTCTGCCCAGCGTCTTCCGTTTAGGCGGGAAGCCATGGCTGTGACGCTCTCCATCACTGCAAGTAAAACTGCAGATGGCGAGCTTCCAGGCGTGTGCTGCGGTTGATCTCGCTGCGATGACATATTTTGCTCATAGCTATATTGCTGTTGGCTTTGACAGAACACCAGGTGCCGTTCGCAGCGCTGGCTCCAAGGCTGAGTGGTTTCCTGTAGCAGTCCTAGTAGAAATCTCTATTACCTCAGCTATTCGGAGGCGTTCCGTATATCAAAGGGAGAAGTCGTTTCTCGCTCAGTATATCGGCCATAAGGGGCACGAGCGTGTATTTAACTATTCGAAACCAAACATAACTGCAGATTTGAGTATAAAACTGCCCACTGTGGATTTATTTGATGTCGCTGTAGGAGCATCACACACTGTGCCCGTATTATGAAATTACAATCCGTCCTTTCGATCCACCTTGAAAGAATCAAAGGCTTAATTGACGAATCTGTGTCATGATGCTGTGTGTCGCAGATGTATATTGTAGGCTTAGACAATGAAGCGCGACTTCTGCGCCAGGAACATGTTATGAATTTAAATTGCATGAGGCGTCTGTCTTAGGTTTACAATTTTGCTCCTCGCTGATAATTTATTTTCCAGCTTCTTTATTTACCTCCTAGATAAATATTTGTTTTAGAGGACATGGAAATAACCTTTACGCAAATGTGAGAGCAAACGAACACGTTAAACATTTTCTTTTTTCTTTTTTCAGAGTCAAGAATGCAAATCAGGGTTTGGGCCTGGTGCCCCTCTTTTGTGTCATACAAGATAATGCGGCAGTGACCTGACCATGATTTATGAAGCTATCTAGAAGGAAATGGGCATCGTGCCAGCCTGTAACCAGGGGGCTGAAGCCCTGCTGGCAATGCTTTGTGCGGCAAGAAACACTGGTCTCTGAGATTGCATCCTTTATAGCACAGCGAGCAGATTACTAATTGACATTTGGGACATGAATAGCTTCTGGGGGGGGGGGGGGGAAGACTCTCCATACTTATATGAACGTCCCAGCATAAAGCTTTGTAAGCGTGCCATATTTCTTCTCGTTCATTACAATTTAATAAAGGATAGATAATAAAACATATTTAAAATAGTATTGTTATTATATATGTGATGTATTGAAGTACTGAATTGAGATTTAACTGATAAATTAAGCCACCCTGCCTTAGTGTTTTCTCCAGAGGAGGATGGAGAGGATGTCACCCAAATGAGGTAAATAATAAGGATGAGGGTAATCAATGATGTGGGGATAAGGCACATGAAGAAATCCTGGAGTGTCCAATGACTTTGTCAAGGGCAATCTCTGGATTAGTAAAGGGACATAGAAAGGCTGATTTGTGATATGGGTGGAGAGGATGCTTTACATCGATCTCGCAGTGCAAAGAGATGCCAACAGACATAGGCAACAGTGATAGCAAGAGAAACTGAGCTTGTTTTTCCTAGCTAGATATATGCTGGGTATGGGGAAAGTAGATAACAGCAATATTGGCTCAAGAACTGCACAATGCACACCCCAAGAGAGGAGACGGGGAGGAGGTGGAAGCCATTGGGGTGTGCAGCAACAAGACAGGAGAGCTCGTGGACTAGTAAAATACACTGCCGCAGTCTGGACTGCAGTCACTGCAAGTAAACATCAGAGGAGTGACCAAGAGGCAGTGATTGTGATGTTGCTGATGGAGTGACCACTGGGTGTTCTTGAGGTACTGCCAAGCTCGTTCAGTGTATTTAGGAGAATGGCAGGAAGACCTTAGAGGTTCAGCAGCATGTGTGTTTTCCTCAGAAAAATGGTGGGTGTGTTGGCCGGCAGAACTATGAATGCTGAAGGCACAGGTCACCTCTCCAGAGCTAATCCGCAGCGACACAGTCTGGGTTGAGCTGGCTGTGCAAAATATTCATGAGCTCCAAGGAGCAGGCAGGCGTCCTGTAGTTGTAAAATAGTCTGTCATGCACTTCTCTGCAAGCACTCTGAGGAACTTCGATTTTCGATCACGATCGAATCGACCCACCATTTTGTGACTCGCCGCCATTTTGTGTTGCCATCACTCAGGCAGCATGGCGAACAAAGTCTATTCTGCTTTTTCTGTAGTCCGGTGTCTAAATTGACTTCTGTTAACGGATGGTTGCGGTGAGAATCTGCTGGGTCTAGACCTATTGAAAAGAATGCATGCTACAATATATTGTTCTCCTTCTGGCGTACATCTTACTCTAGGACAGAAGTTGATCTCTCCAATGTATTTGTCCAAAGATCAGTTTCCTCCTGAATTGCTTTCTCTTCCGACAGCGCTTTGGGCCACGGGTCCGAACGACGTGGGTTGTCTTGAGATTCCACCTTATGTTGTCACTCTTAAGCCTGATGTTGAATTACCACGCATCCCACAGTATAGAATTTCTGCCGAAGGTGAGAAAGCGCTTTTGGGAATCATTCATGACCTGATTCAGAAGGATGTGGTTGAAGAAACAAGAGGTAACACATGCAATAGTCCTATTCTTCCTGTTCTTAAACGCACTGATCCTTCCCAGCCTCCTGTGTATCGTTTCGTAATTGATCTGCGGGAGGTAAACAAAATTGTTGTCCCACAATTTCCTGTGGTTCCAGATATCACTGCTTTGTTGACAATGATACCTTCCACAGCGACTTGGTTTTCTGTTATTGATCTAAAGAATGCCTTTTTCAGTATTCCCATTGCAGAAGAGAGTAGGGACATTTTTGGTTTCTCTCTTGGAGGCCGAAGCTTCCGGTTTAAGCGCGCACCTCAGGGTTATTGTGAAAGTCCCTCCATTTACAGTCAAGCTTTAAAATGTCATCTTGATACTTTTCACTTGCCGTCTGGTGCTGCTCTTATCCAATACATGGACGACTTGTTAGTCGCCGCTGATTCAGAAGATATCTGCAAAGATGTCACTGTTGCATTGTTACATCATTTGTTTAAGCTGAATCTCAAGGTTTCACATGTTATTGTTAATGTATCTTGTTCTGTTTGAACTTCTTTGGATGACATTAGCATAGAGGGTGCTAAATAACTATTCATATAGTGGGTTATGCTTAGGTCTTAAGCCAATATGATGTTTAGTTTTAAAGTGCTCTGATTTGCTGAAGAAATGATGCATTTGCTCACACCTTGATGAATCTGCACACATTTGTTTTCATATGCAGCAATAATATATAAAATCCCTTCATTTTGGGTGTGGGCCAAGGCCGTTCCTGAATTCTGGTGTAGAAGCTGTTTGTTTTCCTTTTTATGTTGCTGCCTACTTGGGACTGAGAATAATTTTAGATTATTGCACACTCTGCATAATTATGCACTGAGAGCCCTCATGACATTGCCTCTGTATCGCTTCACTTTTGAATTTTGTAATAAAACCCTTCAACTTTTCATTGATCTAGAACTCGGTTAGAGTGAGCCCAATCAATAATAAATTGTAATTATTTCATGAATTGTATTTCTTCCTGATTTGATGCTTTGGGGAGGTATGTGTTTTAATGATTGTTTTTTTTAACTATGTAATGAGATTAAGGCCATGTGTATATTTTTTAACATCTTGCGAATTTGGTTGTGTTATGTTCATAATTACATGTGGGAGTGTTCTGATTGTAATGAGAGTGTAGGCATTTGAAGTACAAGAGGTGTGGTATAACTAAGGGGAGCAGGTTAGATATTCGATTTATGTAACTCCATCCCCTTGGTCTGAGGGGTTTCCCTCTTTTTCTTTTTAAGTTTCCAAGTAAGGGCATTATGATGTAACCTTGGAACAGATATCTCCATCAAAATTGGGGTGTGGTCAGGTAGTGTTCTAGATTTGTGTTCGATGTTGGTGGTCCAGGCACCAATATCTCTCGTGGCCAATCCGTAGTGAAACATGGACCAGGAGTTGTGTGCATCTGAAACACATATGCCTTCTAGTGGATACCCAGGATGTCTAGCCCACCGGATGTCAGCTGTGTTAAAGTCAGTTATGATTGTTTGCAGTTGTCAGGTGGCAATCAGGACGTTGTGCTGAATCAGTCCTATTAGTCCTCTTAGTTAGTTCAGGTCTCCTTCACAGATGGTTGCCTGTGGGCCGAGCTAATAGAAAGAGTATTAGCTATTGGTGTTTGGCCCATATGGCCATACCAGCCACGGCTGCTGCAGGTAAGTGTGGTGGGGCCAGCTGGAGGGGATTCCGAGAGATGACCACAAAGCAAAATTAATTATTCATTTAATTTTCCCTTGTGGTCGTCTCTCGAAATCCCCCCCCCCTGGTCCCACCACCCCACCGATCTTACCTGCAGCGGCCGCGGGTGGTCCATACTATAACAATACCCTAGCCTATCAGGGTAGACTGAATGATGATACATCTATCATTGTTATCTTAAATAGTCACATTAGTTCTTAGAGGAAAGCCCTTATGAATCACAATTACTACTCCTCATGCATATGAGTATGATGTCTTAATGACCCTACAAAGCCATCCAGATACATTGTGTCACGTATGGTGTGTCTCTTGCAGTATTCCAGTATCTACACCAGACTGTTGAGGTATACCAGTCCCCAGCAAGCACACCCCTCACATTTCATTACAAGGACACATGTAGAGTTAGCAGGAGGGTATATTGTAGTATGATATTTGGGTAAAGTTGAAGAGTACTCTGAAAGTGAATTCTATCAATTTGTGAGGTGATGGGTCAAAGGTGTCCAGTAGTATGACAGGTCTCTTAGTAGTTTTGGTAGTTACAAACTCTCTAATCAGCCTTCAACACTGAGGAAAAAGATCAATGAGAGAAAAAAATCTAACCCCTCCTGCCTCCCAGTAACCACAGTCAGACACCTTCTCGTGAGGAAGACCTGAGGGGCTCATCACCATGCCATTACAATCAACCAGCAAATGTGAACCAAAACCAGATCTGGTTGAAATAGTAACAGGAACAAACAAAATGATTAACCATGAACTTTATAACAGGTGACCGGATAGACCATTTCTGCAGTAGGTGAGCAAGTGGGTGGGTGTGATAGGAGCATACCGAGTAGCCAGTGATGCTTTTTTTGATAGTGCCTTACATTAATTATCTTTGAAGTCAAAGTGCAGTGGGTTACTCCACATTCAAATGGCAGGATTATGTAAATGAAACTCAGTAAAACTTTGCTCAAGATGCAGGGGTTATGTCAGTTTACAAGGTATCAGAGAGCTGTGAAAATTGCCAGCCCTGGTAGAGCCTGCAGGTGATAGCAGCATACTGAGTAGCCTCCCATCTGTAAGGTCCATTAGGCAGCATAACTGGTAATCAATCATTGTCACTAATGATTTGGGACCCACCGCAGTGCCCACGTGCTCATCTGCAAGATTTTTAAGAAAGAATTTGGTTGCTTGTTTGGCGTCAGTAAACACATGTCCCTGGCTTTAACTGTGATTGGAAGCTTGGTGGGGTAAATCAAGGCATATTGAGTTCCTGCTTTTTGTAGGTTTCGTTTGATTGACAAGAATTCTTGTACTGCAAGGTGTATCGTATTGAATCAATGGTGGATAATCACTTCATTTCAGTGATGATGTTGGAGAAACTGAATGGACAGTGAAACAAATCTGAGATGCAGTGTGTCATTGTACAACATGCTGAGTTTCAACAAAATTATTTTATGAGTAAGCTATCTTTAACATGAGAGATAACTATTTGTATGTTTAAAGAAATCCACGTAAACTGTTTAGTCTCATTGAAAATGTGTGTATAACATTGTCTGTGCAATACAGTGTGTCTGCTAAATAACATGCATGTTTTCGTAATGTGACTATCGTACACACATAAGTCCTTTTTACTATGTCGGGTGGACTTACGTCCGCTCAACACCATTGCGGTCTTGAGACCCTACTGCACATGGTGCGGTCGCATGCTCCCATTTCTCTTTGGGAGCTTGTGCTACGGCTGTAAACCGGCCATAGCACAAGCTCTCATAGAGAATTTAGAGTTTCTGGTAACCCCTGCACCGTGTGGCAGGCACCACATGCTGCCTGCCACATGGTGCAGGGATTAACAGGGGGGTACCGGAGGCCACAGGGAGAAGGTGGCCTGGCTAGTCACCAAAGTAACTTTCCGACAGGCTTTCAAAGGTCGGAAAGCCCAGCATGGAAAACCTGTAGGAAAACGACATCGTAATCTCAAATGCGGAAATGTCCGGAGGCCTCCGACTGGCCGACGGGCTCCTTGAATGACAAGCTGGTTTCACTTTCAACTGCATGCATTGCAATGAGGCAGTAGGAAGTGAAACCTATGATGTGACTCAAAAAAGCCTCTGACCTGCGGAGGCTTTCCAAGTCACATTGTAATGACGCCCATAGTTGTGTCCAGTCTAGATAAACGTACACTTCTGGTGCACTAGATTAAGATTTTTGGCTCAGTCCAGTTTCCTGCTTCTTTCTCTTACCCAGAGTGTTGGTGTATTTTCGTCCAAAGAGTTCCTTTGTCTAAAACGCATGTGAGTTGCAAGCCTCATTCCCGAGAGCCACCATCTTTGAAATTGGTGTGCTCCATTCTCAGAGCCTTCAGCCTGGCAGCAGCAGCAAATCTTGCCATGCTGCTAAAATATTGACTCCCATTGCGAGCAACCTTCAATATGGTCATAAACCTTGGTCCCAGCGGTAATTATGTATTGATCATCGATGAGGCAAAGTGTCCTGTTTGCCTCTTGAGCATTTCTCAGCTATTATTTCATCTTTAACACAGTTAATCTCTTTATTAACTTCTCTTTGTTTTGTTTTATGGAGTGAGACTCATGCCACTGCCTCTAGTCTACACTGACCAGATAGCTCTTGTTTTTTGGTTCTGTTACCGCCATCAGGTCTATGTACCCTGAGGTGCATATTTCCCTATACACCCAGCTTGCTGCAAAAACAGTCTGCTTAAGCGTTTCTATTATCACTCTGGACTCCAGTAGGCAATCTATGGTCCACTCAGGTCATTCTGAGAGTTTCCCATTGAGCAAATTCTGATTTGTTGTCCCTAATTCACTGTAGATGTCCCCCATTATACTTATGTCTTGATGAAAACCCCTTGATTCAATGTGAGGTTGAAATGTCATTGACATATGATCCAAACATAATTAATTGCCATCCTATGACTCATATGTATACAGGTCGACTATGGGCGTGTTGCAATGGATTAGGAACTGTGAAGTTGTTTGTATATCAACTCACCACCTTGTACTCTTGCATTGCTGTTTCACTAAGCTTTGGCAGTGGTCTCTTGCAAGGGGTCACATTACACCTATAAGCACTTGTTGTTGTGTGATACCTACAGAGTAATGTGGTTTATGCTGCTAATAAACATCTTTTTAAAACTGGAACCTGCATAATGTTGTTCTTTTATGTATAATATTGTTTATGTTAATGTTACTGTTTTGCAGTCAGGTATGACCTAAATTAATGATGTGAATCACTCAGAGAAAAATTATTTATCTCTGCCTGTTACATTCTTAAATAAAAAAAAGCATCATGTGTGGGTCATTTAGTATGCTGATATCAACATCCATGTCCACATTAGACCTCTGGTTCAATCTGCCTTCTTTCCTCTTGACCACGTAAGATTACATTCCAATATATAAGTGCTGAACACCATCAAGGAAAGGTGGGTAGATCGTATTTCACCATGTCTCTATTGGAAAGACTGCCAGTATACCAAGTAGGCTAGTGCCAGGACTTGCAAAGCACTGTTATTCATCTGATCCTTGAAGTTAACACTTTATAGAATATGTCTCAAGAAATTCGGAAATGAGTTTGCTGGCCTTTCAAATCATCCTTTTATATCTCAAGAAATTAGGAAATTAGTTTGCTGGCCTTTCAAAGCATCCTTAATTTTAAGTTGCTCAATCTGATCCTTAAATGAGAGTATGGACAATTCAATAAATCTTATGGATCAACTTCATATGTGCTGGCCATCAGGTCCTGTGTTATTTGTTTCTGAAGGGGTGATGGTAGATTCACCATGCTGGGCCTAAGACGTGTACTATGCTGCCACCTGACATTGTAATAACCCACAGTCTTTTTTTTTAGGAAAATGCAAATACATTCCAGCTTGGTCACGATATCTGACTGGCTCTTGAGTCTTTTTCCACAGTTGGCATAAAGGGTTAGCTTACCCAAGTCTACATGACTGTGCTTTATTAGTTAGTTCCTGGCTAACTTGTCACCCTGAGGCAATTAGATATAGAGTGTGTGTGCTAGAATTAAACACTTCTAAATGTAATTAGCTATTGGCCAATGCTGAAAAAATTACAAGATAACATTAATTTATCAGTGGAAATATTTGTGTCTTCTATTTAGATTTATGAAGCCCTAGAAATTGCTTTCTGCTTGTGATGAATACCTATAATTCAAGACAGTAGAACAATTTGGCCAATGTGAAGCAAGCTCTGCATTCACCACATTGTCATGTTTCACAGATATTACACCTCCTGTATAGTTCGTGAAGGCAGTGTGTGAGATAAGTAAGCCTGGGCGTAGTTCGCGAAGTAGCGCTACGCGTAGCTACGCAAAGTGTACTTCGCACTACGCGAGCTACGCATAGCACTTCGCGAACTGCGTAGTACCCTGTTCGCACTGTGCAAGATGCCGTTTTCAATGATTGTACAGTGCGAACAAGCATCCAGCACTGTGCAAGATGCCGTTTTCAATGATTGCACAGTGCGGACAAGCATCCAGCACTGTGCAATCATTGAAAACGGCATCTTGCAAAGTGTGAGCTGTAGTATTCTGCCGCTCGAGTAGATTTTTACTCGAGCTGCAGCTTTCTCAACGCGGACTGGTAGTTTATCATCGCGAGCGGTCGCGAGCATACGCGACCACTTGCAATGAGAAACCTGACCTCCCCGCCCTTGAGAATCTTGCCGGGAGGTTTATATGCCACACTCTCGATCGCCAACTTGACGTTGCCAATCGCGAACGAGGAAAAAGTCTCGCCTGGATGTCATTTTGCTTCCTCGCGGTCGACAACTTGATGTTGAGAGCCGCGAGCAAGCAAAAAATGACCGCTGCACTACGCTACGTGTGTTTGCACTGTGCTATATGCAATTCGCGTAGTGCGAAGTAGCGCAAACTTCGCAAACTACGCGAGCGTAGTGTAGTGCTTTGCCCAGGCTTAGAGATAAGCAAGAGTTTCCATTTCAACTCCTGTTATTTATGTATCAAATGCTACTTTTCTTCTAAATATTACAGCAAATGTTCATTAATGAGCTGCTCATGCCTATACAAGGCAATATATTTAATAAATCTAAACTGGACAAGGGAGAGCATGAACTAAATGACCATTAACTTATTTTGATTTGAAAATATATGTTTTATTAGTTCCATCTGTTCTGCTGTGTTCCAGTTGGCCTTCACCGGGCAGCATGTCAGGATTGGCAGTCAAAGTTTTATTAGAAATTCAATACTTCTGCTTGCCTAATGACTAATAAAAGAAGCACAAAGTTAGTTGCTGAAAGTCCATAATATCCTTCTAAGAACCCTTTGGAAAGTGTAATAGAGGATGAAAAGTATATCTTGGTTATCTTTTTCCATTGTATGTTTAATTTCCCCAGATTTGGTCAATCATTCCATATGCTGCAATAATCCCGAATTAGGATAACAATTAGTGCACAAAGCTTGCCCCCCCACTAATAGTGACAGATAATATTTGCTCAGTTTCTGTGATGATATACTTCAAGATTAGGTTTTTTGAAGCTCAGAAAAAATAAACAAGCACCATTACCCATACATAGCTACATTTAACAGTCACACCTTCTATCATAGAAGATGCCAGAAGGAGCTGTGTTGCTTAACACTTAGAACATCACATGAAAGCAACAGATGTCTCTTTGAGGGGGTGCTGTTTGGAGGAAAATGTGTTGCAACAGGAAATCCTCAGAGCAGACAGGAAATTCAAAGTAGCAAATTGTTAAGGAACCAGGCAATCTCCAAATCTGGATTGAAGAAGAGGAGGACTGGGTCAAGCAGGAGCAGGACTCCAGAAGATGGTACAGGGTTCGGGGAAACTAAGCAAATATTCTAAGAGAAGAAGCACAATTTTAGGAGCTGAAGCAGGACAGCACAGGAAAACAGGGGCACATATTCAGGAGAGAACCACAGTTACTAGAGCATTTGCAATGCGGGGGTAATGAGAGTTGCAGCTCCCTTTATTGAACGTACAGGAAGTAGGAATCAGAGGAAGCATAGAGTAATGTACAGGAAGTAGCATTGCCATGATAGGTTGAGATGCAACAACAATACAGACTGCAAGAGTGACCATGATGGTTTTGGAACCAAGTGTATAAATTCCCTTTTCTTCATGGAAAGTTTAAATAGAAGCTATCTTGTGAAAGAATGATGTTAAAGTTAAAGACTTGGGCTGAATAGGAAATTCAGAGAACGTGCTAGAAACTAAATCACAGGTAAAGAAACAGTTGATATGGTTTGTTTCACCCATAGAGCTGGAAAAATGTATGCAGAGTCAAGAGTGGCTTCCAGAAAGAACAGTGTGAACATTCTTGGACAGATAAATGAGTCTGTCTGCTGAAATATGCAAAGGGCAGGGAGACTGCTGCAATCTACATACCACAGCAAGGGAGAGACCCACATTGACTGAACAGCATGACATAACCACATTATGCTCATCCCGACATGCTGCACTGAAATTTTGAAAGTAATACGCTCAATAAATAAGTGACCGCTTGGGATTTATCGGGCCCGCGGCAGGACAGAGGATCGCTGTGTAAATAAGATTGATAGAGTGAAAGATTTTGAACTTAGTGAAAGGAGGAGGACTGAAGGATTTCAGAAAAATAATAATTGATTATTTTCAAGTGATTATCTTTTGAACATAGTGAAAAGAGGAGTATTGAAGAAATTATGAGAAATAAGAATTGATGGAATTAAAGATATCTGGTTGCGCGCCGCAAATTTATGACACAAAGTATTCGATGTTTAAAAAAAGAAGAGAATTCTTCTCTCTAAAATACAAGCCCTGATGAAGTCCTAAGGGAAGGACGAAACGCGTAGGCAGAAAGGCTGTTGATCTATAGAAAATGCAACTGTGATCTACAAATCGATTTTGTATTGTCGATTGAAGCAACTCGCTGAAGAATCAGCAAATTTGAAATAAGAAAAAAATAAAAGGTTACTGAAACCTGAAGGAAAGATTTCATGGACTCTATTTTTTGATGTTCCTTCCTAACTGTACACTTTTATTGATTGTGGTTTTGATGACAGTGAACCACAGGAAGTTGAGCATCTAACATTTTTCAATTGGGTGGTACTGTATGTGTTAGTTGCGCACATTGTGTTCCCTTACTGTCATTGTTCTCAGAGTCTCACACCCAATAAATACTCCACTCCGCCATTAGGTATTTGCCAAGTGTAATAGTATCTTCCAAAATAATGGGTAGCATATAGTGAAGCTTAAAGGTAAGCCTATAGGGTTTTCTGCTGAGGAGGACATTCAAGACAAACGCCTTGTGCCTTTTCTAGCAAACATGTCTGAGAAGCTTCGAGGCTATTATTCTGCAAATTGTAAAAACGCTGTTTCTCTATGGGTTTTATTGGCACCGAGAGCATTTATTATCAGTCAACAACCACAAACGCACATTAAGTGCTTGATTTGCACGAGCAGATGAGCATTCCATTTGTTGTTCTCCTATTTAAATTCTAGTTCAGCTAGAAAAAGGCAAACCTTTCCACCAAATTGATCCTATTAAAGTTTAGTGTGTAGTACATTCCTGACTGTGCACGCAGCAGAAAAGGGCAATGAATTAATCAAGATGCCAAGAGTCAGGTTACACAGCATGTAGAAAGCATTTCAGCTATATTATTTGGACAATTTCTGCGGGGAGTTGTGAAATAGAGGTCTAACATTTAACGTGCCTGGCGCATTTCCATGTGGACGCGGTTCAAACTCATTGCCTGCAGCTAGCTCGATGGAGGGAAGGAAATTAGTCATTGTATTCGGAGCTGATGGCTGACTCACATTCTTTCAATAGAGAACCACTACCTTGAAAAATGTTACATTTTTGCAAGCTTGGCATTGGAAGAGCATAAAATCCTTTGCTGCAGCTTTTATGTGTGCACTGTAAGTTAAATACAAGATGCAGTTAGTTATCAGCTTTTCACTCGTGGTTGTGCAGGAGCAGCCTTTACTCAGGGTCAGATTAGTTGAACTCAGATAATGCTTGTTTGGTTTGACTTTAATCTGTGTATGTGGTCTCACCTTGTCCCAAAGTATGTTCATGGTGAATTATCTCATATATTATCTATGAGACAGCACGGTTAAGCAGCTGCAGTTGAAGCAAGTATCCCAATCTCTGGGGGACATGTACAAGGACGTGGAGGAGAGAGGTGTTAGCCTTCCTGGCTTAACTCCTCTCTCCTCCACTTCTAAACGCGAGGCTGCACCATAATTTCACAAGAATGTGGTGCAGCCTTGCTTATCCCCCTGCGATGCCGCTACGTTTAGCAACTTAGCGCCAACGCAGGCACCCTTGCACCAGAGTGCAAGGGTGGCTATATGCAGGGGAGGATTGTTTATGTGTATTAAGGTGTCCCTTCCTGCAAATAAACAATCCTAGAAATGCCATTCTGTCACTTTCCTGCATGCTGTTTCATGCAGCACACATGAAAGTGACAAAATGGCTGTTGAAAAAAAATGTTTGTTTATGTATAGGAAGGATCACTTTCCTGTACATAAACAAACAATGGCATTTTGCTTTTTCCATTTGTGCTGCACAAGGCGGCACACATGGAAAAAGCAAAAACGAGGAGAAATAGTGCATTGCTACTTGTTTCACCATCTTAAGACCAGTTTTTACCTGGTCTTAATTTTGGCGCTGCCTCCTATGTACGCCACCCTTGTACATAGGGGGCAGTGTCAAAATGAATGGGTGTTGCGGTGGAATGCCCACCGCAACACCCACTGCCCACACCTTTCACGCTAACCATAGTGTGAAAGGGGGCCTTATGTACAAGGCAGCGTTAAGCCACATTAAGTGCCTTAACGCTAGGGGCGTGGCTTGGCGTTGAGGCTCCTCGGACCGGAGCGAAGGTCCCGCATCTCCTTGCTTCTGAAATCGGAACAAAAAGGCAGAACATGCGTCGGAATACCAGCGGAACAAGATGAGCTTAACTCCGCTTCACAAGAAAGCTGCGGTATGCTTGAAATTTTAAATTATTCCCTCCTCAGCAGATGTGATAAGATCACGGCCGCCATTTGTCTCCGCATATTGCCACGTATTGATCTTCACGAGTGCAGCAATAAGAATTTTTACTTCAAATACTTCCTAACTTTGCTTTTGAAGTTGTTTATGGCAATTACTAAGTTCACTATGTTTTACATGTTCCTCTAACCCGGTTTCTCCTCACTCTGTTAAACATTTATGAGGCAATGTGGTTATGACCGCCATTTTGTGTGACTTTCACCATAGTATTTTGCCACAATTTTTTGTAAGCTTATAATTGTATTCTTACTCCAGAGACCTGGATTTTGTACTCAGAGAGCTTAATTACTTTACAACTCTGGAGGCTCTCGTTGTCATAGACATGTATTTTCTCAACTCACACCTGCTTAAGAGTTCACCATCATTTGCTTACGAACGCCTTTGAAATTAGTCTCTACCATCTGTCATAGTGCAGTCTGCCTTTCAGGACTCTTTCTTCCATTTTACCTCTCGATTAATGGGCAGAGTGAAAGGTTCTTTTCCCAACGCATCTAAACAAAAACATTCCTACATCAAAAACTCCAAACTCTTTACTGAATTTTCCAAGCTGGAAGGCTCAGACTCACTTCTAGAAGAGGATATTATCACAACAATGGATGCAGCTCAGGTAGCAAGTCCAATGTAAAACAACTAAAAAAGGATCCACCTTCGCCACTTAAACCAGCCTCACCTGTTTCCATGGAACTATTGCTGCAGGAAATAAGATTGCTTTGGCCCTTCGTCGAGGAAACCAACTCTAAATTACAACTTCTTTCGGATAGCTGGTCCCAACTGGTCACAAGACTCACAGTAGTGGAGCACAATGTTTCCTCACTTAGCGAAACCACTAAAACTGTCACCCATTTGCAATCGCAAGTGACAACACTTCTTCAACAGGTTGAGGACCTTGAAAATCAAAATAGAAGGAACAATACATGTATTTATGGTCTGGTGGAAGGAGCAGAAGGTACGGATCCCCTCAGCTTCTTCAAATCCTTCCTTCCTAAAATTGCACACTTACCAGAAGATACTGTACTTAATATAAAACGAGCACATAGATTAGGCTATCTTCCAACAGGTACCTCACCATCGCAGAGGCCAAGAGGAGTCATCCTTTACTTCCTGGAATACACAGATCTCTTAAAAGTACTGGCAGCAGCTAAAAGTGCACAACGGATCTCCTGGTCTGGCTCAACTCTGTTTTTTGCCCAAGATTATGCCAAAGCCACAGCAGCCAGATGCAAAGTCTTCTTGAATATGAGACCAGACCTTCGTTCAATGGCTATGGTCTCTTTCATCCTTGTCTTTTTAAAGTTATGTATAAAAACAGAACAACTACTTATGAGGACCCATTACGTTTGCAAAGCTTCATTAACTTGCACAATACTGATCATATGGAGTCTCCTGGAACCTCCTTCAGGCTGTCAAATGGACCTCCTTGACTCTCCTCCAAAGTCATTCATACCCTTTGTAGTCTGAGACTACTGGATGCCTCTTAATCTCTTCATAATGTTTTCTTTCTTTTCCTCAGGCATAAGCTCTACGATGTTGTTGCATTCTTTTAGTTACATTTGCTCGTTCTTAATAGCTCTTATGTTTATTGTTCAAACTGTTACTCTACATTTCTTATGATGTTCTTTGCTTTCACAGCTTTTTCCATCGTATTGACTTGATCTTCTCCCGGTCCCGTTCAGTCTCTCCTGGACGTGTCGTCAGTTCCAAGTGGTTCCATCCCTCCCAATCTCAATATCCCCTGCGTTTAGGTATGTTTTTCTTGTTGTTTTCTTGTTTCTTGTTTTATCTCATGTTCCTTCACCTTCAGCTGATTTGTTTTCTTTTTCCTCTCTTCTAACATTGTCAAGTCAAGTCAAAAGAACTTTATTTCGAAGAAACTCTCCATTAAAGGTACATAAAATAAGAATATAAAAACATTTAAAAACATACATTGGGTAGTTAAAAAGTAGTTAAAAAGGTTGGAACATTAAAACACCAGGACAGCGATATATCTGCTAATTACATAAAATCATGTACCACGAACCAGCCACATCTCCGGACATCTGAGAGACCTTCACTGGCTCCCCGTCAACAAAAGAATCACCTTCCGCCTCCTCACCCACGCACACAAAGCCCTACACGACCAAGGCCCGAGCTACCTCAACAGCCGGATCAACTTCTACGCTCCCAAACGCCACCTCCGATCAGCCAACCACGCCCTCGCCACCGTCCCCCGCATCCGAAGAGCGACTACAGGAGGAAGGTCCTTCTCCTACCTGGCCGCCAAGACCTGGAACTCCCTCCCGACCGACCTGCGCCTGACCCAAGACCACCTCTCCTTCAGGAAGAAGCTGAAGACCTGGCTGTTCGAGCAGTAGCGGCTCCCCCCCCCAGCGCCTTGAGACCCTACGGGTATGTAGCGCGCTTTATAAGTGTCACTGATTGATTGATTGATTGATTGATGTACAATTTGACCCAGTGCAAGATTAATCAGGTTAGCATTTTCAGGTACCATTTTCTCTTATGCCAGAAAGCCCCCAGAAATTTGGCCACAGCAAACACAATGTGAGCAGCCATTTCACTCTTAAGAATTCTGAAGGCTTCGTGGCACCTGGTAAAACCCAAATTCCTACAAACGGGAATGATCCATTTTCTGCGCACCTCACTGTAGCCCGGACAAAAAAATATAATGTGCAGCTCAGTTTCATCGCATACTCTGCATGCCGGGCAAGTACTGGGTGCAGACACAGACCAATGACTAGTAAGTGCACGTATTGGCAGGGACCCGTGCCTCCATTGTAGATAAAGCTTCCTAATTAGTACAGGGTAAATATTGTCCAGGATTAGTTCAAAGCCGTAGGCATTTTTAATACAGAGAAATTGATGCGTTAGAGTCCCTCGGGTTATAGAAGGTCGGAATGTGGGAGCCTTAGAATTATAATGCAATTTGGTTAGAACCTTTTTGGGAAGCCTGGGGCAAGCATCCAGGGGGTCGTTCCAAAGAGCATCAAGACCTAAGCCCACCAGATTGTTCCTTACAAATTTAAGCCAGGCAATGTTCCCCGAATTTGGAAGACTAAGGACTTCCTGCAAGCCCTGTCTATAATGAATCAGTTCGGGTACAGCCCACAATCTACGCCAATAAATCAGGGGGCGAAGCGCCAATTCTTCTTCCAGGGGTCTGATGCCTAGGTCAACTCTTAATGGCACTAAAGGTGTACTTGGAGGAAGGGCTACTAGACACCTAAGAAACCTATTCTCCTCTTTTGTCAGACTAGCCATGACTTTGTGACCCCATAATTCGCTGCCATAGATAACGGCTCCTCTGGCTTGCACCCTGTAGATGTGGAGCGGAGGGCCTATGGGTTTGAGGGTCGACCTATTTTTCCCCACCATCCTTAAAATCCCGCCCACATGTTGCGCTAGTTTCAGCCTTGCTTTCTCCTGGTGCGGACCCCACCCCAATTCCTCATTAAGGGTTACACCAAGATATTCAAAGGTGTTGACTCGTTCTAGCGTGTTGTTCCCTATGCGTGGGATACGGTGGAACCTGGGTGGCGGATTGAAGGCCATAAATTTGGTCTTTAGAGTGTTAATCTCCAATCCGTGCTCTCTCTAGAAGTCCCCAAAGCCGCCTAACACACGCTGGATTCCCATCGGCGACTTGGAGAGAAGGAGGGTATCGTCCGCAAACATAATTGCCGGAACCCTCCTTCCCGCCAGCTTTGGGACGTCGGAATTGGGGACCTTGTTGAGGTGATCAATAACCCCGTTGATGAAGAGGCAGAACAGGGTCGGTGCGAGTACACACCCCTGTCTTACCCCTCTGTCAACGGGAAACTTGTTTGATAGGGCGCCATGCCTACCACACCTCACTTGAGCATAGGTGTTGGTATGGAGGCGGATGATCATTGACAAAAGATCACCTGGCACCCCGGCTCTAACCAGCACTTCCCACAGCTTACCACGTGGAACCAGGTCGAAGGCTGCCCTTAGGTCCACAAATACAGTATAGAGGCTTCCACCCTCCAACTGTATTGTTTTCCAGTATATAAGGGACAGTCTAAAGACCTTGTCATTTTCCACGTTCTTCTATTTGTCTCTCATATGTCTTTTGTTCTGTGTATTGCACTATATTTTTCTACTTTGTTCTTTTGCCATCTAATCTATCCACTTATTTTTTTTATGTGACCATTATCTTTTTCCATATCTATATCTGTTTATCTATTGTCTATATTTCTCAACGTTGTGAACTTATTTTCCTGCCTCTTCTCTTTAGTATCTCTTATAACGTTAACTGACGTTTTTGCAATGAATTGGACTTTAGTGTTTTAAGTTTGTATTTTCCCATTTCTGATTCTTTCACCTTTTCTTGTTTCTGCTTAATTACTTTCTGTATGTCTTAATGTCCTAAAATTATTTAACCCTCTCTTCCTTTTTCTATTTCTTTCAATGCTATACAATGTGTTTGCAATGTATTAGACTCTTGCACGGCAAGATTGGACCATTTTTTAGCTGTTTCTTTTATCTTATCGAATTGGATCGTTACTTTCTGTTACTTTTATCATTCCATTTTAATATCTCATGTCACTTAAGTTAGTTTCATGGAATATTAGGGGTCTAAATTCTCCTATCAAGAGACAGAGAGTTTTATCACACTTGGCTAAGTTGAATGCTGATATTGTTTTCTTACAGGAAACCCACCTTACAGATATTGAATCTCTAAAATTGAAAAGAGGCTGGGTGGGTGAGGCTTATTTTTCCCCAGGAGATGGCAAACGAAATGAAGTGGTGATACTATGTCGTAAATCCCTACCAGTTACATTGTTATCGCAAGAACCAGATGATGAAGGGAGGTGGCTCATTGTTAAACTATCACTAAAAGGTACTCTAGTTTCTCTTCTCAATGTTTATGCACCTACGGGTGGAGATGCTTCCTTTTGGCCTGCTTTGCCAAAGCATATTTCTCAATGTATCGAAGATAATTTTATTTTGGCTGGAGGCTGCAATCAGGTGTTCGACCCCTTTTTAGATAGAAATTCAAAAGTATCCTTCGTACCCAACAAGTCACATAAATCTTTCACTCACATTATACATCAACATAAATTGCTTGACGCTTGGCGCCTTTGCAACCCGACTACTAGAGAATATTCCTTCTATTCCTCAACCCACCATACTCAATCAAGAATTGTTTATGTCTTTGTATCCCATAACATTTCACAATCCCTTACACATGCAGAAATTGGCCCCATTCTCTTATCGGATCATGCACCGATTTCCGTTAACTTTGATATACTTCCCAGGAATAATGCTCCTAGAAGATTGCGCTTTAATAATGCACTCCTTTTAGACCCGAAATTCACAACAGC
Source organism: Triturus cristatus (assembly GCF_964204655.1). NCBI lineage: Eukaryota > Metazoa > Chordata > Amphibia > Caudata > Salamandridae > Triturus > Triturus cristatus. The sequence goes on along the minus strand of NC_140581.1, from coordinate 744,498,313 downwards.
CTTTGCTTCATTCTCCACGGAATATTTTGAAAGGAATAACACAGATTCCCTATCTCCTGCAATCATTTGGGATGCCTTTAAGGCATCAGCAAGAGGTTTATTTTTAGATTACGTGGCAAAGAAACGAAAAGCTTTGTGTAAAATTGCTAAAGACCTTCTTCAAGACATTAAGGCATTAGAACATTTATATTACACATCACACTTGGAAGAATGCATAAAGACCCTCCTCAATGCTAAGTTGGATTTTAACAAAAAATCAACAGAAGACGCTTCACTATATTTATTCAAATCTAGCGCAAAATTTTATGGAGGTAAAAACAAGGCAGGAACATTTTTAGCCAATTACTTAAAGATTCACCAAAACAAACTAAACATTGAATCTGTCTTTGATGAGCACTCAGTCTTAAAATCTAAAGATGCTGAAATTTTACATGAATTCTCTCTCTTTTACAAATCTTTATACTCTTCAGAAACCCAACCTACATATCATTTACTATTGCAATTCTTCTCTAACATCCAAAAGCCTCAACAGGCCCCTTTGGATCTTTACCCATTAGAATCGGACCTCTCCCAGCATGAACTTCTAAAAGCCCTTCAGAATCTCAAAAGAGACAAAGCTCCTGGCCCGGATGGCTTTACCATTGAATTTTATACCCATGTTTCTACGCTTTTAATACCCAAACTACATTCACTTATAAATTTCTTTTACTCCTCAAAAAATTCTTCTAGATAATTTTCTGAAGCTCATATCTGTCTTATCCCTAAAGAAGGTAGAGACTCTAAATATTGTAAAAACTACAGACCTATTTCGCTGGTCAATAGTGACTATAAAATCTCTAAAGCTTTAGCTATACGTCTTGATTCTTAGCTCCCAAAGTTACTAGGTAAGGAACAATCTGGCTTTGTTAAAGGGAGAGTCATTACAGACAACACACGGCTCTTGTTTGATATCTTATCCAAGTCTTCGCATCTTGACCATCCCATGGCGGCAATTGCATTGGATGCCAAAAAGGCTTTGATAGGGTTGAGTGGAAATATTTATTTTATACCCTTGAATGGTTTGGATTTGGCCCCAATTTTATAAATTTACTAACTCTTCTCTACTCCAATCCTCGCGCAGCAATTTGTGCCAATGGCTTAATTTCCTCATTTTTTGACTTAGGTAAAGGGGTATGTCAGGGTTGTCCTCTTTCTCCTTTCCTTTTTAACTTAGCCCTAGAACCATTTTTATCCAGATTGCGTCAAAACCCAAACATTTATGGATTTCAAACACCAAGGGGCCGATTCCAATCCTGGAAAAAGGCTGTACAAATCGTTGTATGGAGCGTTTTTTCCGTACAACTCATACCCGGTAAACTTTTCTTTCAACCTAGGAAGTACGATTCGTACAGAAAGCCTCTTTCCATACAAATCGTACAAAAGACCATACAGCTAAAATAAAACAACGATTCTGATCCGGAACAGCTTGCACACGACGTCTGTATGTATTTAGGCAGCGGTTTCCTGCCCAGCAAGTACGATTCGTCCCTACGGCACTCCGTACGGCTCTTTTCTTACGGGAGCCAAAAACAGCTGTAAAAGCAGAGTCCCCAGGGATACGAGTCATACAGGCATACACCCCCGTGCGATGTGTATGTACGGTGCGTACCCCAACATCGCGTATGTACTGTGGGTACCCCCAACATCGCGTACCCCAACATCGCGTACCCCAACATCGCATACCCCAACATCGCATACCCCAACATCACATATGTACTGTGCATACCCCCAACATCGCATACCCCAACATCACATACCCCAACATCGCATACCCCAACATCGGGTATGTACGCACTGTACTTACGCGATGTTGGGGTATGCGATGTTGGGGTACGTGATGTTGGGTGTATGCTCAGTACATACGCGATGTTGGGGTATGCAATGTTGGGGTACGTGATGTTGGGGTATGTGATGTTGGGGGTACGCACAGTACATAAGCGATGTTGGGTATGCGATGTTGGGGTACGCGATGTTGGGGTACGCGATGTTGGGGTACGTGATGTTGGGGGTACACCCAGTATATATGCAATGTTGGGGTATGCGATGTTGGGGTACGCGAAGTTGGGGGTACACACAGTTCATACACGATGTTGGGGAATGCGATGTTGGGGTACGCGATGTTGGGTTATGCGTTGGGGGTACGCACAGTACATACGCGATGTTGGGGTATGCGATGTTGGGGTACGCGATGTTGGGGTACGCGATGTTGGGGGTACGCACAGTAGATATGCGATGTTGGGGTACGCACCGTACATACACAATGCACGTGGGTGTATGCCTGTACGACTCGTACCCCTGTACGACTCGCACCCCGGGAACAGCTTTTCCCGGGATACGAGTCGTACAAAGTTCGCTTCATAGCGGGTAATGGCATTCCCCGTGTAGGGGATGTTTTCCGTACAAATCGGAAATCGGAAAGCCGGTCCGGATCGTACTAGTAGGGTTGGACTGCATTTTTACAATTTGTGCGGAAAAGTGTCCGGGTCCGCCTGGTACAACTTTTCCCGATCCGATTTGTAATGATTGGGCCGATCCGTACAAATCGGATCGGGAAAAGTTGTATTTTTCCTGTACGAATCGTACTTCACGGGTCGGACGAGACTTCTACGATTTGTATGGAAACATTTACCGATACGAGTCGGACGGGAAAAAAAAATATAGGATCGGAATCGGCCCCCAAATGTCCACGTCAAGCTCGCAGCCTATGCTGATGATATTCTCCTTTTTTTATCTAAGCCAGAAGAATCAATTCCAGCTTTTTTAGCAGAGGTGAAATCTTATTAACTTATTTCCGGATACAAATTAAATAACGACAAGTGCGAAATACTACCGCTAACAAAACATACTTTCAGCTCACAATTTCAAGCTTCTCAATTTAAATGGAGTCCAAGTCATATCAAATATTCAGGTTTACACTTTACACCCTCAATTTCAGAAACGGTAACATTATGTATGAATAAGTGCCTTCAAAAGATCACAGAATTGATTTCTAAATGGCACCCCCTTTATTTGTCTCGGTGGGGCCGCTTGGACACCGTAAAGATGATGTTATCGCCCATAGTATTATATTCTATCTCAAATATCCCAATCCCCATTACTTCCAAATCAATTAAAAAAAATAATTCCGTTCTATCCTCCTTCTTATGGAATAAAAAGAAATCTCGAATGTCTTTGTTAAAACTAATTCGTCCTAAAACAGAGGGTGGAGTTAACTTCCCAGATTTCCAGGCTTATCACAAAGCTTTCTTACTGCGTCAGGCCTCTCTGTGGTTGCTTGACTCTGCAGATGAATGCCCTCTCTGGACTTTAATTGAATGTCTGTTTATCTCTCCTTTCTCTTTTTGTGAATATCTTTCTTTCTCCATTTCCACTCCTGTACTGAAGTATACTTCCAAATTACTTGACTTACCTTCCCACTCTACTCTTGATTCCAAGGATTCCTTTTTTAATTCCACAATTTGGCATAATAAAGATTTATTGATCCAAAATAAACACTTTTATTGGAAGACTTGGAGAAATAGAGGTTTGATATGGATTCATCAATTATTCTTAGACTCAGAATTTTTGCCTTTTGTTACGCTCATGCAGGTATTCAACTTACCAATTTCCTTTATCCATAAATACAATATATTTAAACAAGCTGTATTAGAAGCTTACTCCCATCTCCCTGACATGCCTGCCACCTCCAATAAGTCAGATCCCTCTACACAACTTCATGCCCTGTTAATGACCAAACCCAAAGCCTCTACTATTTGCAAACACCTACAAGGCACTGACACTGACAGACAGAAAACAAAAACTGAAGAGGCCTGGGAAATAGACTTTGCGGTATGCTGGACCCTCTCACTTTGGAAAGGCATCTGGTTCAAAATTCGTAAAGCCTCTAGAGCAACAAATACCACACAAACATTATTTTTTGTTTACAATAGACTTTTATTCACACCAGCCATTTTATGTAAGCGTTTTCCAGCCACTCCAGACACATGCTGGTCCTGATCCTCCCCTAACGCTGACCTATTTCATATGCTATTCATTTGTCCACAAGTACAAACTTTTTGGAAGCAAGTATGGTCACAAATGAACCTGATATATGATACAACATTTCCTTTTTCTGTTACTCATAACTTCTTGGGTAGTCTCTCTCTTATCTGAGACGAGATTTCACTTAATGTCAAGGTTATTGATTTATTGCTAGCGATTGCCTTTAAACAAATTACTGTCAATTGGAAAAACTTCTCGAAGATTTCATATAGAGCTTGGTGGTACACTGTTTGCCATAATCATAGGTTGGACACTGTCTTTGTATACCCACCTCAAATCACTACAAAACATGTTGACCTGTGGTCACCTGTCACAACATTTATTGACAATAGTGCCAAGAGATGTTCTTTGCCACAACCATCTCAACAGGAGGTTCCCAAACCACCTTGAATTCCCTAGTAGTTCCATAAGTTTATTTCATATCCCTTATAATGTATATATGTTTCATTTAACCTACATTCTATGCTTTTATGTTTCACTTCTGTATTATCTGTCCAATTCCTTTACTTTCTAAGCAATAAGATTGGATTGTGATGATGTAAGATTTATAACGTATATTTTGTATGGTCACCTTGTTTTCTTCTCAATAAAAATATTTGAACTTAAAAAAAAGTGCCTTAACGCTGCCTTGTACATAAGGCGCAGCCCCTATCACCACCACAACGTCACTATAGGTGACGTTGTAGTGGCGATAGGGTCTTGTACATATGCCCCTCTCTGTATTAATAGATCCTTGAAGTGTCTTGCTATCTTTACAGGTGCTTTAAAACATTTCCTTTTTATGTGGCTTGAATGTGCATATAAAAGCAGAGAAAAAGCTGCAGTAAAATAATGCAAGCTACTGCTTTGATTATGTTTCCTGTACAGTAGCTTCAGTGCAGGCCTGAAACAGAATGTGTTTATTTAGTGATCCATGTAGTAATAGTGACTCATGTGTGGACTCATGGAACCCTGGCATTGTTATGCCATGGTTCTGCATAGAATAGCTGTTTGAATCTGTGCAGTTAGAGGATGACTGTTGTGCCACCAGCAGCTCGCTGTACCATGTGAAATAAACTACTTAATTTACCTTACGTGCTGCATTTCGTATCCTTGAAGTGCAAAACTTTTCTTGCCTATGAGTTACGAGTGAGCTGCTGACATGGACCCATGTGTCTTGGTGGAAGAAGTTTTTCTCTTTGCGACACCTCCTTGGTACGACAAACCCGAGGTACGGAAGGGGTGGTGTTTGAAGTTGTGGCACATGTAAAACGAACTTAAGACGACTGTCAGCATTTCACTGGTACATTAGTGAGGTTTATTTGAGGAAAAAGTGCTGGTGTACAGCTCAGAGTACATCAGCTTTGAAATGCAGAGCTAATACAGCCGACATAGACTGAAGTGTGTCAGAGAGCATTAAACCCATACTTATGCATGGAAAGGCAGCATTATTGCAGGCTACATAGACATCGGTGGCCATTTTAAAGAGGAAGGTGGATTTGTGATAAGTGTACTAGCTGAGACTGGCATATGCAGCACAAGAAAACATGATAACTCTAACAAGCATTGGCATAGCCAATAGGTCTCGCCTTTGGGACCATATAAGTGGTTAGCCATACAGCATAGAAGCTGCGAGTTTACAAATATTACAAAGAACACTCTGCGTTTTTCTAGGCATGAGCAGGCAGGAGAGGGGTGTGGGAACGAGAAGGGGTGGTGGGGGTGCGAGGGGGAGGGCAGGAAAGGAGCAGGGGAAGATGGAAGAGAGAGGAAGGGAAATGTATTGGTACGGAGGAGGGGGAGAATGGGGGAGGGGAAGAGAAGGCCGAGGAGAGAGGCAGGAGGCAGAGCACCAGAGAGACACAAGAGGGAGGCCCGAGGCCAGTAGTAAGGAGGCAGAGCAACAGGGCGGCCCAGTAGTGAAGAGGCAGAGCACCAGGGCGGGGCAGAAGTGAGGAGGCAGAGCACCAGGGCGGAGCAGTAGTGATAAGGCAGAGCACCAGGGCAGCGCAGTAGTGAGAAGGCAGAGCACCAGGGCAGTGCAGTAGTGAGAAGGCAGAGCACCAGGGCAGCACAGTAGTGAGGAGGCAGAGCAACAGTTCGGTGTAGTAGTGAGGAGGCAGAGCACAAGGGCAGTACAGTAGTGAGAAGGCAGAGCACCATGGCGGCACAGTAGTGAGGAGGCAGAGCACCAGGGCGGCAGAGTAGTGAGGAGGCAGAGCACCAGGGCGGAGCAGTAGTGAGGAGGCAGAACACCAGGGCGGAGCAGTAGTGATAAGGCAGAGCACCAGGGCAGCACAGTAGTGAGAAGGCAGAGCACCAGGGCAGTGCAGTAGTGAGAAGGCAGAGCACCAGGGCAGCACAGTAGTGAGAAGGCAGAGCAACAGGGCGGCAGAGTAGTGAGGAGGCAGAGCACCAGGGCAGCGCAGTAGTGAGGAGGCAGAGCACCAGGGCGGCGCTGTAGTGAGGAGGCAGAGCACCAGGGCAATGCAGTAGTGAGGAGGCAGAGCACCAGGGCGACGCGATGCAGTAGTGAGGAAGCAGAGCACCAGGGCGGCACAGTAGTGAGGAGGCAGATTACCAGGGCGGCGCAGTAGTGAGGAGGCAAAGCACCATAATGTACTGTTATTGATCCCGGGAATCAAGGTGCATGTAACAAAGCTGTGCGCATGCGCCATAGGCAGAGCCTTTGAGTGAGAGTGCTATTAGTCCGCCAATACCTTTGTTACGAGAACCAAGAACCAGAGAGCGAGAGAGAGAGAAAGAGAGCGAGAGAGACGGAGAAAGAGAGAGAGAGAGAGAAAGAGAGAGAGAGTGAGAGCGCCCGGGAGTGCTGCGTGCGCAGCCTGCTCTTTTTGAAAGCACATACTCGTGCTTATGGGGCACCGCTGCGCACTCCCGCAAGCTGTATGCCGCCACAAGCACGAGTATGTGCTTCGAAAAAGAGCTGTACGACGACTAAAGGTCTCCTATGCAGTGCATGCGTGCTGCGTAGGCGAGACCTAAAAGGGGGGACACTAAAACTAAGGCACAAGGCCTAAAATAAAAAACAAGCATTGGCATAGCCAATAGGTCTCGCTTTTGGGACCTTATAAGTGAATAGCCATGCAACACTTGAGGTTGTCTAATTTAGGATATTGTGCTGGATAACTAAATATTCATAATGTTCCAAATGCGAGACCTATTGGCTATGCATTGGGGGGCCTTATAAGTGTTGACTTTGGCAATGTTTCTAAGCTGTGCTGTAGAGAAGTGTGGCTGCTGTGCAGCATGCTGAGAAGTTGTAAATAAAAAGTGTAAGAAGCACTGAGTGATGCTGTGCTGTCGTTGAGTGATGCTGTGCTGGCCCTGAGTTATACTGTGGTGGTGTTGAGTGATGTTGTGGTGGCCCTGAGTGATGCTGTGGTGGCCCTGAGTGATGCTGTAATGGTGCTGAGTGTTGCTGTAGTTGCGCTGAGTGATGTTGTGGTGACGCTGAGTGATGTTGTGGTGCCCCTGAGTGATGTTGTTGTGGTGCTGAGTGATGTTGTGGTGGTGTTGAGTGATGCTGTGGTGGCGCTGAGTGATGCTGTAGTAGCGCATAGTGATGCTGTGGTGGTATTGAGTGATGATGTGGTGGTGCTGACTGATGCTGTGGTGATGCTGAGTGATGCTGTGGTGGATTTGAGTGATGCAGTGGTGGTGCTGAGTGATGCTGTGGTGGTGCTGATTGATGCTCTATCACACAGTACTGAGAAACAGGTCCAACAAATTCATTAGTCAACAAAAAGAAACGTTTTCAGAGATTTCCCAAAGCACAAGTAATGTGCAATGAGGTGAAGCGAGAAAGGGGGAGATTTCCACAACCTTGCTGCTGCAACAGGAAAAAACACAGTGCCTGATTCTGCATCATCTTCTTTATGAATGAGGTGCTGTTGCCATTTGCTTTATGACAGATACATTGGCTTTTGAATTCGATGCCTGTGTGAACAAGAAGCTAATGTAATTGATTCAAATGGTGGGTGGTAGGTGCCCATCTTGGTAAGCCAAGGAATACTCAGCGCACATTTTTTTTCAAATAATTTGAAGGTTTTGAATTTGGTAGTTGTATAAAACCAGATACATATGTTTCAGTAATCAAGACACAATCCCACAATTATGATGCGTGCCCTCCGTTAATCAGTATCTATGTGCTCACAGTCACGCATGGCAAGCGTAACAGAAGGAATAATAATTTTGTCGTTGTACATATGTGTATCAAATTGACTTTGGGAGCTACCCTTTTCAGATGGTGCACCAGAACGCCCTGCAAACTGGAGCGCTTCATAAACTCTCTGGGTATATGAAGCGCTATACAATCAGAATCAGAATCAGAACATAGGTTTATTTCGATTGAGATACAGCAATCATAAAAAGCACAGACTGATAGCTGTGGTTGCAGCTAGCAGCACTGGATGCATCTGATATGATGGACGGCGTCTGATAGGACTGGATGTAGGTGATGTCATTCGTGGCTGCTTAGGTCTGCCATTTTAATGAATCAAAGACTGTGCAGTGCAGGACAATAAAAAAGACAGTCTAAAAGTCCACTTAATGGTGGGGTGTGCCGTCTTTTAGTGGAAGCGATCCTAGTGGTGGGGTGTGCCGTATTTTAGGAGAAGTGATCCAGCTCGGTTTGATTTGTAGTAGATGCTGAACCTCAGGCTTGGAGCTGTCACTCTCTCATCATGTTCTCCGTAATCAGTGCCTGTTACATGTGTTAAGGAAAATAAGCACTATCCATTTAAAATAATAACGTAAATAGTGAGTGCAAAACAAAGTTTGAGAGACGACAGTAATCGATACATAACTAATAAAGGTTTCGCAAAAGAAACGAGCACTTTTGGTGCACATAGTGGTCATCTAAACTGCCTGGAGAATGCCCTTACTGGGGAACCAAATACAAATAGTAGACCATCATCACAAAAGCAGAACTCAACACATTAAGACTTCTCTTCAAAAAAACATCCTTAGTGAAAGGGATGTGTCTTGATAACGCACTTTCGCCACCTCGAACGGCTCAGAGGAACTTTGTCAGAAATCACACAGAGGAGATTAAAATGAGTCACTATTGTAGCACAGAAAATTTCTGACCACCTCTAGGAAGGTTCGAAAGAAATTACACAGTACAAAGTCTGCAGAAACCACACAGGTAATCAACTGAGTCTACGGTGACGGGGATAGCAATCTCAACTATCGCTTAGTTAATTCTGTTTGGGGTTGTTTTAGGCAGTGTCTAGTGATCCCTAAAACGTTACAAATGTACCTCTGACCTGGTGAAGTCTTACGTAATTACTTATGTCAAAAACACTACTATACCATATTGCCAAGGCAAATTAATGGGTTTCTTTGACACAGAAGGGCCATATTGAATCATACTATGCAGACACAACATGAGGTGTGTGTCTACATCTAGGGTGATCATTGATCATGCCTTTTCTTGTTCTGATCGCTGTCTTCACCCTGTGACTTAATCACAGACAACTTCAATCAATAGAAAATTCTTGGCACATCACATAAATGTAGGAAAAGGAGGTGCTTCACTTCTATAGCTCCATCCAGTCTTCGCCCCCCCCTTCGTAGCTCACACAATCACATCAAAAAATGAATTCTCACAACATAGTTCATTTTGCCTACACTAAGTTTTCCCGTAAGGCTAATTGCCAGTAAATAGAATTAAACACAACTGTGTATTTTTAACGCAATGCACAATGCCTAGTGCGTTCAAGGGAAGAAACAGAACGCAATGCAGATATGGAGAATACACAATATCCTAATTCATTCAACAACTTGGAAAGCATTCATTGTACATGGTGAAAATATACAATTCCCAGTCCATCAAAAAGATTAAATCTAATCAAATAATTAAAAAAATATAATGTGAAAGAACATCGCACAAACTGTGTGTTTGTGAAGTGTGTGCCTCTAATTACATAAAAGCACGGCCACACTTACAAACCGATATAATTAAAAAAATATAATGTGAAAGAACATTGCACAAACCACGTGTTTGTGGAGTGTGTTCCGTTAATTACGTAAAAGCGCGCCACAATCACAAACAGACATAATTTAAAAAATACAATGGAGTGTGCAAAGTAAACAACTAGCGCATAGAAGGGCACTGTAATACCTGCAAACAATGCCGCTCCGAGGCTCATTAATTCCAATTGAAATTTTTTTTTGGCAGCGGGCGGAAGCCAATTGAGAAAAGCCTGCTTGCTCTGTTTACGCCCTGCCTGTAGCTGTGGGAAGAGGGGGAAGAGGCAGCGGGCGCTATGATGAAGGAAGCCGTTTTAGGCAACTTGCCCTCCCTGTTTGCGCCGTGCCTGCCTGCTGGAAAGAGGTGGAAAAGGTTGAGGGTGCTGTGCGGAAATTAAGGTGCGCATGCTGTGTAATAAAGTGCCACGCTTGTAACAGAAATCAAATGGCACACTATAAACAAGCTGTCACCATTGCACGAAAAACAATAAGGACGAACGTGAAATCAAAGACAGGGAGAAAGATAGAAGAAAGCTGAACAGGGAGGGTTTAGGCAAACAGAGTGGAGGAGTGGGGAGAAAAGGACGAGAGGCTATGGGACGGGAGGAGGGAGGCGTGGTCAGAGAGGAGAGGTGGGGAGTGAAACAAGCTGTGAGACGCGCTCTGTAGTGGGGAGGGGGAGGGGCATTGAAGCGAGGTGCGCGCGCTTGGCCTAGCGAGAGGAAAGCCAGATGGTGCATCACTGTATGCCACACAAAGCTGTGGTGGGACTTTTAAAACTCCTCTCCTAAATGTCTCGCCAGGGCAGCGCATACGCTGGCTCAGGCGAGACCTAAAAAGTAAAGGGACTTGTATTCTAGTCTCCGTTGAATCGTGTGGCAGCCTTCGTTGAGAGAGTAGGATCACTCACATACACTGCTTGCTTTAATGTATGTGTGTCACGTGCTGAAAATATATGGGGTATTACAAAACCAGGCAAAGGCTTGTTGACTAGCTGACATGTACAGCGCACAGATAGTTAAGCTTAGCTTTCCACAATTGATGCTGATGTTATGATATGTTATTTATATTTAAAATAGCGCACAACTCACCCAGGGGCATCCCTGCGATGTGCACAGCATTTATTGAGAAAAACACATAGCATGTATGTATCGTATCGTCAAACTTTATTCGGTTTAACAAATCATAAAAGTCAGACATAAAAATACAACAATATATGGAATACTTAAAAGAAAACGCAGTATGTTTAATACAAAATTTCAGAGAACTGTACTTGGCCGTACAAATGAAGTCATTTGAAATGTATTATCCTTTAAAACAAACAATTTTTAAAGTGCGCAATGTCCTCTTGGTAATGCCAAAAAAGTTTTACATCCTCTAAAGGTAAAAGTCATCTGTTTAAACAGTGTTGAAACATAAAATACAGTACAGAATGTTAAAAACAATACTTTTCCTACTAGCGTCCTTAATCGCATTACAACAGAAATAAATCTGTATATCATGTCACATATATATTCTGATTGAAGGAGTTGGAGGTAAAATGAAGCTATCCTGCATTTCCTAATATTTAACACCCGCAAAAGTTGTACAATAAAATTCCTGCATGGTTTATCGTATAGATGGCAGAAAAAAAGTAATGCAACATATTCTGGATTGAATTACAGTCGCATGGGCAGGGGTCCAGGTGGGCATCGTGATATGTTTTGCTGGGGTACGACACTAGTTGATGAGCAATGCCAAATCTAAATTAGATAAGATATATTTTTTTAGAAGGGCAAAAAGGGAACAGAAGATATGGCTCAATTCTTTCAGTGGTAACCAAGGGAAAATAGTTGGCTACGCGTTTTTCACTGAGTTCTAAACCTTCTCTAGGCTTCATTTGGGCATTTATAAGTTCCCTTTTTAATTGGGGCTTCATAATCAAGGTAATGAGTTCGGGGTTGGATAAACAATCCTGCCTCCCAGTGAGTGCCAACTGACTGTTAACGTAGCTAAGCCACAATATTTTGTGAGCATGATCGCAATGTAAGCAATCCTGTATTATTTCTTGATTGAGCACTGGTTCTTCATTTGTCCAAATTGAGTGCCATAACATGATTGAGGCAATTTGAATTTGACCTGTTAGAGGCGCTAACCTCAATGCCTTATGACAAATGATAATCAGAAGGCTGGGGTGGACAGACAATAATCTTCTAAGAAAGACTCGTTCAGTAATTTGTAAATTTGACGTTACAATATCCCCAAACCACAGCTCCACACAAGATGACAGCGCAACAGTGAGCGTCATAAATATTGGTAAAAGCCTTGATGGGTTTGGAACCCAATTTCCTTGAAAACCTGAATAGAGCTTCAATCGTTCTATCAAAGCTCCTCATCTTAACTGCTATTAGATGGGACCACAAGCCTTTATGATCAAAGGGGATGCCTAGTTAAGAGAAATTTGAAACCTGGAGTAGCTTTTCGTTGTTGATATAACATGATCTTTTTATAGTGTACTTTCCCCACCATCATAACATGTGACTTTGCTGTATTCATCTTTAAGCCCATGTCGCTTATAAACTCATTGAATCTATTTACAAGGATTTGCAACCGCACACCAGTTCTTGAAATTAATACACAATCATCTGCATATAATAGTTCAGGGAGGTTTCTCTGACCCACCCTTGGCACATCAATCACCCCATTGTTCAAAAAGCTTTCCAGATTTTTTAAATACAGACAGAACAAGAATGGGTTAACACGCACCCTTGTCGAATACCACTGTTCATTTTGATCGAAGATGACAATTCACCGGCTGCTCCATACCTTACTCTACCTGTCATGTCTCGGTTCATCTGTGCTTAGGGGTGAACCAGAGGAGCTTATTTACCCATTCTTAGCATCTTCTTCCAGATTTTACCTCTCACCACCCAGTTGAAGGCTGATGTCTGATCCATGAAAACCAGATCTAAATTGCTGTTTTTTGTCAAAGTGTATGTACTTATTACCAAGTGGAGATTAAAGCACTGCACAACAGTGTCCAGGCCTCTCCTAAAACCATATTGGATATCTTAAAACTTCCCTTTTTCAGCTATCCATGTTTCTAGACGGTCAAGTAGAACCCTGCCCATTAATTTACATGTAGTGTCGATCGATGAAATTGGGCGATAAGACTTAGGGTTCAACCTATCTCCCTTTTTGAAAATAGGAACAATTATTACACTCAACCACAACTTTAATAGGCTGGTGATTGCAACACAGCTTAGGCTGTTGACTAAAAAAGGGAGCCATAAATCGGGATTTGCCAGAAAAAGATCATCTGGAATGCCATTAGGACCTACTGCCTTTATTTTTCTTAGTGCCTTTGTAACTTCCTGAATTGTGGTTGGGACTAGCTTTTGCACACCCCCATTTGCATGATTATCACAGTCTATTGTGCCCTCACAATCCCCACAACTCCTGTAGACTTCAGAAAAGTGTTCAACCCATTCATTTGGGGGCAGTGTAACATCGGTAGTGCTATTGTGGCTGTTCTGAAAGAAGGGGCGCTATTAGTCTTCCAGAAGAGACGTGAATATTTAGTAATACTGCCTTTTTACAGTCTCTCCCAGCATGTATGTATTGTTGCCATCTTTAGTTCAGCCATAACGCTGATGTGCACAGTATTTTTTAAGAGGAGCACATTAGCTTACTGATGCCCACAGCATGAATAATTATACAAAGTATAGGGGATTTGTAACTGAACAAATGTTAGCAGTGTAGACAGATGGTTGTACTGGTTTTATCAAGCCATTGTGTGTGTGTGTAAAGCCACTGTGTGAGTGAGTGCAGTTGGCTTATCACAGAGTAATAGAAACCAAATTGATATTGTGCAAGAGTCAACATCATTACAGTTTGGTAACAAAATTACAACGAAAATAAGGTTTAAGTTAAATTGTTAGGTACTTAAATTGGTCAAGTTAAAGTGTAAGGCTACATGTGGCACCATTGATTTACTTGTGTAGATTTTAATCATTTCACCTTAGAGAGATCGAGGAAAATGTAAGCAGTATGTCCTCCTCCTCATTGTTTAAAAACACCAGATGATTCACCAGGCTTGTGAAACATACTGCGGTGCCATTGGGGCTTTACGATTTTTCCCCAAACGGAAAAAAGTTCTCTTGTTGCACTCGTTAGGCTTAAGGGTTGAGACATTTTGAAACATTTATTGAATGTAGATGTGGTAGAAGGGGAGGAGTAGGAGGAACTTGATGAATACCGATAAACAGTAAACAAATAACAGGATCGGTTTGATGCACAACCGAGTCTAGTTGCGGTTAGGCATAAATTCTTCAAGTGGATCCAAAATCCTAGAGGAGATGTGGATGCATATATAACAGTACTCAGAAGGCTTGTTGCTGAACATCAATTTAAGAATTTTGCAGATTAACTTGCGCAAGATCAGTTTATAGGTCAATGCAGTGATAAAGCTATCAAATAAAAACTATTGTCGATGGGAAATCCATCATTAGAGGTAACAATCAAAACAGCTAAAAGCATAGAAAGTTCTGGGGTAGCTGTGAATACCAATGTGAACAAATTTCCCAAAGATCCCAGACAGGTAAACAAATCCACATAGTTTTTTCACAACAGGGTGTTTGTTTCTACTGTGGGAATCACATGCATGTAAAAGGGGGAAGACAATGTCCAGCTAAAAATAGGGTTTATAGAATTTGCAACAAATGTGGGTATTTTGCTAAAGTTTGCCAGAGATCTAGGGTGACATCATCCGTTAAATGTATTACTGACGAAGGTGTGGTGGATGATGAAAATAGTATTGGAAGAGGTCTGATGATATGGTGTTTGTGGTGAAAATGTATGATCTAAAACCTGGTGACCCAAGTTCATGTTTCAATCCATTTGTTGACATTGTGGTGGGTGGTAAGGTGTTAAAGCTGCTGGGGGATTCGGAGGCACACATATCCATGACTATGCAATATTTGTTTGATAAACTCTGCCCATATAGACCATTATTGCCCCCTGATTGTAAGGCTGTGTCTTATGAGGGATGTAGTTTTGACTTGTGTGGATCATTGATGATATATTGGAGTTCAAAGGTTGCAGGATAGCAGGCAGAATTTATGCAGCTCACAAAGCCCCTAATATTTTAGGGTGATATTAGCAGTGTATCTAAGGCATGATTCTGAAACCGGACAATAAAGAACAGGTACTGGCCTTTAGATGAAGAACTTGATAATATTATGAATAAATACCTCTATATATTCTCTGGTGAGTTGAGCAAGATAAAGATTTTTAAACACAAAATCATTGTAAAAGAGGAAGCCAAGCTAGTTAAGCATAGGCTCCGGAATGAATCCATTTGTATTTGTTAGGACCTAGACACAGAGTTAGACATGTTGTGCAAAAAGAGCATAATTGAACTACTTGATTCCTCACTGTGGTTGTCACCTTTAGTAGCGGCTCGCAAACACAGTGGGGCATTGAGAGTGTGTGTTAACCTTTGCTGTCTTAACAAAGAGATTTGGGTAGACTCTCTAATTTGTTACCCAACTGTTCTGAGCTGTTGGTAGGATTGATGGAGGCTACACTTTATTCAAAACAGGATTTAGCTTCAGCCTACCATCAGATTGAATTGGATGATGAGTCGAAGCACCTGACAGTGTTTTTTCCCCTTTTGGGACGTACTGGTACTGGTATATGCCATTTGGGCTGGCTTCAGCCGCCTTAGTTTTCAGAGGGTCATGGTTAACATGCTCAAAGGAATACATGGAATTTTGATATTTTAGGATGATGTTTTGATTTATGCGCCAGACAGACAATTCCATGATAAGATTTTTGATGAGGTGTTGAATAGGTTTCAAATGCAAGGGGTTGTGCTCAGGAGTGACACATGTGTTTTCCTAACTGATAAGATAGAATATTTAGGACACTTTGTAACAAGTCAGGGATTTGAACCTAAGTCCAGTCTAGTGAAAAGCATCATTCAGGCTAAACCAGCTGTTGACAAACCAAGTTCAAAGTCATTTCTTGGTTTATGTGAATTTTACTGTAGATTTATACAGAATTATGCAACAAAGTTTGAGTGGAGTAAAGAGTATCAAGAAGTGTTTGAGTGGGTGAAAGAACAATTGACATCACCCAAAGTGTTGCAGAATTAAGATCCAGAGCGCCAGTGGGAATTGTAGCAGATGCAAGCAATGTGGGATTGGGTGCAGTGCTCAGCCAGGTGAAAAATTCTCAAATTCAGATCATTGGCTCAAGTTTTGTCTTTTACAGAAAAACAGTATTCTGTAATGAAAAAGTAACTGTTGGCGGGTTGTCATGTAATTTAGAAACTATGTGTGGGGATAACGTTTTCTCATCCAGACTGATCACAAATCTTTGATCTACATCTTCAGTGGATAGAATTCCAAAGGTTTTACACCATGTATTCTAAGACTTTCGACTAAGGGGTCGATTACGATGTCATCTGGAAAGCCTCTGAACGGCCTTCGATTTGTCTGAATCTGATTAAAAACTCGCATTTCCGACCGACTCACACACATTTTCCGACAACCAATTATGATGGCTAGAAAGCATTCGAACTGTCCGACTCGGTTCTGTAAGGCATTGGGAGTAACCAAGTCAGTTGGAGCTGAATCATAGTGGTCTACAGACTGTGTTTCCAGCAGAGCAATTAGGATGTCAGATTCGGACAGCCTTTCAGAATCGGTTGTGCTGACACAGATTGTTTGTCAGAATCTGACTTTGGGGGCCCAAAGCAGGTCCCCCTTCACCCAGGGCCCTCCGAATTGGAGCAGTACTTCCACAGTGATACTGCTCTGCCATAATCATAAAGAGGGCCCATGTTGTAAATATGCTGCTTACTGATAAGTAACAGCTGAGGTAAATCTTCTAGCCATGTGCATGCTACTCTAAGTTAATTCCCACTCCAGTCTGTGCAACAGTAGGGAAAGCGTTGGATTTTGGAGGGGTGAAATTAGCTTTTCCCACTCTAGTCAGGGCAACAGTAGGGAAAGTACTGAACTGCAAAGGCATTCATTTTACGATTCCTACTGCAGTCTAAGCAAGACCAGGGAAAATAGTTCACTTCAAACACATTACATATATGAGTAACCCCTTGCTTGGAGGTAGAAGAAATATTTAACTCTTTTAAAAATAATGAACTAACATACAAATAAATAAATATATAAATATATATATATATGTCATCATACGGCAATCCGACAAAGGGGGAAATGTGGTGTTGTGGCCGAGGAATATGTACATGGAAGAAGCCTTAATCCAGCGCAACGATAAACACTAAACTGTTATAAAAGAAGTGATATGCAATGCGTCAGACAGGAACAAAATCACTACTATGCCAAACTTTTAGCCTGGAAAAGCGGATGTCTTTTAAGCTCGGACGAGTTTCAATTCTTAAAAAGCAACTACCCTGTAATTCCGGCTCTCTATTTTATTCCAAATATACATAAGAGTATGGTCAAACCGCTTGGCAGACCTATCATTTCTGCATGTAAGAGTGTTATGGAAGGCACATCTGAATATGCCGATTATTTTTTACAAAACTTTGTGCAAACATTACCATCATATTTGCAAGACACAAGTGATTTTTTAAGAAAGTTAAGAGAGGTTAACTGGGATTCAGAGTGCATTTTGATCACGTTAGACGTCACGTCACGTTATACAAGCATAAAACATCAGGATGGGATCAAAGCCATTGAACATTTTTTGAATAAAAGACCCATGAACTTGTATATGCACAATAAGATGCTGGTTGACATGATAGTGGCGTGTTTGGAAAACAACTTCTTCCTATTCAATAACCAAATATTTCTGCAAATTAGAGGTGTTGCAATGGGGACCTGCTTTTCCCCTAGTTATGCCTGTTTGCATATGGGTCTATGGGAGGAACAGGTCCTGAACAACACCTATGCTGAAATCACGAAGCAACATATATGTCACTGGTACAGATATAGAGATGATCTGTTCTTGATCTGGAGGGGCCCTGAAGATCTGGCACTGCAGTTCATAGAGCAGATCAATTCCAATAATCTAAACGTACATTTTACCGCTGCACTGAGCAGGGAAAAGGTATAGTTTTAAGATGTTGAAGTCTTTATCAGTGAAGGAAGAGTTGAATCCAAATTGCACAGAAAATCAACGGCTGGAAATACAGTATTGCACACTACTAGACATCACCCGAGACACCTCATTCAAAGCATACCTTATGGAGAGATGTTGCGTATTAAACGTATTTGAAGCACCCCACATGATTGCTACCTGGCCCAGCAACAGAGCAGGGATAGGTTCCTTGCCAGGCGCTACGCTGCTAAAATTGTAGACTCAGCAAATGCCAAGACAAATGATATTGAGAGGGTGGATACTCTTGCAGGAAAATCCAATATTAAGATTGATAGCAGTGAGGCTCCTGATCCAGTGACACAAATGATCCTTACTTACAACACACAGCATAGGCACATTCATAAAATACTTAATATACTTAATAAATACTAAATAAAATACTTAATAAAAACTGGGAACTGATGCGCAATGATCCGACATTAGGTGATCTAATATCTAAAACCCCAGACGTAACATTCAGAAAGGCGAGATCAATGAGCAACATGTTAGTTAAAAGTAGCCCAGAGGTGGTGCCGGTTAAAACTTGGTTATCTTCCCGTAAGGGATTTGTGAAACGTTTATCGTGCAAGGCATCTAGGTATGCGATAAGTACTATGTCATATACCAGTCCTTTTAAAACAGAGGCGATTACTATAACCAAGCTGCTAACATGCAAAGTATGCAATCTATGTGCTGGACTGTCCCTGTGGCCTGCGATACCAAGTTGAAGGTCCACAAGAGGATACTCCAGCACATTAGGGCAATTAACAACTGTGATGCTTCGTTCCCGTCGTGAGACATTTCAGTGAAATACATGATAATAACCCTGCATTTCTGAAATATTATGTAATGGATACCATTTTACCATTAAGAAGGGGAGGTAATCGTGAGGCTCTTCTCCGCTTATTGGAGACCAGATATATTTTAGAACTGGATACTAAGGCACCATCTGGAATGAATGCTAGCGAGGATCTTTACACTTGCCTATAACCTATCTATAGTTCTGTTTTAGTTCTATATTTATATGAGTCACTGTCACACTGTTTACATCTAAATGAACTACAGTCATACTGTTTCCATTTTCCATTATGCTCCTTCAACTTTTTAAACTTTATAATATTTTTGCACTTTGGACTTTTTTATTAGGGTGGCACTGTAAGGTAGTATACAATAGCACTAGATTATAGGATTATAATTATTAGATTATAAAATTGCATAGAAGATTAAGGTCAATGCCCATTTAGGGCTATATGAGCTTGCAGCTGTACAATGATGCAAGTGTATGACCTAATATCAAAGGTAACATCAAGTGGAATTCAACTTATATCTTATTATAGATAACGTTTTTGAAGGTTTTTGAATAGACTATCAATTGGTTTTATTGACCTATTTGATATGTTATTATTTACTGAATTTGGTTAAAAATATGCATGATGAAGCGATTTTTAGTGTGCTATTTTAGGCATATCCTTGTTTACATATTTAAAGTTTTTAAGGACATTTTATCAATTTATGCCCAATGGTGTAATCTTAAATGCATATCACTGTATTTAAGCTGCTATAAGAAATACCATCAACGTGTACTATATTTTCTATGCCTATGTACCATGTGACATGTCACGAGTGATTGCACCAGCACTTTAAAAACAATGGCACTTTGCATGCGCGTTATTTGAACAAGACCTCTGGGAGGTCAAAACGCGTCGTGGCGGAGATGCGGGGCGCATAAATAGAAATCCTAAGCACCAAAATCAAGGGTCTGTTTTCAGCATGTCCGTGGAAACTGGATGTTTGTTGGCAAATATATGTGTGTGTTTAAAGAAACTAAAAACAATCAATTTACATAATTAAAATTCAATACAAAAGTAATTATAAATGAATGAATGAATACTTGTTAGTCAATCATTAATGAATTAATTTCATCCCCTGCTTCCCTACCAACCTAGTACTCTGCAGTTAAAATATAACTAAAAAATCTGACACTTTGACATTCAAAAAAAAGTCGGGTTTATCAAGACAGGTATGTCTAGCCTTCAGACCCTACTCTGTATTTGAAGCTGGTGGAGCATGGAGAAGCCAATATCCCAGGTAAGGGACCGGCAGACAACCAAGAAGATGTAACTGCACATCCAGAAGTGCCTCCACCAATTTAGAACACCCTTGCAGAGGATGTCATGGCCAAATGGGCAATCATGATATTGGAAGTGCTTCCACTGTACACAACATTTCAGGTATTTCTGATGAGACTTCCAAATTAGCTCAAGTGGATTCGCCCACCCCCTGAAATATTTGACTCCAGGAATATCCTTGAGTCAGTTCCACTTCCTGTTTCTTGATGAGTCACCAGAAATATAGCTCGTGTGTCTTAATCATCTCGAATGGCTTACAAAAAGGAGTTTTTCTTCTTGGGACATCTTGATCAAGGTGTCTTCCTGACCCCTGAATCCAGAGAAAGAGATACACATTCTATCCAATAACTTTTGTTGATTATCTAAAGAATCCAAGTATCCAAGGTGGAGTTCTCCTAAGCCTCCTGGAAGAATCAAATCGTTCCTACAACCAACCACCCTGGCCATCACTAAAATAGTCAGGATTTGACTTCGCTACCTCCTTGCTTTTTGCTTTGAGGATATCTGTTCTAAGGCCCTTTGCCTCGTGTGAAAGAAGACTGCTGTTGCTGATGGCACAAAGGTTATCAAAAAGATTCACTTCCTAGAGAAGTTGCAGAGAAACTTTGCTGAACAGATCTAAATGCTTTTCTTCATTAAAAAAACATCTTCCTTGTTTATCCTCAAGTTCCTGGCCAAACAGAGGTGTGCTTCTCAAGAGCATTCAAAGAACAGATTATTTTTGGGAATGGTCAGTGTGCCAATCCCCCCAAATAGATTTCTAGCAATTATCCCTGACCCACCAACCAATGCAGCCATTCCAACAATGTCAAAGGATATGTCACAAATAAATCCAATTTTTCTCTCCATCACTTCCAAGAGAGTGCAACATTCTGCACCCTCTTCCACTGCTTTAAAGAGCTTTATAAAGGGACTCAGATGATTGTGCGCCAGAAATTCCAGCACTCAGTCTGAAAAGGCTATTGTGAGGAAATATACTATATTCTTTTCCAATTGCATTTCTAAAAAGTGCATACTTTGCCATTGAGATTCCACCTATAGAATCCGCTTGAAATTATCTACATTTTACAATCACAAAAGGAGTTTAGAGTCCTTATCATTTAGAGAATATGGTTATGGTATGAACTTGGGAAGAATAATTGTATCTGGTCATTCCAGTCTTGGTGAACCACATTCATTATGTGTTAATGATTAGGAAGACCCTTCTGACAGGGATGCACAAACTTCATAAACAATGTCTCTGGTGAAATACCAGGTTACACAGGGGACGAGGAACCTCTTATTCTCCCTTACAAGAGGGAGGATCAGGAATAGGAGGTACCTCCCAGCATATTTCTCCTTTTTATCACATGAGGTAATCTCTACTTTAACAATCTCAAAATACAAAGAATCAAAATACATTTCCAAAACAGTCACCTTACCCTGATCCTTAGCAGCCAGAGTTTCTATATGTTTTTTAAACCTAGCTTCCTCAGAGTCTCTATTCATTTTACCATTCTTAGGTGGTGGTGAAGGGGATCTGGACACTGAATAGATTGTGGAGGTAGACCCGTGTCTCCTTTTTGTGCCATGTGCATACTTTCAACAAGTGCTGCATGTGCACCTACTCACCATAGCACTCTATGCACAGTCACAGAGTAGCAGTGCCACCTGTGGCTAAGTCACTGTGAATAGTACGTCCCTTCATGATGTTGCCTAAATGATCGAGGGAGTTTGAGTTTCATCTATGACTGTACCCATACTTGCAAGAGCTTTTGACTTCCCCTTAAAGTAGAGATGCAGAGTTTACAGGCACATATCCAGGCAGAGTAGGCTGCTCTATATGCCAGTTAAACCTTGGCCTTACATTGAGAGGGGGCTAGCAAATCGGTATGGATAAACAGAGTATAATTTCACTTCAAAGCCCCTAATCACCTTCATTGCCATTTAACACAATTACACCCCTGGTGGTAGTAAAATGTGGATCACTTTCAGGAAGTGAATTGGTCTGATGCATGTTTTAAAACAGAAACATGCACAGGACGAAGAAACAACCATCTTGACCCTGTCCCCAAAGGGAACAGTACAGCCTGAAATGCCAAGCCACGTTTTCCCTGGACCAGGAACAAGCATCCTGGGACCGGTTGCAAGTTTCATGCTCTGTACAACACAATTGTACCACAAGAGTAACTGATGTGCACTGCAAAGAGAGAGGTGTACGGTGTATGTTTTGTGCTAGCCCATTTTGTTGATAACTTTACAGTGGTCCGCAGATATCACACAATGGACTGTGCTTGAAGTAGTGTACTACAGACTGGGAGTAAAGTGAATGGGCAGAGTTGTGGGTGTGACATCAGTCTTGTAATATCCCAGTGTGCTTTTGACCTGAACAATCTAGGTGCATGGATGCCAATTCACAGAGAGTGGTGAAAGTGATGTCCACAACTTTTAACTCTGGATGACGTATTTGGGTTGCCTATCCCATTCTATGACTCTGTTCTGGCTCATACTTTGTGATAAAGCCATATATTTATCCCAGTAGCAGACAGGGATAACCTCACCCACTGCTCTCCCAGCATACAACCTGGACTGAAGAAAACATAACCTCACTCTCACTGATCTGCCAGTGCCCCTGAATACACACCAGGCCTGCACTTAGATGCACTGAAAGAACTCTGGATAGGGATCATGGTCTTTACTAGCAAGTTATGCTACATAACTGCATGAGATGCATGTCAGAGCTATGGGTGGGGTTTGTGTTATCGCAACAGAAGTATAGAGACAAATATCGACAATGTATTCCATACATATTTCATCTTTTGTTACCTACACTGCGGTCAGCAGAGCTCACAATTTACATAGAGACATGATTTATTAATTGCAGACAGAAATGTACTCTATGTCCTCGGATTTTGTCAAGAGGAAGTGACAAAAAGCATTCCTCGATGTCTGTGCTGACTACTGCCTTCCATCTACATTGCGGACTGCAGGGCTCACAATTCAGATCGAGTCGCAATTGCAGATGACGCAGCCCAGTAGACAAGAGACGTTGCTCCCAGTGAGGCCCGCCCGGACCACGCATTATCGCTGGCTGCGCACACGCTGAATGCTTCTAATGCCCCTATCTCAATGCAGCACAACTCATGGACCCTTTATGATACAATACTTTGTGTATAATTTCACATCTGGTGCCCCTTTCTCAGTATACCACAAGTCATGGACCCTTTACGATAGTATCTTTTGTGTATTATTTCACATCTGGTGCCCCTACCTTAGTGCAGCACAAATCTTTGACACTTTATGATTGAATCTCTGTGTCTGATCCAATGATTACTGTTGTACTTGTTGCCAGCACCAACCATTCCTGGAGGGCTGGCTTACACTCACCCCACATGCATCCAGCACAGACGTCACTGGACATGTGACCCTGGTAATAAAAAGGAGTCGAGCGCACGTGCCCGTACCCAGTTCCACTATCTATCTGTGTCTGTGTGTTCATTATGTATGCAACATGCTGTCCCTGGGCTCTACCACATTACATTGTGCTCTGGACAGCGTATGCAACCAACTTACCTTTGACAGTGGGAGAAAACTTTGGTTATGTAACTTTGCCTCGGTCATTGTACAAGTACGTACGTAGAGACTGGATGATTAGAGTACTGCAAGGAGAGTGTATAGTGAATTTATAAGTGCGTGGGGATTGGTGGAGTGATTGTATAAGTACATATGTTGGCGCAGCCTAACTCCGACAATGAGCTTGTCTCTAATTGGCTGCCCTCCATGTCCCAAAAACTGAAACTTGGGCTTTGCATGGCCCTGTATTGCTACAACTGCAATACTCCACTGAATGTGCAATAAACATTCACATCCACACAGATGTGCCATGTCCACCATCTTTCTTGTGTGGAACTATGGATGAATGTAGGGTCAGTGATTCCCTGAACCTTCCATGTTGGCCATGTTGTGGGACTTAGCTCACAGAGTGACATATTAATGCGTGCGACCCGGGTGACATCAGCACTACAAGAACACCCGCATGCCAGTGTTGCCAGATTTTTTAAGGATTCTCTAGTCCAAAGCCAACATAAAAGTAGCCCAAGTAGCCCAATATTGCTACTTTACAGAAGGAGGGGCAAGGACATTGTCAAGCAGGCAGTGAATGCATTGGAATTGATGTTGCAGCAGGCTGCCAAGTAAATATTTGTCTAATAAAGCGCTTTAACATACTACTTTGCTGGAGCGCTGTATGTATATTTATAATCTGGCAACTAGCACAAAACTAAATTTTACCACACAACCGGGAAAAATATAGCCCAATTGTGCGTGATCTAGCCCAATATGGCCACAGTGCCGCATCAGTTGATTCCTCATACAGCTCATGATGGAGCCACGCCCATAGCTCCGGAGTCTTTCTTCACAGCCTCACGCAGGACTGGCATACGCCAGGCCAGCCCACTCTACTTACGGACAACAACGCTACAATGGCCCAGATTTTCATTGCAGTGATCTGCTGGTCACACCCCAGTTCTCAGTAGGCCACAGCCACTCCCTCACGGCTAGTATACACCCACACCACACCCATCCAGCACAGGCGTCACAGGACACATGACCCTGCCAATAAAAAACACCAGGTGTACGTGCTCTCTACACCATTTTAAAGTTGCTTTCATTGGATGCACTGCGGCTGGCACATGGGACAGTGACTTTCGGTCCACTGAGGTAAAGGTACCGTAACTGCTGAGCGGGTCTGCAGCCTACGGTGATGGCCCGTCCCGGCGGTCTGGACAGCTCAGGTTTTGTGTGCCCTGATGGACCGCAGTGTAGGCCTGAGCCATCAGACAGCGCAGGTCTACCGCCACGTGGCGTCACCTCGCTGGCACCGCAAGGGCTAAGCGGGTGTGCAACCTGCGATGATGGCGGGTGCACGGGGCTGCATGATGTGGAGGGTGCCCTGTCCACAGAAAGGTGAGCAGTGAGGCCTGGGTGCGCAGGGGCGGGCAGACACCTCAAGGCAGAGGGAGTGGATGGGGTGCAGCAGCCTGGGTGCGCAGGGGCAGGCAGACACCTCTGGGCAGCAGAAGTAGATGATGTGCCGCAGCCTGGATGCACAAATGCAGAACAGCAATTTAGGCGTGCAAAGTCATTACTAATTCTGTACTATGTTTCAGATGTAGGAGTTTGAGGACTCCACTAGGTCCCGACACGTGGTTGGAGACACATCAGTGTCGTAAAGGTGAGCTGTGAGGGTTTTGACCACAGTATGGGCACTCACTGTCCATCTTCATCTCTTCCTTTCTCTCCTTCACACTCTTTCTCTCTCTCTTCCTCTCACATTGTTTCTCTCTTTTTCTCTCTCTTCCTCTTTCTTACACTCTTTCTTTCTCTCTCTCTTCCTCTCTCTCATTGTTTCTCTCTCTCTTCGTCTCTCTTACCCTTTCTTTCTTTTTCTCTCTCTCTTCCTCTCACTCTCACTGTTTCTCTTTTTCTCTCTGTCTTCCTCTCACTCTTTCTTTCTTTTTATCTCTGTCTTCCTCTCACTCTTTCTTTCTCTCTCTATCTCCTTTGATGGATGCATGACGCACAATCTTATCTTGCTTTTTATCTAACAGGCTGTGATTCACGAATTGAGGCCCCCCAACATGGAACTGCCGCCACTCAGTGCCACCAGAGCTGAACTCATGTGGAACCTGCGATGATGCGTGGCCATCCTGACAATCAACACCCACTTTGAATTGTGCGCTCTGCTTTACCGTGAGTACGAAACACCTGAGAAGGTTACTTTGGCATGTGGTGGACCCTCTTACACACACGGCGGTGGCAGAAGGTGAAAAGAGAGGCTTCTTTCCGCAGCAGCGGGCAGTCACATCTAGGCGGTGGGAGTGGCTAGTGTGCAGCAGCCTGGGCGCATAAGCGCGCACAGACACCTCCGACCAGTGGGGGTGGATGGGGTGCAGCAGCCTGAGTGCGCAGCAGCGAAACAGAGAATTAGGCATGTGCAGTTGTATGTACTCTACAATTACTATTTCTATACTATCTTTTAGATGACTAAAATTGAGGGTGCACTATGTCCCGGTACATGGTTGGAGACACACCGGTGGCAGAAAGGTGAGCTGTGACGATTTTCTTCAGTGTCAAGACTCCCTCTCCCTCTCCATCTCTTCCTTTCTCTCTCTCTCACACTTTCTCTCTTTCTCTGTCTCTTCCTCTCTCTCTCATTTTTTCTCTCACTCTCTTCCTCTATTACACTGTTTCTCTCTTCCTTGTATCTTACTCTTTCTCTCTTTCTCTGTCTTCCTCTCTCTCACTATTTTACTCTCTCTCCCTCACTCTCACTCTTTCTCGCTCTCTCTTCCTTTCTCTCACTCTATCTCTCTCTCTCTCTTCCTCTCTCTCACTCTTTCTCTCTCTCTTCGCCTCTCACTCTTTCTCTCTGTCTTCCTCTCACTCTTTCTTTCTTTTTCTCTCTCTCTTCCTCTTACTCCCACTGTTTCTCTCTTTCTCACTGTCTTCCTCTCCCTTTTTCTTTCTCTCTCTCTCTCTCCTTTGATGAACACATGATGCACAATCTTATCTTGCTTTTTATCTAACAAGCTGTGATTCACTAATCGGCGTACCCCCCAACACCACCATGGCTGAACGCGTGTAGAACCTGCGATGATGCGTGGCCATCCTGACAATGCCTGAGAAAGTTGCTTCAACATGTGGGGGACCCTCTTACACACACGCAGGTGGCAGAAGGTGAGCAGAGAGGCCTCTCTCCGTAGAAGTGGGCAGTCACCTCTGTGCGGTGGGAGTGGATAGTGTGCAGCAGCCTGGGCGCACAAGAGCGCACAGACACTTCCGAGCAGTGGGAGTGGATGGGCTGTAGCAGCCTGAATGTGCATTGGCGAAACAGAGAATTAGGCGTGTGCAGTTGTATGTACTCTGAAATTACCAATTCTATACTAGCTTTCAGATGACTAAACTTGAGGGTGCACTATGTCCCGGCATGTGGTTGGAGACACACCTGTGGCACAACGGTGAGCTGTGAAGATTTTTTCCAGTGTCAACCCTCCCTCTCCATCTCTTCCTTTCTCTCTCTCACACTTTCTCTCTTTCTCTGTCTCTTCCTCTCTCTCATTCTTTCTTTCTCTCTCTTCCTCTCTCTCACTCTTTCTCTCTCTCTCTTCCTCTCTCTCACACTGTTTCTCTCTCTCTCTCTCTTTTCCTTGTATCTTACTCTTTCACTCTTTCTCGCTCTCACTCTTTCTCTCTTTCTATGTCTTCCTCTCTCTCTCTCTCTTTCTCTGTCTTCCTCTCTCTCACTCTTTCTGTCTCTCTTCCTCTTTCTCACTCTTTTTCTCTCTCTTCCTCTCTCTCACACTTTTTCTCTCGTTCTCTCTTCCTTGTATCTCACTTTTTCTCTCTTTCTTTGTCTTCCTCTCTCTCTCACTCTTTCTTTGTTTCTCTCTCTCTCCCTCTCTCTCACTCTTTCTCTCTTTCTTTTTCTCCTTTGCTGGACACATGATGTACCAACTTATTTTTTTTTTGTCTTGCAGGGTGTGATTCACAAATGGTCCAGCGATGACACGACATCGCTGTACATAGTTTTATTTATTGTTGTTTTGTTTTAATAAAATAACATTACCCATTTTTTTACGTTCCATATTCCCTAACGTGACGGCCACATTAGTTTGTGGCGGTAAGGGGGGATGGCGGACAAGGAGCTCCTGCTGGGGGATGTCAGAGCATTGTTGGGTGTCCGAACTGCATGATCGTTGCCTCCATTGCATCTGGTCTCAGAGACTTACAAGCTGGCAGGCTGGCTCGTAGATGAAGAGCTGCGAGCAGACTGGCAAGCTCATAGAGGGAGGACCGCAGCCCGTCAGTTCGCAGAGGGAGAGCTGCAGGCCAGCTCACGGAGGAACACCTTCGGGCTGACTGGTATAGGGAAAGGTGCGGGCCTTCTCAGCCCCCCTTGACCAATCACCCTGTTATATGTCTTCGCAGCTGGATGGCTCCGGTCATGGGTGCAAATATCTCGCAATAAACTTGATTTCAATCAACAACCAACCTTCTATGTCCTCAATACACCCCTAAACTTTCAAGATAGGAGCTGATCAAAAAAGAGAAACGTTTTGGAAAATTTGGTAAAGATTCGTCAAACGACGCCAAAGTTATCAGCACATGGAGCGACCCCAGCGCGAATTGCAACGTTATTTCTTTTTTTTTAAATGCTTTCTATGGCCCTGAGGGTCCTTCTGGGACCCCCTGAGCAGGCCTAGGGGGACAGGGTGTTTCCACCCTGCCCCCATCTCTTGTTTTATACCTTTGTTTCTTTGTTTTCTGGTGACTCGCTTCCACCGATTCACAAGATGGTGGCCAACACTTCCTGGTTTGGAGTGTTGACAGCCAATCACAGCGAAGCTCGTGCTCAGGACTTAGGCTCCGCCCAGATATCGAAACTTTTATTTTTCTAATTTCTCAGCAACTATTGAACGGATTTACACCATTTAAAAAAAAAAGTTGCTTTCTGATTTGGGGTAATTCCGTTATAAATAGTTTCGGCTCTAGCCTTGCTCAAAGTTTCCTTTGGGAAATTGAATTTTTTACTCTTATTCTTTGAATTTCTCAAAAACTACTGAACGGATTTACACCATTTAAAAAAAAAGGTCGCTTTCTGAACCAAGCCCTACCTTTCTGCCAAATTTGGGGTGATTCCGTT
The DNA here is from genome assembly GCF_964204655.1 of Triturus cristatus. Classification (NCBI taxonomy): domain Eukaryota; kingdom Metazoa; phylum Chordata; class Amphibia; order Caudata; family Salamandridae; genus Triturus; species Triturus cristatus. The sequence continues at coordinate 744,469,342 of NC_140581.1, read as the reverse complement.
CTGCAGTTCGGGCTGTAGCTCTTTGCAAAATTTCCTATAGAAATTAACATGGGGAAAACGTGTTTTGGGACCCCCCTATTTTCTCAGCTCCCGCTTGACGAATCACCCCAAACTTTCAGGATAGGAGCTGACCTGGATAGACTTTTTTTGGGAGAATTTCACAAAGATTCGTCAAACGACACCAAAGTTGTTAGCAAATCAAAAAATGCTTTTCCTATGGAAACTAGGTTGTAAAGATAACTACCAACTGGCGACCGCCAGTAGGTAATATATATATATGTATATATATATCTATATATATATATAAAAATTTATATATTTCCGTGGTCGTCATAACGAGTTTCGGCTCACGAGAGCCTTGTTCACATCACATGACGGTAAAGTTTGTGCGTATTTTAAAAGTGACAGTGCAATTGGTTAAAACATCACATGACCTAAAGAATGATAGACATAGAAAAAATCTGTATATCCGATTGGAATACTGGTTTATCAAAGTAAAATCTATCCTAATACACAAGCCAGTAATTTGTATTGATAAGTTATATCTAATATTGCCTAATTATTTTGCAAAAATTGCTGGCAAAACGTAATTGATATAAATATTGGGATATCCCACAAATAAACAATAAAAAGTTTTTTTAGGATATAAAACTCAATGAATAAGGGCATGTCTATGATTCCCGTATCCTACTGAGGCACACATACTGAAATTGATTAATAATGAGGAAAATCATCTTCTAATATGTTATCTGCCATACAGCAGAAATGGGCTGGTCTTGTAATTCTTGAAAACTGTGAGTGCAAAAAGTGCTAAAGTGCTGTAAGAATAACATATATGAGTTTCATAGAACGAATTTGAACTGCAAGTAAAGTAGTGCAGGCAAATCATTTCTCAACATAGTGATAACCATCAAATATACTCCGTACTAATCATTTGTCATAAATTTACAATGTGTGGAATTGTAGCTTTTTCCAATACTCAAAAACAACGGGAGAGGAAGGGAACACAACACGACTACTCCCCTCGAGGAATTAATCTCAAAAACAACAAAGTCCGTGTGAATTCAACAGAACCTCTTAGGGTCAAAGGAGCACGTGTCAGCTGACTCAAAGCAACCCTATCTATTGTATAGGGAGAAAGAAAAAGCAACCTACATCGGTTTTATAGGTTTGGTATAAAGCCCGCACTCGCCAACCTGGTTGGTGACATGCTTCATCATCGGGCTCCACTGGGTATGGCCGAATGCCATCCCAGTGTGCTACAACGCCAGGTTACTGCGGAGCGGGGTTCGTGTGAGGTGACAGTGAATTTAAAAACATCCAATTGAGTCAAAAAGAGAAATTTTATTAGTTTTGCTAATTGGAAATATTAAAAGGAAGAGTGAGGGTCAAAAATTAGAAGACCGGATTCACTCTGTGGCGGTCAACATGTTTCTGCCTAGATGTATGGTAACAGGCTTTCATCAGGTCCTGATGAAAAGCCTGTTACCATACATCTAGTTCTGTTGAATTCACACGGACTTTGTTGTTTTTGAGCTTTTTCCAATATTTCTAAAATAGATGGTGGCAAATACCATCCAGGATACTATCTACTGCGTGGAAGTATATCTTGGTACAAATAACCAGTAGGGATCAACCATCTCCAAGTTTGGTTTGACTGATCTGATGCAATAGACATGAGCAATAGTAACATGGGTAATGGAGATTTAGGGAAAAAAATATGCCAGATGATATTTTTTGTTGGATCATGCGGGAAAATCTAAAATTGCTGCGCAAATATGCTCTGCAAAGATGCTCATACCTTCAATCACATCAAATATATAAAAAAACTCTATAAATACATATATACATATATAATAAATATATAAATAAATACAGCTAAAATACATATAACAGTGTGAAAATTGGTGTGCATCATAAACCTGTCTCCCAACTATATGGAGATCAAGCCTCTAGGTAGTAAACACTAATGAGTGAATAAGAAAAATAAATACCCTTGGCATAACCATATAAAAACTCCTTATAGACATGTATACAGATCTTCAGTGACATTGAGACCACCTGGGTATTTGGTATCTAGTTGTAGAATATACCTGGTCTCCAGTTTTCTAAGTTTGTGGTCCTTGTCTCCACCACGTCTGCTAGGGGGTATAGCGTCAATAACAAAGTAGCTGAGTTCTTTGTTGTTGGACTGATGGAACTCCCTAAAATGTCGAGCCACTGAATATGTATTATCCTGATTTGTGATTGCACGCAGATGTTGGAGAACCCGTTTATGAACTTGTAACTTTGTGCTGCCTCTGTATTTCAGGCCACATGGGCACATGAGCACGTATATGGCAAATTCAGTTTTACAAGTTAGTCGTTTTTGAATTTTTTTTTCCCTATTGCTAACGGGGTGGAGTATGTGTCTTTGTTAATGTCATGTATACAAGCTTTGCATGTCTTGCACTTAAAAAATCCCTTGTGTGTTTGTCACCAGGTTGAACTTTCAATAATCTCAGGATTGGTCTTGACTAGACTGCCTCTCATTGATGGTGCTTTGCTATACGTGATGGACACCCTCTGCGGTAGCAGGGTCCAATCATGGGGTCATTCAAGACCAATGTTCAACTGGATTGTACTATCTTATGGATGGATTTGTGCTTCCTGCTGAAGCCCATGATCATTCTGAATTCTTTTGTAGCGTGGCAGGTCCCTAATGTAATCTGTAGTTTAGAGACATTATATTATTGTTTATCTCTCAGGAGTTCTTCTCTGGTCATGGTCATGGATTTAGATATGGCTTGATTGATGATGTTGCAAGAATAGATTTACTGTGCTCCTGAGCTCTTTTCAGATCATATATCATAAACAACCCGAGTTATCAGGTAAAAAGAACCTAGCCTAAGAGAGAGAGAGGTGTCAGAAACCTATTAGATTCTGAGATCCACCAAAAAGAGAGAAAGAAAAAGATTTTTTCTTTCTTGGGTCCCCTCACTCACCAGGGTTTCCCCACGGTGACATGCTTCATCATTGGGGTCCTCTCAGTCCTCTACGGACTGAGGCGTGCTGCGACTTGCGAATTACGTAGGAGCACTAAAAGTACAAATTATGTGTAGTGCAGGAAAAAGTGTAGTGGAGTGGGGTGTGGTGAATGTTTAAAATAATTAGCTAGTAGGCCAAATAATTGTATTCTTGCTCCTAACTAATAAGATTAAAAACGGGGTAATATGCTAAAGGCCCTAACTATAATGGGGTAGGTGTACCTAGCATATAGTCAACTAGTTTCGAGCTTCCCCCAGCTCTTCCTCAGGACTACACCGGGACCAGCCCAGTGTAAAAAACCACTCCTAATCGACCTGATTAAGGTGCAAAAGTGAGACGCTGCGACTAATAGGCATGCGTTATGAATAATACATACGTATATAAACGTCAGGTAATATCTGTAGGGTACATAAAACACATATATTAAAGGAACAAAAGATCATTGGCGTTATTGTCAATTCAATTGTGATCACACTACACACATAAGTATTGATAAAGTCTCCACTCATTGGTGCCGCTATGTGGTTGTAAGGAAGACGTTAAATAGAGAAAGAACACTCTCCATGCAAGCGCTGTGCTGAGAAGTGAATTAAAATGCAAAAAAACCTCTTGCGTCTGACACAGGACATAACATAAAACACACATAAGACTAACTGTTGCAAGACATTACATACATTTTAAGAAGCAACAATGTGCCTCATGGTCACGGAGGGGGTGTGGAGATCTCGTACACCTAGAAGAATGGTAAATTGGATCGTTAATGGCGAGGAGCTCCGTGTCTCTGGCAGACCCTTTTAGGAAAAAACGTGAGAAAAAAGGAACCGATCTCCGGAGTTAATTCGGCCGGGCTGATCTTCCCAAACATCCCCGCTTACTTGTACGTGGACACCCACACTCTTGTACACCTGTTGTAGCCAAACCTCTCGGACCGCATACTGAAGTGTCCCGAGCGAGGGGCCGGTTATCAATGGGTGTTTCCGCGTAGAGAAAGAGGAAAGACTCTCAGTAGGAAGTCCTTTCCGTTGTGGCCATCTTGGATAGGGGGTACTTTGTGTTAGTGTACCGACGATCGAATGGCCACATTTTAAAAGTGATAATATACAAATGAAAACTGTGAATATATATATATGTGAAGAAATATTAATCAAATAGAGCACCCTCATGTGCCTCATTGGTTGTATGCTGCAGAAGTTAGCAGAGCGTAATGTTGATGGCGTGGCCATGATGGATCGGGCCACATCAGGAAATGTGAATATTGATGAAACGGGTGGAAGAATCACCTAACTGTTGTTTATAACATTATATACAGAATAGTACATCGGGTTTTGCCAGTACGAGAAGAAGGACTTATCATGAAAAAAAATGTTTATGAAAAAAAACATCATTGTGTATTAACCTATGCTGGTTGAAGCCAAAAAGACATGATTTCTCACGATACATTGAAAAATGTTGATTGAAAAACAAATAATTGAAAACAGGAGGCCCAATAAGACTCAGTGAGGATAAAATACCTCAAAATAACCTCCAAAAAACCTTTGGCTGTTACAGGATTTTTTGGCTGTGGCCGGTGCCTCTAGCTTTGCTTTACACAAATTGTCCCCAAGGTATATCGTCATTTAGGCCTTCGGTGTCAGACCGTAATTTGAACACCCAACGTTGTTCTTATTCATGCAGTTTTCTTTCAATGTTAGGGTGGTTTTTAACATGTTCAAGAATGACCCAGTTGAGGTCGTTTGGTGTGTGTTGTTTTTCTAGAAAATGAGTGGTCATTTTGGTGTTGTTACATTTACACCTAAAATTGCTCTGGTGTTCGATTATTCTTGTGTTTGCTTTCCTTGTGGTCATCCCCACATAATGGAGATTGCAAATGCAGGTGATAAGGTATATCACACCTGTCGTATTGCAATTGGTAAATGATCGAAGATCCCATTTCATACCATTGTTGTAGGTTACTTTTTTGGTAGCTGTGGTTAAATGACAGACACTGCAGTTGCTACATGGGTAATGGCCCTCAGGTAATGGATGGAGCAGACATAATGGGCCATCGGTCTTGGTAGGGTTGGGACGGGTGTGTACCAGATAGTTTCTCAAGTTTTTGGCTTTCCTATGACTGAACATTGGTTTTTGTAAATTCAGACCTCCACTATTCAAGATTCGCCAATGTTTTTTTATTATTTTTGTGACTTGGTCTGATGCGATATTGAAAGTGGTGATACAGATTTGTCTTCTGTGGTCTTTGTCAGTGTCCTCGGGTTTGTGTTCAAGTAGTGCTTCTCTGTTGTTATTGGAAGCTCTTTTTTGTGCTTTGGACACTAGATGTTGTGGGTATTGTCGTCGCATTAGTTTCTGTGATAGATCCTTTGCTTGGATGTTGTAATCATGTCTCGTGGTGCAATTGCGTCTCAGGTGCAAAAATTGCCCAAAGGAGAGATTGTCTTTCAAACTTCTGGGATGGAAACTGTCATACACTAGTAGACAGTTTCTTGCTGTGGGCTTAAAATGAGTGGTGGTGATCAAGAGACCTTGGTGTGCTGTTATGTTGAGGTCCAGAAAAACCAGATTGGACCTACTCATAGTACAGGTGAATTTTAGAAAAGGATCTTGTTGATTAGGCCAAACAAGGAAAACCTCTGCCTCTGCTTCGCTACCTTCCCAAATCAAAAACACATCATCTATGTATCTTTTCCATAGTTTAATATGGTCGCGATGCGGATTGTCTTGGTGGAGAATCTTTTGTTTCTCCAGATGGTGTACATAGAGCCCTGCTACGCTCAGGGTGCTTCCCATGCTGGTACCGTGCTTTTGTTGGAACAGAGAGTCGTTGAATTGGAAGAAATTCTCTGTAAGAGCTAGACGACAACATTCAAGAACCACATGTCTGGGTGTGTGGTATCCCCAATTGTTCTGAAAAAGTACTTCCTCCAGAATGTCCAAAGTATCCTTGTGTGGTAAACTGGTGTAGAGACTCTCTACATCCAAACCGATCAATATATTGGTTGTGGGGTTGAATTCAAGATTCTGGATCAAACAGAGGACTGCTTTTGTGTCCTGTAGATACGTCTCAGCGGCTTGGACCAAGGGTCGTAAGAATGCGTCCGCTAGCTTAGACAACGGTTCCAAAATTGAAATCACGGTAATAATGAAAGCTCCGACACGGCAGTTAAAAGAACTTTATTGAAACACACGCTAACATTTGGTGCACAGTAGCAGAGCACTGAGGAAGGCAGCACGCCAAAATGCATTTGCTCATTATGCTTAATTAAACCAACATGTCCTGTGAGTGCTGCCGTGTCGGAGCTTTCATTATTACCGTGATTTCACCCTTCACGTTAACGGCCATAGCACCCGTCCAGAGTTCAGCAGTCAGGGTGACCTTGGAGCGTGAATTTACTTCTGCCAGAACCGCTGCAGTTTAAATGACAGCATTTCCCGGTCAACCATGAAGGTTGTCAATCATATATTGAAGGGACAAGCATACAGACTTAAACCTGCGGGGATTTGCCAAAATGAGAACAGCAGCAGCGACGAGGGACAGAGAGACTATTCAAATGCACCCACCCCTTTTGGAGATGAATAGCAGTGCATTTACAAAGGACAATATGGATTTAGCCAGCACTCAAATGAAAGTAGGCAATTTCGTTTTTTGACTATGTGAGAGACTATGCATTATATGTTCATTTTTAGAACTAAAGAACTTTGATAACTGAAAAACGATGTGTCTATGATTGAATAAAACTATTTAAGTGCATTTCAATATGGCAGCCAGTAATTTCAGGAATGGAATAACGAATGGCCACAGTCCTTTGTTGCTGTTTATGGTTCTACTCTCCACTTAAAAGAACTTTATTGAAACACATGCTAACATTTGGTGCACAGTAGCAGAGCACTGAGGAAGGCAGCACGCCGAAATGCATTTGCTCATTATGCTTAATTAAACCAACATGTCCTGTGAGTGCTGCCGTGTCGGAGCTTTCATTATTACCGTGATTTCACCCTTCACGTTAACGGCCATAGCACCCGTCCAGAGTTCAGCAGTCAGGGTGACCTTGGAGCGTGAATATATATATATATATACATATATATATATATATATATATATATATATATATATATATATATATATATATATATATATATATATATATATATATTACCTACTGGCGGTCGCCAGTAGGTAGTTATAGTTAGGACCACGTTTCCATAGGAAATCCGCAACATTCTATTTTGAATAACTTTTGCGCCGGTCGACGAATCCTTGCGAATTTTTCAAAATAGGTGGGTCGCTACGCTCCGCTCCTACCCTGAAAGTCTCGGGGGGATTCGTCAAGCGGGGGCTGAGATAAAAGGGGGGTCCCAAAACGCGTTTTTCCCATGCATTTTTCCATAGGACCTTTAGACACAGCTACAGCCCGAACGGCTGAACAGAATTACTTGAAATTTGGCAGAGAGGTAGTCCTCAGGTCAAGGAAGTGCCTTTTGTAGGTTTGGTGTAAATCTGTTCAGTAGATTCTGAGAAAATAGCCTTTAAATCAATATATATATCTGAGCCAGCTTACGGTGCGCTTACGTTGCGCTTACCGTACGCGTACGGTGGCGTGCGCGAGCGCGATTCTGATTGGCCCTTAGATCTTAGTAAACATTCGAATCGGTCGAAACCAGGAAGCGGCGGCCGCCATTTTCTCTCTCGCACTCTGAGGGGGGAGCTGATAAACAAATGCCAAAAACATATAAAGGGGCTGTTTAGACAGCGCCCATGCACATAACCATGTTAGTTGAGTCTTCAAAGATCCCCCAAGGCAAAAAATTGTTTTATTTTTTGAAAATTTCGCCGATTACGCTTACCGTACGCTTACCGTACGCGTACGGTAAAAAATTATTAAAAAAAAAAAACCCACTCTCTCCACCCCGTGTGCAAATGGTCGCCGAAGGCCACCATTTGTGCATGGCATATAACAGCACAGCATTTCCCAAAAAAATTTCAACAGATTACCTATCACAAGGAAGCGCATAATATGTCCTCTATGTGCGCACGGTGCGCGAAGCGCATTGTGCGTACATGGCCCATCTAGCGTAACGTGGGCACGCGGTGCGCATAGCGCACCGCGTGCCCACCGTGCGTGCACGGCACTAACTGCGTAAAGTGGGCACGCGGTGCGCGAAGCGCACCGCGTGCTCACTGTGCGCGCACGGTGCGCGCGAAGCGCACCGTGCGCGCACGGAACGAACTGCGTTAAGTGGGCGCGCACGCCACGAATGGCGTAAAGTACATTAGCATTTAAAAAACCGTACAAATTCACTGAAAAAACCATAGGTTTCACACACGTTATAGTTAGGAATTAGCATTTAAAAAACCTTGCAAATTCACTGAAAAAAACATAGGTTTCACACATGTTATAGTTAGCGGAAATTTTACTGATAAAAAACCAATGAAATTCCCCCGTTATAGTTAGTGCAGGAAACTATAACTCACGCGACCGCAATCTTCTGCTGATGACATATGTGTCTTTATGAAAAAAAAATATTTGTAATATATGTATAGCTAAAAATTTATGGAAGAAGACATGGGCAAATAAGTGTCTAAATACAGTATTAGCATCAGCAGAGGATTGCGGTCGCGTGAGTTATAGTTTCCTGCACTAACTATAACGGGGGAATTTCATTGGTTTTTTATCAGTAAAATTTCCGCTAACTATAACATGTGTGAAACCTATGGTTTTTTCAGTGAATATATATATATATATATATTATCTACTGGCGGTCGCCAGTAGATAGTTATAGTTAGGACCGTGCTTCCATAGGAAATCCGCAACATTCTATTTGGAATAACTTTGGCGCCGGTTGACGAATCCTTGCGAAAGTTTCAAAATAGGTGGGGCGCTCTGCTCTGCTTTTACCCTGCAAGTCTCGGGGGGATTCATCAAGCGGGGGCTGAGAAAAGAGGGGGGTCCCAAAACACGTTTTCCCCATGCAATTTTCCATAGGGACCTTTAGTCCAAGGTACAGCCCGAACGGCTGAACAGAATTACTTGAAATTTGGCAGAGAGGTAGTCCTCAGGTCAGGGAAGTGCCTTTTGCGGGTCTGGTGTCAATCTGTTCAGTAGTTCCTGAGAAAATCAAAAGTAAAATCATATATATATGTGGGCGGAGCCTAACCACACATCTCATCCTGAGATCTGATTGGCTGTCAGCCCTTCATCCAAGAAGTGTTGGCAGCCATCTTGGGACCAATATACATGATAGCACCTCATTAGCATTACAGTTAATTGAAGGTTTTGAGACTTTAGGTACATTATAAATCATTTGTTGATGGTACCATACTCATTTTAGGAATTGTGGTATGTTCTAAGGTGATTTCACCATGTGAAAAAGCCTTCTGCTGTGATATCATGATTGAGAGAAAAATATTTTCTCATGCTTTTCCCACAGAGGTTTGGAAGGTGATCTATAAGCTAAACTGAGAGCTTATTTTCTGTAAATTCACATTATCTTTCTCAGTCATGTGAGAATGAAGTCTGACATTCTCAGTAAAACATGTACATCCAACAAGGGCAGAGACTGTCAGTTGATTCCTTTGTGTTCTACTGCAGCTTCCCAGAGTGTTCCAAAGAACAACTAGAGCGCTAACAGTCCTACTTATGATAAACGTATGGCACACCTGAAGCCATCTTGCTTGGATTAAAGTGGTAACTCTTAAAATATTTAATTTAAAAAGGAACAAAATGAGGGGGTTCATTTTGCCATAAAAAGTATGATTAGTGCTGCAGAAAGAAAAATTAGGGCACATTTTGAGTGACTTCTCAAATCCTCTTCTATTTCATTAAAAAATTCTGGCATGCAGACTGAAACATGCACTTTCAATACCAGCAGCAGTTTTCCCTGGTGAGCAGTAGCTTTACTACAGTGATCTAATGAGCAAAAAGAGTGCTAACATTCTGAATTTATGGCAAATGTGTGACACATCTGAATGCCTTCTTGATGGAATCAAAGTAAAAAACTGAAAGTATTTCCTACTGAGGAGACTGCAGTAAATGAGGAAATTAGGAAACTTCACAACAAATAAGTCTCCCAAGATGGCCACCAGAGACAAAAGAGCCCAAATGTAGCCCAAATATCACCCAGATGTAGCCCAAGTATAGCCCAATGACAGAATGTCCCAGAGTGTTCTTAAAAACAACTAGAGCGCTTACTGTCTTCATTATGACAAAAGTATGGCACACCTGAAGCCATCTTGATTGGAATAAACTGGTGACACTTAAAACATTTAATTTAAAAAGGAACACAATGAGGGGGTTCATTTTGCCATAGAAATTATGATTAATGCTGAAGAAAGAAAATGAGGGCACATTTTGAGTGACTTCTCAAATCCTCTTCTATTTCATTAAAAAATTCTGACATGCAGACTGAAACATGCACTTTTAATACCAGGAGCAGACTTCCATGGTGAACAGTAGTTTTACTACAGTGATCTAATGATCAACTAGAGTGCTAACATTCAGAATGTATGGCAAATGTGTGACATATCTGAATACCTTCATGATGGAATCAAAGTAAAAAACTGAAAGCATTTCCTACTGAGGAGACTGCAGTACACGAGGAAATTAGGAAACTTCATAACAAATAAATCTCCCAAGATGGCCACCGGAGGCAAAAGAGCCCAAATGTAGCCCAAAATCACCCAGATGTAGCCCAAATATAGCCCAATGACAGAAGTGTGCAAAACACTTATTATTTTGTGTTTTTGCAGTGTTATACAGTGCAGACTTGTCAGGTATTGGAGTGCTTTACATGAGCATTGGTTACATCACACAAGAACAAATTAATTTTGGTTGTAGACATGGGGAGACTAAGTGATTTGACCAGAATCACAGAATGTCAAGCTGAAGCAGAAACTCCAACCTGGTCCCCAGTTGCAAAGTCTGCAGTTCTGGAAGTAACACCACATCCTCTCCCCTAAGTGCAACATTTAATCAAGTGGTCAACTGGATAAAAAAACATAAAGATAACAAATAATTTAAAAGTGCTTTGTCGCTATTTGAAAACTCAGAAAATATGTCCTTATTTTAGTCTTTTAGAGCACTAACCATAATTTTCATGCCAATAGGACCCTCTCATATATGTAATTTCTAAAGGAAATGCTCTAGGTATTACAGTTTTGATTACATCAAGATGACGTCAGGCGTTCCACACTTTTGTAATAAATATAGAATGTTAGCAATCTAGTTGTTCATTAGGATACTGTTGAGAGGCAGAGGCAAGGGGCACGGACTCTGAAAATTGAAGGCAGGTAGGAGGGTGCAAAGGCAACAATTTAACCACAATGAGCAGGCAGGAAGGGCCGTGGCAGCACAACAGACTATGGAGGGCAGTGGAAAGGGGGGCAGGGGCAACAAACCAACAATACAGGACTTGCAAGAGAGGCTGTGGCAATATAATAGACCATTGTGGGCAGAAGGAAGAGGCAATGGTAGTACAGCCATACATGCCAACAGACCCGATTCAGCCAGGAAACGTCCAATGTTTTTAAGCTCAAATGGGCTTTATTTGATCTGTCTCCTGTCTACAATCTCCTCTTTTTCAATGTAACTCAAAGGGGAAAATCAATACCCCAGTTTTTTTTCAAAATCTCACTCTTACCAAGTTCAAAATGTTCGCAAGTATGGTACATTGGATCATGGAAGGAAATGGGGTAGGGACATGGACTTGGATAACAGAGGACAGGAGGGACATGGAGAGGTGCACCAAACTGACCCTGCAGGGCAGGCATCAGGGTTTGCAGCAGCACAATACACCACACAGGGCATGCGGGACGGGAGTGCAGCACAACAATCCATAGAAAGCAAGAGGGAGGGGACAGGACCATGCACATGGACAACAGAGAACAGAGGGGCAAGAGGCAATGGTAGCAAGTGGGAGGATTAGTGGCAGCACAATGGCTATGATGGGCAAGAAGGAGGGTGCAGGGGCATGCACAAAGGACGATGGAGGATAGAAGGGAGGGTCAGGACCTGTGCACAGAGAAGAAAGTTCAGGGGAAGGGGCGTCACAACAGACCGCACGGGGCAGGCAGGAGGAGCAGTTGCAGCACAACAGACCAGGGAGGGCAGAAGGGTGTGGCAGTACAATGGACCATGTAGGACAGGAGGAAGAGGATAGGGACATGGCATGTGGACAGGTAGGGTGAAGGTGGCAGAGACAGGTTACAGTCATCTGACAATGTTAGGCAGGTGGGAGGGGAGTGGCAGCTCAACAGAACACTCAGAGTAGATAGGAGTGGCAGGTCCATGGAACATGGTGGGCAAAAAGGATGGAGCAGGGGCATGCACAAAGACATCGGAGGGCAGGGGGAAGGAGAATAGGGGCAGCAAGCTAAGCACAGAGTTTAAGCAGGAGGTCAATGATGGGGCATAGAATTGGGCAATGGAGGGCAGGAGGAGTGGACTGGTACATCATACTAAATTGAGGGCAGTGGCAGCACATCAGACCACACATGGCAGGAGGGAGGAGGCTAGTCCATGGATTCACACAACAGAGGATAGGGAGGAGGGGGATGGGGCAGCAAGCTAACTGTTCAGAGAAGGTGGGTATTAGGAACTTTATTGTTTTTAAAACGTGTGTCTGTGCGAACTACTTAAAATATGAACAAGTATGCAGCATAATCTCACTTTTATTCAGGAAGAAGAGGACGTTTGTGACTGTGACTCCGGGCTCACTTGGCAGAAACACCCCCTGACCCTCCACCCCCTATCGCAAAATGTAATGCCCGTGAAAAGGGTAGGTGAACACAGTGTTATATAGAACATAGTCCTGAGAGCACGATTGAAAATGAAAACTAGATATAGTGTATGGTATAAACTATGCACCAAAAAGTGTGATATAAGATGAACCGGGCGTGAAATATAATATGGAATTCATTGTGCGCAATGACAGATTCATTGGAGAGCGCGAGATAGCACAGGCACTAGCGCGTGCTATGCGATATGCGCCTTGGAGTGTAATATGCACAGGGCAGTGTTGTGTAACCTAACTAGTCTCTAAAGTTGTAATATAAAATATGTGCTGGGGAGTGTAACGTTGCATATGCACTGTGACAAATATATGGATCCCAGATTGTAATATGTATGGCATAGCACTGTGTGTTATAACATAGGCATTGAGGAAGGCACGTTAGATGGGGCAATATAACCCGTGCGAAGGCAAGTGTGGCATGACATATTCACGGGGTGGTGTTACCGTGCACATGGGCTAGAGAGTGTCATAGCATATGCACTAGCTAGTGGAATACAACACAGAGGTGTGTGGCACTCAGCAGGCAATGGTGGGTGTAACACAGCATTGGGCTCTGCCAGGAGCGCGCTGTGACTCTCAAGTGATGTTCGTCCCCTTTCCAGAGAGTAAAATAAAAAGTATTACACATCCGGCAGTGGATGTGTGTTTTATTAACCGTGAGGGGGGTTTCTTGCATAGTTTTGGTCGAATTTTTGTCGAACCCCCTTTGAATGGCTTGGTGTGCATGTTTATTAAATGTGCCCGTCAATAGCTACCCATGTTTGTATAAATAAACGACAAGGGTGTCTACCGGGATTAGGCACGGTAGGGCATCAGACATGTCAGAGCTTCACTAGTGGTGTAAATACATTCCACGTGGATTCATTGTATGCATAGTCGCCTTTTAATGAATATCACCCAAATCGTCATGGTGATAGGTACGTACGGTTTGTCCAGCATGTCCTAGGTGTGTCTATAAATATATATTTTTTTAAAATAATAAAAAACAGTGGCCGGCCCTGGGGATTGGGGTCAAAAAAATATAATTAGGAGACAGGCCCTGGGGGATGGGGTCATCAGGGCCAATAAATTAGAATAAGAAGGGGAACCACACAGCCCCCCTTCGTAAAAAAATTAAAATAAATAAAAGACTGGCATCGTGCCGGAGGCCACGCCCCCTCCTTGCAGCACTCTGCATTAATTCCTCTTCAATACTAAGGGTCCCTGAGGGCCAACTAGCCCAACAGGCATCTCCAGTATGCGCCAGGGAGCTGCGCTGCAGACAGGTGTTCTGAGGCCAAGCCCCTTTTTACACCTCTCTGCAACGCAGCTCTGTGGCGCTTACTGGAGGTACCTAGTGGTCTAGTTTGACCCTAGGGACCCTTAGGATTCAAGGGGACTTAATCTGTCAACTTAGAACAGCCACAGGGTGCGTTTACACAGTAGTGAAGGGAGGGGACGGGGCCTGAGGTGACGTGTGCAAACACGCACTATGGCACGTTTTAAGTTGGGGATATCATTTCCCTTCAATACTGAGGGCCCCTGGGGGCTAACTAGCCCACCAAGTGCTTCCAGTAAGTGCAACTGAGCTGCATTGCAGAGAGGTGGTCCAGGCCGTGCCACTTTTTACACCTCTCTGCAACGCAGCTCTGTGGCACTTACTAAAGGTACCTAGTGGGCTAGTTGGACCCTAGGGACCCTCAGGATTCAAATGAACTTAATCTCCCAACTAAAAACGGACACAGGGCGTGTTTACACAGTGGTGAAGGGAGGGGACGGGGCCTGAGTTAACATGTGCAAAAACGCCCTGTGGCCTGTTTTAAGAGGTAGTTTTATCCCCCTGCCCTATTATATACTAGGGGCTTACAGAGGAGGTCATGCTAATCACAGGGGGACCCCAACGCATAATGTTCCCTAGTGTATGTAGGTGCTTTCACTGTATTCTAAGTGTCTTTTAACATAGCACTGGCTCTAGGACTGGTTAGTTAGACTCAGTTACCACCAGTATCCGTCTGAAAAAGTTGAGGGTACAGGATGATTTTGCAACAAGGCTTCTTTCTGCTCTTCTTTTTGTTCTTTCTGCACGTTATCCTTCTTCCTGCACTTTTCTTCGTCTTTGAGGACTTCTGTTGCTTCTTTCTGCACTTCTTTTTTTTTTTCTGTGCATTTTTTCTTCTTTCTTCACATGTCCTATCTCTGTAGACATAGTTAGAAATTTGTGACGTCATCAGCAGTGCATTGCGGGCGCGCGAGTTATAGTTAGCTGAACTAACTATAACGGGGGAATTTCAATGGTTTTGTACAAGTGAAAAGTCCAGCTAACTATAACACCCCTGAAACCTAGGTTTTTTTCAGTGAATATATATATTAATATGTGACGTTATCAGCAGTGGATTGCGGTCGCGCGAGTTATAGTTAGCTGAACTAACTATAACGGGGGAATTTCAATGGTTTTGTACGAGTGAAATGTCCAGCTAACTATAACATGTGTGAAACCTATGGTTTTTTCAGTGAATTTGCAAGGTTTTTTAAATGCTAATTCCTAACTATAACGTGTGTGAAACCTATGGTTTTTTAAGTAAATTTGCAAGGTTTTTTAAATGCTAATTTCTAACTATAACGTGTGTGAAACCTATGTTTTTTTTAGTGAATTTGTAAGGTTTTTTAAATGCTAATTTATGTATGTATTATTATATTTTTTATATATTTATTTTACAATAAACTACCTATGTATATAGTTATAGATTGACTGTATCCTGTAATATGGAATGGCTCAGCTCTTTTTTTTTTAATTAGGATAAAGTTGAACAGCATTGTTAATATCTTCTATAAACTTATAAACAGTTCAAAATGTTTTTTTTTTTTAAAGGGTTTTTCACGGTGTGCGCACCGTGCGCGCACCGGCGATTTTTTTTATTAAACAAAATGTTTTTTTTTTATTTACGAGGTCCTTTAGGGACCCCGTGAGAAGGTCTAGGGGGTCAGGGAGTGTCTTCCCTGCCTCCTTTTCATGTTTTAGAAATCGGGTTAAAAGTAATTCATTTCTGATCCGTGCGCGCACGGCATGTCATGTGATTACGAAACAACACTTTTCATTGGTTCATAGTAGTTTCTGTTCCAGAATCTTCAAACACCACACCCACTCCCCTCACTATTTCTTCTTATTTCCTGGGACAAGGAGCTGAACAGGTACTCTAGTAAAATCTTACTTGAAAATGGCAGAACAGCAGTCTACTTCAGGGAGTGAGGAGGAGACCTTTGTGGTACCACCAAGGAAGACCAAACAAAAAGACTCTTTCATCTGGAAATTCTTCACCTTTCCAGAGGGCCAAAAGAAGGTCAATGCCCCGAAGGTGACATGCACTATTTGTGGAACTGTCTTATCCAGAGGAGATCCCAGCAAGAAATACTCCTTTAGTATTTATTCAATGCTGAGACACTTCAAGACAGTGCATCCTGTACCTTATGCTCGAGAGTCAACTAGAGCCCTAAGGGACAACCCTCCACCTGCTCAGCCGAGCACATCATCTGCGGCCGCAGATTCTCCGTGTACCAGGGCACTGGACATCCGCCCACTTTTCCAGAAGGTACACATACACTGTAATGTGTGCAATGCTGTTCTTTGCTACGGTGAGAGCAGTATTAACTTGATAGAAAACAAAATACAGCCGCACACATGCTCCAGCCCATAATTTTTTTCATTTATTGTTTTTGTTCCTGTTGAACAGTTTTTCATTACCAGTTTTTTTTGGTGCTCTAAAAAAAGCAAAAAAAATACAAAATTGTTAAAAAACTAAAAAAAAAATACAAAACAATAAAGACAAAAAAAACAGTTCTTTTCAGAACTCACTTCACTTCTCCAAGAAGAGCTATATTCCTAATATACTGTGTTGTAATTGTATTGAATGAATGTGTAGTGTATACATGAATGATTGAAATGATTGAAATGACTGAGTGAAGAGGAGGAAAGGACAGACAGAATGAGTGAGAAAAGGAAAGTATGATCAGTCATGAAAGGGAAGTGAAAGACTGACTGCAACAAAAGGACTAAGGGTAGAGGATGCAGGTAAGAAGAGTGAATGAGTAAGGGAATGGCAGTGAGTAATGGAGAGTGATGGAGGGGGAGTGAGAAAAGGGGAGTAAGGGACGGAGATAGGAAAAGGGAGTAACAGATGAAGCGGATGAAGTACAGCAGGGTAAAGGGATGGAAAGTAAGAGAAGTGGAGTGATGGTGAGATAAGGGGTATGAGGATTAGAAAAGGGGGTAAGGGAAAGTGAGAGATGGGGAGTGAGGGGATGGAGGGATTTAGGAAACTGGGGTAAGAGAAAGGGAGTCAGGATTTCAATGAGCAAAGGAGAGTGAGGGAGAGTGAAGGAAAGAATGCGAAAAGATGAAGGGGTGTGAGATACAGACAGGAGGAAGTGAAGTAGGAGAATAGGAGTGACTATGAGTAAAGGATAGTGACAGTTAGGGAAGGTAAGGGAAGGGGAATGATGGAGAAGGTTAAAATATTAACATAGATGGAAAATGAGTGATGGAGAGAGGAGGAGTGGTAGAAACAGAGATGTTAAGGAAATTAAGGGTAAGGCAGACAAAGGGAGAGAGACAGAAACAGAGACAGAGAGCAAGGAACTGAGAAGGAGTAAGGCAGTTAGAATGACTGAGACATATGGAGACAGGGAGAGAAACATGGTTGAAAAAATAGTGATGGAGGCAGTAAACCTAGGGGAGTAGTAGAGAAGGAGTGAGGGAGTTACGAAAGAGCAGTAAAGGAAGAAGAGAGAGGGAAGGGGAATGAGAAAATCAGAGTGAGGAGAAGTGAAGAAAATGGAGCATGAAAGTGAAGGGGTGAGAAATACAGATATTTTAAACTTACCTGACCAACAAAATAACTTAATTAGAAATAAATGTTTTTTTTAATTACAAGAAAAATGGATTCAATTTCCTAAATTTTCTTTCTAGAGTAGTAATATTTAACAATACATTTTAGAATACAGTACACATATTTTCATATTTAACAAAGTAATTTTTTGCCCTTTTTTTGCTGTTTTCAGAATATATTGAATTTCACTGAAAATAGTGATATCAATTGTATTCATCACTTAACAGCGGGAAAAAAAATAAACAATCTGAAAGATTGTTTAAAAAAGCCCTGAATCTATTCTCAGTAAAACATACCTTGATAGAAATGTAACATATATATTAAAAATATCTTCCAAGAACAATAACTATTTGCAATAAATAACGTCTGTAAATCTTGTTGCTTAAGCACATACACCAAAATAATATCTGTCAAAGAAGTCCACAATAGAAACATTTACCTTTCCATGAGGCCAAATGGTAAGTTTTTAAATCCTTTTTAGGTGAAATATCCAATGGTAATCCTATAAAATCGAAATAATGGTTTCTTCAGATGCTGCAATTTGTATCTAAAATTTTGGTTTTAGAAAAATTAAGTAGGAATTTGGTAATTCTGCAGGCAAACATTGCTTGAAAATCAATTAAGAATCATTACACAGTGTCCAGCCTTTTTCACATTTTAGATAAACTGTGTAATGACCAGAAGTTATAGAAGGTCCATCATGGAAAATTATTGCAACTGCAACAAAAGACTTTCCTGATATTGATAATTGATTTCCTACAAACTTCTTTATTAAAGTGTCCAATTTTGTTCCATCAGCTCTACAACGTTGCATCATTAAAATTATATACTGTCCATATTTCTTGAAAAATAACGTTGATAACATTTCTGATTTACATTGAGAACATTCCATGTTGTGATTTGCATCTTTAACTAATTTACTAAAAGTCACAGATTTACTCTCTGGTAATGTTAAATGTATGAACCTTTCAGAATCAACATTAGTGCTGCATGTGTTCATACAGTTTTCACAACAACTTTAAGAATTCCTGTGCATCTTGCTGGACATCTTGTGTAAACTGTGTACATCCAGAACATACATCTAAAAGATTTCTAACATCAGAAGCCCTTTCTATTTTAGTTTTATCGTTACTCAACTTCTCATAAAGGAAACTCAGCAGAGAACAAAATCTTTTTTCATGATTTAGTATTATCTGCTCTTGCAAACTTTCAAGATAAAATACAACATTCAGCACTACATTTGCGTAGCAGTTGACACCAGAGCTATTTTCAAAATGACAACCAACAACCTCTTCAACATTGTCCTTTTTCTTTTTGCTTGCAATCACATCACTCTCCTTTTGTTTTCTCTTCTGTACATCCTCATTACAGATATTCTCAATTCTTCTTTTTCGACAAACAACACGTTTTTCAAACACAGGATACTGACCTAAATGAGGAGCATAGCTTCTTCTTAACTCCTTTACACAATTTGCATCAGCACTAACTTTTGAGTCATCAAAGTCTATCATGAATAAACCAGATAATTTTTTCACTCGTGACAAAGCAACATATGCCATACCTTCTTTAAACACACTAGATCCAATGTTTACAAAAGCACTATCTACAGTTAATTCTTGAGATTTGTGAATAGTTACAGCATATGCTAGAGAAAACGGAAACTGCTTCCTACGTACATATAAGTCTTTCACCAGCAAAAAACGAACTGAACAACGATTAATGTCTTTAACCTCTTCAATCTGATCAAATTTTATTTTTAAAAATTCAATTCCATCTTTTTTCTGGTAATTAACAAAACCCACAACTTTACCCATAGCTCCATTCACTAAATCTTTTTCTACATTCAAATTACGTCTTAAAATTACTCGACAGTTCATACATACATAAAGATTCTTTTCTAAACCAGCTGTTTTCGATATGTTTTTCTCTAGAGAATCCAATTTAGTTTTCAATTTGCCTGTCAATATAATAGTTATTCCTTCATGCTGTATTTTATCCACGGCTTCCATTTTCATAATCTCTTCATTTTCCAATTTCAAAAGTTCTTAATTGAATATAGAGCATTCATGTAGTGTTGGCATTACGCAGATTACAGTATTTGTTTCTGCAAATTTCTTGTATATTTTCTCTGTAACTATTTGTTCTGTTGGAAACAAATTACAGAACAAATAGTTCTGCCATGTTCTGTGAGTTGTCCAATTCTGATATCTTTGAGAATACTTGCATAATCATCATCATTTGCTTGCTGCAAATTGGTAATGAGTTCTTTGTACTCAAAGTTTGACCAAATATTCACATTACCTATACTTCCTAATGACTTTTTCGTGTCTTCATGTGCAAGAGTATTAAATAATGGTTGTCCTTTAACTGGAGTGAGCTGCAGTAGATCCCCAAAAACTATAACATGTTTTCCTCCAAATAACACGTCATAGTCTGTCTTTAGAATTTGCTGCATTCTTAAATGCACAAAGGCAATCATTAAGTTTGATACCATGCTTACCCCATCAATAATGAGAACTTTCATTTTCTTCAACACTCTTGAAACTTCAAAACATGCTTCTCCTGTTAGCTTGTGGTATTTTATTTTGTTCTCATGCTCTACTGGTAACATTAGCAAACGATGTAAGGTAATTCCTTTTATGTTATATGCTGCTAACCCAGTTGGAGCAGTAACAACACAAGACAAAGTTAAATGAGTTTTTTTCTGTAGGTAGCTTCTAATTACTTTAATTAAGAAACTTTTTCCAGTTCCAGCTTGTCCACTCACATACATTCTGATTGGTTCAAATGATGTGCATGAGCACTCTTTATTTTCATGTAGTAATCCATGATCAATTTGTTTTGTGACTTCTTCATAAATTTGTTGTTGTTCATCATTCAGTTGTTGTTCCAAATATGGTAAGTCTATTAAATCTTCCTGAGCTTGATTCATAGCTGTTTCCACTTCAGTCATGGCTATTGCAGCTTCATTTTCTACAATTGGTTGTCCTACGGGATCTTGACTGAGCGTACCAGAACTTTGACTGTCTTGAGAACTGTCTCTAGCTACTTCAGCTGCAATTGTAGCTTCTTGTTCAATTTCTTCATTTAACATTTGTACATAATTTGTGAAAGTACTACATTCTATGCTATCTTTACATGCATTAAAGGAATCTTCATAGCTCTGAAAATCTCCAAGTAATTCATCCTCTGAACGCCATGGTTTAAACAGCTGTAAAAGTGCTAAGTAGTAAAATTCCTTTTTGTCAGTAGTGTCGCAACTCAGCTTCCTGTGATTAGTCAAACTTCCTTTTGTTTGTTTCACCAAACATCCTTCCTCACCAATGACTTTATATTTTCCATTGTTGATGTCTTCTGTGGCATTCCGTGTAAAAATGTAGTTCTGCAGCACTTCATAGAGACACATGTTCTCAAGATGATGACTTCTGTTTGGGTAATATGTGTCAAAATGTCTGTACTTTCTGGTTCGTTCTCTGCTAAATATTCAATATCTCGAATAGATTTCAGTACCCGATTTCGCATTCCTGCAAGGCCTAAACCTACCCAAATTATTCTTCTGGATTTGGAGTACAGACTTCCAGATGATAACCTATCTGAGCATTCGTATGACCCAATTTCTCGATGCGATAACATCTTTAAACAGAAACTGTATAGCTTTTTACTGACAGTCTTCTCGTGAGAAATCTCTTCCCACATTTCTTTCAATTCCGTTTTCTCAGATTTAGTGATGTAAGATGTGACATACCGAGCAACAGCAATAGAATTGTCAGCTACATACTGAATATCCATGTTAGCATTCCACATGGATAAAATGACTGGGTTGTAGTCATTTATATATTTTGACTCTTCTTTTCTTCTTGGGTTGTAGGTATTTTTCGGAGATTTTCTTGTAATGGTATGTCGCACAGCTGACATAAAACTGTTTACTCTTCCTTTTGAAAGAACAGGTCGTGGAAATCCAAATCGACATTTTGTGTAGAATTTATCTTTACTCTTGTACTTTCGTCAACAGTATTTTCCACACCGATGACTTTGGAAACGTAAAACTTGCTCTTTTAAGTTTTTTTCTTCTGTGCTTTTAGGTATAGCACATGTTGCATATTCTTCAATGAAAGATAAAACTGCATCATCAGAATCTGTTCCAAATTTTGGGGCATCCTTGATCCACAACAGCATATGAATATGAGGAGCACCTCTTGCTTGGTACTCTTTTCTCCAAAAGAAATCCACAACTTCTCCAAGAGGTGGATTTTTTTTATTGCAGATGAAGGACATCATAGCCTCAAATCTATGATTGTAATATCTGCAAACATTAACCGGATCCAATGAGCACAATTCTCCTGCTGTCTTGTATTGGATGTTTTCAATATTTGAATTTGCCTCTCGAAGAAAATCCAGTAAATCATCCCAAGCGTACTCAGCACAGCTTAGGGTAAGGAACCATGTAGGAGTTCCTAAATTCCGTAACATACATTTCAATTCTCCATGGCGTTGGTACCAATATTCATTAGTTCCACGCTGACAAGCCATCAGATTAATCAATTGAGATTCCAAATGATCATCTCGCTGTTGCACTTTGTTCATAAAATCCTTTGCAGACACATTATGTAGATGTACTCCAGTTTTTAAAATGTGATTTACTGCATAAGATAGTGCAGACAAGGCACTTTCAAATAAAAGATGGAACAAATAAGGAATACTTTGACGAAATCTTGGATCTTCTGCATATAGTCTTGTAGTCCGATACTCAGAAGCAGGAATTTCTACTGGACGTTCATCATATCGTCCACCTTTTCCTGTAGGAAACAGCTGGGGAAAACAACGAGCTTCCAAGCTCTCCTCCCATACACTCACGGGAGTTCCTTTTGCTTTTTTCATCTGAAATAGATCAATAGTGTTTCCCATAACTTCTTTAGAATGAAGAGGATGTATGCTGAAATGTTCATAAATTTCTTCTTCTTTTGACTTATCCACTTTTTCAATTTGCCCAGTTGGTGTTCCTGTGTCCGCTAGTAAAACTTCTTCATCTTCATCCATATAAATTGATTCATAGTACTTATTATTTCTTTTCAAATATAAATTTGCTCTTTGTACTTTTCGTACATCTACTAGCTCCTGCCAAATTTTCTTATTCTTTGTAGGTACACCATTAACCAGAATAACTAATGGTTCAGTTTCCAAACTATCTGCATCAATTGTTTCAATATTTTTTTCAAATCTAATGGCAAATAGACAACTCTTTCTTTTAAACCTCTTTGTAAATCTGAAGGAGGTAATTTAACTGTTTTGGGCTCCATACGAACTATAGTCTGAAACGGATGGACACATTGAATGAGTATTGACTCATACGTATTTAAATCACTAAGTTCTGCAGGAATATCAACCAATTCTAAATTATTATGTACAGCTCTAGCTGGCATTTTATTTTCTTCTAACTTGTTATAACAGTATTAACAAATACGCTGATCTTCACCCAAATCAAAACAATTTTCCAGAAACAAATATGTAGCAAAATCCTTCCACTCATAATTATTTTCTTTTTCAATTTTTTTATAGAGATCAACATTCCTTGTTTGAGTTTTATAATGGATTCTCCGGCAACAAATACAAGTAATAGTTGGTCTTTCATTAGAGATGATAGTAAATTTTGTCATTTGATCTTCAACATTTTTACTAACAGTGGGTTCTACATTCTCTTCCACATTTTCTTCAATAACTGTGTCATTTCCTGCACTTTCTTGTTCTGGACCAAAGTAACAAAACTGAATATCATCAGTAACCTTCTCTACACCTAATACAGATCCACGCAACAGAGCACTATTCAACTCATTTAACTTTAGTGCTGGACTTTTAGCAAAATACAATCTTCTCACTAACTTTCTCATTTCAGTATGATGTACTGCCAGCATCCTAAAATGGTGAAAAACACTTTGACAAACTTTCCTAGAAAGACAAGCCAGAGAATGTCCTTGCAAACCAGTATTCTTTCTCACTCTGCATGGATCTAGTCTTTGAAGCACCTTAATCTTCTGTTTAACACTTTTTTTACTATATTCTCTTAGAAAGTCATGTAATTTATCAATAGATTCTTGTCGTACAGTACAAATACTACTACAATTCCAAGTGTACACTGGGGCTTTAGGACGTTTCCCCATAACCTCATCAGCTAACACTACTTCCTCATTTCTTGGAACCCTTTTCTCCTTTTCCATTACACAACCATCTTTAACTTCATAACTTCGACCACTGGTGTCAACTGCATGCAGCAAACTATTACTTTGAAGATAACTCTCTTCATTAAAAAATGGTTCAGTACTTGAACTATGCTTCCATTCTCCTAAGAACATATTACAAAAGTTATTTTTTTTCACTACTCTTTTCCTTTTGCTTTTTGAATTCATTATATTGACTATTTTATCTAATGTACGGATCCTGTTCAAAATTAAAATGAATAGATTTCTTTTTAATTCCAAAGCCTTTGCAACAATTGATTCAATATGTTTCTTTTTCTTATAAAATATTGCTTTCTTCCTATATGTTTTCACATCCTTTAGCAAATTGAACACCACTCTTCTCTGAAACATTTTTTTACGAATGTTTTGAAATTCTGTTTTTCTTTTTAAGTCATTCTTTCTTGCTTCTGATTGTACATTAGCATTTAGGTGTCGATTCTGATCCTGTAAAACCCGGGTACGAATGGTCGTACGGAGCGTTTTTTCCGTCCGACTCGTAACCGGGAAAAACACCTTACAAACTCGCAAGTACGATTCACACAGAAACACCATTTCCGTACGAGTCATAAAAAACACCGACTGGCAAAAAAATACATACAAATCTGAATCTTGACGGTGCATACGCGACGTCCGGACGGAGTCAGGCAGCGTTCTACGGACCAGCAAGTACGATTTGTGCCGACGTCACACCGCACGCAGTAGTTTTTACGGGAGCCAAAAACTGCCGGGAAATTGAGGACGAAGCGAACAAGGAGCACCGGTATGCGACGGACAGCCATGGACCCCAACCTACGCGTCATCCCGGCCCTCTTAGCCTACCACCTCGTGTACAGAAACCGACGCAGACGCCACAGAAGGTCAGAACAACCCCCAGGGGCAAAGGGGGGGGTGTATGTGTGTGCAAGGGGCAGGAAACAGAACCCACACCCCACAAATTACTGAAACATCATGCACATCAATTACCTCCATGGTCTGGCCACTTCGGGGGGCGTGTCCAGCATTCCCACGTCCCGCCACAACGGAAGTGGACGTGGACGCGAACCCGTCACCACCACAATGGTGGTACGGGACGTACCCACACCCCCCAGAGCGTGGGTACGGACTGTACCACGCCTACCCCTACATCACACCAACAATGGCGGTACGGCCTGTACCCACGTCCCAAAGGCATGGGTACGGGCCGCACCCCCAAAGTTGGGGTTCCGTAGGGGTACGGGCCGTACCCAGGGCATCAGCGTGTGGGTACGGCACATACCACGCCTACCCCTATGTCACACCAACAATAGCGGCACGGCCGGTACCCACATCCCAAAGGCATGGGTACGGGTTGCACCCCCAAAGTTGGTGTGCCGTAGGGGTACGGGCCGTACCCAGGGCATCAGCGTGTGTGTACGGCACATACCACGCCTACCCCTACGTCACACCAACAATGGCGGCACAGCCGGTACCCATGTCCCAAAGGCATGGGTACGGGCCGCACCCCCAAAGTTGGGGTGCCATAGGGGTACGTGCCCTACCCAGGCCATCAGCGCGTGGGTACGGCTCATACCACGACAGTGGACACATACATAGGGGTGGGTCCCCATTACTCCCAGCAGTGCCCAGACATGAGGGGTGGGTGCCTATCACTCCCAGCACTGCCCAGACATATGAGGGGTGGGTGCATATCACTCCCAGCAGTGCCCAGACATATGAGGGGTGGGTGCCTATCACTCTCAGCAGTGCCCAGACATATGAGGGGTAGGTGCAGAGGACCCCCAGCAGTGCCCAGACATATGAGGGGTGGGTGCCTATCACTCCCTGCAGTGCCCAGACATATGAGGGGTGGGTGTAGAGGACCCCCAGCAGTGGACAGAGCCATGGGGGTGTGTACATCACCCTCCGATGAGCAAAACTCCATTGGTGCATGAAGGCATACACAATGTGCGACAATGTTGAGAGTGCCATGACAACACATCACTGACTGCAGTATCCCACTCCCATGAAGATGGATGTCCTTCCCCCACTGCATGACACACCACATGTGGGTGTGATGACAAATTACACATGCATACCCACCCCTGGCGGAGGCAGCACAATACACACACTGAGATCATGCAACAAGACAGTATCCTCATGTCAAACACCACTAAAGTAAGAGAGCCTAAGGGAACACACACTGTCACCCACATTCCAGGAATGATAGAAATGTACAGGTGCCGGGGCAGCCAACAAGTTGTAGCCTCCCATGGAATGAAAAGGGTGGAGTACACACAGATGCCCAAATACCCTGCAGAACACGTAACACATGTGTGTGAGGCAGGGAGCACACACATGTATAGTGCAGAAAAGGGAAAATGTCCACATGAAGTCATGTCAATACACTCCATACACAAGTACATTGTCCAGCAAGGATGCCACAAACGATGCAGGTGGAGACATAGCAGAGCATGCATGGCCAAAGTCGAAGGGACGTGTCACACACACACCCAGGAAATGTTGACACAGCTCAGCACAACAATTGGCAAACACTCTGCAGGGAAGATGGCAGGTGCCACTGAGTAAGGAACACACCTTGGGACAATGTCACCATGCAGTAAGAGCTAACATCACCTAAGAATACATGCCGTCACCTTGTGACGGCAAGCAGATGCTGCAGATCGGAGCATATAAATTCTCCATACTTCCCCGGACAGAGTAATTCCACAGTCATACGCACATACACTCATCATACGCTAGGGCCCATCACACTAACATTCATTCTATTACTCTATCCACACTGAATATACGAGAGAAATCCTAAATCAATCTGCATCTAAACTGAGGTCAATGCAACCTAATTGATATGTCTCGAGTCATGATTTAAACATTAAGAACACATTCGGAAACTCAATAAATGACAAAGAAATAACCACCCGACACTGTAATTCAAACAAAGGGTTAATTTTATCTAATTAGTTCAAATGAAAAGTCATTCAATTGCAAAATCTTTATTCTCATAGTTACCTATTCTAGCTAAATGTCGTATTTGGGTCAGGACAGGTCTCTCAGTAAATTCTACCGAGTCGCCGTCCTCTCAATCAGCGTCGATCCTCTCGAGCATAGGTTCAGGAAGGAGTGGCCTTAGACCCTCTCTAGTCTAACAATATTTATAGTAAAACTTACACATTAAAAGTTACAAACAAACTCTAAACGCCCGTTGAGCCGTTGAGCAGAGCGAGCTGGAAAGGATGTTGACTCGCAACATTTAGAAAAACCTCCGCTCTCGAAAATCTCAAAAATAAAAAACACGGAAGAAGGAAGCACAAACTAAAAAAATGTAACATCCATGAATGCTCTTCCTCGGAATCATAGTGAAGCCACCTCAAGTTTATCAAAGTTCATTGTGGCTTTTATTCTCCCCCAAGGATAACTGGTGACAACTGGCGTCAAGCCCGGAGCTGTTGTCCTCACGGAAACTTTTAATACAGACAGAGGCCGAGGTCAGGATTTCAACCATATTCAGCGAGGCCTCTCTTCGTATTTCATCTACTCAAATGCTGGCTGTTAATATCGGCCATCTTTGACTAGGCCAGAATGGACAATCTTAATCAAAAGAAACACAAAACAACGTTACTACATCGTAATGATTATACAGTGTTAATTCCCACTAATACCCTTATGTGTTGATTAGTCAGAAACTTCAACAAAATTAATATCTAGTAATTAATTATCAGTAATTTTAATTATGACATATAAAAATATAAGCTGATGTTCGGATTTTGACAGAAAACCCTGCTCCAGCAAACCCCCTTTGGTGATATATTATCACCACAAAAACCAACCCAAAAAAAAAATGTCGTCCCCATTTCTTAGGAGAAATTTAAATGTCTTTTTGCACAACATTACACACCAGACTCTCTCACATCATCTCTTTTCGATTCTAGGTAAACACTCTCCCTAAATTCTTCTAATTCTATTTCAACAGGGAGTTTTGAGAGAGTAGCTGTACATCTGACCCTCCACTACATGTGTCATGTCTTAATTGTATCAAATGATTTTCTCCCGTCCTCATTCCTGATTCTTCCAAAGAACCAACCAAACCATTTCCTACATAGGGAACTGTCAAACCATTTTCACCCATTCTTTGTTTATCAAAAATAGGCATAACCGGACCTATGGTTACAGGCACTGTAACAGCTTCTAGATTCTTTGTTAGCTCTCTAATTTTCTCATTCAACTCAGATGTCGTTCTGGCTAATTCTCTTGTTTTCTCATCCCCAATTTGATTCTCTCTCTCTCGCTCTCTCTCTCTCTCCCTTTCCGTGAAAGAGCTACCACTTTTCAGATCAGGTGTTGCAATCTCTGTTTTAACAATTCGCAAAGTATCTCTTATGGGAGTAGCAACTGGCGTTCTTTCTTCTGGTTCTGGCCTATATGGAGGTGGTCTCTTGTAAATCATGTCATCCAAGACTTCATCCTCATAATAATTAGCCCCATACCTTCTCAATTCTGTATCAGATACCTTTTCTGTACCTTTCCTCCCTTCTGCTTCCTCAACAGTTCTCATTGGCTATAATCCCTCTGACACACTAGCATCTCGCCATCTTCTCATCCGATCATGATGTGTTTCACGATCATATTTCCTCCCAAAAATATACCTATAATTTCCTCCACTCCTCTGCTTTTCTCGCTCATGTACCTCATCTTGCCATTCTACCAGCGCCTCGAACTGTATCGGCCTTGGTCTAGGCTCTAGACACATCATCTTCTCCCGTAAATTTCTTAACACGGCCAGATTGAATGAACTATGTTCCGGGAACGCTAAAACACCATCTTCTTTAGTGTACTTAGCCCAATTGTC
The DNA here is from genome assembly GCF_964204655.1 of Triturus cristatus. Classification (NCBI taxonomy): domain Eukaryota; kingdom Metazoa; phylum Chordata; class Amphibia; order Caudata; family Salamandridae; genus Triturus; species Triturus cristatus. The sequence continues at coordinate 744,440,612 of NC_140581.1, read as the reverse complement.
TAACCAAATACAGGTATGATACCCATATTTCGCAACCATAAAGGATGCAGGAGTCCTTGTCGGAGGTAGCAATTCACCTTCTCTAGTTATTATGTTCTTATCCTTGTCGAACCACTTTTTAATTTTACCGAACAAGGATTTTTTCTTCTTTTCCTCCGTCTGGTAATACATCTTAGCGTTTACCACAACCCTCTAGTCCTTTTCCGCAACTGTACGATCTTTTGTCCAATAGCAGCGCTACTCACACCAACGCACCAATCCTGAAGCGTCTACGTCACCCTGTACTCCTTCCAATCCCTGCGCGGCTCACACCAACGCACCAATCACAGCGCGAGCACTGTTTTAATCCACTGTCCAATCACAGCGCGGTCTGTCTGACGTCAGTAGTCGCTGCAGTCGCTTCTACTCTTGTCCCCTGTCACTCGTCTAACCCTCCTTTACAAAGTCTTCTCAGTAGACTTCGTTTCAGATTCTACAAAATCTATTAGTTACAACATATAAACATCTCCATTGTCTGCTTCGCTAACCAAAGAATAGTAAAGAAAGGTCTTCCTCACATGAATCCCGCTTCTCTCGAGAACAGCGCTTACCTCTGCTCCACTACGGAATTATTACTTTCGTTGACACAGTAGCACATCCCTCTACTCTGCCCTTCTATCATGCATCCATTAACTGCTTCCTCCAGGAATGCTCCAAAGAGTCTCACAATTAACTAAATGCTCATTCATTCACGCACTTTCATACCAGAAAATGTAGCACATTTACACAGAATCCTGCCTTTCCCGAGAACAGCGAACAGTCTGTTCCACTACAGAATTATAACACACGTTAACCAAGCAGCGCTTACCTCTGCCCAGTCCTTCAAACAAGCTCAGAGAATACCTATTACTTCTCCAACAGTAAGCTTTCACGGCAAACCTTACGGATCCCTGGGACTTAAAACCAGAGTTTCACAGATAACCTTCGCTACCATACACACTCCTTTTATACTGAAAATATATCTCTAATAGTAACACACGGCGATGTCACTGATTCCGAACCCAGACAATGCGACGTGTAACTGCAATTTTCACACGCTTTTCCTTGCATACGTACAGGGCCAACAATCCTGTCTTTCCCGAGAGCAGCACTCACTTACCTCTGCCCTACTACGGAACCGTCACCAGCTCCCCACATTCCAGAAGCCGTACACACTACATATAACTCAATACGACGACTTCAACATATAATGTTAGTACATGTATCAACATCAATCAATAAATCAATGAATCCAAAAGCCTATGTACAAGCAATCTATCAGATTAAGACAATAATCAAACCATCATACTGCTACCAGGAAACTGCTGCAGATCAGAGCATATAAATTCTCCCTACTTCCACGGACAGAGTAATTCCACAGTCATACGCACATACACTCATCATACGCTAGGGCCCATCACACTAACATTCATTCTATTACTCTATCCACACTGAATATACGAGAGAAATCCTAAATCAATCTGCATCTAAACTGAGGTCAATGCAACCTAATTGATATGTCTCGAGTCATGATTTAAACATTAAGAACACATTCGGAAACTCAATAAATGACAAAGAAATAACCACCCGACACTGTAATTCAAACAAAGGGTTAATTTTATTTAATGAGTTCAAATGAAAAGTCATTCAATTGCAAAATCATTATTCTCATAGTTACCTATTCTAGCTAAATGTCGTATTTGGGTCAGGACAGGTCTCTCAGTAAATTCTCCCGAGTCGCCGTCCTCTCAATCAGCGTCGATCCTCTGGAGCATAGGTTCAGGAAGAAGTGGCCTTAGACCCTCTCTAGTCTAACAATATTTATAGTAAAACTTACACATTAAAAGTTACAAACAAACTCTAAACGTCTGTTGAGCCATTGAGCAGAGCGAGCTGGAAAGGATGTTGACTCGCAACATTTAGAAAAACCTCCGCTCTCGAAAATCTCAAAAATAAAAAACACGGAAGAAGGAAGCACAAACTAAAAAAATGTAACATCCATGAATGCTCTTCCTCGGAATCATAGTGAAGCCACTGCAAGTGTATCAAAGTTCATTGTGGCTTTTATTCTCTCCCAAGGATAACTGGTGACAACTGGCGTCAAGCCCGGAGCTGTTGTCCTCACGGAAACTTTTAATACAGACAGAGGCCGAGGTCAGGATTTCAACCATATTCAGCGAGGCCTCTCTTCGTATTTCATCTACTCAAAGGCAGGCTGTAAATATCGGCCATCTTTGACTAGGCCAGAATGGACAATCTTAATCAAAAGAAACACAAAAGAAACACAAAACAACGTTACTACATCGTAATGATTATACAGTGTTAATTCCCACTAATACCCTTATGTGTATGCAATTATCTAGCCATCTGCGACAGAAAGAAGCATAAAAGCGTATTATTTCAAGGCGCAAACACAAAACAAATAGCACTTTAGCCACACATATTTAATTATTTGCTCACCGACTTAGTTCACGTATTAATAAAGCAACACAAATGCATCCCCACGTGTAATTATTTCATTAATAAAGTTGATTAGTCAGAAACTTCAACAAAATTAATATCTAGTAAATAATTATCAGTCATTTTAATTATGACATATAAAAATATAAGCTGATGTCCGGATTTTGACAGAAAACCCTGCTCCAGCACAGATACCAGGGTCCACCCCATGAGTAGCACACTACAACATTTCCCAGACACACAACACATCATCACCACCCCAACTCAGGGAGCAGCAGCACCAACAGCAATACCAGAAAAGACATAGTGTGCAAAGGAAAAACAAAAAAACACAATCAGCATTTCGAAGAAAAGTAGCTACAGTACACTCTTCACCAAGCCCATGGGTCACGCCAGATGCGAAGTCCTGGGGGGGACATGTCGGGACGCGTCTCCCCTAGCTTGCCTGCACAGTGCACTGTACCATATCATCCACAGAGTGGGGGGCATCATGTGGGGGGGAAGAACCAGGCACCGCAGGAAAAGGAGGGGCACGGGTAGGTGTCGTGGGTGCAGGGACGGACGACTCCACCACAGGGGGTGGGGCAGCGCCAAAGGAGGAGGTCAGTATGGCGCTGCCCACGGCAGCAAGCTCTTCCAGTGTCTCCCCTGCACCCGAAGGAACCACAGGCCCCAAGGAGGGGGGGGGTCAGAGGGATGGGTCGCAGCGCAACTGGGGGGGGGGTGTGGACAGGGGGGGGAATCAACTACCCTGCCCGGGGAATCCCTCAAACGCTTGCGGGGTGGTGTCACACTGGGGCTGGGGACGGACTGGCCGTGAAGGACTCTCTGTCCGACTGTTGGGCAGGAGAGCCAAGGGGAGTGGTTTCGGAGGTAGTGGGTCATGAGGGCTGCAGACTCCTACTGTGACAGCGTGGCTGCTGTATTCCCCCCGACCCAGTGCCTGTGCCTTCTCCCCCCTGTGTGTGCGTGACAGGAGGTGTGCGCTTGGCCTTCCCTGGTGGTGTGCTGCCTGTGTCTGGTGGGGTGCGAGCATGGTGACGTCTGGGTGTGTATGGGACAGGCATGGGAGTGGGAAGAGCGGATGGTGCCGGGGAAGGGGGGGACGGAGCGCTGCAGGAGACCCACTGCTGCCGTCAGTGACGAGTCCATGGACCTCAGCAACATCCGTTGGTCAGACATCGCTGATGACATGCCCTCCATGTACGACACCCTCTGTGTCAGCAGTCTGGTGTGGCCATGGAGGACACGCAGGAGCCATGTCTGACCAACCTGCAACTGGCGCTGAATGTCCACAGACTCTGCATGGACGGCAGCAGGGGAGACAGGGGCAGGGGGTGCGGTGCCTGGCACAAAGGAGACATGTTTGGTGTACCACAAACTCCCCTCAGAACCCAGAACCCCTCATCCGACTAGCTTAGTGTCCCATTCGTTAGCCGAGGTTGAGCTCAGCGGTCCCAATGTATAGACAACCCAGAACAAGCGCATGACAATATTCTCACGAATGGTGGGAATCAGACAAACCTGTACGTCATTATTCTCAGATCAGTCCACAACAGAATAGACACAGACACGGTAAAGTTGAAAGAGTTCATTCAATGAACCTCACGTCCTAAGATGCAGTACTGTGGCTAACATAAGCAGACAAATGGTTAAGTTCAGAAGCATCAGCATTGTTGCAATATCATAGACAATGAAAGGAGCAATCATGAGTAAATGGCAGTGGAAACAGCAACCTTCCTGTCGCCAGTAAACCAATAGTAGTATCATTCGACTAATAGAAGGTCTCCAGGCTTGAACGGGGGACCCCACACCGTACAGGTCAGCTCAGTGGTATCACATCACAGGATCATCTAGTCTCTTGTCCTGCGAAAGTTCCCCATCACAATGAAACTCAAACGTGCTGCACTGCAATATGGCAAGCATTCGTCTATCAGGTATCTGCAGCTGCGTGCATGTAATGGCTAAATAGTGGGCCGATCAACCTGCACACAACAACATGCACCGTCTAGTCACCCAGACTGTTTGTGTACACAATGTACAGTACAAGCTTGCTGCTCACTGTGAAGGATGTCAAACAACAGACAGTCCTCATGTGAAGCAAACTCGAGTAGGCATTTTAAAATTGATAACACGCAACTACAGTGTTGCGTGCAAAAGCAGCAAAATTGGCAAGATGGCTCACTAACAACTAACGCGGTGGTGCCAACTTAGCATTGTACATAGGGAGATAGGAATCATGACTGCACCCCCCCTTGTCCGTACCACTAACCACTAGCGGCGCAAAATCGAGATCGCAGAGTTCAAGTGTGATACAACGGAACCAAGGGCATGAACTTGAAGTCCATAGAAGGGAAGCGAAAAAGTCAGAAAATAAATGTCAATGATGAATGATGTTGCAGGGAAATGAACCATGTAAAAGGGGAAAAAACATAACATCGATGGATGCACCATGAAATGAGCAGGGCTAAAGTCAATCCATCAAGGTATAAGCACAATAAGTCGCAACAGCTTCCAAGAGGAAATCATTAGAAGGTTCCGCAAAATTATCTGCCATCCAGTTCAGCAGGGGGAAAGAACACACGTGTTCCTCAACAATCGAGGCATCCAGCACCATTTGTGGACAACAGGTGGGGACATCAAGATAACTTCTGGATAAGAATTCAGTTGCAGCCGTTCCGATTCCCAAGGACTCCATGTGCTGCAGCACAGGCCATAATCCCGACACCAGAGCAGTCCAACTAATGAGCCACTAAGGGGCTCATCAGTCGATCATAATCCAGGTCAGGAGACACCGAGTTACACAGGCACAAATCCAGAGCCCATTCGAATGGACAATCTAGGCAATGAAAGACAGGTTGCACGCAGGTAAAGAAGGGAAACCGGAAGGACAATCCATAGACACTGCTTAAGGTCGCCAGTGGCAGAGTGCCGTAGAATTCAAGCATCTTTTTCCGAAGATGGAGCAGCCGGTGCATGCTGTCTTGTAACGCAAGTTGTGAATCCACAGCGTAGTACGCAGATCAATAATAGCACCCCAGCCACGAGTGCGAGACGCTAGAACAAATCGAATTATGAAATGCGGGGATCACACCAAACAGAGTATGGAAGGAGGTCACGAAGCCGGAGCACACAATTCTGAAAAAAACATCCAGGCCACTTGTTGACGAGGCATGAAAGATAGTCTGAATCTGAGTCCCAAATATGTAGCGGGAGATCAGTGTCCAAAAGCACCTCTGTGCACGTGTGAGCTACGTGAAGGACAAATGTTTCTCGGTATGAAGTCAACACAACTTGTTTTTGAGACAATAGAGCCCTTATTCTGCACATCTTGTTGAACTCTGCTTTCAAGGTTGGAATGGAAGACCAGATGGATACATCCAGCTGGCCATGCGGGGTGGGAAAAGGATGTAATGACAGAAAACCACTTGTAGTGATACAGTCACGATGTGAGGAATTCCCGGAAGCATCCCACAGCAAGCTTCTTCATTGAACAGCACATAATTACCATTATCCAGCAGCGTACAAGACGGGGTCATGACTGGCACACGAATCCACCTCAGAATACAAGCTAAATCATGAGCGTGCATATGACATGCACCATGCAATTGAATCTGCCTACACACCACAGAATGATCCGGAGTGGAAGTGCACCCTTCACCTTTTAAATACACCTCCTTGCCGCCTCTCACGCACCTGTTGTCGCCTAGCACGGACACAAGGGACCCGAGCAAGTGGGAGGGCGGTGATGGGACTGGACTGGTCCTCCGCCTGACTACCCTCGGCCTCCGTGCCACTTGCTGCGCCAGACTCCCCAGCACTGGTGGCCCCGGTGCTGGATCCCTCCCCCACGTCCGTGCCAGTGTCTCCCTCGGTTTCCCCCGACGATGCTGTGGGCAAGGTGAAGAGACAGGAAATGATCAGACACCTGTATACATATGACACATGAGTCCAAACTACATAGGACACAGCGCATAGCATGAACAGCAACATGAGTGACAACTACAATACCACAAACATATGTAGGCCCTGCACCACACAGTTGGTTTACCCACCATGCCACTGTGAAACAATGGGGAGCATGACACAACAGCAAATTTACTTGATATCAATTGATACAGAGGAGCTACCCTCTGTGGACAGTCGAGCACTGCATCAGTGGCATGGCACAGTCACCCACACCCGCAACTGTCCCCTGATGCCAGGGACATGGATAATGACACCTGACATGTAACTACCGGCGTTGCACGATGTGACTATGTCATGTGTGAGTCATGTGTTCCCATGAGCTTGCTGTAGTTGTTCCGTGACATGCATCTGCAGTTGCTGCATCCAACATGTGTGTGCGTGTTGATGGGCATGGCACACTATTACGCACACCAGGCCACATGTGGAATCAGACGTAACGGGTGTATGCATGCATCGCAAATGGCCTTGCGAGACAAGGACATATCTGCGAAGTCTCAATGTATGTGTGATCATTCCTGACATGTACCCCTTCATGGCAAGGTGTGTGGACTGTCCTATTTCAAGGACATGTGACCTGTGCCTCTAGTGTTCCGCAACCGGTCTGTATGATGAAACATCCTTATCATGCACATATGTGGTTGTCTGTCACTCCTGTAATGCGTCTGCCTGTTCACTTACACTGGCCCACAGCTAGTTCCATGTCATGTCATGTTGACCTTGAGCACCCACGTGTGTAGCTGACTGTTGGTAGGGGTGTCACCTGGCTGGCATACGTGTCCTGGATGCATTGCACAGTACAGACTCTGTATGTAGCATATGTGTATTAGCTGTTGAACATGTGCTCAGTTCATTGACAGTGGTGTAGTGCTGTACTCAATCTTCGTTATTCCTTCCAAAATTCTGCAGGGCACCGCCTCTCCCCCGACCAATGCCAGACTTGGCTGCCATGAGGGAACGTGACTGTATACGCCGCTACCGCTTCTCCCAACCGTTGATTGACGACTTGACCACAATGCTGGAACCACACCTCCAACCACTACACAGGTATCCTCCTGCACTGACAGCCAAGATGAAGGTGGCAGCCCTACATTTCTTTGCCACGGGTACGTTTCAATTGACCATAGCATATGTAGGTGGCATGTCCCAGACCATGTTCAGCCGTGTCCTGCATGATGTGTTAGAGGCCATGTTGTTACACCTGGATGAATTCATACATTTCCCGACTCGTGAGCAGTTGACAGGTGTCAAGGGTGAGTTCCATGCCCTGGGAGGGATGCCCCATGTCATTGGGGCCATTGATGGGACACATGTGGCTTTGGTACTACCACACGCACAGGAGGTAGCCTTCCGTAACCGCAAACATTACCACTCCATCAATGCCCTTGTGGTATGTCTTGCTAACATGATGATATCCCATGTCTCTGCCCGTTTTCCAGGATCAGCACACGATGCCTACATCATGAGGCGTAGCAGGGTGCCTGAAATGATGCTGCAGCTGTGCAACGAACGTGCATGTCTTGTTGGTGGGTATACTCTGTTAGTCCTGTATTTAGTGGTATCTTAATATATTACTGCTTCTCCTGACCCACTTCTGTCCATGATGTTTTCATGTAGGGGACGCTGGCTATCCCAACATGCCATGGCTGATGACGCCGCTCCGCAACCCCAGAACAGCCGCAGAGCACCGGTACAACGACACCCATGGGCAGACGAGGCGTGTGATTGAGAGGATGTTTGGACTCCTGAAGAGCAGATTCCGGTGCCTCCACAAGACCGGCGGCGCACTCCCATATGCCCCGGTGAAGGTCTGCAAAATCTTACTTGTGTGCTGCATGCTGCACAACATGGCAGTGGAGAAGGCCGTGCCACTCATCCTGGATCCGAATGAGCAGGATAATCCACCCGTGGAGGATGAAGGGCTCGAGCACGGGGCAAGTGAGTATGAGGATGAGGATGAGGATGAGGATGAGGACATCCGGAGTCAGCTTATCCGCAACTTCTTCTCATGATGGTGAGTCCCTGTGTCTGAGTGTGCACGCTTAGGGCCTTGTGTGGCATGTGTTGCAATGTGTGTGTCGAGCTGACTGTGTGCTAAGTGACTTGGAGGTGTGTTCTGATGTGTCATTCAAGTGATGATGTCATTCCCCAAATTTCAGCGGGTACACAAATTTCATAATTAGCATGGTGACAACATAAATCCTGTAGAGTGCACGTACATGTCTGCGGATTACTAGCTCTTCGCTGACTTGTTGTGTGTCTGTCCTCCCCAGCTTCCTGCGGCTGTCGTCTGCTCATGTCATCATTGCACTCCTGCTATTCCTCATGAGTATCGCAACGTGGGCTGGAGCAGAGTTACATGCACAGACATGGTGAAAAGTCATTTGGGGTAAGGAGTGCAGCAAGGCGTTTTGTGGGTGGTATGTGTTTGTGATATGTGGGGACTGCTCCTGTGCATGTTGTGTTACCGTGCATATATGTCGACTCACCATGGGCCACCTGACGTGTTGCATGGCTCCCATGAATTGATAGTCACCCTTCCTGACAGTCATCTGTCATGGATTGTGGATTCTGATGAAGGCATCATTGTGTGTATAACGTCCCTCAGGAACATACAGGATGCCAATGGTGGACATGGTGTGGGACATCCCCATATGAGGCTCAATGGGGAATTGTACACTCTCCGTGTGCAGCAAGGGGTGTGAGGATCAACCCCTTCACTTGTGTGCCAGCACAGTAGGATTTACCACATCTGTGTGTTGCAGGGGGTGTCCAGTGTAGGTCACACATGGTCAGCCTAATGACCTGTGACACTGTTCCAATGGATGCAAACCTATTGGTGTGAGGCTGAGTAATAAAGGTGTTCGTCACACTCCAAGGTGCCTCGTCTCTGTCAATGCTGGTTTCTTGCCACTTGGCATGCGGCATCTCTGGCATACTTGCTGTCGATAATGCATAGGAGTCCATGTGTAGTCTAGCGACATGCATGCAGTTGCTCATGGATTAGGCTCTCTATTGGGCACGAAGTCCATGGTCGTGTATGTTTTTTAGCAAGGTCGACCACACAATGGGCCATCACCAGCTGCTGAGGGTGTGTCTCCTGTGCGCAGGTCGCCCTTCAGTTTCCTGATCCGGTGTAATGGCTCTTTGGTGATTGTGCATGCATTGTCTCTGGGTGTGCCATGTGACACTGGACACTCCTTACTTTACACACGCGCCTGTTGCAGTTGTCCTTCTGACATCCTAGTCTTTGTGTGCAAAATGGGGCATTTTTCAGGGAGATGGCGCCTGCTGCTGCGGGCCCTGCACAAGCACCCATTGGCCACACACACGAGATGGTGTGCATCATGTTTGGCTCGCTCACATATACCATGCTAGTCCACAGCATCTGTGCCTCATGCTGCAACGCCCTCTGCATTATGCACATGATCCACAGATATATCCACTCCAAGTTACGACAGACCATCCCCCAGGTCCATGACAACATCCGTCTCATATACTGCCCTGCCCTCTACGGTGCAAGTACATCCGCACTCCCAGGAACCTGGTCCACTTCCAGGGGGCATCTGCACACCTCAGCTTCTACACCCTGCGCCCCAGCCACCTCACCGTCCACCATAGATAGCTGCAATGGATCACTGTCTGCTGCAGGATGACCTCCACACTCCCCACCCACACTCAGGAGGCAGTCCACAACCCCGACACCAAACCTACCTTGTATGTCTGTCATCCTAGATCCCGTTGGGCCATCTCCATGCATCCAACCTTGCCCTGGCCACCGTTCTACACATCCACCGTACTCCAGCATACAGGACATTGTTCTCCCACCTGGCAACACATACCTGGGACTCCCTCCCCGGGTACCTCCACATGGGCCATGACCTCTACGCCTTGATGATGATCTCCCAAATAGGTGTGTCCACACAGTTTAGCAAGCCCCCCTCAGCAGCCAGAGGCCATCACAGGTGAGTGTTGTGCTGCATGCCTACATTGAATGATACCTTGTGACCCATGTGTGTCCTGTACCAGACTCTGATCCCAGGGTATGGATGGCTGGAGTTAGTTCAACACTCAGGCATAGTTAGACATTTCCACACACATATGTCGTTGAATAATGCAAAATGGCAGCAACTTCTCATGTGCAGAACAATGTGAATTTATTTTTGGTGGGGTGAGTCTTTTGGTAGATGTGCCAAGGTGCTCTACCGGGGGAATAGAATCCAAAGTTCACAGGGGGAGATGGCATCCTTGTGAGTTGGAGTCATCAGAGTCCAGACCACAGTGTTGGTCATCATTGGTCAGACTGTGACCAGCAAGTCCATGTGGCAGAGAATGTCATTGGGTGAGGTGCTGCTGTTACGCCAGAGGGCCAGGTGCCAGGCCAGGTGACCTGGGAGACGGTGATGGTCCGCTAACTCTCACGGTCTTTTACATGGACGACCCACCTTCCTCCGGGGACCCTCAGATGCAGGCCTTGACGATGTCAGGGACGCTCCGTCAGACGAATCCTCCTCCTCCTCGTCCCTCCCTGTGTCTGGTGCTGGTCTACGTCTGGTGGTACAGGGAGGGTTTGCCAGGCTTTGGGCGATCTGACGGAGTGTTTGTCCCACGTCCCTGTGCACCGCCAGGAGCTCAGCCAGTCTTGCCTCCATCCGTCCTTGGTATTGTTGATGACTGGCATGATGCTCGACCTGCAGGTTCTTAATCTCATCGAGGGTCCCCTGCATCCTGGAAAGTCTGGACACGACCTGGTCCATGCCTATGGTGTCACGCCGGTATGAGTCCAGGATGTTGTGTTTGTGTGTCATACCGGGGTCCTGAGCTGGCTGGTCAGGTTCGCGCCTCCGCCTGCCTCCACTCCCACCACCCCTGCCCACATGAGCCTGGACTGCCGTTGTGGGCACATCGGGTCTTCGGGACCCCTGAGGGATGGCATTTGCAGGGTTGCCTGCCTCCTCTTGGGTGCCCTGAGAACCTTGTCCCTCCTGGTCAGACTAGCTGTGTTGTTCAGTGCGAGCAGGGCTCCTGGGTGTCTCCTGGGATATGGCAGGAATGGGGGTGGTGGTTGGCACAGATGTACCTGACGCAGATGCTGCAGGGGCTTGTACACCAGAGGGGCCAGGTTGGTCCGGGTCATCCACGGAGTGGTGAGAGTCGTCGCTGCCGGTGGGATCGTCTTCACGCAGTGCCTGGGACTGTGATTCTTCCCCCCCCAGTGTTGGGGGGAGATCATCGACGTTGCCCTGTGTGTGAGAGAGAGACAATGTTAATGCTGTTTCATGCCACATCCATGTTTCATACATATTATGGTTGACACAGTTCACCCAGGTAGTTGGATGTCCCTAGCATTCCTCTCAGTGTCCACTTGGGGATGGGCATGTTGCGGGGGACAGATTGGGATGTTCTCCTGAGTGTGTGACCTGTAGATAGTTGGCTCTGATGCATACTTGGCTCTGGATTGGTCTTGTTGTGTCACATGTCCATGTGGGAGTGTGTGAATCCGTTGTCCGCCCCGGGGGGCTGTGCTTGTGTTAGGGGGGGTGACCGGGCGTGCTGTTGTGTGTAGTGTGAGTTGTAATTGGGTCTCCCACGTGATGTGTGTGTCCCCTCATGGTGCATGCTGGCATGACAGTGTGTGTGAGTTCCTGTGCTAGATACCTGTGCTTGTAGAGTTGGTGTTTGGGTGAACAGTGGTCCCAGGAGGGCCTTATGCTGCATACAGCAGGGCCCAGTGTCATCTACCTTGTCAGTACTTTGCCAGTCCCTGTGCATTGTGCATGGGTATGTACCTATGCCATATGAGCTGAGGACATTGTTGTCTGCGTCTCATTTTGACAATGTGTTGTGTGGGGCCCACCCTCCCAGCCTCCCGGACATCCAGTCTTGTGTTTGTGGTTGCTGTAGCCTTGGACATGGCCTTGCCTTGATTTGTGATGGGTGAATGGTGACGTTACTGGCATGGGCATGGTTTTTGGGTGTGGTTGTGTGCGGTGAGTGCTTGGGGGTAGGAGCATGCATTTGTTGTGGTTGGCAGGCGTGCAACACCCATTGGACTCACAGGGCTTCATCCCCCCCCGTCGTGTGTGGCTGCCCGGGATGAGACAGCTTTCCGGCGCACTCACAGCCGCACCCGAGCACTTCACAGGTCTTTAACAGGCCATTTGCATGTTAATGAGGCCAGGCTGTTGTTTCACCCCTTTAACAGCCCCTGCAGCTCCACTCTGCCTATGGCTTAAAAGATTCATCCCCCCACGAAATTCTTTCTTAGCCTCCCCCGAAATTTAGCTCTAGTTGCGCGTCTGGTGGTTGGGGTGTGGATGCCATTCCCCCCAAGTTACGTGAGTTGTTTGTGTACTCACCAGGCTCTGCGACTCCTTCCACTCCGTGTAGTCCCACCGGCGGTAGCATGGCCATCACCTTCTCCTCCCAGGGATGGTAGTTCTTCATTCATCTTCCTCTTGACTGCCCTGCGCAGATCGTACCACCTGGCTTGGCATTCATGCCTGGTCCTTGGGACGGGCGCAACTGCATTCACCTTATCGACAATCCTCTGCCACATGGCAGATTTGTCAGCTATGCTGGTCTGTCTGACCAATGTTCCAAACAGCTGTGGCTCGACTCTGATGACTTCGTTGACAAGGAGTTCCAGCTCTGCCGTGGTGAACTTTGGATTCTTGTCTGTGGGCATGGTGTGGGGTGTGGGTGTGGGTGTGGATGGTTGTGGGTGTGTGTGTGTGAATGTGAAGAGGGGGATGTTTGTGGAGGTGGTTGTGTGAAGGTGTGTGAGTGAAGGTGTGGCGATCGTATGAGTTGTGTGGGGTTGTTTGTCCGTGGGGTCTGGCAGCAGTGGGTCTGTTGCAAAGGCTCATGGGGTGTGTGTGTGGGCCCTTTTTATTGGTCCATTTTTGGGTGTGGCTGTGTTTGAATTTTGGTGGGTGTGTTATATGTGGTGGTTGTGATTTTGAGCCTCTGTTTGCCTGTTTGGATGTGCCAGGTCAGTCTTTGAGATGTATTTTGTCATGTCGACGTGTTTTGTGTTGTTGTGCGAGTCGGATTAGCCCTCCTTGTGCTGTTTTACAGTGTCCTGGTTCTGTAAGAGTATTTTTCGCATAGGTACGATCCGTACATACGCGATGCTGGGTGAGCGGGCTGGGGTACGGTGTTGGTGTGCGGTGCGTACATGCGGTGCAGGGGTACGGTGCGTACATGCGGTGGGGGGGCTGGGGGTACAGTGCGTACATGCGGTGCAGGGGTACGGTGCGTACATGCGGTGGGGGGGCTGGGGGTACAGTGTGTACATGCGGTGCAGGGGTACGGTGCATACATGCGGTGGGGGGCTGGGGGTACAGTGCGTACATGCGGTGCAGGGGTACGGTGCATACATGCGGTGGGGGGCTGGGGGTACAGTGCGTACATACGGTGCAGGGGTTCAGTGCGTACATGCGGTGGGGGGCTGGGGGTACGGTGCGTACATGCGGTGGGGGGCTGGGGGTACAGTGCGTACATGCGGTGCAGGGGTTCGGTACGTACATGTGGTGGGGGGCTGGGGGTACAGTGCGTACATGCGGTGCAGGGGTACGGTGCATACATGTGGTGGGGGGGCTGGGGGTACAGTGCATACATGCGGTGCAGGGGTACGGTGCGTACATTCGGTAGGGGGGCTGGGGGTACGGTGCGTACATGCGGTGGGGGGCTGGGGGTACAGTACGTACATGTGGTGGTACGGCGCGTACATGAGGGGGTGATGCGCGTACATGGGGGGGTACGGCAAGTACAGTTGCGGGCCTGGGGTGCAGTGCGGACAGGGTGTTTTACGGTGCTGACATATTTGGGTGTGGGGGGGCTGTACGGCTCGTACACAGGCATGAGTTTACCCGTGTACATGTGTGCTACTGCGTTGGCTCCGTACGGGCCTTTTTACGTGCGATTGTGTATTCGGACGGGCGGTCTGGATCGTACTTGCGCGCTCGGACTTGTGTTTTACGATTTGTAAGTGAAACTGTCCGGATCACTTTCGTACTCTTTTCCCGACGATATTCGGACGTGGACACTTTCCGACGCACGCTCATAGACTTTTCCCAACACTATTCGTAGTTATTTTTCACGTCCCAATCGTTCTTGCCAGTTTGTACGGTACTTGTGCGACTCGTACGTAAAAAAATACGGATGCGGGTCATACGCAAATTATTTTTAACGGATCGGAATCGGCACCTTAGTATTTTCTTTCTATTGTCTTGTTGTTTTCTTCTTGAAACACTATTTGCAGTGGATATACTTTGTACATGTTTTCTATGTTTGAGGATATTTTAAAAAAAATCCTTAGTCTGCTTACCAGAAGACTTTTTCTTTTTTCCAACATGAGGTTCTTCAACTAATTTCTGTTGTCCAGGTGTCTTCAAATATAGATGTTTTTGCTGTACTTTTCTATTTCTTGATTTTATAGGCATGTTTAATTTATTTCAGTGTTGTTCAGCAATACCTAAAGGAAACTAAAAAAAAAATACCTTTATGTAATTTAAATATATTACTATATTTCTTTTGAGCTTTTCAAATCCTATCATATGAGCTGCCCCTTTCCTACGAGTGCAAGTCTTACAGAACAAGAGCAACACAAATTAAATCTCTGACAACAATTCCAGTGTGCAGACAGACTCATGGTGTGATTCTAGACAGAAAACGATATTTGATTGGCAATTTCAAAGCACATTTACTACTGTGGTAGAGCAAGTGATAATTAATGTAACAGCCTGACACATTTTCCTTATAGTTTAGAGAGGCAGAAAAGAGCACATGTCCTAACAGCTACTTGAGACCATGAGCATGTGGAACCTGGGTGAGTGATTAGACTAGAGCATAGGAAATGAGCCTTGGTGATGTTGAATGTGTTAGCGTTACACACTGCTATCTGAAATACCACACAGTGCTGAATAGTAAGCATGGGAGTGCAGGAGAAGCAGCTGCCTGTGTGCTAAGAGTGTGTTTCTGGAGACTGTGTATTGTCAGGTGCAAGAGAGATCTGCATGGACGCTTGCACAACTGCATGAAGACTGCAGAGATGTATGTAAGATCACCTGTGGTAAGGTTTAATTGGAGTTTTGAACATGTAGGAACTACCTCACCCATTGCAGGAGTGGAAGGAAAATCTACCCTGTTGTTTTCAAATGTGTTAGCATTTGCCTCTCATCTGTGAGATGGTGATGTGTGCTGTATGCTAACCATCACAGTTCAAGAAAACAAGCTGCCCCTTTCCTACGAGTGCAAGTCTTACAGAACAAGAGCAACACAAATTAAATCTCTGACAACAATATCTGCGTGCACACAGACTCATGGTGTGATTCTAGGCAGAAAACGATATTTGATTGGCAATTTCAAAGCACATTTAGTACTGTGGTAGAGCAAGTGATAATTAATGTAACAGCCTGACACATTTTCCTTATAGTTTAGAGAGGCAGAAAAAAGCACATGTCCTAACAGCTACTTGAGACCATGAGCATGTGGAACCTGGGGGAGTGATTAGACTAGAGCAAAGGAAATGAGCCTTGATGATGTTGAATGTGTTAGCGTTACACACTGCTATCTGAAATACCACACAGTGCTGAATAGTAAGCATGGGAGTGCAGGAGAAACAGCTGCCTGTGTGCTAAGAGTGTGTTTCTGAAGACTGTGTATTGTCAGGTGCAAGAGAGATCTGCATGGATGCTTGCACAACAACAGCATGAAGACTGCAGAGATGTATGTAAGAGGACATGTGGTAAGGGTTAATTGGGCTTATGAACATGTAGGAACTACCTCACTCATTACAGTACTGTAAGGAAAATCTACCCTGTTGTTTTCAAATGTGTTAGCATTTGCCTCTCATCTGTGAGATAGTGATTTCTGCTGAATGCTAACCATCACAGTTCAAGACAACAAGCTGCCCCTTTCCTACGAGTGCAAGTCTTACAGAGCAAGAGCAATATGAATTAAATCTCTGACAACAATTCCTGTGTGCACACACACTCATGGTGTGATTCTAGGCAGAAAACGATATTTGATTGGCAATTTCAAAGCACATTTACTACTGTGGTAGAGCAAGTGATAAATACTGTAACAGCCTGACACATTTTCCTTATAGTTTAGAGAGGCAGAAAAGAGCACATGTCCTAACAGCTACATGAGACCATGAGCATGTGGAACCTGGGTGAGTGATTAGACTAGAGCAAAGGAAATGAGCCTTGGTGATGTTGAATGTGTTAGCGTTACACACTGCTATCTGAAATACCACACAGTGCTGAATAGTAAGCATGGAGTGCAGGAGAAGCAGCTGGCTGTGTGCTAAGAGTGTGTTTCTGGAGACTGTGTATTGTCAGGTGCAAGAGAGATTTGCATGGACGCTTACACAACTGCATGAAGACTGCAGAGATGTATGTAAGATCACCTGTGGTAAGGGTTAATTGGCGTTTTGAACATGTAGGAACTACCTCACCCATTGCAGGAGTGGGAGGAAAATCTACCCTGTTGTTTTCAAATGTGTTAGCATTTGCCTCTCATCTGTGAGATAGTGATTTCTGCTGAATGCTAACCATCACAGTTCAAGAAAACAAGCTGCCCCTTTCCTACAAGTGCAAGTCTTACAGAACAAGAGCAACACAAATTAAATCTCTGGCAACAATTCCTGTGTGCACACAGACTCATGATGTGATTCTAGGCACAAAACAGTATTCCTGGGTGATACCAGTACACCTTAACTTATGGTGAAGACATACTCCATAATATCTTACAAGTTCAAGGCAGTTAAATATCTTCCAAAACATAAAATGTAAAACACAACTTTAAAAGAAGAAACACATTTCTATTATTTATATCAAAATACACCACATACATCCCCTCTCAAATTCATAACTCACCTTTAAAAGTAGTTAGTTGAGAAATAAATGTGCCACTCACACAGCAGATTATCAGAGCCAGAATCTCTGAGCTTTACTCCTCTCACCAGAACCACTAAATGGCAAAATTTCCCTCTCTTTTTTCACACATATAAATCTGCCCCTTAAACTTGATTTGTAATTCTATTTTTTTAATACATTTTTTGCCGCCGTGCGCGAACCGTGCGCGCACGGCGCAATATTTATTAAACTTTTTTTTTGGGGGGGACCTTAGGGGTCTTTCATGGTCCCCCTGAGAAGGCCTCGGGGGTCAGGGACTCTCTACCCTGCCCCCTTTTCACGTTCTCCACTTGTGTTTTTAGCTCTCATCTGACTCTAAAACTCAAAATGGCGGCTGGGGGTGCGCGCACCGTGCGCGCACCCCGCGATTTTTTGAAAAAAAAATAAAATGTTTTTTGCACCCTTCGAGTTCCTTCAGGGACCCCCTGACAAAGGCTAGGGGGTCAGGAACTCTCTACTCTGCCCCCTTTTCACATTCTCCACTTGTGTATTTAGCTCTTTTCTGCCTCTAAAACTCAAAATGGCGGCAGGGGGGTGCGCGCACCCCGCGATTTTTGGAAAAAAATAAAATGTTTTTTTCACCCTTCGGGGTCCTTCAGGGACCCCCTGACAAAGGCTAGGGGGTCAGGAACTCTCTACTTTGCCCCCTTTTCACATTCTCCACTTGTGTTTTTAGCTCTCTTCTGCCTCTAAAATTCAAAATGGCGGCTGAGGGGTGCGCGCACCGTGCGCGCACCCCGCGATTCTTTAAAAAAAAAATATGTTTTTTTCACCCTTCGGGGTCCTTCAGGGACCCCCTGACAAAGGTTAGGGGTCAGGAACTCTCTACCCTGCCCCCTTTTCACGTTCTCCACCTTTCTTTTTCACTGTCACACACAAAATGGCGTCCGACACTTCCTGATTTCGACCGATTGGAATGTTGACTGACATCTAACCACCAATCAGAATTACGCTCGCGGACATTTGGTGCGCACACCGTGCGCGCTCGGTGCGCGCATATAGATAATTATGTACTTTTAACTGCAATTTTCTCAGGAACTACTGAACAGATTGACACCATATATGCAAAAGGCACATGCCTGACCTGAGGACTACCTCTTTGCCAAATTTCATGTAATTCTGTTCAGCCGTTCGGGCTGTACTTTCGACTAAAGGTCCTATGGGAAAATGCATGGGGAAAACGCGTTTTGGGACCCCCCTTTTTTCTCAGCCCCCGCTTGACGAATCACCCCGAGACTTTCAAGGTAGGAGCTGAGTGGAGCACCCTATTAGTTTTGAAAATTTCACGAAGATAAGTCAACCGGCGCCAAAGTTATTCAAAATAGAATTTTCAGATTTCCTATGGGAACTCGGTCCTAACTAAAACTATCTACTGGTGACCGCCAGTAGATAATATATATATATATATATATATATATATTCACTGAAAAAACCATAGGTTTCACACATGTTATAGTTAGCGGAAATTTTACTGATAAAAAACCAATGAAATTCCCCCGTTATAGTTAGTGCAGGCACAACTATAACTCACGCGACCGCAATCCTCTGCTGATGCTAATACTGTATTTAGACACTTATTTGCCCATGTCTTCTTCCATACATTTTTAGCTATACATATATTACAAATATTTTTTTTTCATAAAGACACATATGTCATCAGCAGAAGATTGCGGTCGCGTGAGTTATAGTTGCCTGCACTAACTATAACGGGGGAATTTCATTGGTTTTTTATCAGTAAAATTTCCGCTAACTATAACATGTGTGAAACCTATGGTTTTTTCAGTGAATTTGCAAGGTTTTTTAAATGCTAATTCCTAACTATAACGTGTGTGAAACCTATGGTTTTTTCAGTGAATTTGTACGTTTTTTTAAATGCTAAGTTACTTTACGCCATTCGTGGCGTGCGCGCCCACTTAACGCAGTTCGTTCCGTGCGCGCACAGTAAGCACGCGGTGTGCTTTCCACACCGCGCGCCCACTTTACACAGTTAGTGCCGTGCACGCACGGTGGGCACGCGGTGCGCTACGCGCACCGCGTGCCCACGTTACGCTAGATGGGCCATGTACGCACGATGCGCTTCGCGCACCGTGCGCACATGGAGGACATATGATGCACTTCGTTTTGAAAGGTAATATTTTAATTTTTCGTAATTTTTATAAGCCATGCACAAATGGTGCCCTTCGGGCACCATTTGCACACGGGGTGGACAGAGTGTGGATAATTTTTTTTTTTTTTTTTTTTTTTTTTAAATATTATAGTTTATCTCATCTGTTATCAGCCATGCACTTGGCACAGCACTTGCCTTGGCAGTGGATGGCACCCACATCATTCACCAGATATAATCCCACCTCACCAGGTATAACCCCACCACTCCAGATAATCATATACCACCCCCATAGTGGTACAAACTATACACGCACTACAGACCCTGCTACTCTCTTGAACTCCTTCATCTTTCTGACGTGAGACTGCTCAGTAAGCATTATGCTGGGGGCTGGGGCCTGGGCAGATCGGACCATGATTGCTCCAACTAGGGAGTTGCCTCACCGTGAGGCAGCTCTCATTTGTATCACTCAGCTACCAATGACAGTAGGCTACTGCTACCACTCAGTAACTGCCTGCATCCAGACTGTTTTTGGTACAATGATGCCGTTGCCACCTGTAACTAGACTAGTGCTAGTGCAATGTAACACTAAGGCAGTCGGCGGCTGTAGTGTTACTCTGCACTGTGCCACCAGTGTCTGTAAAACCACCAGGCAACCCAAAGTGATCCTTGCACCCACTGCAGAGGCCCATGTAACCTCTGCTTGTCCCATGGTCCTCTGAAAGGGTTCTGACAATTCCTGTGGTACATTTTTACAAACTCTTACATGCGTTTCTGAATGCACCTCAAAACATCTATATTAGTTCAGTAAGAAAAGACTGTGACTTGTTTGCTCTGTTGTTAACAGGGAGTTAGACATTTCAGGGTTGAGTCACAAAGGCATGTATGTGTATGTAAAAGAGTACTCCTGATACTCTTGTAGTACCTTTTTCTTTACTCATAAAATCGGTTCTGAATCAGTGCCCAAGTGCTTTCCTAGTTCACACAACTGGTGCAGAGGAGAAGTACAAAACCAACCTGCTTTTATATCTGAAATAGTATAGACCATACTTCTGACTGTAAGGAGTCCCCTACTCATTTTAAAATATGTTTCAAAAACCTTCAGGCAGGGCCTTTTGGCATAGTAACAGAGCAGGTGGGAAGCCTTCATGGGAACTCCCACTTTACAAGCAATAAGGCTCCCTCATTTCTAGTACTGATCTGAGAGGGCTAGATGGTACTCTGTAAAAACTCAAAGATGATCTTGTGCTGAATGTTTTGAATTTGAGTGTTAAATCCAAACAGGTTGCAAAGGAGGAATGGAGAGGCAGCCAGAAGGTATTTAGCTGTTACCTCATTGCTTCTTCTTGTGGATGATGGCCAATTCAATTCACAAGAAAATATGTGAGACGTCCTGCTCTAGAAAAGACCAACAAATAGTCAAATGGCACAAGCAGTCTTTTTTTTTTTGTCCCCATATTTGACAAAGGCAGGGAGCAATATCTAGCCAAAGGTCTAAAGAAAAACTGGGCGCCATGCACCTTCCAAGATCTATGCAACCGGGAGCCAGCCTTTTCCCACTCGCAGTTGATGAGAGGTCTAATGGCAAACCACCACTAATCTCTCCAACTTGTTGAGCATCGTCTTAATCCTTGGACTAGGCAGAAATAAAACCAACCCCAAAGAACGTAATTTCACCACCCCCTAATGAAGAGAAAAAAGAAAGTGATGGTATCAGGGAACAAGTGATATAAAGGGGGCCCACATTCTTTCCTTTTTGTACGAGCCCACCTGGCAGTATAATGTACCTATGTGTCCGGAAAAACTTAGCCAACCCGCCCTAGTAGGGGGGAGTTCAGAGACCCATTTTAGACTAATTTCCCTGCGTGCAGTGGATATTCAAATAAAAAGCAGAGACAAAGTATTTTTCCCCAAGAATGCTTTGTCTATCTCCCATACTCCAAATATCTCCAAAGAAAGGCTTACCTCAATATCCTAACCCAAGATTTTATTTAATGCATTACCCACATCTCGTCAGAAATACTGGATAGCTGGACACTGCCAGAACAGATGCACATCATTCGCATTTTCCAGTCCAGCATCTTCTTTTACTTCCTCCCATCTTAGCAAGTTTCTTGGGAGATCAATAGGCCTAGTATATGGTAAACAAATGATTCCTCCTGAGTGGTGCCAAGGTCGCTGAAGCCCAAACTGTAGCAGCAGATACTTGCCATAGATTTGGGGTCTAACAGCTTGGCATGTCCAGCTTCTAGATTTCTTCGGCCAGGGTCCTCCCACTATCATCTTTTTGTACTAATGCCCAGTACCACTTTGAGACTTCCTTCCCTTTGGTTTGTATCTTCACTAAATCCTTCTCGACTTCCGACTTCGCCCGTAGGTTTAGTTGGGATAGTGACCAGCTGGCCAGCTGGTAGTATTTGAATCTGAATATGTTGAAATCTGTGTTCTGACTAAGAGCCTCCCATGTTAATAGCATGCCTTCCTCCACGAGTTGACCCCATCTTAGTAAACCAGCATTTACCAGTGGGGCAGCTAGGCTGTCCTTTAGGCATAGAGGGGTCCCTGGGGAGTTTCAAATTGGTGCCATGCAACTATAGTATGGAATCTCTAGAATTTGTTTAACCTGAATCCAAATTCTGCATTTGCAATTACAGTCTGCCAAATTTGAATAAAAAGTCTTTGCCTTTTTCTCCCAAATCACTTGTTAGAACCCTATAGCTCATCGGCATGTTCTGGGGGGCTAACAGCAATCGCCTAGAATTTTTCAGAAAAAAGCCCAAGTCATACAATTGAAAATCCGGGAGTGCTACTCTCCCCTCCAGCTTTTTCTTCCTAAGTTTTTTCCAGGATATTCTCACACTCTTATCCCACCATTTAAAACTACTAAGTTGCCCCTGAAGTTTTTTAAACCAAACAGGTTTAAAAAACAAAGGGAGGGTGTTGAAAATCAAAGTAAACTAAGGGAGAATTGTTATTTTAACTAGGTTGATCCTTCCTAGAATGGAAAGTGGGAGGGAAGCTCAGCTTTGCAAACGCTTTTTAGTCTCCGCCATTTTGTCCAAGTCCTTTGTTACTCATACACCTAGATATCTGAACTCTGTCTTATCCAAGTGTTTAAGGTGGTTGGGGACGAGGTTGTTCCATGACATAGTTTCAGTCTTATCTACATTGACTAAGTAGCCTGAGATTCACCTGAAGTTACCTGCTAATTCCAAGACTACGGGTATGGATGTCTCCAAATTAGCTGTATATACTAACAAATCATCTGCATATAGGGCCTCTCTCCTATACCAGTCCCCATGATGGAAAGGGAGGATTCTTTGGTCTATTCTTATTCTCCTTGCAAGTGGCTCCAAATATAGATTTAACAGCAGCGGTGAAAGTGGACATCCTTGACGGTTTCCCCTATTCATCTGAAGGCTAGTGCTTAGAGATCTGTTGATCAGTATTTTTGCTGTGGGGGTAGCATATATACCTTGGATAGCATGGAGGAAATTACCACCAAGACCCTTTTGTTCTGCCACTTTGTACAGATACGTCCAACCAACTCTGTCGAAGGACTTGGTGGCATCAAACAAAATAACTGACAAGGGGGTCTCCATCACAGAAGCTACATCTATTGCCCACACCAGATCTTGTTTCAGAACAGAAAGCTGCCTCCCCTTCATGAAACCCTTCTGGTATGCACCTACTAGATCTCCTAGAAACTTATCCAATTGCCTGGATACAACTTTTTCAGGTCCATGTCAGGTTTGAGTATGAAAGTGATCACTGCTTCACTCCATGTAGGGGTGAGGGGTGCTTGCTGTGTATAAATAGCGTTATTATAGCGTATATATAGCGTTATTATCTCTACCAGGAAGGGGGTAATTTCCTCTTTCAGGGTTTTGTATATCTCATTGGGAAGGGTTTCGGGGCCCATGGCTTTCCCGTTCTTTAGGTTCTTGATGATGCTTTCTATTTCTGTCGTGGAGATCTCTTGGTTGAGAGCTGCCCGCTGAGTCTTATTTAGGCAGGGAAGTTTGTCCTGATTTAGCCAGTCTCTTATCTCCGATTGCGTCACCTCCACATCGCCAGTATATAACTCTGGAAGAAGCTCACAAAAGCTTCCCCAATTGTCCTTTCTTCCATACACTCACTTCCTTTTCTATTATTTATTACTTCCTTAATGTAATTTCTAATCAGGTTTTTTCTTGCTTTCCATGCTAGCATCGTCCCGCATCCTTCTCCATATTCATGATTCGCCAGCCTAATAGCTTCCCATCACTGTTTCACTAGTCCCTCCAATTAATCCGATAATATCCCCTTAGCTTCTGTCAATTTACTTTGTAGCTCCTCTTTTATCGAGGCTTGGGCAGATTCACCCTTTGTTAATTTTCCCTGGATTTCATCACTGGCCGGTTCATAATCCCTTACTTTGTCTTCCCCACCTTATTCTTATAAGCAGCTATATTTATAATTTCCCACAGAGAAACACTTTGTAAGTGTCCCAGACAGTGTGTGGTGTAGTGGAATAAGTGTTTTGTTTAAAAAAGAAAAACATTTCCTGTTTCAAAGATCTTACTACTTCAGCATCCCCTAATAGGGTCTATCTCAAGTCCTCCTTGTCTGTACTGGCGGGGCATTAACCAGAATCTCTAATTTAACCGCTACATGGTCAGATACATATGACGGTTGATGAGTTACCTTGAAAATGCTATTATTTTGTTTCTGATCAGTCAAAAAAAGTAAATTCTGGACGAGTTTGTTTGTTTTGAAAAGAATACCCTCTCGCCTGTCCTACTTTCATTCTCCAAGTATCCACCAAGGCTTGATTTTTTATCAGATGGTACACAAAAATCACTCATTTTGGGAGAGTTTACTGCTGGTCTGGTGGTAGATTTATTCAAGACTGGGTTAAGCAATGTATTAAACCCCCCCCCCCCCCATAATGATATGTTATTTTGTAATAAGAAGATCTTTGTATAATTCTCTAAGTGGGGAGGGATCATCGATATTTGGGCCATAGTAGGTCACAAAAGCATATCATATATTACTGATCTTAACATAGCTTATTGCCCTTCTACACCTAATATCAGTCGTGGAGTCCTCCAGCCAAGCCTGAGCCAATTTTTTATATAGGACTGCCACTCCCTTCACATTAAAGGACTGATTTGTGCACACAAGATGAGAAATCCATCAACTCCTCTTTAAGACTTTCCTCCATACTTGATGATGCAAATGAGTTTCCTGTAATAGGATAACATCACTATCAGAGAGTCTTAGTAACTCCAGAATATTTCTTCATCTAGAATTTACCCTTAGAACTTTGACATTCCATGAGGTTATTCTAAGATTGTTCATCATTCCTTCCCTTTCTTTTGGAGCGATAATCTTTAGCCATCTCTCTCCCTTCCAGTGCTCTATCACTTTGCGTCAATGAGGACCATATTTTTTTGATTCTTTCCCTAAATGCTCTCCACCCTGTGCTCAAATAAACTAAAAATTGTGAAAGTGTGTCTGTGTCGCATCCCCACCTCCCACCTTAGGGAACCCTTCCTGTATCCTGTCTGGGTACTCCAACATATCCTGCTTGAGCTCTGTACCTCCACCCTATAGAATAACTCAAGCTGTTAGGAAACTTTATGAGACTTAATCTTAACAATTAAGTTTTCCAACTCGGATAGCTCTCTCATGTTGTACATTCTATTGTTCCACATTATTCTAAGGTTCACCGGAAATTTCAGCTGTGCCATTGCCCCTAAAGCCTTTAATCCTGGATGTATTTTCCTAATTCCCACTGGCGAGTTTGAGTAGCCTTGGAGATATTTATGAAAGACCAGTCTTGTTTTTTAAGCTGTTTGCCTCTAAGAGCAGTGGAGAGGATTAATTCCTTGAAGTGTGGAAATTTATCAGAATTTTCCTAGGCTGTCCTTAGTCCGCGGAATTCCTTTTTTTTTTTTTTGGTTGTGATTTTTGTTTTTATTACTATTATTCATATCATCAACATCGCCATGGCCATTGCAAATGAAAAACAACAAGTAAGGAGGCTCTTTTACTGAAAGGTGTACGAGCAAGTATTGAATACTCAACAACTATACTATATGACACTGTTATTAGTGATAAGAACTGTACACCGGGATGTTGGCATGCGGGTTAATGCGCCTGCGGCTACAGTGATCTTTGGCTGCATTGTGAGTCGCAGTGTTGTGTTTTGGTAGTTTGACGCTTCTGATCTTTTTTTTTTTATTTATTTTTTATTTTATTCAGCAAATGAC
Source organism: Triturus cristatus (assembly GCF_964204655.1). NCBI lineage: Eukaryota > Metazoa > Chordata > Amphibia > Caudata > Salamandridae > Triturus > Triturus cristatus. Next base: position 744,414,882 of record NC_140581.1, on the reverse strand, counting down.
AGATTTCATTATTATCATATTACAAACAAATCATTCTGCAATACAAAAACAAAACAAAAACAAACACAGAAAGGGCGAACGAACAAAAAATAAAAAACAATAAAAAATAAAAATCATTAAAGTGCAGTTATTTAACTATAGCCTTTGATCACAGCCATCCTGTTATTGGGGCCCATAATTGCTCACCAAATATCTTTCTCCTATGGCCTTTCAATTTATAAAGAGCCATTTCCATATTATACAGAGCGAGAATCCTAGCCCTCCATACAGAGTAAAGAGGTGGATCCGGGCTCAGCCACAACGAAGTTATACAAAGACGCATCACAGCCATACATATAAATAAAAAAAACATTCTGTGATACTGCCCGTTTGCTAATTGTTATATCAAATTCAGTGCCAAACAGAACAAGACCCACATTGAGGTCTACCGGTATTTCTAGAGAAAAATTCAAAAAATGCTGTAGGTCATACAGGAAGGGGGCTAGGGACGGACATAGAAAAAACATATGTGCAGCATCCGCTGCTACCACCCCACACCGAGAGCATTTATCCCCCCTTCCAGTCTTCCATCTTGCGATCTTAGCAGGAGTATAATACAGACCGAAAATCGCCATATAACACTGGTTCTTGAGGCTTCCAGTCAGTAGTATGGAATTGGCCATTTCCAAAGACTCCTGTAAAGCTATATTCGAGATCCCTAACCTATATTCCTATTTTTGTTCCTGAATTAAAAGGTCATCGTACTGGCCCCGAGTAACTTCACAATACAGTTGCGCCAGCTTACATCTGCCCCTTATTATCTCAAGAATGCATTTTCTCTCAAATGAGCAGGTGCCCCTTATAGTACCTTTATCTAAGAAGCTCCGCAGCTGTAGATATTTAAAAAAGTCACCCCTGTCAAGATCGAATTTCTCCCTCAATAAATAGGAGTATATCGATTGAGATCCCTTATATTGAACAACACACACATCTTTTTCCAAACAGAGTACGCAGCCATCAGGATTTTAAATCTGGTTTTCTTATAGTAACTTGGCTCTATAATCCTAAAAAATAAGTGCCGAGCTTCTAGACCCAAAATTAATTCATAAATAGAAGAGGAAATGGCCGGGTCCTCCTGAGCAGCTCTTTCTCCAAAAAATAAAACACCCATGTGCTGAAGCAAAGATATACAGCAATAAAGTCGAAAATTAGGAATAGACCACCCCCCACAAATTCTAGGTAAGTAGAGCCACTTCAAGGCTCTTCTCGACCTTTTATAACTCCATGAAAACCGAGAGCACATCCTTTCTAATCTCCCAAAAATAAAGAATTAGGAAACAGTAGCGGAATAGCTTGAAACAGATATAAAAATTTCAGAAAGATTAGCTTTTTTATGACATTGCTTCTTCCAAGAAGGGACAGATGCAGATGGTCTAATTTCTCCAAAGTTTTATTGGAGGATATGATAATAGCAGGGATATCTTGTACTTTCGCAGAGATATTTATACCCAAATAAACTGCCTCAGGAACTATTTTGACATCAGACGGACAACCCCTCTCCGAATGTAAGATCTGAGTTTTAGCTAAGTTCAGTTTATAGCTTGAGAATCCAGCAAATTCCTTGGACAAAATCTCTATTCTTCCTAGGGCCCTGGTCACATCCCTTGTAAGAACTGCTAGATCGTCAGCATATGCCAATACTTTGACGTCATGTAACTGAGGTTTTACTGGAATAATCAATGAGTCGTATTCCAATTTAGAAATGAACTGCTCAATATAGAGAGCAAAGATGAACAGTGAGCAGGGGCAGCCCGTCGGGTACCCCTGAACACCCTAAGCTCCTCCGATTCCACCCCCGAGACCCAGACAGTAGCAGCTGGTTTCCTATATAGAGCCTGAACAGCCTTCAAGAAATCAAGAGGGAATCCCTTCCAAATAAGTACCGACCATAAATAATCCCAGGAGGCCCTGTTGAATGCCTTCTCGGCATCCAACAGGGCCACCCCCATCTGAGAGTCTGTCTCCTGTGCCCAATCGAAGAAAGATATTACACGTCTTATGTGGTCAGTAGTGCCTCTGCCAGCAATAAAACCATGTTGACATATTGAGACTATTGGAATAATGACTTTGGCAATTCTCCTAGCAAGTAATTTTGAATACATCTTGCTATCGCAATTAATTAAAGATATAGGTCGGTATGACCCTAGCTGCATCCCATCCTTCCCCTTCTTCTTGAAGACCACTATTGTTGTTTTAGACCACAAATCCGGGGGGATACCTTCAAAGGCATGCTGAAATAGAGACAATAACTCTACCCCCAGTTCCACCCTAAATCTAATATAGAACTCCAAGGGGATCTTATCAGGCCCCATCGCCTTACCACGCGGAAGTGAGAGGAGAGCCTCCTCCACTTCTTCCCATGTAATCGTCTCCGATAAAATATCTTTCTGTGCTTCAGATAGAGAAGAGGTCGCAATCCCTGCTAAGTAGCTATCCGCCTTATCCGTTTCCTCATTAGAATACAAATCCTCATAGAAGGCCTTAAAGGCTTTCCGCACCCCTTGAGGAGATTCCTGAACTATTCCCTGAATATCTTTAATTTTAATAATTTTACTTTATATCTCTTTTTGGCGCAACCGATTAGCCAGAACTCTGCCAGCATGCTCACCATACTCATAGCACTCTTTCTTATGTAACTGAAATTTTGCGGCAACCTCATCCGCAAACTGCTGATAGACTGAGGATCTTTTAATAGCAAGCTTTCTCAATACCAGAGTCAGATCCACTCCCTCTTTTATTTTCTTATCCAACTCACATTCCACAGTGCTGAGGTCCAGGATGTGCTTTTCCATGATCTTCTTCATAGTTTTGCGTTTTTGCGCCGCGAAGCTCAGGGTCTCCCCCCTGAGTCCCACCTTAAACGCATCCCAAACCACCCCTTCTGGGGCAGACTTTCTATTAGTCTGGAAAAAACCGGACAGCCATTCCCTGATATGATTACAATACTCCAAATCTAGCAACAATTTCCTATCAAAGGTCTAGTTAAAAACATGTGGGGTAAGCCTTTCAAGCTCAATCTCTAGAACTAAGGGTTTGTGGTCAGAAATAAACCTTGGCAGAGTAAATATGGACACCTCACCCAACATAGTGTAAGAAACAAAAAAACAGTCTAATTGAACTAGTTTTTTATGGGGAGCTGAGAAAAACGTATAACCTGCCTGGCCGGCATTAAACCTACTCCAGACATCAGAAAGTCCTTGATCCAAAACCAATCTATGGACACTTTTATAAACTCGTGACTTCCTGCCGTGATAAGCCTGGCTAGAGGTAACATCAAAATCCCCATCCAGATGTATATTTAAATCCCCAAAAATTATAAGAGATTGAGGCCAAAGAGACAATTCTAAATTGATCTTATCAAAAAGCTCTGGGTCATCCAAATTTGGACCATACAGAGTACAAATAGTAAACGCCTTTTTGTTATTAAAAATGGCTTCTATAATGGCCCACCGTCCCCACTTGTCCTCCTTGCATTTCCTGGATGTTACTACTCCCTTCTTACAGAGAATAGCAACAGCCCTAGTATTGGCCGACTGCCATGAACATGCGAGCAGATCCATGCCCAGCGCCTTAAGCCAGCCCCTATTTGACCACGAAATATGTGTCTCTTGCAGACAGAGAAGATCCCAAGATAGCGCCTGGATTGCCTTGGCCAAGACCTGTCTCTTATTTGGATTATTCAATCTCTTATATTAAGAGTACAGATTACCAATTTGTTCATTTATATAGATGAGTTTGCCATTTCGAATAATCCCCCACCCCTCCTCCAGTGCTTTTCCCCCACTTACCCTTGCCATCCCTCACAAAATTAGAATCACATACAAAAAATAGAATACTGCAGTTGAATTTCAAGTTACCACTGTAAACAAAAAAGCCTCCGTACCAACACATAGAGAAATCATACAGTGCTGAATTCCGGGGAATTCCTAAAAAGGACACAATGTACCCTCTGGATGTCATGCTCCTGGGAAGAATTCTTTCAGCAAATCCACTACAAAGCTCTTGAAGTTTCCTCTCTCACTGCCTTCAATAATGCACAGGACCCTTAGATTGTTCCTTCTTGAATTATTTTCCAAAACATCCAATTTGTCCCTCAGCTCTTTCTCCCCTGCCTTCAGAGCCATTATCTCCTTCTGATTGGTTTTTACCTCCTCTTGTAACGACCCCAGAGAGGCTTCCATAATTAGAAGTCTCTCCATAATGTCGACCAATTTCTCTTCCAAACCCTCACATGCTGAATTTTAGCTTGATTGAGACAGCAAATTTTTCTTTAATATCGTGTGATAGGGAGAGGTGAATCCGAAAATCCGAGTCTGGATCAGTCTGCTTCCCTGTGGTTCATCCCCCTGGAACTTTGCATTCCTAAGCGCGTACCTATTTTTTCCTACACTGATGGAGGGGGCAAGAGTGAAGGGACCAAGTAAGCGCCCCGCTATAACTGCTAACGCCTCTCCTTTTCTAGCTAGATAAGGTGCTTGTTCAGTAACTTTTTTGGGACCTGAGGATTTTATTTTCCTGGTGCACGAGGATTCAAGCGTTTTTTTAGGGGTCATAAGTAAGGTAACTGACCTCTTTTCTGCCACTTTTCTCTTCTGCCCACCTGGGGGGCATCCACTGTTGGGGGACAGGTGCCAACTCTGCCCCCTATGCCCTGGAAGCAGATCCGAGATACCGCTCATCTATCGTGTAGGAGCTCTGCAGTAGCGTGAAGGCACTGTGAGCCCGTGTCTGGAGCTCCTTCCTCCCCTGCAGCGCTGCCGAGGGGGTAATCTCCGGTGTGGAAACTGTCCCGCTTTGTTGCTGGTGAAGGAGCGGTTATGCAATGTCAGGTGTCCGGCGGCCCGTAGGAAGCTGAGAAGGACTGTTTCAGCCTATGCGGAAGAAAGCCACAGCACGGCAGAGGCAGTGGAGCTCGCGGCTGCCATGTTCCATAATTCCCTGCTGCTGCAGCTTTGCGGAGCAGCGGTAGATGCCGTATTGTGGTTTCAAAGTGACCCTACAGCTATGTTTAGAGACTGTCACACTGACAGTTATCGAATTGCTTAACATTGTCACTCTGTCCCAGTTTGTGCTTACACCTTCCTAATCGTTTTTCAAATATTATCACCAGACCAAATATTTGTAATTTTCCACCCCATTTGAGACTGTAAATGTACGCAGAGTGTGTGATTTTTTTGGGAGGAATCTGAGAAAATTGCTAACTATTTAGGTTCTTTAAAAAAAATTAAAGGAGTATGTTTTTTTCAGCAAATTAAATAGGCTAAAGTTACCATGCTAAAATTGCCCTATCTCCACTTTTTGAAAGAAAAATAAAAGTAACTCTTTTTTTTTACACTTTATGTTGGCCAAGGTGCCTATTTTGTGGTTCCTATAAGCTTGCAATTTATGGGCCAAATAGATGTGAACCTCATGTTTAAGTCAGAAAGCTCTACATTTCTGATTACATTTTGAATTCAACAAGGGGTCATTTGTGTAGATGGGATATATATTTTTTTTCAAACCAATAATCATTTAATTAAATAGAAAAGAAACTGGTGAAAATATGTAATTCTGTACTAAAGGCCCAGCAATACCATTTTTATACCATTATGTTTCTCAGACTCTTTCTCTAACAGTGACATGTAGAGCCAACAACCTTGCCCTAACTTGCACTGAGTGTTTCTTGTGAACCGATAAGGCATAACTTGCAGTAAATGCAATGAATAGAAGTTGAGTAGGAGGGATAGCAAAGACTTTGTTAATCTTTCCCAATAGTCTAAATTTAGGGATATGTGTCATCTGTAGCACTCATAATGCTAAGGAACCCATAATTCAATGTACATTATAGGGAGTTACTCATTTACAACTGAAACTTGCCAATTTGTTAAATGATTATTTATTTCTAGATCTATTTGTAGAGCACAACACACACTGAGTACTAACATCTTGGTCCATTAACTGTGATGAGTACGGTAAACAATATACCAAAAAACCCCAAAAGTTATGGACAAAATGTATCGGTGAAAATTAATCAACTAAAAGAGGGTATTTAAGAGCTTTGTTAAATACAAAAGGTTACAGATCCAATGAAAACAATAGCAAATGTCCATCCTACACTGCAATGCGTCTTGGGATAAAAATATAGCCTGATGTGTGAGGGCAGATCCTTCATATGTGACAGAAAAGTGTCAAAACCGTGACCATGCTATGTATTGTTTTGGAGAGAAGTAAAGCAAGCACAATCTCCTGAATATTGTTTCAGTATTTCAGCTGCAAGACAGTGAACCCTAGCAATCCCAACCATGTTTGAGAAGAAAAGACCGAGGGGAACGTAGGGGGGTGTGGCTTCACTTTTTCTTACCCAAATGCCATGCAACTATCAAACGATGGCAAGTGTTTTTACAGTCACCTCACCTGGTAATTCTCATATTTGGTTTAGTAACTCAAAATGTGAATTTAAGTTAACCATTATTACCTTTTTATTCCTCACTTTCATACAGAAGCAGAGAATAGGACATGATGTCCCTTCGCCATGGACATCAAGAATGCAGGAATAATGTGCCCAAGGGATTCTTTCTTTTGGGTCACAAATGATGTTTTACTAATAAACCAAGGAACACTGAAGTGCAGGCTTAGGAAGGCATACTCCCCTTAACTACATCCATCGCTACCATAACTTTCTTGCCAAACTTAACAATACAAGTGATAGGCTATTGTATTTGCAAAATCTGTTAATTGATGACATTAAGTCCAGACCATCATTAATTGTGACCCTTAAATTGCCAGAATTGCTGTTCCAGCCTTTAACAGGAGCTACTGTCTTGATCAGGATTCACAAATGATTCAAGCTTACTACATTAAATATTGTGGGAGCACTAATTCAGCATTTTTCCTCTGTACAAATCAACCAGGTCATACCTAGGGGACCTTGTCCTTGGCTAAGAAACTAAAATTGTGGATTCACATGCTAAATCAGTGTGGAAACATGACTTCCTGCATTTTACTCACCATTCCATACAGGCAATAGGAGATCAACTTGTGATCCATGGTAATATTAAGACATGATGCTACCAATATCCTAGCAACAATAATACCAGGTATGGTCCTACCACTCCATGACTCAAGGCCGCTAACAACTCATAATAGGAGGCAAAAAGCGCAAATTCAGTTCTTTGAGCAGCAAAGAAAGATTACCAATAACTCTCACATAGCTAAATGCCACAAATTAGCTCCTGGAGGTAACTGACAACATTGAGCGGCACAGTTAGTTTGCTAATGAACCAATATACTCTTGATTGTAAGGCTAGCCATAGTGCATAAACATAGGATCTGAACAAAACCACATAGTCATTTAATTTGATCTAGGTCCAGAAGCATTGAGATGTTACTTCCTGTAATTTCAGTATTGGCAAAAAGGTTAATCAATGTCATTTCCACAGATACAATTGTTATGGTAAATGTGTAATTTTTGAAATCTGAAAAATCTGATGTCTTGTTGGCCATAAATTGTTGCCAAATATGCCATTACAAAGAAAAATATCCATGGTGTCTAGGGCCAGCTGCGGGTGTTTGCAACTTCCAAAGATCACCTGGCAGTCATTTCAATGGAAGAAGTACCAAAGAAAAGCTCAAGGTCTTGTCTCTCCAGTTGTACAATTTCTTGAGGGTGTGGAAGACATGGCACTTTTCTGACTGAGGCATACTTGCAGAGAAATAAAAGAAATTGTGTGCATTCTCACCTTTCCTCCAGGTCCCAATCAGCACTGTACATAGACCTAGAGAAAAGGTGGGGGTATGGAGTCTAGGTCATGTTCTTTTACCCTTTCCACATCATCACTATGTAAATAACTGGTATCTATTTGAGGACGGCAGGTGTTCACTTCCAACTGCAATATTCTGACATTTTTCATGATGTTAGAGTTACTGCCTGAAATATGAGTCTCTGCTTTCTAGTGGTCTGACATGACACCAAGTCCCACAAGCGTCAAGACTGAGCCTGGCCCAAGCATGTCCGTAGAAAACGCGGAATTGAATTCCAGGTGTACATCCCTTTGAAGTGAGATGAAAGGAACAGTTAAAACACCTTGACAGGATCAAATACACTTCTGCTCAACTCAGGGGGAGTGTGGCTACCTCCACATCCATTGTACCTGACTAGGAGCCCTGTGGAAATGGATGTGGTATCCCTTGCACCCAAACAGTTGTCCTGGTAACAAATAGATGACAGTTGAACAGATTTTTGAAAGCCCATATATCAGCAGTTGCTATTGGAAATGGTTTCTGCCAAAATATGAGGTCTGCCAAAGTAGTCACAATGTACCCATTCATGTGATGTGATCTAGATTTCATGATGTTATCTAGGTCTGAAGCAAATCAATACTTCCCTTGGATCAGAAGAGCATTTTTTCAAAGCATTTCCTGCTTTGTAATTGACACACCAGAGCCCATAAAATGTAATATACGGCAATGTCATGAGTATGCTTAGTAGTGATTGTGAAACATTACCATTTTTCTAGTTAACAAATAGTGGCAAATATGGGCAGGAGCCCATAATCCTGTGTATTTGTTTACCATACACTCATTGCATTGCACAGCTTGTAGAGATACAATTAGGAAAGCAACCATGTTTTACGGCAAATTATATCAGTTGATTGCGTCCTGCTGCAATCAACTGGTGGTTACAGCAAGAGGGAGGTACAGCTTTGGCGGCTGAGAGCTTTCCAACTGTACACCTTCTGTGGGTCTGTTCACTGTGAACATCAAATCAGGGATACATGGGCCCCCCTCCTCTGTATTAGCATCATCCCCAGAGGCCAATAGTTCCCTCAGGTCTGATGCAAGATGCAGGGGAGTGCAGTCACACCCTTGGCAAAAAGAAAAAATGCCAGAGACACCATCTCTTGGTCTGTGATAAAGTTGAAGAGGGAGCGTCATCGCTCCTCCTAAGAAGTAAAGGAAGTGACCCGGTACTCCACCTCTTGGCCCCCAACTGTTGTGATCTGGCTTCCACTCCCTGTGCCCCTGTTGGGGGAGTGGAGTGGCCACCACACTAGTGAGGCAGTCTGCCTGCATGGAGGCAGCAGGGGGAGAAGCATGCTGCTGGCTCTGGAGCCAGCATTCCATGGTACCTGCCAGGCGGGAAGCTGGCCTGGACAGCCAGGGTGCGCTACCAGAGCTGCCCCAATAAAAAAAGACCATGCTGGGTGCCTGGGTAGAAAAGGACAACCCCCAACGAAAGAAAAAAAGCAGCAAAGGATGTGTGGGCTCGTGAATACTGAGGGAGATCCTCTGATCAAATATTCACTGCTTCCTCAGAGACCTTCAAAATGCTTCAGGAGAGGCTTATTAGTATATTTGGTTTGCGTTTTGGTGCTCTCAGGATGGCAGGGGCACCATCAACGTTAAAAAGAAAGTGAGGTGGGGCAGCAGGAATGCCGCAGTTTCCCTTCATACATTTTATTAAAACTTACCCTACGTTTCATAATATTTTTAAGCACACCAAAGGCTGAAGTTTTTGCTCTACAGCTGTGAGTGCAGTTCTTTCTATGGACTGGTTCTATGCCTGTATTTAATGTGGCCTGAAGGTGTCTCAAAAAGGCACAGACATGCTATATTTATTTAAAATGCTTTATTAACCCTTTATGCTCACAGTGATTTTGATCAATGTTAAAATGCTTTATTGACATTCCTTTATTGACATTATGGATTACATTTACACATGATGATTAAGGACTATGGTGAATTTTTAATGATTTTTAACATGTAGCTTGTTCAATTCTGTCAATTGCTGCATGGTGGATTTCATTACCGCGAGGCTCCAGAAATGTGAGCAGAAGAGAGATTTGGCATACCCTACAGCCACTTTCTAATGTGGGCAGTTGCGGTAAAGGGGCTGCTTCTCAGGTAGATATGCTGTCATTGGAGTAGACTTTCTACTCGAGCACCAGCAAAATCAATTCAGTTGGCTAGGCACTTCATCAGTGCTTCTCTTGCTTATAGCGCTAAATTTCAGTGCTACATGCATATTTCCGCTCTTTGGCGTGGTGCACCTTTGATAGGTCCAATGGGTCTACATTATATGTTGTGATGCCCCTTGATAAAGCTACCTGGCTTATTTTATTTAAAGTGATACTCCCCATATAGGGATTTGCTATCTGGAATCAGTGGGGAGGGTACTGTGATTTTGGGGTTTGTGACACTATAGGGGTCGGGGAACAACATTTACAACGCAACTTTTACAACGCAATACACTTACAACGCATTTTTTACAACGCAACATCCATTACAACGCATTCCATTACATAGCATGACACTACAACGCATTTTTAAAAACTACCTTTACAACGCATTCCATTACATCGCATACTACCTTTACAACGCATACCATTACAACGCATAATATTACACTACACTATCCAACACTTACCCTACTGTTGCACCCCCTGGAGTTAGAATAGTAATTTTTACCCCTATACTATCCAACACTTACCCTACTGTTGCACCCCCTGGAGTTAGAATAGTAATTTTTACCCCTATACTATCCAACACTTACCCTACTGTTGCACCCCCTGGAGTTAGAATAGTAATTTATACCCCTATACTATCCAACACTTACCCTACTGTTGCACCCCCTGGAGTTAGAATAGTAATTTATACCCCTATACTATCCAACACTTACCCTACTGTTGCACCCCCTGGAGTTAGAATAGTAATTTTTACCCCTATACTATCCAACACTTACCCTACTGTTGCACCCCCTGGAGTTAGAATAGTAATTTTTACCCCTATACTATCCAACACTTTCCCTACTGTTGCACCCCCTGGAGTTAGAATAGTAATTTTTACCCCTATACTATCCAACACTTACCCTACTGTTGCACCCCCTGGAGTTAGAAAAGTAATTTTTACCCCTATACTATCTATTACTTAATATTATGCGTTGTAATGGTATGCGTTGTAAAGGTAGTATGCGATGTAATGGAATACGTTGTAAAGGTAGTTTTTAAAAATGCGTTGTAGTGTCATGCTATGTAATGGAATGCGTTGTAATGGATGTTGCATTGTAAAAAATGCGTTGTAAGTGCATGCGTTGTAAAAGTGTGCGTTGTAACGACATACATCCATAGGGGTCAAATGTGATTTCATAATGTAATCTATGTTCTTTCTATATACCTGATATATACATATATATTTTTTTAACTAATTTGTGTTGTTTAGTAGTATATGCGTGATAAATGTACTTTTACTTTTTCTAAAGGAACAGCACACCACCTCACCTGAATAGGCCTTTGACTGCTCTACTTCACTATCCTGAGGAAGTTAAGAGCTAAAATGGGGGGCTTGGCTCCCAGTAAGAAAAATGTGAACTTTTTACTCACGTCCTGCACAACTAATAACCCAATTTCCTACACACACTATTCACAGTAGTTAGTGTGGGCTGAATGAATTGGAAGAGTTAAGGAACCTACACCGAATAACCATCTATCTGCCATTTACCATGTTACAACCACACCATTTTTCCATGCGATCATCTCGGGTTATAAGTAAGGGTGGGCGTAGTGGGCGTAGTGGGGCTACGTGAAGCAGCACGTAGTGTGCCCAAATCTACGCACACTACGCGCTTCGCGTAGCCCCACTACGTGCCACCCACCTCCCGCCCGCCCTTCTTTTAAATAATATAAGCAATGAAAAATAAATTAAAGTAAGTCGACTTACCCGTAAGCGCGCTGTCTCCGGGGCTCCCTCTTTCTGTTTCTAATTTCTTCTGGCAAATGCGCATGCGCGGACGCCCGCGCATGCGCCTTTCTCGCGAGAAATGCGCATGCGTGGGTGTCCGCGCATGCGCATTTGCCAGAAGAAATTAGAAACAGAAAGAGGGAGCCCCGGAGACGCCGCGCTTACGGGTAAGTCGACTTACTTTCATTTATTTTTCAATGCTTATATTATTAAAAGGAGGGCAGGCGGGAGGTGGGTGGCGGGTGGCAAGCAGCTACGCTTCGCCCTCGGCGTGTGCGTAGCGCTGCCCTGCTTCGCCTACTTCGGAAAGTGCGAAGCAGGCAGCGCTACGTACACTACGTGGGCAAAGCGTAGTGCTACGCCCGGGGTTAGTTATAAGATGGTGCTGTCATAAAAAGGTATTCGAAAATGTTGCTTCAAAAGATGCTATACATTGACTTACTGGACCTGACTTGCATACAAATATTTTCTTTAAGTCTACATATACTAAGATTTATAGCTCCACATGAGTTTAAATCTACATTGCAAGTTCCCAATATTCAGTTCATAAGTCTATGCAGTTGTCAATAGGTTAGCGATGACAGTAGTCTTTCTTCAGACGTACAATTCTAACTATTTCCTGCTACCATCTTTAGTGGGGATATCTCTACAGTGCACATAGATTAGTAATTCTTCTGATGACTGCATCAAAACCAGGAAGGCGTGCCTTTGACATGGAAGTACCCACTTTCTCTCTCCATCATAACTGTACTTTTTTTGCTATTCTCGTCACAGCTAACGGTCTTTCTTGGTCTATGCCATCATTACCACAATGCATGATGCCAAGGAATGGCTGCATTTTTCAGTGCTGAGCAACTGTGTTGTCATCATAATCTTAATTACTGAATACAGATACAGAATGGCATTCTATGACTGGCAATAGAGTTACAACAACATAGTGACCTTACACAGCTTTTGAAAACGTCTTCATCGACAGGATAAAATCACCGGCTGCAGCAGGGAGTTAAGCACCAAATGGCTCAGTACCTGTTAGTCAGTCCCTCTCATCAGGTGAAGTGGCCATCTATCTTTTCCCTACACCAATGCCTCTTAGCCTTTGGTCTGGGGACTTCTGGGGTTCCGCAATGGCTATGATGAATACAGGCCCCAGCTAGGCCCGCAGGACACAAGGGTTCGCTCTCCTGCAATGGAATCTATAAGGAAGTTGGCACGGAAACTGCAAAGTACAAAGACAAAGTTTATTAACCCTTAAGGGTGGTCCTACAATCCATACAACACCCTTCAGTATTGCATAGAGTAGTACAAAGAACTTGCGTACACGGTCCCCTTTTATACACAACAGAGGGGCTCATAAGTGGGTGGATACAACATGAGGCAAGGAATGTTACCTTTTATGGACATTTTCGATACAAGATCAATATGTGGGCGGAGCTGACATACTCCTTGAGCCTGCGAAAACATGGTCAAGCAAGGACTAACTGATAACAGATGTGGTCAAGCCTGGGCATGCGCCAGGAGGACAAAGGAACTATTTATAGACTGTTACTAGGCAGATTACAAGAGCAACTAACACGAAGATAGGACTCTTCTCGTGTTGAGCACGTAGAGACATGACAATACAAAATGGAGTCCAGACTTTAGTCAACATTACGGAAGAGACATGTTCTAAGGAAGGAGAATTCATGTCTTTAGTAAATGCTTAATCACATCGTGGTTTCAATTTACAACAGACGACCCTTTCAGCATTTACTGAAGACATCCGGTTTGTTAGGATAATCATCGTATATGTCAATTGTCATCATTTCTTCTACTTCTTTAGCCAAATGTTTCTGATAAGTGACATCGGCAATAGCTTTCTTATCGGGAATACAGAATGATACACATAAGGAACAGAGCAAGGGACCACATTGGACACAGATGCAACAAGAAAACAGAACTGCTACAATTATACAAAGACCAGTTAAAACCTTCCACCCCCAAGCAGTGATCAATGCCCAAAACCATCCAGAAAAGGACCAAGTGCCGTTTTCTGTATGGATTTCAGCTGCAATTTTATGCAACCTGTTGATGGCATTATAAACTGACGGCGTGTGGTCAGGGATAAACACACAACAACTACTTCCGATAATTTTACAAGCTCCACCTCGGTCAGCTAACATAACATCTAACACCATACGATTCTGCAATGCAACAATTCTAGTAATCTGCAATTCTTCCATAAGATTCCCAAGAGCAGCAGCGGTTTGGTTTGTCACAGCCTCTACCACTCTTGTTAACCTTCGAACTTTCCTACTATTTAGGGCAGCTCCAACGAAGAAAAACAATCCTAAATTAAAATCAATGTACTGCTGCAGACTGGTGTCAGTCTGATCCACATCATCAATTGATAGAGTACGTTTATACCTATTTACAGTCACATTATTTAACAACTTCAAATCCTTATGATAGGATGCAGGTGCCAAAAATACAGGAGGCAATAGAAATGCTACATAACATACTCCGGACCAACCGGCTGGCAAACGGTAATAACCTTTATTTCCACATACGAAGTATGTATTATGGGATGCTAAGAAGGTACTGTTATTCAACCCGTCGATGTTTAATATGGTAATGCAATCACTAACACCAACAGGAATATAACCCACACTCTGGACACACAGGTCCGCTTGAGCTTGAGCCACTTGAATCACAAATCTGTCTTTTCCCACAGTGTCTCTGGTGTTCGTGAAAATATAAGGAATCGATTCATTGTCTGGTCGATACTCTTCCCATTCCCAAATTGTCCCATTCGCTTGCGGATATCCATCTTTATCCTGATGACATTCTTTATTGAGTCTGAAGAGTAATCGTCCCACTGTGGGTTTCCGGGTGGCAAAAAGCAAAGTGTACCATGCTCTACAAGAGCCGTTATGAGAGAAAGGAAGAGGTATGAATGGCGTTCCTCCTTTCTTCTGATGAGCTGGCATCATACCACATATCCAACAGTTCGTAGCATTCGTGGCAACGTGGGTATGATGCAACATCTGGATGAAAGTGTTATTCAAATAAGACTGACGATGCTTCAATTCTTGATACGGAAGGGTATAGAAGTAGTGCTCCTCAGGCACTGGAGTGGTCAACACAAGTAACTCTCGAGCAGGAGTCACATCCTCCACAAACCATGTGGTTATCCCAACAATAGCTACTGTGAGCATAAACCCTGTTGCGCAAAGAATTTTCTTTTTCTCCATGTCAGAATAAAGAATCAATATCTTCCTGAAACTAAAAGGCTTGTCAGAACTCTTCCCCTTGGGCAGCGGTCGATTTCTTCACCAACGGGCCAAGACGGGTGTCGCTACACTAATGCTGGGTTGATCCCCCCCCCTTGCCTCATTGGCTCTCCGTTTCACTAACCCAAGGACCGTTCTGACAACATGTCCCGATACTGAAGAATTCACTTCCTTGGCCTGAGATGATGTCGCTTTCCTCCAGGAGTCGCGTGATCCGGAAAGAGCTCCTCAACGTCGTTCGGTTCCACAGCACGGCCTTTCTCTGTGGTCAGAATCTCTCGTTGATCGGTCAATACAGCAGGCTCCACCAATCCGGGCGGTACTTTGCGGCAGTGCAGGGAATGGATCCAATTCTTTCTGTTGGAAACTCGCACAGCCGTCCTCGTTGCAAGTAGGACCTGCTCAGGACCAACCCACCTCGGCTCCAAGCTGTTCGTCCTGTCAAAGATTTTTATCATGACATAGTCGCCAGGCCGGAGACTATGTCCTTCACCGGTGGACCGATCAGGGAGCGCCTCCCGGACCTGTTGATGAATAGAAACCAAGTTATCCGTTAACTGTGCCAGATAATCATTCATCATTACGCAAGGTACATCATACACAGTCTTAGGTTTTGGTGGACCCCAAATATTCATTGGGCGTCCAAAGACAATCTCGTACGGTGTAAGACCGGTTCGAGAGTGCGGTACCGATCTGATTGACAATAACGCCAGCGGTAAAGCATCTGGCCAAGTCAAAGATGTCGAAGCTTGGATTTTAGCGATCTTGAGCTTCAGTGTACCATTATACTTCTCGACTAGTCCTGCAAATTGAGGGTGAAACACTGCGTGAAACTTCTGGGTGATGCCCAGACCCTTCAAAACATAATTTAAAACATCCGCTATAAAGTGGGGTCCGTTATCACTCTACAGAAGTCTACAAACGCCATATCGACGGAAGAACTCCTTCAACAGCATCTTGGCGGTAGTCATTGCAGTATTGTCTTTCGTAGGGTATGCCTCAACCCATTTGCTAAAGGCACAAACCACTACTAGAACATACTTCAAATTGTTACAACGCTCAAGCTGGATGTAATCCATCTGCAAAACCTCAAAGGGTGCAGTAGGTGTTACAAATCCTCCTGCTGGAGTTCGAGTACCCTTTCCTGGGTTGTACCTCAGGCAGATCATACAGGTCTGCACCACCCTCTTTGCCGTGCTAGCAATCTCTGGATGCTCCCAGACTTGGGTGAGCAATTTTACAATTGCGGAAGCTCCAACATGTGCTAGCCCATGTGCCATCTGAACCATAGGTTGTACAAAAGCCGTGGGTAACTTCCATCTATCCATCTGCTTATTTCTCCAGCAACCCTCATCATCCAATTCTCCCTCACTGGACCATTGCTCCCGTTCTTTATCAGAAGCTGTTCTCTGTATTTCTCGCACTTCTTCCTTCGCATCGTGCCATCGTTCTACCTGCGACTTGACTACATACATGGCAGTAGCACCGGGCTGCATCGCAGTCTCCCGTGCTACCCGGTCTGCTAACGCATTCCCTTCTCCAACTTTATCGACTACTCTCCTATGGGCGCTACATTTAACGATGGCAATTTTCTTCGGATATGTCAATGCAGTTAAAAGATTATGAACTAACTCCCCATGCATTATTTGTACTCCATGTGACGTTAAAAACCCTCTCTCCTTCCAGAGCAGGCCGAAATCGTGCGCTACTCCGAAGGCATACCAGCTATCTGTATAAACATTCACACACAATCCTGTACTGAGCTCACATGCTCGTGTTAATGCTATCAGTTCCGCTGCTTGAGCTGATTTCTGTGGTATGCGTGCTGTCTCCACTATTGTTCGCAATGTGGTAATTGCATACGCTGCTGAAGTCGTACCATCTGGTAGCTTCAGGCATGACCCGTCCACCCACAGTTCTCCATCTACATCTGGAAAGGGCGTATCCTGGAGATCAATACGACCCTTTGTTTGTTCCTCAGTCACAAGGATACAATCATGTGCTTTCCGTGCTTCAGACTGAGTCTCGGGGTATGGCAACAATGTGGCCAGATTTAACGTCACGCACCTCTTTAACGTAATATGAGGAGCCAAAAGCGTCAGCTCATATCCCGTTAAACGGGCACTGGTCAAATGCTGCGTCTTTGTCTGATTAAGCAGGGCATCAACAGCATGGGGGACTAATACCAACAGCTTATGAGATAACACAATTCCCTCGCTTTGGCGTATTGACACAGCTGTCGCCGCAACCGAGCGAAAACAACCAGGCAATGCTCGGGCAACAGGATCAAGTACAGCCGAAAAATATGCACAAGGGCGCTGCTTGTCGCCGTGCATCTGCACTAAAACTGATAATGCACATCCATCTTTCTCATGCACATACAGCGCAAAAGGTTTGGTATAATCAGGAGTCCCTAACACTGGTGCTGAACAGAGGGCCTGTCGCAATTTCTGGAAGGCAGTGTCACACTCATTCGTCCAAGGAAGCGGAATAGGTGTGTCTTTTGTCAAAAGGGCTAACAATGGCTTAGCTATGTGTGAAAACCCTAGTATTAGGCCTGGGCGAAGCACTACGCTACGCTCGCGTAGTTTGCGAAGTTCGCGCTACTTCGCACTATGCGAACTGCACGTAGCACAGTGCGAACACGCGTAGCGTAGTGTTGCGTAGTGCTGCGGTCATTTTTTGCTTGCTCGCGGTCCTCAACGTCAAGTTGGCGACCGCGAGCAAGCAAAATGACATCCCGGCGAGACTTTTTCCTTGTTCGCGATCGCGAGCATGGAAAATAAACCTCCCGGCGAGATTCCCAACGCGAGGAGGTCAGGTTTCTCATTGCAAGGGGTCGCGTTTGCTCGCGACCGCTCGCGATGAGAAACTACCAGTTCGCGTTGAGAAAGCTGCCGCTCGAGTAAAAATCTACTCGAGCAGCAGAAAACTACAGCTCGCACTGTGCAAGATGCCATTTTCAATGATTGCACAGTGCCGGTTGCTTGTCCGCACTGTGCAATCATTGAAAACAACATCTTGCACAGTGCGAACATGTTACTACGCAGTTCGCGAAGTGCTACGCGTAGCTCGCGTAGTGCGAACTTCACTTTGCGTAGCTTCGCGAAGTGCTACTTCGCGAACTACGCCCACCCTTACCTAGTATCCATTGCCTACAAAACGAAACAAGACCCAAAAATGCACGCACGTCCTTCTGCGTGGACGGCGTCGGCGTGTCCAGAATTACTTGGACACGATCTGGTGTGAGTGCACGCCCCTCCTTAGACAAAAGGTGACCCAGATAAGTCACCTTTGGTCTACAGAACTGTAACTTTTTCCGAGATACTTTGTGATTGTGGGATGCCAAAAAGGAAAGCAAAGACAACGTACTCGTTTCACACAACTCTGGAGTGTCGGCCGCCAGCAAAATGTCATCGACATATTGAATGAGGGCGACACCCTCGGGCAGAACAAAGGAGTCCAATTGTCTTTTCAAAGCTTGACTGTAAATGCTAGGGCTTTCCGTGTAGCCCTGAGGGATTCTACAAAATCGGTAAGACCTATTATTTAGAGTGAAACCAAAAAGGTATCGACTATCAGGATGAATAGGAATTGAAAAGAAAGCATTTTTCAAATCAATAACTGAAAATGTGGTCGCCGTAGGCGGGACCAAAGTAAGCAACGTCGTGATATCAGAGACCACTGGGTACTGAGGTATCACGATCTTGTTTACTTCTCTCAAGTCAATTATAAACCGATAGACTTTAGCATCCGTATCCTTTTTCAAAATGGGTAGAATCGGGCTATTACAGACGTTGTAGGGAACTTCCTCCACTACTCCCATGTTAATCAAATCCTGCACAATCTGTATAAGAGCCTCTTCCCCCTCCTGCGAAATACGATACTGTGGAAGGCGTGGTAACACCGCCCCCTCCTGGACACTAATGTGAACAGGCGGAATCACCATCTGTCCCACATCAGTATCCGAAGTGGCCCACAAAGCACAAGGGAGGGTAGCTAACACAGCATCTTCTGCAACCACACACATCCGCTCAGACCGGGGGTAATTGTCATTTAATATCACCCGCACTCCAGCAGGGGAGCAGCAGATCGTAGCTCTGAAGCGCTTTAACATATCAAGGCCCATAATGTTGTCCGGCGTGTTCGGGGCAAGCAGAAACGGACAGGGTGCAGAAAAAGAATCAACCTGAAATGTGAGGGGCCGCGAAAGAGGGCTTCGGGAGAGTGTACCATCAAACCCTACCGATGTAACCATTAAGCCAGATGGGGGAGCCCTCGGAACCAATTGTTTAGACAGCGCACTACGAGTCGCTCCTGTATCCACAAGGAACTGATCAGTAGAACCCAAAACCTCAGCTGATACGTAAGGACCCTTCTGATCAACCGGCACCTCAACTGATTCTAACCCCCATCCAACGCATTCCTATGCATGCTGAGAATCATGGTACCCAGAACGGTCAATCCCCGACACTTGATACTGGTTTTGTCGATCGAAAACATTAGGCCTATCTCGCTGCTGCCCGGCAGGGTCAAAACGAGCGTGATCGTTAGAATTCCCTCTAAAATTCGAGAAACCCCCTCTACCTCTCGGGCCACCCTGATTGTGTCCCTGACGCGAAACATGCAACGCCGGGCAATCTCTGGCCCAGTGTCCCGATTGCTTACAATACACACATTGATTCCTGTTCAAATCAGATCGGCCCGAGGGAGGACCATAAAATCCTCCCCTACCCCTATTGACACCCCGGCGGGGCGGACCATATACTTGCGCTAACATCACCTTCGTTTTTAAATCCTTCGATTTCTTCTCCTCCTGCCCCTTCGCTTCTTGCTCCTGGCGCTCATAGTACTGAGCTATAGTCAGGAGGGCTGTCGGGGTCGCAGTGGACCAAGAACTTTCACTCGCTTTTAGGCGGCCTGCGATCGCCGGTAGTAAATTCGCCACATATTTATCAGCAAAGAGGTGTCGACCCGTATCATCCGTAAGTGACTGACCACTAAAATCATGAAACGTCTCCTCAAAGCGCGTAAAGAAATCTGCAACTGATTCATCGACTTTCTGCTTACACGAGGCTAACATATTCCAGTCAATCTTTTTAGGGGGGATGATTGTCTTCAACTTAGTCAGAATAGCAGCAGGGAGATCTAAGATAAGCTGAGGTGGTTTCTGCGCGGGCTTCCTCTCCCTATCCTCATCCTCAAGCTCAGACCACCGAGCCTTAAAAGCGGCAACATCGTCCACCTTCCGCACAGATCGCCACATATCTGGTGGTAAAATAAGCCCGAAGAACAAATCTATATCTGCTAAGGTCATAGTACAAGAATTCAAGGCCCCCTCGACTTCTTCGTAAAAGGCCGCTGGATTCTTGCGGGGATCAGGCAACGCATTCTTTAATGCCATGACGTCAGCCCTGTGCCAGGGAGTATAAACCCAATTATACACAAAATATCCCTTAGCATCGGCGGAGGTAATATCCGAGCTAGTCCCTGCTCCTTTAGGAGGAACATACAAAGGCGCCGCCTCTCGCATTGGTTTAGCATGCACTAGGTCGCTCTTATCTGACTGAGAGGTGGATGAGTGGCCATCTCCGGTATGCGAATCCGACTGCTTCTCCTCCTCAGCTTGTTGGCGTGCTTTCTCTTTAAGGTCCCTCACCGCGTCCCGTAACGCAAACAGCCGCCGAACCGCATCAGGCGCCTTAGAGGGAGAGAAAACACCATTACGCAATGCTTTAGCATCTAATCCCACATCGTCAGGCTCAAAGACACTGGAATATTTCCGGAAAGCAGCAACCACTTCCTCAGAAAAGTGGCCCAGAAAATACAACTTTTCTCCATCCTGCCACAACTCCCAGGAATCCAACAACTCAGCAAGGGATAACTTGCCCTTAAGTGCACGATAGGAAACTTGCCGAAGCTCACCCATTCGCTCAGTCGATAACATGGACCGCGTGTCTACCTTACCCGAACCCGATCCAGAATCTTGTGGCCTCGGGGCAGACGCGCCGACATAAGGAGGCGGAGAACGATCTAATAAATAAAAATCATCGTCATGATTATTAAGGACAGGATAAAGTGACTGGCGAACAGCATATTGACCCGAGACTTGCAACCGACGCTCTTTCTCTTGGCTCTCTGCCAGTTCTCTTTCCTCCCGACGCTTCGCTTCCTGTGCTCGCACATGATCATTCTTCCGTTGCTCTTTATCAAACAGCGCTTTCTCACGTTTCTCTTGCTCACGCACTTCCTTCACCCATAATCGCACACATTCAAACATGTCTTGCCGAGCACGCCGTTTACACATACACTGTTCCACATACTCAATCTTACGCATATCAAACGATCCATACAAAGGCCACCGTAACTCAGGATCCTTTCTGGTATATTTCCTCCATACTGTGCTGTACATTATGGAAGAAAGACCATGCTTCACATACATATCCCTATTAGGAGTCCCCTCTGGGGGAGCAGGAGCAGATTCCTCGAGGTTTAATCGGTTTCCAAAGCAGCAGCACCACTTACGGAGTGCGCTAAAAGCAGGCATGCTCAAAAATAATGCAGAATATGCAGTATTATCAAAAATGGCACTTAAACGTTGTGCCGTTCAAAGTTACACAGTTCCGGAGAAATATCTCCACATTACCTGCCTATATGTGTTGCAACGCATATATTCTCACAATAGCCAATACAAGATATGACCGGTCATCACAAATCAAACTCAAAGAGCCAAACCAGGCTTCAAAAAAACTCGGAGCAAGTACCGTACAACGGTTCTTACCAATCAAGAGTCCAGATTCCAACTGCCAAGCTCCAAAATTCACCCAAACGGCTGTCACGGCAGGACCGACAGAAGAGGTCTCAGTCGAGGACCGGCGCCACCCAGATGGTCAGCTCGGAAGGGAAGGAAGAAAAACCTCGGGATGCCAGGACTAAAGTGCCTCTGGCAGTGATCACATCCCCGGCCAAATTCCTCACCTTCGTCACGACCAATCCTTCGAGCATCCGAGTCGCCGATGAGCCCCACGTTGGGCGCCAATTGATGAATACAGGCCCCAGCTAGGCCCGCAGGACACAAGGGTTCGCTCTCCTGCAATGGAATCTATAAGGAAGTTGGCACGGAAACTGCAAAGTACAAAGCCAAAGTTTATTAACCCTTAAGGGTGGTCCTACAATCCATACAACACCCTTCAGTATTGCATAGAGTAGCACAAAGAACTTGCGTACACGGTCCCCTTTTATACACAACAGAGGGGCTCATAAGTGGGTGGATACAACATGAGGCAAGGAATGTTACCTTTTATGGACATTTTCGATACAAGATCAATATGTGGGCGGAGCTGACATACTCCTTGAGCCCGCGAAAACATGGTCAAGCAAGGACTAACTGATAACAGATGTGGTCAAGCCTGGGCATGCGCCAGGAGGACAAAGGAACTATTTATAGACTGTTACTAGGCAGATTACAAGAGCAACTAACACGAAGATAGGACTCTTCTCGTGTTGAGCACGTGGAGACATGACAATAGAAAATGGAGTCCAGACTTTAGTCAACATTACGGAAGAGACATGTTCTAAGGAAGGAGAATTCATGTCTTTAGTAAATGCTTAATCACATCGTGGTTTCAATTTACAACAGCTACTCAGGGTCTTTGCATCTGCTTAGAAAATTAAGTAATTTTAGCAGATTAATAAAGTGAATTTAAATAAAGAAGCATGATGTAACGTTGAATGTTTTAAAATGTTATCAATATGTGAGATGGAACTTGAAACCGGAGGATTAAAATTGAGTTAGTATCCTCAGATTGATTTGTAGGAGCAGTGCAAGTGCATCAAACAGAATATAGTATGAACGATGAGTGGCCTCAATTCAATTTACCAACCCTCCAAGCTTCCCATTAAAATGAGATCTTGTTTATACTTGTTTGTGAATTAACTACAACATTTCTTCATGTGTGCATTTGTTTCATGATTGCTTGTTTCTGTATGTTATGTGTATTATTTTGTGGTTCAACTCATTGGAAATGCTTAGGCCAGAGTCCCTGGCTTCGAGTAATGATTCCGTGGGGCTTTCTGGGTTCCATTAATGATTAAGTGGGGATCAACTGATCTAATGTAAAGGGTAGAAATCCTGATGATCAAATCATTATGGTGCAAGTTATCAACATTATACTGGTACGTTTATATATTTAATTGTAATTAGCATTGTTATGATTTAAAAGAACATGCAAATCACTTAAAATGTAACAATGCATGGAGAAAATATATAAGCATTTATAAATTTGAATGTAATACAGTTTTAAAAATGTCCTCAAAATACACATAACTTTAAAATGATCACATAATTTAATATACAATTATTAAATTACACACCACAATAAATGTAATATAAACATACACATAGTTTAATAAAAGTATACTATTAATTGATTATAAGCAGTAAACACAGCATTATTATGCGGTTTCAAAATAAATTAAAGTAATATATTAACCTGCCTCCAATCCCAAACCATTTAAAAATAAATTAACAAACAAAATACACCATTATAACTTCAATTCCACATATAGTTGGCAAAATGCATACATTGCAGCTAGGTGTCAGATTCATTAGTTTAGCTCCTATGCAACATATATTGGATGAAGTTCATACTTTAGGGGGATGAGTCTCAGATCTACCACTCTAACTCCTGTCTAACAAACACTGAAGAATTGGCACACATGTGGAGGGGGTCATAAGTACTCTTCTTACTCCAGTTTAACTAGCATCTGGATGCACACACATTGGGGTGATCAGATTTCCTATTCTAATTCCAGGCTAATGAATATTGGGGGTGGGGTGGTCAGATTGTATTAAAAAGAATTGTGGAAAGTGCATTTATTTGCTTGGGTAAGATTTATTATTCTAACTCCCATCATGGAGAATAGTCGGGAGTCAGAGTCTAATTCCAACCTAACACACATTGGGCAAAGAGCGTACATGTGTGGGGCAGATTATTACTCAAGTTACAGTCTCAAAAAACTTAGAGAAAGGGCATACATTGGAAGATGGACAGATGTACCTTTCTAATTCCAGTCTTACAAACACTAGGTAAAGTGCATACATGGGTCAGTGTGTGGAGAATCAAATTTACTATATCAACTCCAGTTCAACAAACACTGAGCAAAAAGCATACACTGGAGGGGTCAGATTCAAAATGGCCAAATAACATAGGCACACATTTAAAATCATTAAACAAATTAAATAACACCTTTTGTAAACCTACATTTCAAATACAAATCATGTATGTTAAAAATAAATGTAACCTTTTTTTTAAATGTACAAATGCATCTAATTTGTTAAATAACTATTCAAACAGTTAAATAAAAAATGAAAACCACAATATTCCTAAATTTCCCTCATGAAACACTCAAACTACAATACTGGAAAATTATTTTATTTTCCAAAACAAAAAATGCGTTTACTATTATGACATTTTTCAATCTTCTCATTTTAATTAAATGTTACTTAATACTTTTGTTTAGAAAATGCAACACACCAAGGGCCATATGTAGGTAAATGTATTTTACCGATTCATAAATACCGATTTTTACCGAATCGGTATTTATGAATCGGTAAGTTATATGTAGGTAATCATTCGGTAATAATTACCGATTCGGTAACAATCGGTATTCAAGAATCGGAATTTACCGATTCGGTAAATACCGAAGTGTTATTTACCGAATCGGTAAATACCGAAGTGGTATTTACCGAATCGGTAAATACCGAATCGGTAGTTACCGAATCGGAAATACAAAAACACATGACTGGATGAATCAGCCAATCCTGTGCAACCAAACCCCACCCGACCAGGAAGTGGCCACACCCAGGCAGGTGCACACAATCATCAGACTCTGGAGAGGCTGGGAGTGCAGAGGAGAGGCAGGGAGTCAGTGCCTGAGTGTGCAGCTCAAACTCATAATGTCCAGCCAGGAGACACAGAGAGATGGAGGGGAAAGGAGGAGAAAGCAGAAATTTAGCCCTAAGGAACTGCAGGTACTAGTGGAGGAGGTGGTCAAGCAGCACCAGAAGCTGTTTGGGAAGCAGTCCCTGCAAGTGCCTGAGTCGGAGAAGCGTAACATATGGCTGGGAATCCAGGCGCAGGTCAATGCTATTGGAGTGACCCCCAGGGACATTGAGGTGCTGAAAAAGCGCTGGTACGACCTAAGGATCATCACGAAGAGGAAGATGGGGGAACTGCAGAAGGAGGCCAGCCGGACAGGAGGTGGAAGGAACAGGGCACCTGCCCTTACCGAACTGGAGGAGCTGGTGGAGTCCACAATAGAGCCCGAGAGTGTCGTGGGGCTTGGGGATGCCGACAGCTCTGCCAGAGCCGCCACCCAACAAGGTAAGACACATGCACAGCAATGTTGCCCCCCCTACCCCATCCCACATCCCCAATTGTGAAATGAGTATCCCACTCCAGTCCATGTGTTAGTGCATACTGGCAATGCATTATGGGAGATGTAGTCTGGGAAACCCCAACCATGAACTGAATAGCACAGAACAACAAGGCATGGTACACACATTAGCGAAAAGCAGGCAGAGGACAATGTGAGAGTGTTACAGAAATGTATTGTGATGCTTGCAATGCAGGGCTTCAGGTACACTGAGCTGATGTTGCATTTCTGTCCGCAGATGATACATTGCGCAGGACTGCACATGCAACAGGAGAGAGGGCACACCGGCAAGACAGTTCAGGGCTGGCCATCACAAGTTCTGCCCAGAGATCAGTACCACATGCAGCCTCCCCCACCACAGCCAGCATCACCACCACAGCCAGAATCTCCACCACAGCCAGCATCACCACTCATGCTTGAGTCACCGGCATCATCCCCGCCTGCATTGGTGAGGTCGAGGAGGAGTACTGCTTCCAGGTTGCGAGTGTTAGAGTCCTCATCTGACGACTGCAGGGGCCCGGAGCCAACCACTGTGCCCCAGGATGGGAGCCATGCCACTGTGCCCTCCACCTCAGAGGGAGCACACACAGGTGCCAGACGGCGCCGCAGGTCTCGGGTGCAGAGTCCACCAGCACACGATGAGAGCCATGGGGTGTTCTCGGGGCTCGAGGGCAACATGTTGAAGATACAGCGCCTACAAACAAAGGCAGTGATGTCAGTTCAGCGCCAAATGCGGGGACTGAAAGCTACATTTGAAAACATGGACAGGGGCATCAGCGCTATGGCGGTGGGGATGAGTGAGATGGCTGCGGGCATGCGGGACATGTCCCAGTCCGTCATGCTGTTGTGCAGCAAGTATGATGCAGACAGAGCTGCATGGCGCCGGGTACGGCAGAGGAGAGATAGTCATACCAGGGCACTCAACCGGCTGGCAACTGCCCCTTCGCTGCTCTGCAGGCGCTCAGATCCCTTATCAGGTCCATGATGGTTTGTGGGTGTAGCCTGTACCTTTCATGTATCTCAGCCTCAGTCTGTTGAAAGAGTGTGAAGCGCTGTCTGTAAATGCGTTCCTCCCGTCTCCAAATCCTCAGACCTGCTGCCTGTAGACGTAGGCGCCTTGCAATGACATACAGAGCGGCCATGTTGTCCATGCTGTTGCATTTTGGGATTGCTTATATGCACTGTTGATGCTTACCACCTGCTTTCAATCTGTGTTAATTACCGACTCTTAATTACCGAATTTCATGGATTTCTTAAATACCGAATTTACGTACATGTCTTTTCTCGTTTTACCACTTCATATTTACCGATTCGGTAAATATGTATTCGGTAAATATGAATCGGTATTTTAGAATTTGGTAATTATGAATCGGTATTTACCGATTCATATTTACCGAAAACTGGTTTTTGGCCTCCTACATCTCACTTGACTAAATACCGGTCGGTAACGGGATATTTACCGAATTTCGGCCGTTACCGACCGATATTTAGCTACCTACATATGGCCCCATATGCACAATACGCACTGAAGCCTGTAATAAAGGTTTCATGCATTTTACTTTATTTAAATTACTCATATAAACACATATATCAATAAGTTAAAATAGGAAGCATAAAAGATTTCAAAGAATAACATATTTTATTGATAAATCAATTATTGTAAATTTTTATTTAAAAGCTACCCACTCAATTCACCAATAAATCTCACATTCCCAAGAAAAAAAAATACTTGCAAAATGTAAAAACATGAAAACAAAAAGATAACAATGTCAAACCTTACAAATTTAAAACATAAAACAATTACCAGTAATTATTATGCACTATCACAATATTACTACCCCAAACCACAATATTCCCCAAATCTATAACATTTCTTTAAATAAAAACCACATAAACAATTTAATATTTTAAAATTAATCAAGCAATTACAAATGTAATTGCCAGTAAATATGTCTTTATCTAATTAATACATTAAATATTGATTATCAATTTAGATATAGATGTAAACACTGCCTGTTCCATCCCCCAATATACCCCAAATGCTCATGTATTACCTAGTTAAAACACATATTCAACATGTAAAAACATAAATATCAATTACAATTGCTAACTAATGGGCATGTTAACCATTCAAATTGAATGAATGTATATTGTTAAAGCCTTACCCATCCAGTGCCCTAATGCAACTAAAAACCCAACAAAATGGTACATTACTATACAATTTATTTTAAATAATTACAAATACATTGCAAAAAAATCCAGGTAATGAAATAAAAACATATTATAAAATAATAAAGCAACAGGATTAAAAAATAATATTGTAAACAATATATTAAAATTCAATACTAATGTTAATTGTAAAAAAGTTATATTTTGTATTTTTGTAGGCACAATATTTTACCATTATATTTTACCATGATATTATGGTTAGCCAATATTTCTGAGTTGATACATATGTGGGATTCTACTGTTTAAGACAGAAGAGGACATTTATGAAAAGTATAGGCTCAGCAGGCAGATAATTTTGGGTCTCACTGATGAGCTGAAACGGGAAGTAGGAAGAAGCACATACAGATGCCTGGTTATACTAACATATTCCAGTACTGGCATCACTACATGGCCTTGCCTTCAATAGCTACCATGGTGTGATAGATGTAACTGATTAGATGTCCACATGTGTCTTATGCAGGGTTTTCTATAATTCACTTAATGCCATAGTGTCTAGAATTAAGTGCAACATTTTAATTCCCCAAATTCCACAGGATTTTCAGAATTGCTCAATTCACCCTTATGATACTGTGTCTTGATGGGACAAATGTGCTTATATGTCCACCATCTTGCAAATGAATGCCTATACAGTAACCTTAAGAATCAACATGTACTCAAAATACAGGAGGTTTGTGATGTAGGGTGCCTGATCACAGACAGTTGTTCATGGTTCACAATAATTGCACTACTCATATGTTACAGTTGGATCTGCAACTGCCCATCAAGAGGAGACCTTGTTGATGAAGTTCTACTGTGTAGGTTAATCATAAAAACCTTTACAGTAATCCACTCAAATGCTGACTGACATGTATTTGCTACACACACGTCTTCATCTGTTGTAGTGCCTATACCCTGGGCCTGTGAGTATTCACTCAGAACCTGCATCTTTGCACCTCAGTTACACATATATAACAATGCAGACAAGAGAATCCACTCTGTTCTGGAGTGCACCTTTAGGCATTTGAAGGGAGTATTGCAATATGGTGGTACAATCCTGAGACTTCATTATAGCATGACAGCATCTACCCACAGTGCCTCAAGATGCTGAATCAGATGATGATGATTCCCTTACTTCCACCACCAAACCAAGAACAGGATGAAGTAAGGGCTGCAGAAGGGCACGTGCATGATGCGTAGACATTACAGTAAATCATTTCTTAGGTAAGTGTTGACCATGGCAAAGATGACTTTATTACACAATGTCACCGATTTCCTGTGAATTAGTTTTCCATTTCTATTTCCAGGCATAACATAAAAAGAGAAGAAAAACATCCACAGGTCCTGGTACACATCCAATAATCAAAGGCAACTCAACAGGAGCAACAGTCTGCATCATCTGATCTTCTGTTGGTAGGAGCAGAGCAAGATGTTAAGTTTGCTGCAGAAGAGAAGGATGTTTCCTTCAAAGAAAAGAATAAACATCCCCCATTTATGGCAAGCCTTTCCATCATATGATGAAGACATGGATCTAATCCCCAAGCCCTACCAGAGTAGACAATGGAAAAGGAAGATTGCAGAACATGGTGGAAAGAAAGATGATCAACCAACGATTGTTCATGAGAAGATTGACACAGTGGAAGTGCAGATCGCTTCTATACAAACTGCTCTGATTCAACACCACCTGCTTCCATCTTTTTAAGAATCGCAAGAGGTGGGCAATATGGTAGCAGTTGAAAAAACCAACATGTAATTGTGTTTGAAGAGCACATCAAAAGGATTGTTGCTGCAGAAAATGGTTAAACAGATTGAAGGTTTTGAGGAAGGAGAAGATGTCACGTCATGCAAAGAAACCCTGTTGCTTTAGAGAGGTCGTCATCAGTATCAACTCCACATGGCAAAAGGAAAAGAATGATAACATAGTCTGCCTGAAGCATTCAAACAGACTACCTGCTGCCTACTGAGTTGGTTGCACCCTCACAAATAAATGAAGTATCACAACATCCCACTATCAACTTTTTGTTCAGCAAGGAATCACCATACCACCAAACCCATGAGACAGTCAATTTATGCAAAGGGAAGCAGGTCATAATATTGGCGCATGAAATACTTAATTTTTCTTTGTTGGAAGAAGAGGGTTTTTTTCTACATTTATGGAGACCCTCCGTCCAAAATGGAAGGTTACAAACTGGACCTATTTTTCAACGGATGTATCCTAAAATTGATTAGTGAAGCAATGAAGGAAAGCGCTGTTCAGTTCATCCACCTCATGTGGACCAGTTGTAAACCCATGGACTACATGAGCATCACTTCACACTGGGTCATTTTTAAGGAGGTTAAACAAAACCTAGCCACTGGTCTCATGCTTTCTAATGCTTTTCAAGGACTTTGGCATCGTGCAATGCTTGCAATGTACTTTGTGGAGCAACCAAATAGATCTGCCAACATTCTGTATAAATGTAATTTCAAAGACTGCAAATGCCCCCAAGCCAAAGGTATCAGAATTGGATTCAATGGCACTCAAAATGGCATTATCATTGGTGGTGGGCTGAATATGGTGACCCTGCATTTCTTTTGTAATGCAGAGTTCTGGCCAAATTCCACCAACCAAGATTTTTTCCCACGAGCATTCATTAATGCAAGCAAGATTTTGCATCCCATTGCATCATTTCTAACATGGGCATTCGCAAGTGGTTGTGCCATCAGAGGGCTGCTTCTCAAGTAGATTAGCTGCCACTTGAGTAGATTTTCTATTTGAGCGGCAGCAAAATCAACTAGAATAGACGCATTCTCTTACGCACTACATGGCCGAACTCCGTGTAATCTTGCAAAGTTTTTATGTAGCTCCCCGGAAATCCATGGAGGGAAACTATGTGAGTTCTGTCCCTCCCTAATTAAATGGTCAAAGCCATGGTTGATGGAAGATACTTCAGGGTCCAAGTTTAGGTCATTGCTCCAAATTAGTTGTGCAGTACTTCCCTAAAAAAAAAAGATGTCAGCAACATATGGTCACCTGTTGTCAGATTTGCATTCATTTCAGTCATTCTTCCAAAGCCCAGACGAAGCTGGGACTCATTCAGCATGCTAATAGTGCCCCTGTAAAAGACCTCATACAGGTGGTCCCAATCTTTTGAACACTACGTTCTGCACGCTTCAATGCCTGCTTAAGCAGTAGAGGTCTATCAATAATTACATAATACAGAGGAAAGGGGACAAAACTGTCAAAGCCATGACAATGGAGGGTTACCAATAGGGACTAGTGGACTGCCTTACCCAAATGCTACTGCCTTTTGAGATTTTGACACTGCAAGTCAGCAAGGACCTTTTGCAAAATGTGGAGCAAACATACACAAATGTCAAAGAAGAAGCAGCGGCTTTGTAAACACCCAGCTTAATCCTTCATGTGAGCACAAATGAAAGTTGAAAAAGAGAATATGTCTTTGGATATGTACATCTGTACAACTGTGCAATTATACTGGATCCATGGCACAAAAAATGTCAACCTACTTTCAATCCTTTATCATCCGTGGAGGTCTCCATTTACAAGAAATGCATCGTCAGAAAAGAGATTGACCTAGAAGATCAAACATTGCAACTTGGAGACCATAATAGAATTGACATGCTGCATCTATTCTCTATGCTGGCTCCGAGCGCAGCAGCTACCAGTGATAGCACATTCACCTGGAACTAAACTTGCAGCACCAACAACATCATTTTCACATCAAACATCTACAATGGGTTAGTTGAGGAATATTCTAGGATTTAAATCAAGCGCACAGGTGCAAGCAACTACACAGAATATATTAGCTGCACTTCATACTGGGTTTCCTTTAAGGAGGTTAAACCAAACTTCGCCACTTTTCTCACTATTGCTGATGCTTTTCAAGGTATTTGTTAGCATGCAATGGTTGCAATGTTCGCCATGAAGAAATCAAACACAACTGCCAAAATCCTGTACAAATTTAATTTCAATGAATGCAATTGTTTTCAACCCAAGGTTGTCAGCATTGGATTCATTACTACTGTCAATGGCATTATAATGGTTAAATCCATGGTTGGCAGTATGCTTAGCTCATAGCTCCATATAGGCACAAGGAACTCGGAAACAAAGAATTAGATGATGATGGAGAAGATGGTGCAAGACTACTTGGATGACTAAACAGAAGTCTACTTGATTAAGTGTGTATGACCTATTGGCATGGAAATGGAGCAGTGGCTAGAACTCAGTAGGCTGACAAAAAAGTATCTTGCATGTCCTGTAAACAGGTTTCATCTGAGTAGGCGTTTAGTGCTGCTGGGGCAATTGTCACAGTCAGGAGGACTGGTCTCTCTCCCCAAATCATGGTGAGACTGAAAATGATTTAAATGAATAAACATTTCATACTAAGAATTATAGAGATCCACAAAACACAACCATGAACATCACAAGTGTGGTGAGTGATAATGCTGCAGACCAGGATTAGCTTTCCTTTCCAGTTTGAAAAAGAAACAACAAAACAGAAATATAAAGTGTTATTTGTGGAACTGGAGTGTGTATTGTTTAAATAAACTTAAATGAGTAAGTGTCCGTGGCACAGATAAACAATCAATGAGGATGCATTAATTCTGGCATGATAACTGAGTGGTGAAAGTTGGAAAAGAGAGAAACCTAATAGACCTTAGGTTCATCCATAGACCTTGCAGTGAGCAATCAGTGGTATGCTAGTCAGAAATGGACATCAATAGGGCATTTCCTAAAAGAACAAGATGCCTGGCTCCCATGCCTCCCCTTGCATTCCCATGCTCAGCTGTATGAGAAAAAGACTAAAAGAGACACATAGATAGGTAGATGGACACCACAGTTGGAACAGGAAACTTTCTTTAATGAACACTAAAGAATTATTTATGTGAGGGACCTGATGTGCTTATCCTATTTAGACTTGGGAATTCCTGCTGGGTGCCCTATGATGATTCAAGTGATGGACATGAGGAGCTTAACCTAGTTAAATTTATTATATAAAAATACCAAAACGCCTTGGGTGATCATTTGATTCAGGATGAGTGGTGGGTGATGTACTTGATTACAATGTGTCATTTTGCACTATATTTTGGCACAACATGTATGCTTGCATCAATTTTTGGTGCAAGTACGCATTTAAATAAAATCACTGCGAACAGCAGTCACTCATGTTCTGTTGTTCCTGTGTGCTCACTGTAAATTTTTACAATGAACATTGCCAATCATGGTAAATCCTTGCCACGAATCGCATTTAACTGCAAAAAGTGGCTTTATGGGATAATTTGGGGATTTTCACAAAATAATCATAACATGAAATTCCTGAAATTACTTGAATTATGCCAGCGTAATTTACATTTTGCTGAAGCCTGCAAAACATACAAAACCTAATGTAACCTACCCTTTCCCCAACAGTTCCCAATCGCACAACATACAATATGCCCACCCCTCTTCCGAAACCCTTAAAACAAACCTAAACTTACTTCCCCTTTCCAACTGTCCCATGCCCACTACCATCAACAGGCCTAGACATTCCCTATTGAAACAGTTCAACTATATAGTCCAGCCTGTTTATAATCTCCCTCTTATTACTCTTAACTTTCTCCATGCCCTTCACAATCTGCTGGAGGAGAGCTTTAGGTGCGGGGGACGGGTACAGTTTGCTCCGAGGGATGCCAAGCTTGGCCACCTATGGCGGCTGCATCGACACTGCAGCCTGGGTCTTGTCAGCTTGACACTGGAGGCAGCCGCAGCCACTGACTCCTCCTCTTCAGTAGCCAGCAGAAGGGCACTGTAATGTCCTTTATCTTCTGAATGAACAGTTGAGCCACTATTTCCCACCGGTGATGGTGCAAGGCCTTACTTTCTGACCCCCGACATAGAGCTCCAGTGGGGACACCTAGATAGTCAGAGGGAAAAGAAAAGAACATGAATTGTAATACCCACTGCAAGCACATATTTGTATAATAAGACAGCCACACAGAGGGATTCTGTGTTCCTGTGTCTTTTTTTGCACATACTGATTTTTAAAATGCATGGCATTAATTAAGCCACAGGAACCTTGATAATTAAACAAAATGTTCCTCAAATGAATACAACGCGTAAATAATGAACTCATGGGATGATACGTCATCAGACTTAATGTGTTTAAAAACAAATTTAACCAACCTGGGAAGGCACATGAATTTTGGATGAGTATTGGCACATAATAAATAAAAATAATTGCAGTTGCCTTGCAATTTCCATACTCCACAGTTCTGCAACAAAATTCCCACCCCCTAATTAATTACTAGGAAAACAAATATATTATTATTCCTGAGTTAAAGTCTAAACCATCTGGCAATGGCTAAGGTTTGGTCTGGCAATAGACAGTTTCAGCCATGTGACTAACACCATATGGTTAATGGAAGGTAGAAGATAGTCTAGCAGAAAAATAAACTTAACAATAAGTTGTGGGAGAAACGTGCCACGTGATGAGCTGGTAAGGAAGCGGGTGGTAGGTATGGATGGGCCCTAGGCAGTGGCCAATTGACAACACATCTCTTCTATCCATTAAGTTAAATGGCAATAAGACAAACAAAAGCATAGGAAGGTGGGAAATTTAAAATAGATTTGTGACAGCATTTAGAAGTAATTAAAGAATACCTTAAAACATAAAGCAGTTCTCATTGAGAAAGGAAATTGACTTACCACTTCTCACTTTAGCTGCTGCTACATCCATCTGTCCCCATCAACAAGATGGTCCAGGATCTCATCCTCTTCCACTGTGCTGGCATAGGCCTGGGTAGGAACTAGGGGGTGATGTAACCTGCTTAATTCTGTGTAGCGTTGTCATGAGGCACTACCTAAGGATTCCGCAAGATTGCACGGAATTAGGCAAAAAGAGTAATTCTGCATTTAGTTGTATTTTTCAAAATGCCCCCGAGCATCCAAAATGGCAAGATGATGAATTTGTGCACTAAGAAATAGTGCTAAATGCAGCAGAACATGATAAGCGAGTTCGACCGTCCACTCCCGCTCGCTAAATGTGCTCTAGCAGTAAGATTTCCACCCAAATTACGTGAGCTGGAGTAATTACAAAATTATCAGTAATTCCATGTCGGAGGGTAC
The DNA here is from genome assembly GCF_964204655.1 of Triturus cristatus. Lineage (NCBI taxonomy): Eukaryota > Metazoa > Chordata > Amphibia > Caudata > Salamandridae > Triturus > Triturus cristatus. The sequence goes on along the minus strand of NC_140581.1, from coordinate 744,380,112 downwards.
CGCAGAATTACCACAATATTCGGATTACTCAGGTGTAATTGAAATTCTGCCGAGGCCTAGTATGGACCAGACAAAAAGAAAAATAACTTACTTAGTAAAAATATCACTATCCACTGTATTCACAAAAGTTAAAAAACAACACCTAATAAATGTAAAATTATTGCAAACCAAAGTATTACTTTGGAAGTTTTACTTCTACATTTTATAAATCAAATAGTCAAAAATTCATCACTATAAAACAAAGTTTGACGAATGGAGGAAATGGTTAAGAAAAGCAATCACTAAAGGAAGGTGTAAAGGAGGCAAAAGGGAGAGGTTGTTGCCAGAACAAGAAAAAAAAAGTGGAAAAGGAAAAGCAAAGGAGACAGGAGGAAATAGGCTTTGGAACCAGAAGGGAATATTAAAGGAAACATTAGAGTCCTCATTACAAGTTTATCAGAATAGGGTTGGGTATTTACCACATTTGGTAAATACCTTTACCCCAGAGTAAGGTGTTTATCTCATGTGTTCAATACCTCCTGTTCCATATTTTTATAAGGAAAATGGAGCACAACATGCGGAATTGGTTTGCAACACACCAAATTCAACATGTTTTGCATTTTTGTGGACCTTTTCCTCCAATAGATTTCAGCAGGTAAAACCTGTCAGGATTTATCAGGAGAACATTGTGAGGATGTGATAATTATCACACAACTCTTAATTCCAAACCCTTTGCAAACACTTGTTTGCACAGAGTTTGAACTTTAGTATTAAACTCGTAAAGTGGGCCTAGGAGGTTTGTGAGGTTATCGGACATTAAAGTAGTCAAAGAGACAGTTGAGGAAAAGTTAGGAAAAATGCAAAAAGTTAAAATACAGAAGCTCATACTGCATATTAGATAGGATTCGGCAGTTGCATATAAAAATAGTGTATATGCATGACTTACCAGCACCAGAAGTAGTTCCTTCAGAGGTGGTGGGGTCTGCGGCCTCATCACCCTTGACCCCTGAGGAATTCTTGGACTTGGTCCTCCTCTTCGTATTTAATAGCTAGACCCTACGCCCAAACCTCATCGGTGGCCTTTGGCCAGGCCCTATGGGCAGCCATCTTCCTTGCCGTTCGACACCTGTGAACGCCCAAACCCCCCCATGGCTGACAACTGCCCACCAACCCAGGCTCCACATTTATCTTCTTCTTTTGTACTTTTGTTTTTCGCGAGTTGTACTGTTGCATTACCACAGCTGTAGCGCCTCTCAGTGCAAGACTGCACAAGCCTCACTTGTTGATGCTTGTGTGGCAACATTTGTGTACATGTTGTGGTCAGCCAGTCAGATTGCATGGTCCTATTGAATGGCGCCAGTAGCCTGAGACCTCAGGAACCTACCAGGAGTACCATGGGACTTCCGTAGTACCAACCATGCTTTTGGAGTAAATCTCTAGCTTTCTGGCTAATTTGGTGTAATTCTGTTCAGCACTTTGTTCTGCTTCACTTCCCAAAATTCCTATGATAATTTACAAGAGAATAACATGTTTTAGGACCCCCACTGTTCTCAGTTTCCACTTGATGAACATCCTGAAACCTTTCAAGGAAGCAGCAGAGGTGTGACATTTTTTTAAGGAAAGTTGTGTGACGATTCATCAAAGTCTGTCAAAGTTGTTGGCAAAACAAAAATGCTCTTCTTATGGAAACTCAGATTGAACTGTAACAACACAGTGGCGTCAAATGTGAAAATGACATTAAACAGCAGAAGCATAGAAAATTTACAATAGATGAAAAAGATTACACCAACAGCGCAATTTTCACATTCCCAAAGTGATTTGATTATCTATGAAAACATGCCTTATATAAAACTATGATGGATATGTTCCCAATAGAGAAAACAAGTATCTGACACACAACCGAGTGGAGAAAAAGAGACATCAATAGGAAGGACGACAACTAACACCATATTTTTTGGAAGAAATAGGAATGATGTAACCCAATCAAAAAATCACAAAAGAAGGGGACAAGGCCTAGAACAAGGTCAACAAATAGGAAAAGAAAAACAAGGAATGGGCGTGGGAAAAACAGTATCCACTTCAGAATCTGAAAAAATAGAAGACATTCATAGTAAAACAGAATAAAATCTGGTGATTATCTTTCCGAATATGCATTAACAGAAGAAAAAAAATTACTACTTAACAAAGTACTTTCCATTTGCCATATAGCACACTTGGACCCTCTGCAAATTCAAATAGATACATACAAATTTGCCAGAAAACATACACTTCCTAGAGTGTATGCTACAAACAAACACACATCAAGAACACAGTAGTAGCGATGTCAGGAAACAGGAGGACAAGTCTGACAGTTGATTAAATACCAGATTTAAAGAATCTATATGGCCTGAGCAATGAATGTAGTTAAAACAATATTAGAGACACTCAAGTACTGTAAGAACTAGATAGTGAATTCAAAGAAAGAAAATGCCTGACATTATCACCTGGAGATAAATTTGACATCTTCAATTAGTTTCTATCACCAGACATAGAGAAATTAAAATATTATAAATGTTGATTTAATTCCCATAGGAAACATCAGTTGCAAATATAGAAAAATACAGCTGCACAGAAATTGGCAGATAGTTAGAATTTTACTGACGTAAATGTCCTTAGCCATTTTTGAGAAATGTGTATAAAGAGGCGCTCTGACTTGTAAAGAAGGGATTAAAATAGGGATTTGTAGTGTTGTAGTGTTACACACTGGGCCCAGAAACTATGCTTTACATTTTAACTATTCTCATCTAACCGCTAGCTACCATCATACTCAATTGGTCCTCCAATGGATCTTGTTCTGTGCTGAAAGGGACTGGATATTCGGAGAATGAGCAATTACCAAATGTGGACCAGGAATAAGATAATTGTTATATTTCAACATTTGTTTGAATCTTTAGGAAATATCAATGCACAGTCTTTAAAGTAAAAGCAACCAAATGATTTACCCACAAGTAAATAATTAGTCAGAATCAGCAGAGTTTGGTTTAAATCTCAAAGTTTAGTATTTAATTCAAGGGTAAAGTACATTCAAATAAATGGCGTACAATCCTAAATTAAACAAAAGTTTGGGTTTAATAAACCTATAACAACTCTGCGAGATCCAAGAATGAAGGAAACATCTTCCTCAGCTGAGAGAGATTTTTGGGTAACTATAGATTAAGATTCAATAGGAAATTAGTTGAGCCTCATAAAAACCCTTGAGGAATTTCCAAATAACCAGTTCCAGTTTATTAAAGACAAAAATCTGTCTCAGTCCATCAGTGCAACATCAAAGTTACAGCAGCATAAGGTTGCAATATGCTGGCAGACCAGCCTGCAGCAGCTCGCAGTATTACTTCACAGTTTGCGTTGTCCTCGGATGTCCAAGCCGTCAGTCTCCATACTGCAAAGTGGGTGAGGCAAGTTCAGTTCCAAAACTTAAGCAATTATACTCCATGAGTTCCGTGGTAACACCCCTTGACATCATAAGGAGTGTCAGGCCACTCTGTTCCATTGGTTGTTATCGATAGGAAGAGGATGATGCAGTAGGTAAAAAGTATACAATCCCGAAGAATTAAGCAATTCAGGTCACATAGTTTCCTTAAAACCATTGTAAGTTTAGCGATATGAACAATGAGATATTCAAAGAGTAAGCAAAAACATGCTCTGGAATTGTCGACAGTCCATTCCCAAGCGTTTGTTCTAATATGTAGCATATTTTGTGGCAAATACAGTTAAGCTGTGCTAAAAGTCAAAGGAAACGATTGAGGATTAGAAAACAAGTGGCAACCTTGCTAAACGTTCCCACAGACTTCAGACTATTCTGCTCATGAGTTCACGTTTAGAAAAAGAAATCAGGATTTAAGGCATACATGGAATATGACTCATTTCGATGTATTATGCTGAATATGAATCTCACATCGCATAGCATAAATAATTAATTGCTCAAAATGCATTAATAAACACTTCAATAAAATCATTTCATGTAATTGTACTAATAATGTTTTCAAATGTCAGTGTTACACATATACAGGAAAGGTACATATACATTTTCTTTGCATATATGCTAATAAAGCACACAGAATTATAAGTACTTGATGAAGGATTCAAAGAACTACTTTAACAAAAACCCCATGTAACACCAACTTTTCGTTACACATGTAAAATTCCTTCGTTATTTTTATCACATTATCTAACAAAAGGATCAATGTCAATACAGTATTAATAATTCACATCTATTTAGTAAACTAAAAACATTGAAGCTTATCATCATAGAGTGGTGTCACAATCATTTCTTTTTTAATTGTCGCACATTTTTGTTAAGGGAAATCTCTGCTCTATCAGTGGAAGGTTATTCTAGTGGGAGTCTCGTGGTGGCAAAACTCTAAACAGTAAGGTCCTCTGATTGGCCACCAGAGTTTTTTCTCCCATTGGGTATTTCATTACCATAGGACCAGTACAGGTCCTGCAGTACCAAGACATTTGATTCACAATTTGCAACCCGGAGAAGATTTCTGCAGTCAGGGTCCCTATGTCCTGCATTTTTTACAAAAATAGTAAATGGATAGCTCACTAAGTCTCATTATCAGGTCCTCTGATCAGTGATTAGTCACTTGTAATAGGTACTGCATCTGCAGCGAGCGCTTTGCCTTTATATTATTCAGTGCTGATACTAGAGGAATATCCCTCTGTTAGTCCGTGATTGATGTCTTTGTTTTTGGAAATACATACACAATGTTGGTGATGTGAAATGGTGTCATCACCAGTATCGTGTTTGGTTTCCCATTTCAAAATAGGCTTGGTGTTATGAAGCTGAGTTTTTTCAATTTAGTTGTGCAGCCAGTACTACACTTTTCACTTCAGGGGAAATAATATCTGCAGGTGTTAGGTTTGTATCCAACCTTTGCAGTTCCATTAAGTAGCCTTGGGCTGGAGTGTTACTTTGAGTTCGTTGGTCATTGAGAACTCCTGGACCAGGTGTGTGTTATGTGTATTTTGTGAACCAGAATTCCTTCTACCTGAATTAATCAATTCTGAGTGTGTGATACATTTCATTGACTTAATCGGGCCATTCCTTGATTTTTCCCTCGCCACTCCCATTGCTCATTACTAACCCTGGGCGTAGTTCGCGTAGTAGCGCTATGCGTAGCTACATGAAGTGCACTTCGCACTATGCGAGCTACGCTTAGCACTACGCAAACTGCGTAGTGCGGTAGGGAAATGCTGTTCGCAATGATTGCACAGTGCCGGATTCTTGTCCGCACTGTGCAATCATTGCAAATGGCATCTTGCACAGTGCAAGCGGTCGTTTTCTTCCGCTCGGGTAGATTTTTACTCGAGCGGCAGCTTTCTCAACACGGACTGTTAGTTTCTCATCGCGAGGGGTCCCAAGCATACGGGACCACTCGCAATGAGAAACCTGACCTCCCCGCTTGAGAATCTCGCCGGGAGGTTTATTTTCCACGCTTGTCATCAGCAACTTGATGTTGCTGATCGCGAATGAGGAAAAAGTCTCACCGGGATGTCATTTTGCTCGCACGCGATCGCCAACTTGATGTTGAGGACCGCGAGTGAGCAAAAAATGCCAACTACGCTACTCGTTTTTGCACTGTGTAACGTGCAATTCTCGTAGTGCGTAGTTGCGCAAACTACGCGAGCGAAGCGTAGGTTTCCGTCCAGGCCTACTCATTTCTCTGGTTCTCCACAATAGAGTTCAACCCTAGGGAACTTCCCACATTTCCGCAAGCATAGCAATGTTTTTACCTGCATTATATTTCACGCCTTGGGCAAACAGTGATGTGTTTGGATGTTAGTCTGCACATAGTTTCTTCATAACATGGAGAAGAAGGGAATCGTTGCTGCATACAAAAGACTGTAACAGTGCACAGCATACTGTAATATTGAGATGAACGGTTTCATAGCGAACTTTCCGAGAAGATCTATCAAGTTAGTCCATGTTTGATTATTTCAGTTAGAACTAGGCTTATGAAGCCAGTAACTAGGAAAACACCAGTTAGGTTTTCTTGATATCCAACATGAATGTAAGAGGTCCATATAGGACCCAATCCACAAAGGTATAATTACACTTTTAAGTAAGTTTACTCTTTTTCGGTATTCACAAACTATGCAATAGTAACTTTACAGTAACTTTACGCCTTCGAAGACGCCACAGTCAGATGGAGAACTCCACACATAAAAAGATAGGACAGTCCTATTTTTTTATGTGTGACATTCTCCAAACCTACTGCAGGGTTTCTGCAGTGGTAAAGTTACTATTAAATTGTTTATTTGTGAATACTGAAAAAGAATAAACTTACACAAATTTTCTAAATTTACATTTGTGAATCGGGCCCATTGCGATTTTTTGTGGGGATTACTTAACTGTCTGTGGCTATTCGAAAAACACTGAAGAGCCTAATTATGAAAAGGTCACACTGCACTGCGGGACTGGGAAAGGGCAGGATTGAGCCATATTTAAGGCAATAAGGTGCATTCATGCCTTTTCCTCTGCGCTGGCACCAGGGTGCACGAGTGCCTGATTTACATGCAGGGATGCCTTCCTGCACAAAAACAATCCTGAGAGGCATATTCCTCTATCTATGTGTGCTGCAGAATTCAGCACAGATAGAAAGAGGTAGTAACAAGGCGAAATAAATATATCTTTCCTGTTTACACTTCTCCTGGGAAGGTGTACCTCTTTGGAGCTTTCCCAGGTTTACCAGTTCTGGTAAATCTGGGAATTCGTCAAAAACCATGGGAATTGCATGGGAACACCCACACCACGCCCACAGAATGCCGTCCCAGTGCAGAGTAAGTCAACGCAGCGATTTGCACTCCATTGTCCCACTCCAGACTTATGGAGCCACTCAGGGCCATGTAAGGTGGCCTTGCGTGTCTTCATAAATCTGACTTAAGGTTTGCGTTTCTCTCGCACCGTGTTGCATGGTGCAAGAGTGATGTAAACCCACTCGTAAATAGGCCTCTCATTGACTTTGCACTCTTTGCTTCAACATGACTCTAGCTCTATTTTCAGAAAACTAATAATTCTGCATTTGCCACTTTGTATGAATCACACATTGTTTTAAGTTACCAAGAAATCCACACTTGTCATTTAAGCTCTATGGTGGCTTGTACTGTTAAGTCTAATTTAGAATGAACCAAAGGCTTGCTGCATTGAATTGAAGTTGTTACAACAACCTCTGAAACAGAGTGCTAATATGTTGGAATGTATTTGCCATTACATGCTTGAATGCATCCTGGAAAAAAGAACACTATACTTGAATAGATTGGCAAGCATAAGACACAGAATTACCATTGCTGACCTATGCTCAACAAAAAAACTGAAGTAACAATACTTTCGCAATGACAACTGCTTTACAATGTGAAAACAGCTATTCTTTATGAATTTCATGAATTAGAGACTATTTAAAACAACATAATTCTTAGACATAGGATCCTATGATAATCTCTTCATCATCAATGATGACCATGCACAGTAACTTCTTCTTCAAACCCCCAAAATACCTTTCATCAAAACCTGAGATGGTTCATTGATCCCTTCACGCACCAAAGCCTCAACCAACTTGTTCAAAGCCTTTTCTCTAATTAGGGCCACTTCATCAATGACAGTTCTCTAGGGAGCATAATGAACCAACCACCAAAACCTACAAATTCCTCACAGCAAAGCCTCCATTCTAAAGAAAAGGCTGCGGGTGAAGAAAAAAAAATATGCCTAAAGCCCTACACAATTGCTTGAGGGAACTCTGTAAAGGGTACCTTAATGTTAATTGCATTAAAGTAATTGAACTGCCTGGGCTCCTGACAGTTCTCACGAAAGCAACTTCCCCTGCAGAGAAGCCTGCATGCGGTGCCTGCCTGCAGGGTTCACTGGGACTGTACGCATTATGTACATGGTATTTCTATAGTGCAAACGTATCCAAAAGGGGGCAGAGCACTGTACATGGTCAAAGGCAAGCTGAAAGTCTCAAGTAATAGGAGAGGAAGTTGAGTTGTGATGTACTGTTCTTTAAAGTGATGCGTCTTCAACTCTTTCCTAAAGTGGAGCAGTGTCTAAGAGGTCCTGATGAATATGGAGATGTTATTCAAGGTCCTGGCTTCATAGATTGAAAAGGCCTGCTGTTTTCTTTTGCACATTTAGGAACTGATTTCGATGTCGGCCAGACCTGAGTCCGTTCAACATCGATTCGGTAGTGGGACCAACTGACCTCCTGTCGGTGGTCCCAACCCAGCAATTAGGATGTGACCAAACTTTTTCTCCTTCACCCACTGTTGGCACGTACACCTCACATTGCTGCGCATTCTACCTATCAGATGACCCTAAATCCATAGGTCCTGATGAGACCCTAGATCACGCATAGCGTCGAAACGTCGTCGACAACAAAGGAAAGCGAACCATTAACATAGCGTATTATTGTATATAGCTGCTATATATTGTGTATTGAGTTGATAATAGAAGCTTCAAGAAGGGTCAAGCGTGTGAAGCCAGCCCAGGCCCGGCTGCTCCAGATTGAGCCACAGGCTTGTGGAACTAGCCCGACTATGTTCGGGTGCGACTTGCAGTCTGGGTGTGCTCCCACCTCGCATTGTGCCTGTCTGTATAAGCCGATATTTTCCTCCTCTCATTTCCCAGGCTTTCTGCACACCCTGTCTCTCCTGCCTCCTTGACCATCCACCTCTGGATACTTCCGGACAGCTCAAATAATACATTTCCAGAAGTAAACAACCAGAAGGGAGAGGCAATGTGTCATCAGGCGCAAGATCACTTTCTTAATTCACTCTTACCTCAAAACCTCCTATACCACTTCATTACCTCCTGATTTAGCATCTATGCAGCGTGCTTGTGCCCCTCCAAAGTATATTTTGCTGGACGGTATTACAGGTGGGGAGAGGCAGCGCTGGAATAAAGGGAGAAAGGTCTCAAACTCACCTAAAACATGCATGAAATAGAGACCAATTAACAACTAAACTAAAGAAGTGTTGAAGTCAAGAGCTTGTGTAATTGACCTAGTGTCACAGTAACACCCTGTGCAGTACCGTACCCTGGTAACCAACCTTGCATCCAGCCTTTCAGTGGAGCGAGGTGGAATCAGTACCTCTTAGCACCTATACTAAGTAGAGAAAAATTTAGGTCCGGTAGGATGAGGAGGGCATTACCAATGGCCCCGAAGCTCAGGAAGAACAAGGAAGCCTGTTCAGAAAAACCTGGACCCGACAGGGATGTCTATGCTCCCTGACTCAGAGCCTAGCCCAAGGCTCTGGCACCTGACCATGACAAAGTCAGCCCTAGGGAAAGGGCCAGCCAATCCACCTCATGCACAAACACCCTACTCAATGTTTTCAAGAAGCATTCGTCTGCTATTAGTACATACACCCCCAAAGAAGAGGAGGAGTCCATCGCTCACGATCATCATTAGGCACCGGCCAAGGCTAGGCCATCCAGGTTCACAGTTAAAGCTACAGTTCATGTGGTTCCACTGTCATCGCATGAGAGGTAATGCTGCTGAAGGCTTAAAGGCCCTACCCACCAAGTTATGTGCCTCATCAGTCCCACTAGCTTCAAGCCCTACACTGTGCTCTTTGCCTCCCTTACCAGTGGTCATCAGCGCTCAGGAATGCATAAGCACAACATCCATTCCTTATGTAAAGGAAACCTACTCAGCTGCCAGGGACCACAAACAGGTTCCCTTGCACAACTAGCAGCTCAAGCTTGGCTGGAATCTGCCACAGAGTTAAGCATAGACTGCTGCTTCAGTGCACCAGTTGTCCACTGGACTTGGGCCTAAGAAGGAAACATTCCCTTATTTTCATTAATTTAATCCCTTAAACCTGATGCTTCCAGCAATCTCCAGCCCAGAAGTGCTGACACGGAACAAAATGGTCAATCTCTTCTGGAGCTGTCACTTTTCTTTTCAGAGGCGCCTCGCAGCCCTGGTCCATATGGTAATGTCAGTTTAGACCTTCCCTTGGCTGCTTGATGCTCTATCTGGCAACAACTCTTGCAAACCCTCCAGTCTACAGTTTTAGCACTTAATTATCACTCTGACAAGCTGCACCTTCAAGTCAACCTTTTGAACTCCCTTTCTGTTTCTACAGCAGGGATTGAAAGCAAGCTTGACAACTTAAATCAACTAATGCTTAGAGAAAAATCTACCACTAAAATTGCTCAGGCTTTTTGCTGCTGCTCCCCTATTATTGACAACCTGCCATACTTCCAACCTTTCGTGACACTGACTTAACCGAGATAAACGGGTTCAAAGCTGGCTCTGGGCAATGCCCAATTCTGGCTGAGGCATCATGCCCCAAGCCTCTAAAGCTCTCAAAATGCAACCTTTGGATGCACTCATCAAATGACTCCACCATGTAGATACCTCACCTCTGAACAGCACAGGAGCTATATCTACCATGGCACCTCAGCTTGCACCTAGGATCCCAGGCTCAGATGCAATCCAGTTCCCTCAACCTCTAAGCAGGAGGGAAAGGAAACGCTGCTGGAAGCAACTGAACAAACACTGTAGTAATTCCTTTTCAGCTACACACAAAATGTTTCTGTTGTTTATTAAATAGACCACAAGGAGTCTTGTGCCCGTTGAAGAAGTAAGTGGTTCTCATCATCCAACAAAGACTCAGCCATCAGATCAAACTGTTGGCTCACCAGCCCAACCCTATCTCCAAGTCCAAATGCCAGTGAGACAGGATCAACTGTGAATCAAATCAGCCCGAGCACTGAAGAATCCATTTCAAGGGTATACCAACCGGATGGGAGGGATACAGGCTTCATGGGGCCAGGGGCAGCAACAAATTCAGGCTGTCATGTTGACTCCCCAGGGGACTCATTCCCAGGTTAATAGAAAAAACATCTGAGTTACAATCTCAAGTGTCCAGGGGGTCTCAAACTCATCACCCAAAAAGGCCAACATATGGAACACTTCCCATGTGACCTGTGGGCCAAAGACATTTTTTTAATGCTCTACACCCTGTTCAGGACACTCTGGGTTCTATCAGAAGACTAGGATCCACTAACCAAGCAGCCCTGAAACTCTCCAGTGCCAAATTGTTTGTCATCCCGGAATACCACATGCAAGGCACCCATTAAATCCTAAATAGGGGAAACATTCTAAAGCTAATGAAGTTTATCCCAGAGCTCAGCTCTCTGGAATCACAAGACATTGTCTCAGTCGAGTTATAGCTCCAAGGGGTGCTCAAACTCATCACCCAAAAAGGCCAACATATGGAGCACTTCCCATGTGACCTGTGGGCCGAAGACATTTTTTTAATGCTCTAACCCTGTTCAGGACACTCTGGGTTCTATCAGAAGACTAGGATCCACTAACCAAGCAGCCCTGAAACTCTCCAGTGCCAAATTGTTTGTCATCCCGGAATACCACATGCAAGGCACCCATGAAATCCTAAATAGGGGAAACATTCTAAAGCTAATGAAGTTTATCCCAGAGCTCAGCTCTCTGGAATCACAAGACATTGTCTCAGTCGAGTTATAGCTCCAAGGGGTGCTCAAATATTCGAACCAATGCTGGTGATCTTTGCCACTGTGGCCCTCATGCAAATGATTCTATCTAGAGTAGAGTCATTCACCTCCTGGGGCATTAGGCTCAGCTTCTTTAAAGCAATTGACTATTCTGTGATTCCTTGCACAACATCAGACAGGCCCAGATGTGCCCAGGCAGGAGACCTACTCGGTTAAAAAACATACTTAGGTCACTCCATTACATCCTCTAGTGAACGAAAGGGACAAGTGGAATTGGTTGCCCATAGCCTTGTCCCATAGGCGCTCTGATTAGGCCTGGGAGGTAAATTCCGTTCCGCTCGCGGAATTTGCGGAATTTGGGTAATTTCGCGTTCTGCGGAGAACGCGAAAGTGCCCAAAAATCTGCGTTCCGCGACTTCGTGGAATTATTTGCTTGTTCGCGTTCTCGATATGCGTGTCCGCGAGATATTTCACCCCGAGCACGCAATCAGCGATCGCGAACAAGAAAAAAGTATCGCGAACAAGAATTTCCACGTGTTCGCGGAATTTCTGCGTGTTCGCGGAGATTTTTTACCGTTTCGCGGAGATTTGCGTAACGCGATTGCGCAAATTCCGCCCACCCCTAGCTCTGATTAAATATAGGATACTACTCCATGTTCTGAGTCATCATCCATTTCCTTATGTTCCTGGTCAGTGGTCTTGCCCAGAAACAGTGATTCCCAGACCTCCTAGTCTTTTGGAGCAAATTCAAAATTATCGACCTACCAAAAACATGGACTCTGATCAATCACCCCATTATCAGTTTCATTAAGTACAGAAAACCGGCTTTTAAAGATCACAAAAATAGAAGACCAAAGGGGGGCCCGTTATACATTTCCGTAAAACTCTGCGCAACAATTGAGTTAATAAGAATTGGCTACAACTCATCAAACTTCACAATTGGACACCACATTGTTCGCTTCTGCTAATCAACATTTACATTAATCCAAGCTCAAAGGAGAAAAAGCCTAAACTAAATCAGCTCATATCGGCTCTCTGTGTTCTGGCCAGGGACCACCCCTCAGCTGACTGTATGATAACAGGAGACTTCAATGTGAACCTCTATCAAGATCACCACATGGAAATCAGAGCCTTCCCCTGAGGGTGCTTGGAACATCGCAGAACAAACGAAGCCCAAATACTGCCCACACAGTCCTCTGGGGAAATTTGTGGTCTGGCAACTAGGCTTCACAGTTCTAAATGGATGGTTTCTACAGAATGTTCCTTTGAACTGGTCAAGAACTGATGGGAAAACAAAATCTTATCTTGATTACTCCATATGTAACATGGAAATGTCCAGCTTAGTGAACAGTTGCTGCACAGCTCCATTCTGCGAGAGCAACCATTGTCCTTGGGTCATAAGAATAAATTCAAACCATACCAAACATACTCTAGCTTGTGTTACCAGCAAGGGATTTATACTGATAACCTTAGGACTTAAATGGAGAGATAACACCTATGGTAAAATCATTGCCACTGGAGGGGCTGCCACCGGAAACATCGCCCCGATTAATGAGTGGACTGACCTTAACGCTGTGCTGCTTGCAACATTTTTACTTTCAACCATCGCCGCTGCCTTGCATCAAAGCTACACCAAGTCTTCCCCCCTATGACTATGATCCAAAGCTTACAGAAAGTCCAGAACTTCGCCATAAGAGGAGGTAAAAAATAAAACCTACAATAATGAGCTAACAATGGCACTTAAGCAGGCACAAAATCGTTAGAAGCAAGCTGACCGGGCAGAGAAGGCAAGACGGTTAGATCACTTTTGGATGATTCTCCTACATGAAAGTTAGTAAACTAACTCAAGGAAATTTTTCGGCCCTGGTAAACCGTCAAGTGAATGGGTCCAGTAGATCCGGCTGTGCAAGCATCTCTGAACCAGAATGGTCATCCATCCTTGTGACCCCGATTGTTAGACTGGTCATACTCTCCAGCAAAGGGGTGAGCGGTTCTCTACTAGCCCAAATGAGGCTACCATCTCTGCCTCTTCTAAAGATCGCAATTGCTTGACCTCCTCTCTTGCAGACTAATCATCTCTGTACAGCCAGCTGCAACAGGCCACGGCCAGAGCTGTTGGGGCCCCAAGGTCCAACAGCCTCCCTCAAGCCTTCTTCAAGCAGGACAGCCCCTTCTGGGCTGGAAATCTCTCTCACCTTTTTGATTACTGCTTGAGGAGCTCAACAATACCGGAGTCCAGGTGTGGGGCCCTTATTCAGTCAATCTGCAAAGGAGGCTCTAAATCCAATCCCAGCAATTATAGATTGAATGTGCTTCTGGATAATAAAGCAAAGTATTTTGCTAGTCTATTGCTTAAGGATCTGCAGCAATGGACGTAGTCAAGGGCGCTCATACCAAAGAACCAACCTGGATTTACTGAAATATCTGGCACACTGACAAATTTGCTAGCCATATCCATATTATCCTAAAAGGCCCTCACCCTGTGCATTGCTGCTTTGTTGATTTCAAGGCGCTGTTTGATCATGTTCCAAGTGGGGCCCTCTAGATAAAGGTAAAGAAATGGGGTATTGCACTAAACTCTTGGAGGCCATCATTCAGTTGTATACTAACACATGGGTTCATATAAGATTAGGTAATGGATCCTGTGTTTTAAGAAAAATTACAATTTTGTGGGATGTATGGTAGCCCCCCTCCTCTTCAACTTGTTCATTTCCAATTTGTCTAGTGTCCTTGATACAACCAATAGACATTCCCCAAAGATAGGAGGTGTATGCATCAACAATATGCTTTTGCAGATGATCTAGCCCTGTTTAGCTACACAAAAGTTGGGCTACAGCGTTTGCTGAACACGCTCAACTCTTACACTATTACCAACTGCCTGGAGGTTAACTTAAAGAAAACCAGAACTGTAACACTGGGCCAGAAATCCAATATGGGGGCCTCTGCTTCTTCAATGATAACAAAGGGACAATCCTACAAATACCTGGGGGTCATCATTGATGCAAAGGGCACCTTTGGTCGGCAAATGAAGGAAGTTGAAATTAAAGCTCTGGCCCTTGAGATGTCCCTGTCAAAGTGTCAAGTTTGCTGTGGGGTGCAAGCCTCCTTCCTCTCCTGAATGCAATGAGGGCAAAAAATATCCAATCTTTGTCCTACGGCACTGAAATTTTACTGGGGAGGTACTACAAACTTTTAAATAAACTTGTTCCTAAGATCTACATGTTTTTCCTTTGCCTGCCAAGAACCTTTTCCACTACTCAGATCCAGCTGGAACTGGGCCTCCATGATCAACGGGTAGCCAGAGCTGGAGCTTTCCTAAATATTTGTCACAAACTTAAGCTTGCCAGGAGAAGATACTTATAGGCCCTATTGTATGATGAGATTCAAACTGGTGGCTCTAGGCAACCCCATTTTTAGGTTGGGCATTCAAGACCTGTTGTAACTTTTCTTGTGTGCCTAAAGCCATCTCCCTACTTTTGATTTGCTTGTTTCAGTGTCCTTTAACAATCCTTACTTGCTAGTGGTCAGTCCTGCCTCTTTGTACCTCCTTTTTCTCTTCCGTTCCTCCCACGCAGCATGGACTAAGTAATGTCTCATTACATTAAGGTTCTTTATCTGTTCTCCGGGGGACTATTTTCTTATTGGTTTCCTGCCCTGTTAATGTTTGCTTGTGTACAGCTTTGGATTGATACCTGCTTACATTTTATTATAGCATTCCTCCCTCCCAGCTCTTCAAGTTGTGTTAGTGCTGACTCCTGCACAGTGCCTCCTTCTCCGTTGCCTGCTTTCTTCTTCTTATCTGTCTTTTTGCAAATGTCAATGTCGACCGCCAATTGGGCTTCTTTTAGTAGAAACTAGTTCGATTTTGTCTTTTTATTAAGGGGGTTTCGGCTTGTTTTTTTAACTCAAGTGGTGGACATGCTCCCATCATGCTCTGCTTTGGGGCATTGGAACTGCGGTAGGGAGGAGAAAGCAGGAACCTTTAAGGATGAGATACAGGGGAAGATGGTGTCTGGTAGAGGATTAACGAGGAATGAGGTAAATTGAATACTATGCCACTTTAGTTTTCGGCGAGCTAATATTTAATAGTGTAGAATGAGGGCTTCTGAGTTGAGTTTTGGCCACCGGCACTCATTATTTTACCCATTAAGCACTGGGTATGGGACTCGAAATTCCCTGTATGACGCATGCACAGTACTGTTGGTCATCTTAGAACCATGGTTGGTTTTTAATTAAGTTGGGCAACACTTTTCTTAAACAAGCGCATTTATTTAAAAAAAGCAAAATAATTACTATTCCAGGATGGCTGCTGCATTTGCATGACTACCCAGAGGGTGTTTTTTTGATGAGGGCAACGGGGCTCCGCCCACACCATAATTCCCATCATCTATTTTGTTTTCGTTTCTATTTACATCGTTCTGTATGTCAGGCAGAGTCAGGCAGGTTTCATTGTCAAGTCGCATGTGCCACTTGTCGCAGGTTTAAAGGGCTTACATTCTTTGAGCCCTGGTCCACTGTGGCCGCTGACAGTGTAGGGCCACACCCCTGTCAGAGGCAGTCGTAACATTAAGCTGTTGTCCGCCTGAATACACCTCTATTGGGGAGGAGAAAGAGAGAAGTGTGAATCAGTGTGCATGTGACTGGCGTGGTATGTGATGCCAGTCACATGCTTCAGTGAGTGAAAAAAAGCATGCAGAGACACGTTCATCTATATCAGGACTCCTGTGTGTACTGCGTATAGAAGCCCAGACACTCCGAACATATAGCCTGGCTGCACGGGTTGCCTGTGCCTGAGCAGAGTATCAAGTGTCCGTGGTTCATGACATCACCGTCTCACACTGCGATGCCTTCATCTTTCATAGTTTTTGAATTCCTAGCATCGCTCCTTCGGTGCCAGGGATCCTGGGCTCCCGCTGACAGACATCATGCAGTAATGAATCTTTAAATGACCTCAACGGTCACATGTTTAAAGGTTTGGGTTCACTTTAATCAGTCCCAAAAATGTGTAAAAATTGATTTGTGCATTGGAACTTGTGACTAGTTCTCTAAAACAAATGTCCTAGAGCGCGTTTGGTTTCTTTTTCCCTTTCCATGTTCCTTTCCAAAAAAGTGTTACAAAAAACAGACTTGAAGCTGATTTTTTAGTTGCCTGGAACATTTTTCAGTCAATAAATTGCCTGAATGTTAGACATAAGCAAACCTTGCTAGCACAGGCCTGGTTTACACTGGGTGTGTGCATTTCCACCCCAGGGTGGCATGTTCAGAAGTGCTGCCCAGGACCTTAAGTGGGATGAAAAAACTGTGTGGGGGGGTCTCCCAAAGGGGCGTGGCCAATGTAATTAAGGGCACGGCTTAAAAACATAAGCTAATAATCTGTGCTTAGCATAGTATACCGCCTGACTTGTATTTTGCTGTTTCTGTCATTGCATCCAGATATATGATACAACAAGTACCATCATAACTACAACAAACCAGGACTATTGGCTTTGTCAATGGTTGTTAGTTACAAAAGATAAATAAGCAGCAACTAGGGCTTGTATATAATTATGAAAAAGCTTGCACTTAAAGCCTTGGTGACTCCACGACAATGTTGCTGCTCCCGAGTTTCAAAAAGAGAAGGAAAATCCAGAGAGAAAAGGACTCTCTTTAAAGGATTTCCCTTCCCCTACAATGCTCACCTGGTATGAAGTCATACCGTAACTTCTCCACTAGTGAGAAGTGAGCAGTGTGAGCAGTGCACATTGATGTGCCTGCTGTGACTGCAGCCCGGAATAAAAGGACCGCCTGTGCCAAGGCACAAAACAGAGCCCGATAGAGACCCGTTTCGAGGCCCCCTTTAAAAAACTGCCGATGCTCAGCACCGGTGACACCCGGCCTACTTAAAGCCCTGAGAGTACATCTGATCACATTGAAATTAAATGAAATGAAAGAAAAAAGAAATGTATAACGTGCGGGCCATTCACCCAAAGGTGTCAAGGTGCTAGCTCAACAGACAAGATAAACCTGGCCTATTTAAAATCACTTATGAAAGGAAACAATGGGTCACGTGGATTGATAATCAATAATATGATTTACATCAAAAACCACAATAAAGGAAAGGGTTGAATATTACGTCAGAAAGAGAAGTTAGCCTCACACATCGGACAGTAGGTAGAAAAACATTTTTTATACATTTACAGTGAAGGAGCACATTTAAAAAATACAAAAACAATCTCCTAATACATGAACAAATAACAATCTTAATAACACAAAAATCCTTAATACACAATTATAGAGTGTCCCAATGAAACCAGTGAATAAACCAAAAACAAAGAAAAATATCAAAAAATTCAACATACAACGGTTTCAATCTGTAATTACAAAGGCGATCAAAAGAAAAAATAAAATAATAAATAACACTTGATCGTTTTAAGTGTCAGAAATATTTTTGATTCGCCTGTCTCATCAACGGCGTTTCGACCCTGTCTGAAATAAAGGGTCTCTTCAGGACAATCTAATGTGGGGACACCTAAAAATTAAATAAAAATACTGTCAGAATAAAGTGCTCTATTTGGTTAAAAAAGGTATCGAACAATGATGTTTAAACTATCTACCTGATCAGCAAGCGTTTCAAGTATTATAATATATGGTGTCACCGTGCTCAAATGTGAAAAAAATAACTCACGAGGCGCCCAGGCTGGGTGCTGTAGACATAAAGACATCGTTAATACTGAATTTAGAGAGGAAGGGTACACATAATTATCCGTGTGTACCTTTATGACTTACCCCTATGAGGGACGACTCAACTGGAAGCCGATAGATAATTTTAGTCTTGCTCTTGTAAACAGACTCGGCGTAACGATCAATTCGTTTACGGGACAAAAAACGAAGCCTCACGGTATGGACTGCATAATAGCTGTCATTTACTTTCGTGGGTATTGAATGAGCTGTTTCAAAATTAAATAAAAGGCAAAAGTATCAAAAGATGATTTCCATCTAAAAATATATATTAAGAATATTAGAAAAACCGCCCTTACCTATCTTTAACTGTTGTAAGTGTATAAATTCACCGCGTTACGTTACAGCAGGGGAACAATCTCCGATCTGCGTTGTACAATCACAGTGATTGGTGGAGGGTAGACTATATTTAAAGGTGATTGGATGTGAGGCATCCAATGGGAATGCCGCGTATATATTAGCGACATATGATAGTGCTTGGCGAATCAGTGAACAGCTAAAAGTGAGCGCGAACGATTCAATTCAAACTTTATCAATACACTTCCAGCAATAGTGCAAATCTTTCTTTGCCTGGTCTACGGAGTCAACAAAAAAATAATAAAAAGAAGAAAAGGAACCCACACTCAAATATCGGAAAACTCAAATATAAAAAATAGAAAAACATATAGCAGCAATGCGCGCTGTAAACCAAACATGGAAGCGGTTCAACAATTGCATTTTTAGACAAGAAAATTCTTGTCAATAAAATTAAATTCATGAAAAATAACCGCACATATATTATATATTATGTACAAGATCTGATAGTACATCAATAACATTCTGCGCAGAATGATCTTTTATATTTTATATTTGAGTTTTCCGATATTTGCACGCCAACCACTCTACACACTTACATCTTTGAATTCTATCTAATTTCTTCTACAGCCACCCTCAACTTTTGACTACACGCATGCCTTTTGTTCAATCTTAAACCCAGTCTTCCTTGAATAGTCTCAAAACTTTTTGTCTTTGATCCAGCGTCCACACATCTGCTTTTCTGTCCACTCAATCAATCAATCAATCAGGGGTTTGTAGAGTGCTCTACTCACCCGTGAGGGTCTAAATGCGCTGGGGGGGGGGAGCGGCTCCAGATCAGTCGAAGAGCCAGGCCTTGAGGTCCTTTCTGAACGTGCGCAGGGTCGGGGAGCGTCTGATGTTCACAGGGAGCTCGTTCCAGATCTTGGCTGTGATGTAGAAGAAGGCTCTCCCGCTGGTTCTGTTTCTGCGAATGCGGGGGACCTCTGCCAGGGTGAGGTTGACGAAGCGGAGGTTTCTCTTGGGTACATGAAGGATACTCTGTTGATGAGGTATTTGGGTCCTATATTGTTGAGGGATTTGTAGGCGTGGGTGAGGAGTTTGAAGGTATTCTCTTCTCGACGGGGAGCCAGTGGAGGCCTCGTAGGTATTGGGTCATGTGCTCGTGATGAGGTGTCCCAAGGACGAGTCTTGCTGCAGCGTTCTGGATGGTTTGGAGTTTGTGTAGAAGAGTTCTGTTGAGTCTGGCGTAGAGGGTGTTGCCGTAGTCCAGTCTGCTGGTTATGAGTGCGTGGGTGACAGTCTTTCTGCAGTCTCGGGGATCCATTTGAAGGTCTAACGGAGGATGCAAATGCAGTTGAAACTGGTAAACGCAACGGCGCTGATCTGGTGGTTAATGGAGAGGGAGGAGTCAAGGATGATGCCGAGGTTCCGGGTGTGGTCTGTCGGGGTGGGTGGGTTACCGAGGGCAGAGGGCCACCAAGTATTGTCCCAGGCGGAGGTGCAGGGTCCGAGGATGAGGACCTCAGTCTTCTATGAGTTGAGCTTCAGGCAGCTGCCTTTCATCCAGGCTGCCACGTTCTTCATTCCTTCCTGGAAGCAGAGTCTGGGTGTCATCGGCGTACGATACGCTGCTGAGCCCATGCTGTCTGACGATAGCAGTGATGGGGGCCATGTAGATGTTGAAGAGCGTCGGGCAGAGCGATGATCCTTGGGGTATTTTGCAGTTGATATCAGTGGGTTCGGAGAGGAAGGGAGGGAGTCTGATCCTCTGGGTTCTGCCAGAGAGGAAGGATTGGATCCAGTCAAGGGCGTCGTGGAGTCTAGCTGTGAGTGTTTGATGTGAGATGGTGTCAAAGGCTGTGGAGAGGTCTAGAAGGATGAGGGCCGCGGTGTGTCCCTGGTCTAGTAGCTTTGCGGATGTCGTCACTGGCGACGAGGAAGGGGGTCTCGGTGCTGTGGTTGCTGCGGAAACCAGACTGTGAGGTGTCTAGGATGGAGTTCTCTTTGATGAAGTCAGTCAGCTGGGTATTCATGAGTCTCTCGGTGACTTTGGCTGTGAAGGGAAGGAGAGAGATGGGTCGGTAGTTTTTCAGGTCCGTTGGGTTGGCCATTGGTTTCTTGAGGAGGGGTTTCACCTCTGCCCGTTTCCAGTCGTCTGGGCAGAGCTGGTCTGAACCTGGAAGTGCAGGTGTTCTGCGGCGGGGAAGGTTTCGCTGGAGGTGGTGAGGCGGAGTGAGTTTTTGTGCGCGATGGCGATGCCTCCTACCGGGTGGATGGGGCGGTCCTTCCTCTGGATCTTGTACCCATCTTGGATGGCGATGGAGATTGTAATGGCCGAGGAGACATTGGTCCAGGTTTCCGTCAAGAAGGTGACGTCGGGTGAGTGCAAGTCCAGGAGGTTCCAGATTTCCAAGGCGTCTCGGTGTAGTGAGAGCGCGTTGAGGAGGTTGCATCTTAGGGTGTTGGCAGTGTTGGTGGCCGGAGCGGTGGTGAAAGTCTGGCGGTCGTGTTTGGCATGGACAGCTGGCAGTTGCTGTGTCTTCCGGGGGTTAAGTGCGAGGAGAGTGGTTGCATTGTAGTGGCGGATGGCCAGAGATCCAGGGTTCTTGGCGCAGGTCGCGGTTGGGTTGCAGACAGGTGCAGATGGTCTTGCCTTTGGTGCACTGGCTGTGCGCCTGATGCATGTGTCTGCTGCTCAACCGCGCAGCGGCTGCCATTAATTAGGGGAGGGGGAGGGACAACCAACTGGGAGGCGGGAGCGAGCACCAGCAGGGAGGAGAGGCCACAGGGGCAGCAGCAGCAGGGAGGAAACAGGCAGCCAACGGGAAGACAAACAAAACAACCAGGCAAAAGTAGGATAAAAGGCAGACAACGGGAAGACGTAGAGAATAAAAGGTAGGCACAATATGCAATGGATTCACAACCATTCGGAAAACAGGCACAGAACTGAGATTGGGCAAGTTACTGATCAGAGCAGCAGCAGGATCTGGGCAGCCTCAAACACCTCCTCCTGGAGGTCCTAGAGGTCAGCGGCGAGGGCACAGATGGCGGAGCTGCTTGGGAGACAGCAGGTTTCAGACCAAATCTCACACAGGTGTGCAAGCAAATGTGTGCTAAAAGTTGCAGTTTAAAAAGATGTTAACTTTAAACATGTACATGTAAAATGGAATTGTTTGTGCACTGAGCATATTAACGTTACGACAAATTAAGGTTCATAATTTAAAGAAATATTGACAGTTTATCCTGTGGGACAGTTGCATGGGTCATGCAAGGCTGAAAATCAAAACAAATAAGTGTTCCAATTGGCCAAGAGGGTTTTTCCCAATGGACGTCTTGCATCCAGTATCAGTTATTTTCATAAGTAAAAAGTGCACTCAGTTAACATTTTTCAAGATTTGTACCCCTGGTAGTTCAGTGGGTAGTTAGGTATTTAGTTTCTCATGCACCTCTTGAGTGGACCCGGCAGCTTACCCGTCCAGCTGAACACAATCTCAGTGGTCATTTAGTAGGTCAGGTGCAACTTACTTCTCCATACATGCAGCTGCTTGTTTCAGTTTAGCAATGAACAAGCTGCCCTGTGGCTTATGCGCAGATGTGGGTTTGACTGATAAGAACTCTGTTTAGCCAAAGGATGGGAATTAGACGTAAATAGGCTGTTTGGTTTAGGTTTAGCTAGGTGGCACACGAGAGAATGTGGAATGCAGAAACTAATTGGAAGGTAGAAGGTAGAATTTGATGTTTTGAATGAAGGGCAGTTACTTTTCTCTTGGTTGTCCTGCTGGCTGTTGGATTATCATTCCAGCATCTGTGTCTTCCAGAAGTGTTTGCTGGTGGATTGAGAAAAGTTAAAGGTTTCACTCACCAGATTCAATTGAAAGCTGGGGTGGAACATGCTGTACACAAGGTGATTCATGTCCCTTTTGCTATGAGGGGAGAGTTGAAAGAAGAACCTGAGAATATGTCAAGAGAATATAATCAAAACGATAGAGAGCTCGGAATGACTTTTACCAGTTGTGTTGGCCAGGAAGCTTAATGTTACATTGAGGATGTGTATCAACTTGAGAGATCTTAATGAAATGATATTGGTCGATAAGAATCCTCTACCTAACATCACCGATATGCTGACCACTCTAAAAAGGGCAAGAGTTTTCATTACTCTGTACATGTCCTTGGCCTATCATCACATTGTGTTGCACGGGGACTCACACCATCTAACATCCTTCGTCGCACCCAATGGAACATTCAGGTTTAAGCGAATGCCCTTTGGGTTGCCTTCAGCCTCATCCGTGTTTCAACGTGTGATTGAGATTATGTTCAAGCACGTTGACAAATTGAGATGCTTCCAAAATCACATATTCAGTTTTGGGGTGGATAAGAAGGAGCATGATGAGACTCTGGCATTGGTTTTGTCTAATTTGAAGGACATAGGGGTCACCTTGAAGGTGAGCAAGTGTCAATTCCCTGTGACTAGTGTGGATTATTTGGGGCATAAATTATCGGGTAGAAGAGTGGAACCTAAAGAGAGTTTGGTAAAGGCTATTAAATAATTCCCAGCACCTCAAAATAAAGACCATTTGCAATTGGTTTTGGGATGCTAGAATTTTATCCTTGGTCTGTGCCGAAGTGTGCTGTCATTCAAGAATAATGTAAGATTTAAGTGGTCAGAGGAGGCTGATAAGGAATTTATTGTGATAATGGAAGAGATTGCCGACTCAATTCCACTCAGGTTGTTTGACACTCACGATCTATGCACAGTGGTGAGGAATGCCAGTCAGTACGCATTGGGAGTAGTGTTGATGCAGATGAGGAATGGCAAGGATGAGGTGGTGGCATTTGCACTGCATGCCCTGCATGGAGCAGAAGGCACATATTCAGTCATAGAGCGTAAAGATTTGGCGTGTTGGTGGGGAGTGAACAATTTTAGGAAATATTTGTGGGGGATGGAATTCACATTGCAAATGGACTACAAACCTTTGGTCAATCTATTCACCACTCGGGGAGCTTGTAAAGCAACACTTAGGATAGCCTTAATGGCACTATAGGCTGCAGGACTTTCACTTTATGATGAAAGGCATGGGCTTGCCTCTAGAATTGATTTCTTCCTGGTGGACTCCAAGTTGGTTAATAGTGTTAAAAAGGTAAATAATATCCCTGAGCACCTCTCAGACCATTCAGTAGTTCTCTTAGAGCTATAAATAGAAAGAGGGTCCACCAAGGGAAGGTGGACTTTTGATGGATCTCTATTGAAAAGAGATACAATGGACTTTTTTTAAGTTAACGATTCTTCACCACTAATAATATGGGATGCCTATAAGGAATATAGGCAGAGTAATTAGTCCTGCTGCAAAAAAAGGAGACCAGATATAACATAAAAGTGCTGGAAAGTGATATTTCTAGGGCTCTGAGCGAGAGAACAATACAACAAGAAGGACAGGATCAGGATAAAAAGGATAATAAAATTAAAACAGCAAAGACATGCCTTAGCAAACTACTCAGATAGTATTCTAAGGACAAAGTGGGAGGTTAGTAAATTAGCCCACTATGAATATGGAGAAGGGTGTAGGAAGCTTCTTGCTAAAAAATCTCACATTAATCATACGAGAAATATAATAAAAGAAATAATTGACAAGGAGTCGGGGAGGGTTCCCAAATACGCTTGCCTAAAATTCTACCCTTTTTCCCCTTCCTATCGTATATCCCTTTTTCCAAATTATATGCTGATAACAATCTAGCTAACCATTGGTGGAATGTTGGAGCTGACTTATCCAACCACGCTGATGCGACACAGATTCTCAAGACTGACATAGCCACAAACAAAAAGTAAGACGAGCCAGCCTCCTCGTTTCCACCTCCTACCCCAAGGAGAATCCATGCTGGCATAAGGACAACCTTTAGTCCTAGATTTACCTCTAAAAAAGATTCTATATTCTTAACCAATAAATTAAGCTGTGGGCATAACACAAAAATGTGGACAATATCAGCCTCGCTACTATCACACCGGGGGCACGTAATTCTAGTTGTTCCCCCCCATTGAGCGATCCTATTGGGTGTATGATATAATGAATAAATCGTCTTATAATGTTGGGCCTGCAATGCTGCTGAACAAAGTATGGTCCGCCCCAGTTCAAGAGAGTCCTGGAAGCAATCCTGATCAACCTGAAGTTTATCTCCCCATTTCCTTCCATATTTCCCCAAATCATCACATTTTAATAAAGATAGTTCAGCATAGATTTTCTTTATAGAGCATTCTGCCCCACACGCAATCACATCCAATACCCTATAATTACTAAACCCAGCAGCTCCACCCTTCTTATTCATCAAAAAGCTCCGAACTTGCAAAAACTTAAAGAAATTATTCCTAGGCATCCCATACATCCCTTGAATTTCAGTAAACTGTAAGTCACCTTGAGCTCCCATGAAATCACCCAGCTTCCGAATCCCCCACCGACCCCAATCATCAAACACTCCATCCGCGAATATTTCTGCTGGAAGGGACTCGTTCCCTTCAATCCGAGTGTAAGCATTGAATCTACCCAGCCCCAATTTTTTACACAGTGATGTCCAGATTTTAAAGCCTGCAATAAGTGTCTTAAATCTAGTTCGTTTATAATTCCCAGGATCTGTATATTTCAGGAAACAATCCCCAGCATCTTGACCAATGAGTATTGCATATATATCAATTCATCCTTCCTTAACCTGAGTATCTGAGGTGTCCCCTCCCATAAGCCCTCGAATGTACTGGATGGCTGCTGCATGATAGTATAGCTTAAAATCTGGTACTGCCCATCCTCCCCTATCCCTAGGGAGAGTTAAAAATCGAAGGGCTCTCCTAGTTTTCCCTTGTGTCCATATAAATCTATTGATCAGGCGTTCAATTACCACAAACCATTTACCTTCGAATATCAATGGGATTGTCCTAAACAAATAAAGAAATTTGGGCAAAATAAACATTTTAATCACGTTAGAACGCCCAACCAGGGAAAGATGAAGGTTGTGGATCCTATCAAGATCTTTCTTACATTTCGCTATTATAGGCTCAATATTGTGCTCCACGATCTTATCTAAGTCTGCCGAGATGCTAATACCAAGATACCCCGCCGATTTCACTACCCGCGCATCATTGCAAATCGCCTGGATATTCTTTATAATCTGTGTCTTAGGGCCATTTAAAGCATATCCTGATATCCGACCAAATACTACAGCCTCCATTTCTACTTCCATGATTGCCCTAGTAGGGGAGGGAGTCACTATCGCCACATCATCTGCGTACACTAAAGTTTTACACAGTTGGCCCTGTATGCTAATCGGAGCAATTTGATCATTTAATTCCAACCTACGGATCAGCGGATCAATATAGATCGCAAATAAAAGAGGTGAGCTTGGGCACCCCTGACGAGTACCTCTTTTGATCTGCACTGGTAATGTATGCCCACCATTTATTCTAAGCCGGGCTGTAGGCGACCGATAAAGTGCCTGTATCGCCGTTATGAATCCTACTCCTACACCGCACCATAATAAAGCAGCCCAGAGGTAGTCCCAGGAGACCCGGTCAAATGCCTTTTCTGCATCTAAATACATAACTGCCATAGGTTCTCCTGAGACTTCCGTGGCATCAAATAGAGTAATTACTTTACAAACATGTTGTGTAGTTCCTTTCCCCGGTATAAACCCATGCTGTGTAGGGCTAACCAGTTGCCCTATTATCTTAGACAGTCTAACAGCCATTACTTTAGAAAACATTTTGGCATCCGAGTTCATGAGGGTGATAGGTCTATATGAACCCGGTTCCAAAGATGACTTACCCTTTTTCAAAATCACCACAATATCGGCACCTGCCCATGATGCTGGAACAGATTGACCAGACTGTGCCTGTAAAATTGTTTCAACAAGGTCGGGACCTATTATTTTTTTTAACATTTTATAGAATTCAATTGGGATTAAATCAGGCCCAGCAGCCTTACCAGAGGGGAGATTATTAAGAGCCGCTAAAATTTCCTCAGTTTCCAGCGGTGCATCAAGTGCTTCCCTGTTTTCATCAGAGAGCTGCGGGGTAATGAGATTCCCCAGATACCGCTGAATATCTGAGGGGGCTCCAGGCTGATCTTCACTATATAGTTTAGCATAAAACTGTCTGAAAACCTCTCTGATCTGCTCGGAGTCAGAAGCTTTACCTCCTTTACCATCTGATTTCTCATTGATCTCTCCTGATGCAGCTCTCTGCCTGGTGCGAATTGCAAGGGTATGTCCAACGCGCTCGCTCAGCTCATAACATTGCTCTCTTTTGGTCAGATAAATCGCGGCTGCCTTTGTAGCAAACCCCTCATTAATGTCTGCTTTGATACATGAAATCTTAAGAAGTACCGGAGCAGGGGAGACGCCACAAACTGTAACTTAACTTCTCTCCCCGAACCCCGGCCTTAAAAGCGTCCCAATTCATCAATGAGGAGGTACTTCCGCGATTAATTTCCCAAAAATTCTTAATCCAGTTGTTCATATGTTTAAGATAATCATCATCATTAAGCATCCTCCTCTCAAAGGGCCATGTCCGCGTGCGCCTTTCACATCCTATCAATTTCACTGTTAAAACCAATGGGTTATGGTCAGAAACCAGTTGAGGAAACTTCTCTATCCGACTATCAGAAATTAGGGAATTTGATATAAAAAAAAGTCCAGCCTAACAAAAACCATATGTGGGGCGGAGTAATAAGTTATTCCATCATCTAATGGATTCAAGCGTCCCCATACATCAATTAAAGAATTATGATATGCCAAATTAACTATCGCTCTAGATACCTTTTTCTTCCGACCTCGATATTGCTGTCCTTCCTCAGTACCCAACCCGCCGACCCCATTTATGTTAAAATCCCCCCCCCCAGAATGACTGGTTCTGGTCAAAGAGCCAGTTCTGAATCTAGGTATTCAAAAACAGCTGGATCATCCTCAGTAGATCCATACACTGATCCGATGGTAACTGTTCGATCATTAATTAAACATTCCATCAAGACCCTTCTCCCCCATTGATCCTCCTTCTTCCTAATGACCTTGACGTCCCTTATTTTGGACAAGATAGCAACCCCTCTAGTCTTGGTTCCCTGTCTCGAACATGCAAGCAAGAAAAAACCAAGCTGTTCCATTAAGTAACCCCTTGCACCTTCTACGTGCGTCTCTTGGAGGCATACAAAATCCAACCGCATTAATCTCAGAGCAGCCGCAACACGTTGTCTTTTCACCTGATCATTCAGCCCACACACGTTAATTGAAGCAATCCTTATATTCATTAAAATACATCATATGTCTGGCCCCTCCAGGAAAACAGAACATTGTTACAGAATCTCCTTGTATTCCTCTTTTCCTGCCCCAATTGTAACCTTACCTCCCCTTTTCGAGTAATATTTCTCTTGTGATTGTTAGACCATCTCAAACCTAGTGCTGTGCAACACCATAAAAATCCCCATCCCCGTCCCCGTCCCTTCCCGAAACCCACCCACGCCCTGGCATTCCCCTCCCAGTACCCTCCCTGATTACAGGCAAATGGGTCAATCATGACCCATGTGTGGCAGCTTAAGATGCAGCAGCCACGCCCCCCCTCTCCCTCGTGCCCCCACTATGTCCCTTAGGCCTTACCCAGACATCCCCTAGGAAACAATTGTACCTCCTAAGAGTCAACAAAAAGGACTAATCCTTATCCCCCCTTCTGCTCTTTTAATTCTGCCAAATATTGCTGGGCCTTAATCTCCGGAAAAAAAATCCTGACCTGTCCCTTGACAATAACCTTAAGCCTCGCTGGATACATCAAATAGGCCTCATGCCCGAGACTCTGGAGAGGCGCAATCAATTGCCTCAACCTCCATCTTCTTTCTACAGTGGCATGACAGAAGTCAGGGCGGGTGAAGAAAGTGACCCTTTCAAATGTGCGTCTAGCCTCTGGTTTAGCCTTCTCCATAATCTCCTGCCGAAGGAGAAAGTTACCAATATAAACCAAAATTGCCCGAGTTCTTACTACCTGCGTTATACTAAAAGTTTTTTTTTGGTTGAACGGGAAGCGATGCGCTCTTTGAACCTCAGCCTCCCACTCCCAAGACTCCATCTCAGGGAACGCACCCTTAAACAATTTAATTACAAAAGCTCTAGCGTCCTGTCCTTCAACCCCTTCAGCCACACCCAAAAGTCTTATGTTATTGCGTCTCTGGCGATTCTCGAAATCCTCGAGCTTCCATTGCATGTCCTCAGTCCATTTCTCCTGTGTCACTTTAAATGAATGCCATCTGCTCACATCATCCTCAAGCCGACTCGTTCTTTCTTCAACGTGAGCGACCCTGTCAGCCATCTCCTCGTATAGTTTATTCATTTTCCGCATCGAACTCTGAATTTTTTTCGCCGACTGCTTCGCTCTCCGACTCTCGAGTCTAGCCTCGCCCTGCATCTGCTTCAAGGTAGTATAGAGGAGTTCCAGTGATGTGGTCTGCGGTTGATTACAAAGCTCATCCTGATCCGTCTGTAATTTAACTGCCGCGCCCTCCTGATAAAGATGAGACGTTGCAGAATAACCCAACAGAGTTTCCTGTTCTCCCCTCCTTCTGACGGGCTAGGTGGATGCTTTAGTATGGATTTAGATTTTTTCTTATATAGCGCCCTCTGGATAGCCGGCGCCTTCTGAACATTGGAGCTAACTGCGGAATCTAAATCAGAGCTACTGTCCAGGCTCCCCTCGCTTGACAAAAAAGAGTCTGAATCGTCATTTAATGAAAAAAAACATTCTCCATCTGGGGTGCGAGGGATTCCTCGACTAGGTGGTAGTAACTGAGTCTGAGCGATTGCCCCTTTAGCGCTTTATTTTTCGGGGACTGCCAAAGCCTCTATCAACACTCCTGCATCGTTCTGATCGGGATTTTGAATAAACGTAGAGTCCCCACTTAAACATACGAAACTATCAGCCAATGTCACGTCCCCACCAGAATGCTCACCTTCAGCCTTACTCTGTGATCTCACCATCTCGGCACCCAGAGAACTCGTGATCGGTTTTTCCAGGCTCTCGGAGCCTGCCTGCAACATTGTATCCGATTGCTGCTTAGCAACAAAGCATTCGGCGTCTGGTGGAGCTCCGTTTCTTCCATCGTCTCTGACTCCGGCCTCAGCTTGATTCCCAGCAACTTCTGATGTCTTCACCTTGAAGGATTCCTGCATGGTAGGCTGTCTCAGCTCCTTAGCTAATCTGCCTTTACCCGCATTGGTCCCGGACCTTGCTGCCGCCATTGATTTACGGGCGCAAAAGTCTTTCCCGCTGCCCGAAATCGCTGAGCCTATGGCGCTACCAGCATATTCACCCGGGTCGTCCGTTTTCTTCGGGCATTTCCGCGACTGTGTTCCTCGTTGAGAGCTGTAGACTGCCGGGCAGTCCTTGCCAGCGTCAGGGTCCGGTTGTTCTTTCTGGATCGCGTCATCCTTCGGTTGTTTAGGCCCCCTCGGTGCCATATTCAAATTACCACGAAACTTGCCTCTAATCCGCCACAGCCACTGATGAAATAGGTCTGCCTTAAGTATACCCAGTGCTGAAGTAACTTGTGATATCCAGCGGGGTGAACGCAAATCCCAGATAGGAGCCGCTATCCAGAAGGGAATTTCAATCATCCCGTTTCCCTAAAACAGCATACTCGGGGGCCTCGGAGGAGGGAGGGAAAGCTGCGACTTCCCGCTACAATCAGTCAAAAGGGTAGAATTTTAGGCAAGCGTATTTGGGAACCTATTAGGAAGTGGAAGGAGGAGGTTTCAAATTAATGAGAATGTTTCAAAATAAGTTGGGGAAGATATTTTTTATGTTGGCAGATTTTTGGGGATAAAGTATTGTGTTTTTTTTGTTTGACTTCTTGATTAATGTTTCTCTTGGGCAAGGGGTTGTGCTATGTGCAAATTATTGTGATTTTGTGGATTATAGAAAAACGTAATACATTTTTTTTTTTAAAAAGACAAAGAGTCGGGGAGGGGATGCACAGAGATTGCAGAGATAGAACAAGTATTTATGCTCAAGAGCTGTACACTGACGACCTGTCAGCCTCTGGGAGTCAGGAAGAAGACTATGTCAACAGTATAACATTAACCTCATTTTGTGATGAGTCAGCACAGTTGCTTAACCAGAAAATTGCTTACGATGAAAATTAAAGAGAGGCAGCGCCACCGGGTTGGATAGTATTCCCAACGAGTTTGACATATTCCTCTCTGAGGAGATTGTGCCTGTTTTGGCTAAGCTGATCACTGGCATATTTTTGATGAGCTGTCGAGCCCGAAGTCTTGGGTAGAAGCGGCTATCAGCTGAATTCTGAAACAAAATAAGGAGCGTAAAAGCTGTGAGTCCTACAGACCGATCTCTTTGCTGAACTCTGACTATAGAATCTATGTGCAAATTTTAGCTAAGAGGTTCGAGTCTCTGATAGGCTCACTGGTCCAGGCCGATAAGAAGGGTTGTATCAAAGGTTGTCAATTGCATGATTTATCTCACAAGCTGATAGGCGCAATTGATTTAGCGTCAGTAAACAACTTAGCCCTCACTGTCTTTACATTTATTTTAAAATCATATTTTTATTGGCATTTTGTATATATCTTTTAACCATACACAGTCATCAATCAATTTTTAGAATCAGTATCCTATATAACCTTATGGCACACTGCACAAAAACAATCTGGGTTACAAGTAGTCATCAGCATTTATTGCACCGTTTTACCAACCACTGATTACTTTTACATGGCACTCAAATCAACTATGCTCAATTATGCATTCTAATACTCAGTATGCTGTTTGTACTTTGTTCTTACATGCGCGGCTAGCAGCCTCAAATTCGGAAGCTACAATACTATCCAAAATTATTGAATTTACTTTTTCATTAACAGAAAAAAAAGGGAATAAGAACCTCAAACATAAACTTAAACTGGTACAGAGGAGAATGATATAATATTGGCCTGTTATTCATTACTAGTGAGGGGTCGCTCGGGGGCCCTGCCAAGGGATAAGTAGAAAGAGGAAGAAATTCTCAGAACTCAGCAGTCTCCCTCGCTCAGACTCACGCATACCTCGGGAACCGTGCATGGCCAAACCCACTCCTATAGAACTACCACAGAGATACTTTATTGGATGTATGTCGTTACAACGCACACTTTTACAACGCATGCACTTACAACACATTTTTTACAACGCACAATCCATTACAACGCATGACATTACAACGCAGGACACTACAACGCATTTTTAAAAACTACCTTTACAACGCATTTCCATTACAATGCATACTACCTTTACAACGCATACCATTACAACGCATAATATTAAATTGCATTTAAGGTAAGTATTAGATAGTATAGGGGTAAAAATTACTATTCTAACTCCAGGGGGTGCAACAGTAGGGTAAGTGTTGGATAGTATAGGGTTAAAAATTACTATTCTAACTCCAGGGGGTGCAACAGTAGGGTAAATGTTGGATAGTGTAGGGGTAAAAATTACTATTCTAACTCCAGGGGGTGCAACAGTAGGGAAAGTGTTGGATAGTATAGGGGTAAAAATTACTATTCTAACTCCAGGGGGTGCAACAGTAGGGTAAGTGTTGGATAGTATAGGGGTAAAAATTACTATTCTAACTCCAGGGGGTGCAACAGTAGAGTAAGTGTCGGATAGTATAGGGGTAAAAATTACTATTCTAACTCCAGGGGGTGCAACAGTAGGGTAAGTGTTGGATAGTATAGGGGTAAAAATTACTATTCTAACTCCAGGGGGTGCAACAGTAGAGTAAGTGTTGGATAGTATAGGGGTAAAAATTACTATTCTAACTCCAGGGGGTGCAACAGTAGGGTAAGTGTTGGATAGTATAGGGGTTAAAATTACTATTCTAACTCCAGGGGGTGCAACAGTAGGGTAAGTGTTGGATAGTATAGGGGTAAAAATTACTATTCTAACTCCAGGGGGTGCAACAGTAGGGTAAGTGTTGGATAGTATAGGGGTAAAAATTACTATTCTAACTCCAGGGGGTGCAACAGTAGGGTAAGTGTTGGATAGTATAGGGGTAAAAATTACTATATTATGCGTTGTAATGGTATGCTAAGTAATGGTAGTATGCGTTGTAATGGAATGCGTTGTAAAGGTAGTTTTTAAAAATGCGTTGTAGTGTCATGCGTTGTAATGTCATGCGTTGTAATGGATTGTGCGTTGTAAAAAATGCGTTGTAAGTGTAGTGCGTTGTAAAAGTTGTGTTGTAAAGGTTGTTCCCCTACTTTATTATATTGTAGGGTCCCTTCCAGGGTCTGCCCCCACCTCCTCTCCATCCTCGCTGCTGGTTTGGTTTGGCTGCTCCCATGCCACCATCATTTCTTTCCACAACGCAGCTATGGGACGCTTCCTCACTGCTTTAGCTCCTTCCCAATCAAGTGCTCTACCCTCAGCTCCAGCCCAACTAATCACATCACAATTCCAGTTTTCAACCTTCGGTCCATGCAATGATTTCCACTCTAAGGCTATTCTCCATTTGGCCAGTCCCAGAGCTAAATCTATTAACCTATTCCCAACTTTACACTTGTGTGGGTGGGGGAAGAGTCCCAGCAGACATTCCTTTACCGTGAGGGCCAGTTCTCTTTAAGTTTAGTAACAACTGCTACCCAATAAGGGTGTAAATGCTGACAATCTCATGTCATATGTATGAAGTCTGCATCAAGGTGAGCACACCTCAGGCACCTCCGCACTTCCCCTCCGTAAGTGCCATTAAGACAGTGGGGTGTCATATAGGCCATATGTATGAAGTTGTATTGTGTATACTTTAGACACTTATTATGAGAGATTTTATTAGGGGACTGTAATATCTTGCCCCATTCAGCATCTATAAGCTCTTCCCCCACAATCCTTGCCCCTCTTTCCCTCAAGCCAGTTACGGACTCTAGGGACACTGTTAGCAAAGCAGCATAAAACCACTTCACCTGATGTCCGGCTGTACCCAGGCTGATCAACGCATACAAGATTGGGCGTGTCTCAGGTTCCTCCCTACCAGTGCCCCACAGTTTCCCGAAGGTACGACTCAAAGCCTCATAGCGTATAAACTGACACAGGGGCAGTCCACAGCTGTCCACCAATTCTTCAAAGAGGATTAGGGTTTTCTCCAAATAGCAGTCTCCCACATTTTCCAACCCCATTCCAGTCCAGGGGGCCAATTGGTCTGCTGTGAAAAGCGACATAGGTGCTCCGTGTGGCAAGCCCACCAGGGGCAACAAAGGAGAATATCTTGGTGCACTCTTTACCTTAGTCAGAGACCTTTTCCAGGCCTGCAGGGCAGTAACCTGTAGCACCGAGTCATATGGGATGGGGGTGGTCAAGACTATGAGCTTAGCCAACAACAGGCCAGGGCGGCCACCATGTTCCAGAGATACAAGTACCCACTTCATTCATTGTGCCAACAATTGCAATTGGGCAGCCAACATGTAGAACTTGAAATTCTGCACCCCCAGTCCTCTCTTAACCATAGGTTGCTGTAGCGTCTTCAGGGAGACTCTCGGTCACCCATCACCCCACACCAGATCCTGCAGTAAGGAATTCAGCGAGCAAAACAAGCCATAGGTCAACTGGCAAGTTAACAAAGTAGTACAAGAGACGAGGTAACATAACCGTTTTGGACAAATAAATCTGGGCCATAATGGGGAGCTGCAGGGAATGCCAAAATAAAACACACACCCTGAGGGATCGCAATGCTTTGCCGAGGTTTCCCTCTCTTAAATCTTCTAGGGAGTGGTAGATATGGATATCCAGATATTTAAATGTGTGGGGGGTCCAATGGATATCAATGCTCAAGTCCTCAGATCGAGGCAATGGACCCATCATAGGAAACAGGTAAGATTTTGTTTTGTTAACCCGTAGGCCTGATACTTTTTCAAAGCTCTCCATGATCCACATAGCAGCGTAAGTGCCTGCGGCCGCCTCCCCCAGGTTTATGAGCAGGTCATCTGCATAAAGTGAAATAATATGCTCATGCGTGCCCACCTTAATACCCAAACCATCGCCACCCAATTGAAATCTCTCAGCAAGAGGTTCCATCGCTAGGGCAAACAAAAAGGGGTGAAAGTGGGCACCCCTATCACATGCCTCGGAAGATCTTATACTGGCTAGAAATTGTTTTGCCTGTTTTGACCCTTGCAGTTGGGGCAACATAGAGAAGCCATACCAACTTCACCCAGGCATCCCCCAGAACCATACGCTGCATAACGTCAAATAGGTACTCTCAGCTGACCATATCGAAAGCTTTTCCAGATCGATTGATAAGACTGCCGCATTACGATTACGTATAGCTTCCGTTTGGAAGAGAATAGAATAAAGTCTACTAAGATTATAGGAGGTGTTGCGGGTGGGAATAAACCCATTTTGATCTGGGTGCATAAGTAGCTTCATGTGGGGAAGCAGCCTCCTCGCCAGGACCTTGCTAAGGATTTTAAAATCTAAGTTGACCATAGAGATGGGCCTAAAGTCCACCACTCCAGCACAGATTTCTTTTTTTGGGGGGAGGGGGACGACAAGCACGTCTCGAGTAGTGCCAGGAAGTTCCCCCTTGTTGAATGATGCAGCGTATAGGGTTTCCAGCTGTGGTGCCAGAGCGGTGTATAGCTTCTCATAATATTTCTGAAAAGAGGCGTTAATGTCATCAGGTCTATAAAGTAGGCCACCGGTGCCCCTCAGGTCTCCAACCTAATTACCATGCTAGGAGTCGTCCCGCCCTCCATTCCTCTCTCTGTACCCTGTCAATGTATTCCTTGTAACTGTAGCAGCTCAACTTCCCCAGCACGTTATTGTAGGTTGCACGTGTTTCTTGTAGTCGGGTCAGGGAGGTGGGGTCTAGTCCTTGTGCATTGTCCAACTGTCGTAGCTTCCCCTCTAAGTCTAATATTTCTTGCCGCATTTCTCTTTGCGTCTCAATCAACTGCCCCATGCAGTGACCCTGCACCACTACTTTAAAAGCCTTCCACTCCACTAGTGGCGAGGACGCCATGTGGGTATTTGTGCTAAAAAAGGTCTTTATGAGTGTGGCCAGTGATGTCTGGAAAGGGGCATCTTCCAGCACTAAAGGACTGAGTCTCCAGGAGGGAATCCGTGGCCGGCTCCTAAAGGTGAATAAGTTAGCATCAAGGGGCTGTGATCGGACAATGCGCGTCCAAAATATTCAGCGTGCCTAATAGAACCGCTAAGAGTTGGGGAGCAAAGGAAATTATCAAGTCTAGTGTGTACCTGGTGTATCAAGGATAAGAATCAGTATTCCATGTCTACCTGATGTTGTATTCACCAGATATCTTCGAGGCACCAAGCAACATATCCAATCGCGGAACCCAAATGCAGTACGATGAGAGTGCGCCCCTGGGAGAGAGAGGTGCAAGCGATCAGCTACAACGTCTGCGACACAATTAAAATCCCCACCCAGCAATACCTGCCTGTTCTTATGTGTAGCTATCTTAGCTGAGAGGGAGGACAAGAAAGTAATTGGGTCTTGGTTGGGTGCGTAAATATTACCCAACTCATGGCCTGCCAGTCTACGTGTCATGATTACGTACCTACCCTCAGTATCTACTAGGGTGTGAGTAAGATCAAAGGGGACCCCGGGCCGTATCCATATTAATACCCCTATTGAGAAGGCCGAGAAAGTTGTTGCATAAATCTGAGCTCTCCATCGTTTGCAGAGTTTCTCAAGTTCTGCCTTAATTAAGTGTGTCTCCTGCATGAGGGGGATGTGTACATCTCTACATTTTAAATAGGAGTAAATATTGTGGCGCTTAGCCATGGATCCCAGCCCTCATATATTCCAGGTTAAAAACCTTATTGTTTTCTGTTGATGCACCATAATGGTAAGGTAATTCTTGAAGGCCTCCCCACCGACCCTTTCCCTACACCCAGATTCCCCCCATGATTCACATCTCCAGTCTGCAAATGTCATAAAATAAATTAACAAACAATCCCCTTTCTGAACAACTCCCCGACCCCAGGGCAGTCCGACAACGGCCAGCCGCCGAAACTGCACATAGGTCATTTAAACACTAAGGGCCTCATTTATGAAAAGTGACGCATCGCTGCGTGAAAACAGCGATGCGTCACTTTTCATTGCGCACTCCTCGCGACATGCTGGATGCATCATATTTACAGTATGACGCATCATGTCGCAAGGAGTTACAGATACGTTAGTACTTCTGACATATCTGTAGGTGCAAAAATGACTAATTCCTGGAGTGTGTCACAAAAGTGGCGCAACTCCAGCAACGGGTCATTTCACATGGGCAAGTCCCATTCAAATGTGCCTGCGTCAGTCTTACGCCTGCTGTGAGGCAGGCATAAGATATTGATGCATTTGCGTCCTAGAAGTGACGCAGTGAAAGCTCATAGATTTCACTGTGTCACTTCAACAAGGCTCACTTGCGTCAGAAAGCCCACCCTGCATACATTCTACCTGGCGCAGGTATAATGTGGCGCATGGATTTACAAAGTGACGCATCTACCTAGATGCATCGCTTTGTAAATATGACGCAACATGCACTTTTTTTACGCCGCTGTTGCATCACAAAAAGTGACGCACCAGCGGCGCAAAAGTGACCCAAGGGCTCATAAATAAGCCCCTAAGTGAGGTCTATCCCAGATCCGGCAATGATCACAGGGGGGTTGTCAAAAACTATAATTGTAATCGGGAACTCATAGTCTACCCGTCTTGCAGCGGCCCAGGCCACTGTTAACCCATTTTAAGCCCTGTCAAGCTCCGGGGGGGGCCTACCCTTTCCACCTATTGACCCCTGAGTTCTTTGATTGTCCTCCAGAGTGAAATGATCTCTTCCGCCGTGCCGGGGGTCACATCCGGTAACACCACGCTGCTGCTGCTGGAAGAGTCTGGTTCTACCCTTTCGGTCTCCATCGAGGAGCGGGATCCCGCCTCCAAGGGGGATTTCCTATCCTGCTTGATTGCTGCCACTGTTTGTGGTGCTTCCGCCCTTTCCTTCTCAGTTTGGGAAGATGTCGGTCTTTTTGTGGCTCCCCATCTAGAACGTCTCCTAGATCTCTTTCTGGGTTCTCTGTTCTTGGGTGGCAACTCCGCTGCCTGGGCAAGTCGGGGGCCCCCAGCTTTGTACATTTCTATCCACTCCCAAGCAGCCTTAGGATCTTCACAGAAGTGCATCTTTCCATCCAGGATTATGCGCAAGTGGGCAGGAAAGATCAAAGAGTATTGGAGGCCTGCTTCCCTCAGCACTTTCTTGACCTCCAAGAACGAGGTCCGCCGACTTTGCACATCTAGCGTATAGTCAGGGAAAATGGAGACTCTTTTAGTGTCTACTCCGTAATGTCCCTCTGTTCTTGCTTTATGCAGGAGAGTATCCCTGTCTCAGAAGTGAAGTAGCCTAGCCACCACTGGGCATGGAGGTCGGCCAGGGGCCGGAGGTCTGGCCGGCACACGGTGCGCTCACTCAAGAGTATAAAAGGTCGAGAGGCCTTCAGGGGCCACCACAGTCTGGAGCTATTGCTCTAAGAAGGGCACCGTGTCTTTGCCTTTCACTCCTTCAGGCAAACCAAGCACTCTGATATTGGTTCTCCTATTGCTCCCTTCGGCATCCTCCTCTCTCCGTTCTAAGGTGCAAATCCTGTCCGTGAGGTCCCCCACCTGTGCTGCCAAAGATCGCTGTGCCGGGTCGAGGTCCGCTATAGTGGCCTCCGTGCTTTTGGCTCTCTTGGCCAATTTCTTGTGTTCTTCCCTAAGTAAGTATCTAAACAATACTGTTATGCATTTCCTAATATAAAAACAGGTTGTTGGATGAGGTCAAGCACTCCAAATGGAGTGGGAACTCAGGAGAATTTGCTCCTTTTTGGAAAAAGGCCCTCACACACCCAGCTAGCTAGGTGTCATGCTTCATCATCGGTTCTGCTCCTACTCGGGTCGGCGCTGCAATACCCGATCAGGCGCCCGTGATGGGGCCTACTTGGTGGAGATCTTTATTCCTT
The DNA here is from genome assembly GCF_964204655.1 of Triturus cristatus. Taxonomy (NCBI): domain Eukaryota; kingdom Metazoa; phylum Chordata; class Amphibia; order Caudata; family Salamandridae; genus Triturus; species Triturus cristatus. The sequence goes on along the minus strand of NC_140581.1, from coordinate 744,341,620 downwards.
AAGCCGTTGGGTGCAGTGCGTGTGGGGGCCCTAGAACAGTGTAGGTGATGGTGATATATAGGGAAATCTGAAATTAAAATAGGGAGAAATGGTCCATTCAAGATAATTTTAATGAAGTTGGCCACTTCCCTAATTAAAATGAACAATGCGCGGATATTTACTCTATGGTGTGAGGTTCTACGCTAGTGATAACGGTCAACATGTTTCTTGCCCTTGTATCAAATTGATGGCAATTCTTCAGGACCAATAAGGAACTACCTACACTTTTTGGTAGTGGTCATTAACAATAATTAGTGAGAAATGACCACCGTTACAGTACCCTAAAAAGTGGTGGTACCTGTAGTACAGAAAAACAACCTGCAAAGAAAATAGAATAACAAACATTTGTAACAAACATTAAATGTGTCATGTTTATAAGCACAAAGTCGTATTCGTGAAACTGGTGCACCAATCAGTGTCTATGGTGCATCACACGCATGCGTGATATCAGTGAGTGGTGGAATGCTTTGCACATAAGTTCTATATATTATAGAACGTGTGAGCTTGTAAATAAGGATTACTCTAGGGATAAAAGCTAACAGCTGAGTAGATGCAAATTATAAAAATGAAAGGAAACAAATATGAAAAATACAAAGATTCTCACCCAATTAGGGTCAGCAATGGATCGCAACAGTACCGGCCGGTTGTAGACACTAAGGTGTAGTGTCCTGATATATGGGAAAAGGTAGTTAAAAGAGGCTAGAGCACATGTTTCTCAGGAACAACGGTACACATTAAACATCAAATTGACAGAGCGGGCAAAACCAACAAAAGGTGAATCCCCTTTGTATCAGATTGCGCACAACCGTCTGTCTCGCTGTCAGAGGCACACAGGTACCCAAGGCGGCGTACACAAGGTCCAAGGAGTGAGTACCCAGAATTGGGAAGTGACCCGTTAGTGTTCCTATACCTAGCGTGCTAAGTGCTAGGTCCGTCACTTGGTGATTACTCCCACGGGTCAAATCAACTCCAATGAAGCTGTGTTACGGCGGTTGGGTAGATTAATGTAAACGGGGAGGAGCTCACCGCAAGAAACAAAGATGGAACCAGCACTGTAGACTTTTAGCCCACAGAGACCCCCCTCACAGGAGCAGTGGTTGGCGGGCCGTGCCTCCGCAGATCGGATGGTCTCAGGGGGATGAAACTAGGGGTGGGCGGTAACAAATCTCCGCGAACACGCAGAAATTCCGTGAACACGCGGAATTGCTTCTTCTCGATGCTTTTTTCCAGTTCACAATTGCTGTTTGCGTGCTCGGGGAGAAATATCTCGCACACACGCATTTTGAGAACGCAAACAAGCAAAAAATGTCGCGAAGTCGTGGAACGCAGAATTTTGGGCAATTTCGTGTTCTCTGCGGAACACGAAATTACCCAAATTCCGCAAATTCCAGGAGCGGAACGGAATTTACCACCCAGGCCTAGACGAAACCACAGGAGTGTCGGAAGTCAGAACCCAATATGGATCCGCGTAGCTCGCCCCCGTATTGTGGGCGGGCCAACCAGAGTCAAGAGCAGGCAATTTTGCCATGGTCCATACACAAAGGGATAAAGCGCGGTCACAGTTTACTCACGGTACTACTGGAAGTGGGTCGGCGTCTGTCCTACCCCTCACTCGGCCGGTCCGGGCAATAGCTCAACTACAAATAGCGGAGTTCGGTGGGAGGGGGGGGCGGTACTACCGATGTCTTCTGGGTAGCTAGTGGTGTAACTAGAGCGTCAACCCCCTAATGGGCGCCATATTGGAATTGTCGCGTTGCAGACGCAATGAACACAATGTGACCCTCGCGTCTGTAACCCACATGTTCAATCCCTCATCGGCTATAGGGTATCAGCACAGTAATGTTGAAAACGGTAAATCAATTCATGGGTATGGTCAATTCATCTAATGTCCATGAGTATGTACAGTGCTCGTTTTTTTGTATTTATTGTCAACTAAAAGTTATTAAGAGAAGAGCATGGTGTTCTAATGGTTAACCAGTATTACTTGTCGGTAATCACCAAAACATAAACCAGTGATGGGGGATGACAGAGAGGGAAGGTTGACGTAGTGTCAACGTTATTCTTGATTTGGTTGATAGCAAGGCCCTGCCGTGTCACTAATAGGTGCTGATCAATTCAGAAATTGTATCAAATTGGCACCAATCCACTGAAGGGTCAGAAAAGAAACCATGCCCTACGTGATGGTCATCCCTAATGTGGGTCTAGAAAGGGATGATTGATACAATTATTGAATGAATGTAGGTGTGTATATACATCATCTGATCCCAGTGTCATTTAGGTTAAGAGACTCCACGGAATGTCTTCGTTGACTCCTGCTTTAACTGTGGAAAGTCGTAGGACCCACCGCTGCTCAAGGCGGAACAGTGCATCCCTGGACATTCCTGGGTGTGATTCTAGTACACGCCATTCAAATGAGTCTGGGGGATGTTGTGCTTGTTTGAAATGAGTAGTCATTTTGGTGTTGGTCTTGAAACACCTAAAGTTGCTTCTATGTTCCATTATTCATACTTTGACTGGTCTAGCAGTCATTCCTATATAGAGGAGACCGCATCAATGCTTCAATATGTAGATGCAATTCGAGGTATTGCAATTAGTATGCGTTGTCAATTTCCAGGTTACACCATTGGGAAATCTCAGTACTTTAGTGACTTTCGTTTGGGGACAGGCTGAACATGATCCACAAGGATAATGTCAGTTGATAGGTGGTAGGTCCCATAGTGTTCTTTGTATGTTATTATGATGTTTCCTGGGTCTTGTGTGTATCAACATATCTTTGATGTTGCTGGTCCGTTTAAATGCGAACCTGGGTGTGGCAAGATTCAGTGTACCAGTTTTAAGGATGTTTCAATGTTTATGGATGATACTCCTCAATCGATTAGAGTTAGAGGTATACGTGGTAACGCATATAATGGTTTTGTCTGGTTCTCTGATTCTGTCTTCCAATAGGCTTTCATGGTTGTTGTTTCTAGCCCTTTTGTAAGCTGTATCAATCACCTGTCTCGGGTATTCACGCCGGAGACGGTCTTGTTTTAAAGTGTCTGACTCCTTTTTGTAGTCAGTGAGGGTACTGCAATTCCTCCTAATCCGGAGGAACTGTCCGAATGGTAAGTTTTGCCTGAGAGCCCTAGGATGATGACTACTGAAGAGCAGGAGACTGTTCCTGTCAGTGGGTTTGCGATATAAGGTGCTGGAAATGTTGCCCTCCTCCAGTCTAATCAGTAGATCAAGGAATGGGATCTCACCTTCTGAGATAGTGTTGGTAAATTTAAAAAAGGGGTTCAATGTGTTGATCCATGTGCAGAATTTGTCGCATTTATTGCGATCTCCCTTCCAGAGGATCAGTATGTCATCGATACATCTTTTCCATGACAATACATTGGAGAAGTAGGGGTTTCTGGGATTAAGGATCTCTCTCTCCTCAAAGGCCGACATGTACATACATGCCAGGCTTGGAGCGAATGTGCTGCCCATCGATGTACCCTGAGTTTGATGATAGAGTTGGGTGTAAAATTGGAAATAATTTTCTGTTAGTGCTAGTGTTGCGCACTCCATTATGAAAGCCACTGGGGTGGGGAATCCCACTCTACATTGTTTAAGGCATCCTCAATGACATCCAGGGTTGCCCTTTGAGGAATGTTCGTGTAGAGGGCCTCAACATCCAGGGAAACCAACAGGTTTATTTCCTATGGATGCTGGGTCCCCTCAAGAAGACGTAAAACGTCGGTAGTGTCCTTAATGAAGGAAGGAGTAGCCCTGACCAAGGGTTGTATAAAATGGTCAACGAACTTGGAAAGAGGTTCCAATATGGACCCAATACCTGACACGATGGGGCATCCAGAGACAGGGGTAATCCCTTTATGGTCTTTTGGAAGGCAGTAAAAAAAAGGTACAACAGGTTCTTTGGTTATCAGAAATTCTGCTTCTTTCTTAGAGATCCACCCCTCTGATTGTGCCGAAAAAGTCATAGCAGAGATGGTGCTGATCAGTCTGGGTGTGGGATTCTCTCTTATGGGAGTGTAATATCTCCTGTCACTCAATTGTCTGCGGCTCTCGATATCATAGTCCGCTGTGGACAAGATTACAGTTGCCCCACCCTTGTCTGCCTGCTTGATTGTGATGTTTACATCATTCGCCAGGGCATTGATGGCAGAGGTCTCATCGGAAGATAAGTTGTGAAATGGAGCCAGAGTCATTGTTCTGCTTAGATCTTTCAACACTGCTTGCTCAAACGTTAGTACCTCATTGGGAATCATGACACTATTTGGAGTGAAAGTAGAGGGTCTATGGAGGCCAGAGTCACTCGTAGTGGGTGGTGGCTGATCCTGAAAAAAAGCTTGTAAGCGAATTTTGCGAAAAAAACTTTGTATTTCGCATCTGTCCCTGAACCTGTCACTCTTTGGTGTGGGAACAACACCAAGGCCTTTTTGAAGAACCCTCTCCTCTATAGGTGTGATGGCTCTTGAGGAGAGGTTGATGATCAGTTTTTCTTCCCCCTGGTTTGGCTCCTGGTTTCTACTGATCGTGTCAGCTGGTCCTGCCATTGCACTCTTTTTTGGCCTCTTCTGCGCCCTCTTCCTCTGCCCCAACCTCTGTCTAAAAAAGGTGGTTCAGGTCCAGATTGGAAGAAAGTAAGCCCAATCCCACGGACCCAGTACTAATATCTTGGTGCAGCGTGGCCTTAGAGTCAGCTATGGCCTCCAATATTTTGGTAATTTGTTGCTGAACAGGGTCACCAAGTTCCTTCTCCAGATTATCCTGCAAGGTTTCTTCCGCTTCCTGGGGGGCCCCAGTCTGTCTCGCTCTTGGTTTGCCCATTTCAGCGGTGTTGTTGTGGGTGATACTCGGATAGGCAAGGCTCTGGGAATGTTATTTTGCTGGTTTACACGCACATGTAGTGTTGTGTCCCAATCATGCCAACCACTGCGCAGATATGATGTTCCAGCCAGCACCTGCCCACACCCCCACAGGCGGGGAAACCCCACTGTGTCGCCAAACCTTCATCAGTACTCCACGGTCCCTGGCTAGAACACCCCGAGTCGAATCACCTCATTAGGGGCCAATCCTCCGTCTAGGACAAAGCTATTGTAGAAGGGACTGCCTGTGCTGACCAGCCTCATGCAAGCAATTAACGTCTCTGTGGTGGTTCTCCTCTCAGTCCTGCATCGAGTTGTATTGTTATTCCTGCGCCAATCTGCTTACTGGTCTACAACTGTGCCCACAGAGCACCACTACCAGCCAGCCACGTCAGCCTCAGACTACATTATTCGGGCTCAGCTGCTTATGGCACAGTCGATTTTCAGAGGAGGTGCCTCCACTCTCCAGTCCCTTGAGAACTGTTATCTCCCCCAGCTTAACTGCACAGTACCAAGCTACTACAGGCACCGGGTCCAGCCACTGGGCGTGATAAAATTTTAGCGCCTCATCTCAGTCCTGAATTCCGTGCCTCACCTCTCGTTCAGCCCGACTCTCTCAGGTAGGCTACCTCTCCTACTGGGGCACTGCAGTTGTCGGCCAGGCCTGACAAGCGCTGTCCTGTATTCCCCTCAACCAAGCCTCTCGGGAGCCCGCTCAGCATTGTGCCAGCAATCTCGACCTCAGTCCACCACCAAAACAGATCTAGCCGGGTGAATTGTCAACTTGGGGTGACCGTTCTGTAGATTGTGCCTAGTGAACTCCCCCGGGTAGCAGAAGACCTGACAGATCTCACCGGGGTCTCTCCTTGTCTCCAGGACTGCCACCAGTCCCGTACGTGTAGTTCTGGCCCCCCACCTCTGTCTGCCGTGAGGGTCCGGATCACTGCGCTGACTCTGCTCCGAAGTGCACTCCCAGATGCCTTCACATGATGAGCAGTCTCCCGGGGGCTCCCTCCCCATGTGCCGCGTTCAGCAGGGGACCCGATGAACCTCACCGTAGTCACTTCCGGTCTCCCATCACAGGCAGCCTCAGACGCTCTCTCCGGTGCCTCCTTGTGGCTGTCAAGGAGTCGGTCTTTTCAATAGGAGGCATTTCTCCACCCACACACCACCGGTGCGCAGCTCTTGAATGGGTTCACCTCTGTTCAAGGACCGTGGCAACAGACACAGTTCTCAGGAGGCCTGCTGTCGTACATACACATACAGTGTGGCAGAGTCACGTCACCATCTTGGGTCCGCTCAGCGTCATCCCTTGGCAACCTGACCTCTTGTACCAGCCCTCCCTTCACAGCGGAAGATTCGGCATCTGACTCCTGGGCACCTCCGACCTCTCAAGCAGTCTTTCTGGTCAGAGATCGGGCCCCCTCCACTGCCAGGGCATGCGGATAATTGAGGGCCGTTGCGGAGCTACAGTCTCACACCACCACCATCATCAGCGTTCAAGCCATGCCCTCTCACTGTCTTTTGAGAGAGGGATTTTTTTTTTATTACGTCATACGATCTACCATTTCAGCCTAGGCGGAAAGGCTTGCTAAGGCTATTAGCGTCATATATAAGACACCTATTAAGTGGATTGTGGTCAATGGGAATCTTACTAGGTTAATTAACTTAGAGCCAGGGACAAGACAGGCAAGACAGGGGTGCATCTTATCTCCTTTGCTCTTTGACTTATATATTGAACACCTAGCATGTAAAATTAGGGCTAGCCAAAAAATCTTGCAATTTGAATGGAATGGGTGGGTGAAAAATGTGGCCTTTATGCGGACTCTCTAATGATCATTTCAAGAGACTGTACCCATATCTTAAAAAGATGTTTGCTGAGCACATTCAAGTCCAATAAAATAATTCCAGCGTCTCTTCAAATTTAGTAATTCAACAATATCAAAGTTCAAAGTTTAAATTCCAGACACCAGAGTCCAGTTGTTTTCACCGATGGTCCACTTTATTCAGATAGTAGTTAAAGACAAAACTCTGCAACCTTTCACCGATGGTCCACTTTATTCAGATAGTAGTTAAAGACAAAACTCTGCAGCCAACACGTGTTTCGTTGGGAAAACGTCTTTTCCACACAACTTCCTCAGGGCTGCAACCCAAGCAAAATAGTAACATAAGTTTCCATCTTCCCTATTACAAGTCTCAAAGAAGAGCTAAAAAGTTTTATATCAATTATCAAAATAATATATCACCGCCTAGGTGAAGAAAGCACAGCGCCTCCAATTTGTGACTTTTCTTAATATAACTCTTCAATGCTCCCCAGTGTCTGAGATATCATTATACATATCTTACCATAAAACAAGCTGACATTCAGAGAGCTAAGCAATCTATATCATACAACATATACTCTAAGTCACCTTTGTATTAGAATCTTGAATACAATACTGTAAAAACCACGTATTTCTTCTCCAGTATAAATGCCTCGGTATGGACCTGAAATGGCAAGGAAACCCTTAGTCTTGCCCGTGCCCCAGCACACAAGAGTCAGGAAAGCTACATATCATTTATTAAGTTACTCACACAAGACCCCTAAATTGTTATGGAGGTCTTACTTCTAATCATCTATGGTTCTCAAGCACCAGGACTCTTCCTGATTCAAAACATTAATTGAGCTCATGTAGACCTAACCTGCGTCTCTGTTACATGTGGAGACAATCCTTGATCCCCACGCAAAATTAAATTATATTTAGAGGCCAACTGTTAATAAAAAATATATAAAAGAAGTAAGTGATAATCCAAAGTACCATGTCAAAAGAAAACTACAGGGCTGGGACCAACCTGCTAGTATATAAATCTATCACCCACGTTTAATATCTCACGTGTGTGTACTAACGTCCACGTAATTCTGAAGTATAAGATGTACTGTAAGTAAAATTACAATAAATATATTCTAATCCTAATCTTCTCAAATTCTATATTTAGAAGGCTCACCTATTATGCTTGTTGGTGCCCGTAATAAAAAGAGTCACTAAATAAATATAGGCACCTTCTAGTCAAACTTATCACTAGAAATCAAAGGATAGGCTGTCAGTTTTGACCCCTATTTCATAATATAGTAACTCGTAATTCATTTATAAGTAACCGGCTTACCTAATCTTTATAATCAAAAATGTATAAGGCAGCCTCCAGTCCCTCGTTTCTCAGTAGCTATATATGCAACTGTAATTTCTTCATCCTGCCGAAAGAGAATATTTCCCTTAATTAATCGAGTTTCTTAGTGGAAAACAGAAGACTAAGCCCTTTTTTTCACGTTTGACACTCACCGATCATTTTCAATTCTAGGTCTGCTATCGTCCGGTAACTCTCCGAGTACCAGTAGTCGGCGTCTACCTTAGGCGCCATCTTGATTAAGTATCATGATACCGGAAACTGAGTTTACAGACCGGTTTCTAAATTATTTCGCGCAGAAGCCCCATGTTATGGCTTCAAACAAATAAAAATCCATAATTCAAGTATTTAAGGCATTTAATTAATAAACGGAATATTTCCGTTATTTTTTTTCTACTCCAGTGTCAGGTACTAACAGCCTCATAATACCTATAAGAACAGCGGAAATAATATAATTTACTTTAATATTACCATTACATTATACATTACTGTATCTATTTGAAAACATTTCGAATTCACTGATTTTAAAGATCGGTGCGACCGCCATCTTGGATTGGGGCCGTTTTTTATTTTTATTTTTATTTTTATTAAGAGAATACAGTATCCTACAAGGGAATATCGGGCATTAGTCTGACATCCATAATCACCGTCATATACCCAGAGTATAAGGTATCTCACTTTCGGTTTATGAATATTATACTCTACTCTATATATTGCTCTATACTGAAATGCGATAGTCAAGTATTCCTGACTCCGTGCACCAGGGTCGTCCCAAGGCACATGGGACCCCCCAACCACAACAGGTCCCAAACCATTACACCTACGTTATTACATGTCGTGGAACATGTTTAGGGGGAGCAACCAATATACAGTCAACTCAAAACATCCGCATAATTAGTGTTACTTTGCAGGCAGAGTTTTACAAAAGTATTGACAACATTTTTCTCGCAAAACGTATTAAACATTCCTATTATTGTTATTTCTCATTCTAAAACAACACTCTCTGGCCTGATTAATACATAACTTTATATTTTCCACAACCTTGGGAGGCATATCCAGATATTCATTACAGTCTACTTATCTCCCAGGAAAAATTGTAGTTCGGTATCAATATTAAGTCCTTCTTCTACAGCTTGAAGGACCATAATCCATCTTGCCTCCCTACGTCTCAACTTTAATATTCTATCACCCCCTCTTCTATCTTTTGTCACATGCTCTATCCCATGATAGGTAAATTTATGATTTATGGAATCACTTCTATTTAGTACTGCATGGGAAGCAATCGGGTACCGGGTGTCACCATTTCTTAAAGCACGATAGTGTTCAATTATACGGTCCTGAAGACTCCTAACTGTACTTCCAACGTAAATTTTGCCACATGTACAGGTAATTACATAGACAACAAATGGTGTTTCACATGTAATAAAACTCTCAATATTAAATCTGCCAGTGTTATTATATTCAAAAGACGTCACTTTTTTCTTAGCCCACCAACAAGAACTGCAATCCCCGCAATAATAAAAGCCATTATTGCGTATACGTAACCAATCACTTTGAGATGCCTGTTTCGCTGGTTTCGGATAACTTGGGCTCACTCTATTAGCAATTGTAGTTCCTTTTCGAAATGCAATACTTGGTTTTTCAGTTACGAACGGTAACAGATCATTATCCGAACGTAAAAGATGCCAATGTTTGTTAAGAATTGTATACAAATTATTACTCCCATGCCCAAAACTGCTTTGTTAATCATTCTGTCTGCATACCCTCGGTATTTGAACCTATTCACCATGTCTTTCAAATTGTACTTGAAGTCTTCATCTTTAGAGCAGTTCCTCCTCGCTCTTACCATTTCCCCGTACGGGATTGAATTAATTTGACTACTTGGGTGGCAACTATCAGCACGTAATAATGCATTACAACTGGTTTCTTTGCGGAACATCCGACTATACAATCTGTTATTCTCAACATAAAGTTCTATATCTAAAAAGGTAAATTTTGTCTTATTATAATGTGATGTAAAAGTCATATTAAGGTCATTGGTATTCAAATATGCAAAAAATTGTTCCAATTCCTGTGTTGTACCTCTCCAGAAAAGTAGACAATCATCTATGAATCTGCCCCAGTAACAGAGGTGATCTATCCAGCGTTGACCCTGTGGGCCCCAGATCCACTTCGCCTCTAAGCGACCCATATAAAGGTTCGCAAAGGACGGAGCAAATCTGGAACCCATCGCCGTACCAAGCTTTTGTTTATACCAGGCAAATTCAAATAGAAAATAGTTGTTTTCTAAGACTAGTTTAGTCATTTCTAACAACATTGCTGTATGATTCATGTATTCGATAGGTCTATTGTTAAGAAAACTCTCAACAGCTTGTATCCCCATTCCATGATCAATATTTGAGTATAAAGAAACTACATCAAGTGTAGCCAAAATCATGTCATTGTCCCAGACCATATCGTTCGTGATGTTCAACACATGCTTAGTATCCTCAATATGGGAGGGTAAATGTACCCATATCTTGCCTGTGCTAGAACAACTTTTAATAGACTTTGGTAATGTCTCCTGAATTAACTGACAAAATGCTGAGATCATGTCTTGGAACACTCAATGAAATAACCTTTTGATTAAACGAGAGATAAGATATCTAGGGGTGCAGGTTACGCAGGACCTTACCAAGATAGCCCAGGTAAATTTAGAGAACGAAATGAAAGAGTCTAGAGCACTGTTAAGATCCTGGGGACGCTTTCAATTCTAGGTCGCACTAACTTGGTGAAAATGTCAATTTGTACCAAATTCACATTTATCTTTGATGCAATCCAGCTACTTTTCAATCCTAAAGCCAAAAAAACGCTGCAAGGATAAATATCAAGTTTTATCTGGTCCTGTAAGGGAGAGAGGATCACATGGAGGAAACTGCAAAGATCGAAGTTAGATGGTGGCCTTGCAGGGCCCGATTTTCAGTTTTACTGTTGGGCCTTCCAGTTAAAAAATTCAAGATCTCTTCTACTTAATTCAGTTTGATTTCCTTCAGCCTCCAAGCTTTGACAAAAATACCTTCTGATGGCGATAGGTTCCTTTTTAAGTTTGGTCACCCCAAATTCTTTAAGAAAGTCAAATTAAAGACTTTAAGAGCTGCCAGTGAGCTTTGGTACCAGATAAGAAGAATCTTGAAGATACTATATTACAGCATTCGTGCCCTGATTTGGAATTCTCCAGGGACCCCTAATGGCCTAAAGGATAAACTGGTTGCCCCATTGATGGAAGTAGGAGTAAATGAATGGGGCAATTATTGCGGGACAACAAATTAGTCTCCTGAGAACTTTTAAACACTAAAATGAACCAGAGGTTTTCTGGTTTAAGTTCTATCAAATATCGAGTTGGGCTCGTAGCTTTGGTAAAGATGGGGAAGGAAACAAAGATTGGGAAAAGAATAATGTAGACTCTTCATGCCAAGAGAAATATATGCAAAAAAGGGCAACCAGAGGTCCTTTTATAGAAGATTGAAAGACTTCTGGACTGCCTGACCATTACATTCTCAACAGGATTTTAATAAACACCCAATTCTGAGAAAGAGAAAGAGCGGGTGGTGAGTACCCCTATACATTGCTTCATTGAAAAAAGGATTCGTCAAATGCTTTTCATGCAAATATTTCAGAGAACTGAAGAAGGAATGACTATTACTGTCACAAGCACTGTTCCCAATAAGCTACGCGCGTGAGCGGGCACACACAGAAGTCACCCTAAGCGCGCAGTGTGCTGTATTTAGCTCGCACTCCCGCAACACCTTTCGCGTTGCCGCTTTTAAAATGCGAGCGGCGCGAAAAACTGCCATTTCCTCATTGCGGGAGACGACGATTCTTACAGTGCACAGCTGCGGGGCTGATTGTGGTCCTTTGAATTGGTATTCGTGTTAATTGCAGCGCACACGGGCGCTGCGATTAACATGAATACTAACTCAAAGGGTCCCAATCAGCCCCGCAGCTGTGCACTGAAAGAAAAGTAATGCAGAGTGTCAAACACTGCGTGTGCTAAAGCACACGTCGTGTTGGAGACTTTGCTTTTGTTTTTTTAATTGTGCACAACTGCGGGGATACTTGGTTACAGGACTGCTGTATAGTGGAGCATGTGGAATATTTATTGATTATGATTAGTTTCTTAAGAACTACCAGGCACATGCATCAAGCAAAAATGTGCTCGCAAAATTAGCGATTAGCAATTTGCAAGCGCATTTTAGCATTTCCCTATGCATAAGCAAAAAACCAATAATCCCAAAAATACTGACTCGCAAATACCGGGATTCCTGAAATAGCGAATTCTTATTAGCGAAATAACGAATTGCAATAATTAATCGCAAATGGATACATCAAAAATCGCTAATAGCGATTTTCCCCAAATTCGCTTTTTAGCAAGTGCAGATTAAGGAGAATCATAAGCAGGTGGTAAAAAAATGTTGGGACAATTTCAGTTAGGTACAACTGGTGAGCAGGTGAGGGGTATTGCAACTTACCACTGAGTCCATATAGGACGCACACAAAGGCGGCACACTACTTGTTTGTGAGGAGGATGAGGATCCATGCAGCATGCCAGGCCTGAAGGAGATTCCAGGAGAGGGCATTCTGCCTGCGCATCACTCAGTTGTGACAAACTAATGATGACATATATGACTAGTACAGGATCAAGGCTGCCATGTAACTTAACCTCATAGCTGAATTCTAAACACCAATGCAGCGCAAGACACGTAGGACCCATGCCATCCCTCCCCATGTCCAGGTGTAATGTTGCCTGCACCTACTTGCATCAGGAGGTGTCCAGGGGGTAGTGGCACTAGCAGGAGGGGTATCACAAGGCTCACACTCACGTGTCCAGAGAACCTTTCTGGCTGCCATGATGACTCAGGCCCACAACCACATCAGCCTCCCCAAAACCCAAATGGAATTGAACCCACCCAAACTCCATTCATATTGAATGGCACTGTTCCCTAATGTGATATGAATGCATAGATTGCACCCACGAGCCATATGTCCACCGTCAGTCAATGAGTAGATCTTCCGTAACTGGAAATGTTAGCACTCCATCAACGTTCAACCAATGTGCAATGTGAATGACATCATGCACAACATCGTTGCGCAATCTCCTGGGAGCATCCATGATTCATACATCTCCCGACACATTGGCATACACACACGCCTGCTCAGGGGTGGATATGGCGAGGGACACCTGCTAGGTCAGACAATATGCTAATGCACACTAAATCATTCTGTAATGGCAATGCATACCTGACACATACGTATTCCACACTACCCTGTAGGTGATAGTGCATACGCCGTGAGGAACTATATCATGACTCCATAGTTGAGCCCTGGATCCCAACAGGAGCAGCGGTACAACGCAGCACACACCAGGACAGGTCATGTGATTGAACGGTCATTTGGATAGCTCAAGAGTTGCCTCCACATCCTGCACAGACCTGGTGGTGCGATGCAGGACCAGCCGGTGACCCGCTGTAGGATAGTGGCAGCATGTGCAATGTAGCCCAACGTGGCTCCCACAAGACGCATACCCATAGATGCCTACGGCACTGCGGACAACCAGCCCCCTGTACACCCACCACACCCACATCCTGCAAGCTCAGCGGAGGTGCTGTTGATACGTGCCCACATCACCCAACATCACTTCAAAGGTACGTAATCATGATACAGAAACTATCAATCTTTACATGCAAAGTTTTTATTTGCGCGTGAACATGGACTGTTGTGTGTCTACACATACACGTAGCCTAGGGTTACATTCACGGCATGTACCAAGGCACCATTGTAAATAAGGATTGGGACTTCATTAGCAGTCCCTCTGTATGTCCTGACCATGGTTACGCCACCATGGCTAATTGTCCTGACGGATGTGTGTGCTCAGCGCTTCCTCCCACGCACACCGAGGCGTCTTTCTCCTGCATCGGCATCCCCACCCATTGGTGCAACTGTAGGTGTAGAACGGCGTGTACTACACCTCCTGCCGGTGCTGACTGGCGCAGACATGCAGCTGACGCTGGATGCCCCCTCACTTCCCTCATCTCCAGTGGCATTGCTGAGGCCACCTGCAACAGCCTGGAGCTGTTCGACAGCTGTGGTAACTTGGCCAAGGGCCCTTGCCACGTCCCCACAACAATGCCCCATGTCTATCTGCATTGCCACCGACCTCCGTGACAGCAGTGCAGTGGCGTTGCACAACTTATTGTTGGATCGTGTATATCCAGCCAGGCGCGCCATGAATTGTCGATGCCTCCTCCGCTCCGTGTTCTGTCCCTTCTGCATCACACGCACGAGCTCATGCAATGTGGCGTTGGTGTCCCTGTTGCCCTCCACAACTGCTTGAGTGAGTTCACTCATGCGATCTGCCATGGTGGAGAGGTTCTTGTTTAATTTGCCCATTTGCAGGCTGATGGCTCCCATGTGTCGTGCCTGCTGGCGCTGCACCCTCGTCATCTGCACCTCAACACCTCCCCAGACATTTGGAGTCGATGCCTCCTGTGCTGATGTGTGGCCCCTTGCCCTGTGTCTTCACGTCAACTGGACCGGTGCAACGGGGTGGTGGTGGTGGACCTGACACAAGGCTGGCTTTCTGCAGTTGCCCTTTCAGGTTCCGGAAGGCACTCCATTGGCTGAAGGGGAGGGACTGTAGCCCTGCGCCGTGTGGGTGTCTGGGGTGTGCTGGGAGGTGTGACTGGTCTGGCAACGGCAGGCTCTGCAGTGGACTGTGTGCTCTCCCTGCATTCGCTCCCATCACTGTCTCCTTCCTCAGTACCTGTGGTGTGAAACAGTGCAGGTTTACAATTAGTTTGGGATAATGTTTAGCAACTTGCTGGCACATGCATCAACAATGCCATTTGCGATTCCTTAATAGCGAAAAATAAGGATTCGCTAATAAGGAATAGCAAAAGGCTATGCATGTAGAAATCGCTTACAAAATAGCAATTTCTAAACATTCCTTAATTGCTACTCGCAAATTGCGAGTCGCAATTAAGGAAAACCTCCCCATTGATTCCTATGGGCCTAGAGGCCCATAGGAATGAATGGGAGGACTTTCTCAATTTGCTAATCTCAATTAGAGAATCGCAAATTGCTCATGCTATTTCAAGGGTGCCAGGGCGTCAAAAAGGACACCCTGTTGCACCCCTGAAATCTGCATATGAATACATCTTGCACACACACATGCCCCAAGGGCATGTGTGTGTGTAAAATGGAACTTTGAAAAATGCACTTTAGTGCATTTTTCAAAGTTTTTGCAAATTACCATGAAGTTCAACTTCATGGTAATTTGCTCCCCCTATTAGCGAAATCGCTAATTTTTAAACTTTCATGCATTGCATTTAAGGAATCTCAATTTGGGATTCCTTAAATGCAATCGCAATTTAAGGAATCGCTATTTAGAGATTTCTTAAATAGCGATTTTTGCATTTGGGATGATGCATCCCAAATGCAAAAATACCAGGCGCAAAGGGGCAGATTCTGCTAATCTGCCCGTTTGCGAGCAGGTTTCTCGTTGATGCATGTGGCCCATGGTGATTTTGGCTGCTCTTACGTTCTCACTCTCTGTAATCACTGTCTGTAATGCATATTGGGCACAATGGTCACACAAAGTGCAATGTGACTCACTAATTGGTTCAGGGGACTACGACTCCCATGATGCATTAGTAGCTGTATATGGACTGTGGCCTGGGGTTGATTACAGCTGCTTGCCTTCTTATTGCTGTATGGGTGCTATTTTAATTTACATTGATGGGTATATTATAGTGCCTCTTACCTTGTGTACTGCAGGCTGCACCGGATGTATCCATCTGCGTCACTCCCACTGCAGCTTCTGGTAGGATTGTGCCCTCCACCAGGTTCTCCAGGGCTGTGTTGTCCGGGACTGTCGAGGGTCCTCCTCCAGTGCTCTTTGCCTCCCTCAGCCTCTGGGCAATTCGCTCCTTCGCACGGCTCCGCAGATCATACCAGCGTTTCCTTAACTCTTCAATGCTGCGGTGTGTCACACCCACAGCATTGACTTTTGATTTGATTCTGTTCCAGATGCGTCTTTTCTCAGCCTCTGGGACTTTTAGGGAGAGCTTCCCAAAGAGCTTGTCATGGCTCTTTACAACCTCTTCAATGAGGTGCTCCAGTTCCCTCTCACTAAACTTTATCTTTTTTTTTCTGGCACCTGCCCCCTCCTCTGCTGATGTGTTGGCCATTTCCTGTGTTTGCAGTAGTCTGGATGCCAAGTCTTCCTTTCCACAGCTCTCCACAGGCACTCTGCTTCCTGCTCTGGCTTCCTATGGGCACAGACTGCACCATCGGAAGAGTTACTTTCTGGTTGTGAGATCATCAGGCTGCTCCCAATGCGACTCGGTAAATGTGCGATCTCGCAATTAGCGATTTCGCTAATTGCGATCTCACAATTAGCGATCTCGCTATTTGTGAGATCTCAATTTGTGCGTTTTCAGCGATTAGCGATTTTTGGGGATTTTTCGGTAACGCATTTAGCGATTTTTACCGATTCGGTATTTTTTCGGTATCTGCGTCATGCATAGGAGATACCGAATCCTTATTTGCGATTCCTTAATCGCAATTAAGGACTCGCTATTTCTTAGCTTGATGCATGTGCCTGTACATTCCCAAAAAGATGGCTGATGTTGCCCTGATCTGTTAATAGTACGCTATAGGCTTCAGGACTAAATAGGTAGGTTTTATTACCATTACAGTTCATTTTTTGAGACTAGACAGAAATGATTTCTTTTGATATCAATGAATCTCCCAATTATGCTGTGATTGTGGGAATTCTTTGGCTATGGACACATAATCTGGCTATCAGTTAGGCTACCAAAAACAGTTTTGTCATTACCATTGCTGTGCTACTGGAATTTATTTGTCACCTATTAAAGATATCAAAGATTCCACAGCTACTACAAACGTAATCATGGCTAATCTGTATTCATTCCCACCTCAGAATCATGCATATGCTATAGATTTGCTAAACCTGAGGTCTGCTCACGTTTCCTCATTGGAAATATAATTTAGTCTAGGTACAAATTTCCTATAATGTATATTCCTGTCTCGGCGAATCTTTTGATGATACATTGGCTCGTCATTATACTGAACTGTCACTTATTGACATACAACTATTACTCCTTCTCACCATATGGTTGATATTCTTCCGTCTTTCATAGAAAGAGTCAAAGAAGCACAGTGTGGAATGGATCACAATTATTTAGAGGCTCTTCCTCCTAGACTACACTTACACAATGTGTTGATTTTGATTTCAGCCAACTAGCTATCTATATGTCTACTAAAAAGCTACAGTTGAATGCAAGACGTGAATATGTCATGACTCAGCCATTTCAGATCACAGAAGAGTCAAGACTAAATTACATTGAGTTCTATATTTATTTCAGTGCCCACAGTTCATGCAGATGTTCAAGAATATATACTTTCTTGACACATTATCATTATCATTATCATTATCTTGT
Organism: Triturus cristatus; assembly: GCF_964204655.1. Classification (NCBI taxonomy): domain Eukaryota; kingdom Metazoa; phylum Chordata; class Amphibia; order Caudata; family Salamandridae; genus Triturus; species Triturus cristatus. The sequence goes on along the minus strand of NC_140581.1, from coordinate 744,324,066 downwards.
CAGTATATTTCCAAAGTTTGGAATATCTAAAGCGTCTACCAGTAGCTCCTGAGCCTTGGCATATGCTCTGCCTTGATTTTATAATGGATCACACAGACCCAGAAAGATATCAAGCCATTATTGTTACAGTTGATAGTTTTTCAAAGATGGCTGACTTTTTCACTTTGTCTAAGTTACCTACAGCTGAAGAAATATCTTAGTGGTTTTGACAGACATTTTTTAATCGTCATTGTTTACCACATTCAATAATTTCAGAAAGAGGAACCAAACATCTTTCACATTCTTGAAGGCTATTTGAAAGGCACTAAATCAAATAAACTATTTCTTCAGGTTATCACCCTCAGTCCAATGGGCAAACTGAGGCCACTAATTAGGGTATTCAATAGTATCTTCGATATTACAAAAATATCACTCTAGATGATTGTGCTTGTTATGGACCAGGAGCTGAATTGTTTTACAACAATGTGACTGATAGTAGACTCATGGTTTCACCACTTTTCTCTTTGCAAAGTTTTCATCCTCAAATGTTCTCTTTTTCACCTTGCATTGATCATTTGGTTACAGAAGCTACTGAGTACATGGGTCATATACAGAAACAAAGGCATGAATCATCTACAGACACAACGACAACTATATCCTGAGAGAATATGCCATTCAAGTTTCAGATAAAGAAAAGTGTTGACAAATTTAGATCAGCTTCTCCTTCTGTTGCTTCTGCGAATAAGCTTTGGTTATTTTCCAGTTCATACCTTACCAGTCAACTTTCAGCCACAGTATATTGGTCAATTTTTCATCATTCATCAGTGTAATCCTGTAGCCATTGATTTGAAGTTGCTACTTACTTGGAACATTCATCCTGTTATCCTGCTTTACTATTAAACCATTATGTTTCTGGCCCAGACCATCATTTAATAATTGAGATCAGAGACACCTCCTATCATAGTGCAAGGCACAGCTGCACTTCATGTCAAGCAAAATGGACTGAAGTTCAGAAATTGCATGATTCTCGATTTTCTTCAATTGTTTTATATTTCGGAAAAATTATGCATTCACTGTATATTCTTGGGAAGACACATGTTCAATCCATGTTCCCTTGCTTGTTTGCCATATTTTCCAGCAGCATCCTGATGAAACTGTAGCTTCAGGGGGGGTATACTGTTAAAGCTGGGCACAGAAATCACAGAAAAATGAAGTGTGACCTCTTGGGCCTAGTAACTGTGAAGTAGCTCATTTTCTAGCTTCATACTTGGTGAGCATTGAGGACTTTGTTCTTGCGTGCCCTGCTGACCTTGGCTTCCTTTTGAACACTTGCGTCATTCATCATCTTTAATAAAAGGTAGCTGCATGAACTGCTTCTTGGTGTCCTGCAGTTTTGCCCTGACACACGGATTCCTGCAAGGTCCAGGGGACCACAACATCCAGCAGCCCTAGCGCACAGACGCGCTATTAAAATCAAGACGCTGGCCCACGGCCCCTTGTAGCCGCATAAACTGCTTCTTGGTGTCCCGCAGTTTTGCCCTGACACACGGATTCCTACAAGGTCCAGGGGACCACAACATCCAGCAGCCCTAGCGCACGGACGCGCTATTAAAATCAAGACGCCGGCCTGTGGCCCCTTGTAGTCGCACAAACTGCTTCTTGGTGTCCCGCAGTTTTGCCCTAACACACGGATTCCTGCATGGTCCAGGGGACCACAACATCCAGCAGCCCTAGCGCGCGGACGCGCTATTAAAATCAAGACGCCGGCCCGCAGCCCCTTGTAGCCGCATAAACTGCTTCTTGGTGTCCCTCAGTTTTGCCCTGACACACGGATTCCTGCAAGGTCCAGGTGACCACAACATCCAGCAGCCCTAGAGCGCGGACGCACTGTTAAAATCAAGACACAGTCCCGCGGCACGAGACGCACGCGGGGATGCGCATGGGCAAAGCCCGGGCCAATTGCGGGCCCGTCTATGCCTGTCGGAGCCCGGAGGAGGCGGGGCTGGGCCACCCCTCTAGCAACAGCGCAAAGGTCAGGTACTGTTTTACTTTGGTAAAATTATGTTGAATAGAACGGCCTTAGGGGACAAGGACACAGGAGGGGTAACTGCGGCTCTGGATTCATTTCCGATTAGAGCGGCAAGTGTTCTTACACAGGAAATAGAGCTAACTGAAAGTCACCTTTCAATGGAGCCGAATATTTTCCCTCTGGGGGTAACTCTTGACAGATCCATCGAAGCCATATTGGCTACGCAATCATCTTCGATATTGTTAACATCATAAGACCTCCCACCAGGCCAAAAGGGGTCTAGGCCTTCAGTTTCACCTACTCAGTCACCTACTCAGGCTATAGTAAGGAGGGAGACAGACATTTCTCCTGGAAATACGCCCCAAAAGGAACTTACGCCTAAACCATCGACTAAGCGCACCAGAACTTGGGGCACTTCAAACACAAACACAGAGCAAAAACTTTCCAAAGACACTCGTGCTACTAAACCAAAAGGACCAAAAACTAGGGCGACAAACACGAATATTCTAACAACAGCCCCCTTAGTGGATAGCCTTTCATTACCCCAAGTTCCTCCAGACGAGACATTCTGGACTGAAGTAACCAAAAGGCTGACAACTATAATGGACCCTATTTTATTAAAATTGTCCCAAATTGAAAATAGGTTGGTGGATTTAGAGTCATAAAATTGCCTATTATTATCAAGAGACCCTCCTTTAAGAGCCCTCATTGTGGAAATTCCTAGAGACAATAATTTGATTCAACTGAATAAAAGTTTGGAACCATCTACATCTAAAACAACGCCAATTCTACCGGTTGGTAATATATTGATTCCACCATTGCCGCAAATAGGAATGCCCAATCCAAATATAACTTGGGATACTCCAAACCTTCAAGAGAAGAGAGAAAGCGATTAATTGCGACAGGTACCACCATCCCAAGAGGATCCAGGAGGGCCTAACCAAGCAATGGGTCCTTCTGAGACTTATACAGGTGTACAAGGCAACCAATTGCACCAATCTCTTGATCTCCCACCAGCAGCAGCTCCACTGGTACTGGTTTTGGTGAGCGTACCCCCACTCCGAGAAAATCAGAGTGAATCCACAAGCCAGTTGATGGACAAATGCCTCCACTGGCTAATAGCCAATCTTAGGGGTTCACAAACGAGAAGTTATCAACTGTCCACTAAAATCATAATGGCAATGAGAGTGGACTGGGTGGGTGGTACAAGAAAGTCTTTTACTGGTGACTGTGTGGTTATTATTTTTAATGATCCATTTACGGGACCTTCTCTCTTAGATAACCTTCATAGATTTTCCCCAAGGATTTCGTAGATTATTCCCCTATCATTGGATTACTTTTATAATCAATGTGTGTTAAGCCACATAGGGCCCATGGGAACTGCAGAATTCCAATAGTTGTAGCCCAGAGAGTCAATGAAGACTCCAATGCTAGCTCAGGGTTAAGGCTGCAGAACAGATTTAAACCTCTCTCAGCTTTGAAGCTGTGCGATTGACTAAATCCTCCACTAGTATTACCTGGGAAAGAATACACTTTGGCTACTCCGGTGTCAAAGCCACAGGCAAAACCATCAACTTCCTTAGTCGTAGATGGGCCTAGCTCTTTAGCAATTTTTAACCCAAGTAGTCAGGAGAGGGATATGAGTACCGTACCAACGCTGACCACTGTAGAAGAAACTGGGTACACCATGGCATCATGGAATATAGCAGGAATAGCCTCTAAGATAGGACATCATGATTGGCAAACCATATCATATTCTTTCAAGAGACATGGGCCATGGACCCAATTTTCTTCCCCGGGTTTTGTATTTTCCATACCTCAGCAACTCTCTCGACATCTGGGAGGGCGAAGAGAGGGTTATTAACTCTTATTGCGAATACTTCACCATATCAACTTAAGCCTGTTGGCTCTACCAATAGCCACTTTCAACTTTTTCAAATGGTTAATGGAAAAAAGGATGCTTGGCTAATTATCAATTATTATAATAATGAGTTTGGGAGTAATATAAAGGTACCTTTAGATACATTAGTAATGGAGATAGAGAAACTTTTTTTTTTACTTAAAACAAGGGGCGTGTAAATATTATATGAACAGGGGATTTTAATATGCATCTATGTAATTATATGGGACTATGGTATGTGGATTAGATGACCCTTATGGTAACCCTTTATGGCACTTTATACACAATGAGTATGGCAAATCCTTAAATAGATTATTGCACAAGTGAGAATTGGACATAATGAATGAAGTAAAAGAAGGAGAGCCAGGGAGCACTTTTAGAAGGGGAAACCAAGAGCCTTTGATAGACTTTGTTTTAGCATGGGCTTCATTAAAAGGAACAGTGGCTCATAAGGGTACTCAGTTCTCCAGTTACAGTTACCAAGCCATCTTTTATATTCAACTAAATAATTTATCTAAACTAAAAGGCCATCACCTGATATTGGAGGGCGTATCCGTGTCAAGGAAAAATGGCTACCAATTGAAATGGTAACACGCCCAAAAGCTAAACCTGGTTCCCGAACTTTTAGCTCAATCTAAAAATAAAATGATATTGTGTCTGGAAGAGAGCCCCCGCCCACATTTATGGTAACGCAGTTTACGGCTCCCTTGATGAAATTAAAAGAAGCACTTACTCACACAAAGGCATTGTCCAACATTCGAACCATTCATTGGTTTGATCCAGCATGCTCTCAAGTAAAAAAAGCTCTTGTAAATGCTTTAAAAAATTCCCTAGAGACCCAGCTAAGATACGAGTATTGCGTATTGCCTACAAGAAAGCGAGATTGAAAAGAGAGAAAGAAATAAGGGAACAGGCGTGGCAGGACCTTGAACTTGCACCAATGTTAGGTAGTAGTAGGAATTTTTGGAAAATCGTAAAATGCCCCCTACTTCAAAGATTCCAAGGTTCCCTCCCTAGATTTACACGTAGATGAAGATGCTTGGGCAGGACACTTTGAAAATATTTTTTGTCCCTTGCACACTCTAATCCCTTCACCTCTTGGCTCAGTGATTGCATCTATGGGTGGGCTAACATTTTTTATAGAAGAGGTTAGAAAGGGGCTGGTACCATGTGCCTCGGGAAAGGCACCAGGGCCCGATGGCATACCAATCGATCTCTTCCAGAAGAATTATGATGTATGGGTTCCTTTATTAACTAATGTTTTCAATTCCATCCAGATAGAGGGCCCACCTTAATCCTGGACGCAGAGCATAATTGTGCCAATTGATAAGAAGTGCGATAGGGGGTTCCCAATGAATTTTCACCCAATTTCTCTCCTTGATACCACCGCCAAGCTCATGGGTCGGCTCCTGTTAGCTAGATTCGAGGAATGGGCTGAAAATAACAGCATCTTTATGAAGACCCAATATGGTTTCCAGAAGGGCATGGGGATGGTGGATCAATACCTAAACCTTTCTCTATCCATAGAAAAATACACCAAGGCAAAATCGGGGAAAATCTATATGGCCTTTATGGATTTGACCACAGCCTTTGATTGCGTGGTCTATGATGGAGGGGATGGGCATTGATCCACTGATAATAAGATTTATCCAACAGCTGTATGCCAATGCCACCGCTTGTGTACGATATGGTAGGAATGGAGAATGTACGCGCTCTTTTAAGATAGAAAAGGGTGTGTGACAAGGGTGTGTACTTGCCCTGTTTCTCTTTTATATGCACACAAACGGAGAAGAGGCCGCCCTCTCTGCTAAACCACGGGATGTGCCTTTAATCGATCATAGCTCCCTCCCCATACTGGCATATGTTGATGATGCAGTATTAATGGCCAGAACGGAGATAGCATTGCAATCGTATCATTATAATAGTAGCAGGAGCAATTAGAGGGGAGAAACACCCCATTTTTAATTTGGCCTCAAAGAAGATTAAGGTGGTTAATTGCTTCTCATACCTATGAGTACTTTTCGATAAAAATCACTCTTGGTCTAACTTGGTGGCAGCAAGAGCTAGGAGTATGGAAAGGAGTCTCCAAGGCATTAAAAGATTTGCGAAGAAGCTAGGGGCGAGCCCCCTGGATTCGGTCAAAAAGATCCATTCCGCAAAAACCAAGGCTGCTACAAAATACGGGGCGGGAGTCTGGGGGATGGTAAACGCTGAATATCTTCAGCATCTGGAAGACACCTTTTTTTTAAAACCGGGTATCCTTACCCCAATCTTCCTCCAACTATATTTTACATTTGGAACTGGGGTTACCATACCTGAGTGATTGTATTAGACTGGCACCACTTTTATTGTGGCTTTCGATCTGGCAGAGGTCTACTGTAGCCCTGACCCAGTGTATTATTAAGGATTGCTGTAACCTAGAACATTATAAGAAGATTGGGTGGCTAAATTATGTGGAGACACAACTGATTGCATTAGGACTAGGTGGATTATTTCAGGACCCAGAAAACTGTAGAAAGATTTCGAAGACAAGGCTAACTGAGCTATTCTTGCAGAGAGCAAAGAGTGCACCAAGGGAAAAAAACTGTACTCAAAAATCTTCTATTGCCTATGATTTAGTCCCACCTAGACTGGAGGAAGATTTTTATTACCTTACATCTATTAATAATTCCCAGCACAGATTTATCCTTTTAAGGTTCCGAATGAGTTTGCTCCCTTTAAGGTTAGTTTACCCGGACAAAATATACAAACTTTCAGATTTGTCACTCTGCCCATGTAATAATTATTCCTCTCATCAGATCTTCATTTAATATTATTCTGCAAGTTTTACGCAGTAGAAAGGAAATAATCTATTCTTCCAATTCTGAGGTACCACAAATTTAAACAATGCAGGGTGGCCATGTATTTTTTAAAGACCCTACAGGACCCGTTTGTATGTTTTTCCTTAGCATTATTTTTATGGGCATGCATTAGAAGGAGGAAGACTGGGGAGTTGTAGATTAACAAATATAAATGAAGATAGAAGTGGTTTATCTCTATAACATGGGTGTTATTTGCTAGTAAGAGATTTATATTTTTTTTAAATAACTATAGCATTTTAATATTTTAATATTTTAACTAAATGGCCTTTGAATTTGTTAAAAACCGCTTGACTGAATCCCACATTTTTTTTTACTCTGTATATATGGCCACATTATATGTGTTGTAATAGCATAATGAACTTGTACTTTTATGACTTGTATAATCAAGCTCGAATAAAGCTGTATTTGATTTGATTTGAATCAAAGGTACCAAAACCGGCAATGATTTTCTTTCTGTATTTCCTCCTCATGGGATCTTATTGAGGAGATGCATGACACCCATTACATGCATGGAGGCACTATGGCTACTCAGAAAAATCACCCTTTCGTTTGGCAATCAAGAAGAAAACGAGACCTCCACCATGAAACTTATGAATTTTACTTACTATTTGCACATGTATGCATTCTACAGTCCAAATGGTCTTATTCAATTTCTGTGTAGCCATCAAAAATCATTCCACCTCATCAGTAGAGTGCAGCAGTCAACCATCATATTGAATACCATTTTACTGAGCTATTTTAAGTTCTGTCAATAGATCAGTCAAAGCATTTGAATCTTGATTTTAAAAAGTGAACACCTCTTATATATACTGTTTGTCTCCCTGTCTGTTATATACGTCTTTGGGTTAAGTAATACGATGGTTGTACGGTATAATAAGATATGGTTTCTATGCATATCTATAGTTACAGATGTCATCCTGTATAGAATGTATTACACATGCCTCAAGCCACCTGACATATGCTTTCAATGATTTGTAACCCATCCACCTGAAACACACCTACCAGTAGCCTTTGTCCAAAAATACCAAAATGTTGTTTATTTGTAGTGTGTTTGACCATTCTATAATCATGTATACTCAGTGCAAACTTGGCTACTACATTTCTGAATTAGTGTGTGTGGGGGGGTCCACATATTGTGTGTGTGTGTGTGTGTGTGTGCGTGTGTGAGTGTGTGTGTGTATTTCCTCTTCCTGTTAATGCGTGCCATAAATGCAGATCTTCAATGATGACATGGCACCAATGACCTAGGGGAAATTGGTAATAGCGTAGACGTTTACATTTTGGTAGTAGTATTTTGAACTCTTGCATATGGAACCTCTGGGGTTGTGGCGTGATGATCATCATTGCTCCCATGACATACCAGCAATGCAGATAGTGCAATTTGCGAAAGAGCCAGAGGACAGTAAGGGCGAGATGTACGACCAACCATTTAGCGACTCTCAAATTGCGTCGCAATAGCGACTCTCAATTTGTGAGTTGCAAAATGGGATGAACAACAGTGTCAAAGACACTGTTTGCAATTCCCAATGGGGTCGCAAATTGCGAGGCTCAAGAATATTAATTAGCCACTCGTAATTTGCGACCCAGCAGACCACCATGTCTGGGACTGCTTTTAAATAAATAGTTATTTTTTTCAATGCAACCTGTTTTCCTTAAAGGAAAACGGGATGCATTAAAAAAAAAAAAAAATGAAATGTTTTGGTTAATTTTTTAAGGGCACGTAGTGGTCCCTGAGACCACTGCCTGCCCTTAAAAAATATTTACAGAGTGTTAGAAATGGGGATTCCTGGTAGGTCAGGGCATGCGCCATAGCCAGGCAGAAACCCCCATTCTAGTCAGTGCAAGGGAGTTACACACTGAAGATAACCCCTGCTCACCCCCTTGATAGCTTGGCACAAGCAGTCAGGCTTATCCCAGAGACAATGTGTAAAGCGTTTGCGCAACACACACACACAGCAGCAACCCACTAGGCACACTACAAAAGAAACTCCACACAAGGTTATATAAAAATAGCCTTGTATTATCATAAACACATTTGAAACATAATCACACATTTACACTGTGCCAACTGGCACTAGGCAATATTCACAGGGGATTTTATACAGGACCGGGCCAATGGGGCCGCGGTCAGAACCATCAGAATGCAGGTAATAAATATAAAACACAACCAGTAATTATTGGCACCATAATGACCTAAGCATTATCACATTAGCATTAGACACCATCCTAAAATATCATAACATGACATTAGGCATAAACACATTAGGCCCAAACCTCATTAGCATAAATACATTATGCATTAGGCCTCACCAGCATAAACACATTATGCGACACTTACTTTCTACGAACACTGTGGCACAGGCGTACTCGCCACTACATGGACCACAGTTCCTTGGGGCAACTTGCTGGTAAGACGAGCAGAGTGCGGCCAATTGGATTTGTTGTATTAAGGTTCCCTTGAGCCATTGGGCTGACGAGCCCTGGACCAGCACCTGCGTGCCATGAGTGGCACTTTACCTGTTAATATTTTTTTGGCAGTCTACGCGGCACCCCCATACACTCACCTACTCCCTGCTGACGAGAGGCAACTACCTCGAAACATGTGTCCAGGGATGGCTAATGCGACACTTACTTTCTTCGAACACTGTGGCACAGGCGTACTCGCCGTCGCCACTACATGGACCACAGTTCCTTGGGGCAACTTGCTGGTAAGACGAGCAGAGTGCGGCCAATTGGATTTGTTGTATTAAGGCTCCCTTGAGCCATTGGGCTGACGAGCCCTGGACCAGCACCTGCGCGCCATGAGTGGCACTTTACCTGTTAATATTTTTTTGGCAGTCTACGTGGCACCCCCATACACTCACCTACTCCCTGCTGACGAGAGGCAACTACCTCGAAACATGTGTCCAGGGATGGCTAATGCAACACTTACTTTCTTCGAACACTGTGGCACAGGCGTACTCGCCGTCGCCACTACATGGACCACAGTTCCTTGGGGCAACTTGCTGGTAAGACGAGCAGAGTGCGGCCAATTGGATTTTTTTTTTTTTTACATTATGCAATAACCTCATAAGCATAAACACATTACGCATTAGGCATCTCATTTGGGCCTTGCGCCCTACCAACATAGAACTGACCCCAGGCCCACTGGCCTTTCGCTGGGGCTCAAATGCCCTCTGTCCAAAAATGTCAGAGCTTCTAGTGGGGCCTTCCAAATGGCCCCTTTGCTGCCTGTGCAGCCCAAGAAAAGTGTGCACTGCGCTGTGGCCTAGGGTGCTTCTCACCCCTTTCTGCTGAAAACACAAATGCCCCCAAGTCCCACTCCGGAACCTCTAAACAGGATGCGGCCCAAAATGTTGCAGCTGCCTGCGCTCTAGCAGGGCAGCTGTAGGAACTAGCCTGGGCACCACGGTGCTACTAAAGCCCCACTCTGGGACTTTCACAACAATGCCCCCAAAGGAAATCAGGCCGGCTCCAGGCACTGACAATGTGCCTTGGGGAGCCCTAACACGGCTCTTCAGGTGTGCCCTTTGGCAGGGGGGAGGCACCCACAATAGGTAAAGTAAAGCCCCACTCACTGGGGCTGCACGGGCTCCTCTCCTTGGCTCTCGGGGGCAGGCAGCGGAATAGGCAGCCCGCGGGGCTCTCTACAGTGTCTGGGAGCCCCGCACACCACAGGCTGTTACCACGGCTTCTCTACGACTATGCGGGGCTCTCTCATCACCACGGCAGCCCCGCTGTTCCACTGCAACACCTCTTCTCCCTTCCGGCTGGCCTCTGTTCCTGTCTCGCGGCCCTGCCAAAATCCAGGCAAGGTTGCCTGGCTTCCTTGTCCGGGGACTCCGTTCTTCCTTGGCGGGGCAATGCGGGGTGGTCACCCGCTTCAATGTAGACACAACAGCGGGGTGGACACCCGCTGATGGAGGCAGAAAACAGCGGGGTGGGCACCCACTTGTTAATAAAGTATAAATGTGGGGTGGGCACCCGCGGTCGTGTATAAATACGCGGGGTGGGTACCCGCTCGTTTGAGATGCCGAAATGCGGGGTGGGCTCCCGCTGCAATAGGGAGTGCAGGGAGGAATCCCACACACCTGGATTCCCTCACAACACGTTGGCAGCACAGCGCTGCAGGGGACAGACATTCCTCACCTCTTTGGAGCACAGGTAATCAGATAAGAAGCACTGGAAAGCAGGCAGGGTTGGGCAAAGGTCAGAAGACTACAGGGTAGCTCTTCCCCAGCACAGTAGCAATCCCTTGGGTCAGTCAGACACTGTGAGGGTGGCGATCCTGAAGTGCAGCAGCCCTGGCTCCAGTGTAGCTTCTTCCCAGTCCAGTACTGTCCCCAGAGGTGTAGAGGGGCAGAGCTGGGCACAGGCAGGCCAGCACGTAGGGACCCCCAGGAACCAGCAGCTGGGTCCCATGGTGGTTTATCCAGACAGAGTGTCCCCCCAGTCCAAGTAAGCACAAGCACTACACAAACATGGGGCCACAGCCCCTCTATTTATATTACATCTCTTCTTTGCCTGCCCCCTACTAGAAGCTTCTGGAAGGGTCTTTGGAGGTTTCCAGTCCCAACTGGCTCTGGGAGGGGTGTTAATCACTTTGTTTACCAGGCTTCGCTCCTCCTTTGTGAGCTGAGGCTTGGTCATCAGACACACCACAGGGGGGTGGAGTCAACATTGTACAGGGCAGGCACAGACCTATCCAGGGACAGGGGACTTCTCCTCCCACTACTCCAATTGCAGATCTTCTATTCAGCTTGTTGCTGACTCACTCTGCCCTCCCTGGAGCCACACACACCTCACCAGCCCCGGTCACTTCTAGAATCAGACAAGTAATACACATCAGGCAGGCAGACACATAGCACACAGTGATGCCAACTTCTAAAAGTGCCTTCAAGGGATTTATTAAGGTACTTAGGTATGTTATTCAAAGTCACAGTTAGGTGCAAGATTCGTTGTTTACTTGCTAGTTAATTTCTTTTGTCAATCTGTTTTATATACACATTTTCACAACCACAATCGATGAAATTTAGGAAAAAAGTGTGCAGGTCGACGTTTCAGTCTCTAGGCTTTCGTCGATAAGACCATCTTCAGGACTAAAAATGTTTAAAGTGGTTGACCCCAAATAAAATATGGAACAAACAATAATTACCAAATATTTTAATGAAGTTATATTATATCACCCATGAAAATATAACAAAGTTATGTCAATCAACATTTCTTTTTCTTTAAAACCAGATTCATGTTAACTCATTGAAAAACTAATTATTACGCCATATTACATTCTTAAACTTTCTTTTTCTCTAATTTATATATCCTGCTAGTGTTTCTATCAACACTCATTCTATATATTGATATATTACATCAACTGTATGTACATTATTCTTACATTTTATTAACAATCTATGCCCGGCTCCTGCATCTGTATGACCAGAAAGGAGAGGGAAAAAGCTTTGGTTTAAAGAGATCTATAGAATCATTTAAAGCGGACTTTATTATTGGTTAATCTCTCCAAGATGGATATAGGTTAATCCACCTTTATTCCAGTTTCATTATCATTATTGGTAATGTGATACTAACTGTATCAGGTTTTATAGACACGATTATTTTGTCTATATTATTCACAGAGCACTAGATAATCTATCTGGCAGTGTTGCAGCGAGAAGAATCTGCTGAAAAGATACTTGAGATCACCAAAGAGGGTCTTGGCATATGGGTTTGAATATCTTCCCTTTTCATAGTTATGATGGAGCCCAACATTATTCTCATTTATATTCTACCCTTTGACATGGCTAAACATAGTTGTGGACAGGGCTGTGTACATTAACATGTTCTAATAAATAAAATATTAATCCCTGAATACTTTTGTTAGAAAAGTTTGACTGATTCATACAACACAGCTGTATTCACTCTAGCGGTTATGTGGAGCCCTGAATGGGCCAGTCTGTTTAAAGCAAATCGGAGAATTCTTATTCAGTTGGTTATTATTACTCCGAAATTTAAAGAATGTTAAAAGATGCTGATTTTTTAGATGTTCATTACCTTATTCTTCAAAAAGCGCAATTAAATGAAGACCGGCGTGGTTCGCTCTGTTCATATTTTTAATCTTTCCATATGGTAAAGCCTCTTGATTTATTGCCAGGAGAATTTACGGCCGTAACAATTTTACAATCTATATAGGAGCAAAGGAACCGGTATTCAAGGATTTTATTAGAATTGTCTCCTGGTTGTCTAAAATCATGTTGGCCATATTCAATGTTTTAAACCTTAGGCATACCTGAAATATCCTTTGTGAGTGGAAAACCTCTGGACACTCAGAAGCTTCGGAACACTCGAGAGCGCATCAGCTTTCTTGTGCGCTGAGTAGCGCTTGTTTTATTGTTTGGAGCGTGAAAGAGGACTGTCTTTTGCGCATGTATATCATTATCACCTTTAGCGGCCATCTTAGCCTAGTATTGAGGTGTATTTTGATTGTGCCATGTCTAATATAATTCATTCGTATTAATCACCATGGGATCGACATTTTTTTAAGATCAGCGTCATATACGCATCGTGTTCTCTCTACCAAAAATTAACGATTTTGTATTTATTTATATTGTTGATGCCATGTTTCGCACCAAATGTATCATTACATATAGTTTCCAGATCAAATCATGGATTGCCGTATTTTACACCGAGTGTATTACTTTGAATTTCTGGATCAATTCATGGCTTGCCTGTGTGTTCCAATCTATGAAATCCCGTCCAAATAGAAGGGACTTTATATTTACATAAATCGTGAAATTTAACTGACTCTTGTCCTTTGTAGTTGGATCTGCTTGACTGAGTAAACATAACTTAACAGTTGTTCCCTGTCTTTTTCGCCTTTACTTAAATGTAGTTTCTTGTCTGACAGTGCTTTACAGAATTCTATTACATGTGGCGTGATCCTTATTCTCAAAACATCTGTTAACCAATATCAAACTACTGTTGAAAAGCTCATAATTACAGGACATAATAGTCAATAACATTGTGTCTTAATCAGAGACAATTACATTGACAGATTGTTGCAAATCGTGATGTACACAATAATATTTTCATCGATGTCAAAATAGCAATGTCTACTTTTGCCAATATACAAAGTATGTGTATTGTCACAATGTATCAGTGCGCCTTTGAGCCACTGATAAAAAAACATGATTATGAATAACATCTTATCTTAGTCAAAAACAATTACATTGAGATGTTGTTACAAATCAGAATGTATAAAGCCCTGTTCTCAAGCTAGCACGTGCCTTTGAGCCCCTGATAAATGATCTTTCAATTTCTAAAACATGATTACGAATAACATCTTATCTTAGTCAAAAAAGCAAGTCCATTAGGATTGTTATTACAAATTATAGTGTGTGACAATGTTTTTCTTGAAAATAGAGTGACTATGTCTGCTTATACTGAATGTCAAAGGTCTATGTATCTTCACAGTCTATCAATGCATGCAAGCTAACGTGTGCCATTCTGTGGCAGAATTAAGCCCTCGATTGACTAAGTCAGTAAGACATATCCATCTTCCCTCTTTTAGTGATAGTATTTGGTCCACATTATTTTGTATTTTTGTGGGTTTAACGACATCTATCACCCACCAGCGCATTTCCTTTTCTGTATGTCCTAATCGCTGGTAGTGTTCTTCCAAGGGGGCATTTTTTTTGTGGCATCTAATGCGTGATTGGTATTGTAAGATTTGTTTTTTGACCGGCTGCACAGTCTTACCAATGCAGTGTAAGCCACATGGGCATTGTATGCAATAGACCACATTTGGTGTATTGCAATTTGAGAAAGCCTTAAGGGTGATATAGATGTCATTGATCACACATGTCTTTGTGGTTTTTGTTGTGTTACATGCTAGACACGTTACATTTATGGTGATCCACCAAAGGTGCAAGTGGCCTCATATTCTCTATTGTGTTCTTTTGTATTATCCTCGTAGGTACGTACCAATCACACTTGTAGGTTTGTACCCCTTTTGAAAGAGAACAATGGTTTCTGAGCAAATTCTGGTAGATCCTTTAACAGATTCCAATGTTTATTAACAATCTTTTTGATGACATTTGTGTGGGTCCCAAAAGTGGGCATACATATTAGTTGTGGTTTTTTGGGCGATCTTTCACCATCAGCCGTGCCTCCAGATCATTGTACCACAAACGTTTCATAGATCTTTTTAGTAATTTAGATGGATATCCACATGCTTTAAGTTTGTCTTTTAGTTTTCGTGCCTCTGCAAAGTAATCATCTTTAAAGGGGCAGTTCCTGCGTAAGCGCAAGAATTGCCCAAAGGGCAGGCCGTCTTTTAGTGCCTGAGGGTGATAGCTTTGATAGTTTAATAGAGTATTTCTAGATGTTAGTTTGGTATACAAAGTGGTATATAAATGGTTGGTGACATCATTTTTGATATCAAGAAAAATCATCTCTTGTGTATCATACTCAATAGTGAATTGCAAATTTGGACTTCTTGTATTTAGCCAGATGTGAAAGGCCTCTAGATGTTCTTGAGTGCCTGGCCATACCAGAAATACATCGTCTATGTATCTAAGCCATTTTTTGATGTTAGCTAAATATGGATTAGATATATGTGAAATATATTCATTTTTGATTGTGGAGACATAGATATTAGCAATGTCTGGGGCATAAATTGCCCCCATAGCAACTCCTTTTTGTTGTTGATAGAATGTATTTTGAAAGAGGAAAAAGTTTTCACAAAGAGAAATGCATACACATTCCAAAATAAACTCAGTTGGTACCTCATGTGGTCTAGATCTAGTTTCTAGAAGGTTGTTTAAGATCTGGAGCACCTCTTGCTGTGGAATGTTGGTGTATAAACGTTCTATGTCCATTGAGACAAGAAGTTCATTTTGAGGATCAAACACATAGTTTTCAACAGCATTATTGACGGCCATAGTATCTCTTATATAAGATGGTTGATTGATTGCAAATGGCTGTATGAAATAGTCAGCGTACTGTGCCAGGGGTTTAGGAATGGAATTGCATCCCGATACTATCGGTCGTCCTGGCGGATTTATGGGATCTTTATGCACCTTGGGTAACATATAGATAGCCGGTATTGTATGTGCTTTATTTGTTAGGAAATGCTGCCTCTTTTTCGTTAAGCCAACCTCCATCAAAACCTGATTTACTTAGCATCAAGATCTCATTTGCCAATCTGTTTGTGGGTTTGGTAGTCAGTTTTTTATACTGTGAAGTCACCGACAATTGTTTAAGTACCTCCTGATTATATCTCTCTTTTTTCCATAATACTATGCCTCCCCCTTTGTCCGCAGGTTTTATCAGGGCAATTGGGAGGGATTGTATGTTTTGAAGTGCTATTTGTTTATCTTTAGGGAAATTAGATCTAAATTGTATTTTTCCTTTAAAGAGATGGTCTATTTCTATTAACATAGCGTTTTCAAATGTTACAATTTCTTTCCTTATCATTGAATTACTTGGATAAAAGGTTGATGATTTTTTTCCCATGTTCCTCCACAAGTTGTTGTTGAGGTGTTGTTAGCAAAGTAGTTTTTAACCTTACTGTACGGAAAAATTTATACATTTCCAGTTTTGTCTGGAATAAGTCATTTTTGTAAGTAGGAACAAAGCTCGAACCTGCTGAAAGAACAGCAATTGCTTGTTCAGATAAGTTATGTGATGACAAATTGAAGATGGGTATAGTTTGATTCTGCTCTATCACTCGTAGAATTGGATGCGAGTCTGGCGAAAGCCTGGAGTGTATTGGTTGCGGTACCATCCTCATTTGGATGACCGCTGTCTCCGAGGTGGACCGGTGCCTCTGCGTTCCTGGCCTAAAAAAGCCTGGCGCGAGGTTGATGGCTGTTGATCGTATTGTCGATAGGATGTATCTACAGACTGGTCACTTACTGTGTCTGAATTCGTATCTGAGAAGGTGGTCCTTTTTCTTGTTGACTGATTAGGACCTTGGGGAGTGTAGAAATCTTTATTTAGATAAGGATAGGTTTTTTCTTTATTGTATCTTTTGATATCGTTCTGCAATTTTTTGGTTTTTATATGTGTGTAAAACTCCTTAAATTCTTTGATAGTTTGTTAAACTTTCTCTAGGAGGAATTTGCTGTTTGTGAGGGTTGAATCACCAAGTATCTTTTTTTCTAGGGTTTCAAATTCTTTTGCTAAAATCTTAAGTTGTTTAAGGGCAGTTTCTATACTTAGCACCATCCAGGTACGTGAGCACCTGTTCGCTGAGAAACTGAAACCTATTTTAAAATCCTCGTTGTCAGTGAAGATTATAGGTATATTGCGTATTTGCAAACCTGTTGGAATAATGTTTGCATTCAAACAGTCTGTTAAGAATTTTTCATGCAGTTCTGTACGTACCAATTTCTTTTTGAGGCGCTCCAATTGATTAAGGTCTGATTCATAAGGGTGTTGAGTTACTGGACCTCTGTTGCAAAATAGTGAAGGGCCTCCTGCTATCTTTAGAATATACTCATCTGAGTATGACAATGTCTCTGCCTCAGACATAAATATGTTACAGTGCACTTTTAACAAAAACCACTTAAATAAGTGGCCCACAACAGACTACTATCTGCGCTTAATACAGGTAGGTATAATGGACAACCCAATCTACCCTTGAGGGCTCGGGCAAAATCGATGAACAGGTAAATGTGCCTTCAAGGGATTTATTAAGGTACTTTCTTATGTTATTCTCAGTCACAGTTAGGTGCAAGATTTGTGGTTTACTTGCTAGTTAATTTCTTTTGTCAATCTGTTTTATAACACAATTGTTACTTCTGAGCAAATCATATTAATATATATCCCAACGGAATATATATTAGAAAGCAGGAAACAGCAAAAAACACGAGTGTGTCTAAAACAAATTAATTTTATCTTCAGATTTCATAAAGGGTACAAATATGAAACAGTAATAATTAAACAAGAAGACAGCATTCAATAATTTTGGACTTCACTGTTATAATTGTATACACTTTTTCACAATCGCAATCAATGAATTTTAGGAAAAAAGTGTACAGGTCGACGTTTCGGTCTCTAGGCTTTCGTCGATGAGACCATCTTCAGGACTAAAAATGTTTAAAGTGGTTGACCCCTAATAAAATATTGAACAAACAATAATTACCATATGTTTTAATGAAATTATATTATATCACCCGTGCAAATATATCAAAGTTATGTCAATCAACTTTTAATTTTCTTTAAAACCAGAATCATGTTAACTTATTGAAAAACTCATTATTATGCCATATTACATTCTTAAACTTTCTTTTCCTCTAATTTATATTTCCTGCTAGTGTTTCTATCAACACTCATTCTATATATTGATATATTACATCAACCGTATGTACATTATTCTTACATTTTATGAACAATCTATGCCTGGCTCCTGCATCTGTATGACCAGAAAGGAGAGGGAAACAGCTTTGGTTTAAAGAGATCTATAGAATCATTTAAAGCAGACTTTATTATTGTGTTAATCTGTCCAAGATGGATATAGGTTAATCCGCCTTTATTCCAGTTTCATTATCATTATTGATAATGTGATACTAACTGTAACATTTTTATAGACACGATTATTTTGTCTATGTTATTCTCAGAGCACTAGATAATCTATCTGGCATTGTTGCAGTGAGAAGAATGTGCTGAAAAGATACTTTCGGGGTTCGAATATCTTCCCTTTTTCACATATATGTAATCCATATTTAGCTAACATCAAAAAATGGCTTAGATATAGAGACGTTGTATTTCTGGTATGGCGGGGCACTCAAGAACATCTAGAGGCCTTTCACATCTGGCTAAATACAAGAAGTCCACATTTGCAATTCACTATTGAGTATGATACACAAGAGATACATTTTCTTGATATCACAATAAAAAATGATGTCACCAACCATTTATATACCACTCTGTATACCAAACCAACACCTAGAAATACTCTATTAAACTATCAAAGCCCTCACCCTCAGGCACTAAAAGACTGCCTGCCCTTAGTGGAATTCTTGCATTTACGCAGGAACTGCACCTTTAAAGATGATTACTTTGCAGAGGCACGAAAACTAAAAGACAAACTTAAAGCACGTGGATATCCATCTAAATTACTAAAAACAATCTATAAAACATGCGTGGTACAATGATCTGGAGGCACTGTTGATGGTGAAAGATCGCCCAAAAAAACCACAAACACCATCAAAAAGATTGTTAATAAACATTGGAATCTGTTAAAGGATCTACCAGAATTTGCTCAGAAACCATTGTTCTCTTTTAAAAGGGGCACAAACCTACCAGATCAATTGGTACGTGCCTATGAGGATAATACAAAAGAAACAATAGAGAATATGAGGCAACTTGCACCTTTGGTGGGTCACCATAAATGTAACATGTGTCTAGCATGTAACACGACACAAACCACAAAGACATGTGTGATCAATGACATCTCTATCACCCTTAAGGCTTTCTGAAATTGCAATGCACCTAATGTGGTCTATTGCATAGAATGTCCATGTGGTTTACACTGCATTGGTAAGACTGTGCAGCCGGTCAAAAAACATATCTTATAACACCAATCACGCATTAGATGCCACAAAGAAAATGCACCCTTGGTAGAACACTACCAGTGATTGGGACATACAGAAACGGAAATGCACTGGTGGGTGATAGATGTTGTTAAACCCACAAAAATACAAAATAATGTGGACCAAATACTATCACTAGAAGAGGGAAGAAGGATATGTCTTACTGACTTAGTCAATCGAGGGCTTAATTCTGCCACAGAATGGCACACGTTAGCTTGCATGCATTGATAGACTGTGAAGATACATAGACCTTTGACATTCAGTATAAGTAAACATAGTCACTCTATTTTCAAGAAAAACATTGTCACACACTATAATTTGTAATAACAATCCTAATGGACTTGCTTTTTTGACTAAGATAAGATGTTATTCGTAATCATGTTTTAGAAATTGAAAGATCATTTATCAGGGGCTCAAAGTCACGTGCTAGCTTGAGAACATGGCTTTATACATTCTGATTTGTAACAACATCTCAATGTAATTGTTTTTGACTAAGATAAGATGTTATTCATAATCATGTTTTGAAATGGCTCAAAGGCACACTGTGATACATTGTGACAAAACACATACTTTGTATATTGGCAAAAGTAGACATTGCTATTTTGACATCAATGAAAATATTATTGTGCCCATCATGAGTTGCAACAATCTGTCAATGTAATTGTCTCTGATTAAGACACGATGTTATTGACTAATATGTCCTGTAATTATGAGCTTTTCAACAGTAGTTTGATATTGGTTAACAGATGTTTTGAGAAACTCCACATGTAATAGAATTCTGTAAAGCACTGTCGGACAAGAAACTACATTTATGTAAATGCGAAAAAGACAGGGAACAACTGTTAAGTTATGTTTACCCAGTCAAGCAGATCCAAGTATAAAGGACAAGAGTCAGTTAAATTTCACGATTCATGTAAATATAAAGTCCCTTCTATTTGGACATGATTTCATAGATTGGAACGCACAGGCAAGCCATGAATTGATCCATAAATTCAAAGTAATACACTCGGTGTAAAATACAGCTAGCCATTATTTGATCCAGAAACTATATGTAATGATACATTTGGTGAGAAACACTATAACAATATAAATAAATACAACATAGTTAATATCTGGAAGAGAGAACACGATGCGTATATGAAGTTGATCTTAAAAAAATGTCGATCCCATGGTGATTAACCCCTTCGCTGCTAGGCCTTTTCCCCTCCTGTGCTAAGCCTTTTTTGGGCTATTTGGGGTAGTGCGCGCTTAGGCCCCTGTAACTTTTTGACCACATTAGGTATCCACGCCAAATTTGCGTCCTTTTCTTCCAACATCATGCGAATTCTAAAGGTACCCAGGGTTTGTGGTTTCTCCTAGAGGGTTCCCAAAAATTAGTCAAAATGCAGCAAAAATTTGTTTTTTTTTGTGAAAAATGGGGAAAAGTGGCTGCAAAGGAAAGCGTCTGGGTTTTTCTCTGCAAATGATATCAAAAAAGGGTTTGTGGGGCTGAAATCACCATTTCTCCAGCTTTTAGGGAATGACAGATTTTTGTCAGAAATCCAACATTTTTTACACAGTTTTGACATTTTTCTGGGACATACCCTATTTTTGCAATTATTTGTGCTTTCAACCTCCTTCCAGATAATGGTAGAAATGGGTAGAAAAGCAATAATAGATCCTGGAAAGCTATACATTTTGAAAAAGTAGACAAAATTCTGAATTCAGCAAGGGGTCATTTGTGTAGATCCATCAAGGTTTCTTTTTAGAAACTAACAGTTAAATATAGGAAAAATTAAAAATTAGTTGAAAAAAGCAGCCTTTTGTGTCAACGTTTTCACCTGTAACTTCTTCTAATTATGACATCTCTTTGAACGCAATGTACCATTACATCCGCTGGACCTTCCTGGTTGTGGGGATATATAGGACTTGTAGGTTCCCCAAGAGCCCAACGACCCCGGGGGAATAACTGAGCAGCATTTTGTAATGTTTTTTGTTTTTTTTCCGGGTATATAGCAATTATAGTGTGAAAATACATACATGGAAAAATTGATATGAAAGACACCTATGTATTTCTGAAATGGGAACAAATTACAGAGTTTAGAAACAGTGCATATTTTCACATTTTCGAAATTGGGAATACTCATACTTGCATGACATTTATTGGTCAAAATGACTTTTTTTTTACACAACATCTTTCATTTGGAAGGGAGAAATGCATCAAAATGCATCAAAAATCAATAGGTAATGACAGTTGCTTTACCAATCTGAACTACCCTAAGTCTCTCGATAAAAATGGTACCTCACTTGTGTGGGTAGGCATAGTGCCCACGACAGGAAGTGGCTCAAAACCTAAGGTGAACGCACCACATTTTCACACTGAAAATGTACACATTTTTTGCGAAGAGTCTAGCTCTAGTTTTTGAACACTAGCTCTGGCGGCACCTAGGGAAACCTAGCAAACCTATACATTTTTGAAAACTTGACACACAGGGGAATCCAGGATGGGGTGACTTGACTGCCTCCCACCATGATCTGTTACCCAGAATCCCTTGCAAACCTAAAAAATGACAACAAAAAACACTTTTTCCCCACATTTCTGTGGTGGAAAGTTCTGGAATCTGCGTGGATCCATAAATTTCCACCCACCCCGCGTTCCCCAAAGTCCTACGAGAAAAATGGTACCTCACTTGTGCGGGTCGGCCTAGTGCCCGCGACAGAAAACGGCACACAACGCAATGTGGTCACACCTCAATTTTGCAGTGAACAATGACCCTTTTTTGGCAAAGTGACTAGCTGTAGTTTTTGAACCCTAGCCCTGCCGGCACCTAGGGAAACCTAGCAAACCTATATATTTTTGAAAACTAGACACCCAGGGGAATCCAGGATGGGGTGACTTGAGTGCCTCCCACCATGGTCTGTTACCCAGAATCCCTTGCAAACATAACAAAATGACAAAAAATACACATTTTCCCCACATTTCTGTGATGGAAAGTTCTGGAATCTGTGTGGATCCACAAATTTCCACCCACCCCGCGTTCCCCAAAGTCCTACGAGAAAAATGGTACCTCACTTTTGCGGGTCGGCCTGGTGCCCGTGACAGGAAACGGCGCAAAACGCAACGTGGTCACACCTCAATTTTCCAGTGAAAAATGACCCTTTTTTGTCAAAGTGACTAGCTGTAGTTTTTGAACCCCAGCCCTGCCGGCACCTAGGGAAACCTAGCAAACCTATATATTTCTGAAAACTAGACACCCAGGGGAATCCAGGATGGGGTGACTTGAGTACCTCCCACCATGGTCTGTTACCCAGAATCCCTTGCAAACGTAAACAATTGACAAACAATACACATTTTCCCCACATTTCTGTGATGGAAAGTTCTGGAATCTGCGTGGAACCACAAATTTCCACCCACCCCACTTTCCCCAAAGTCCTACGAGAAAAATGGTACCTCACTTGTGTGGGTCGGCCTAGTGCCCGCGACAGGAAACGCCGCAAAACGCAACGTGGTCACACCTAAATTATGCAGTGAAAAATGACCCTTTTTTGGCTAAGTGACTAGCTGTAGTTTTTTAACCCTAGCCCTGCCGGCACCTAGGGAAACCTAGCAAACCTATATATTTTTGAAAACTAGACACCCAGGGGAATCCAGGATGGGGTGACTTGAGTGCCTCCCACCATGGTCTGTTGCCCAGAATCCCTTGCAAACCTAAAAAAATGACAAAAAAAACACATTTTCCCCACATTTCTGTGATGGAAAGTTCTGGAATCTGCGTGGATTCACAAATTTCCACCCACCCCGCGTTCCCCAAAGTCCTACGAGAAAAATGGTACCTCACTTGTGCGGGTCGGCCTCGTGCCCGCGACAGAAAACGGCACAAAACGCAACGTGGTCACACCTCAATTTTGCAGTGAACAATGACCCTTTTTTGGCAAAGTGACTAGCTGTATTTTTTTAACCCTAGCCCTGCCGGCACCTAGGGAAACCTAGCAAACCTATATATTTTTGAAAACTAGACACCCAGGGGAATCCAGGATGGGGTGACTTGAGTGCCTCCCACCATGGTCTGTTACCCAGAATCCCTTGCAAACATAAAAAAATGACAAAAAATACACATTTTCCCCACATTTCTGTGATGGAAAGTTCTGGAATCTGTGTGGATCCACAAATTTCCACCCACCCCGCGTTCCCCAAAGTCCTACGAGAAAAATGGTACCTCACTTGTGTGGGTCGGCCTAGTGCCCGCGACAGGAAACGGCGCAAAACGCAACGTGGTCACACCTCAATTTTGCAGTGAAAAATGACCCTTTTTTGGCTAAGTGACTAGCTGCAGTTTTTGAACCCCAGCCCTGCCGGCACCTAGGGAAACCTAGCAAACCTATATATTTTTGAAAACTAGACACCCAGGGGAATCCAGGATGGGGTGACTTGAGTACCTCCCACCATGGTCCGTTACCCAGAATCCCTTGCAAACGTAAAAAAATGACAAAAAATACACATTTTCCCCACATTTCTGTGATGGAAAGTTCTGGAATCTGCGTGGAACCACAAATTTCCACCCACCCCACTTTCCCCAAAGTCCTACGAGAAAAATTGTACCTCACTTGTGCAGGTCGCCCTAGTGCCTGCGACAGGAAACAGCGCAAAACGCAACGTGGTCACACCTCAATTTTGCAGTGAAAAATCACCCTTTTTTGGCAAAGTGACTAGCTGTAGTTTTTGAACCCTAGCCCTGCCGGCACCTAGGGAAACCTAGCAAACCTATATATTTTTGAAAACTAGACACCCAGGGGAATCCAGGATGGGGTGACTTGAGTGCCTCCCACCATGGTCTGTTACCCATAATCCCTTGCAAACGTAAAAAATTGACAAACAATACACATTTCCCCCAAATTTCTGTGATGGAAAGTTCTGGAATCTGCGTGGATCCACAAACTTTCACCCACCCCGCATTCCCCAAAGTCCTACGAGAAAAATGGTACCTCACTTGTGCGGGTCGGCCTAGTGCCCGCGACAGGAAACGGCGCAAAATGCAACGTGGTCACACCTCAATTTTCCAGTGAAAAATGACCCTTTTTTGGCAAAGTGACTAGCTGTAGTTTTTTAACCCTAGCCCTGCCGGCACCTAGGGAAACCTAGCAAACCTATATATTTTTGAAATCTAGACACCCAGGGGAATCCAGGATGGGGTGACTTGATTGCCTCCCACCATGGTCTGTTGCCCAGAATCCCTTGCAAACCTAAAAAAATGACAAAAAAAACACATTTTCCCCACATTTCTGTGATGGAAAGTTCTGGAATCTGCGTGGATTCACAAATTTCCACCCACCCCGCGTTCCCCAAAGTCCTACGAGAAAAATGGTACCTCACTTGTGTGGGTCGGCCTAGTGCCCGCGACAGGAAACGGTGCAAAACGCAACGTGGTCACACCTCAATTTTGCAGTGAAAAATGACCCTTTTTTGGCTAAGTGACTAGCTGTAGTTTTTTAACCCTAGCCCTGCCGGCACCTAGGGAAACCTAGCAAACCTATATATTTTTGAAAACTATACACACAGGGGAATCCAGGATGGTGTGACTTCAGTGCCTCCCACCATGGTCCATTACCCAGAATCCCTTGCAAACGTAAAAAAATGACAAAAAATACACATTTTCCCCATATTTCTGTGATGGAAAGTTCTGGAATCTGCGTGGATCCACAAATTTCCACCCACCCCACGTTCCCCAAAGTCCTACGAGAAAAATGGTACCTCACTTGTGCGGGTCGGCCTAGTGCCCGCGACAGGAAATGGCGCAAAACGCAACGTGGTCACACCTTAAATTTGCAGTGAAAAATGACCCTTTTTTGGCAAAGTGACTAGCTGTAGTTTTTGAACCCTAGCCCTGCCGGCACCTAGGGAAACGTAGCAAACCTATATATTTTTGAAAACTAGACGTCCAGGGGAATCTAGTATGGGGTGACTTGAGTGCCTCCCACCATGGTCCGTTACCCAGAATCCCTTGCAAACATAAAAAAATGACAAAAAATACACATTTTCCCCACATTTCTGTGATGGAAAGTTCTGGAATCTGCGTGGATCCACAAATTTCCACCCACCCCGCGTTCCCCAAAGTCCTACGAGAAAAATGGTACCTCACTTGTGCAGGTCGCCCTAGTGCCTGCGACAGGTAATAGCGCAAAACGCAACGTGGTCACACCTCAATTTTGCAGTGAAAAATCACCCTTTTTTGGCAAAGTGACTAGCTGTAGTTTTTGAACCCTAGCCCTGCCGGCACCTAGGGAAACCTAGCAAACCTATATATTTTTGAAAACTAGACACGCAGGGGAATCCAGGATGGGGTGACTTGAGTGCCTCCCACCATGGTCTGTTACCCATAATCCCTTGCAAACGTAAAAAATTGACAAAAAATACACATTTCCCCCAAATTTCTGTGATGGAAAGTTCTGGAATCTGCGTGGATCCACAAACTTTCACCCACCCCGCATTCCCCAAAGTCCTACGAGAAAAATGGTACCTCACTTGTGCGGGTCGGCCTAGTGCCCGCGACAGGAAACGGCGCAAAATGCAACGTGGTCACACCTCAATTTTCCAGTGAAAAATGACCCTTTTTTGGCAAAGTGACTAGCTGTAGTTTTTTAACCCTAGCCCTGCCGGCACCTTGGGAAACCTAGCAAACCTATATATTTTTGAAAACTAGACACCCAGGGGAATCCATGATGGGGTGACTTGAGTGCCTCCCACCATGGTCTGTTACCCAGAATCCCTTGCAAACGTAAAAAATTGACAAAAAAAACACATTTTCCCCACATTTCTGTGATGGAAAGTTCTGGAATCTGCGTGGAATCACAAATTTCCACCCACCCCGCGTTCCCCAAAGTCCTACGAGAAAAATGGTACCTCACTTGTGCGGGTCGGCCTAGTGCCCGCGACAGGAAACGGCACAAAACGCAATGTGGTCACACCTCAATTTTGCAGTGAAAAATGACCCTTTTTTGGCAAAGTGACTAGCTGTAGTTTTTGAACCCTAGCCCTGCCGGCACCTAGGGAAACCTAGCAAACCTTTATATTTTTGAAAACTAGACACCCAGGGGAATCCAGGATGGGGTGTCTTGAGTGCCTCCCACCATGGTCCATTACCCAGAATCCCTTGCAAACGTAAAGAAATGACAAAAAATACACATTTTCCCCACATTTCTGTGATGGAAAGTTCTGGAATCTGCGTGGATTCACAAATTTCCACCCACCCCGCGTTCCCCAAAGTCCTACGAGAAAAATGGTACCTCACTTGTGCGGGCGGCCCAGTGCCCGCGACAGGAAACGGCGCAAAACGCAATGTTGCAGTGAAAAATGACCCTTTTTTGGCAAAGTGACTAGCTGTAGTTTTTGAACCCTAGTTCTGCCGGCACATAGGGGAATCTTACCCAGAATCCCCTGCAAACCTCAATTTTTGCTGAAAAAATCACTTTTTTCACACATTTTGGTGTGGGAAAGTTGTGGTATCACCGGGCTCACACAATTTTACCGGGAGACCTGGGGGAACGCTGGGTGGTGGTAAATTTGTGTGAGCCCGGTGATGCCACAACTTTCCCACACCAAAATGTGTGAAAATAGTGATTTTTTCAGCAAAAATTGAGGTTTGCAGGGGATTCTGGGTAAGGAAAGGTTGGGGGATCCACACAAGCCATTCCTCCCTGGAAGCCGCCGGGTGTCTAGTTTTCATAAATGTGTGGGTTTGGTAGGTTTCCCTAGATGGCCGCCGAGCACCGGGCCAAAAACCAAAGTGACCCCCCTTGCAAAACCAAGTGGTTTTGCGATAGGCCATTTTGATGTCGCCTCACTACGTTTCGGGCCCTTGCCTGCCGCGGGTACTTGGGCCTCGCACACAAGTGAGGAACCATTTTTACCGGGAGACCTTGGGGAATGCTGGGTGGTGGTAAATTTGTGTGAGCCCGGTGATGCCACAACTTTCCCACACCAAAATGTGTGAAAAAAGTGATTTTTTCAGCAAAAATTGAGGTTTGCAGGGGATTCTGGGTAAGGAAACGTTAGGGGATCCACACAAGCCATACCTCCCTGGAAGGCGCCGGGTGTCTAGTTTTCAGAAATGTGTGGGTTTGGTAGGTTTCCCTAGATGGCCGCCGAGCACCGGGCCAAAAACCAAAGTGACCCCCCTTGCAAAACCAGGTGGTTTTGCGATAGGCCATTTTGATGTCGCCTCACTACGTTTCGGGCCCTTGCCTGCCGCGGGTATTTGGGCCTCCCACACAAGTGAGGCACCATTTTACCGGGAGACCTGGGGGAACGCTGGGTGGTGGTAAATTTGTGTGAGCCCGGTGATGCCACAACTTTCCCACACCAAAATGTGTGAAAAAGGTTCTTTTTTTCAGCTAAAATTGAGGTTTGCAAGGGATTCTGGGTAAGGAAACGTTGGGGGATCCACGCAAGCCATACCTCCCTGGAAGCCGCCGGGTGTCTAATTTTCAGAAATGTGTGGGTTTGGTAGGTTTCCTTTCCACCGAGCACCGGGCCAAAAACCAAAGTCACCCCCCCCTTGCAAAACCAGGTGGTTTTGCGATAGGCCCTTTTGATGTCGCCTCACTACGTTTTGGGCCCTTGCCTGCCGCGGGTACTTGGGCCTCCCACACAAGTGAGGCACCATTTTTACCGGGAGACCTGGAGGAACGCTGGGTGGTGGTAAATTTGTGTGAGCCAGGTGATGCCACAACTTTTCCACACCAAAATGTGTGACAAAAGTGATTTTTTTCAACAAAAATTGAGGTTTGCAGGGGATTCTGGGTAAGGAAACGTTGGGGGATCCACGCAAGCCATACCTCCCTGGAAGCCGCCGGGTGTCTAGTTTTCAGAAATGTGTGGGTTTGGTAGGTTTCCCTAGATGGCCGCCGAGCACCGGGCCAAAAACCAAAGTGACCCCCCTTGCAAAACCAGGTGGTTTTGCGATAGACCATTTTGATGGCGCCTCACTACATTTCGGGCCCTTGCTTGCCGCGGGTATTTGGGCCTCCCACACAAGTGAGGCACCATTTTTACCGGGAGACCTGGGGAACGCTGGGTGGTGGTAAATTTGTGTGAGCCCGGTGATGCCACAACTTTCCCACACCAAAATGTGTGAAAAAAGTGATTTTTTCAGCAAAAATTGAGGTTTGCAGGGGATTCTGGGTAAGGAAACGTTGGGGGATCCACACAAGCCATACCTCCCTGGAAGCCGCCGGGTGTCTAGTTTTCAGAAATGTGTGGGTTTGGTAGGTTTCCCTAGATGGCCGTCGAGCACCGGGCCAAAAACCAAAGTGACCCCCCTTGCAAAACCAGGTGGTTTTGCAATAGGCCATTTTGATGTCGCCTCACTACGTTTCGGGCCCTTGCCTGCCGCGGGTACTTGGGCCTCGCACACAAGTGAGGCACCATTTTTACCGGGAGACCTTGGGGAATGCTGGGTGGTGGTAAATTTGTGTGAGCCCGGTGATGCCACAACTTTCCCACACCAAAATGTGTGAAAAAAGTGATTTTTTCAGCACAAATTGAGGTTTGCAGGGGATTCTGGGTAAGGAAACGTTGGGGGATCCACACAAGCCATACCTCCCTGGAAGCCGCCGGGTGTCTAGTTTTCAGAAATGTGTGGGTTTGGTAGGTTTCCCTAGATGGCCGTCGAGCACCGGGCCAAAAACCAAAGTTACCCCCCTTGCAAAACCAGGTGGTTTTGCAATAGGCCATTTTGATGTCGCCTCACTACGTTTCGGGCCCTTGCCTGCCGCGGGTATTTGGGCCTCCCACACAAGTGAGGCACCATTTTTACCGGGAGACCTGGGGGAACGCTGGGTGGTGGTAAATTTGTGTGAGCCCGGTGATGCCACAACTTTCCCACACCAAAATGTGTGAAAAAGGTTTTTTTTTTTCCAGCTAAAATTGAGGTTTGCAAGGGATTCTGGGTAAGGAAACGTTGGGGGATCCACGCAAGCCATACCTCCCTGGAAGCCGCAGGGTGTCTAATTTTCAGAAATGTGTGGGTTTGGTAGGTTTTCTTTCCACCGAGCACCGGGCCAAAAACCAAAGTCACCCCCCATTGCAAAACCAGGTGGTTTTGCGATAGGCCCTTTTGATGGCGCCTCACTACGTTTTGGGCCCTTGCCTGCCGCGGGTACTTGGGCCTCCCACACAAGTGAGGCACCATTTTTACCGGGAGACCTGGAGGAACGCTGGGTGGTGGTAAATTTGTGTGAGCCCGGTGATGCCACAACTTTTCCACACCAAAATGTGTGACAAAAGTGATTTTTTTCAACAAAAATTGAGGTTTGCAGGGGATTCTGGGTAAGAAAACGTTGGAGGATCCACGCAAGCCATACCTCCCTGAAAGCTGCCGGGTGTCTAGTTTTCAGAGATGTATGGGTTTGCTAGGTTTCCCTAGATGGCCGCGGAGCACCGGGCCAAAAACCAAAGTGACCCCCCTTGCAAAACCAGGTGGTTTTGCGATAGGCCATTTTGATGTCGCCTCACTACGTTTCGGGCCCTTGCCTGCCGCGGGTATTTGGGCCTCCCACACAAGTGAGGCACCATTTTTACCGGGAGACCTGGGGGAAAGCTGGGTGGTGGTAAATTTGTGTGAGCCCGGTGATGCCACAACTTTCCCACACCAAAATGTGTGAAAAAAGTGATTTTTTCAGCAAAAATTGACGTTTGCAGGGGATTCTGGGTAAGGAAACGTTGGGGGATCCACACAAGCCATACCTCCCTGGAAGCCGCCGGGTGTCTAGTTTTCAGAAATGTGTGGGTTTGGTAGGTTTCCCTTGATGGCCGCGGAGCACCGGGCCAAAAACCAAAGTGACCCCCTTGCAAAACCAGGTGGTTTTGCGATAGGCCATTTTGATGTTGCCTCACTACGTTTTGGGCCCTTGCCTGCCGTGGGTACTTGGGCCTCCCACACAAGTGAGGCACCATTTTTACCGGGAGACCTGGGGGAACGCTGGGTGGTGGTAAATTTGTGTGAGCCCGGTGATGCCACAACTTTCCCACAGCAAAATGTGTGAAAAAAGTGATTTTTTCAGCAAAAATTGAAGTTTGCAGGGGATTCTGGGTAAGGAAACGTTGGAGGATCCACGCAAGCCATACCTCCCTGGAAGCCGCCGGGTGTCTAGTTTTCAGAAATGTGTGGGTTTGGTAGGTTTCTCTAGATGGCCGCCGAGCACTGGGCCAAACACCAAAGTGACCCCCTTGCAAAACCAGGTGGTTTTGCGATAGGCCCTTTTGATGTCGCCTCACTATGTTTTGGGCCCTTGCCTGCCGCGGGTACTTGGGCCTCCCACACAAGGGAGGCACCATTTTTCCCGGGAGACCTGGGGGAACGCTGGGTGGTGGTAAATTTGTGTGAGCCCGGTGATGCCACAACTTTCCCACACCAAAATATGTGAAAAAGGTGATTTTTTTTCATCTAAAATTGAGGTTTGCAGGGGATTCTGGGTAAGGAAACGTTGGGGGATCCACGCAAGCCATACCTCCCTGGAAGCCGCCCGGTGTCTAGTTTTCAGAAATGTGTGGGTTTGGTAGGTTTCCCTAGATGGCCGCCGAGCACCGGGCCAAAAACCAAAGTGACCCCCCCTGCAAAACCAGGTGGTTTTGCGATAGGCCCTTTTGATGTCGCCTCACTACGTTTCGGGCCCTTGCCTGCCGCGAGTACTTTGGCCTCCCACACAAGTGAGGCACCATTTTTACCGGGAGACCTGGGGGAACGCTGGGTGGTGGTAAATTTGTGTGAGCCCGGTGATGCCACAACTTTCCCACACCAAATTGTGTGAAAAAAGTGATTTTTTTCAGCAAAAATTGAGGTTTGCAGGGGATTCTGGGTAAGGAAACGTTGGGGGATCCACGCAAGCCATACCTCCCTGGAAGCCGCCGGGTGTCTAGTTTTCAGAAATGTGTGGGTTTGGTAGGTTTCCCTAGATGGCCGCCGAGCACCGGGCCAAAAACCAAAGTGACCCCCCTTGCAAAACCAGGTGGTTTTGCAATAGGCCATTTTGATGTCGCCTCACTACGTTTTGGGCCCTTGCCTGCCGCGGGTACTTGGGCCTCCCACACAAGTGAGGCACCATTTTTACCGGGAGACCTGGGGGAACGCTGGGTGGTGGTAAATTTGTGTGAGCCCGGTGATGCCACAACTTTCCCACACCAAAATGTGTGAAAAAATGGATTTTTTCAGCAAAAATTGAAGTTTGCAGGGGATTCTGGGTAAGGAAACGTTGGGGGATCCACGCAAGCCATACCTCCCTGGAAGCCGCCGGGTGTCTAGTTTTCAGAAATGTGTGGGTTTGGTAGGTTTCCCTAGATGGCCGCCGAGCACCGGGCAAAAAACCAAAGTGACCCCCCTTGCAAATCCAGGTGGTTTTGCGATAGGCCATTTTGATGTCGCCTCACTACGTTTTGGGCCCTTGCCTGCCGTGGGTACTTGGGCCTCCCACACAAGTGAGGCACCATTTTTACCGGGAGACCTGGGGGAACGCTGGGTGGTGGTAAATTTGTGTGAGCCCGGTGATGCCACAACTTTCCCACAGCAAAATGTGTGAAAAAAGTGATTTTTTCAGCAAAAATTGAAGTTTGCAGGGGATTCTGGGTAAGGAAACGTTGGGGGATCCATGCAAGCCATACCTCCCTGGAAGCCGCCGGGTGTCTAGTTTTCAGAAATGTGTGGGTTTGGTAGGTTTCTCTAGATGGCCGCCGAGCACTGGGCCAAACACCAAAGTGACCCCCCTTGCAAAACCAGGTGGTTTTGCGATAGGCCCTTTTGATGTCGCCTCACTATGTTTTGGGCCCTTGCCTGCCGCGGGTACTTGGGCCTCCCACACAAGGGAGGCACCATTTTTCCCGGGAGACCTGGGGGAACGCTGGGTGGTGGTAAATTTGTGTGAGCCCGGTGATGCCACAACTTTCCCACACCAAAATATGTGAAAAAGGTGATTTTTTTTCATCTAAAATTGAGGTTTGCAGGGGATTCTGGGTAAGGAAACGTTGGGGGATCCACGCAAGCCATACCTCCCTGGAAGCCGCCCGGTGTCTAGTTTTCAGAAATGTGTGGGTTTGGTAGGTTTCCCTAGATGGCCGCCGAGCACCGGGCCAAAAACCAAAGTGACCCCCCTTGCAAAACCAGGTGGTTTTGCGATAGGCCCTTTTGATGTCGCCTCACTACGTTTCGGGCCCTTGCCTGCCGCGAGTACTTTGGCCTCCCACACAAGTGAGGCACCATTTTTACCGGGAGACCTGGGGGAACGCTGGGTGGTGGTAAATTTGTGTGAGCCCGGTGATGCCACAACTTTCCCACACCAAATTGTGTGAAAAAAGTGATTTTTTTCAGCAAAAATTGAGGTTTGCAGGGGATTCTGGGTAAGGAAACGTTGGGGGATCCACGCAAGCCATACCTCCCTGGAAGCCGCCGGGTGTCTAGTTTTCAGAAATGTGTGGGTTTGGTAGGTTTCCCTAGATGGCCGCCGAGCACCGGGCCAAAAACCAAAGTGACCCCCCTTGCAAAACCAGGTGGTTTTGCAATAGGCCATTTTGATGTCGCCTCACTACGTTTTGGGCCCTTGCCTGCCGCGGGTACTTGGGCCTCCCACACAAGTGAGGCACCATTTTTACCGGGAGACCTGGGGGAACGCTGGGTGGTGGTAAATTTGTGTGAGCCCGGTGATGCCACAACTTTCCCACAACAAAATGTGTGAAAAAATGGATTTTTTCAGCAAAAATTGAAGTTTGCAGGGGATTCTGGGTAAGGAAACGTTGGGGGATCCACGCAAGCCATACCTCCCTGGAAGCCGCCGGGTGTCTAGTTTTCAGAAATGTGTGGGTTTGGTAGGTTTCCCTAGATGGCCGCCGAGCACCGGGCAAAAAACCAAAGTGACCCCCCTTGCAAAACCAGGTGGTTTTGCGATAGGCCATTTTGATGTCGCCTCACTACGTTTTGGGCCCTTGCCTGCTGCGGGTACTTGGGCCTCCCACACAAGTGAGGCACCATTTTTACCGGGAGATCTGGGGGAACGCTGGGTGGTGGTAAATTTGTGTGAGCCCGGTGATGCCACAACTTTCCCACACCAAAATGTGTGAAAAAAGTGATTTTTTTTCAGCTAAAATTGAGGTTTGCAGGGGATTCTGGGTAAGGAAACGTTGGGGGATCCACGCAAGCCATACCTCCCTGGGAGCCGCCAGGTGTCTAGTTTTCAGAAATGTGTGGGTTTGGTAGGTTTCCCTAGATGACCGCCGAGCACCGGGCCAAGAACCAAAGAGACCCCCCTTGCAAAACCAGATAGTTTAGACATAATTATTGGTTTGTTTCTACAGCGTGAGAATTTTGGAACAATATTGCAATGAAAATGTGGCAGACATTTTGAGGTTTGCAGGACATTGGGGATAAAAAAACTTTTTGAATTCACAAGAGAGACATCACCATGAACTCCCAAGGGTTTTCAACAATATCTACAGTTGGTGGGTTATTCTTACATGGAAAGTACACCTTGGCAGAGAAACTAAAGACAAAGATTCCTGCACAACCATCTTTTCCTCAAACACACACATACTGGTTGGGTTTGGCACGAGGGCGAGTCATGGTTCAGTGTATTACATTTTATTAACAAGAGATTTCACAAAAATGAAATGCACTGTCAATAATTAAATTCACAAAAAAACAAACCAATGACTCGCAGCTCGTGAGCTGTAAAGCCACGTCAAGGCACCAACCACTTTACAGGCCATTCACACACCTTTCATACATGATACAAACAAGACCATTCGCACCACCAGGCACAAAAGCAAAACACATTACAAAATTCACAAAAAGGGACAAGGTACACCCTGCTTCAGAAAGACAAATATAACTGCACAGCCATCTAATCCTCAAGCACACACACATACTGGTTGGATTTGGCACGAGGGTGAGTGATGGTTCAGTATATACAAT
Source organism: Triturus cristatus (assembly GCF_964204655.1). NCBI lineage: Eukaryota > Metazoa > Chordata > Amphibia > Caudata > Salamandridae > Triturus > Triturus cristatus. The sequence goes on along the minus strand of NC_140581.1, from coordinate 744,289,777 downwards.
TGTATTAGCAAGTGATTTCACAAAAATGAAAAACACTGTTAATAATTGAAAGGGTGAGAAACTGAACCATTGACTCACAGCTCGTGAGCTGTAAAGCCACGACAAGGCACCAACCTCTTTACAGGACATTCATACACCTTTCATACGTGTGAGACATACAAAACCATTCACACCGCCAGCCGCGGGCCCATCACATAACAAAACTCACACCAGCACACAGCGCCATTCAAGGGCCCATCACTTTCACACGGCAACATTCCTGACACAGCAACTACACAAGCTGATGGATTGTGTGGAGTGGCACTCAGCTAGCAGTGTGTAGAGTGACCAGCAGCAAGTCGCTACTCACACACAGCCAGCCGAGCGCCAGTCCACACACACCGCTAGCAGAGCGCCAGTCCACGCACACCGCTAGCCAAACACCAGTCCACGCACACCGCTAGCCAAGCGCCAGTCCAGGCACACCGCCAGCCAATCGCCAGTCCAGGCACACCGGCAGCCAATCGCCAATCCACGCACACCGCCAGCCAAGCTCCAGTCCACGCACACCGCCAGTCAAGTACCAGTCCACGCACACCGCCAGCCAAGCACCATTCCACGCACACCGCCAGCCAAGCTCCAGTCCACGCACACCACCAGCCAAGCACCAGTCCACGCACACCGCCAGTCCACGCACACCACCAGTCAAGTACCAGTCCACGCACACCGCCAGCCAAGCACCATTCCACGCACACCGCCAAGCAAGTGCCAGTCCACACACACCAACAGCCAAGCGCCAGCCTACACACACCGGAATCACATTTAGGATTTTTAAAGACAAAAATAAAAACACAAACAAATCGCAAATAGATACAAATCTACAAACACAAAATCACCAACTAAATAAATTGCACTAACGCCAACCTTGAAACATAATCAAATTTTCAAAAGAATACAGACCAGGCAGTTCACTTTACCACTCATGAATGCTCCCAAAAATTATTTTTTATGGTACGCTCTAAAACAAACCGGGACACACAGCCCAGGATTAGAAGGACAGTCGGGGCAGTACATACGAACCTCCTTCTGCATACCTCTTCGCCAACAGACTCTACATCTCCTACTGGGAAAATCTTTTGAGGGTGTGGGAGGAATGTGATCAGGAAAGTGGCGATCTCTCAATCTGGCAACATCCTCCACCACTCCAACTCTAGGAACACTTGCCTGTTCCACTACAACAAGGCTGCCTATTACAGACTCCTGAAACTTAGCAAAAGTCATCTTTAACTCAGGGCAAGAATCCTGGAACACAACAAAAGCATTAAACATTGCCAAGTGGAAAAGATGGATAGCCAACTTCTTGTACCAATTGTAAGCCTTACGAAGAGCAGTGTAAGGTTCCAACCTCTGATCTACTCTGTCAACACCACCCATGTGCCTATCATAGTCTAAAATGCACACAGGTTTGCGCGCTTCAGCGACCTGACCCCAAACCGTCACAGGTGCAGTGCTTTCATCATGGATGGTAGTCAGCATGTAGACATCTCTCCTGTCTGAAAACTTCACATCAAGAAGCTCCTCGCAACGCAACGCACTGCACTGTCCCCACACAAGCTTTTGACAAACCAGTTAGGAGGGATAATTCAAAAGTGACAGGCCAAGTGGCATACAGGAGAGGGGAAATTACCCACGGAGGGGCTAACAGACTGGGTTTAGCATCAAATAGGTTCACCCCGTTGTCTCAGGCGGCAGTAATGGATGAACTGGACTGACTGGCCCAAGGTGTGAACTCGAAGATTGTCTCTGTTCCTGTTAGCTCAGTGTCAAGGGACACTGCTGGTTCTGTGGGAAATTCACTTTTACCTGTTATCCCCCGTAATGAGGTTTTGCATAACTCTCGAGGAAAGTGCATTGTATTAACAACGAGTAGTCTAGCCGGATTTTCGCCGCAAAGGCAGGCTAACCCAGCGAGGAGAGTGATAAAACAAGCGGCTGAAGAACTCAGGGTGGTTTTATGGAATATTGCAGGGATTTCAACAAAAATAAAAAATAAGGAATGGTTAGATTTTAGTCGACAGTTCTACATTATCTGCTTGCAGGAAACGTGGGAAACAGATAGTAGTGCCCCACACCTGGAGGGATATAAAATGTTTTTTGTCCCTGCCCAAAATTCTGTAATGGGCCGAGCAAAGGGGGGTTTAATAACGTATGTGTCTCTGTCCCTACAAGGGTCTTGGGAGGTCCTGGGCTGGAGCTCGGACAACATCCAAGGTATTAGTTATTGCAAGAAGGGCCTAAAATTTGTTTTGATAAACTTTTACAATGCGGGCCAATCAATGCAGAGGTTGAATGAGCTCAATGAAAGACTGGCAGGCCTGCATGATAGGGAAGACAGTCACCCCAATTTGATTTTATTGGGTGACTTTAATTGTCACCAATGTCCATATTTGAAATGGGGAGGGGGAAAATGGGATTCCTGTCCATCTACAACGGACTGGCACTTAGAGCATACAAGGGAAGGTGGCGAGTTAAGTAAGATCCTGGGTACATACGATTTAGCCCCCACGATGGACTTAATCAGGACCAGGAACTCTAACTCTATTAACCCCTCCTTTAAAGGCAGGGGCAGGGATACAATTATTGATTTTATTTTTGTTTCACATGTTTTTAAATGCAGGATCATAGATTTTAGTATATAAATTAGTATTTTTAGCGATCAAAACCCTTTGGTATTGTCCTTGAGGGATACAGATTTATCTACCCAGCCAAGGAATTTGATGACGAGGGGAACATTGGAAGCAGTAGATCAGGGCAGGCGCATAAGATGGACTAACATAGATGGGGAAGCATTCTACAAAAAGTTTATTACTTCCTCGGAAAGTGGGATATGGAAGTGCTTAGATCAGGAATTCGAGGGTAGAGAATTGATAAGCGCTTTTGAAAGCACGGCAAGGGACATTGATAGGTTATTGAGGGCCAAATCAGTGCCCACGCCTAAACTCGTACCAAAATGGTTCGACAAAGCGTGTTCTAGAGCTCAAAAAGAAATGAAGTTGGCACTCAAAATGGTTCCTAAAGATAGGAGTAGGATAGTGGAGTGCAGGGCTCAATATAAATCGGCCATAAAAAAGAGAAAACATACCATCCAATGTGAGGCCTGGGAGAACGTGAGGGAGGCAGCCGAAAAGAGAGACATGACGAGATTTTGGAAGGTGATCAATGACCCCAGTTTCCAGGCACCGAATAAAGAGAAGGTGGCTTGTCATGTCTTGCTTGAAGCATGGGTATCTCATTTTAAGAATTTGTACAATCATGGCAGCCCTACTGCTCGACAAATTGCAGATGTTGGCATTCTACCGAGTTCATGGTCACAGTTTGTGGTGGGCGAGATTAAAGAAGGAATATACGCCCTGACACGCAACAAGGCTCCAGGCCCGGATGGGTTTCCCCCCGATTTATTTTTGTCCCAGGTCGATCAATGGGCGCCTATACTCACGCGAGTTTTTAATACGGCAGTAGAAATGGGAATGCCCAGGTCATGGTCAACGGCTAGCATTGTACCCCTATTTAAAAAGGGCAATAAGTGTGACCCCCAATGTTATCGTCCGATCTCACTAATAGATGTGACCGCAAAGGTACTAGGGAAGGTTATTCTAAACCGTCTGACGGACTGGGCAGAGGAAAATGAAATCATTACGGACGCTCAGTACGGTTTTAGAATTGGCCGTTCTACTACGGACCAGTGCCTTAACCTGTATAACTTGGTGGCAAAGTACACCGTGGCAGGTGAGGGGACGGTCTTTCTGGCCTTTATGGATCTGACAGCAGCTTTTGACCGGGTGAATCGCGAGAAGTTGTGGGAGATTCTAGAGCTGCTTGGGGTCGACTCAGGTCTGCTATACATCCTAAAAGGATGTATCTCGTTACAACGCATGCACTTACAACGCATTTTTTACAACGCAACATCCACTACAACGCATTCCATTACATCGCATGACACTACAACGCATTTTTAAAAACTACCTTTACAACGCATTCCATTACATCGCATACTACCTTTACAACGCATACCATTACAACGCATAATATTACATTGCATTTAAGGTAAGTATTGGATAGTATAGGGGTAAAAATGACTATTCTTACTCCAGGGGGTGCAACAGTAGGGTAAGTGTTGGATATTATAGGGGTAAAAATTACTATTCTTACTCCAGGGGGTGCAACAGTAGGGTAAGTGTTGGATAGTATAGGGGTAAAAATTACTATTCTTACTCCAGGGGGTGCAACAGTAGGGTAAGTGTTGGATAGTATAGGGGTAAAAATTACTAGTCTAACTCCAGGGGGTGCAACAGTAGGGTAAGTGTTGGATAGTGTAGGGGTTTTAATGTAATATTATGCGTTGTAATGGTATGCGTTGTAAAGGTAGTATGCGTTGTAATAGTTGCGTTGTAAAGGTTGTTCCCCATCCTAAAAACATTACACCTGAATACAACAGCTCAGGTCAGATACAGCAATGAGGGGAACCTTACCGAACATTTCTCATGTACCAGGGGCGTGAGACAAGGTTGCATTTTGGCGCTCTTTTTATTTACGTTATACATAAATGGTTTGGACAAAGCACTTGTTGAGTTGGGGGTAGACTGTCCAAGAGTTGGCAAGAGAAGTATACCCATCCTTTTATATGCAGACGATGCAGTCCTTTTAGCCCGCACAGGGAGGGGACTTCAGTCTCTCATCGACGGTTTTAGTGGGTTTATGGCAAATTTAGATTTATCTCCTAATCTCACAAAATCATACATAATGGAAGCAGGAAAGAGACCAACGAAGAACTTTATTTTTAAAATTGGAGGTCACAAATTAGAGAAGGTCGAGGTCTTTAATTATTTAGGGGTAATATTCGACAAACACCTCAATTTTAATACACTAATCTCAGAGAAATGTAAGCAACAAACGAGCACAATGGGTTCAATTATGAATCGAGCCACGAGATTAGGCCGTTGGTCACCGAATGAAATATTGCATTTATATAATTCGATTTGTTGCTCTAAAACCATGTATGGGAGTGAGGTATGGGGATTCAGAAATACTTCCATGATACAACTGGAGGAAAATATGTTCCTTAGAAGGATTCTGCAAGTTCCTCAAAGTACACCTGCCTACATTGTCCATGAGGAGCTAGGGCGTCCTTACATTAGTGACAGGCTAAGTACCAAACCAATAATGTGTTGGATTAAAATCTGGACCAACCCTGAGGCTAGTCTAAGTAGACAAATAATTAGGGACTGCATTAATAGGGACAATGGACTCCGGATACCCTGGCTTAAATATGTGAAGGACACTCTGAAGTGGCTGGGATTTGCAAACTATTTTGATGAGCCCACGACTTTGATGCCCCAGGCAAAAGCTGCCATAAAAGCTGAACACCTTAGGTGCCTAGCTTGTGCACGAGAAGACAATGAAATACTGAAAGGTTCAGTGAGAGCCCATATATTAACGAAATCTGTAGCAGGCTTAGAACCTTACCTGGCGTATATATATAACAAAAATGATAGATTTTTAATGACCAGATTTAGATTAGATCTTTTACACCATATTTTAGCCGTTCCCGCAGGGTACACAAGAGATGTTGTGTCAAAGGGTCCATGCGGCTGCGATCTGGGATCTCCGCAGGATACCCTTCACTTTGTATTTTTTTGTCCGTTATATGAGTACCCACGGGCAGGTTTTTTTAAAACCATTTTAAGAAAGAATAAATTTACCCAGGTAAGGGTGGCACTCATATACCTGAAACTTTCTTCGGACCCCCTTACGTTGTTTTGTACCGTGAACTTTTTAAGAATAGCCGCAAAATTAAGGAAGACCAGATATGAGGTGTAAACAACTTTGTTTTTAGGGTAGAGAGGGTTGGGTATTATGATTAAAGTTGTTTTCCTAAAGTTTTTATGTATATTTTGGTCCCTATCGTAGACTTAGCTAAAGTCCTAACCTAATTATGAAATGAACGGTTTATTGTATTTGGGAAGTGTTATGATGTTTTGAAATGATATAGTTATATTATAATTTATTATCTTAATTTGGTTATGATCATGCATTTTTAAAATCTCATGTTGTTGGTACTCCCTGTACTGTTTCTGTTAAAATTCTGCACTTTATAATACTCTGTTCTTGCTGCTTTCTCAGAGGTATTTTGCTATTAAGGCCCTGGATAAACCCTGATGAATTGATATATTTTAAATATTTTTAAGGACATTTTGTCATATTAATGTATTGTTGAAATTTGTAAATGTTATGTTCTTTCTTGGATGTTTTAATATCCGAATAAAGATTAACAATGGACAAACCAGTTCTTTTGGGAAACCTTTACGGTTAGAGCGGATTGTGCCACAAGCAACAGTGTCCACTTTGGCCAATTCCCTGAACAACCGCACACCAGTGTAGAAGTTATCTACATATAAATGGTGGCCTTTGTTAAAAATTCCTCTACCAAGTTCCCAAACAATTTTCTCAGTCACTCCAAAAGTGGACAGACAACCAGGGGGGTTAATCCTGGATTCCTTACCGGTGTACACCCTGAAATTAGAGACATATCCAGTCCTACTGTCACACAGCATATACAGCTTAATTCCATAGCGTGCCCTCTTACTAGGAATATATTGCCTAAAAACCAAGCGGCCCTTGAACAACACCAAAGACTCATCCACTGCAATTTCTTTCCCAGGAGCATAGATCTCAGGAAATCGATCAACAAAGTGATCAAGGACAGGCCTAATCTTAAAAAGACGGTCACAATCAGGGTGATCTCGTGGCAACGCTAAACCATTATCAACAAAATGCATCATCCGAAGCAGAAGCAAATACCTGTCACGAATCATGACTGCCGGAAAAATAGCAGTTGCCATCAAGGGACTAGTAGACCAATATGAAGACATTGATGGCTTCCTTAGTAAGCCCATCAAAAAATTTAAACCCAAGAACTTCTTCATTTCTTCAAGATTTGTGGGAGTCCACTGGGTAGCTCTATAGTATGGCTTAAGACTGGCACTGTTGTCCCTCAAAAACTGTTCAGCATACAAATTAGTCTGCTCAACAATCTCTGCTAAAAACACATCGTCCATAAACATCTGAAAAAAATGTATCGGCAAAAAATTTTCAGTATTCACTATACACCCTGGAACACCAGTAAAGTCTGGCAATGCCGGCTGCACCATGCCAGGGGCAACCCAGAGGTCATCACTTTCAAAAGGAAACCTTGCAGCCCCAGCCTGCAGCCCAGATGCCTCTTGCCGCACTACACCAACGGGAAGCCTTGCAGCCGCAGGCTGCAGCCCAGAAGCCTCTTGCCGCACTACACCAACGGGAAGCCTTGCAGCCCCAGGCTGCAGCCCAGATGCCTCTTGCCGCACTATCGGCACATCAGTCTCCTCCTCTAACACAGGCACTTCATCCGCACTAAGAGTATCTTCATCATCCGATGACTCAATATAGAGAGAAAACTCACTGCCAGAATCGTCCCCTGCCATCTCTCCCTCAGATGCAGAGTCAGTCTCTGAACCATGGTCAGAGGAAGACTCAAAAAGCAAACCAACAACCTGCTGAGCAGTAATCCTGCGGCTAGCCATTATACTTACTAAGATAGAAAACTGCACAAACAAGTCAACAACAACCAACAATGTGCAAACCAAGTAAGTAAAGAAATGTGTACCTTTATCACAAAGATCAATGTACTCAAAAACCATAGAATTCAATTACAAGAGACAGCTACACTCACCAGAACCTACTCTGCAGTGACACAGCAAAAACCAACGATATCCAACTAGAAAGAAGAAAAAAAAAACAAATTGCTCACAAGACAACAAAATACACATCGAGCACAAATGCAAACAGTTTTTGACACTCAAAAACCAAACATACTGCTATTATTACACCATTTGCAAAAAAAAATCATGCAGAGAAATCAAACACATTTACATTGTACAAAAAAAAGTCTCTTACCAAACTACACAAACAGCAGAACCACCGTTAACGAAACGGCAAACTGGAAAGAGCAAAAGCCTTCACCTAGAACAAAAAAGTAAAAAAAACAATATTGCAATTGCAATTCACAAAAAATATAACAATAAACATTATAACATGCTATGTTACTACCCAAATGGTCAATCGGGTTGTGTGCCAGGTGGGGCAGAAAACAGCAGGGAAAAAAAAGGCTACTTTGTCCCTGGGTGCGTGGGCCAAATACATATTATAAAAATTTGCACCCTGGAAGCAACCCTTGCCCAAGGGGTCACTTCCTTACTTCTAAAAACACACATCCCTGGTGTCTAGCGGGCTTTTCTGCCCCCCCTGGTAGCAGAAACGGACACAAAGACGACCGATCTGCTCCCAGGGGGGGCAGAAAAGTCTTCCCATTATTTATGCCCCAAAGGAAGCGACCCTTGCCCAAGGGGTCGCTTCCTCATGCAGAAAAATACATCCCTGGTGTCTAGTGGGCTTTTCTGTCCCCCCTGGGAGCAGAAACGGACAGAAAGATGACCAATCTGCACCCAGGGGGGGCAGAAAAGTCTTCCCATTATTTATGCCGCCAAGGAAGCGACCCTTACCCAAGGGGTCGCTTCCTAACTTCTAAAAACACACATCCCTGGTGTCTAGTGGGCTTTTCTGCCCCCCCTGGGAGCAGAAACAGACAGAAAGATGACCGATCTGCCCCCAGGGGGAGCAGAAAAGTCTTCCCATTATTTATGCCCCAAAGGAAGCGACCCTTGCCCAAGGGGTCGCTTCCTCATGCAGAAAAATACATCCCTGGTGTCTAGTGGGCTTTTCTGCCCCCCCTGGGAGCAGAAACGGACAGAAAGACGACCGATCTGCCCCCAGGGGGGGCAGAAAAGTCTTCCCATTATTTATGCCGCCAAGGAAGCGACCCTTGTCCAAGGGGTCGCTTCCTAACTTCTAAAAACACACATCCCTGGTGTCCAGTGGGCTTTTCTGCCCCCCCCCCGGGAGCAGAAACGGACAGAAAGACGACCGATCTGCCCCCAGGGGGGGCAGAAAAGTCTTCCCATTATTTATGCCCCAAAGGAAGCGACCCTTGCCCAAGGGGTCGCTTCCTCATGCAGAAAAATACATCCCTGGTGTCTAGTGGGCTTTTCTGCCCCCCCCCCCCGGAGCAGAAACGGACAGAAAGACGACCGATCTGCCCCCAGGGGGGGCATAAAAGTCTTCCAATTATTTATGCCACCAAGGAAGCGACCCTTACCCAAGGGGTCGCTTCCTAAATAAAGAAAAAGACATCCCTGGTGTCTAGTGGGGCATCTGTGCGCGATCGTGGAGCAGGAATGCCCAGCAATGATACATCAGGGGAGAGGAAATACTCTTTCCTCTCCCCCGATGCCTCAAGGCCTCCCAATTCCCCCTACTGCCACACCGGAGCCAAACACCTACTTGCTCCGTTGGACATGCTGGAAGAAATGAATTCCAGCGCGTCCAGCGCTTCCTGATGACGTTGGCGCTCGCTGTGCGCGCTGACATCATCAGGAAGCGTGGGGGGGCTCGGGGGTGGCAGCAGAAACTCTTCCGCTGCCAACCCCCCAATTGGTGCGAAAATCGAGCCCCCAGGGGTGAGAGCCAGCGCTTCCCCCAGGGGCTGTGCTCATGACGGAGCAGTTCCGTCATGAGCACAGCCCAACCGATGCTCATGACGGAACCGCTCCGTCATGAGTATCGAAGGGGTTAATATGAATGGATTATGTTAGACATGGCACAATATCTGTAGCAAAATACACAACAATACTAGGCTAAGATGGCCGCCAAAGGCGATAATGATATACATGCGCGAAAGACAGTCCTCTTTTGCGCTCCAAACGATAAAAATGAGCGTTACTCGGCGCACAAGAAAGCTGATGCGCTCTCGAGTGTTCTGAAGCTTCCGAGTGGTCTGAGGTTTTCCACTCACAAAGGATATTTCAGGTATGCCTAAGGTTTAAAACATTGAATATGGCCAACATTATTTTAGACAACCAGAAGACAATTCTAAGAAAATCCTTGAATACCTGTTCCCTTTGCTCCTATATAGATTGTAAAATTGTTACGGCCGTAGATTCTCCTGGCAATAAATCAAGAGGCTTTACCATGCGGAAAGTTAAAAATACGAACAGAGTGAACCACGCCGGTCTTCGTTTATTTGCACTTTTTGAAGAATAAGGTCATGAACATCTAAAAAATCAACATCTTTTAGCATTCTTTAAATTTCAGAGTAATAATAACCAACTGAATAAGAATTCTCAGATTTGCTTTAAACAGACTGGCCCATTCAGGGTCCCAGATAACCGCTAGAGTGAATACAGCTGTGTTGTATGAATCAGTCGAACTTTCCTAAAAACAATTATGTTTATCCTTGTCAAAGGGTAGAATATAAATGAGAATAATTTTGGGCTCCATCATAACTATGAAAAGGGAAGATCTTCAAACCCATATGCGAAGACCCTCTTTGGGGATCTAAAGTATCTTTTCAGCAGATACTTCTCGCTGCAACACCGCCAGGTAGATTATCTAGTGCTCAGAGAATAACATAGACAAAATATTGTGTCTATAAAAATTGATACAGTTAATATCACATTACCAACAATGATAATGAAACTGGAATAAAGGCGGATCAACCTATTTCCATTTTGGACAGATTAACACAATAATAAAGTCTGCTTTAAATGATTCTATAGATCTCTTTAAACCAAAGCTGTTTCCCTTTCCTTTCTGGTCATACAGATGCAGGAGCCGGGCATAGATTATTCATAAAATGTAAGAATAATGTACATACAGTTGATGTAATATATCAATATATAGAATGAGTGTTGATAGAAACACTAGCAGAAAATATAAATTAGAGAAAAAGAAAGTTTAAGAATGTAATATGATGTAATAATGAGTTTTTCAATGAGTTAACATGATTCTGGTTTTAAAGAAAATGAAATGTTGATTGACATAACTTTGTTATATTTGCACGGGTGATATAATATAACTTCATTAAAGCATATGGTAATTTATTGGTTGTTCCATATTTTATTAGGGGTCAACCACTTTAAACATGTTTAGTCCTGAAGATGGTCTCATCGACGAAAGCCTAGAGACCGAAATGTCGACCTGTACACTTTTTTCCTAAAATTCATCGATTGTGATTGTGAAAAAGTGTATACAATTATAACAGTGAAGTCCAAAATTATTGAATGCTGTCTTCTTGTTTAATTGTTACTGTTTCATATTTGTACCCTTTATGAAATCTGAACATAAAATGTATTTGTTTTAGACACACCCGTGTTTTTTGTTAATTTTTTGCTGTTTCCTGCTTTGTAATATATATTCAGTTGGGATATATTTTAATATGATTTGCTCAGAAGTAAAAATTGTGTTATAAAACAGATTGACAAAAGAAATTAACTAGCAAGTAAACCACGAACCGTGCACCTAACTGCGACTGAGAATAACATAAGTAAGTACCTTAATAAATCCCTTGAAGGCACATTTACCTGTTCATCGATTTTGCCCGAGCCCTCAAGGGTAGATTGGGTTGTCCATTATACCTACCAACTTCTAAAAGTGGCATTCCTTAAATAGTGATAATACATCTGCACACACCATTGTGCAGCATTTATTATTTCCATTCCAAACATACCAAACATGACATACTTTTTTTGTTCACTTTTGGAGTTATGCCATAAGGGGGGGTTCCCAATGTTAGCCTATGGAGGGCAGAGAGCACATGCACTTTACACTGGACAGCAGTGCTAAAGTGCCCAGAGTCCTAAAACCACCAACACCATGTCAGAAAAAAAACTAGGAGGAAGGCAAAAAGTTCAGGGATGACCCTGCAAAAAGGGCAATGTCCAACACCGAGCCTGTCACAAAGGGGAAGGGGTCCCCTGGGGACCCCTTCCAATTTGCGACTCCGTTACCACCCTCTTGAAGAGGGTAGAAATTAGCGAGTTTTTTGGGACCGCAATTGAGGTCGTAAAACATTGGTACATAGCTTTGCTGCCGCTATTAGGAAGGGAACGCCCTTTCCTAATAGTGATTTGCAAAACCTATTTAGCGAGTCGCAAATAAATTGTGACTCGCTAAATAGGCTTTGTACATGGCCCATGAGGTTTTTGCATGCGCAAACGGGTCGCAAACCCCAATGGGAATGGTAGGCCCTCCCAGGTATGGTGGCCTGCTGGGCTCAGCAGACCACCATGTCTGGGACTGCTTTTGAATAAAACTGTTTTTTTTTAATGCAGCCATTTTCGTTTCATTTTTTAAGGGCAGGCAGTGGTCCTTTGTACCACAGCTTGCCCTTAAAAAATATTTACAGAGCCTGTCACAAAGGGGAAGGGAACCCCTGGGGACCCCTTTCTATTTGTTACTTCATAACCACCCTCTTGAAGAGGGTGGTAATTAGCGAGTGTATTGCAACCGCAATTGCGACTGCAATTGCAAAACATTGGTGCATAGCTTTGTTGTCGCTATTAGGAAGGGAACGCCCCTTTCTAATAGCGAGTCGCAAAACCTATTTAGTGAGTCGCAAATCAATTGTGGCTCGCTAAATAGGCTTTGTACATGGCCCATGAGGTTTTTGCAGGCGCAAATGGGTCGCAAACCCGTTTGCGCATGCAAAAACGGGTCGTACATCTGGCCCTTCATGCTGTACAGCATGTACTTTTACTTGTTCTGGTCTTACTTATGGCCTATATGTTTTTGCTTGCCATTTCTCTCTGATTTGATTTTTGCCTCTGGTAATTTAAACAATGTAGCACTAAGAGCATTTGCAGCCTTCTCCTGGGTGTATGTGTTGCCAACTGCAACATTCTTCGTCTGTGTCGCTATATTATCACCTCCATCATAGTCAGGGGGCATGGGGGGGAGGGGATTCAATGTACCTTTTTGCATTAGCTTTTTCTCCTTGGCTTGCACCTGTTTATGTTTTTATGCTGTGTTGTGCTACATAGCATGAAGGTGTGAAGGCTACACATTTGCCATCGCGTTAGAGATAGCGAGAATGTAAAATGTTGACACTCAGTAACAAGTGTGCCAACAATTTTGGATTTTGATGCAGTGCAACAGAATTTCACTTCGCACAATGATAACTGGCCAATGATTCAGATGTACGAGTGTGTTCCATATTTTGTTAATGCTAATGTGTGTGTTCTTCGTTATGCTGAACTAGTTCCGGGAACTATCTGTCAGTATGAATGTGCCACAATTTTTCTCTCTCCCCTTGTGAGTGAACCGAACTCTAATGTTGGACCAGATAATCATGCAATCTGACATCACATCATGTCACTGCATATCAGCTTTGATACAGTTCAGTGCAGCAATGGTGCTGTGCCTGCTGATGGCATAGAGGTTAATTTGTTGTAAATTAACTTGCAAAAGTAGTTGGGTGTTAGGCGTACATATCTCAATACATCACTAAGACTCTGTTTGTCATTAAAAATATGAAACTTTGAGTGGAAAAGTGTACCAGTCACAAAAAGAAAATATGTACATATTCAGAGCACAATAATTTGAATGAAGTGAACATCCTCTGCTTTTAAAACTCGTACTCATGAGTCGTATGCATGTAAATTCATGCATAAGTAGAACAGGTAATTTCCTCTGGAAAAATGCGCCATCTCTTAAAATTGCAAAGAATGTCTTCAGTTGTCACATAACTCGAAGCGTTACTGCATTCTACATTTCAAATGATGAATATAATTATCATAATAAAAGGAGTTTAAAGATTTTTTCATAAGGCTCTACGCCATCCTAATTGAACTGTCTCTTTTCTGCCTGCTGAAAGCACATTATGCAGACGGTCCTTATCTGGCCTCTCCCATAATATTGCCTCGTCGTTTGCAAATAAGACGTAAAGCAAACTCTGAACTTAAGTGTTTTATTGGGGGTGTTTGGTTTTGTAACTCAAAAGGCAACTGGAAATTGAAGCAAATGAGTCATTCTGCTGGTTGTGTGCTGTCGGAAACTCTTGTGTTATGCTTATCAACAGGGCGAGGTGACAGGAATGGGATTTCAGACCATGGGAAAAGTACGAAGGCACTGACATTTAGTTTGAACTCACCTTCGGTGTAGTTTATAATTCACAAGCAAAATTAGGAATCGTAACACATCCAGCATATAGAATAACCCATTCTTCCATCTGCGCCTTGATAAAGGTCCCATATAATCCGCTTGTTGTACCTGTAGACCATTGTTTGGAAATAGGAGAAGCACAAAGGCTGGCAGTGTGATTAACAGTTGTCTCATCATTTATTGGTGGGAACAAGAGAATGAGAATGCGGTTTCTGATAAGGACAGTGGGAATTTCACATCCACTTTTGAGCTTTTCTACACCGTCAATTGCTCAATGTTCTTGAAATCAGTTTTCTCGTTTTTCATGATGTAGTGTCTGATTTGTAGTCACTTCACCTCTCTTATATTTATGTGTGCCCCAAAGATGTAAGAATAACTGCATATCAGTGTCTCATTGAGTAGTTTCTGCATAAAATAATTCTCTTGGAACCAGATGTATGAAAAATACATTTAGAGATTTCTTAATTACAAATTTTAGCGATATGCAATTAGGAAATCACTAAATGCATGTACGTAGCTTGCTGCCTGGAATTTGTGACTCGGAAACGAATTGCATCATAAAATCGCAATCTGCAATTACCTATTCTGTCACCAATTGCGCAGTTGCACATTGTGACCACATTTAAAAAATTGCGATTCTGCTTCCTGGTTCAGGGAGATGACCTCGGAAACAGGAAGTTCAGGATCTCAACAGCCAGGAAGGGAAGCAGAAAGAGGCTGGTGAGCTGCAGATCACAGGCAGTGATGTGAGGGCCCCAAACACAAGCCATCCAACACTAGGAATGGCCAGTCAGGGGCAGGGTAAGGAGGCAGGGTGCAGGGGTGAGGAAGAGAAGACAGCAATTTTCAGAGCAGGACCTGGAGGTTCTCACTGAGGAGTGTTGCAGCAACCATTACCAACTGTTTGGCCGAGCTTCAGTGAATGTTCCAGAAACACAGAAGCACAAGCTATGGAAGGGGATGCAACAGAAGAATAATACTGTGGGTGTGGCACAGCGTTCTGTTGAAGACATTTGTGAAAGAAGGTACGACCTCTGTTTCCCACAGAAAGGGAAAGGTCGCAACACGCTTTTGCGAGTCCTGTGCCACAGGAGACAGACCCTTCAGTGCACCCCCCTCCCCCCCACGACACTGGAAGCAAGGATGGAGACCACCCTGGAGCCAGAGGATGTTGTAGGATTTGCCAACCTGGACATGTCGGCATCTGTACCCTCGCAAAGTAAGTGATACATTTTAATTATAACAAAATATCCCACGTGATGCATTATAGAAATTGTAGTCATAGACAGAAACAGTGTAGTCAGTGTCAGAAATGTGTAGAATAGATTTGTACGACCCATGAGAATGTGTTTCATACGTAACATTTATCTCCAATAGCCAATTAGATGCTCCTGGGAAACACGTTGAAGGCCCAACTGATGAGGGTGAAGAACAGGCACAGATGTAGGAAGAAGAAACAGTACTGCTTCAGAGTTTGCCACTCCAACAGTGTGTCCTTTTCCCCACACCCACCATCAGTAGAGAGTGAGGATGCCATACAGACACCCACTCTAACCCTGCAGTCAGTCATCAGGTCCCGGCAACAGCACTCCACTCTGCATGCCCATAGGTGCCGCCACACTTCGCAGACTTCTGGGTCTCAGGCGACTGCCATTTACCAGAAAGTATATGGTGATCTTGAGTCATCAATAATGCAGGTGCAGTGCCTGCAGCACAAACAGATGAGGATGGTAAACTACAAATTGCGGGCAATGCAACAGTCAATAACAGTGGGTTTCAGCACAGTGGCCAATCAGTTGGCAGACAATCAGGGCTACATGAACACGAAAATGGACCAACTTAAAAGTGCCATAGAGAAACTCTGCACTGACATGTCAGAGGAGAGGAGCACTCGAAAGGGCATGGAGAGGAGGAGTGCTGTGTGAATGAATGCCATGAGCAGGACCACTGAGAGGAAAGCACAGGCCACTACTACAATATCCAAGGGTACTGGGACACTGTATGTGGAGAAAGACCACTACAGTAGGGATGTCTCAAGGGGCCTTGGCCAGAACACAGCTGCAGTGGAGGCAATACAGACAGGTCATATTCCTAGTGGTGTGGGTGCAGAGGCTCCTGACAGTGAGTTGTCCAGCGCCACAGATGCATGTGCGCTGTGTTGCAGTAGCAGTCTCACTCCTGCACCTCAACATGATGGCACTCCACATACCAGACTCACTCCCAGAAAATAAATTAGATGCCCCACTCAGGGAGAGGATATATTTGTTTTCCTTCTGTTGTTGGTGCTGTAACCGACCTACATGTTGACTACTTGGAGTCAGAATTGTTGAGAAAAAGAGCTAGTCTGTGTTTGATAACACCTGTCATTAAAGGTAGCTTTACTTTGGGTATTCAATCAAGTGTGGTGGCATTATTTCGCAGTATTGTGGATTTGAGAATGTCTTACCTTGGGAAGTAATTAGTAGCAATGTGGTCCTTGCGCCTTCTACACTCCCTTCCACAGCTCTTGTAAAAAGCCTAAATAATAAAATAAAATGCAGACTCCGTTATGCTCACATGTAGAAGAATTTATAATACATGAACATGGGAATAGCTGGAATGATAACCAAGTGCCCAAATTGCCAAGTTTCTGCTCAGTCTTTTATTCCTGTAAAGCACAAGAAAGCATACCAAGGCTCTTTGGTGTGTGTTCAATACGATCATAAGTACAACATAATTTCTGTGAATTTATGATCAAATCCATCACGTGTTCATCATCAAGGCAGTACAAGTTTGCACAATTATTAGATACAGGACCAATCAGAAGAAGATAATAGTGTGTGCCACCTGCATGGTATGGTACGGTGATGTACGTGTTCATCACATGTCCAGTGATTAGGACAGTGGGGATTTATTAAGCATAGGCAAGGACAAAACCAATCAGAGGTAGACACTTCATCTCACCCATATATGGTATGCTAACTGTGTCTGTTGCTAGACTGGCAAGCAATTGCAAGTAACGGGAGATGTTTTGAGCAAATCTTGTGTTGCGGTACATGATGTTTACTTCAGCACAGTACCGTAGTTCTGGGCACCTTCTACAGGCCTTATCATCATTCAATATTATACAAGGGTCAACTGGCACACAAAAAGAATAATTAAGGAAAATGGATTCCACACTCTGTTCTCCTCTTTTGGCTGCTGAACAGGTGGACCAGGATCCCCATCTTACGAATCAGATTTGGACACCCACTGTGTAGGCCTCTCCTGCTGCAATAATGTGTAGGGTGGCATACATTGCAGCAATCTTACAAACAGTTTCTGGTCTGTATTTCAAGGACCCCCACTCTTATGGAGGCAGCAAAAATGAGATTTCATAAGACCAAATCTGCGCTCAATTACAGTTGTGGCACGTTGATGTGCAGTGTTGTATCGCCCTTGTGTGAGGATCCAGGGACGTAGAGCATACGGGCTGTCACCTGAAACACATATTTAAATGAGAGTCAACATACATTTTGTGTGGATTGGGTACTTACATATCAGCATTTACATTATGTGTCAGTACCTAATAAATATCCATAATAAAACTCCCCACTTTCCAGCCATCTGTATATTCTGCTGTGCCTGAACATTGTCAGTGACTATGTTGTTGACATTGCAAACCTCTTGTATATTAAAGGAATGTGTGTTTTTCCGATTCCTAAAAAGGTATTCAAGATGGGAGGGAAGACATACGAGCATGTGCGTCATCTATACACCCTATGACCTGGGGGAATTTTGAAATCCGGTCAAATTGCAGTTTGGTAATCCGCATTTCCTCATCATTCCTGGGCATGTATATATGTTGGTGGATATTGAGAAGCATGACATTGAGAAAGGAGCAAAATAAATGGAAAAGCACACTTTGCAACACCCCATCTGCAACTACCACATCCTGGTAAATACCAGTGGCTAAAATGTATAATGAGCAAAACATATGAAGATGGGTGGGGATGGAATTGCTGCGCAGAGTACTGCTTTCTAGGTGTGGCTTTAAGAGGGCAATTTACTCCAAAATGACAGCATTACTTATCCTGTTTTGATCAAATATCTCTTTCTCTGTTTGGTCAACAATGATCAGCCTGACTTGGAAAATTCTCTCTTGTCTCTGCCGCCTCCTCTGCTGAGCAGTCAGTATGCGCTCCTCCTTGCTATCACATACAGGGCTACATTCTGGGCCAGCTTTCATAGTTTGCACCCATTCACAACATGGTTTGAATTGGTGATAAATTGCATGTGCAAATGTTCCAAATAGTGACTATTTGCTATTTACGACCCACTTACATATCCCAATTTCAAGTCGGTATTAGTGATTCCCTAATACCAACTCGCTATTTCCATTCTCAAAAATTTGTGAATGGCTTTCGTTCATGGCCTACAGTCATTTTCTGTTCGCAAACCAGTTTGGGACCAATTTGCGAGTTGTAAATCTTTTGTACATCAGGCTCTTAGTCCTTAAGCTGAGTTATTTTTTGTGACTAGAGTAGCTATTCCTGAAGCATTGGGGTGTGTTAGTGGTATCCATTTTTAGGCTTCCGCTATGGCCGCTCTTAGAAGCTAAAGTAGAGGTGAGTATGTAGCCTTACGGTTAGAGCAGTCAACCTTGAAGCTGGGGAACCGGGTTCCAGTCTCGGCAACCGCGCTCAACATTCTGTGATTCTGGGCAAATCACTTAACCTCCCCGTGCCTAACAAAAATATGAATGTGTCCTTTTGTAACAAAACTTGTGCTGATGTCTTGGGTCAAGTTCACGCTATATAAAACTCTTTAAAAAAAGTAATACCAACCAATACCCTTAGTAAATACACCATTTCATAAAAGAGTGGTACATTTTAACCAAGAGACACAGTTTTTAAACAGTTCTCAATTTTCCATATTTCAAGTGAAGACTACCACACATGTAGGATGTGTTCTTCTGCAAGATCAAATTCCTCGTACACAATTTGCAAAACAATTGTGGGCATGTTAAGTGAACCAACCCTTCCACAGGTAAAATCAAATGATACCAGTAGTTATCACAACATGATCAGTAGTTTACGCTATATATTGAAATGCATTCCCTATGTTTAGCCTCTGAAGTCTACAAGAAGATTTAGTGTCTGGCTAGATACAATAATGCTTCCTTTAGCACACACATGCAGTTTTGAGAGGGACTGTCATCTTATCACCACTTTATATTTGTGGAACCCTTGTTATCCTTTTGTGTAATTACATGTAACTTCACATAAATGTGCTAACATTTTGCTTAATTATGCGAAAGCAAATAACGTGAATTTTACACACTAGTAGTGTCTATCAAGGCTTGTTATCGAAATCAAAAAGAAGATAGAAACCATAACTGGAGGTGACTGAAATCTGGTTATGGAGCCAATACTAGACAGAAGGGAACTGGGGCCTTGACCAGGCTGCAGAACTTCTTGACGGATCATATTTTGGAAGATTTATGGTGACTTAAAAACCTTTGGAAAAAAAATACTTTTCTGTCACCAGTTCAAGGTGTGTTGTTGAGTATTGATTTTGTTTGCTGAGACAGTGCTCCCTGCTCCAGCTAACACTTTGTGCACTTGCACAAGGTTCTATTCGATCAATTCCTAGTCCAGTTGCACCTCAGCATGGGTCATCTTATCCATCCCGTGCAGTATTGGTGAAGGTGGGAATTTAGGAATAAGATAGCAGATTAGAAACATTTTCCGAAGTTCATGCTGACCTTTACAAGGAGAAAGAATGAAAGTTCTTTCTCTTTGGCCCAGTTTCTCGGAGCAACAGACAAAGTTGCTTAGTAGTGTCAGCTAATGTAAGTATCTGAAAAAAAAAACTCTGAGATGTGACTTAGACTGGAGTGCAACATAGCTTCACTGACATCCAAATTTGATAGCATTATCACCCCTCTCCATTTATAATGAGTAGAAGCTGTGAAAAAAGCCTTCAACTAGCTCTATCACAATGTGGCTGAAACGGCATTAGTTAGACTCAAGTGCGACATTGAGAGTGAGATGAAAAGGGTGGGAAAATGTTATAATACTATCTATGGCAGAAGGAGACTAAGATGGCCATACCCAAGATTCAGTATGCTCTTGTCTGATTGCTAATGCACTCTCTGGACGTCTTACAGGCTCTCGCCACTTTACATGAGGCTTTGTAGGATGCCACCCAGAATGAGGAATCACCAGCATAAGGGGAATTATTTCATCCGTTTAATCTGCCCTTGTTGAGGTTGAAAGTCATGCTCTCTTGAGTGGTGATCTTGCCATATATAAAAATGATGAGACCATCTCTAACTTGCCGAACTGCATGTCCCTGTGGTAAGACGGCTTCCCTGGAGAATTCTTCCAAACATGGAAGGCCAACCTGTCTTCCATGTTCTTTGGGGCTTTTACGGAAGCACAGACTACCTGATCCTTATGACCCATGTCTAACAAGACCATCGTAACACTCATTACCACGGAAGGGAAAGCCATCACCCTTATTAACAAAGTTAAATTGCTACCAAATCCTATCATCCAAATTGTCTAAGGTTATGACTCATCACTTACAGGTGGGCTTTGGTCTGGAATGCTTTTCCAGGGATCATCTGAGGACCAATTGTCATTTGTTATGTCAATCCAGGGACCTGGAAGAAGTGTTGATAAAACACAGCATGAAACAGGGATGCACACTGGCCCCTGTTCTATTCCTTCCTACTCTGGAACCACCAGCAGCCGCTATACAGTCCTTACCTGAGTTTAAAGATGATCTTTCCCAATCAGCCCTCATTATTTTATTTCTTCATGTTGATGATATCCTCATGACTTTTTCAGGTCCTTATATGTCGCAAAAACTTGCATCCTGCTCCACTGGAGGAAACCCACTATTCTGTCCCATGTTGAATGGATGGACAAGTTGACTAGAGGGGTGGCCTGAACATGTTATTGATAAAACCACCAACCAGGTTTCGAGGCCGTTCCATAAGCCTGTGGCCACAAACCCACTGCCCTTAATATACATCTAAATGTTAGTTCCTCAGTCTGATGACAACTGTAGACTCTGCTCGAGTTCAGCAGCTAGTAATGAGTGAGAAGACCCTAGGCTAGGTATACCTATACCTGCATGCTAACCCTTAGTTTTTCATGTTCTTTGGATGTTGTGTTATGGTGTAGGAACATAATAGCACTGTGTAGGGAGGTGGGTGATGGACTGCGCAGGATGACTGATGTATGTGGCTTTGTACCTTAGGATGCTTTCATAGAGGTTTAGTCTTTTATATAAGTGATTGCTATGTCAATGGAGCATTGTGACCTTTACAGGTGATTTTTTAATCTCTTTTCTGGAGACTGCAAGCTTGAAAATGATTTTTTCATAATTCTGTCTCTACTCTTATGTTTTAAAGATGAAAATAAAGAATTATTGCAGGAAAAGAAGCAAAACACAGCAAAACTATCCAAGCAATGGCAAAGGCAATAGCTCTGGCATTATCTGCCAGTCTTTTGGTAAATCTTGTTTTCTTTTGTCATGGCTTTTGCATTACTTTTTTGGTTGGGAAGCTGTTGAGTGATCGTCAATCTTAAAAAAGCATTGACTAAAGGCAAAAACAAATTGAGGTCTCAAAAAAGCACACATAACCATAGTACTCCGTTGCACTGAAGGGAACTACTTTGTGTGTGGATGTGATCAGTGTGAAAGGGAAGTACACCATACCTCATAGTGAAGTCAGTCAGTGCTGAAGTGAGCTGTCAAGTTGCCCCGTGATGCTTGCTTGATTGGGTTGGAGAAAAAAGTGACTGACACAACTACAAGTTAAAAAACACCTATGAGTAATTATGCCTTACACATAATTTTAGTAAAATCAAAAGGTCTTGACTAACACAAGACCTAAAAAAGCCAAAGAAAGACAAAAGACAGAAAATAAAGAATTAATCATTCAATCTGTATTTGTATGGGGCACTCATCACCCCGGGGGTATCCAGGTGCTGTGTGGGTTGGGGTTTATTGGAACAGCCAGGTCTTCAGGCTGCTCCTGAATTTGGCACGAGAGGTAGCGGTTAGGAGGTGGATGGGGAGGTCATTCCAGGCCCTGGTAATGAGGTGGGAGAAGGCGTGTCTACCAGCTCAGGTGCGATCGATACGAGGATGGTGGCAAGGCCAAGGAGGGCAACCGCAGGTGTCTGGAGGGCTGGTGGTAGATCAGGCAGTTAGTCAGGTAATGTGGTCCCATGTTGTGGAGGGCTCTGTAAGTGTGAGGGAGCACTTTGAAGTGGCATCTTTTCAGACGGGAAGACAGTGAAGGCTATGGAGATGGGGGTGATGCAGGATTGTCTGGGCAAGAACAGGATGATTCTTGCTGCTGCGGTCTGGATGGTTTGGAGGTGCTTGAGGAGGAGGTTGGTGGTTCCTGCGCAGAGGGTGTTTCTGTAGTCAAGGCAACTGGTGATGAGGGCTTGTTTGATGGTTCTTCTGGTGTCTGTTGGGATCCATCTGAAGACCTTGCGTAGCATTCTGAGGGTGTTGAAGCAGATGGAGGTGACCAATTTGACCTGTTGTGTCATGGAGAGCTCGCTGTCAAGCATGATACCGATGTTAGTGGCTTGGATGGTGGGAGTTGGAGCTAGTCCAAGGGCCACCAGGAGTTTCCCCATGGAGAGGGGTGTCTTTCGAAGAGGAGAACATCGGTTTTGTCGGAGTTGAGTTTAAGGCAGTTGGCTCTCATCCAGTCAGCGACATCAATCATGGCGTTCTTGAAGTTTGCTCTGGTGGTGTCGGTGTCTTTGATGAATGAGAGTATGAGCTGGGTGTCATCTGCATAGGAGATGATGTTGAGGCAGTGGCTGCAGGTGATGGGTGCCAGCGAAGTCGTGTGGATGTTGAACAGTATGGGGCTGATTGAGGAGTCCTGGGGTACGCTGCATATGATATGCTTACAGATGGAGTTAATGGTGGGAGTCACCTGGTGAGAAAGGATCATAGTAGCTTGAGGGCTTTGCACTGGAATGCGAAGCAGTGAATTGTCTGGGTGAGGAGACTGTGTTGAAGGCCATTGACAGGTCGAGGAGGATCAGGGCTGCTGAGTCATCAAGGATGGCTCTGACGTCATCCGTGATGGCTATAAGGGCAGTTTCAGTGCTGTGGTTTGAGCAAAAACTGGACTGGGAGGCATCGAGCAGGTGATTGGATTCCAGGTAGTCTGTGAGTTGGCGTTTGACAGATGGGGTGGTAGTTCTTGAGTTCTGATGGGTCCGCTGTGGTTTTCCTCAGAACTGGTTTAACTTCAGCATGATTCCAGGATTCCAGGAAGGTGGCAGTCTGAACGTTGAATTGATGATGCTGGTGAGCAGGGGTCCCATTACTTTATTTCCAAGGTTGAAGGTGATGTAGCGCCTAAATGTATTGAAAATTGTAGGGGTGCATCATATTCATTGTTAGTTGGCACCCGCATATAATGAACGTATCTTTAGTTGTGCTGTGTGAAATGTATTAAGAAAATGTAGCAGCTATGTCGCAATGTAGAAGCATTAGGAGATGCAGAAAACATATAATGAATGTATTTAAGGAAGTGTAAAACGATAAGTTTCTGTTTAATGCAATGTACCCGACTAAATGTGTAATTCGATTGGATTAATTCATGTATGGCGTTTATTCATGTATGTGAAAGTAAAAGCACGAACGTTAGAATGTAATTTAATAGTGTGTTTAACCCAGTAGAGGCCCGAAGTCACATATATCGTGGACGAGAAAGGCCTGGTATTTTCTTATGTTAGCTGTAAGTGGTAGGCCGCAAGTGATTTATTTTAGCAGAGGTTTTAGGCTGCAGTAAATTGTAGAAGTAAGGGATGCGAAGTATTTCTTCACTCTGTGATCTCACCGCAGGTGCAAGGACAGTTGGTTCGTTAGAAAAAAGGTCTTTGTTTAAGAGTTGAATTATGGAGAAAGCCAGACATGGGAGTGCATTGGAATGTGCCAATCGTAACTCCTAGTGCCGACGCTGTCTGGGACTCAAGGCCAAGCTGATGGACGAGGGAAGATGGACGGAGCTGAATGGAAAATTACTGGAAGAAGACCTGGTCGAGGAGGTGTGCCAGAAGGCGTGTTCTGTGTTTTGGGGTTTCGTATTAGGGACAGCGCCCCGAGGGTTGAGCAGAGAGGAGAAAGGCGAGGAGCTAGAAGGAGCGTTTTAGATCGAGCTCTCCAAGTGAAGACTTCTTAGGAAGTTCACTTCTGACACCTTTTCACGAGTTCCTGGGTCTCAAGGGAATGGTAAGCAGGGATGTCATCCAGCATAGAGTAGGGATAGAAATGCTTTGGTTTAATGATTCCTAATATCGACATTAGCTTGGTAGTTATCTACCTCATGCTTTTAGAAGCTGTGCTTTTGTTCATATTCAGTCGTATGCGGATTCTTCGTAGAGTGGCATTTGTATTAGTACCCATTTATTTGCTGAACCTTGTGTTAAGGTGCTTGTATCTGCAGATGATTTTCCTGATAATAAAATTCCGAAAGGAATAGAAATTGACTTCCGAGTCTTCAATTATGTCAAATTGCGGAAGGTATTCTTTGATAATTGTGTTTGCTCCCTCCACGCTATTGGGCAAGTAAAAAGGTTCATTCGACCAGAGTGGGTTCTTGAGATAAATGATTCAAGAAAATTGGGCCCCAGCAAAGGCATGGTATGGGCAGGGATCATTGGTGCTTTGCAATGCATGGAGGACATGATGGAGGTTGTGGTTTTGGTGCAAAGAGGTGTCCAGTTCGTCAGGAGGTATGATGGAAGGGTGGTGGGAGGAGTAGTGAGGTCAGTCTGTAGCAGTTGGGGTTCGAAGTTCTTGTAGATCTAGGTGTGGAAGAAGTTGCCATGTGAGTTGCAGAGGAACTGGGAGGGCTGGATGGTGTTTTCGACTGCGTCTGGGGAAGCAAATTCTCTGACGATGTGGAACAGTTCTTTGGTGCTGTTGGTGGCCTGGAGGTAGGTGGTGAGTTAAGTTTTCTTGACGTCTCTGCTGGTGTGGTCATAGGAGTTGAAGGCACTCTTGAATGCTGTGCAGTCGCCTTGCTCTCCAGAGATTTGCATTTCTGTTTTTCTGCTTTGAGTTCCGAAGTAAACCAGTTGGTGTTCTTATTGGTTCTTTTGTTGCTGAGGGTTTTGATGGGAACAATGAAGTTGGCACTAGTTGCAATTCATTCTGATAGGTGGGCGGTGGCTTGATTTACGTAGTCGGATGTTTGGAGGGTAGTGCAGTTGAGGGTGGTCATTCATTGGGATTCGGTAATGGTGTTTCAGCTGCAGCGGAGCGGAGGTGATAGTGGCCTGTCAGTTGACAGCGACGGTGAAATGGACGATGCTGTGGTCCATCAAAGTGAGCTGGGTTGTGTGAAAAAGTAAAGAGAGATGGAAATATAAAAGGAAATCTAGAAAGAAGGAAAGAAGACAGGAAAGTAAGTAAGAAAGCCTGAAAGAAGGGAAAAAGGAAAGAAAGAAAGAAAGAAAGAAAGAAAGAAAGAAAGAAAGAAAGAAAGAAAGAAAGAAAGAAAGCAAAAATGAAAGAAACAAACAAATAAACAAAAAAGAAGGAAGAAGGAAAGAAACGGACCTGCTGTGAAAAACCAGTCATCAGATAAACAATGGGCACTTCAAAAGGAATTTACAACAGCAGTGGCAGGAGGCAAGAACTGATAAAGTGTAAAATGTGGCCTGTGCTCACATTCACCAGAAAGGTCCTGTTTTTACCTCAGGGTCTAAATACATAGGCAACACTAAGGTAATTGTAAAGTATAAACCAAAACACTAGCAGGAACTACCTTGTGTATGGATGTGTTCATTGTGAAAGAGCAAAATGCAGTCAATCAAAGTGAATTTAACCACTGGTTGAAGTAGACTGACTCTTTACCTCATGCTGTATGCTGTAGTGGGTGAAAGAGAGGTGACCGAAGACCCTTTTATGTAAGTTTATTATACTATTATTTTAGTAAAATCAAAATGTCTTTGCAAGACCTAAAACAAAGACTGATTTTCATTTTCAGATTTTTGTGCTTCTAATTTAGTTTCAACGGGTAAGCATACAAATATATTCAAAATATTGATCCTGTTGGTATATCTCATTTCCATCCCAAAAATAGAGGAAATAGACAACAGATATAAAGGCACCACATTATATGTGGTTTTGCTGCTTTCAATCAATATTTTTAAACTTTCAGTCAGCAAAACATCCTTAAAGGTTCATTGCTACAAACTGTCAATCAATCAATCATGGAATTGTCAAGCGCGCTGTTCATCCGTTAGGGTCTCAA
The DNA here is from genome assembly GCF_964204655.1 of Triturus cristatus. Lineage (NCBI taxonomy): Eukaryota > Metazoa > Chordata > Amphibia > Caudata > Salamandridae > Triturus > Triturus cristatus. The sequence continues at coordinate 744,263,433 of NC_140581.1, read as the reverse complement.
CGCGCGCGGGGGGAGGGGTATGCAGCTCCGTTCGGTCAAAGAGCCAGGTCTTGAGGGTCTTCCTGTAGATGTTCAGAGAGGGGCCGCACCTGATGTCGATTGGGAGTCGTTCCAGGTCTTGGCGGATCGGAGGTTTCTCTTGGGTACGTGGAAGGAAATTCTCTCTTTAAAGTATTGCGGTCCAGTGTTGTGTAGGTATTTGTAGGCATGGGTTAGCCTCTTGAAGGTTACTCTCTTCTCGACGGGGAGACAGTGGAGGTCTCGCAGGTGTTTGGTGATGTGTTCTTGTCGTCGGATGCCGAGAATGAGTCTGGCTGCGATGTTCTGTATGTTCTGGAGTTTGCAGATCAGAGACTTGTTGATTCTGGTGTAGAGGGCATTTCCGTAGTCCAGTCTGTTGGTCATGACTGCACGGGTGACGGTCTTTCTTGATTCGGGGGATCCATTTGAAGGTCTTGCGAAGGATACGGAGGGAGTTGAAGTGGGTGGAGGCAACTGCATTGATCTGTCGGGTCATAAAAAGGGAGGAGTCGAGTATGATGCCGAGGTTCTGGGTGAGGTCCGTGAGAGTGGGTGGGCTTCCGAGGGTGGTGGGCCACCAGGTGTTGTTTCATCCGGTGGGAGAGGGTCAGAGGATGAGGACTTGTGTCTTCTCCGAGTTGAGCTTCAGGCAGCTGCTGCTCATTCAGGATGCAACGTCCTTCATTCCTTCCTGGAAGCTGAGTCTGGTGGTGACGGGATCCTTGGTGAGGAAGAGGATTAGCTGGGTGTCATCGGCGTAGGAGACTATGTTGAGTCTGAACTATCCGACGAGGTGGGCCATGTAGATGTTGAAGAGCGTGAGGCTGAGTGACGATCTTTGTGGTATTCTGCAGTTGATCTCAGTGGGTTCGGAAAGGAAGGGTGGCAGTCTGATTCTTTGGGTTCTGCCGGTGAGGAAGGAACTGAGCCATTTGAGGACAGTTTCACGTATGCCGGCGTCGTGGTGTCTGGTGGCGAGTGTGCGGTAGGAGATGGTGTTGAAGGCTACGGAGATGTCGAGTAGGATCAGCACCGTGATGTGGCCCTTGTCGAGGAGGGTGCGCATGTCGTCTGTAGTGGCGAGTAGAGTGGTCTCAGTGCTGTTGTTGCAACCGAATCCGGATTGGGAGGGGTTGCGGATAGAATTCTCCATGATGAATTTCATTAGTTAGGCGTTGACGGTCTTTTTGGTGACTTTGGTTGCAAAGGGAAGAAGGGAGATGGGTCGGTAGTTCTTGAGGTCCAAAGGGTTTGCTGAGGGCTTCTTCAGCAGGGGCTTGACTTCTGCACATTTCCAGTCACCGGGGAAGGTGCCGGTTTCAAAGGTGGTGTTGATGGTGCTTCATAGTTCCGCTGTGTGTAAGATGTGCAGAGGGCAAGGGTCCGTGGGTGCTTCTGAGTAGATGCCTTTCATGGTCAATTCGGTGTCTTCGATGGTGGGTGGAGTCCAAATGGAGATGATGGGTTGGCTACCGTTGTTGGAGGGGGGAGTGGTTTTGGAGTTCAGTTAGTTCATTGAAGTTGTCATAGAGGGACTCGATTTTCAGATGAAAGAAGGAGCTGAGCTTTTTGCAGAGGTCCTGGGAGGGGGTGATGTCCGTGGCCTTGCTGGGGGGTTTGGTGAATTATTGGGTTATGCTGAAGAGTTCCTTTGAGTTGCTGGAGTTCGCAGTGATCTTGTTCAGGATGAAGGTTTGTTTGGTTGATCTGTTGAGTTGGTGGTATTCTGTCATGGCATTCTCTTATGTTGTGAGGTGGTCCGAAGTGTTGCTGTTTCGCTAGTTCTTCTCGAGACGTCTGCCGGTGCGTCTGGAAGTTGAGGTCTCTGAAGAGAATGTAGTCCATGGAGGCGATGGCATTGGGGGCGACGAGGTCGACGATGGTAGTGTTGAACACTGTTCGAGGTCTGGGGGCCTGTAGGCAAGGGTGCCACATAGGGGGGATCTGGGGCTGGTCTGTATCTGGAAATGGAGGTGTTCGGTGGGGGGCGGAGAGTCACTCATGCTGGAGGTGGTGAGTCGGAGGGAGCTCTTGTGTGCGAGGGCGTGTCTTCCTCCTGGGTGGTTGGGGCAGTCTTTCCTATGAATCTTGTATCCATCGGGGATAGCGGTGGTGATGTCGAGGTGGAGTTGGTCCCTGTTTCTGTGAAGAAGGCGACGTCAGGTGAGATAGTGTCGAGGAGGTCCCAGATCTCTATGGCGCGTCTGTGCATGGAGCACACATTGAGGAGGATGCACCTCAGGGCTTCAGGGGTGTTGGCGTTTGGCATGGGGGCAAAGGCTGTGGGGGTGCTAACAGTGGGGGTGCAGAGGGTGATGAAGGTTTGCTGCAGTGTCGGTAGGAGAACTGGCTGTGGGTGGTGTTTGGCGTAGCCAGCTGGCAGTTGTTGATTCTTCCGATGTTGAGTGCGAGTACGGCACCTGGGTCATAGCGGTGGATGGTTAGAGATCCAGGATCCCTGGCGCTGGTCGCGGTCAGGTCCTGTACGGGCACAGACAGGCTTGCCTTTGGCGTGACTTCAGCGTGCAGCGGTCACCATTAAATCGGGGAAGGGGAGGGTAGCGCAGCTGGCAGACGGGAGCGGGAACCGGCTGGGGTAAGTGGCCATGGGGGCAGCATCAGCAGGAACAAAGGGCAGCGAAAATGGGCAGGAGGGCATAAAAACAAGGGCACAGGCACAATTAGGGAGAAAACAGGAAAAACCAACCAGAGGCACAAAAATATAAGAGACAGGCAATAGACCGATAAACAGCCACAAAACAAGATAGGCAACACAGGCACAGACACAAGACAGACAACTACCTTGGCAGGGCAGTGGCACTGACAGCGGGACTGCAGGGGGAGAGAGCAGGTCTCTGTGAATTTAAAGTAACCCTGGGCGTAGTTCGCGAAGTAGCACTTCGCGAAGCTACGCAAAGTGCAGTTCGCACTACGCGAGCTACGCGTAGCACTTCGCGAACTGCGTAGTACCTTGTTCGCACTGTGCCAGATGTCGTTTTCAATGATTGCACAGTGCGGACAAGCAACCGGCACTGTGAAATCATTGAAAATGGCATCTTGCACAGTGCGAGCTGTAGTTTTCTGCTGCTCGAGTAGATTTTTACTCGAACAGCAGCTTTCTCAACGCGAACTGGTAGTTTCTCATCGCGAGCGGTCGTGAGCATACGCGACTACTCGCAATGAGAAACCTGACCTCATCGCGTTGGGAATCTCGCCAGGAGGTTTATTTTCAATGCTCGCGATCGTCAACTTGATATTGCTGATCGCGAACAAGGAAAAAGTCTCGCCGGGATGTCATTTTGCTTGCTCGCGGTCGCCAACTTGACGTTGAGGACCGCGAGCAAGCAAAAAATGACCGCAGCACTACACAACACTACGCTACGCGTGTTCGCACTGTGCTACGTGCAGTTCGTGTAGTGCAAAGTAGCGCGAACTTCGCAAACTACGCGAGCGTAGCGTAGTGCTTTACCCAGGCTTAATGTAAAGCAGATGAGGCACTGGTCATGTATGTTCAACACAGGAACTGATTTGCCCATTTAAGGATCAGATGACCTGTGGTAAGATTAAATATCATATAACATTGCTGTCCAGGTAGTGAAATGTGGACTCCCAAACTGAGGCACACCAGTTATGCCACCACTGCTGCAGTATTCCATTGGGACTGCCATGGTGGTATATCCTGTGCTGCTAATTTCATGCATTTTTGCTGTCTGTATTAGGTAGATTAATTGCCTGCAGTGTTTGGCAAAGTCAAAAATATTGCACTTTGCCACGTCACTGCTGGCTTATCACCAGATGAGTTCAGCAATAGGCCACTATCTCTAACCACCATGTCTATGACCAGAGGCAGGCGCATTGTGCTGTGTGAAGCACAATGGAGACTACACTGAGCTTGATTTGCACAGTCACCCATGCAAGATGAAGGTATCATTGAAATACAAATGACAGTCCTTAAAACTCTTTGTTCATGGAACATAAATTGTACCACAGACCTGACTAAGTAACCTGAATGGAAAGTCTATAAAGAGTAAGGTGTCCACAAGGCCCAGGGTGTATTTGCCCGGAGGGGGTGTGGGGAGGGGGCATGGGGGCGAGGCTGATGTGCAAAGATCGAAGATTTCTAATTAAAAAAATGCAAATTGCATAAAATAACAACTTGGAATTTGAGATTTCTTATCAGGAATCTATTAAAATGGATTTGATAGAAGTGGGTGTAATTTTCACACCAAACATTCACAAAATACGTATTCGTAGCAGGTTGCAATTCAACCTACCATATTAATATACACGAGGTAGGTTTCAAATTGAGACTTCCTACGATTAGCTACATCCACAGGAATGGTGGCCTGCTGGCGTCAGCAGAGCACCATGTGATTGATTGCTCTTAAAGAAAGCATTTTTTTTTTTTTTTAAATACACCCCGTGTTTATTTTAAAAAAAAAAATTAATACTTTTGCAAACATTTTTTAAGGTGGAGGCCGTTTTGCTTATTTAAGACTTTTGCGCCCGTAAAATCGCTTTGCCCAACCTCAGGACTTGTATGATCATGTTCCAACCAAGCGCGTAAAAGTGAAATGGTGCCCGGTCCCACAACTCTTAAAATACATGCCTCTTGTGAATTAATGACCTGCACCATGGAATCAATAAACGATTTACAGTGGTAAACAAAAGTATTTGCAGGTCGATACCCGTCTCACAAGCCTCCCCCACGTGTGCACAATACAACATTTCTAACATGCATGCCCTAACGGGCATTACCTGGCGGCTTACACCTCAAATGCACTAACTTTTTCCAATTTTTTGCAGGTGCGAATTTGGTTTTCCCTTAGCCGTCAACAGACACCTGGATATTTTTAAAAGAAGAGAACAAGAAAGCCTTTATTAAATGTCTTACATTTTAAATTATACATGTGAGGTGTAATTGACCGTGGGTACTTTCTTCTCTTTAGCAATCAATCTGCAGAGGCCATCCTACTAATTCAACGTGGAAATTGTACAGAAATTGCATTCTGTTACCAATTTGTCTGTCAGGCAGTGTACATACCAATTATCTCGCATGGATACAATTAATGTAGATGAAACCATGTTTCCTTCAAATTCAAGCTAACACGCACAACCATGCATACTGATAATCAGTCTTGTATTCCCATGCCCTGCCCTTAGAATGTCTTCTTTGAATGCAGATCAAACATCTCTCGTACTGATTTTGTTAAGTGATGCATTGCTTGTGCTGTTGACAGAAGCGGTCGCTTTATATGAACACTGCATAATATTTTGCAGCAGATCTCCCGCTTAGATTATATTTCCCTAATGTGTAATTACCAATGTCCGTTTATTAATCTATTGTCTGTAACAAGAGAGCCAACATAGGCACATTTTAGCGACACACAAACTCAAAACACGGCGATTATTATGCAGTTTATTTTAGCTGAATATTTAATCAAATAAAGGCAAACACTGAGGTAATTTACAAATGAAAAAAATAGTTATTTATTGCAAAAGGAAAGTCTAACAATTGCTACTTTTCGTTTTTGATTGACACAAAAACATTGTCAACATGAAATCCATTCCAATGATGGATTCCAATTTAAAACCCCTTTTTTTAAAACACTTTAATTAGGAGGTGCACTATTATAAAATGCGTGATAAATACGCGTTGGCAATAGGGGTGGGCGGAATTTGCGAAATCCACTTTCGCAAATTATCGCGAAAATGTTAAAAATTATCGCAAACACGTGGGAATATCGCGAAGATGCCGACGTTTTTTTCCCGCATGTTCGCGAGATTTTCTGCATGGTTGCAGCTCGCCAACTTACCCATGTGGTTGCTCGCGGGCGCGGCCATCTTGTTTCAGTTGTCTCTCGGTGCATGATCGCAAGAAGAAAGACGTGATCGCGCGAAGCATGACGTCACTGAGGGCACGAACTGTCGCGAGACAGCGCAAATGGCTACAAACAATACAACATCTCATGGAGAAGGCGACCGGATCAAGAAAACTTATCGGCGAACGCAGGGATTCAGGTAAGGCGATCGCGCGCGCGAGAATGTATTATTTTACAGTGCGAGCAAGAAACCAATTATCGCCAAGCTGCGGAATGTGGAAATTTTGACATTTTCGCGCTCTCCGCGGAACGCGAAAATGTCAAATTATTGCAATTTCCGCGAACGGAACGAAATTTTCGCCCAGGCCTAGTTGGCAATGACAATCCTTTGACATTGTAAACATCTTGGCTTTTGTAAACTGAAAAAATACTTACGAGTTTTTGGAAATGCACAGAAGAGTGTGCGCGTTGATAGTAGTGGCTGATGCTTGTTACTATGAATGGGGTCGATGCAGTGTTCTTGCATCAAACATTTCTTAGGTGTGACAATACTGGACCCGATTTTACCAGGTGCACCTATTTGCGACATCAAACTTGGACTCCGGTGTAAGGGCTGTAGGAACACCGGGTGGGCAGCAGGAAATACTCTCCAGCTACAAGAGTATTGGTGGGGGGGGGAGGGGTGCTGGTGAGATCAAAGATGACTTTATATTTAGTTTTTATCTTGTCACATTTGCTGAGAGTTTAAAGACAAAGGTCAAATGTCAGTCTAGTTTTAAAATTCCTGCTTATTGTTTAACTCTTTTACTGCTGGATCTCCCCCCCCCCCCCACCCCCACCAGTGCTGGGCCCTCTTTTGTCTATTTGGGGTATTTCACACTTAGGAATCCATAACTTTTATTAGGTATCCATGCCAAATGTACACCTTTTTTTCCATCATCTTGGGGATTCTAAAGGTACCCAGAGTTTGTTGATTGCCATGGAGGGGACTGAAAAAATAAGCAAAATATAACTCAGTTTTGGGTATTTTGGGAAATATAGGAAAAACATGCTCAGGATAAAAGTGTCTGTTTTTTTTCTCCTGAAAATGGCATCAAGGAAAGTTTTGCTATCCTAAAGTCACCATCCTCTCAGCTTTCAGGAAAATGCGATTTGGAATAAAAAAACATAATTTTTGCCACAGTTTTCGAATGTTTTAAAGAGGTAGGCCATTTTCCTATTTTTTTTTTTGCTTCCAATCTATTTCCAGTTCATGGTAGAAACCAGTGTGTAACCCATGGGGGGATACAGGAAAGCAATAGATTTCTGAAAGGTAGATACAATTCTGAATTCAGCAAGGGGTCATATGTTAAGATCCCTCAAGGTTTTCTTAAATAGTCTAACTGTTGGAATAAAGAAACATTGAAAATGAGTAGAAAAAAACGGCAATTCATGACAACGTTTTGATCAGAAACCTTTTGTCACAATGGCTGAATTCCAAAATCTATATACCATTTCATTTCATTTATCTTTATTTCGGTCACTCGGACCATAAAAGAATACAAGAAAATACAATAAAATAATGAGAATATAGAATAGAATCATATTTCAATTGAAATTTTTAAGCAGTGCACAGTTTAGAATAAAATAAATTCATCACGTTAATTCATCGACTGCAATAAATTTGAGACAATGCATACGAGTAAACCACATTGATGTTAGAAATTTGGCAACAGCAAAAGCAACTGGAGGCGAAAGATCTGTTTTCAGTATTCTAAAAGCTTGTGAATACTGTCTAAATCCCAGATTTTTAAGAAGAGGGCAGAGCCAGTACAACCTTGCTTTCCGATACACTGGACAGAAAAATATAACATGCAAATCTGTCTCAGGTGTATGCTTGCAAAGGGGGCATAAAGCTGTGTGGTCCGAGTGTGCCCAAAGAGCCGTATATGCCCTGAGAGGGAGGGTACAGTAACGCCATTGCATATAGAGCTTCCTTGTGAGTGGCGGGCCCATATCATTAAAAGTCAGCTCTAGGTGGTATGAATCATTAAGGCCAAAAAGTTGGCAGTCCGGGATCCCTCCCGCACACTCGTAAAGGCATCACGTAAGTGATGCTCATAGTATGCCTTCGAAATAAGTTTACGTGAGACCCTGGGGCATGCAGTCTCAGGGTCATGTCACTGGTCTGGTCTGCCTAATAGCTCGCAAGTATGCTTTATATATGTTAGCCATGGTATTTGCGTATTTTTATGGAGTCGCAAGATCTCTGACAGTTCTGCTCTGTAAACAGAGAGTTCCGGTAAAGACCAGATTTTACACTAAAAAGTCAGGGGTTTAAGGCCCAGCTCCTCTGAGATTGGTCTTAGACCCAGATCTAGTCTGAGTGGCAAAAGGGGTGTGCTTACAGGTAGGGCTGCCAGCTGCCTGAGGAAGGTATTCTCTGTTACCTGGAGCTTCTGCGATGACGTATGCCCCCAAATTTCGGCTCCATAAGTAACAGCCCCTCTGGCCTGAACTTTGTAAGTTTGTATACGTGGGCCAAAAGGCCTATAGGACAATCCTTTAGTCATCCTGGCAATTCCGCCCACCAATGGGTCAATTTCATGTTTACCTTTGTTTTGTGGGAATCCCAGGTCATAGACTGATTGATCACTATCCACAGATATTCGAAAGTATAAACCCTCTCTAGTCTGGAGGACCCTATGGTGGGGCTCGCGCGCGTTATGGGGGGCGGATTGAAGATCATATATTTCGTTTTTGCAGCATTGATCTCCAGACCGCGATCCGCACAAAAGGTCGCAAACCCATCCAGGACCCGTTGTAAACCCATAGGGGATTTGGAAAGCAGCAGGGTATCATCTGCGAACATAATTGCAGGGACCCTGCTGCCATCCAGCTTGGGGGCATCGATGTTGCTCAGGGCGCTAAGATGATTTATAACCCCGTTGACAAAAAGGCAAAAGAGGGTCGGAGCAAGGGCACAGCCTTGTCTTACCCCCCTGTCAACGGGGAAAGCGTCCGAGAGAGTGCCTCCTCTTCCGCATCTTACCTTGGCGAAATTTCCCTGATGCAATCTTCTCAAAATTGAGAAAATGTCAGCAGGAACCCCCAAATCCATTAGCACCGCCCATAATTTATCCCTAGGCACCAAATCAAAGGCGGCACGGAGGTCCACAAAGACCGTATAAAGGCTGCCGCCCTCGATTAGCACCGTCTTCCAGTATAGGAGATTCAGGCGGAAGATTTGGTCAGTGGTAGAAATGCCTTTTCGGAACCCCGCTTGATAAGGGCTCATGATCGCAGTGTCTTCAATCCAGTCCTGGAGGCGGTTTAGAATAAGTCTGCCAAAGATCTTCTGAGGTACATCTATAAGACTAATAGGTCTATAGTTGGCAGGGAGCAGAGGCGAACCTTTTTTGAAAATTGGGACGATCTCTGCCCCCAGCCAAGTACCTGGCAAGGGCATGCCTCCCAGAATAGCATTAAAGAAAATAGTAAGATAAGGCGACCAGACATCTGGTTCCTGTTTAAACAGGTCGCCCGGCAGTCCATATAGCCCTGGTGCCTTTCCTGATGCCAATCCGAGCACAGCTGCACGTACCTCCTTGATTGTAAACAGCTCACCAGTCTCAGCGATGCACTGGAATTGCCTAGAATTTGCCCTGACCTCTTCAGGTAGTTTATAGAGTGTTTGAAAATGGTCCTGCCATGCCTTGGGTGAAATGTTAGGTTCTATG